>NC_137160.1:83246558-84446558 GCF_951394435.1 Stenella coeruleoalba | reverse complement strand
CAGGCGGCGGGAACAGCATGTGCAAAGGCTCGTGGCTGGAGGGACCTGCAGCCGTAGGGGTGTGGGTTTCTGGGTCATATCACTTTGAGGGCTCTGGGTGGTAAGTAAGGAAAAATCCAATCAAAAGCGACTCGAACAATAGAGACCTTTGTTACGTTGCGTAACAAGACGCCAGAAGTGGGGCTGCTCCAGTAGGGGTTAATTTAGTACCTGAACATCGCCACAATGACCCAGATTCTGGCTTTTCCCGTTGGCTGTCAGAGCACAGAATTGAATGAACTGTAATCCGTGGTTCGCACCCCAACCTCATCATTTGGTCCATTCAAGTCCTGCTTACATTCTTTTTAACAGTTGATTGGATTCCATCTATATGAACTGTGCGAATAAGCAAACCCACAGAAACAGAAAGCAGATGAGTGGTTGTCGGGGGCTGGGGGAGGGGGAGCAGGGAGTGACTTTCTAAAGGGCATGGGGTTTCTTTTGGGGGAGATAAAAATGTTCTGGAATTAGATGGTGGTGAGAGTTGTCCAACATTATGAACATACTAAAACCCATGGAATCCTATGCCTTCAAAGGCTGAACTTTATGTTGGAAATCAAGGTGTCGCATGCTCTCCAAAGCCTCTACCGGAGGAACCTTCCTTGCTTTTTCCAGTTCTGGTGGCTGCCGGCGTTCCTTGGCTTGTAGACCCATCACTCCAGCCTCCCCTGTGTCCCCTCCTCTTATAAGTACACCAGTCATTGGATTTAGGGCCACCCCAATCCCGGATGACCTCATCTTCACTTGATCACACCCACAAGAACCTATTTCCAAATAAGGTCACACTCACAGGTCCTGGGGGTTAAGACTTGAACATACATTTTTGGGGGGACACAATTCTTCACTTGATCACACCTGCAAAGACCCTATTTCCAAATAAGGTCACACTCACAGGTCCTGGGGGTTAAGACTTGAACATCTCTTTTTTGGGGGACACAATTCTACCCACTACAGATGGAGAGAAATAAAAGGATTCGAGAAATATCAAGACAAGAGAAATCTTAATGGTTAGCTGGGGGTAGGAGGGAGAGAAAACAGAACGAAGAGGAAAAACGACTCAAATGCTTTTACATCAATAACAAAGCCTGGGCTGACGCTGGTGTCTTGTTGCTCTCTGAATGAGTTCCTTCGGGTAGAGTTTCAGGAACTTGATTCCAGTATCTTAGGACCGGTAAACACCTTGCTGAAATAAACTCCTTCCCGCCTGAGAACCTGTCTCCCTTCCCTGCGGGGCAGGTCTGGGGAGAGAGGAACTGGAAGAGAAGATGCCCTTTGCCCATGGAGCCCCCAGCTGATTGCACTAACTTCAATTCAGGCCACACTTGAGAGCCAAAATCAAAATCAAGGTCACAGAGCCCGGGGACATCTGAAGCTGCTGCAGATCTCAGTGGCCTCAGAGGAAAGGATGGAATGGGAGACCATGGGCCTGTCTCCTGGTAGAGGAGCTGGGGGACCCGTCAGCGTGGGAGTCCCTCCCTCCCAACCACAGGCTGCACTCAAAGCATTTGTTCTTCTGGAAGATTCTTCTCCTCCCTTCTCGCAGTCCCCAGGAGTTCTGATCCCCTGGACGGCTTGTGAAGACTCAGATACTGGGCCTCGCCCTAGAGTGTCTGACTCAGCAGGTCTGGGGTAAGGACCAAGAATTTGCATTTCTATCTTGTTCCCATCTCTCAGAACAGAGAACCACAGCCCGAGATGAATGGCTCTGAGCCCCCGTTGCACGTGGGGGTCACACAGGGAGTTAAAAACACCAACCCCAGTGCTGGACCCCGGACCCCGAAAATCTCCGAGAACGGGGCATGAGCTCTGACTTTGAAGCCCCCCAGGATTCTAAAGGTCAGCTAAGTTTGAGGTTGACACCATTCCCTCACTATGATTGGCTGAGAAGTGGACACATGACCAAATTTTGGCCAATAAGACATGGGGGTGGTGTGCTGGGGGACTTCCGGGTTGATGGCTGCCAACTTGCCTTGCAGCAGATGCTGGGGCAGGAAGATGGAAAGAACGTGGGTGCTCAATGATGTCCATCCTTGACCACGGAAACTGAGAACCCCAAAGCTGCTCCGTCTCAGGACTTCCCCCTTTTGTGGAAATGATAAATGTCTTCATTGTTAAACGGCTCAGGTTGGTGCTTTCTAGTACTTTCAGCCAAAAGCATCTCAATGGCTGCAGGTGTGAAACCCTCTGGCAAGTAGCCAGCAGCCGCAGTCAACCGCTTTATTGATTTACTTATGCGGCGAATGTTTACTGAGTGTCTTCTATGTGTCAGGATGGTTCTGGGTACTGGAGAGCATGAGAGAGGTCCCTGCTGTTGTAGAGCTGCATTCCAGCGGGGGGAGACAGACACAAAAGCAAGTCCACAAATAAACCAACAGAATAATTTCAGACAACGTTCAAGAAGGAAAATAGAGTGGTTTGCTGGAGAGTGAGGGAGGGTGGGGCTTCTCTGGGAAGGTGACATTTGAGCAGAGAACTGAATGAAGAAGAGCCAACTATGTGAAGAGGGGCAGGGGAAGGATTCCAGGCAGAGGGCACAGCAGGTGCAAAGGCCCTGGGGTGGGAGTGAACTTTGTTCAAGGAACTGAAATGTGGAATGTGAAGGTGGCACGATTATGCCAGCAGCCTTCAGGGGAGTATCTAAAAGCACACAGAAGCCCCACAGTCCAACTTTTTCTCTCTCTTTCTCTCGATTTCTTAGGGCTTTTGTTTTCAGGTCCAAAGTGTACTAGCGCTGGTTTGTGGAAATCTGAGTGGAGTTTTTCAGGCTTCTCTTCCTAACTCAAGAGAACCACTTAACCTCTCACCGTGTGTGGCCTGCTGTACACTGGCTTTCTTCAATGAAAGCCAAGGGTTCGTGCTTCAGCCTAACTAAACAGCTCTGTCTGCAGCAGGTCCCCATCTGTTTTGCTGTTTCTCCTGACAGAACATTTTCTGTCCTGCCCAGAAAACTGCAGCTCCTGTCACGGCCCCTTCCTTTACAACACCCACCTTGTCTGCCTGGGGCCTGCCGATGCCTGGGGACACATCCCACAGCATCAGAGCAAGAGGACGGCTGCTGTGCCGCCAAGCAGGAGTGTTGTTGAGGCCAACGTTGGTACAAAGAATCCTTTAGGATAGAAAAGGTCTTTGCCCTTTTAAAAAATTCACTCAACTTTAGAACAGCAAAGTTGCAATTTTCTTTCCTCAGTGAGGACACTGCTTCTGGACACCAGGTTGAGGTGTGTGCCGGGGGTGGCTAAAACCCAGGTCCAAGCAGGTTCTGGAAATATTCTTTGGCAAGAAATGGATGGCAACACCATTCTGCACACGGCTGCCAGCAGCAGAAAGTCCTGTTTGGGCAGACATGGGGTGGTGCCGATAGGGACCACAGGACACTCACTCACAGGGTTCTTTGTTTAACTGTGTTTACTGAGAGTTTCCTGTGAGCAAGGGGGACACGGTCTCACACAGGTCCCAGACCAGTGGGGACAAAGATATTATTCTCACACCACTGGGTCTATAATGCCACCTGCACCTGAGAAAAATGCTCTCAGGGAAAGGAATCTGCTTCTGGGAGGGTGTATTACAGAGGTCACAGAGTGAACCTTTTTCAAAGCAAACAGGATCGAGTTACTTCCTGCTTAAATCCTGCACTGTCTTCCCGTTGCCCAGGTATAAAGCCCAGACCCCTCTCCAGGGCCCACAAGGCCCTGCAGCTCTGGCGCTGGTCCAGGTCGCCCACTTCTCCCCCTGCCACTCCCTGAGATGCAGCCTCCCTAGCCTCTTGTGGATCTTCTGATGTGTTCAGCCTGTGCTCACCCCAGGACCTTGGCACATGCTATGCTCACTGCTCTAAGCACTTTTCACAGGTCCCCACGTTCTCCCTCAAAGTCTGGCTCCAATGCCACCTCCTCAGAGAGGCCTCCCCTGGCCGGCCCATCTCAAGTAACTCTCCTTACGACGTCTTCTTGTTTTATTTTCATGGCACTCTAATTTTACCCAGCCTGATGGCTTATGTCTGTGCCCCCCACTGCTATGAAAGCACCACAAGGGCAAAGACACCCCTGTCTTCACAGCAGGGCCCAATGCGTGCCATGGTTTGTGGAATGAATGAATGAATGATTGAGGGACCTGACCCCATCTGGGCCAGCCAGTGAAGGCTTTCTGAATTGACATATGGTGGAAAAGGAGGGCCTCACCTCTGCTTTTTTTGGGGGGCCTCACCGTGCGGCATGTAGGATCTTAGTTCCCTGACCAGGGGTTGAACCCGTGCCCCCTGCAGTGGAAGCTAGGAGTCTTAACCACTGGACCACCAGGGAAGCCCCACCTTTGCTTACTTTTTGACCTCACATCTCATATTCTCACCTCTCCCCTCTACCAACCTGAGATCTTTCAGTTTGTTTGTTTTATTAAATAAGCACGCTAAAGTTCTAAGGGCTTCACAGATAGGAGCTCACTTGGTTCACACCACAGCCCTCTGAAATAGGTATTATTAGCCCCATTTTACAGATGGGGCAATTGAAGTCCAGAGAAGTAAGTATCATGCCCACACGTGAGCCGAGATTTGAACCTGGATTATCTGGCTCCAGACTTGCTGTTTTTAATGACTATTCTTTCTTACCTCCAGGCTTTTCCCCAGAATGCTATCTCTAGGATTCTCTTCCTCTTCTCTAATTAGTTCCTTTTTCACCACAGAATCAGTTCTCATATCTGTCAGGGTCCAAGCCGGAAGGGGACAGTGCATTAAAACTGGGAGATTTTGAAGAGGTTTTAACACAGGGACTGTTTTAAAGGTGTGAGGAAAACAAAAGGAGTTGTGAAGCTGTTCTCACTCCTAGGGCTGAAGGTTGGAGGGGAGGGAATGACCTTGGAACCTGGAAGGAGAGGGGCTGCCTTACTTGGAAAGGGTCGTGACCAGCCTGAGCATTTCTGTTATTTGTTGTTGCAAAAAAAAAAAAGCAAAACACCCCAAAGGTAGTGACTTAAAACAACAAAAATTTAGTATTTCTTATCACCTTCTGGCTTGAATAGTTCTGGAATGCCAGGGTGCCGGGCAGGTCCACAGATGCTGGCTGCCAGCTGGGCTGGTGGCTGGGGGCATGGTCCTCACTCACGTGGCTCCTTCACACAGCTGCTTGGGCTTCCTCACAACATGGTGGCCGAGTTCAAGAAGGAGTGTTTTAGGAGGTGAAGGTAGAGCTGCTGATGGCTTAAGGTCCGCTCTTGGAGGCTACCTAGGGTCACTTCTGCCACAGTCAACCCGTGGCTGACAGAGGTCACAGTGTCAGCCCAGATTCTGGGGGAAGGAACATGGATTCTCAGTAAGTGGAGTAGCAAAGGAGCATGAACGGTATCTTTACGAAGAACATACCACCAGAGGAGGCTGGAGAACGTCTCATTTTCCCTCACTCAACTTCTTCAGATCTCCTACCTCCCCGTGGCCAGAGCCAGCTAGAAACCAGAGGACAAGGGAGGCTGCTGACCTGGCTTCTGAGGGTCACCTTCTTGGGGAAGACATCAGGATGGAGAAGCAGAAGGTGGTCCTTGAGGGACAGAACAATATCCTGGCGTAGGACCTCCCACTCTCAAGCTCTGCGAGAACTCTCTCTTTTTCCTTTGTTTGTAATTCTAGACCTCTGTGATTATCTATTGTCAGTCTCTCCTCCAGTACGGTGAGCTCCAAGAGGGCTGGGATCACGGCTGCTTCGCCCACCACTGGATCCCCCAGCGCAGCACTGTGTCTGGCACAGGGTAGATGCTCAATGAGTCTTTGTTGAATGACTGAGCCCTTCCTGATATGACACAGATTTCTTCCCTGGCTTTACCCCTCACCCCTGATCCATCCATCCCCAATACACCTTCCATCCGTCCAGGTCTCCCTGGCTTCCCCAACCCGAGTCATTACAACCCAGGCTGCGCAGGGCAACCTCACTCTCATCCTAGCAGAGCCACACTTTTTACTCTTGACCCTCAAGCAGCAGTCAGGGAGAAGTATTTTTATTCTTTAAAGAAAAAAAGGGAAATTGTCTTAGTTTGCTGTGTCTGCTGTAACAGAATACCGCAGACAGGGTGTCTTATAAACAACAGATATTTTTTTTCCTCATGGTTCTGGAGGCTCGAAGTCCAAGACCAAGGGGCTGGCAGATCCTGTGTCTGGTGACAGCCCACTTCCTGGTTCATAGATGGTTATAGGTTCCCTGTGTTCTCATGTGGCTGAAGTGGTGAGGGAGCTCTCTGGGGTTTCCTTTATACGAGCACGAATTTCATTCAAAATGGCTCCAACCTCATGACCTAATCACCACCCAGAGACACTCCCATCTCCAAATACCATCACGCTGTGGCTTAAGATTTAACATATGAATTTTGTGTGTGTGTGTTGTGTGTGTGGGAGGTACAAACATTCAGTCTATTCTAGGAACAGACACAAAAGTAGAGAAAATCGTACCATGAACCTCCATGGACCCATTTTTCAGATTCAACATCTATCAAGTTTTTTTGTTACAGCTGCTTCATCCAGCCTCTTCACTTTCTCTTTTAGTGAATTATTTTGAAGCTACTCTCAGTCACGATGGCCTTTCTCCCCTACATCCTGCAGTACGCACCTCGAAAATGCTTCACGTAACAGTTATCACCCCTTCAAAATTAGCAATCATTGAAAGCTTTGTTTTTTTGGTCGCACCGCGCAGCACGTGGGATCTTAGTTCCCCAACCAGGGCTCGAACCCGCGCCCCCTGCAGTGGAAGCGTGGGGTCTTAACCACTGGACCGCCAGAGAAGTCCCATATATATTTTTTTATTTTTTGGCTGTGCCGCGCAGCTTGTGGGATCTTATTTCCCCGACTAGAGATTGAACCTGGGCCCCGGCAGTGAAAGTGCAGAGTCCTAACCACTGGACCGCCAGGGAATTCCCTGAAAGGTATTTTAAAATCTAAATCAGATCACTCTGATTTCGGTTACTCTTCTGCTATGAGATCTCCACGGCTAAAATTGGAATTCTTTACCATGGCCTAAGAAAAACCTAACAATTAATTTATTGCACAAACTTTGAGAGTAAAAGGGGGAGGGTGCTAGTAATAATCATAT
Source organism: Stenella coeruleoalba (assembly GCF_951394435.1). Taxonomy (NCBI): domain Eukaryota; kingdom Metazoa; phylum Chordata; class Mammalia; order Artiodactyla; family Delphinidae; genus Stenella; species Stenella coeruleoalba. The sequence continues at coordinate 84,439,458 of NC_137160.1, read as the reverse complement.
TGGGACAAGAGATATAAACTGGGCGGTCTTGCTATCTGAGGGGCCTGCCCTTCATGGCACCGTCTCTGCTTACCTGTTCCTTGAACAGATGGGACATCTCCTTGCCACAGGGCCTTTGCACTTACTGTGTATTTTGCCAGAATGTCCTCCCCAGTCTCACCCTTCTGGTGTCACCCCTCCACCCCCTCATTTCTCTGTGGTGTTACCTCATCTGTTTCTCTCACTGGCACTTTAGCATCATATAAAATCCTTATTTATTTGCATAGGTGTGTTTTGTTTTGTTTTAAAATCTCTCTCCCCTGCTAAAACGTGAGGCCAGGACAGAGGGGACCTGTCTGTCTTGTTCACTATTCTATCCCCTGCCCGTAGCACACAGTAGGCCTGGCACAGTGTGGGTACCGGGTGAATATCTGCTACATGAATGGATGGATGGATGTTCATCCCTGCAGGTCCGGCGGGGCCAGGTGACCTCAGAGGAGCCTCCTGCGTCCTGGGACTGGAACCATCCTCACGTCTCCAGCCGTCTGGGCTGTGGGAACAGGCAGAGGCTTTTCTCTTGTGATCCGGCAGACACAGAGCAGAGTTGTTAGCTCCTGGTTGCCAGCTGAGCCCTCCCACACACTTACACCTTTGAGATGGAAGGTGGTTTTGCGTTGGAGACTTAGCTCTTGCCAGAGAGACATACATGTCTCAAGTCCTGAGATGCGGGGGCAAAGGTGAAGTTCAACTGGCAGCTTTTAGTGAAGGAAGATGTCTGGAGACTCCCGAGGTGGTGGGTGATTCTGCAGGGAGTCAGGGTTTTGTAGGGGCTTGGCTGAGTCTCCTAGGGGGTGTGGTGGTGGTGGTGGGACTCCGGAGACCTCCACTAGCATTAACATGCACACAGCTGCGAGGGTCTGTGTGTTTCCAAAATGGCGGCGGTGATGGATGTGGATACCTGGGGTGGCACCAGCATCAGTGCAGGCAAGAAGCGCTTTGACATGAAAAGGGGGAAATGTGGTAGCCCTCTGAGCCTGGGATAGCGTGGTTGGTAACTGTGCCACCTGCAGGAACCACGTCATGAATCTTTGCATAGAATGTCAAGCTAACCAGGGGTCTGCTACTTCTGAAGATGCGCCGTTGCATGGGGGAGTTTAAGCACTTCCCCTGCAACTCCTGCTGCCTCAAAACACGGTAGTTGTGTCCGCTGGACAAGAGAGAGCGGGAATTCCAAAAGTATGGGCATTAGAAAAAGAGCATTCTTTGATCAAGCTCAACTGTTTTGTTCTTCATTTAATGACCTGCCCTCTGTTACTTAATTGTTCAATAGAACTGTGTCTCTCCTGCTTTGTCTTTTCAGTTTGCTCTTCCTGCAGCCCTACTGTACTCTGTGTCAAATAAAATCTACTTTCCTAAATTCTAAAAAAAGTGTTCTGGGAATTCCCTGGCAGTCCAGTGGTTAGGACCCTGTGCTTCCACTGCAGGGGGCATGGGTTCAATTCTTGGTTGGGGAATTAGGATCCTGCAAGCAAGCCGCCTGGCATGGCCAAAAAAAAAGGATTGTAAAAAAAAAATTGCAGGAGTCATTTTCACCTACTGAAGAAAAACAGCTCCTAAGAAGTCATTTGCATCAATGGGATATTATAGCATCTTAAAGAGCATCTATCCAGGCACACTCCTGCCTCAGGACCTTTGCACTGACTTGTTGCCTGGGCCTGGAAAGACCTTCCCCAGATATCTACGTGGCTCGTTCCTGCACTTACCTTAAGTCTTTGCTCAAATGGCATCCTCTCACAGAGGCCCTCCCCCAACCACCCCATTTAAATTGCAACCCTGCCCACTGGGGGCACTTACCCTGTTCTCTTATTTTTCCTGCTAAATCATGTATCATCCTCTAACACAGAGCAGTCCAACAGAAATGTGCAAGTAAAAAAAAAATTTTAGCGGCAGCATTTTATTTATTTTTTGGCTCGTGGTATCTCAGTTCCCCAACCAGGGATCGAACCCGCACCCTCAGTAGTGAAAGTGTGGAGTCCTAACCACTGGACCACCAGGGAATTCCAGTAGCTGCATTCCAGTAGCTGCATTTTAAAGAGTAAAAAGAAACAGGAGAAATTAATCTCAGTAGTATATTTTTAATTAGCCCAACATATCCCAATGTTGTCATTTCAACGTGTAATCAACATCAAAATATTGAGATATTTCATGATCTTTATTTCACAGTAAGTCCTTGAAACCTGGCGTGTGTAGGACACAGCAGCTCTCACGTGAACATCATTTCGAGTGTCTTGTCGCCGCGCGTGGTCAGTGGTTACCGTATAGGGCAGCGCAGCCCTGGCATGTTATAAAATTTACCCATGATTATGTTCACCATTTATTGATCTTGCTTGTCTGCTGGAATAGAAGGTCAGCAAGGCTTTGTATGTTCACTGCTGGGTCCCCAGCACCTAGCAGAGTGCCTGGCGCATAGTAGGTCGATATCGGCTGAATGAATAAGAGCAGCGAATGTGAACTCTGGGTCTGTCTTCACCTGGTGGCGACCTAGGTGGCAGACGTGGCCAAACGTGATTGTTTCCTCTTCCTCGCTGGCTTTTTCTTTTTTCCCTGTGCTTTCTCTCACTCTCCCCAACTACTTCCTCTTTCCCCTCCCTCCACTTTTTCTTCAGCAAAGAGTAATGATTCATGTCTGGGCTCTGGAGACAAGCGACTTGCTTCCATCCCTGCCCTGCCACTAACCAGCTATGACTCTTCTGAATCAAGCCATTCAGCTTCCATGCAATACCGCTCATGCATTGCCCCAGGTGGTAATAATAATTCTCCCTGCGCTGAGGTGGGGCGGACCAGGTGTGGCAGCCTGCAGGCAGTGATGATCCCATGTAAGGGTGGCACCTCGATAAGTGTGTAACCAGGATTAGCTCATTTAATCCCATGACTACGCCAGGAGGTGGGCACTGTTGAGATGATCTCTACTGCATAGGTAAGGAAGAAGCCAGGGCACAGAGAGGTTAAGCAACTTGCCCAAGGCCACACAGCTATGTAACCTGGCTGCAGGTTCTTAACCATTGGGCTCTTATAGCTGTTGTTTATCAACGCCTATTGATTAAGGACCTACCGTGTTCCAGGCACTGTTCTAGGAGTTGGGGATACAGCAATGAACAAAATAGACAGATTCCTGCCCTCGTGGAAACTTTTTCATTTCAGAGGAGGAAGAGAACCAAATAAAACAAGCAAATACAGGAATAATGTAGTGTTGGATGGTGGTAAGCATAATAGAGAAAAATAAAACAGGGCAGGGAGATGGGGGGATTGTGGGTGTGGTTGTAATTTGAGAAGGTTGATAGGAAGGAAGTCTTTGCTTTGAAGATGACATATAAAGAAGGACTTGAAGGAAGGGAAGGTGACCACGTGGAGGTTTGGAGAAGAGTGGTTCAGCAGAGGGACCAGTAAGTGCAAAGGCCCTGAGGCAGGGGCAAGGCAGCAGGTTTGAGGAACACCTAGGAGGTGGAGCAGAGTGGGCTGGGGGAGAGGGGGACGCGAGGTCAGGGAGATGAGGGTGACCCACAGAGCTCACAGAGGGGGCTGTGGTGAGGACTTGGCCTTTTACTCTGAGTGAGGTGGGAACCACAGGAAATATGCTATACTTCATATAGCACACAACCCACTCATGTAGAATGTACAATTCAATGGGTTTTAGTCTATTCACAGAGCTGTACAACCATCCCCACAATCAATCTTAGAACTTTCCGTCACCCCAAAAAGAACCCTTAACAGTCACTCCCGATCCTCTCTGCCCCCAGCCTAGGCAAACACTAACCTGTTTTCTGTCTCTGTGGATTTGCCTGTTCTGGACATTTCATGGAAATGGAATCATACTGTATGCAGTCTTTTTTTTTTTTTTTTTTTTTTTTTTTTTTTGCGGTACGCGGGCCTCTCACTGCTGTGGCCTCTCCCATTGCGGAGCACAGGCTCCGGACGCGCAGGCTCAGCAGCCATGGCTCACGGGCTCAGCCGCTCTGTGGCATGTGGGATCTTCCCGGACCAGGGCACGAACCCGCGTCCCCTGCATCGGCAGGCGGACTCTCAACCACTGCGCCACTAGGGAAGCCCTGTATGTGGTCTTTTGTAACTGCCTCTTTCACTTAGGGTAATGTTTTCAAAGTCATCCGTGTTGCAGCATGGATCAGTACTTCATTTTTAAATATTAAATAATATTCCATTGTGGGATATTTCACGTTTTATTTATCCATGCGTCAGTGGGGGGTATTTGGGTTGCTTCCACCTTTTGGCTACCGTGAAGAGTGCTGTCATGTACACATTTTTGTGCGGACACAGTTTTCATTTCTCTCATGTATATCCGGGAGGGGAACTGAGGGGACTTACGGCAACTCTGTGTTTAGTCTTTCGAGGAGCTGTTTCCAGACTGTTCTCCACAGTGGCCGTGCCATTTTACAATCCCACCAGCAGTGTATGAGGGTCCCGATTTCTCCACCTCTTTGCCAACACTCCTACTAACTGTCTTTCGATCGTGGGAGGGTTTTGAGCTGAGGAGGAACGTCATCTGACTTGGCGTTTACAGGATTTCTCTGACATGCACGTTGATAATATTTTACTATCATTAATCTTTCTTTTCCTTGTGCATCATTGTCTTGCCTCATCCTGGCAAAGCCTCTCTCTGAAACATGATGAAGTCTTTTCTCTGGCTTCTTAGGTCACCACCCCCTACTCCCCCAGTGGATGTGACTCCCCACAGCGAGGTCACGGCTGGTCATGTGTCTCAGACATCCTTTCATCTCTGCTTTCTCTCTTGTCAAGTGACAGTGTGGCGTGACATGAGAACACTCTTGCCGTGGCCTTGGGGGCTCTCTTGGGTAAGCATCACGTACATTTGGACCTTGAAGACTTGAAAGTTAGATTGGGTGAGATGGTCAAGGCGAGCCAGTCCTTGCCGAGGGAAGCTGGGTATCAAAGAGGGGGGTGGCGTCAGGGCGAGCACAGACCCCAGATTTTAGTTAATTAGTTAATTCCCAAGAACTACAAAAGTCAGCAAACATAAAACAATCCCCACAGCTGATGGCCGCTGAAGGCCTTAAGGAATTCAATGAAATTATATTAATTAATGAATGAGTTGGTTGATTAATTAAAGGTTAATTATGTCAAGCCTTTATTGAGTATGTACTAGGTGCCAGGCATTGTTCCAGGTGCTGGGGTTACATCCACTCACAAAAACAGACCAGCTTCTGTCTCTTGGGAGCTGGGGAGAGAAAGAAGTAAACAGATAAACGAATAAGACAATTTTAGATAAAATGGGGTGATCTGATAGAGAGTGACTGGTGGGTTGGGACTTTCATTTTGGACAGATTACACAGGGAAGGCCTCTCTAAGGAGCAGGCTTTGAAGTGAGACCTGCAGGAGGAGAAGGCGTCAGGTGTGGGGAAGTGTATTCTAGGCAGAGGGAACAGCAAGTGCAAAGACCCTGAGGCTGGAAAAAGCTGGGGCTGTTTAAGGAACAGAAAGAAGGCCCAGAAGCCTGGGGTAGAGAGAACAAGGGGCAGAGGTTGGGACATGGGGGCAGAAAGGTGAGCAGAAGCCAGGTCAGGTAGGTCCTCGGGGCAGCAACAAGAACAGCTAGCCTCATGGTGCTCTCACCTTGGGGCACTATTCTACGCACTGGCACATCTTCCCAACTCATTGAATCCTTGCGCTAGCCCTTGGAGAGAGGCTCTTCTTATCCCCATTTGACAGGTGAACAAACTGAGGCACAGAACGGGCCAAGCCACTTTCCCCAGGACTCTAGGGTAGGCAATCCTGCAGCACGGACTTCTTGGAACCTGTCCCCATCTGACACCACAGCCGCCTCATCTAGCCACCTTTGCCCCAGCCATCTTGATCTAGGTCAGGGGTTGGCTCCCTGCTCCCAGTACCCTGGACAATGTCGGGTCTCCCAAGGGGAACACAATGCCAGGCAAGGCTCTCTGGCTAGTCACAGCGGGTGCCTGATAAATACTGGCTCAGGCCAGGCTGTGTTGCTTAAGGGTGGGCCTGGGAGAAGGCTGCTTCCTTCCAGGGTTGAAGAAGAGTTTCAGAAGGCCTCATTCTGAGCCCTCAGGGACTGGCCTGCCTTACGCAGGGGCTGGGGACACTGCCCTCCTATCCCTGCGTGGCCCCCACTAGAGACTGAGGGGACTGGTCTACATCAGGGATCCAGAGGTCCAGGTGGGGTGGAGGGCTGCAGGCATTAGGAGCAGGTGGGCTTGAGGACTGCAGCGGAGCGCGCACCCAGGTTTCATTTTCTTGGAGCACTTATCTGCAATCCATCGTTCATTTGTTCACTTGCCAATCGTCTGTTTCCCTGTTCGTTAGAAAGCAGGGGCTTGGGTTTGTTGACCTAACCGTCTGTGCCTATTTCCTTACCTGTAGAACGGAGTCGCTGTGGGCCAGGCACTTAGCACAAGGACCCCACCTAGAAGGCTCCTCCCCGATTCATTCTAAAATGTTCCTTGGGAGCAAGCGTTCCCAGCCAGGCAGCGCTCAAGCTTTGTCTGCCTGGAGCATTCTAGCGCCTGGCGATGGTCAGAACGCAAGAACATATGAACGTGGAACAGGCCAGGTGGTGGCCCGGTGATAAGGGTGAGGGGTGAGGGGAGAACTGGCCGCTATTTTATTTCACACAGGGTGGCAGGGAAGAGCCTTTCTGATAAGGTGGCGGAGCAGTCGTGAAGGAAGGAGCCGGGCAGATATCTGGGGGGGACAGAATTCCAAGTCGTAGGGGTACAAGGTCCTGAGGCGGGAGTCTGCTGGGCTTGTTCCACGGAGAGAGAGGCTGCAATAGCATGTGTGTGCGCACACGCGGGAAGGTGTGTGTGGCGCCCTGGGGGGAGAGGAGGTCGCAGAGCTGGGGGCGGGCGCTCTGGAGTCCCTGCCAGAGTTGGGCAATTCGTACTAAATACGAACGGTGACGACGCTCAGGACAGAGGAAGTGGGAGGGGAGGAGGGGAGAAGAGGGGAGGAGGAGGGTCTGGGAGGCAGGGGGAGGAAGGAGAGGCGGGGGGGGCGACGAGGAGACAGAGGAGGAGGGGGGAGAAGATGGGGAGGCGGGATCAGGGACAGGGGTGAGCGGGGAGCACCTGGGAGTGAGGAAGGGGAGAATGGTTACGAGGTGGAGGGGGGCCAGGCGCAACGTTGCACGTAGCCCACGAGAACTCCGCGTCTCCCTCCCGCGGAAACGGAAGCTAGAGCTTGGGGCCGGCGGCCGTGGCCCCGCCCCAATCGGACCATCTCTCCGCGCCCCGCCCCGGCCACGCCCCTTGCTAGCTTAGGCCCCGCCCCTCAGCTCCAGTCCTCTGGCGCCCGCCCAGATGCTGGCGCCCGCCCAGATCCTGGTGCCCAGGGCTTCCCGGGGGCGGTCCGCCCCGGCGATGGCACATAAAACCGCTGGCCACCTGCCGGGCCGCTCCTCCGTGCGCTGCGGTCCGGGGCCCGCCGTGCCGCTGCGGCCCGCGTCCGCGGAGTCGCTGCTTCAGTCACGTTCGCCCCCGCCTCGGTCCCTCCACAGGCGCGGAGCTCCGCGAGCACCGCGCGGGCGCCGGGGCGCGCAGACATGGGCAGCCGCTCTAGAGCGCGCCGGGTGGCCGCGGCGCTGGGCTTCGCCGGGCTGCTGTGCGCCGTGCTGGGCGTTATCATGATCGTGATGGTGCCCTCGATCATCAAGCAGCAGGTCCTCAAGGTGGGTGAGGGGCCCGGCCGGAGGTCAGTGCACGCGGGCCCCTCAGGGGCTGGAGGGCGCTGGGCGCCGAGGAGGGCCGGGTGTCCTGGGCCGGGGCCCCTGAGCACCGGAGAGCCCAGAGGGCATGAGGAGGGGCAGCAGGCCACCTTCCCAGGAACCTCCCCGACCCAGGACGCAGGCTGAGTTTGGGGGCCAAGGAGGGCATCCAGGGCTTTTGCTGGAGGTGCAGGCCCGGGTTGGGGAAGCCTGAATTAGAGACCACCTGGGAGCCTGACCTCACCCTAAGGGTCTGGGGTCCAAGGCGGTCCTGGAGTGTGGCCACGTTTCTGGTACTGCCTGGAGGAGCCCAGGAGCGGGCTCACATGCTTCTTGCCTCTTCTGTGGCAGCCTGTGACAGTGTGTGGTAAAACTAGGGCTGCACTTTGCTTGTTTCCTGTGAGCACAGGAGGACAGGAACCCTCCATGCACGTGCACGTGAGACTCACATGGGTGCCCAGGCCGGTGGGTGCTCAGGACAGCGGTCTCTGCTGTCCAGAGCCTCCCCATGCAAACTCCTTCTCAGAGGCAGAATGGGCTGCTGTGTCCTTCCCGGACGCTGCCTTCCTGATGCAGATTGGCAGCGATAAGCTGCTTTTCTCCCCAGATCCACACAGAGGCAGGCATAAGCCCAGGGCTGCATAAGCAGGGTCCTCGGGGAGTCCACAGCCTGAGAGCTTTCCTGCGATCCTAACCTTATACACCACTGCCCTTTCAACCAGGGAGACAAATGAGGCTGTCAGCTGGCCTTCAGACCGTCAGACTCTGCCCTGGGTGTCTGGCGGCATTTTTGAATGAGCCTGGAGTCACTGAAGGACAGGGAGATTGCAGAGTATCACACTTGAGGTAAAAGCATTCAGCTCTTTGAAGGAAAGGCCAGCACCTGCAGGGCCGGGAGGGGAGACTGAGGCTCACCTTGGCCCAAGATCCAGCCAGACACATAAAGATGTGGCTGTCATCACTTGCTAGTTGATTTCTCTTTTCCCCTTAACCGGCTTCTTTAGGCGAGTTTCTTGAGAACGGGGACTTGTCCCCATTTCGTGTCTGTGCCCCACGCCCAGCGCAGGATGCCTGGGAGATGAATGAATGAGCGAATGAATGAAGGCTGCATCTGCGTGGACCTGGCTGCCAGGTTTTGGCTTTAAAGATGGAGCAAGTTTGGTTTTTCTCGAGGTCTCTGGGTGAGCGGTTGTCTGAGTCATCTTGGCCACACTGTGTCCTTTGTTTTGTTGTCAAATCTTGTCCCATTAAATCCTGTAATCTGATTGCAAGGAGATCCTGGCTGATGGTGACATTGAGCTGCGAGTTTCTCTTAGTGTTTTTTTTTTTCTTGCCCGTGAAGTGGCGGGAAAAAGTTTCTTGGGGAAACCTGAGAGCGGCCAGAACTGCTTCTTTCTCTCCCGTGGTGGCCAACGGGTGTATATGTTTTGCTTTTCAAAGTAGCTGTGAGAGCTTTATCTCAGTGAAAGCCGGCCGTAAACGCCCGCCAAATTTGTGGTTTCTGTACTGTGTGAGCCCTGGAGAGACCATCACTTGGGTGCTGTAAGCGTGGCAAGCCCGTCGTGATCCCGTGCAGAGAGCCTGTTGCTTTGGGGGTGTGGGGATGAGTGGGATTTATAGCTGATGCAGAATCTTGTCAGCCCAGTCCTTCTTGGACTATAATTCAGGTGTTTTCTTTTCACGGCTCTCAATCAGATGAAGGATGTCTCTCTCTCTCTCTCTCTCTCTGTGTGTGTGTGTGTGTGTGTGTGTGTGTGTGTGTGTGTGTGTGTACATGCACACCCGCATGCCCTACCTAATTTCCCACTCCTCCTCAGGGCTTCCAAAGAGGAAAGCGCCACTGTCCTCTGTTGTCCCGGAACTAAGATTTCTGGGCTTAAACTTGAGTGAGAGCCAGGCAGCGTCCTCCGTGAATATCCCAAAGGTGATTGGTTTGTGGCTGAGTGGCGTGAAGGCACGGAGGCGAGTCCAGCCTGTGACAGTTTCTTCTTGGACAGCTCAGGCTGAGCCCTGGCCAAGAGCCTTCCCTTGGAAGAAGGGCATCTGTGTTCAGGGGACCGAGTGGGTGGGATGCTAGGAGAGGGAGGGACAGCCTGCTGGTGTTTTCTTTGGCTGCACGTGTCCATGTGCCACTTGAATGGGAGGGCTTGTGCTTTGATTTCTACTTTTTTTTTTATGCTTTGGGGTTAAAGAAGTCCGTGTATATAAAATACATGGATTCTTGTTTGTAAAAAAAAAAAAAAAATTCAAGTGGAGGGGAAAAAAGGTTCCCCCCATTTTATTCCCCTCCTGGGATAGTACCACTGTCATCCGAGAGTATCTTTCTAGATTTTTATGGAGATACACATCACAAGCATGATTTAGACACATTAATATATATATATTTACATATATTGAACTATAAACTACATCGAAATAGCCTGCAGTTTGCTTTTCAATTCACAGATATCACTTGGGAATTTTTCCATGTCAAAACATTTAAATCGGTCACACTTTTCACTGCTGCATAGTATTCCTTTGAATGGCTGTACACTTAATTACTTACCCGTTTGTCCATTGACTGATAATTTTCTCATACATACTTCTCTATGTACCTGGATGAACATTTCCACCGGGTACATTTCTAGAAGAGAAGCCTCTAGTCCAGATGGTGTGTCCAGTTTGCATTTGGACACAGACTAATGGCCCTTCTGAAGACTGAGGGCATTTACATTCCCTCCACAGAGTATGGAACTAGTCACTCCCTCACATCTCTGCCATTATTGGGATTACCGATTTCTTATTATAATTTTTTTGGGGGGGTTAATCTGATGTGTGTGATTTACATTTCTCGGGTTACTGGTGGGGTTGCATAGGGGTGTGGCTCGTTTTGAAACTGATGTCAGTTTCCAGAGCTCAGGGTTTGCAGACCTGACTGTGCCACTTGCTGACTGGGGGCCCCAGGCCAGTTACTTCACCTCTGAGCCAGGGCATGTGTCTTCAGCTCTGAGGCAGGGGGTGGATTTAGTTTGTTTCCTGGCAAGATGATAAAGTACAAAGGCGGTGACCTGTGTGTGAAACTGCTCCGGAGGTACCCGGTTTACGCAGCTCGTGGCAGTTTCGGGCAGGAATCCTGACCGCCAAATCTGGTCTTCGTTTCAATAGGGGCATAGGAATTAAAGCAGGAGTGCTTCATCCAGTGGAGTTCTAGGTAAAAGTTAGAGAGAAGGAGCTAGATATTTACGTTTGGGCACAGAAAAGTAGAAAAAACACATTACTAATTGAAAAAAAGCTTTGAGGCTACTCGTGTTAAAAAAAAAAACCAAAAAAACTCCAAAAAACCTCCACAAAACGATACTCTGTCTTTTCACTGGGTTTCCATCAGTGCATGTAACAGCACAGAGAAAGGTGTGGAAGGGTGTGCACCAGACTGACGAAAGTGGCTACTCTCAGGGGACTGGGGGTGTGGCAGGGGGAACATTTATGCATTATCTGGAAGACTCATACTTTTTCTTTGTAAATAAGGAGAATGTATTCACGTATTGTGTGTTTAGTTAAAACTCAGTAACGAATCCATAGCTTTCCCCAGAGAATGGCCAAAGGAGTTAGATGAAGAATGCAGGAGGCACACAGTGGAGGGGCCCTGGAGACAGAGGTCGCTGGGAGAGGCCCTGGGGGAGAATGAGACTCATTTCTTCTCCTTTCCCCCAATGGGTGGGGCTGGACAAGAGGCGTTCAGACCGAATGCACTCTGGAGTATAATCGAGGATGACTGTGCGCCAGGCATCTTTGTGAATGTTGATCATCTCGTTTAGTCCTGGGAGAATTCTGGGCCACACATCTCACTGTCATCCACAGTTAGGGAAACAGAAGTTGAAGAGAGTAATTTGCCCAAATTACCTTGCTGGTGTGTGTGTGTGTGTGTGTGTGTGTGTGTGTGTGTGTGTGAAAAAATCCTGAGGCAAACCCCAGGAGGACGGGCGCTCTTCTATCCACAGCCTAGAACAGAGCCTGGCATGCGTGGCCCTCTGTGTTTGCATGGACTAGGAAGCACAGTCCAGGTCCCTGGGCGTGTATTTCCAAGTTACTGGGTGTCTCTGGTCCACCAGGGAAGGCCCCGCTGGGCCACAGGGGAAGGGGTTCGTTTGCTGGGCCACCATGTGCAATGATGGGCCTGGTGGCCTTCTCCACGGCCGGGGGTGGGGGGGGAAGCTGAGTCCCCCTCTGCTGTCTTTTATGTTTTCTAGTGGGAATCAGCCTTGGGTGCTATATCCGTGAATTTTTCCAGCTGCCAAAGTCTTCTCCCATCCGTGTCCCCATCTCAATAAGTGATGTCTCCATTCGTTCCCTCCAAGGGTAGAGGCAAAAACCTTGGGTCATCCTTGACTGCAGGCTTTCTGTGATACCCCTGTATCTGGTCCATCGGCAAATCTTATCGGCTTACCTTCAAAGGCATATCTGCATACTGACCCCTTCTCAACGTCTCCACCACTCTGCCCTCCTCCATCCACTGCTTGGACTAGTGCAATAGTCTCATCTCTGGTCTCCATAGACAACCAGGTCATGTGCCCCCTCTGCTCACAACCCACTGAGGTTTCCCGTGTCACTCTGAGTGAATACCAAGGTCATTTTAGTGGCCTGAAGTCCCCCCGCCACCATGCGGCCCTCCTTCCCTCTGTCGCTGCACCCCCTCTTGGCTCCTTTGCTCACCTGCCATGCTTATCTCTTTGAAGTCCTTGAACCCAGCAAGCCTGGTCCCACCAAACTCTGGCTTGCTTTTTCTACCGCCCGGAAGGCTCATCCCCAGATATCTGTACAGGTCACCCCTCATGTCCCTAAAAGTCACCCCCTCATGTTATATGTTGATTTGTGCATTCTCTTTCTGCCTCCTGAGCCGGGGCACGGGCTGTCCTGTCGCTGTCCCTGCAGTGTCCCCAGGACCAGAGCAGTGCTGGGGTTCACAGTAGGATGGTGGGATGGGCGGGCGCTGAGCGCTCTGAGGTCGGGCTGTCTCCTTAGCCCCTCCCCACCGCCGCCCCCAGCCTCCGACTCTATTTTGCCCCTCCTCCCTTGGCGAGGGCCACCCAGAGAGCCTTCAGGAGCACTGTGCCCTGCCCCCGTGCTTCGTGCCCTCTGGCGAATCTCCTTTGCCCATCAGTTCAAAGGCAGGGGCTGGGGAGAGAGAACAGTCAGTGGACGCTGATTACGCACTAGACGCTGGCCTACGTGTTTTACCTGTACTCAGTTGCTTCATTTCGTATCTAAATAGCTCCCTCTGCCTCTCTCTTATTGAGGGAAATGGAAGCACAGAGCCGGAAGGACACTTGCCCCAGGTCACACAGCTGAAGTGGCGGAAACAAGATTCCAGCGAGTCTGCCACCTGTGGACCCCGTCCTCCCCACTCTCTGTGCAGTATTTCTGAGCAGCTCGACTTGACGTGGGGGGCAGGGCAGGCCCTTCCCCTGTTCTCTGCTTGGGTCCACCTTTCCTTGTCCTTTTCCTGCACAGACAGTGGGGCAGCGGGGTCCTCCCAGGCCTTTCCCCTGATAATCACCTCCCCCAAACTGCGAGTACAGAGTACGTCCTGACGTCTTCCCTCCAGGGCTGTCTGCTAGGCCCGGGCAGCTCTAGAATCGCAGATGCCAAGGGAAGCTGGGGAGGGCAGCCTCTCCCTGGCCCGTGGTCCCACCGACCCTCAGGGTGACCCCGCCTGTCCTGCAGGGTCTGCTCGGCCAGCTCTGTGCCCTGCCGTCCGTCTGAGCCTCTACAAAGCCCCAGGGTTGCGTCTCAGAGGGCGTCACGGCGTCGCGGGCTGACCGCCTCTGACCACATCAGGCTCCATCTGGCCGCGGACTTGACCCGTGGCCGCGGACGGTGGGGCGGTGCTCCCTTCTCGGGGGGCAGTGGGGTCGCAGGTGTGCTCCGATTCGGCTCTGTTTTTCTTACTCTTTCCTGCCGGGAGCTTCCTATCCCTCCAGAGCCACAGCTGAAAATACGGGCTATTTTTAGTCTCCCCGAGCGTTGGTTATTTTTGTTCCCCTCTTTGCTGCTGACAGATTCGTTCCTCTGGCTTCCTGTGTGTGCACACGTGTGCCGGCTGTACACGCTGACTGGTGACACAGGAGCGTGTGTCGGCATGCGCCATGCACGCCTGCGTGTGGCCACCTGCTGAAGCACGCACACACAGACAAGTGCTGCGTGTCAGCGTGTGTCGGCGTGGAGCACAGTGTCTCTGTGATGGCATACACGTGTGTGTGAACGAACACGCGTGCACACTCATGATGTGTGCCCGCGTGTGGTAGCCTGGCACACGCGTTCACACGTGCGGTTATGTATGTGTCTATGTGTGGCCTCACACATGTGTGTTGACACCTGTTGAGTGTACAGTTACACACGGGGACATGTGGACACACATGTTAACACATGTCCGCGTGTGTTGGGGTGTGTGCACAGACGTGTGGCCATGTGTCCCACCATGGTCTGGCCTTCCCGAGGCCCGGCACGGGGCTGTGTTCGGTGCGCCTGGCTCTTCCCATTTCAGGACATGTTCCCCATCCCTTCCTAGAATGACTCATGCTGGCTGGGCCTCTGCTCCGTGACTCATGTGATTAGCTAGTATTTGGTGACACTCAGCTACCTGGAATCATCCCGTTCTGGCTTCAACTTCTAGCAAACGGGACAGAAGTGAGTCTGTGTCGAGGACTTGTTTGTTGAAGAGCTTCCCCTGGGCAGTTCGGTCCCGCTGGAGCCCCGGCACAGGCATGTCTGCTCCGTCAATGACCGTGGGTCCTCCCGGCGGTCATGGTGCCCGGAAGGGTGATCCTATGCCCTTGGCCAGCAGCAGAGAGGCCCCTGGGGTCATAAGCCGCCCCCAAGGCTGGTTTCAGCCACAAGGCTGACTTTTCTGGCTCATAATCTTAGAACTAGAGAATTCGGTTATGGGGAGTCCTGCCTGAGCACCCACCTCCCTCCCACACCCCCGGCCCTTCTGTGCCACAGAGATCTAGCAGCTTCGTCCCCATAAACACATTTATGGTGCAAAGAATTCAACTGTAGCAGTCGGCCAGAAATACAAAAGCAAGACAAAAGGTGAAGTCCTTTCATGTGCCTCGTCTCCCTCCCCCTTGGTCAAATGCGACCTTGGCCTCCACTGGCTCTGGGAGTGGCCACCAGAGCTGAAACGCAAAGAGAAACGAAAACAACACACAGAAGTTCACTCTTGGCTTTGGAGATTTCCAGGGCCCAGGAGCTGCTGAGTTATAGGTGGTTCTGATTTGAAGCTCAGGATCGTTTTGCTCAGAACCTCCCCAAACCCAGAGGTCCGGGCCCCTGATGGCCCAGGGCACAGCTGGCTTCATTGTCTTGCTTCCTTCCCCCACCTCCGCCCCACTGTTTCCTCCTGTTCCCCGATTGCTTCGTGCTGGGGGGGAGGAAGGAACAGGAGTGGCCTGACCTGTGCTTACTTCCTGGTATTTGGGGTGAAGTTCCTTCCACCTTTTCTGGAAGCTTCTAGAAGGACTCTTTTTTTTTTTTAATACAGCAGGTTCTTATCAGTTACCCATTTTATACATATCAGTGTATACATGTCAATCCCAATCTCCCAGTTCATCCCACCACCGCCCCCAGCCCCCCTGCCACGTTCCCCCCTTGGTGTCCATACGTTTGTGCTCTACCTCTGTGTCTCTATTTCTGCCCTGCAAACCGGCTCATCTGCACCATTTTTCTAGAAGGACTCTTGAGACGCTTTAATGTGTGCTCTCTTGGGCCGCTCTTGGACTCAGATGCTGGTGTCTCCTTATCTCCCTGACCGCCGGCCATTGGCACGTCCCAGGGCTCAGGCCTTTCCTGGCCGCGCTCACCCGGTCTCACGTGTCAAATGCCATCCCTGTCCTGGCACCTCCCAAACTGATATCCCAGGCCCGGACCTTTCCCCTTGAGCTCCAGCCTCAAGCATCCAGTGGCCAACTCCATATCTCAACCTGGGTGGTCAAAGGCAGCTCACGCTTACCCTAGCCAGCGCCTGACTTCCCATCACTCCCCGTGAAACCCACATTCCCATCTCAGGCCGTTGCTTGTCCATTCTCCAGCTCCCCGGGCCGAAAGCCTTGGGGTCAGCCTTGACTCTCTCTCACTTCTCACGCTGGACCATCAGGGTATTTTATGACTCCATCTTCAAAATAGAACCAGAATCCAACTTCTCTCCACACCCACGGCCACTGCCCTGGTCCAGGGTGCCATCGGCTCTCACCTGGATTCCTGCAGGGTCCCTGTGCCCACCTGTGCTCCCTGGTCAGGTTTTTCAGCACAGCAGCCCAAGGAATCCTATGAAAATTGCACCGTCCTCCTCTGCTTAAAGCCCTGCCGTGAACCTGCCCCATCCCCTCCGAGTCAAGGTGAGCCCTTATGTTGTGGCTTGAGGCCTTTGCCATCCGATCCTGACCCCTTTCCGTCCTCCCCTCACCTTGACTTTGCACATGGCCCTTGTAGCACTTCCTCAGACTTACTGGCACATGTGCCTTCCTAAGTTCTTCCCTCTGCCCACATGCCCACAGCTCTTTCCCTGATGTGACATGTGCGTGATTCACTCTCCCACCTCCTTTAGGCCTTTGTTCGGATCTCACTTGCCCACGGAGCTCTCTTTTTGAATATTGCAAGTTCCCTTCCCATTCCCTGGTGCTCTGAACCCTCCTTACCGTGCTGTTTTCTTCTGTAGTCCTGTCACCTGCTGAGATACCGTGGAATTTACCTATGCACCCCGTTTATCACTTATTGTCTGTTTCTCCCTGTGAGAATGTCGGGCCCACGAGGGCAGGGACCTTAGTTTTTGTTCATCGCTGTGTCCCAAGCACTTGGAACGACGCCTAGCACATAGTGGTAGGTTCTCAAATAGTTACTGAACGGATGTTTAGAAGACGAGGGTGGTCTCACTGGGAGGTTCGCGATGAGTGTCAGGTTGTCGTCCTGGGCGGGGACCTGGGGACCGCGCCCCTCCCCCTGCGCGGCCCCCACTCCACATCCAGCCCTTCCCCCTCTCACCTGCCGCAGGAGCTTCCTCTCCTGCCTGTCCGCTCCTATCCTTGCCACTCTGTTGTCAGTTTCCCCTGTCGCAGCTAGAATGCTCTTTAAAATAATGCACATTGGATCATTTCACAGCCCTGATGAAAACCTTCTTGCGTGGGGTCTGAAACCCGTCTGCCCACCATGGCCTGTAAGCCACTTACCTCCACTCCCTGCACTTCCGCCCTGCTACAGCCTCACAGGCCTTTCTTTTCCTCCAATACACTATGTTCTTTTCTGCCTCAGGACCTTTGCACAGACTGTTCCTTTCTCCTGGCTTTTATGTTTGGTTCCTGTTATGTTTCAGCTCAAATGTGACCTCTTGAAGAAGAGACCCCCCTCCCCCCATGAACCACACCCCATCTATGTTATAAGCATTCCGTGTTACTGTCTTCCAAGCCGTCACCATGCTCTGGAATTATATTGTTCACTTGCTTGAGGTTCCATGAGGCAGGGGCCTATGTCTCTCTCCTTCATGACTGTATTCCATGGTTGGGGACCCTGGTCCAGGGCAGAGACCTGGCTGGGGTGGGACCTTGGGTCGAGGCAGTGAGACGATTCCAATCGGGATCCTCAAAAGCACAGATTTTTGAAGCCAGACTCCTTGGCTTCCAATACTGGCTCTTCCCCTCCTATCTGTGTGCCCGGCACCAGGGAGCACCCGGGAGCCTGCTGTCCATGATGTGTTCGTGGATTCAGGGCCTGAGTCTTAACAAGCCCTGCCTGGGTTCCAGAGACGTCTCTCTGACTCCAGTGACTGGGTGTTTCTACTGGCTGAGTGTTGATTGACCCCTCCTCTGTCCCAACGTGAAGGCGGAGTCGCCAGAAGGAAGGGACACAGGTTTACAAAGATGTCATTGGGGCCATCTGGGGATGGTGGGTAAAGAAAGAGCATCTGTCCTGTCTAAGGGGCCAGCGGAGGCGTGGAGGCTGGTCTGAGGCTGCCTCGCTCTGCCTCTTGGAAGGAGAAGGGATCCTCATGCTGGCATCTTGGCCTCAGCTGGGTGGCTTGGGCTGGGGGTGTGGCGGTGTTTCCCTCCTGCTGCGTTTAAGCCCAAGTTCAGCCTTAAAGTGGAACCACTTGCGTTTCCTGTCCTTAGGAGTGGAAACCTCATGAGGCTGGAGTCGGGAGACCCAGGTCCAGTTTGCTGGTGATACGTACTTGCTCTGTACGTACAGGATCGCACATCAGCTCAACCAGGCAAAATCTTTTACCTGCTCCCAGGAAACCACAAGTCGACTGGGTTAGTGTTGGCCTGGAGAGTGCAGAGAGGGTGGGGAGCGAGCTTCTTGTGCTCTGCCCTTCCTCCTGTGGGGTCCCATAATGAGTCCAGCTTGAATGCAAGCCAAGAGTTAAAAGTTCATTTTTTGTATGTGTGCTTTCGCATCACTGGCCAGCAGCTTTATCTGGGGCTCAGACGGCCATCTGTACCACATGGGGGAGAAACTGGCTCCTTTGAATTTCCCCGGAGGTCTCCAAAGGGAACCTTATGGAGGGACCTTCAAAGATAATTAGAGAATTTTCCCAGTGGCTGGGAAAAGTTGTGGTGGGAATGCTCTTGGGCTCTGATTGGCTGGGCTTGTCTCTCATGCTTATCCCTGAGCCAATCACTGTAGCTTGAGAAATGGACTGCTCCGATTGGTCAGGCTTGGATTACATGCCCATTCTTGGAGCTGGAGAAGGAGGACTTTTCTTCCCCAAAGCAGAGGGACTGAGGTGGGGTGGGGTGGTGCCCTAAAGGAAGAGGTGTGTGTGTGGGCACTGTTAGCAGAAGGAGGAAAGGGTGACAGGCAGCAAAAATGATTGATGTGCCCTTTTCCCCAGGGTAGCTTTCTCACTTCATCTCATTGCTTCTTGTTATTATAGTATGAGAGATTATTTTCTTTGGCTAGACCCAAGACCTCTGGAGGAGATGGTAGCTTATCAGCTAATTGTTTTTATCAGGGAAGGTTTCATACACTCAGATTGTTAGATCTGGAGCTTGGATTTTACTCAGTTCCATCTTTTATTTTTTCTTTGGGGAAACCAGAACCCAAAGGGAGCAAAGATTTAAGTAAGGCCACAGAGAAAATTAGCAGTGAGTACTGGCAGGGAAGACTGTCTCAAGTGGGCGGGGGAAGTAGGTGGAAGTCAGATGGGCCCCCGGAGCAGGGCTTGGAAGAAGCCAAGTAGTTGTAAAAGCAAGTCATTAGTTAGCATTCTTCAGGCAGAAAGTCCCCAGGGTCCCCTGTCTGCATTCCTGTCCGCCCACCTCCTGGCAGGATGGGAAGGAGGTGTTTGTTGTAAACTGGGAGAGGTGTCAGGGCTGGGGTGTGCCAAAGTGCAGGCTTTGTCTGCCCCGGGTGGGAGGCGCCAGTGGTGTGCCCTGGAGGGGTTGGGGCAGAGGAGGGATGAGTAAAGACTCTGACCTTTATCAGAATCTGCCCAGGTACAGCTGCAGAGGACTTGATCTGGAATCGCTGTTGCCAGCAGGTGTGTTCTGCAATGTGAACCAGCACACCTGTCATCAACAGTCCCCCGGATGAACGGCTGCCAGCTTGTTGGCCCTTGCCCCAAACTCTGGGGCACACCCTTCTTCACCTAGGACAGCAAGGAGCTGTGTGTGAGAGGGACCTGCCTGGACAGCCAGGCCCCCAGGGCCTCTGGGAGCATCCCTTTGTGTGCTGAGAGAGCCCTGTGTGCCCACATGAGAACCTTCCTCCTGAGTGAGAGGCATGAGGCAGACTGGAACACGGGGAGCTGGAAGGCAGTGGTGGCATGTCACCGTCTCAAGGTCAGGCATGGGTTCTCAAACCCGCATGACTCTCTCTAGCCCTTGGCCAGGGTTTTGGCATCCAGGAGTTTAGGTGGACCCAAGAGCATAGACTTTGGAGCCAGACGGCCTGGGTTCAAATCCTGGTTCTGCCCCTTCCCAGCTGTGTGTCTTTGGACAAGTAACTTAACCTCTCTGTGCCTTATTTCCCCCACTGTAAAATGGCATTAATGGACATATCTCCTGTACAGGGCTCTTATAAAGATGGAGGAGTTGGTACATGTAAAGCACTTAGAATAACAGCTTGGCAAGTGTCACATAAGTGTTTGCTGTTGTCATCATCTTAGTCTTATACACACACCTATAGTAGGATTAGTTAGTCTGTCATTTTACCGAAACGGGACCATATTACGCCCACTTCCCCGCATCTTGCTTTTCTCACTGCGTCTCTTCTCTAAACTTTCCCCGGTTGCTTGGGTAGCTCTGACTGGGTGTCTAGATGACTGAACATCCCATGGTGTGGATGTACGAGCCATTCCCAGGAGGGAGCTTTCAAACTTGTGAAATAATCCATAAAGCAGCCGAAAGTGTTCTTCTCCCACCTCGATGTTTCAGTTTGAAAAATTTTATTTTGGAAAAATCGCAAGAACAGTGCAACGAATTCCTGTAAGCCGTTTCCTGAGCTCCACCAATGTTTACGATTTGCTGCCTTTTCATTCTCAGTCTCTGTCTGTCTGTCTCTCTCGTTGCCAGACCATTTGAGAGTTGCTTGCAGACGTCAGGACACCTCGCCCCAGAATACTGCAGCGTGCGTGTCTTAAGGACAAGACTATTTTTTTCTGTAACCACAGACCACAGTCACACTCAGGAAAGCTCGTAATAATTTACTTCTTTGATGCTCAGGTTACATTCAGAGTCTCTTATTGACCCAAGAGCACCCTTTATAGCAGTTTTTTGGTTTTTATTGTTTAAATCACGTCCTGTGTCCAGTTGCCTTGTTTCTTTCTCCTCCTTTAATCCAGACCAGTCCTCCAGCCTTATTCTTTTTGCTGGGTCCTTCACAACACTGGCGTTTATTAAGGGACCCGACCAGTTTTTCTGGCGGAATGCCTGTCGATCTGGATTTGTCTAATTGTTTCCTCGTGAGTGCACGCTTTCTTCCGACAGAGTCCTACACAAAAGCCTCCTTGTGTGAGTCAGAGGGGAGTAGAGCTCTCCTGGCTGAGGTGGGATGGGCGCCTGGACCCCACCCCCATCCCAGCTTGGTGACCCCATCCCACAGCCGGCCTGCGCCCCCAGGTGAGTTTGAACCTCCCCTCGGACTGGAAGAAGCCAGTGATTCCATCAGGCCTTGCCTCGCTCAGCTGTTCCTCCATCTGCTTCCTCATTTTCTCAGCTCTGGTTCCTTGCCCTCACGCCCAGGCGTGCGGATCCTTCCAGCGGCCCTTGGCCAGCCTGTCTCCTCCCCTCCAGCCCTCCCCATCTCCCAGCGCCATGGACTTGGGGGCCACGGGCTGGGTCGGATGCCGCCTCATCCTCTGGGCTGGAAAGGCGTTGCAGCCCTGGGGTGTCAGGGCCTGTCTGGTCGAGATGGGATGGCAGGTAGGAGGGCTTCTCATCTCCGCCGCCTGTCCCTCTGAGGCTTGAAGAAATTCTTGTGCCAGGTCCCCCTGGCCCCATCTGGCCTCTTGGCTGGCACAGGAAGTCACTGTGGCTTTACTCGGCCGGGAGCCCGCTGTAGCTGGAATCCCTTGGCAGCTTTGAAAGACTCTCTAAGCCTCAGGACTTCCTTAGACCGCCTGTTCCCAGGATCCCTGGATTCCACCTGCTGCCGCCTCCTGCTTTGGACTTTCAACTTTGATTTCTTTTTATTGTGAAATCTTATGCACTTCAAGGAAAGTGCCTAAGACACACACAATTAAATAAATAACTATAACGAACACCAGTGTGATCATCCCCAGATGAAAAAGCAGAACCTCAGCTGCCCTCCAGAAGCCCCTGCAGAGGAGACTTGTTCCCAGCTCGCTTGACTTTTTATCGTGTTACCCCATCTACATCCCTAAACACTGGGCTTAGTTTTGTCTGGTTTTGAGCTTCACTTGAACGGAATCATATTGGTATGGTCTGAATGCCTCAAAATTCATGCATTGAAATCCTAATGCCCAAAGTGATGGTGTTAGGAGGTGGGGCCTTTGGGAGGTGATTAGGTCATGAGGGTGGAGCCCTCGTGAATAGGATTAGTGCCCTTGTAAAAGAGACCCCAGAGAGCTCCCTCAGCTCTTCCACCATGTGACGACATAGCGAGAAGTCTTCAAGCCAGAAGAGGGCCCTCATTTGACCATGCCAGCACCCTGATCTCAGACTTCCAGCCTCCTGACCGAACGAGATAAATGTCTGTTGGTTATAAGCCACCCAGTCTGTGATGTTTGTTACAGCAGCCCAGCCCTGACGGAATAAGGCACATACTCTGTATTTTTTTATTTTGTCTTGCTGTTCTTGCTTCCCATTATATTTGTGAGACCCATCCGTGTTGTTGCAATAAACCGCACCCCATCTTTTTTTTTTTTTTTTTTTTTGCGGTACGCGGGCCTCTCACTGTTGTGGCCTCTCCCGTTGCGGAGCACAAGCTCCGGACGCGCAGGCCCAGCGGCCATGGCTCACGGGCCCAGCCGCTCCGCGGCATGCGGGATCTTCCCGGACCGGGGCACGAACCCGTGTCGCCTGCATCGGCAGGCGGACTCTCAACCACTGCGCCACCAGGGAAGCCCCATCTTTTTTAAAATTAATTAGTTAATTAATTTATTTGGCTGCGTCGGGTCTTCGTTGTGGCGCACAGGCTTCTCTAGTTGTGGCGTGTGGGCTCTGTAGTTGTGGCACGCGAGCTTAGCTGCCCTGCGGCATGGAGGACCTTAGTTCCTGGACCAGGGATCAAACCCATGCCCCCTGTGGTGGAAGCATGGAGTCTTAACCACTGGACAGCCAGGGAAGTCCACAAGTTTTTTAGTGAATAACTTACAGAGATGAAACTCAAAGAACATAAAATTAATCATTTTGAAGTGATCCATTCAGTGGCAGTTAGCACATTCACAGTGTGAAGCATGACCTCTTTCTGCTTCTCAAATGTTTCTGTCGCCCCAAAGTGAAACTCCACTCCCCATCTTTTCTTCCTTCCAGCTCCCCCGCTCCCTGTCAGCCATTAGTCTGCTTTCTGTATCTGTTCCGGACATTTCCTATAAATGGAATCCCACCCTGTGTGGTCCTTTGTGCCTGGCTTCTTTCACCCGGCATCACGTTTTCAAGGGTCTTCAGATTGTAGCTTGTGCCGGTGCTTTACTCCTTTTTATGGCTGAATCATATTTCACTGTGCGGATGGACCACATTCTGTTTACTCATCCACCAGTTGAGGGGCGCTTGGGTTATTTGCAGCCTTTGGTCACTGTGAAGAGTGCCGCTGCGGACATGTGCGTACATGTGCCTGTTGATCTATTTTCCCTCATCTCCTTCTATTTCCTCTTCTTCCCCTTATCCCTCTCATGTCTCACCCCTCCTTGCCCTGGCACCCATCCCCTGGGTGGTATGTCTTTAAATAGGACGTGTGTGTCCTTGTGCCACAGGCGGTGCCGGGAGTCTGCTCACAGAACAGTGGGCTGGAGCTCAGTTCTGGAGCCAGGCGGGCATGGGGGCCAATCCTGGCTTTGCCACTTGCCTGCGGGTGACCTGGGGTAGGTTCCTCGGGTCTCGCGTTTGGATAGGCTCTTGCAAAACGGGACAAACCACACCTTCCTGTAGGGTTGAGGTGAGGACTGGGCAGGCTAATAAGTGGTAAGTGCTTTGAGCTGGGCATGGCCGAGCAGGCCCCACGCGCAGCACATGGGCTGCCGGAGCCTGGGGAGAGGGCGACCTCTGACTCCTGCTCTGAGCCCTACTCTTCTCCCATCACGCTCTCGGAAATCTATCTATGGTGCCGTGTTCTCATCTGGCCCATGGCTTCTTGCTACTGCCTGGGTTTCCAAGTTTACATTCCTCATGTTTTGTTTATTCCTGGTTCCGTCCACTCCTTCCCCCCCAGACAGCAAACATCCTGGAACCTTCCATCTTAAAGTTCCCAAGAATTTCCTCGGGATGTGCGGGGAGTGGAGCTGCCAGGTCGAAGGGCACGGGAGGGGGAGGCAGGGAGCCAGTGCCATCAAATGTGCCTTCCAGAAGGGCCGTTGCCGTTCCCTCCCCCATCTGCTCCAGCGCCCGATACCGTCTGGCATTCTAGGCTGTGTGTGGTTGTGACGGGTGTACTTCTGGGTTGTGTGTTTGAGCCTTCTTCCTTTTCTAAGTCAGTGGGGGGATGGGGTCTGAGGCTCAGAGAGTTTGAGGGGTTTGCGGGTGGGGGGGCACACACAGAAAGCTAGGGATAGATCCCGGGACTTGGACTTGGTTTAATCAGAAATCTTTGGACCCCGGTGACTGAGGTCAGCTGCAGGGAGAGGACAGAGGATGTGAGGGGCCTCTCTTCAGCTGAAAAGGCTCAGAGGGAGACGTCAGCCTTGTGCAGGACGGAGAGGGAATGTGGCTGACCCCGCATGCCCCCCTGCTGTCTGCAACCGGCTTAGGGGTCCCCTCCTGCGAAGGGCGGGACTGTGGCCTCCTTGCTGTGTAACTGTAATGTGTGTATTACTTTCCGAGGCCTTTGTCCTCACATGGCCGTCCCCTCTGTGTCCTTGCCTCTTCTTTTTTTTTTTTTTTTGCGGTACGTGGGCCTCTCACTGTTGTGGCCTCTCCCGTTGCGGAGCACAGGCTCTGGACACACAGGCTCAGTGGCCATGGCTCATGGGCCCAGCCGCTCCGCGGCATGTGGGGTCTTCCCAGACTGGGGCACGAACCCGTGTCCCCTGCATCGGCAGGCGGACTCTCAACCACTGCGCCACCTGGGAAGCCCCTTGCCTCTTCTTATAAGGACACCTGTCATTGGATTTAGGGCCCCCCCTAAAGCAAGGATGATGTCATCTTGAGATCCGTAACTCGTTCGCATCTTCAAAGGCACCATTGCCAAATAAGGTCAGCTTCTGAGGTTCCAGCTGGACGTGAATTCTGGGGGACACCATTTGACCCACGACCAAGTGTTTGCCCGACCTGCAGACCCACAGAACTCCGGGCTCAAATCCAGGTCCTAGTTCTTGGGTTCTCTGGGAACTTGATTTTCTTTAAAAGCCGATGTCCTCTTTTGCAGTTGGGGCTGATTTTCTTACCTCCCACAGACTAAAATTCAGGTAGAGCAGCCTCGGATGGTCGCGTCACTTATGACAGCTGGATGGGATGTGCTGGGCAGGGCCAGCTGTTGCCCAGAAAGCCCCCACTGGCATCAAAAATAAGGGAAGTACAATAGGGGTACAATGAAAAAAGATGGAAAGCGTGCAGAGAGTTACAACCTCAAAAAAAAAAAAAAAGGCACAATGTGAAAAGTCACCACTGCCTCTCCCCACAGTGGGTCTTGGCTCCAAAGGCAACTTGGGTTAATAGTTCCTTCCTGAAAAACATTGTTTGTGTCTACAGGGACCGGGATATCCTCCTGTCCCAGGCCCACCCTTGAGGACCCTGCATGCCTTTTTCCACCTTGGGTTTGGCACTGAGGGGTGGGTCTTGGAACTCGCCCTCCTGTGGCCTGTGGGCCTGCCTCTCTGCCCTGAGGGTTTTGTACACAGAGCGCTGCAAAGGACGGGACTGTTTCCCTGTTACTGCTGGAGCAGTGATGAAAGGCCTGCGCGGGAAGCAGTCCTCGTTCGTTGGCAAGGGAAGGTGCAGGTCGGGATCCATTCTAGAAAAAATCTTCCTGCTGGAGACGCCTGTGTGTCTTCTGGAGCTTTCTCAGGGAGCATATGTTTCCTGGGGCTGCCGTAACACGTCATCACAGACGGGTGGTTTAGAATAGAGATGTATTCTCTACCGGTTCTGGAGGCCAGAAGTCTGAAATCGAGGTGTCGGCCATGCTCCCACTGAAGGCTGTAGGGGAGGATCCTGCCTTGTCTCTTCTGCTTCCGGTGGCTCCAGGCATTCCTTGGCTTGTGGCCGCATCCCTCCAATTTCTGCCTCTGTGTATTCTCTTCTAAGGACACTCATCGTTGGATTTAGGGTCCACCTGCAAAATCCAGGATGATCTCACTTTGAGATCCTTAATTAAATCGGCAAAGACCCTTTTTCTAAATAAGGTCACATTCATAGGTTTTGGGGCAGAACTTAGTATGTGCCAGGCACCAAGCTGCGTGTGGTACAGGTTCATTGTCTTCATAACCCCCTCCGAGGTGTGGTTGTGCTTAGTTTCTGGCTGCAGTCCTGGCGGCTCAGAGAGGTTGAGGCACCTGCCTGAGGTCACACAGCTGGTGGTAGAAGCGGAACCTGGAACCCTCACTTTTGTCCCAAGGTTACAGCCCAGCCTCTCCCAGACCCAGACCTGGCTGGAGACGTGTTTTGTGTGGCCGACGCTGGTATTAAAAAAAAATTATATCGGTCGCCAGCATTTAAAGACAGGCAGATTTAGATCCAAATCTACATTTTGAGGCACTCCTGACAGTTTGGAAACTCTACATGGCCGCTGTCGGCTGGGGGCTGCCCCCGTTGGATGAGGTCTGTTCCTCGGCAGACCTCATTCTCACCAGGTTGATGCTTCCCAGCTCCTTGGCCGTGGGCAAGTGACTTGGCCCCTCCAGACCTTGATTTCCTCATCTGTACAATGGGGATAATCATAGCCCTGGCCTCATGGCTGTTGCTGCAAGGGATCAGTGGGCTGATAAGTGGGGAGTGAGTGAGCGCTGCTACGTCAGGCTGGCCTTGTGGCTGTTACTTACCAACCTTCTTTCGGAATAAATTCAGACTTAGTTCATGGAGGCCATCCAGGGTCCTGAGTGATGGACGAGTTCATCACAGAGGAAAACCGGGCAGTCGGGAGCCCCTCGGGGTTCTAATGCAGCTTATGGCCTTAGGCTCATCGTAAGCCTCCTGCCTTAGTTTCCTCATCTCTAGCAGCACCTGTTCTTTCTACCTGCTCAAATGAGGGAATAATGAAAAGAATTTAAAAATATAATTTTTTTTTTTTTTTTGCGGTATGCGGGCCTTTCACTGTTGTGGCCTCTCCCGTTGCGGAGCACAGGCTCCGGACGCGCAGGCTCAGTGGCCATGGCTCACGGGCCCAGCAGCTCCGCAGCATGTGGGATCTTCCCGGACCGGGGCACGAACCCGCGTCCCCTGCATCGACAGGCAGACTCTCAACCACTGCGCCACCAGGGAAGCCCTAAAAATATAATTTTTGACTGTAATTATGAATATATGTGGCAGTATATATAGAGTTGAGGATTCAGAAAACTGGCCATGCTTGGGCAGTGACCTAATCTCCCTGAGTCTCAGTTTCCCCAACTGTAAGGTGGGATGATGTTAGCATCCAGGGCATGGAGCCGTCGTGAGGACTCAGGGAGCAAAGTGCTTCGAGAGTTGCCCCCTCCTGGTGAGAGCAGTGGGGATGGTGGGGGTAGGGGTGGTGGGGCGGTGGTGATGAAGGGTGTGTCAGGCACCTGGAGCGTCATGGCCTGGGGGCTTGGGAATGGAGGTGGCTGTGGCCATAGGCCTGGGTGGGAGCCTGTCCTTGGGGGGCAGCCGGGCCCTCCCTGTCCTATCCTGCAGAATGACGTCACCTCCGTGCTCCCTTGGGCTCCAGCAGCTTGTGTGTGGCCGCGGAGCCCAGATAAGTGGGGTACAGCTGTCAGCAGTCCTGGCCATCTGTGTCCTTGGCGGGGGAGGGAGAAAGGCCGGGGGCTGGGGCAGCGTCCAGCTGAGGTTTCAGAAGTCCTTCAACCCGGGGAGCAGGTGTAGGGAGGATGTTCTTTGACTCCTCTTTGTGGTTTGGGACGGAAGCAGCCTTCGGCGCGTGTGTTCTGAGCTCGTACTGTGTGCTGGGCATTGTACCAGGCAGGGGAGCTGCAGTCCTGGACACCCCAGGCCGGGTCCTTCTCCTTTGGGTGGGTGGTCAGGAGGCCCTCCCTGAGGAGGGGCCGTTGGAGCTGCTGAGGAGTTGGGCGTAGGAACAGCACGCTAGGCACAGGGCACCGCAAGTGCAAAGGCCCGGAGGTGGGAAGTGGCTTGTCACATTGGAGTGAAAAGCAATCTATCACTCCAATGTGATTAGCAGGCCGTGGGCTTGGGGAGAAGTGGGTGGTGAGAGGGGAGAGGCGGGCCGGGGCCTTGTAGGACATGGGGAGGAGTTGAGATTTGGGTTTCAATTCCTTGAGATGCCAGTGGAGGGTTCTGAGTGGGGGGCAGGGAACGATCTGATGCGTGTCTTACAGAGCCCACTGGCTGCTGCGGCGCGCGGGGAGGCAGTGTTGGGGGGTTGAGAGGAGGCACGGGAGGACGGTGGGTGCCTCGGGCCAAGGCAGAGGCAGTATAATTGGAAGGAGGGAACAGAGTCAAGGTTCCTCTTGTAGGGAGCGTGAACCAGGGATGCCGATGGCTTAGGCTCGGGATGGGAGGGGAGGAGAGAAGTAAGTCTCTTGAACTTCTATCTGAGGGATTCAGTGGCTGGCGGAGCTGTTTTCTAAGATGGAAATATCCGGGAGGGCAGTCAAGAGCAGATGGAAAGTGTGGGCCGTAGATCTGGTCCTAAATTCTTGGTGGGACAACTCATTCACAACAGAAACCGACCCGATTAGAAAATGCGCCGAGGACTTCATAGAGATTTCTCCGAAGAAGACACGCAAGTGGCCAACAGGCACACGAGGAGGTGCCCCGCATCACTCATGATGAGCGGAGTGCAAATCCTAACCACAGTGAACCATCACCCCGTGCCCACCAGCCTGGCTGCTGTCAAAAAATGACAGCGATTAGTCAGGATGTGGAGAAACTGGAACCCTTGTACAGTGTTGGAAGGAATGTAAATGGTGCAGCTGCTGTGGGAAAGTCTGGCAGTTGCTCAGATAACTGAACCATAGAATTACCATCGGATGCAGCAATGCTACTTCTGGGTACATATCCAAAAGAATTGAAAGCAGGGACTTGAAGAGATATTTGCACACTCATGTTCACCGCAGCACTCTTCACAGTAGGCAAAAGGTGGAAACAACCCAAGTGACCATCACTAGATGGATGGATAAACAGGATATGGTCCCTCCATACACTGGAATGTGATTCAGCCTTAAAAAGGAAAGAAATTCGGACACAGGCTATCACATGGATGAACTTTGAGGATATTATGCTAAGTGAAAAAAGCCAGTCACAAAAAGACACATATTGTGTGATTCTGCTTATATGAAGTCCCCATGGGGGGGGCAAATTCATAGAGACAGAGAATAGAGGGTGGGTGCCAGGGGCTGGGGGAGGGGAGTTAGTGCTTAATGGGAATAGAATTTCAGTTGGGGAAGATGAACATTTCTGGAGACCGATGGTGGGGATGATTGCACGACAGTGTGAATGTCCTTAATGCCACTGAACTGTGCGCTTGAAAATGGTAAAGATGGTCCAGGTACTGTTTTGCGTATTTGACCACAATTTTAAAAAGTGATGGGGGAAATTCCCTGGTGGTCCAGTGGTTAGGACTCCACACTTCCACTGCAGGGGGTGCGGGTTTGATCCCTGGTCCGGGAACTAAGATCCTGTGTGCCGAGTGGCCCAGCTAAAAAAAAAAGAAAAAGAAAAAGTCACGATGGGGTTTAACCTGAGGGGAGATCAGTGCCGGTCCCCCTCCCGCCCCTCCCCACCGCCCCGCCAATCCGGGCGTCAAGGATCGGGTTCGGGTTCGTAGGTGGTAGACCGGATGGCCCAGCCCCTGGCCAGGGTGATTACAGGACGCTGAGCCTCTTGCAAAAGATCGAGCTTTTGGAGGAGACAGCCCCTGAGCCTCTGATTCCTCCGGGCTCAAACCACCGTTGCGCCATCTTACGAGACCTTGGCAAGCTTCCGCATGCGTTCTGGAACCAGGGCCAAGGTGAGTGGCGGAAAGCTCATTTAGCAAGCGTCCTTGTGGCCCGTTTACACCCGGGTGCTTTCTTCAGATCAGTGCATGTCCTTGTCACTTGATTCTCCGTGCTGCCACCGAGGAGGAGGGGGAGGTGCTCACGTCTCCATGTGGCCGGTCAGGGGACCAAGGGGCAGAGGGCAGGGGTTGGCACACTCTCTGTAAAGAAAGTAAATATTCTCAGCTTTACGGGCCAAACAGGTTCTGCCTCAGCCTCTCACCTCCGCAGCCGTGGTGCAGAAGCTGCGTGGACCATATATCTGTGAGGGGGCTGGCTGAGTGCCACACAGCTTTATTTGTGGACACCAACATGTGAACTTCATGTAACTTTCATGTGTCTTGCGTTAGTATTCTTCTTTTTTTTTTTTCAAACATGGAAAAATGTAAAACCGTTGTTAGCTCCCGGGATGAAGGGAAACAGGCCGGATGTGGCCGCAGGCTGTAGTTTGCTGAGCCCTTTCTTTATTATTGGGGTGAAATTGTGGTGTTTGAAGGAAGGGATGTCCTCTGCTTGAATTATGTGGAGAAAGTGGGGCAGAAGTCAGCCCTGGGGGAGACTGTGCTCGTCCTAAAGAGCACAGACAGGTAGACTGCCTGGAGTTCCCATGATGGTAGTGTAGTTGGTGGGTCCAGGTGAGACCCCGGCTTACAGGTGGAGGGTGAGATTGTGCTTGATTTTCCTGGGAGCCTGGGATCGGAACTGCGTGCGCCTTCCAGCAGTCACCTCCCTTCCCTGTGATCCTTATCTATCCACACCTGCGGTGAGCCTTTATGGAGGCAGTAGAATGTTAGAGCTCAGGCTCTGGGGGCAGACTGGAGTTGAGGACCCTCTGTCACTACTGGGTTTGTGCCCTTGGGCAAGTAAGTAGTTTAATCTCTCTGTGCCTCAGTTTCCTCATCAAAAAAAACAAAACAAATAATCGTACCTACCTCACGGACTAATTGTCATATTTAGATGAAAGCAAGCATTGCATCGAATGAGATGTTTTGGGCTGCAAGCAACAGAAAAGCTGCTTCCAAGTGGCTGGTATAATACAGAGGTTTATTATTGTGCTTCATGGGAGACCGGAGGTGGTGGATGTCTCCAGATTTATTCAGCTGTTCAGTGATGTCAGGGGACTGGGTCAATGTCTATGCAGCTCTCTCAGCCTTGCCCTCATAGCCTCATGATGGCTGCCACAGTGCCGGACATCACACTGTCACACACATCATTCAAAGCCAGAAGGAGGGATGGTGCCATGGGAGGGCTCTGTTCAGTTCTTCCTCTTATTGGAAGAGGATCTTTTTTTTCTCAGAAGCTGCCAGCAGACTTCCTTTTCCTTCTCATTGGTTAGACAGGCTCATGGGCCTGGTCTACTGTCTGGGCCCATTTTCTCTGAGATTTAGGGCTTTCTCTCCAATACTAGAAGCAAGTCAGGGTTCACTTAGTGGGAGGAGGGGATAAAGGTGGCCTTTGGGCCTGCCACATCGAATGCTCATTTAGCATATGGCCTGGCACCCAGTAAATGCTGGCATCGTTGTCAACGTTAGCCTAGTACATGTCGGGCAGACAGAACTTTCACAACTGAACATCCCCAAGTAATCAGCAGCGCCCCCAGAATCCCCTTGCACTCCCCCCTGTTGCTACCCAGCCCCAAGGGTGACCGCTACCCTCACTTCTTCCAGC
Source organism: Stenella coeruleoalba (assembly GCF_951394435.1). Classification (NCBI taxonomy): domain Eukaryota; kingdom Metazoa; phylum Chordata; class Mammalia; order Artiodactyla; family Delphinidae; genus Stenella; species Stenella coeruleoalba. The sequence continues at coordinate 84,408,277 of NC_137160.1, read as the reverse complement.
ATAGCCTAGTTTATCGAAATGGAATCACCCAGCGGGTACTGTTGTGGTCTGGCTTCTTTGCTCAACATTAGGCTTGTGAGATCCACCCACGTGGCTGTGCTTTCTCACTGCTGTGTGAATGTATAGTGATGTCTGGTTACTATTTGGGTTGTTTCTGGTTTGAGGCTACCAGGAGTAAAGCTGCTGGGAACATTTGTGTACAAGTCTTTGTGTGGACATGTGTTTTCCTTTCTCTTAGGTGATACCCCGGAATGGAATTACTGGGACGTAGGGCATGGACTTTAGCTTTAGTAGCTAAAGTGCCCCAACAATATTCCAAAGTGGTTGACAGTCCTGCCAATGTTAAACGATGTTCTGGTGCTGGCCAGTGGTTGCCGATAAATACATTTGCTGAGCTGAGCTCTTCCTATTGTGTGTCTGAGTCATTTGTGAGTAACCTGTCATTTTTCCAATCCCTGCTCAGCTCCTCTCCGATGAACTTTGCCCCCCATAGCACTGAGGACCAGCTTTGAGCATATTAGATGCTTAGGCAGGGTTGGAATGAATGAATGAATGAATGAGTACCATGTTCTCATCCTGTGTTACTGTAGGACAGGCATTGCAAACTCAGATACCGTGAGGGCCATGCAGCAACTCCAGTGAGTGAAGCCACCTGGTGTGAGGTGATAGGAAGCAGTGAGGCCTGTGGTAACCTGGAGAGCAGATCCCACACCAGGAGCAGCTGCTACTCAGCTCAGCTGGGCCATGCGGGGAGGCCCAGGCCCAGTGCTGGCACGTCTCTTGGTTTTTCAGAAGAAGCCGGAAATCCAGAATTTATCTGCCATTTTTATTTTTATTTTTAAAAATTATTTATTTATTTATTTTTGGCTGTGTTGGGTCTTCGCTGCTGCGCGCGGGCTTTCTCTAGTTGTGGGGACTACTCTTCGTTGCGGTGCGCGGGCTTCTCAATGCAGTGGCTTCTCCTGTTGTGGAGCACGGGCTCTAGGCGCGTGGGCTTCAGTAGTTGTGGCACGTGGGCTGAGTAGTTGTGACTCGCGGGCTCTAGAGCGCAGGCTTCAGTAGTTGTGGCACTTGGGCTCAGTAGTTGTGGCTCGCGGGCTCTAGAGCACAGGCTCCGTAGTTGTGGCGCACGGGCTTAGTTGCTCCGCGGCATGTGGGATCTTCCTGGACCAGAGCTCGAACCCGTGTCCCCTGCATTGGCAGGCGGATTCTTAACCACTGCGCCACCAGGGAAGCCCTATCTGCCGTTTTTAAGATGTTGTCAGCAAATTCAAATATTTTGAAATACCATGTGATCTAAAACTCATCACTGGCCAAATCAGACAGTTTGTGGAGTTGGCTTCAGGAAGACAGAAGACCTGTCTTTTTCTTTGGGGGTGGGGGAGGGGTTCGAATCTTTAAGGGGTTTAAAAGAAACTTGTTATGAAAATTTCAAATGTCCCTGAAAAAAAAAGAGAGAACACGGGACTTCCCTGGCGGTCCAGTGGTTAAGATTCCGCGCTTCCACTGCAGGGGGCGCGGGTTTGATCCCTGGTCCACATGCCGCGGGGTGTGGTCAAAAAAAAAAGAGGGCTTCCTGGTGGCGCAGTGGTTGAGAGTCTGCCTGCCGATGCAGGGCACACGGGTTCGTGCCCCGGTCCGGGAAGATCCCACATGCCGCGGAGCAGCTGGGCCCGTGAGCCATGGCCTCTGAGCCTGCGCGTCCGGAGCCTGTGCTCCGCAATGGGAGAGGCCACAGCAGTGAGCGGCCCGCGTACCGCAAAAAAAAAAAAAAAAGAGAGAGAGAACAGTATGATTGCCCTGTGCCACTTCTCTGCGTTAATGGACATTGAGGCCCGTGCCCTCCGGTTTCATGTGTACCACCACCTGCATCCATTTCTCCTTCCCCGAGTTATTGTGAAGCATGTATAGAGGTTCGTCTGAGTCTCTAACACGGTGGTTCGCTAGCTGTCTCCTGCAGCAGAAGCCCTGGAGGGCTTGTTAAAACACAGATGTCTGGGCACCCCCCCAGCGTTGCTGAGTCGGCAGGTCTGAGATGGGGCCTGAGAGCCAGCTTTTCTATCAAGTTCCCAGGTGATGCTGGTGTTGCTGGTTCAGGGACCACGCTTGGAGAACCACTGCTTGAACAGGTCCATGGTAAACAAGGACATGAAGCAGAAGACCCCCTGCCCCTGACGTTGCCCCCATGCTGTTATCCCGTGAAAATGAATTCCAAGGAGTAGTGATGAGTTTTTGAAATGAGGAACCTGATCAGCTATTCAGAAATGCCCTGTGTCCCCACCCCCTGCAGTTGGGTCCCTTTTGGGGGGCTGAGGAAGTGCGGCTCAGTGGTCGATCGGTCTCTGCCCAGCCAGGAAGCTTCCCGAGGCCCCCTAGAATCCCGAATCGCTCTGTCATCTGAACTTTGCTCCCCCCAATCTGTCCTGTGGGAACCTGTTGGCTTTTGGAGGCCTGCTTTGGGGAGACGCCCCCCTGGTTCTGATGTTGCCCCAGGAGAGGGGAGGCTGGCCTTCTAGGGCCCCTCAGTCCCTCCTGCGCCGTGTTCCCAAGCTGACACTGCAGCTGGCTGAGCTCTTTGGGGGGTGTCTCAGTTCCTGTTCTGAGGGACACCCTTGTGTCACTGTGAAGCCGGACTATCCTTTGGTCTTAGAATTCGGGAGGAGGCAGGGGCCCATCTGCAGCCCAAAAAGGGCTTCTCTGCAGAGCCAAGCTTTGAGAACAAAGTCCCTCCCACCCCGCACTGCAGCACTTGCACGAAGTCCCACGCAGACTGTGTTCAGCCCTGTGTTTCTTTTAAAGAGGGTTGGACCGAGCGTCCTGGGCTGGGCGTGGGGCTGCATTTCGGGACAGGGGGCTTCCCACGGCGGGACCTGGTCCACCGTGTCCCCGGCGGGGGCCCCGCCTGTTGGCTACAGACAGCGATGCTCTGGAAAGGAAGCGGTACATGAGGAACAAATGTCCCTCTGCCGCGGCGTTTGGGTGCTCCTGGGTGTGGCAGGGGCTGTATGGGAGGAAGCCCCGCATCTCTGAGTGGGTGTGGCAGGCGGGACGATGGCCCCCCCAAAGACATCCTGATCCCGGGACCTGTGAATGTATTGCCCCACGTGACAAAAGGGACTTCGCAGCTGTGATTAAATTAAGGATTTGGGGGATGGGATTATCTGGGTGGGACCAGTGTCATCCTAAGGGTAAGAGGGAGGCAGGGGGGTCAGAAAGAGTGTGATGATGAAAGCAGAGGTTGAAGGAACGCAGGAGGATTCTAGAAGCTGGAAAATGCAGGGACTTGGATTCTCCCCGAGAGCCTCCAGAGGGAGCGGGCCCTGCCGACACCTTGATTTTAGCCCTGTTTCGGGGTGAGACCTATTTTGGACTTCTGACCTCCAAAACTGTAAGGTACTAAATTTGTGATGTTTTAAGCTGGTACATTTTCGATAATTTGTTACAGTGGCAATAGGAAATGAATGCAATGAATTTGCTTCCATTAAAGCCAGGGAAGTAAAATTATAACAAATTCTGGTTCCCGTTTAAGTAAAATATTTAAACGTAAAATCATATTCTTTTAACATATCTACTTTTTTTTTTTTTTTTTTTTTGCGGTACGCGGGCCTCTCACTGCTGTGGCCTCTCCCGTTGCGGAGCACAGGCTCCGGACGCGCAGGCTCAGCGGCCATGGCTCACGGGCCCAGCCGCTCCGCGGCATGTGGGATCTTCCCGGACCGGGGCACGAACTCTTGTCCCCTGCATCGGCAGGCGGACTCTCAACCACTGTGCTACCAGGGAAGCCTAACGTATCTACTTTTAAACATTTCAGTATTTTTTCAACGACTTTAATGTTCTGGAAAAAAAATGTATCTAGGGGCTCACATTCTTCCTTTGCTTCAAGCTCTGATGTGACTTGGCCAGGCACTGATTTGAACCTCACGGTAGCCCTGTGAGATAGGTCCTGCTTTGTGTTTCAATAGCTTCCTATCTTAGAACAGCTTTAGATTTACAGAAAAATGGAGGCGATAGTGCAGAGTGTACCTCACACCTGGTCTTCCTGTTGTGAGCATCTTTAATTAGTGTGGTCTGTTTATTACAGCGAATGAACCAGGGGTGATACATTAGTATCAACTAAAGTCGCCACTTCGTTGAGATTTCCTTAGTTTTTATTTCACCTGCCTTTTCTGTCGCAGGATCCCGTCCGGGACACCAGGTCACACTTAGTCACTGTGTCCCCTCAGGCTCCTCTCGGCCGTGCCCGTTTCTTAGACCATCCTTGGTTTTGGTGACCTGGACGATTTTGAAGAGCACCGGTCAGCGCTTTTGTCACATGCCCTTCTATTGGGATTTGTCAGATGCTTCTCTCATGATTCGACTGTGGTTTCTGGGTCTGGGGAGGAAGTGCACAGAGGGCGAGTGCCGTGCTCATCCCGTTATGTCAACATGACGCCCCTGTTGAGGTTGGTCCTGTTTCCAATCCCTTTTTACAGATGAGGAAACTGAGGCACAGGAAGCTGTGTCGGGCACCTGCTGGCAGGAGGAGAAGGGCAGGAAGTTGGGAAGTAGGGAGCAGCTCGCTGCAGACGTAGGGCTGGGTCTCCTTGCTTGTAGGGGGTCGCTCCTGGCCCCCCCACCCCCCGTGCCCCCATTGGTCTCCTTGCTGTTCTCCAGGGGGCAGGCGGAGAGCTTCCGAGGTCAGATTTTTTTTTTTTTTTTTTTGCGGTACGCGGTCCTCTCACTGTTGTGGCCCCTCCCGTTGCAGAGCACAGGCTCCGGACGCGCAGGCTCAGCGGCCATGGCTCACGGGCCCAGCCGCTCCGCGGCACGGGGGATCTTCCCGGACCGGGGCATGAACCCGTGTCCCCTGCATCGGCAGGCGGACCCTCAACCACTGCGCCACCAGGGAAGCCCAGAGGTCAGATTTGATGGAACGCAGCCCCCTTGTTGAGCCTTTGTGGGCTGAGGCTCCCCTTGAGGGAGTGATAAATGGCTTAAAAACGCTCACCTCCATATTAAAATTTTTTGCTTTAATTTTCTTTTTCATTAAAAAAAGTCTAAATTTAGGGACTTCCCTGGCGGTCCAGTGGCTAGGGCTCTGTGCTTCCACTGCAGGGGGCACGGGTGTGATCCCTAGTTGGGGTACTAAGATCCCACAAGCTGCGCGGCTCAGCCACAAAAAATAAATAAATAAAAAAAATCTGAATTTAACATCCATACAGGAAAGTGCACAACCTTAGGTGTGGAGGTTGATGAATTTTTACGTGGGCGTGCACACTTGCCATGCTCACCTGTAGAAGGCTCTCCTGCACCCCTTTCTGTCAACGCCCACCCCTATCACCAGAGATGAGCTTTGCCCGTTCCCTGGAACAGCACATAAACGGACTCACACAGCGAGTTCTCCTGGGTGTCGAGCATCTCTTCGTCACGTTGTGCTCGTACGGTTCATCTGTGTCCACTCCCTTTCCTTGCTGGGTGACGTCCCATTGTACGCAGGTGCCCCCACTTGTCACCCATCCACTTGTTTGTGGACATTTGCGTTATTTAGCTTTAGGAGGTAACGCCACAGCGCTCTCTATGGCAATCGTTCCGAATTACACTTCCGCCAGCCGTGTGTGAGCATTCGTGGTTGCTGCACATCCTTGCTGACATTTGCTATTGCCAGTCTTTTTCTCATCCTTTTTTTTTCTGTTATATATATGTATTTAATTATTATTATATGTGTATTGTTTCAGATTATTTTCCATTATAGTTTATTATAAGATATTGAATGTTGTTTCCTGTGTTATACAGGAATCCTTGTAGCTTATTTATTTTATATATAGTAGTGTGTAACTGTTAATCGCATACTCCTTATTTATCCCAGTAGGGTTTTTTTTTTTTTTTTGGTCAGTCTTTTTCATGTTAGCCTTTTCGGTGTATGGTGTAGGATCTCCTTGTGAATCTAATGGACCTTTCTCTGATGACTACACTGCCCAGGGCAGGTGGGGTGGCTCTGTGAAGCCACGGGGATTGAGCTTCCTATCTTTCTACTCTACCATCCTTTGTGCGTGGCTTCCATTCTCAAGACTGCCTCATGATCCAAGGTGGCTGCTGTAGCTGAGTCCATCACGTCCGCAGTCCAGGCAGCAGGAAGGGGGACTTGTCAACAAATACGTAGGAACTGCCGATGTTGATAATGCTGGGAAGACAAAACAGGTGATGGATAGAATGTGATGGGGGAAGGGCTACTTTAGAAAGGGTGGTTTCTTTGTCCATTTCACTCACTGCTAGAGTCCCCAGACCTAGAACAGAGCCTGACATGCAGTGAGAAACCAGTTAATGTTGTTGAGGGAAGGTCTCGTTGAAAAAGTGACATCAGACTTGAGAAATGAGGGGGTCACCTATGTGGGCATCGGGGGGAAGATTGCCCTTGGAGGAGCAAACAGTCAGTGCAAAGGCCCTGTGGCAGAATCTTGCCCAGTGGGCTCAGGAACAATGAGGCCAGTGTGGCTGGATCAGAGTGAACGAGGTGGACGGCAAAGGGAGCTACGATTGGTATAGCTGCCGGGAGCCAGATGGTGCAAGACCTCGTAGGTCACTGTCAAGAGATTTGGATTTATTTCCAAGATAAGTAGGGAGCCGTGGGAGGTGTTTGAGTGGGGGGAATACCATGATCAGATGTACCTTTTAAAAGGGCAACTCTGATCTATGCGGGAAATAGACTAGGGACAAAAGCAAAAGTGAGAAAACCAGTGAAGAGGTGACTGCATCTGTCGGAGCAAGTGACGATAGGAGCTGGGGTGGTTGGATGGATTTTTTGTGCATCTTAGAGCAAGACTTCCTGATGGATGGTTTTTGGGTGGGAGAGAAATGGAGGAATCAAGCATGACTCAACTTCTTAGCTTAAGCAACTCACCCCGCTGTTTCAGCAACGTGCTTGGGTTTTCTATAAAAAACCTTTTCTTTCATTCTTCTTACCTTTAAAACCAAAAGAAGTTGGAACATTAGCCAAGGGTGTGACGTTCCCAAATTCCAGACTGAATCAGCCCATGCTGCAGTCTTCCCTGCGCTCATGGGCCCCACGGGGCTGGGGACATCTCTGGAGCCCTCGGATGCAGGGGGTAGGAAGTGACTGGAGTGGGAAGGGTCTGGTCCTGTCCCAGAACCTGGCCTCAGACAGGTGAATCAGCCTCCTGGCCCATCTGGTCAGAGGTGTGTTGCCTGTTATCACTGGGGGAGGGATTGGGTTTTGCAATTCAATGGCCAGGTCAAAATTAATGATCAATTTGCGAAACTCCTGTCCTGTGTGCTCTGAGCTCAGTGGGAGAGAAATGTGAGGGCACTGGCCTGCATGTTGGTGCAGGACCTGTGGCTTGGTCTCTTCCTGCACCTGTGACATCGGGGTGGTAATTGGTCCTCGAGCTTCAGTGTCTGTGTCTGTTCCATGGGCCTTTGAGAATGTAATGAGGTGAGGTAGGTGGAAGTGTTTTGCTACCTGAGTAGTGCTTTACAGATGGTGGATAGGATTCTCCAGCTCCCCGACCCTCCCCCAGCTTCTCAGGGGCCCTGTCTTGTTCATCTTTAAATTCAGAACATGTCGTCTAGCACAGAGTGGGTGACTGTCCACAGAATGACCTGGGTCCTAATTAGGTCAGAGCAGGCTCAGCGTAGGTAGTTCCCCAAAGGCTTCGTGGAGGAGGTGGCACCTGGAGAGTGGGGTTTTGGATTTGGCACTCAGGGCCATCCTGGGAGCAGGGAGAGTGCCGTGGGAGGGCAGTGGCCACTTGTGGGTTCAAGCGACACCCTGATCACTTCGCTTTGCCCTGGCTTTTTGCCCCTGGGTTGGGCTGAATAGGGTCCCCCCCAAAAAATATTACTTCCAAGTCCTGTCCTAACCCCCGTTACCTGCGAATGTGACCTTATTTGGAAATAGGGTCTTTGCAGATGTGATTAAAGTAAGGGTCAGGTGGGCCCTAAGTCCAACAAGAACGTCCTTATAAGAAGAGGACACATAGAGGGGGGGATGTGATGACAGAGGAAGAGGTTGGAGGGATGCACCTAGGAAAGCCTGAGACCACCAGGAGCTAGAGGAGCAGGTTAGGAGCCTGCCCTGGAGCCTTCTGGAGGAGCGCGGCCCTGCCCACGCCTTGATTTCGGACTTCTGGCCTCCAGAACTGGGAGGCGTTACATATTTTAAGTCACCCAGTGTGTGACTTTGTTCCAGTGGCCCAAGGGGCCTAACGCAGATGCTTTACTGCTCGGGAGATGGGCGAGAAGAGATTTCCTGGTAGGTGGTTTCACCGGGGGTCACGGACTTCCTGGCCCTCGAGACCCGGCAAGAGATGCTTTTTCTGGCCTCTGTGAGCTGAGGTCCCGTGCTCTGGCTGCTGGCTCCTGAGGGTGAAGGTAGAGGTCCCTGGAGTCATGGGGCCCCTCTCAGCCTCTGCCTGCTTCTCTACTCCAAGCTCATCCCATGCGTGTGCAGGAGGCCTGCCTGGCTGGCCTGAGGCCCCTGGAGGGACAGCCATGTGAGGCCTGGGCCTCTCCCCTGCCTTCCGCTGGCCTTTCTGTGAAACAGAAGGCTGGTCTGCTGTCCCTCACCCTGCATCCTCTGGGCCTCAGGACATCTGCTCTGCCCCTTCCCTAGGCAGGGTCCTCACCGCCTGGCCTGGAGAGGAGATGGGGTCTGTTGGAGGTGGGACCACCCTTGGATGGGATAGTGGTCTGAGTCTCATCATCTGTCTACCCCAGTCCTGAGGCTGTGGCCTGGCCTGTGAGGTTGCAGCTCACATTTTTTTTTTTTTTTTTTTTTTTTTGCGGTACGCGGGCCTCTCACTGCTGCGGCCCCTCCCGCCGCGGAGCACAGGCTCCGGATGCGCAGGCTCAGCGGCCATGGCTCACGGGCCCAGCCGCTCCGCGGCATGTGGGATCTTCCCGGACTGGGGCACGAACCCGTGTCCCCTGCATCGGCAGGCGGACTCCCAACCACTGTGCCACCAGGGAAGCCCGCAGCTCACATTTTTATTAAAATGGTAATTTTTAAGATGTATTTACTTGAAACATGAAATTTGCATTTGTTCCATCACACGTCCACTGAGCTGCTTGGGCCCCAAATAGGCCATGCTCTCTGTGTATTTAGAAAAAAAAAATTATCTCGGGAATTCCCTGGAGGTCCAGTGGTTAGGACTGTGCGCTTTCACTGCTGTGGGCCTGGGTTCAATCCCTGGTCAGGGGCCTAAGATCCTGCAAGCCGCGCAGCACGCCCGCCTCCCCACATTCCCTCCATTACGAGCTTTTTAAAACATACACAAAGGAGAAAGCAGATCGCCGCTCCCTAGACGTTTCTACTTGGATTCTATTTGTTCCCGAGCTCACGTTGCTGAGTACCTGCTGAGTGCCAAGCACTGTTCCAGGCCCTGAGATACATCAGTGAGCAGCTGAGGATCCAGTCCTGGTGGGTTTCTGATCCAGCGGGGCAGACAGATGAAGAACAATAGACACAATTAATTAGAATTATGCTGGAAGGTGACAAGGACTATGGAAAACCCAGAGCAGGCTGGGGGGTGTTCAGGAATTTGAAGTGGATGGGGTGGGTCTTCCTGAGAAGGGAGCATGTGAGGAAAGATTAGGAGGGGCGAGAGATGTGGCCATGCTGCTACCTCGGGAAAAACATCGAGGGCAGAGGGAACAGCCCATGCAAAGGCCCTGGGGCAGGAGTGTGCCTGCATATACAGGGGACAGCAAGGAGGCCAGCATGGACGGGCTGAGTGAGTGACAGGGACATGGTAGGATGTGGGGCCTGGAGAGGCCACAGGGGCAGACCAGATGGAGGGACTTATAGACCAATGCTGAGCTGGCAGCTTTTAGGTTAATAGCATTTTCAAGAAATAAAATGTTCCACATTATTTTGTGTGTTTGAAAAATTCATGTGAAGAGCCAATAGTGACTGTTACCTTTCTGCAGCTTGCCTTTTTTTTCACTCAAGATTCTTTCTCTGAGCCTTATCCAGGTAGACCCGGTCCTTTCATTCATTTTGCCTGATATAGTTGTGTGCAGAAGCCCGATTTATCTCTGGCTGAGAATCAGCTGAACCGTCTGTTTTGTTTCGAGATTCGATGATTCTGAGGCATGCAGGATCTTAGTTCCCCCCCCAGGGATCGAACCTGTGCCCGCTGCAGTAGAAGCTAGGAGTCTTAACCTCTGGACTGCCAGGGAAGTCCCTCGACGATTCTTCTGCAGCCCTCTCGCACACACGTGGGACTGTCTCTAGGGCAGAGTTGTCCAGCTGTGGGCTGTGATCCGAGAGAGGGATGTGAGACGATTGGGGTCAGTGGGGGCCAACACTTAAAACAGAATGGACTGGGAGAGAATATCTGAGGAGCAAATAATCCGTTGGGAGTGTAAGTGGCATCCTATTGGAAAGACGGATGTTCTTTCCTGAAGCTTGTTTCAGTCACCCCAGGTGTGTAGGTCGTGGTCCTGGGCGGGGCCAGCAGTGTCTGAGAGCCAGTGTGCAGAGTGGGGGACTGCAGGGTCATGGGGGCGTGCCGTGCTCACGTTCTGGGGCACCTCCGTTTCCCCACACCTTTACCCGCACTTGGTTTTCTCAGGTGACTTAATTTGTGTCCATCTTTTGGGAAATATCTCGTTTTAATTTGCAGCTAATCTTTTTTCTTTTTGAAATTGTGGTGAGATTCACTTAACGTAAAGCTCACCATTTAAACCGTTAAAAAGCGTACAGTTGAATGGTATTTAGTACATTCATGATGTTGTGCAGCCATTACCACCGTCCGGTTCCAGAACATCTTCATCACCCCAGAAAGAAACCCTATACCCGTTAAGGAGCCCCTCCCCAGTGCTCCCCTGGCAGCCACCAGGCTGCCTTCTGTCCCTGTGGATTTGCCTGTTCTTTTCTTTTTGGCTGCGCCGCGCCGCTTGCAGGATTTCAGTTCCCCGACCAGCAATTGAACCTGGGCCACAGCAGTGAAAACCCGGAATCCTAACCACTAGGCCACCAGGGAACCCCCTTGCTCATTCTAGACACTTCACATAAACGGAATCATACAGTGTGTGTCCTTTTGCGACTGGCTTGTTTCGCTTAGTGATGTTTTCAAAGTTCATCCGTGGTGTATAGCCTGGGTCAGAATTTCCTTCCTTTTTAAGGCTGAATAACACTGGATACACCACATTGCATTTATCCACTCATCCATCGATGGACACTTGGGTTGCTTCCACCTATTGGCTATTGTGGATAATGCTGCTGTGAACATAGATGTGCTCATATACACCCTTTTAAAAAAGGCTTGATGAAAACGTCCCATCTCTTGATTTTAGTTGCCACACCGGTGAGGTATATACATTGCATAAAGTTCAACAAACTACACATAAAAAGGATGAATGATCAGGACCTCGATAACATTTTGTTAAGTGAAAGAAGACATATGTGGCCTTTTGTGTCTCTGCTTGTTTTTAAGAAATAGAGAATTAGGGACACATTTGAAGACTTGTGTGATTCTCTTTATCTGAGAAAAGGCAAATCCATAGAGACAGAAAGTAGATTGGTGGTTGCCAGGGGCTGGGGGAGAGGATTGAGTGCTAATGCGGTTTTGTTTTGGGTGATGACAATGTTCTGAAATTAGATGGTGGTGATGGCTGCGCAACTCTGAGAATAGACTAAAAACCATTGCTTCGTACACTTTGAATGGATAAATTGTGTGGTGTCTGAATCAGATCTCAATAAAACTGTCAGAAAATCTTAGTGTCGTGTTTTCAAGGTTCATCCGTAACATGCATCCTTTTTAAGTGTCGTTCGATGAGCTTTATCACATGTGTACATCTCTCCTGTCTGGCAGCCAAAATCAAGGGATGGGACATTTTCATCACCCCAAGGAGCTTCCTGATGCCCTTTTGCAGTCAGCTTCCTCCCTCCCCCGAGCCCCTGGCAACCACCGATCTGGTTTCTGTCCCTCTAGAGTTTTCCCTTTTCCACAGTGTCATATAAGTGAAATCATATAGTATGTAGCTTTTTGTATCTGGCTCTTTCAATTTAACATAGGCTTTTTTATCTAATTTTTTTTTTTTTTTTGGCCTCGCCGTGCAGCATGCAGAATCTTAGTTCCCCGACCAGGGATCGAACCTGTGCCCTCTGCCTTGGCAGCTCAGAGTCTTAACCACTGGACTGCCAGGGAAGTCCCTAACATAGGCTTTGAGGTTCCTCCATGTGGCGTTTATCAGCAGTTGGTTCCTTTTATTGCCGAGCATTTATTCTGTTGTGTGGAGGCACAGCAGTTGGTTTATCCATTGTGATGTTTGAGTTGTTTTAAAAACATCTTTGTGATTGATGGACATTTAGGTAAGTCATGCTCTTAAAGGCTTCCTAGCCTTTGCAGAGGCGGGGCCCCTGCCAGGACCGCCCTCCCCATCTTCTTTCCCTGGCAAAGCCCAACTCCTTTGTTCAATCCCCAGCTCACATGCCCTCTCTTCCAGGCAGCCCTCCTGACTGTCCAGAATGAGCCTGGAGAATCTGGTTGGATAAAAGGGAGTGGCGTCCAACGAGGGATCACCTTGGCCTTCTCTCTCAGTCTTTGTTTTCGGGCTGTGATCTTTGACCTTAGGGGAGGGGGCAGGGATAGAATCAGTTGTTAGTCAAAAGGCCCTGAGCTTGGCCTGTGCACTGTTATCTAATCAGCTTCCTGGTCCTGATGCCTGTGGTCCGGTGTGACCGAAACAAAGTTATCCTGTGGATCGCAAGCGGTGCAAAGTCCAACCCCCACTGGAGGTGGGGCAGTGACAGGGGGAGGAGGAAGGGCCGGTCACTTCGTGCCAGGTAACTGCATGGCTGATCTTCTGGGTCCCCAGGCTCTACTGGACCCTGTTCTAAGCACTTTACCTCTACATACCCACTTATTTTGGACGCTATCATTACACCCATTTTATGGATGAGGAAACTGAGGTGCAGAGAAGATCAGTGACTTATCCCAGAAAGCAGAGCTGGGTCACACAAGATTGCCCGATGAACAGGGGTGGGACCCCAGGGCCCCAAAACCCCTTCTGTTGGAGGGAGAGACACATGGCTTCATCTGGTGACTCATCAGTTTGGCACTGATTTATCCCTGAACTGGGTGGGCAGGCCAGGAGATTAGGAAAGCACAGAGGGATTCCGGAATTCCAAAAAAGCCTTGTCCGTGTCCAGGTACCTTTGCCAAGAAACAGGGCTGGGGGAGGGAGGCAGGAACTGGAAACTTTTAAAAATTTTAAACCACTTTATTGAGGTATGATGGACATTGAAAAAAGCTATATGTATAGAATTATGCAACTCGATGAGTTTGGAGAGAAGTATACACCTGTGAAACCATCACGAGTTTGGAGAGAAGCATACACCTGTGAAACCATCACCAAGTGTACACCTGTGAAACCATCAGCACGATCAAGATGTCCATCACCTCCGAAAGTTTCCTCCCAACCTCTTTATTTATGTGTGTTATTATTGGTAGTAGTAGTAACAGTAGTTACGCATGATGAATAGGAGTTAGCAATACTGCATTGTATATTTAAATGTTTGCTAAGAGGGTAGATCTCATGTTATATATTTTTACTACCGAGTCCAAGCTCGCTCTGCTTGCCGCACGACAGGCCAATAAATTGGAGACGAGGTGTTGAGGCAGGGAATACGAATTTTTTTTAAAAAACATTTTTATTGGAGTATAATTGCTTTACAATGGTGTGTTAGTTTCTGCTGTATAACAAGGTGAATCAGCTATGTGTATACGTATATCCCCATATCCCCTCTCTCTTGCGTCCCCTTCCCACCCTCCCTATCCCACCCCCTAGGTGGACACAAAGCACCGAGCTGATCTCCCTGTGCTGTGAGGCTGCTTCCCACTAGCTATCTGTTTTGCATTTGGTAGTGTATATATGTCCATGCTACTGTCTCACTTCGTCCCAGCTTACCCTTCCCCCTCCCCGTGTCCTCGAGTCCATTGTCTATACGACTATTTATTCGTAAAGCCAGCAGACGGAGAAGACAGCCGACTAATGTCTCAAAGTAACCATCTTACAGGGTTTGGATGCCAGTTTCTTTTCTAGCACAGAGAGGGGGAGGAGATGAGGAAGACAGTACAGAGGCCGTAAGTTCTGCGAATGTCCCCTGGAATGGCCAGCCCCGGGGAGGGGATGTGTTCATTTCTTCTTTCTTGCAGCCGTGCACAGGTGGACAGGGTCTGGATGCTTCCCTGAACAAAGGCATTTGGTTTAACATTCAGGCAGCGGGACAGGGTTCCCCGAGGCAGGCGGTTCTGTATAGACAGTCCTTTTAGTGAACAAAAGCAGCGGCAAGCAAAGGTTAAAGTGAAAGAAACAGGTCCAACATGGAGTCAGATTTGGCTCTTCCCTGTTACATTTTATCCCAAACACGTCAAAAGAAGGAAACTGGATCGATGTCGCTTTTCTCCTGGCCGAGTGCGCTGACTGAAGCCAGGACAGGCGGGCCCCCTACCTACTAGCCCCGGGTGTATCTGTTCTGTGGATGGGGGATGGAGAGAGGGCGTGATGGCACTGCCCCTCTGTCGCTCCTCCCTGTGGGCCTGTCTTTGTTGCTTTGGGTTAAAGATTTCCGTCCTGCATGACTAACAACCCCACCCCCCCACCTGCAACCCCACGAGCAGACTCCAGGCTGACGTTTGAATTCCACTCTCCAAGCCTGTGGCTGGTGGGGGGGGGCGGGGGTGGGGGGGAATGGCCTCTGGGGTGGGACCTGCTGTGGGCCAGTGGGGAGGGGGAGAGCTACCCAGCCTCGCGGGCCCCAGTCCCGCCCCCGCCGTAACACGGAGAGGTCCCCCCCTCTGGGAGATGGTGCAGGTGAGGTGCTCCGGCAGGCGTGGCAGAGGGGCATCCCCGCGGTCCAGCCGTGGCCTTAAGATGTGTGACCCGCCTCCCGGGTGTGTTTTTTTTTAAATGTGATGGAACTGCACATTTTTAAAAATTTTTTAATTTATTTTAATTTTTTGGCTGTGTTGGGTCTTCGTTCCTGTGCAAGGGTTTTCTCTAGTTGCGGGGAGTGGGGGCCACTCTTCATCGCGGTGCGCGGGCCTCTCATTATCCCGGCCTCTCTTGTTGCGGAGCACAGGCTCCAGACGCGCAGGCTCAGTAGTTGTGGCTCACGGGCTTAGTTGCTCCGCGGCATGTGGGATCTTCCCAGACCAGGGCTCGAACCCGTGTCCCCTGCATTGGCAGGCGGACTCTCAACCACTGCGCCACCAGGAAAGCCCCCAGGTGTGTTTGATTTTGAAAAATAAGTTGCTGCCATTGAAACAATTGGGAGATGCCATAGAAACATCTGGATTTCTGGCAGCTCACAAAACATGGGAGGAGCTGGAAAAACCCAAGCCCCAGGGACCTCAGGGGCCCAGAGGGAAGTTGCAACTGCTGCCTTTGTTTTAGGGGGGGTGACCCCTTCCGTTCACCATGTCCTCCCCCACCTCCGTGCTCACCCGAATTGCCCTCTCGGTTGTATGTGTCAGGACTGAGCTGGGGACGGGCCTTCCCTACAGCTGTGCACGGGGCTGCCACTCCGTCCCTCCTCCCCTCTCCTGGCCGCCCTGGGATGTGCCCTCATTGGGCTCTGCAGCTCCAGAGCTGGGGGCTGGGAGGCCCGGATGCTGGCTTCCCCCTCCCTGCATTAAACTTGGGAGAGGCGCGCTCAGGGCTGGCCCCCACCAGGGTCTTGTGGCCTTTTCCCTTGCACTGAAGAGGTCAGCTGTCACCTGTCACAGTGGACCCTCCTGCACCCCGCACCAAACTCCCTCACTTACGTCTTCATTAAAACTGACAAAAGAGACCAATAATAATAGTAATAATAATGATAATAATATTAATAATAGTGGCTGCCTCGAAGGATCGTGGTGCTAGTCAGGGAAGTGACAGTGCAGTGAAGAGTCTAGAGCAAGCACCTGACACACAGGCCCGCTTGGGAAATGCTCGTGTTTTTTTTTTTTTTTAGTTTTATATTGGAGTATAGTTGATTTACACTGTTGTGTTAGTTTCAGGTGTACAACTAAGTGATTTATATATAGTAGTGTCTATATGTTAATCCCAACCTCCTAATTTCCCTTTGGTAACCGTAAATTTGTTTTCTGTGTCTGTGAGTCTGTTTCTGTTTTGTAAATAAGTTCATTTGTATCATTTTTTTTTAGGCTCCACATACAAGTGATACGTATGATATTTGTCTTTGACTTACTTCACTTAGTATGATCATCTCTAGGTCCATCCATGTTGCTGCAAATGGCATGATTTCATTCTTTTTTATGGCTGAGTAATATTCCACTGTATATGTGTACCACATCTTCTTCATCCATTCGTCTGTCAGTGGGCATTTAGGTTGCTTCCATGACCTGGCTATTGTAAATAGTGCTGCAGTGAACACTGAGGTGCATGTATCTTTTCGAATCAGAGTTTTCTCCGGATACAGGCCCAAGGGTGGGATTGCTGGGTCATATGATAATTCTATTTTTAGTTTTTTGAGGAACCTCCATACTGTTCTCCATAGTGGCTGCACCAATTTACATTCCCACCAACAGTGTAGGAGGGGTCTCTTTTCTCCATACCCTCTCCAGCAGGGAAATACCCGTTTTTGTTGCTTTGTACGAACCATGTTTACTAGTCACCTTTATTTGCAGGTACTGGATGCTCGGGTTATAAAAATGATCCTTGTGACTCCTGTAGCTGGTAGGAAGACGTGTTTATCAATAAAGGATTGTTACACCTGAAGGCAAGTCTCTGATCTCCTGATATTTTCAAGAGAACCCTGAAGTCCAGGTTTTATGTTAAATCTCCCAGTTTTTTGTTCTTGACAATGAGTTCAACTTTTCTTCATTTAAATGCCACGTAGGTCAAATGAGGCACAGCTGAGGCTATAGAGTCACTGGCCCCATTGTACAGATGGGAAGACTGAGGTTCAGGGCCGACTAACTTGCCTGGAGGGCCCTCGGGTCAGACTCCCTCCAAATCTGCTCCTTCCCAGAGCCTGCCGGTTGGGTACATGGGGCTGAGCCTGATCTCCAGCTCCAGCCTTCTGCCTTCTCTGGGGCTGCTGCCCATTGGTTCTGGGACAGTCTGTTTGGGGACAGTGGGGGTGGCTGTCCTTGTCCTGGAAGACCACGTTCAAAGAAAGGGTGAGGGTGACGCAAGCTGCCCAGACATCTAGCTTTGCAACATTGAGCGTCTATCTGATGGGCTGGGTTAGGCTGGGCGGGGGCAGGGTTGGGTGGCACTGGGGGGACCTCCTGTGTCACTGGGGCAGGGAGCTCAGAGCTGGAGAGCGAAGCAGGGATTAGAGGCCAGTGTATCTGACAGACTTTCCGAGTGAGCTTCAGACCTGTCATCTTCCGCCGTTTAAGGAAATCAAGTTCTGGCCAAGCTTTATAAATCTGGAGACTTAGAGTTTATATAAATTTCTGCCTTGCCGGCTTTTCGTGGAAAACCGCTTCTGTTCTCATCTTCTTCTGCTCTTCCCCTCATAGACCCTGCTCTGGCCATGCTGGCCTCCTTGCTGTTCCTGAATGCTCTGTCTCAGCTCCTCCCTGCCTCAGGGCCTTTGCACGGACTGTGGCTTCTTCATAGACTTACCCACCACCACCAAATACACGTGTTCCCCTCAGTGCCCTTAGTTTTTAATTTTGGTTTAGTTTTGGTCTTTTGTTTTTCCTTACATTTCACCTGCCTTACTCCTCTGTTTAAAATTGCAGCCTTCTTCCCTGTCCCTGCTGTGTTCTCACTATGCCCTGTCACCTAGCGTGCACTTTACCGTAATTATTGAAGACCTCTCCCTTACTGGAATAAGAGCCCCACGACGTTGGAGATCTGGGTCTGTCTTGTTCGCTGTCCTATCCCCAGCTCTTAGAAGAGGGCCCGACTTGTAGTAGGTGCTCAATAAATGTGCGTTGACAGACATAGAAAACAAACTTATGATCACCAAAGGGGAAAGTGGGATGGGGAGGGCCAAATTAGGAGTTTGGGATTAACAGATACACACTACTATATATAAAGTAGGTAAACAAGAAGGACCTACTGTATAGCACGAGGAACTATATTCAATATATTATAATAACCTATAATAGTAAAGAATCTGAAAAAGAATATATATATATATGTAAAATTGAATATTTTGCTGTACACCTGGAACATTGTAAATCAATTATACTAAAGTTTTAAAAAAAGTGAATGAATGAATGAATTGAATGAATGAGTGAATGAATGAATGACGCATTTGGCACACAGAGCCCACTTTCCGCTGGGTGCCAAGTGCTGTGGTCAAGCAGCGGCCACCTCCTGGTCCCCCAACCAGGCTGCCGTTATGAAAACACATTTTAAAAATAACACATAAGGGCTTCCCTGGTGGCGCAGTGGTTAAGAATCTGCCTGCCAATGCAGGGGGTAGGGGTTTGATGTCTGGTCCAGGAAGATCCCACATGCTGCGGAGCAACTAAGTTGTGTGCCACAACTACTGAAGCTCACGTGCCTAGAACCTGTGCTCTGCAACAAGAGAAGCCACCGCAATGAGAAGCCCGCGCACCGCAACGAACAGTAGCCCCCGCTCGCCGCAACTAGAGAAAGCCCGCGCGCAGCAACAAAGACCCAACGCAGCCAAAAATAAAATAAATAAAAAACAAATTAAATTTATTAAAAAAAAATACCACGTAAAAATAATATTACCTATTAACATTAATTATGTCCACTCCAGAGCCCCGTGCCCACCTCCTCCTGCCCCCAGAGCACCCCCTCCAGGGAGCCCCTTCCCGGATGAGCCTGTGGAGTCTGCAGCACAGGCTGGCACCAGGCAGCTGTTTGGGAGCCGGGTGGGTAGGTGGGCGGGGGCCCTGGCCCTCCTCCTCACGGACCTGTTCTTCTCATCCCCCACAGAATGTGCGCATTGACCCCAGCAGCCTGTCCTTCAACATGTGGAAGGAGATCCCCGTCCCCTTCTACCTCTCTGTCTACTTTTTCGATGTCGTCAACCCCAATGAGATCCTCCAAGGCCAGAAGCCGCAGGTGCGGGAGCGCGGACCCTATGTGTACAGGTGAGGATGGAGGGGGCTGGGCTGGGACTCAGGTCATCACCCCATTTTACAGATGAGAAAACAGGCCCCTCGCAGTAGTGGGGCTTGTTCAGGGTCAATCTGCTTCTCCCAATCTGGTGCTCTAGCGCTTGAGACTTGGAGAGCGACTGCCTGGCTTTGCCACTCAGCAGCTCTCTGACCGTGGGCACAGGCCTTTCCTTCCTTGTGCCTCAGTTTCCCGCTCTGTAAAATGGGGATGACAGTACGCACTGTGGGTGGTTATGAGGATTGGATAAGATGCTTAGCGGAAAGCCCAGCACAGTGCCTGGCATGTAGTAAGTGTTCAATAAACATCAGCTGTTAACATATTATTGTTACCTGAGTTCAGCTGCTCGCTGCTCAGAAGGCAAGTGTTGGGACTTCCCTGGCGGTCCAGTGGCTAAGACGCCGAGCTTCCACTGAAGGGGGCACAGTTCCCCTGGTTGGGGAATTAAGATCCTATGTGCCGTGAGGCCAAAAAGTAAAAAAAAAAAGGCAAGTGTTGGTTGGAAAGGAAAGGTTGCTTTATTCAGGAGGCCGGCAACCTGGGGAGAAGGCGAACTCATGTCCAAAAACTAGTTTCAAAGATTCTGCTTGACCATGGAAGTTTTTAAAGGGAAATCATTTGGGGAGCGGGTCAGAGCCTTCATCACCTCCCACTGTGTGCAAAACTTTCTTCTGATTGGTTGGTGGTGAGGTAACTGGGTGGTGTCCCAGGAATCTAGTGCTCAGCCTGAAGTTACCATCCTCCACCTGGGTGGGGGCCTTAGTTCCTACAGAACAACTCCAAGATATTGTTCTGTGTATCCTTTGAGGGGGAACCAGGACCCTGCCCCAAGGCAGCACTATTGTCTCCTGACTGCTCCTCCTTTGTTTCTGTATCCCCTCCCTCCCCTGATTAGCAACTGTTTGAATCTACCCTTTGGAACTCAGGGGAGGTCAGGGAAGCTGAATGAAGCCTATTTCCTACAAACACAAAATGGGGCACATGGAAAGGATTTGTTCGGGTCCTGCTCCGTTCCATTCTGACCACTGCTGCCACAGCCTCTTTGTTTGATTGTTTTCTTTGAGAGGGTGCAGATCTCCAGTGGCTACTGGGCTCATTGGATCGGCCCAAACAGTTTTCCGAGAGGCAGGGAGGCCTGTCGGAATACGAGGCCCGATTTCTTGTTCTGCCTGTTGTGCCCTCAGGAAACTGTGACCCTGGCTTAGCTCACCCATGACAGGCTTCTGTGTCAGAGCTGAGTCTGGTTTGCAAAGTTCCTATTTATTCCTTCGTTCCGTAAGCGTTTATTGAGTGCCTCCTGTGTGCCAAGCACTGTGCCAGTTCACTGTTTTTGTTTTGTTTTATTAAATATTTATTTATTTATTTGGCTGCGCTAGGTCTTAGCTGAGACAGGCGGGCTCCTTAGTTGCGGCATGCAAACTCCTAGTTGTGGCATGCATTTGGGATCTAGTTCCCGGACCAGGGATCGAACCCAGGCCGCCTGCATTGGGGGAGCAGAGTCTTAGCTGCTGGACCCCCAGGGAAGTTCCCCCGTTCACTGTTAAAGGCAGACAAAAGCCCCTGCCTCACAGAGCTGGCATTCCGATGGGGAGCGGGGAGGGAATAAACAAGTGGACAAGTAAGGTAAAACCAAGCAGCGTAAATGCTGGCGTGTTAGGAGTGAGGGGGATAGTGGGAGAGAGGAAGCCTGAGAATGGGATGGTGTCAGATGGTGAGGACCCCGGAGGCCACAGTAGGAGCTTGGTTTTATCCTGTGTGCAAAGGAGGGTGGTGGGCGAGAGGATGACGTGATCTGATTTCCCCTTTCCAAAGATTCTTCTGGATGCTCTGTGGAGAACAGTTTGCAGAACAAGGGAGAATAATGACAGCAGAGCAGCAATGAAACTTGCCGCTGATTTGTAATGTTTTCAATGCATCTGACAACCATTAACTCACTTAATCCTCACAAGTAGGGGCCTAATGAAGTAGGTTTTGTTATTACTCCCATTTTATTTTATTTTATTTTTGGCCTCGCCCTGCGGCATGTGGGGTCTTAGTTCCCGACCGGGGATTGAACCCGTGCCCCCTGCAACGGGAGTGCGGAGTCTTAACCACTGGACCGGCAGGGAAGTGCCATTACTCCCATTTTATAGGTGGGAAAACTGAGGCTGGGGCAGTAAATGATGGAGACGGGATTCAAGACCCCACCCTCTGTCTTCAGAGTGCATATTCCTCACCACCATCCTCCCTGCCTACCCCGGAGGAGCAGGGAAGCCCGGGAAGAGACTGATGAGGGACAGCGGCGGCTTGGCCAGGGGGAGGGGGCGTGTTGGGATTTGGTTACAGAGGCTTTGGTGCCGTGTCCTGCAGTGGGCAGGTGGCGGGAGGACAGATGGAGGGGAGGCGGCCAAGCTTGGTGCAGACATCCGAGGGCCTCTGGCTCCCAGGCAGCTGACCTACCGGCTTCCTCGCCCACAGGGAGTTCAGACACAAGAGCAACATCACCTTCAATGACAATGACACGGTGTCCTTCCTCGAGTACCGCAGCTTCCAGTTCCAGCCTGACAAGTCCCGCGGCCTAGAGAGCGACAGTATCGTCATGCCCAACATCCTGGTCTTGGTGAGGCGCCCCTTCTGTCTCTCTGTCTGCCCCCTGCACCGGTCAGTCCCTTGAGAGCACAGCCTGTGGCTCCTGCGGTGGCATTAAGCCCAGTGGGCTTCCTGGGCGCATCCTGGGCTCTGGTTTGGGGATATTGGCCAAAGTCACGGTCTTCCTCTTTTCAATTCTGCAAATCTAAAATCTCCAAAACGAGGTACTGGCGGGGGGGGCGCTGAATGGGGGTCCGTGTCGTCGTCTGTGGTGTTTAGGGGGAGGTTAAGGGCAGGGTGTCCGTTCTCTGCAGGTGAGAGTCATTGTAGTAGCTGGATTCACTGCCTGCCATGAGTGTCATGGTCCCCAAGACCACCCCCAGGTTCGCTGACTCACTAGGAGGGCTCACAGGAGCCAGCAGATGTGGTCCTGCCCTTGGCTGGTTTGGTAGAGTGGAAGGAGACAGAACAGAATCCGCAGAGGGAAGGGGCACGTGGGGTGGAGACCCGACACAGGCTTCCAGAGCCCTGCCCCAGGGGAGTCACACAGCGCACGCTTCGTTCCTTCAGCGGTGACTTGTGACAATACAGGTGGGTGTCCTCCACCAGGAACGCCCACTAGAGACTCAGCGTCCAGGGTGTTTATTGGGGGCTGGTCACGTAGGTCCAGGAAAGCAGGTGGTCCGCGTAAACCACGTTGGTACAGTCCAGGCGCAGTGAGCCCCTCTAAGGGGGTGGTGAGAACCCTCCTAAAGCCAGAATCTCAGACACCAGCCAAAGGCCGGCCTGGCCAGGAGGCCTTTCTAGAGAGAGCAGTCTCAGGCCTGCCGGACGAGCATCTTGCTAACACTGCGTGTTAGAACTTGTGCTTAAGGCTGTACACATGTTACCTTGTTTACTTGTCAGCGATCCCATGGTCGTTAGGTACCATTATTTTCTCCATTTGTAGAGGAGGAGAACTGAAGAACAGAGAGGTTAGGTGACTTACCTAAGATCGCTCAGCTAGTGAGTAGCAGATTAGGGTTTTGAACCTACGAAGTTTGGGCTGTGAGTCTGCCCTCTGTGGCACGCAGACCTCCATTCAATCCTACTGTCCACCCAGTTGAAGGTCATCAGGCATTTGGTCTGGGCCTGGCCCAGGGCTGGGCTCAGGATCAGACGTAAAGGCACCTGGTAAGTCCGTTGGGTGGACAGAACAGAAGCTCAGAAAATGCAGCCCAAAGCCTTGCAGCTGCCCCCCTCAGAGATACACATGTTTTGGCAGTGAAGTCATTTTCTCCCACCGAGCCGGTTGGCAAAGACTGTGTGATAACGCCCAGGGCTTAGGAGCGTGTGTGGAAACAGATACCGTCGTTAGGCACGGAACTGGTATGAGCTGTTGGAAGGTAGTGATTTTCAATATAAATTGCATGTGCCTTTGACCTCAGAAATTTCATAGGTAGGAATTTGTCCTCTTGACAGAATAACACATGTGGGCAAAGATGTTTGTTCTCAAGGATATTTATTTCAGCAACGTTTTCAGAGCAAACATCTAGAAACAACCTAAACGTGTGTTATGTGGAGTTATGTTGTGATAATCTACCGTGGGCGGGCAGTAGACTAGTATAAAGCCAGCAAAAGGAGGCAGGGCTGCAGGGGGTGTCATGGAACAGTCTCTTAGTCATATCTAACTGGGGAAAAGCAAGGTGCAGAACACATGTGTGAGGCCCCTACTTCTAATATTTCTAAAGGAGAAATACTTGCACGCACGTACCCACTTCCACGCAAGCGCCTTTACGTGCCTAGACCAGGGTGAGCTGCTTCTGTAAAAGGCCAGATAGATATTTGAGGCTTGGACGCCTAGATGTTCTCTGTTGCAGCTGTTCAACTCTGCCAGTATAACACAAAAGCAGGCCAAGACAAAAACATAAATGAGTGGGTGTGGCTATATTCCAATGGAACTGTTTCATGGATACGGAAATGTGAGTTTCATATAATTTTCATGTTTTTCAGAGTAGTCTTCTTTTGTTTTCCTTTCAACCATTTGCAAATATAAAATAACATTCTTAGCTCCCGGACTGTACAAACGCAGGCCGTGGGCTGGCTTTGGCCCACGGGCCGTAGTTTGCTGACTGCTGGTGTAGATTCTCTCTGCAGGAATACTCAAGAGCCCAGAGCAGTGGGTTGCCTTGGGGGAGAAGAATAGGAAGAGGGGGGTCAGGGGTCGGAGAGGGACTTTTGCTTTGTATCCTTTTATGATTTTAAAAAACCATCTATTTATTACCTTTAAAAAATCATAACGTAAAGGAGACCCTTGTGAGTTCCCATGGAGTCAGACCTCTATGTTTTAGGAAATGCTGGCTCTGTTCCCTTTTCTACAGGTGGAGATTAGCTTTTGGATGAGGTGCCTTTAAAACATAAACCGAGTGCCAAGACAGTATCTCCAGAGGAAAGCGAAAATTAGAAAATAAATTCACCTAAATGCTAAGCACCCAGATGTTGGGTAGAAGAGGTGCTTGGGGTCTTGGAGTTTGGGAGGCGATGCTAAGGAAGTAGAGTCGAGTCTCCATGAAGATTCTTTTGGTTACAAGGTTATAGTAGAAGGTGCTCTGAATTGGCATAAGCAAAAAGGGCATATGTGGGCTCTTGTTACTGAAAGGGCAGGAGTGGTTTCAGATGTGGCTTGATGCAGAGTGCAAACAAGGTTGCCCGGATCTGTGATGGTTCCATGCACTGGCCGACCTGCCCCTCAGGGTGGCTACGGCCTTGCACACCCCCCGTTCAAGGACAGCCACAGGCACTTCCCCTCTCTACCCCACAGTCCCAGCCGACTGGCTCCTTGGGGCTTGTTGGCTGTGATTGGGCTACGTACACATAGAGAGGAACGTTTCTTTCTTACTGTTTTTTTAAAAAATATTTATTTATTTGGCTGCATTGGGTCCTGGTTGCGGCACGTGGGATCTTTCGTTGCGGCGCGCGGGCTTCTCTCTAGTTGTGGTGTGCGGGCTCCAGAGCGCACAGGCTTAGCTGCCCCGCGGCATGTGGGATCTTAGTTCCCCAAACCAGGGATCAAACCCACGTCCCCTGCTCTGGAAGGCGGATTCTTAACCACTGGACCACCAGGGAAGTCCCGAGAGGAACGTTTCTGATTGGCCAGGCCTAAGCCACATGCCTGCTAGGGGTGGAGTTAACTCGGCCTGAACTCAAGAGCACAGGTGGTCCTATTCCTGAAGGATCAGGGAATGGTTCCGGATGACCCAGACGCCCCGCGTGTCCACTGCAGGGACCCTTCTAGGCCTGAACGTTTCCCTAGATGGGCTGTGCCTGGAAGCCTGGCTTGAAGTTCAGGGAGGACAGACCAGCTGTGTCTGGCCTCTAACCCGTGGTGTCCCCTGGCTCTGCAGAGTGCAGCGATGATGATGGAGAATGGGCCCATGAGCCTGAAGCTGATCATGACCTTGGCGTTCAGCACCCTTGGCGAACGTGCCTTCATGAACCGCACTGTCAGCGAGATCATGTGGGGCTACGAGGATCCCCTCATCCACATCGTCAATAAGTACTTCCCAAACATGTTCCCCTTCAAGGGCAAGTTCGGGTTATTTGCTGAGGTAAGTGTGGCCCAGTGAGACGTTCAGGGCCTCTGTCTTGTCCTCCACTGACACAGCCTGGGAACCGGTTACCAGCTCGCTTTTGGAGCTGGTTGGGGGCCCAGGAGCTGTGGGTTGTAAATTACAGAAAAAATTACAGAAAACTCTAACTCAAACCGGCTTAAGCGAAATAGAGAATTCATTGGCTTATATAATTGAAAACTCTAGGGGTGGTTTCAGATGCAGCTTGATCCAGGCGCAAATGATGTGACTGTTGCTGAAAGAAAGGGGCGTGGCTGCTGGGGAGGGAGGCGGGTCACAAATGTCAACTATAGCATTGCTCTGAGTTGCCTGCTTTTTCTTAACCTTGACCCCTGCTGACCTAGTAGGGTCAGTGATTGGGATCCTGAATCATGATCTGATGTAGAGGCAGATCCCTGACCTTGGCTCCCTCAACCACAAGTTGTAACCAGTCCTCTGAGTTGCTCCAGCTTCAGCCTCCTTTTGGGGCTCCGCTGATCTGGCGTTGGGGGCAGTGGGAGGGAGAAATCATGATTCTGTTCTGGGCACATGGTAGCTGCTCAGTACATTTTTGACTAGGATGACAGGTTCGGGGTGTGTGGGTAAGTTGGCAAGTTTAAGGTAAGTGACATGATTCTTGTCAAAGCAAACTGTAAACTTGTAAACAAATGAAAGTTATTACCAACTGAGTAGCATGTTAAAACTTATTTTTGAGTATGTATAGTGGAAATCCCAAAATAACAGTCCAGCAGTGACTGTTCAGTGTTCCTGTGGTGGTTTCACACTCTTCAGGGATCTAGAATTCTTCTACTCCTCTGCTCTGCCCTCCTGAGGGTGTGGTTTCCATACTCAAGATTACCACATGGTCCAAGATGGCTGCTAGAGCACCAGCTATCACATCCACATTCTAGGCAACAGCAGGAAGTATGAAGTGGTGGGAGTTTTAGGGGCAGTCAGGGGAGTTGAGGACAAAACAGCATGTCCCAGCTGTTTCCCTCTTTAGGAGGGAGAAAACCAATTTCCACTTGCTTTCCATTGCCCGGAACTTAGTCATGTGGCCACACTTAGCTGCAAGGCAATCTGGAAAATGTTACCTTTTAGCTAGTGTGTTGATGCCCTGAGTAAGGTTCGGGTTTTGTTAGGAAGGAGAAAGGGGAGAATGGACTTCGGGTAGTGACTAGCAGTCTCTGACACACTTTGTCTATTATAACTATTGTGTTAGTATCCTTTTGGGTGAGCATTTATTAATAATAATAACAACAACAATAATAATAATAATAAAGCATTTTGAGTTCTTATTATCTCTCAGACACTGTGCTCAGCAGTTTTTACACATTAGCTCTTTTAATATTCTCAGTACCTCTTTGTAGAGGCTCCTGTTACTGTCCCCTTATACTGGCTAAAGTTTGGGTTCATGAAGCTCTAAATGGACGGGTGACAGAATACACAGATATTAGGAAGCCAGAGCAGGCTTTGAACTTGGGCCCTGCTGGCTTAACCAGTCAGTAACCGATGTAGCTATTCGGCCACTCAACAAACCCTATTGAGTTCCTAATGGGTGCTACACCTTACATTGTATGGCGTCCTCGGAAGGGTGCTTTCTAGATTTGACCCAGCAGTCACTCATTTCTTTGTACGCTCTGCATGTTTTTGCTCTGAATTAGAAATCTTTTTCTAAGAAATACCCTCAGAGTGCCAGAGCCTGCGCTTCCTGCCTAGAAAGTACTTGATAAACGTCAGGCCCTGTGTGCCTGTATGCTTCAGGATATGCTGGGTTTAGCAGCCCCCAGATCTCAGTGGCTTAAAACAACAAAAGTTTATCTCTTGCTTATATGCCATGTCCAGTGCGGGTGGCCAGTGGGCCTCTGCTCTTTGTTGTCACTCAGGGACCCAGGCTGAGGGAGGCTCCAGCTGGACACACACTTCCCTGGTTTCTGTAGCAGCGACAGAAAGCACGGTGAAATTGCATGCACTGGCTCTCAAAGCTCCCACCTGGAAGTGACAGACCACTTCTCTCCTCATTGATCGTTTTCACTGATCAAAGAGGTCACGTGGCCATGCCTTATTTTAATTTTGGGGGAGTAATGAGGTGGCTTTACTATTCACCTAGGAGGAGAACCAGACTCTCCTAGAGTCTGGGAGGGAAGGTGGGACTCTTTCTAGGACGGATGCTGTCATCAGGGGAGCGTCCCTCCTAGAAAGCCCCCAAGTCTTCCTCCTCTTGACCCCCAGTTGCTGGGGATGCAGCGGTGAACAAGATAACGAGGCCCCTGTCCTCTGGGTGAAGAGGGAGCCACCTGTAACTAAGCGGGCTGGCTTGACCACTGGTCCCCGGGTCCTTCGCCTCCATCCTGGGGCTTAAAGGTGTCATTCTCTGCCGTTGTCTGCAGCTCAACAACTCTGATTCCGGGCTCTTCACCGTGTTCACGGGGGTCAAAAACTTCAGCAGGATCCATCTCGTGGACAAGTGGAACGGGGTCAGCAAGGTGAGGGCAAGAGGCCTCAGCCAGCGCCTGTCCCGTACAGGGGCCGGGTAGGGATGGCAGGGGCTGCCAGGGCAGGCCACCCAGTGCACCTTCTTCCTCTTCAACAGGGGTTTGGGATTGACATGTACACACTGCTATATATAAAATAGATAACCAACAAAGACCTACTGTATAGCACAGGAAACGCTGCTCAATATTCTGTAATAACCTAAATGGGAAAAGAGTTTGAAAAAGAATACATACACGTATATGTATAACTGAATCACTTTGCTGTACACCTGAAACTAACACAACATTGTTAATCAACTGTGCTCCAATGAACAAAACAAAACAAAACAAAAACAGGAGGGGCTTGCATCCGCAGGGAAGATGCTCTCAGAGTTGGGGATTTTACCTATGTTTAAGGCTCAACTAGGACTTCCCTGGCGGTCCAGTGGTTAAGACTCCGGGCTTCCACTGCAAGGGGCGCGGGTTCAATCCCTGGTCGGGGAAGTTCCACATGCCGCAAGATGTGGCTAAAAACCAAAACAAACAAACAAAAAATCCCAAAACTCTAGCTCTTTGTTCCAGGTGTGTGGGGGGCACAGACACCGATTATTTCCGTGTATGCTGGGAACAGAACTGTTTCTTTGATGCCTCACTTACGAGAGCGCTTGGAATATTACACTGATGATATAACCATCCATTGCAGTAAAAGATTATTGAGTAAAAAAAAAAATTACGCTAGAAACACAGGAAGACATTCGCATGAAAAAATAAAATAATAGCTATAAAGTGCACTTTGTACGACTTCACACATCCAGCCCCACTCCCTCCTGAGTCACAGAGGAAACCCAGAGTTATCAGCGTTGGGTATATTCTTCCTGTCTATTTGTAGCGATTTGCACGCGTGTTTTGTTTTTTTTTTCCTCCTTGGAGCAAAGTAAAATCATCCTATGTGCATAGTTTTGCAACTTGCTTTTTTTACCTGGTGGCCTTTTGTTATCACGCACGAGAATGATTGTGCGGTGGTGGTGCTCACACCTTCCAAACGCTTAATCTGCGTGATGGTGGCAAAGACCTGAGCGGGGGGGAACAGGTTATTCCCCATCAGTGCCCAGAGCGGCAGGGTTACCATTTGCAACCATTAG
Organism: Stenella coeruleoalba; assembly: GCF_951394435.1. Lineage (NCBI taxonomy): Eukaryota > Metazoa > Chordata > Mammalia > Artiodactyla > Delphinidae > Stenella > Stenella coeruleoalba. The sequence continues at coordinate 84,379,447 of NC_137160.1, read as the reverse complement.
TAACCGTTCCGAATGGGCGCTACTGAAATTCTCTTTGGCTTGCTTTTTCAATATAAAAATGTACAGGGACTTCCCTGGAGGGCCATTGGTTAGGACTCTGTGCTCCCACTGCAGGGGGCCTGGGTTCGATCCCTGGTCGGGGAACTAAGATCCCACAGGCGGCCCAAAAAAAAAAAAAAAAAAAAAAAAAAAAAAAAAAAATATATATATATATATATATATATATATATATAAATGTACACATGCTTAAAAACCTTCTCCTAGGACAGAGGGGTAGAATGTGAGAAGTCTGTTTTCTTTCTGTGCAGGTCTCACTCCCCAGAGGCAACTACTGTTTTGAGATCTGGTAGCCACCATTATTATTTTAAATATTTTGCTTACTGGGCTACCTTCTAACCTGATCTGTTCTCAGGAAGTGTCCTTCCTCTCTTAGAGGTGAGGAGGTCAGTGTCCCCTGCTCACCGTGCTCCTTGGAGATGTGAGTGATGGGTCCATTTTACAGATGAAGTAACTGAGTCCTCAGCAAAGTTGCACATTCAGGGATCCATGGTTAGGGAGTGGGGAGCTGCAGTCGACAGTGTTTCTGGCTGTCTACACAGCCTGCTCACCTTGCACCAGGCTGTCTCTCCGAGGGGACAGGCTTCTGTCAAGTGGGTGGTGACATCCCCCAGGGCACATGGCCCGTGAAGTCACAGCTCCAAGTCAGGTAGGAAATGCCCGAGAGCATTTCCTTACGAGGCCTTGCGTCCCCACAGGTCAACTTCTGGCATTCCGATCAGTGCAACATGATTAATGGGACTTCCGGGCAGATATGGGCGCCGTTTATGACTCCTGAATCCTCGCTGGAATTCTACAGCCCCGAGGCCTGCCGGTAATTGCCCTGACGTGGGACATTCTGGGCCTCCTGGGAAATCTGCCTTGCGGCCGCTCAGAGCAGAACCAAGCGGCTTGTGGTGTGAACTTGCAAAGCGCTCGTCTCTCTGTGTGTGCAGCGGCCTTTGGCGCCATCTTGAATTATCTTTGGTTGCGCCATGAAGGGCAGACGCCAATCGCTGGTGCTTTTGCAAGGCCCAGAGAGAGGCTGCTGGCCGTTGTTGGAGCTCGGTCGTGGTGGGCAGGAAATGAGCAGGATTGCCGGGGACCGTGCGATAAGGCAAGCGATGGGCCCCCTGTGCTGTTTGCTCGGCTGCCCTAATTCCCCATTGGGTGCTGTGACATCTGGGTGCCTCTCCTGCAGCCCCTCCAGTCTCCAGAGTAGCAGCCTCGGAGGTCAGCTTGGGGCTGAACAATGGCGGTGGCCCCGGCCGAGGGGTGAGAAGAGACAGTGGCTCTTAGAGCTCTTCTCTGGGTGCTGTCCTGTCCTCGGCTTCTCTGTTCAGGCCACTCTGGAAAAACCCTTTGCTTGGGATCTCACTGATGTGAACTCTGACCCACCCCCAGCAAACCCTGATGGAGTCCTGTCTGTGCGAGACATTGGGGTTCCCGCAGAGACAAGATGGTTCCCTGGGAGTCATGTCCTGGCGGGGGACTCAGGCCCACGCACCCCAGGGGAGCGTCAGAGAGCGGAGGCGCTTTTGCTGTGTGTGTGTTCACTTCTTAAAATTAGGAATTTCAACGTAGAGGAAAGTTGCGAGAATGTGCAACTTTCTGCGCATCGACTTCCCCAATTTCCCAGTGGTTTCTCTTTGGCCCCTTCTGCTTTATCCTCATCCCACACTTCTCTCTTTCTCTCTCTCTCCTTCTGTATATTTTTCCTGGACCCTTTGAGAGTACATTGGACGCCTAAATACTTCAGTGGGTGTTTTCTAAAAATGACATTTTCTTACATAACCCCATCATGTCACCAAAATGAGGAAATTTAGCATTGACGTGATACTATTGTCTAAGCCAGCACTCTCCAATAAAAATATAATTCAAGTCCCATCTGCAGTTTAAAACTTTCTAGTGGCTGCATTAAAGAAGAGTAGCGAGAAATAGGTGAAATTAATTTTAATGATGTTTTGTTGGACCCAGGAGATCCAAAATGGTATCATTTCACAATGTGTAAACAGATGTAAAATATTGAAGAGCTGTTTTCCATTGTTTGGGGGTATCAAGTCATAGAAATGTGGAGTGCATTTGACACGTAGAGCTGCATCCTGACTTGGACAGGCCCTGTTTCAAGGGCTCTAAGGCCACGTGTGCTGAGTGGCCCCTGTGGACAGCACGGGTGGAGCAGTTCTGATCCACAGCCCATGTTCAAGGTTAGACGTGCCTTTGAGAAATACGGCAGGGTGAGCAGAAGAGGGAATAGGGTGTCGGCCACGTTGCTGCTGCCTACGGAGCTGACAGCCGACAGCCGCACCGTGACCTGAGTGAAGAACTGAGGTCTGATGTGGGGATGAGGGAGGAACGTTCCAGGCACCAGGAGTAGCAGATACAAAGGCCCTGGGGCAGGATGGAGCATGTGGGAGGAATACCACCTGTGGGGTGCAGTACAGGTAGGCAGGGGCTGGACCCTCTACAAGCTTGTGGGCCATGGCGAGGACATTAGATCTTATTCTAGATTAGACTGGAAGCAATTGCAGTTGTAAGTGGGGTCGCGATATAGTCTGACCTTGTTTTAAAGCTCCGTCTGCTTGCGGAGAATGGATTGGCGTAGGCGGGGGAGGCAGGGAGACCCATAAGGGAGGTCGTTGCAATTCGCCGGGCGAGAGACGGCGGCTGCTGGGACCCGGGGGGTGGCCGTGCCCGTGGGGCGTGGCTCAACTCGGGCCACCCACTTCCAGCCACCTCATTCTGGGGTGTCATCCTCCATCGTTTGTCCCCGCAGGTCCATGAAGCTCATCTACAAGGAGCAGGGGGTGTTCGAAGGCATCCCCACCTTTCGCTTCGTGGCTCCCAACACCTTATTTGCCAACGGGTCCGTCTACCCGCCCAATGAGGGCTTCTGCCCGTGCCGGGAGTCCGGAATTCAGAATGTCAGCACCTGCAGGTTCAGTATGTGTCATTCCCCACGGGAGGGCGGGAGGGTGTGGCCCGTGATGAGGGGCTTATCTGTCTGTTTACGCCATGGCCTCCATACTCTTGATAATCCCATTAGGCTGGAGATAAATAGGGCAGCAGAAGGATAACCAGAAAAAAAAAATACGCTTTGGGTATATCGGTTGCTGTCGTAATAAATTCCCACAAACCTGGTGGCCTAGAACAGCACAAGTTTATGATCTTAAGCAGCTCCGTAGTTTAGGGGTCGGACACAGGCCTCTCCAGGCTAAGATCCAGGTGTCAGCGGGCTGCGTTCCTTTCTGGAGGTTGACGGGGACTCTCCGTTTCTCTTGCCTTTCCCAGCTTCTAGAAGCCCCTAGAATCCCTTGCTCAGGTTTCCCTTCCTCTGTCTGCAAAACCAGCAACATCACAAGTCTTTGATCCCACTCCTGTGGTCACATCTCTTTTTCTGAAGCTCTTCTGCTTCCCTTGTCCAGTTTTAAGCGCCCTGGAGACTATATCAGGCCCACCTGGATAATCTAGGCCACTGCTCTCTATTTTTAGCGGATTAGCAGCCTTCATTCCTCCTGCGACCTAATTCCCTTTGTCGTGTAACCTAACTTATTCACAGGTCCCGGGGATGAGGGTGCGGACATCTTTGGGAAGGGCATCGTTCTGCCTCCCAGGTCGTGATAGGTGGCTTGAGAGGCAGGCTTCATGGGGAGGACCTTCCACCCCACCTGGGGAGGGAAGGAAGCTGGCAGCAGCCTGATGGTTCCGTGAACTCTTGTTCTGCAGTTGTGGGCTTGGATGCGGCCCCTGGCGCTGGCACACTGTCCTCTGACATCGTCAGTGTTTTCCAGCTGTGTGCCAGTCCCCGAGACGGCCCCGCCTCACATGCTCAATTTGGACACTCGGATGTCAGCTCGATTTCCCTCTCCCAACCCTCATCCAGGTCGCCAGCAAGCCCCGTGCGCCCTGCCTGCATCCTTGCTTTCTTCCGTTCCCCCGCCGCCTCGTGGTCCAGGGCCCTTTAGCTGGCCCTCCTCTTGCATTGTGGCCGCCCCGTGTACCATCCGTTTCCCAGACTGTCCAGTGCGGTCACCGCTGGCCTCGTGTGGTTATTTAAATTGAAATCGGGGACTGCCCTGGCGGGCCAGTGGTTAAGACTGCGCTTCCACCGCGGGGAGCACAGGTTCAATCCCTGGTCGGGGAACTAAGATCCTGCAGGCTGCACAGTGCGGCACCCCCGCCCCCCCCCAAAAAAAAAGATAAATTGAAATTGGTTTGAATGAAATCAAATTAAAAAGGCAGTGCGTTCCTTGCACCGGCCACATTTCAAATGATTCCCACCCACACGTGCCTAGTGACTGCCCTGTGGGACGTACAGTGAAAAAAGAGAACATTTTCATCATCGTAGAAAGTTCTGTTGGACACTGTTCCAGCAAGCAGCCCAGGGGACCTTTCAAAATCTCGGATTGCCACCCAGTCCTTTGCTTGAAATGTCTACTAGCGCCCCGTGCGTGTAGAGCAAAATCCCTACAGAGGCCCCAGTGCCGTCGGGATCTGGCCTCTGCCAGTCTCTCTAATGTCATTTCTTCCCGTACTTTCCCCACTGATGTTCTTCAGCCCCGCCCCTTCTCCCTGTTTCTAGGATGTAGCTCGTTTGGTCCTGCCTCAGGGCCTTTGCATCAGCTGTTCCCCAGGCTGCTGTAGATCTGTGTGAATCATTCCCTTACCCGCTTCTGGTCTGTTCAAATGCCACCTCCTCCAGGAGGCCTGCTCTCTGATTTCCATCCTGAAGTTGCCCCCCTGCCCCGCCTCCCAGCTGCTCCTGTCGTTTCACCCTTGATTGTCCCCGAAATCACTGAGTGTGTCTTTTGTTTCACTTATCGTCTGTCTCCTGTATTGGTTTGTAAATACTCCACGCAGGACTCTGTCCTTAGCTTCTAGAATTGGGCCCAGTATGTAGTGGGTGCTCACACAGTATGGGAACGTATGGATGTGTGGGTGTACCTTGCACTGAGGGAATTGAGGCTCGAGGCTAGGGTGTGACACCCTAGCTGGTAGGACAAGGAGCCACGCCTTATCTTCCGAGGTCTCGCCTTCTGCGGCCCGTTTGGTTGGAACCACATTTCCAGCTGGAGATGGGAATTTGGGAGGGGTAGTTTGCTGCAGGGTTGAGAGGAAGGACTGCCATCAGGTTGGATGGTTTCCCCAAGTTCAGGCAGTGAGGTGCTCCGTGGGTGAAGGGTGTGGAGCTGGGGCCTGGAAGTGCCCACCTCTGTCGTGGCCTCTTCTGGCCCACCTGCCCTTGTTCCCTGTTCGCTTCATTCTTTCTTCACTGGTGTTTACAGGAACTTCTGCTTGTAGGTGGGCTGACAGTGCAGACACCTGGTAGGCTGTGTGCTACACCAGCCTGATTAGGCCTAAAAGGGTACTTCTCGGTTCACCTTTGCATAAGGCATAGCTCTAGAGCTCAGCTGTTGTCCGAAGCCGCCTTTCGCCATGCGCCAGCTCAGTTTTCCTCCAGACCGCTTTGTTGCGGTCTCCCCTCCCAGGCGCACCTCCTCCCAGCTCTGGGTCCTGCAGAAAGGGGACAACTGGCTCCTCTTCACTCCAGCAAAAGTTCTAGAGTTTGCTCTGATTGGGCTGGCTTGCATCACACGACCAGCTGTGAACCAGTAAGTGGCCAAGGGTGGCCTATGCTGATGGGCCAGGCTGTGTCACATGCTCAGCCCCTGGCTCCAGTGGGTGGGGCCAGCACCCACGTGACAGGCGGCTGAAAATAGGGGAGGGGCTTTCTCGGCGTATAGGTTCCAGGAGAAAGAGTGGGTGCTGGACAGGCAGAAACTACATAGCCACCCACTGCCAAGGGCTAGGGATGAACATCGCACGGCCTCATCTTAGCACACGTGCCTAGAGAACTTCAGAAGTGCAAGGGAATTATGTATGTATTATGCAAATAAAAAGTCTTCTTTTACGCTGAAATAGACGTATATACAGGGAGAGGCCCAACTGACACGTGCACTTTGAGATTCCACCAAGTGATGGGGAAAGAGGACAGGAGTGACCTCCCCCCCGCCGTCACTGGCCTGACTGCTGGCAGCACAGCTTTGCTTGCCTTTGGTGTTTATGTGAGCGGAATCCTACAGCATATATTCCTTCTTCTCTACTTATGTCCTCTTTTGCCCACTTTTGCATTGGTGAGGTCCGTCCCCGTGGTCGTGGGTGCCCTCTTCCTTGCTATATAGTATTCCACGGTGGGACCACACCTCCATTTCCTTACCTCTTTTGCTCTTCATGGGCATCCGACGGGGTTCTGCTTGTGGACAGTTACCCCAGCGCTGCTAAGAACTTTCTCTCATACGTGTCTTTGGGTGCACCTGTGTCTGTATTTCTGTGGCATTTCCCTTGCTGGGCCTTGAGTAGTTCTCGGACCCAGAGAACTCTTCCTCCTCCAACCTCTGTGCTGTGTAGGGTCCTGAGGCTTGCTCAGTGGAGGCCCTTAATCTGTGGTGATCCCGGGCCATTAGGTCTGCTTAGATGCGCCATAAAGCTATAAATGAATTACCATTTATTACTTGGGTGTTGTCTCTCAGTCTGTTTGGAAATAAAATAGAAAGAAACACATACATGCATGCATGCTATTAAAACACCAAGCAAGTTGGGCTCCCCTGGTGTCGCAGTGGTTGAGAATCTGCCTGCCGATGCAGGGGACACGGGTTCGAGCCCTGGTCTGGGAAGATCCCACATGCCGCGGAGCAACTAGGCCCGTGAGCCACAACTACTGAGCCTGCGCGTCTGGAGCCTGTGCTCCGCAACAAGAGAGGCCGCGACAGTGAGGGGCCCGCGCTCGCCGCAACTAGAGAAAGCCCTTGCACAGAAACGAAGACCCAACACAGCCCAAAAAAATAATAAATTAATTAATAAAAAAAACAACCAAGCAAGCTGAAGCAAGGGAAGGTGACGGCAAGTTGGTCCAGCCCGTGTCAGTCTCCCCCCAACCCTGCCACCCTGGCCTTGGAGGCAGGATGGACCTTGTCTGAGATGCGCCGCCTTCAAGGGCCTGGCTCGGTGACTGCTTCCCTTACCGAGGGAGGGGGGCGGTCCTTGTGTTTGCTCTGTTGATCTCCTTTCACAGTGAGAGGGGAGAATGGGAAACAGCGTTTTCCAAATTGTGAAACATTGTCCCTGGTGGTGCCCAAGACTTCAAAGATCCAAAGACGTAGCTTTATATAACATTGACTTACGTGGTGAGAGAGGTCTTCTGCTTTCCATTCTCTCTCTGTCCTTCTGATCACTTCCAGAAGAAAGTACCTGTCTAACACTCGTCTGTCTTTCTTTTTGACAGAGAAAGAGAAAGTCTCAGGGTCCAAGTCTCACGTAGGTAACAGTCTCTCGTTAGAATCTGCAACATTCATTCATCCGCATTGTATTTATTCCTATATTTATTTTCTGATTCTGGCAAGTGTTCGCCAGTTATGCCGCAGATAGCAAGCTCGTCCTTGAAAATATAGCTGTTCATGTAGAGCAATAGCAGTTGCTTCAGAGAAGCACGTTGTGTAACAGGGCAGGGGGTAGCTGAATACGGCAACACATCAAAGAGGTACTAGGATGAATACATTAATGTTGAGAAGCATTCAGGCGATGAATGTAAAAGGACTCTGGGAAAAATGAAGTCAGACAGCGGTTAAATCTCAGCTTTTATTCCAAACCAGTGCTTGGCTTTGCTAAGAAACGCAGAAAGAATCTAGACATTTGAGGTTGCCAGACACACAGAAACAGGAATGCGGGTCACCTGGCTGGCAGCAGACGGGCTGCTGGTTTTAGGGAAGAAGACCTTGTGAGTTTTGTTTGTTTTTTCTTTCTTTTTTTCCGTATCGAGGTGAAGTTCACTAATCCGCAATTAGCCTTTTTTTTTTTTGCGGTACGCGGGCCTCTCACTGCCGTGGCCTCTCCCGCTGCGGAGCACAGGCTCCGGACGCGCAGGCTCAGCGGCCATGGCTCACGGGCCCAGCCGCTCCGCGGCACGCGGGATCCTCCCGGACCGGGGCACGAACGCGTGTCCCCTGCATCGGCAGGCGGACTCTCAACCACTGCGCCACCAGGGCAGCCCCGCAATTAGCCATTTTAAAGTGCACAATTCAGTGACATTTAATACATTCAAAACGTTGTGCAGCCACCACCACAATCTAGTTCCAGAACATTCTCATCAACCCAAAAGGAGACCCCGTACCCATTTACACTCACTCCCCATCTCTCTGCCCCGGCCCCTGTCACCGCCAGTCTGCGTTCTGTCTCTGATGTGCCGGTTCTTGATCCTCGTCAGTTTTGAGAGAGGCTTATTCTTTTCCCCGTTGACTTGTTGTCCGTCAGGCCTGTTGTGTGTTGTCCTGAGCACACGAGCATGCATTGGCGTTTGCCTCGCTTGGTCAGTTGATGGACAGCTTCAGCCTCGGGTGTCTGGGTGTGAATTTCCCATTCAGAGGGACCCAGGTCAGTCCCTGTTCTCACACGTTGGCGTCCCTCCCACAGACCAGCTGCTGGGAGAGAAGGAGCAAAACAGGTGTGTCTTCTCCCCTCCCGTGGACGTTAGGGAGACCTGGCTGCAGGTGTGCACACCTGAGCGTCTCTGATCATTGCCGTGTTGCCTGCAGAAGACAGTCCGGGCTGCTTGGCTTGGCGGTCCAGATGCCCCTCCTCTCACCCAAGTCCGAGTCTTTCTGTCCTCAGCTGCCGTCATTCCCCTCCGGGCGCCGTCTGCTCCACATGCACGGCGCATTTCCCACCTCCCTGCCTTGGCTTCTGCCATCCCTTCCACCTGGAACGCCATTCCCTCACCTTCTCTGTCTGGCATCTTTGAGCCGGCTTCTTCTCCTTCCTTTGATGTCTCCTGGCAGAAGCAGCAGCTCCTATGTTACCCTTCCTGTGGCACCGAGCTTGTCCCCTGCTGGGTGGGTTCCGGTTCCTGGTGCCTCTTGGGCGCTTGGTAAACATTTGCAGACTGAACGAATTCTCTCTGTCTAGTTATTGTTGTTTGCATCTTGTCATCATCATGAGGGGGGTGCACTGCAGGCAGTGGCTGTGTTTCATCACCTACGCATCCCCTTGCCCAGCTCAGGGTGTGACAGGGGCAGGTCTCTGGATGTGCCAACATGCTGCCTTTGTCTGACATCCCCTCTCTGCCCCTCTGCCTTCTAGACGCACCCTTATTTCTCTCCCATCCTCACTTCTACAACGCTGACCCAGTCCTGGCAGAGGCAGTGTCTGGCCTCCACCCTAACCCAGAAGAGCATTCCTTGTTCCTGGACGTCCACCCGGTGAGCCCCTGCCTGTCAGCCTGTGGGTGGGCGCGGGGATTTCTGTTTGGTGCACACCTGGCTTTCTCCTCTCCCCACTAGGCACCAAAATGTTCCAGTGTGGGGGTGATGGGAAGCCTGGATTTCTTTGGCAGTGATAGCTTCTAGGCTATCAAGCCTTCAAATTTTGCCCCGACTTCATAGTGCAAGGACTTTATCTCTTTATAAGGAAATTGTCTCTATAAAAGGATTATAAGAAAGTAAATTAATTAGGAATTATCAGCCTGCAAATTAGCCAGAGGCAGCCCTCTGGCTGCGCCAGCATACCGTAAAGATCTTTAGGTGCGGACAAGAGCCTGGAACATCTTGTGGATAAACTGGGTTCTGGGGAATTTGTCCTGTGTGTTGTTTTGTCTGCGAACAGGGACCAGGAGGGTATCAGACCTGTACGTGTGGCCCTCCCGTGGGCATGTTTTTACCCAGTTGCTTCTTTTCTTAGTGCCTCCGTTCCCTGGAAATTTGCCCATTTGGACTCGGTGGCTTTTTATCATTGATTAAATAAATTCTGTGGGTTTCTGTTTCCTGAGTGGACATTTGTGGTCTCCCCCACAGGCCTTTTTGGAAGCTCTTCTACCCGGTGCTGTTCCCTGCCGTTTTCCTTGGTACTCCTCAGATTTTCTAAGCCGCTGACTCAATCCCCAGCCCCCAGCACTCCACCTTCTAGCTCTCTCTCTCTCTCTTTTTTTTTTTTTCACTAAAAATCCAGGCTGAGCCTTTCCTGGCGGTCCAGTGGTTAGGACTCCGTGCTTTCACTGCCGAGGGCACGGGTTCAATCCCTGGTCGGGGAACTAAAATCCCGCAAGCTGTGCGGCTCGGCCAAATTAAAAAAATAAACAAAATAAAATAAAATAAAATAAATAAAAATCCAGCTAGTGAAGTCAGCTATGACTGCACACACTTCACCTTCACCAAATATTTATAGAATGCTCATTATGCTACAGGTATAATTCTAGATGCTTCCACCCACACCAACTCATTTAATTTTCACAATAATCTGAGAGGTGGGCATTGCTATTCCCATTTTACAGATGGGGAAACTGTAGCCCAAATAGTTAAGTGCTACAGCTAGTAAATGGGATTCTTGGCTCCATAAGGGAAAGGTCTGTTCTGTCTTGTTAATCGCTTGGATTCTAGTAGTTACCACAGAAGTACTAGTATCTCAGTAAATATGGGTTTGATTTACTGAGATATTAGTGCTTGAGAGTGAGTAAGGGATGAGGCCGAATTCAAACATAGGTCTTCTTTGTTTTTTTTTTTTTTTGCGGTACGCGGGCCTCTCACTGTTGTGACCTCTCCCGTTGCGGAGCACAGGCTCCAGACGCGCAGGCTCAGCGGCCATGGCTCACGGGCCCAGCCGCTCCGCGGCATGTGGGATCTTCCCGGACCAGGGCACGAACCCGTGTCCCCTGCATCGGCAGGCGGACTCTCAACCACTGCGCCACCAGGGAAGCCCCATATGTCTGTTTTTTAAAAAAATTAATATACTTTCATTTTTGTTTGTTTGGCCGTACCATGCGGCACATGGGATCTTAGTTCCCCGACCAGAGATCGAACCGGCACCCCCTGCAGTGGAAGTGCTGATTCTTAACCACTGGACCTCTAGGGAAGTCCTTACTTTGGTTTTTAGAATAGTTTTAGGCCTACAGAAAAACTGAGCAGAAAATACAGAGAGTTCCCAGACGTCGTTTTCCCCTGGCACGAAATTTGTCGCAGTCGATGAATGAACATTATTATTAACTATAGTCCATAGCTTACATTAGGCTTCATTAACTATAGTCCATAGCTTACATTAGGCTTCATTCTGTGTCCATCAGGTTTATGGGTTTTGACAAATGCATCGTGACCTGTATCCACCATTACAGTCTCCTGCAGAATGGTTTCGCTGCCTTAAAAATCCCGTGTGTTCCACCCACTTATCCCCCTCCTACCTTCACTCCCATCCAACCTTTGGCAGTGACTGACCTTTTACTGTCTCTGTAGTTTTGCCTTTTCCAGAACGTCATATAATTGGAACCGCAGAGTATGTAGCCTTTTTTTAAAAATTGAAGTATAGTTGACGTACAATATTATACAAGTGACAGGTGTGTAATGTAGTGATTCACAATTTTTAAAGGGTATACTCCATTGACAGTTATTTAAAATATTGGCTGTACGAACAGTTGTTTTAATGCCCACTACGTTCTGTCCTGTATTAATATGTAGTTAATTAAGTGGGTATTAATGAATTAAGTTGATAGTAATTTATTAATAGGAATCTATTGCGTGCTCTATGTTAAATTCATCCTTTATTGTTAGTTGTGTTAAGGCTTTTCCATACTGTCTTAAACTTTTAACCAGTTTTTAAAAGGCTTTTATTATAAAGCTAACAAATGGTTTTCCACTTTCTCTTTTAGTTCATCCACTTCACTGCTTCTCTCTCTCTCTTTCTCTCTCTCTTTCTCTCTCTCTGCTGGCTTCTGGGTATTCCAGCAAGAGCAAGATCTTTTCTCTGTTGTCACTGGTGACTTGCATTGTGCTGCGTGGATTTTCTTTTTTTTTCCCCACATTGAGAGAGAAACAGTTAAGTTTGGGAGGCTGGAGAAATGCAAACAGCTGTTTTGCAGCAGTACATCAGCTGATGCAGAAGTAGACTTCTACTCATTTCAGGTCAGGGGCAGACGGGGAGAGGAAGTGGCCTTGGATTTTGTTGTCGATTTGGGGAGGATGGTCATGGGGTCGATTTGCTGGTTTCTGATCTCATTAGCCCGGAAAACAGAATGCCTGCTGGAAGCGGCTTCTCTGGTGCCTTCTTTCCTGCTCCTGAAACCGGGGTGTGTGTGTGTGTGTGTGTGTGTGTGTGGTGACAGACGTGGGCTCACGGGTCCAAGTTTCTGTTCTGAGATTGCGGGGTGGTGGGGGACAGGCGGGGCTTTGCCCAAGAAGAGGGGGCTGGACAGTCAAGGAAGGAAGGAGACACATTTCCTGGAGAAGGAAGTGGCCTGAGTGGAGACCCCAGAATGTAGAGTCTAGAAAGCAGGATGTGTCGGGTCTCCAAGATCACCCCCAAGTTGGAGGATTTGCTAGGAGGACTCCCAGGACCCAGCATATGGTGGTACCCACAGCGGTGATGAATTGCAGTGAAAGACACAAGGCACAGTCAGCAAAGGGAAAGGCGCACGGGGTGAAGTCTGGGGGAACCAGGCACAGGCTCCCAGAGCCCTCTCCCAGGGCAGGGGTCACACAGGACACCCTTCATTCCCCGAGTGAGGTGTCCTCTACCAGGGACGCCCAGTAGAGACTCAGTGCCCAGGATTCTTACTGGGACTGGTCATATAGGCGCTGTCTACCTGGCACAGACCGAAATTCCGGACTCCCAAAGGAAATCAGGTGTCAGCATAAACCACAGTGTTTGTACAAACTGTCCTGGTACAGTGAGCCCTTCTTATCTGTCAGGGAGAGGTGGGAGCCCTCCTGAAATCCAGGATCGCAGACACCAGCCAGGGACAACCTTGCTAGCAGGGCAGCCTCACCCCTGCTGGCTCTTTTGCACACGGGTGATCTCACTCCCATCCCACCGGGTTCTCAAGTTCAAACTCTCCCCCGTCCTGGGAGCATGGCCTTTGGCCAGTTGCTCTGTGCCCCTGGGGTCCCAAAGGACCTCAGGATGCCAGGCTATATTGGAAGATAATGCCCTCTCCCACTGGTGTATGTGAGAACAGCACAGCATTTATAGCTCTGAGTGTGGCTGTCTTGCATCCCTTATTTTGCCCTTGCAGAAACCCTGTGAGGTGGGCAGAGTTGTCTCCACTTTCCAGATGAGAAGAGTCTCAGCTAAGAAGCAGCAGTCTGTCCTCAAACCTAGGTTCCTTTCCACTCTCATTTCCTGACATCATTCTGGAAGCACCTTCCTGGTTTTGGTCCTATATGTGTGTCACTTTTTGTGTTATTGACTTACTACTTAAAAAAAAAAAATCTCATAAAAAAAAATTCCTGCACAAAGGAAGCTTTCTATCAGGACCTCAAATCGGAAATTAAAAATGTCTCTGAATAGGGAATTCTCTGGCTGTCCAGTGGCTAGGACTCTGCGCTTCCACAGCAAGGGGCGCGGGTTCGATCCCTGGTCGGGGAACTAAGATCCCGCAAGCTGTGCAGTGCAGCCAAAGAAAAGAAAAATCTCCAAGTAAAGAACGCAAAATATCACTGGGCTCTCTGTAAAATAGCGTCGCCTGCCCTTGGCACGAGCCTGAGGCCAGCTCTGTTGAAATGGAGGTCAGGTGGAGGTGTATTGCAGAGGCACTAGGGGCCGAGCCAGCTCCCTGCAGACTTTCTCTTTGAGACGCTGGTGGGGAGGGAATGGGGGGGTGAATGGAGAAGATAGTGACTTTATTAACATGTAAATCTATTTTATTTTATTTGGAGGCTGGAGGGAGGGGCGATGACTGGGAAACGTCCTTCTGCACTGGGGGATGCATTATGCAAGAGAACAGATGGAAAGGGTTAGTTCTTTTTCCATCCAGAGCGAGGCTGGCTCACCAGAGGGGATCCCTCGAGGTCGTGGACATCAGAGCCATTTGGGGAACATGTGTTTATTCAGGGCTTTGAATGGGTAGCGGAAGCCCCATCGGATGGGCAGTTCATTTGGGATACGTACCCTCTTGAGCGTGACCAGGGAGAGGGCCATTTGAAGGGGTCCCCAGGGCTCCAGGGAAGCCGGGCCCCTCACTGCTCTTGTCACTGCAGGTCACCGGAATCCCCATGAACTGCTCTGTGAAACTGCAGCTGAGCCTCTACATTAAGTCTGTGAAAGGCATCGGGTGAGTGGGGTCTGGGAGCCCCGGGCTGCCTTGCTGTTGAGAGATCAGGGACTCGGGACTCTGGCCATGTCCTTCAGAACCTGGCATCTGGGGAGAGAGATGGTCCTTCGGGATATGGAATCTGGTCCCTGCCCCTTGAACCCCTGAGGGGGGTCTTAGCTCTCAGCCGAGCCCAAACTGCATCCTGACATCCCTGCCCTGTACTCTCTTGACATTTGTCCCCCAAATTAGCCAGACTCTTCCATCCAAGCTGTCTCCCATTCGACAGAGTAGCAAAAATTAAATCCTGCCAAAACCAAGTGTCTGTAAGTGGAAACTTAGCAAACAGTCTTCTGAAGTGAGACCGTTCACTTGATGGGAGGAATTCTTTAAGCACTGGGTTTCTTTTTCTTTTTTTGGAGTTGGTTTTCAGTAACCGCTTTATCAAGATTTAATTCACACAGTATAAAACTCACCCTTTAAAAGTGCACAATTCGGTGATTTGTAGGACATTCACAGAGCTGGGCAGCATCACCCCAATCAATTTTGAAACATTTCCATCCACCCCCTCAAAAGAAACCCCACACCCTTTAGCAGTCACTGCCCATTTCCCCAGCCCCAGGCAACCCTTAATTTACTTTCTGTTCCTGTGGACTTACCTATTCTGGCCATATCATGTGAATAGAATTATATAATATGTGTCTGGCTTTTTTCACTTAACATGATGTTTTCAAGGTTCATCCACGTTGTGGCCTGTGTCACTGCTTCATTCCATTTTATGGCCGAATAACATTCCATTGCATGGAAAGACCATGTTTTTATTCATCAGTTGATGGACGTTTGGGTTGTTTCTACTTTTTGGCCATTATGAATAGTGCCGCTTTGAATATTTAAAGTTTCTGTGTGGATGTGTGTTTTCTCTTGGGTAGACACCTTGCAGCAGAATTGCTGGGTCATATGGTGACTCTATGTTTAAGCGTTTCAGGAGCTGCCAGACTGGTTTCCAGGGCGGCTGCGACATTTTACACTCCCACCAGCAGCGTGGGAGGTGCCAGTGTCTCTACATCCTTGCCAGCTCTTGTTATAACATCGAGTTAGGATAGAGCTGGGTGAGGGAGCACACTGGTCGTTACGTCAGGGTCTGTACTTCTTTATTTTTAAAAATTTTTTTGGTCGCGCTGTGTGGCATGCGGGATCTTAGTTCCCCAACCAGGGATCGAACCCGTGTCCCCTGCCTTGGAAGCACAGAGTCTTAACCTCTGGACCACCAGGGAAGTCCCCTGTACTTCTTAGCATATTTGAAATAGTTTCATTAAAAAAAAAAATTCCCCCAGAAAGATCCTGGGCTGCAGGAATGTGAGCATCTGTTTGGTTTTGTGAGATGCCTCTCAGCTGGAAAGAATAACACTTTGTCTGAGCTGGTGAGCATGTCAGTGCAGCTCATCCTTACTCCCCCACTAGCTTTTCATTTTTACATTTTGAGGCTGCTCAGAGAGTTTGTTCCTGAAGCGTTTGTGGCGGGTGAAACAGCCCCACGCGTGCGTTAGGTGTCTGCTGCCCAGACGTGAGCTCCACAGGGCTCCCGTCCCTCAGCGCCTGGGCTGCTAACTTGGATGTGCAGGGCCGGCAGGTGACTAAGTGGAACCCGTGGGGATGGGACCAAGGGCCAGCCTCTGTCCAGCGCCAGGGCCCACGCACTCAGTGTGGCCACATCCTATGCATTTGCAAATGCATTTTTCAAAATCTGGATGTTAGCACACATTTCACCTGTTGGGAGTTCATTCAGATTTTTGACAAATGCTGCTCAAGCCAGCAGTCTGTGTGGGTGGCTGGATTCTGCCTGCTGGTGGCCCTGAGCCAGCACCCTGATGTCTCCGGGCCTCTGCGTTCCCATCTGTTCGGAACCAAGGCCGCACAGCTGCCTGGCTGCCCCTGTGGGCTGGGATGGTGGTCTCAGGGGCGGTGGTCCAACGGCAGTGCTTGTCAGCATCTCCCAGGGCTGTCGAGGAACCTGTGTGGGAAATGTCTGGAGACCGCCGCCCGCCCGGAAGCAGAGCTGTCTGGCTGTGACTTGTCTGAGGAACTTTTGTGCTGTTTGCTCACAAGATAAAGGCAGCAGGGTTGCACACTCTGTGCATTCAATTGACATCGGTTCTTACAAACTCAGATTAAAGAGGCTGAAGTGAGGGGGATGCGCCATTGTATTTCCAGAGCGTCCTCCGTGTCTGTCTCCTCTGTAGGTGATACGGTGTAAATTCATTTCACTGCACAGTACTCTATTGAACAAGCGCTTTTTGAGAACTGTGATTGAGGATTTTGACCTTCTGTGCTGACTCTGGTGCCTGTCCCCTGAGACAGTACCAGCTCCCCTCCAGCTGTGCCTTCTTTAAGCAGACCCAGGAATGGTGAAGTTACAGAATATTTGTTTGTCCAGTTGTTTGCAGGCATTTGACAACAAGACAACAATAATAAACATCGAGCACTATATGTCTTTTTTTTTTTTTTTTTTGGCTGTGCCACACGGCTTGTGGGATTTCATTTCCCTGACCAGGGATTGAACCCAGGCCACAGCAGTGAAAGCCCAGAATCCTAACCACTAGGCCACCAGGGAACTCCCCTAGAGCACTTTTTATATGCTGGGTATTTTTCATGGTGTCGCGTTCCGTCCTCACTAGAGCCCTGTGAGGAGTTCCATTATAATCCCCATTTTACAGAGGAGGAACAGAGAGGGTAAGCAGCATGGCCAAGGTCACACAGCTATCTAGTAGCTGACTGTGTCGGGGGTCCCCAAGACCACTCTCGGGTTTGATGATTCACTGGGAAGACTCAGGGGACCCAGCACGTAGTTAATAGTCACGGCTGTGATTTACTACAGAGAAAGGATTCAAAACATAATTGGCAAAGGGAAAAGGCTCACGGGGTGAAGTCTGGGGAAACCAGGCACAGGCTTCTAGAGCCCTCTCCCAGGAGGGTCACACCAGGACACGCTTCATTTCCCCAGTGACAAGTTGTGACAACACGTGTGAAATGTCCCCTACCAGAGATGCCCAGTAGAAACTCAGCACCCAGGGTGTTTACTGGGGGCTGGTCACGTAGGCGCCTTCTGCTTGGCACGGACCCAGATTCCAGACTCCCCAAAGGAAAGCAAGTGATCAGCATAAACCGTGTTGTTTGTTGTCTGGGCGTATTGCCATCCGGAATAAGATTGGGATTCTGTTTCTAAAAAAGAACACATGGATATCAGCTAGGTCCCTGGCAGCCCCTCCACGTAAGAAGTTTTCATTTAAAGAGATATTGTTGGGTCATCAGGTTGCGCCCCGTCGGGAGATGCCCATCGCTCAAGCCCACGCCGACCAAGTTGCTGCAGCGTCAAATCCCTCCTGACCCTGGGGCTTCCGATCACAGGTCCAGAGCTGCCTGATCTAAGACACCCCGACATAACTTCTCACTTGCTTGGTCTCGCTTATTTCCAGACAAACTGGGAAGATCGAGCCGGTGATCCTGCCACTGATGTGGTTTGGAGAGGTAAGGCTGCTTCCCTCTCCCCGGGTACTGGGCACCCGAGGGCGTGGTGTCTGATGCCTCAGTGAGGAGTTGATGTGGGCATTTGGGGCAGGAGGCTGTGTGTGGTGGGGAGGCCAGGCTGGGGGAGCTGGACTGAGTAACGCAGAACCATCTGTTAGAAACTTCGCCCTCTCCAAGCACTTTATGTCAGTTATCCCACTGGGTTGAAAGGATCACACGAGATGAGGAACACAGGAGCTGCATGAAACTGTAAAGTCCCTGGTCAGGGTGTAAAATAATTTTGTTAACGCACATGGCCCCTTCTCCTGAGATGAAGGGAAGTTGGTTTTCAGGGTGTCAACTTTTTATTGAAATTTCTTCTCTCCCAGCTTTTCAGGGTTCCTTCTGGCTTAGCTCGTTTTAAATCAGGGTGAGCTAATCGCTGGATCAGACAGGCTTCAAATGTCAAGTTCACTTCCCACTCACATCACAGTCTGATGGGGGGCAGGCGGAGCTCTGCTCCACGCAGACATTCAGGGACATCCAGGCTCCTTCCATCTTCTGGTCCTGCCCTCTTGGAGATCTTCAGAATCCGTTTCCATTCAGTAAATTGGGAAAGAGATGGAGAGAATCATATGGGAGCCAGGCGTGGAAGTTGCAGCATCACTGTGCCCCCATCCCATTGGCCAGAACAAGTCATATGGGCGTGCCTAGCTGCAAGGAGTCTGGGAAATGTAGTCCTGTTGTGTGGCCCCAGAGGAAATAAGAGGCATGGCTGGCTCCATCCATCGCATGCTCTGGCCAGTGGGCTTGAGATGGGAAAGGGGTTGGGGGACAGAGGGGTGTGGTGTGGTGTGGCGTCTGCACCCTCAGCCCACAGTACGTGGCACCAGTCCACTTGTTTGTCTTTCTCCTTCGCCAGAGCGGGGCAATGGAGGGTGAGACCCTTCAGACGTTCTACACCCAGCTGGTGTTGATGCCCAAGGTGCTGCGTTATGCCCAGTACGTGCTCCTTGCCCTGGGCTGCGTCCTGCTGCTCATCCCCATCGTCTACCAAATCCGGAGCCAAGTAGGTGGTGGCCAGAGCCTGGCCGGGGCCGAGTGGCCCCTTGCTTGCCTGCTTGGGGGAAGGAGGGGCTCAGATCAGATCCCCCAGCAGCCCCTTCCTGCTGTGCCCACGGACACCTTCAGCCTGCAGCCCGCCTCGGGCGGCAGTCCTAGGTCTCCGCCTGGGCTGGGGAGCTGTTGCCGCATCCTTGCTTCTCTTGCATGTTCTGTTGCCACTTCTCTGCCTGTTCTGGGAGGCCTGGGGACCCTCCCTTGGAGGGGCTGCAGGTGGTTTTGGATCAGGAGACCTGGTACTTGAATGGTTTGTTCTTCAAGTCAGCAGCTGCTGGCTTTCAGGCTCTGGCAGGTACAGGGATACGACAGTGAACAAGGCAGTTGCTACTCCCGGGGGAAGGGGGGTGCGGGGACTGGCATTCTAGTTGGAAAGACAGGTGGAAACCAAGTAAATAAACAGAAGAGATGATTTCACCGATGATAATAGAAAATGTGATGGGCTTAGGGCAGTGCTGTCTGATACGAATACAACATGAGCCACGTGTGTGATTTTAAATTTTCTAATAGCCACCTTAAGTAAAAGGGAATTAATTTTAATCATATCTTTTATTTAACCCGAATATATCCAAAATATCAATATGACCATGTCCACGTGTAATCAATATAAAAAATATAAATTTTTTACATTTTCTTTCTGGTTAAGTCTTTGGAATCCGGTGTGTATTTTACATTTACATCAGGTCTTGACTGGGACTCGCCCCTTTTCGAAGCCTCAACGGCCACATGTGGCTACCAAGTTGGACACCGTAGCATCCCAGGGCGTTGGCGACAACTATAGAGATAATGTCAGAAAAGGTTTCTCGGAAGAGGTCGAATTTAAGCTTAGAAGTGAATGCTCAGCACAGTCAGGGAAAGAGTGCTCCGGGTGGAGGAATGGCCAGTGCAAAGGCCCTGAGGCAGGGGTGGGTGAGGTGTGTTGGAGGCTCCCGCAGGGCCAGGGTGGCTGGAGGGGAGTGGGCATGGGGGCAGCGGGGGAGGAGGTGGCGTCTGAGAGGCCGACGTAGGTCATGCCTGGTCCTGTAATGCAGGGTGAGCAGCTTGGAACTGATTCTGGGGGTGACGGGAAGCTGTTGGAAGCTGTAAAGGAGAGGAGTGACTAGGTCAGTTAACGTGTGGCCGCTTGGTCTTCAGATGGGAAAGCGGAAGCAGGGGGACCAGTGAAGAGGCCCAGGTGAGCGAGGATGGTGGCTTGGACCAGGATAGGAGCAGGTATTTGGGGAAGGGAGCACGGATGGAGAAGAGCCCTGAAGAGCCAGCCCTGGGGCATCTACCATTCAGAGGCAGGAAAAAGAGGGGCCAATAACAAATGCCCCCCTTTTTTGGCCACGTTGTGAGGCATGCAGGATCTTAGTTCCCCAAATAGGAATCGAACCCATGCCCTCTGCAGTGGAAGTGCATAGTCTTAACCACTGGACCACCAGGGAAGTTCCAACAAACACACCTTCTTGATTTGCATCATTCATTCATTCATGGCATTCACTGACACCTTCACAGCTTATGGGGGGGTCACTGTGCACAGTTCTGGGGACACAGACATGAGTAGGATGTGAGGTCCGGAGACCAGGGGGCTTTAAGCAAGTTACTGCCGTCACATGGTGACAAGGCCCGTGGATGCAAGGCCCCCGGGGCAGCGGGGATGGGTGGGCAGCTACCTGGTGGACAGGGGACCCTGTTCAGTGGCAGGGAGTCTTGAAAGGCCATTTTGAATCCATGAACCAGAACCTCCCCCCCCGGTGCCCCCTGCCCCCTGAGTTGTCCTGGAGCCACAGGCCTCAGCCTCGGTCGGGGGCTGCGCAGCTCCCCTGCTGCCCCTCGAGCCACCTGCAACGCCTGCTTTCTCGCTTTAGCTCCGGCCAACAGCGTTTTCTCTTCTTCCTCTTCCTCGGAGGCAGCTCGCACGCTCGCTCGCTTAACTTGCTTGTTTGCTGGGGCGAGGACAAACCTTTCCAGGCTCTTAACCTGGGCTTTCAGACCCTTAACCTGATTTCCCTTCCAAATTCCCAGTCCTTTGGGGGAAAAGGTTTGCACTGGTGTGAGGGTACAGGGGCCTCTGGTGTTTTGAGCCCCCAGTGAACGTTGGGGGCCCGGTCCTCTGTCACTGCCCCAGCCAGAGCAGAAGGGAACTCCCTAGGGTTTTTGGGATGAATCATGCTGGGAGGACAGAGGGGCCAGAAGCCCTAGCCCCCAACCCGTGGATGCCTCCCTGGGGCCAGCATCACCGTGGGTTTCCAGGAGTGAGGGCCAGGGGAGCAGCGGTGAGGGGCTGGACCAGACAGCCTCTGCCCTCTGTCTCTCCTAATGGTCCGTCAGAAGGGGGAGGGGGAAGACGGTGAGGATGAACAATGTGAAAGCTTCCCTGCTTCACATCCCCCATCCGATGAGAATATCATCGTCTCTACTGACCATGGTTGAGGCCCCCTCCCCGCAGGTTTTGCTGGACGCCCAGTCGTTGAAATTTATCCCATTATGTATTTTTTGGTTTAGCAGGGGTTAGGCCTTACGTGTTTTTATGTATCTGTCCTGATAGGGGAGAAAAAAAAAAAAAAAAAAAGAATGGCATGTGGTTAAACTCAACGTATTTTAATTTCTCTTCAAAGACGTTTTTCTTGTCAAGTCATTCTTGAAAGAAAAAAATTTTTTTTTAGACAGAAATGTCGCTGTTTCTGGTCGATTTAAGATGCCACCCACTAGCTCAGTCAGTGGAGCACGAGACTTAACATGCCACTTGCTCAGCTCTCTGAGTCTCGGCCAATCCACCTTGCCCAGCACGGCCCATCTCCCCTCCGTGATTCGGCTCAAATTTTCAGGCTGACAAACCCTTTTCAGCTCAGCTTGCCCGTCTGACCAAGTGTGTTTCCTGAAGATGCTCGTCTTTCTGTCTTTGGTGAAAGACACCATCACTCCCCAGGTCTCAGCCAACTCCAGTCACTAATGGTGGTTGGACTCTAGAACTCTGTACCCCACCCTCTGCTTTTTGAAAATCGGAGAACCGTGTAAAAACCGTGTGTGTTCGGCTGCAACGTCAACTATAAATTAGCTTGGTTATCTTCTAGGAGAAGTGCTATTTATTTTGGAGTAGTAGTAAAAAGGGCTCAAAGGATAAGGAGGCCATTCAGGCCTATTCTGAATCCCTGATGACATCAGCTCCCAAGGGGACTGTACTGCAAGAAGCAAGACTGTAGGTGGGTACCAGGTAACACCTCTCGCCCCCCATCCCTTCCCATAGTGAGTAGAACTCTGGCGGCTTGAAACGCTTGGGATCTCACACATCTCTTCAGCCTGAACTTCACCTGGAGTGTCTACAGATTGAAAATACGTATTTGTGTATTTTGTTGTCTTCTTACGTTCCGAGTGATCCCAGGCGTGGTAGGCGATGGAGGGTGACTAGTGGGCTGGTGTCTTGTTTGCAAGGTTGTCTTAGAAAGGCAGGATCGAGGTTTAGGTCTCAGCTGCTTCTCAAACCTCTGGTGCGATATAGACTCTTCTGGGAAAGTCTGCGAAAAAATGCAGGTCCACAGACATCCTTCTAGACCTCTTGGAATAGCATCATGGGTGGGGCCCGGGAATCTGTATTTTAATGGCCCCCTAACAGGATTCTGATGTGGATAAGTTTAAATAAATCCGGGTGACTGGCCAAGAAAAGAGAATTTAGGCATCACCTGGGCACCAAGTGTAGATCTAGGACTCGGTCTGAGGGTATGGTTGCCAGACTGAGCAAAAACAAGCAGCCCCAGAAACAACAACAACAAACGGACGCTCCGTTAAATGTGAATTTCAGGGAAACAGTGAATGATTTTTAGCGTAAGTGTGTCCCATGGAATTATCAGGACACGCTTCTACTGAAAAACTGTTTGCTGTTTACCTGAAATTCACATTTAACTGGCTGCCCTCCTTCATCGGGCAGCCTACCTGCGGGAGACGGAGGCTAGTGCCTTTGGGGGTTCACCTCCTGGGCTGTGTTCCTTTAGGTCTGAGGTCTTAGGAGAGCCGAGTCCCGCCAGGGGATGTGACAGGCAGAGCTCTGGGCCCTACGGTTGGGGTTTGGGCGGGGGTGAGTCGCCCTATGCTTATGCCTCGGATTATAGCTTTTGGTTTCTGAAAAATGTACCACCTCTCCAGCTTCTGGGGCTGGGCCTGCTCGGGTTTAAATAGCTTTCCTGAGAGCCACAGGCTGGGGATGAGGTGACAGCCCTACTCTTTGGGACCAGTTGGCGGCTTCCAGTTTGCTTGGATTGCCAGGGCCGGAGGAGGAGATAAAATAGAACATGGGCGCTGGGCGTGGGTGTGTGTGTTGGCAGGTACTGCCAGCCCTGCAAGGAGCGGGAGGGAGGGACCGCTGTGCCCCCAGCCAGGCTCTGGGGGGCTCCTACTGCCGATCTGGGGATAAGAGAGCCCGACCACGTCAGGGCTGGGTGTTAAGGGGGTTGTCTTCCTGAGCTTAGGGGGCAGGGTGTCCTAGCTGGAGACGAGCCCCCCGTTGCCTTCCTCTCTCCCAGAATTCCTCTTGGGACGCCCTTCTTGTGTACAATTTGGCCCCATTGGCACCCCTGCCCCCTTGCAGCCACGATTCCCTTCTGCAGAAACTTGCCTGGCGTTCTCGCGGTGCAGGGGTGGGGTCTTCAGGCACAGAGATGGGGGTTATTTGCTTTTAGCATAGATAGAGCTGGTGTTTGTGAGGTCTCAGCCCCATGGCTGCACCTCCCTGGACACAGCCAGGATGTCCTGCTCCCTGCCCCCCCCAAAATAAAAATAAAACAAAACCAAAGCTGGAGTCTCTTCGTGATTTACCAGCAGAATCCAAATGTCAAGTTATTAGGGAAGTTTTTGATTAAAGAGATGCTACTGCTCTGTCTTCTGGAAGACAGGTCAGCCTTCGGCCCGGATGAGACCCCTACCCCCCGGTCACGTGTACTTGGGGAAGGCAGTGTCCTGTCGGGTCTGCTTTAGGGGACCAGGCACCTGGGAAGCGGCCAGTGGTCCTGGAGACCTGGAATCCCTGCAGCTCGGCCTCTAGCCTGTGCTGAGTCCCTGGGGACGGTCCTATACCTTGCCCCGCGTCTGGGCATGGGGGTGGCCTTGAGGGGCTGCTTTGCTCCAGGAAAGGGAGGACATGGGGCCTCCACTAGCCCAGAAGGGTGTTTTTGTGTGAGTAAGAAAAGACAGCTCCTCTGTGCAGACATGGCCTGCTTTAGGGCTGAGGGCTTGGCAAACAGAGTACACCCCGTTTATACCCACTTGGCTGGGTGCCCTTGTGCAGTGAATAGCCTGGACAATGGTACTGGGCAGCCCTTCAGGGACATGTTCCAGGATCACCTCTTGCAGTCTCATGATTTCTCTCGTTAATTCCAAGTCCTCATTCCTCAGTTAAACGGAAGTGTATTCCCTGAAGGTTTGTACATGTGTCTTTCTTGGGAAGACAGTTTCCCCTTTGCAATTTTTTTTTTTTTTTTTTTTTTTTTTTTGTGGTACGCGGGCCTCTCACTGTTGTGGCCTCTCCCATTGCGGAGCACAGGCCCCGGACGCGCAGGCTCAGCGGCCATGGCTCACGGGCCCAGACGCTCCGCGGCATGCGGGATCCTCCCGGACCGGGGCACGAACCCGTGTCCCCTGCATCGGCAGGCGGACTCTCAACCACTGCGCCACCAGGGAAGCCCTCCCCTTTGCACTTTTGAGCGAGGCTTTCTCCAGTCGTGGCTCTCTGGGCCCACATCGCTAAGAATCCCCCGCCCCCCGACCCCCGCTGTCCCATGCTGCCTGTGTGTCGGGGGGTGTGTCGGCAGAGGCGCACACCCACCCCTCCTTGCCCCTGGCTGGAATGTGGCTCGGTGCGCGGAAGCCTGAGCTCTGTCCCCGAGGAAAGGAGTCAGGAGTCCCCCAACGCTCCCCACCCAGAGTGGGGTTTGATTTACCCCACCCCGCGGTGAAGCAGGCCCCTGGGGGTTGTGAGCAAAGGCCCAGGTGGGTAGGGGCGTCCGGGGTTTTCCGACCACAGCTGCTGGGCAAGGAAGCGTCTCCGTTCTTCGAGGGGAAGGAAGCCAGGGCCTGGGGGGATGAAAAGTTGCCCCCAATTCTTATCATCATGGCTACCTTTAAAATTTTCCTTAAATTGAGAAACTTAAAAATGTAAAACTAGATGAACTGCACGCTCTGAGTTCCCTCTCACCCAGACCCAACAACCCTGCTAACATTTTGTCGTATTTCACCTTTTCCCTGTGTGTCCTTTGCCCCCCTCGCCAAGTCCCACTGCCCCTCCCCCTCTCCCCAGAGACATCCATCGCTAGGAATTTGGTGTTTGCATGTTTCTTCCCCTCTAAGTCTGTATATATGTATCCACGAACGACAGATAGTTTTTAAAAAGCTTACCTCCGTGGTGTCAAACTATATGAATCCCTCCGCAGCTGGATTTCCCCTCTTCAGCTTTCTGTGTGACAGCTGTGTAGGTTGACTACGATCTTGTAACTCTGTCTTTTAAATGCATTCTGATATCAGTGGACATTTAGGTGGTTTCCAGCTTTTCTGTGTTAACGGTATTGCTTATATAAGCCCTGGACTCCTTGCTCTGCCCTTCTCACTGTATTAGGCAAGTCTCTTAGGGTCTCAGTTTCCCCATCTCTAAGATGGGTGAGAGCATGGCAAGATGGTGTTTCATGAGATTAGGAGACCCTTTGTAGTGGAGTCCCAGGAGTCTGTAGGTCACTCCAGTCTTCTCTCATCTCGAGCTTGATGGGGGGGGTGCAGATGGGGGCTCCAAGGGGGGTTTCCATGCTGGTGGAGGATGTACGGGGCGGAGCCAGGGTCCGGGCGGGGCTTGGTGGGCGGGGCTTAGTGATGCAGCACCTCCCCTTTTCTCCACAGGGTCCCGAAGATGCCGCCAGCCAGCCCAGCTTGGCTACTCAGCCAGACCAGCTCTCCAGCCCCTACACCCCGCTTCTTCAGGACTCTCTCAGCGGACAGCCCACTAATCCCAAAGTCTGAGCCACCCCCTGCTACCACATGCCTGTCGCACACTGCACACACCCCCAGCACGTGTCCACGTGTGTGCACAGGTGTGTGCAGACACTCAGGGATGGAGCCGCTGCTGAGGGGACTTGGGGAGAGGCTCGTCAACAAGGACTGTTCCGGAACCTTCTCTCCAAGTGATCCACAGGCCCGACCACAGGTGTTGTGGGCACAGGGTCCCCTCCCTTGGGTGAGCGAGCCTGAGCTCTTGAGGACTCAGGTCACCTCTCCCCAGCGGTCCTCTCCATCAGTCTCGAAACACTGCAGCCCCTGCCTGGTGGCTCGCCCAGGCAGGACAGGGCCTTTACTCCGAGGGGCTGTGGCCGCTGTCCCGAAACCTAGCCCAGGAGTGCAGACTGCTTGTGCACCAGCTAGGTGGGCCGCGGGCCGTGGCTCAGCGCCCAGCCCGGACCCGGAGCTGTGGCCACTGGACACCCATCTGGGCCTCAAAACGGAGATGCCTCCGACCACATCCTTAACCCCCTGCAGGATCGTGATCTCCCTGAAGTCTACACAGGCGCCGGATTTGGGTGTCTGCGCCCCTTCCCTCCAGCCTAAACTGACATCATCATGTATACTGAGCCGGCCACTCCCTGGCTGGGGTGGCAGGAGGCTGTGCCCCGAGCCGCCCCCCACCAGGGTCCTCAGCTCTTCGGTGCCGGGGAGGAGGTGGAGAAGCCCCGGGCCCATCAGCCTGGGTGTCTGGTCGGGTGACCCGTCTGCCCGGGGCTCCTGGTCTCCAGGGCAAGCCTCTGTCTCTTTTCTACTGGAAGAGAAATGAATTTTATCATCTTTTAAAAATAATTCACAGTTGAAATAATAAACCTTTTTAAAAAGTGACTGAGTCTGTGACAGCCTGTTTGAGGGGGGATGGGAGGGCCCCCTGGGAAGTTCTGGGCTCTTCTTTTCTTAGCCAGTAGCTCCTTTCTGGTTACTGCCATGAATGTCTCTCAGGGACTGGGCTGCAGACTTGCCTTTCCCTTGTTTTAAAATTTACTTATTTATTTATTTTTGGCTGCGTTGGGTCTTCGTTGCTATGCGCGCGGGCTTTCTCTAGATGTGGTGAGCGAGGGCTACTCTTCGTTGCGGTGCGTGGGCTTTCTCATTGCGGTGGCTTCTCTTGTTGCAGAGCACGGGCTATAGGTGCGTGGGCTTCAGTAGTTGTGGCTCGCGGGCTCTAGAGTGCAGACTCAGTAGTTGTGGCGCACGGGCTTAGTTGCTCCGTGGCATGTGGGATCTTCCTGGACCAGGGATTGAACCCGTGCCCCCTGCATCGGCAGGCGGATTCTTAACCACTGCGCCACCAGGGAAGTCCCTAAAATTTAAACTTGTGTATATTTAACATTTTATATAAATTCTGTGTGAATTCAGTTCTTGTTTAGAAAGCATAGCATCCACGTGGACCACTCCCCCGACCCCGCTTTTGATCGTTGAGTAGAATTCCATCGTAGGCACGTACCACAGGTTTCCAAGCATTCATGAGTTGAAGGACATTTCAGATGTTTACAGTTTTTGACGATTATGAATATAAAGCTACTAAAAACACGAATGTACAGGTTTTTGTGTGAACATATATTTTCTTTTCTTTTTCTTTTGTTTTGCTTGCGGGATCTTAGTTCCCTGACCAGGGATCGAACGGGGGCCGACAGCAGCAAAAGCGCCGAGTCTTAACCACCGGACCGCCAGGGAATTCCCGATTTTCATTTCTCTTAAGTAAAATACCTAGGAGTGAGAGTGCTAGGTCATATGGTAACACGTGATATAGGTCTGTGTTTAACAATATTCACGGTAACTGCACCATTCTGCATTCCCACCATCAAGGTATGATCGTTTCACCTGCTCTGCATACAGGCTGATACCTTGGCACTTCCAGCTTTTAAAAAACTGTCGTCATTTGTAGTGGTATCACACTGTGTTTTTTATTTGCATGGAAATACATCTCCTAATGAGCTGGTGATTTCCTCTTCACCCCCAACGAATTTATGTATCTATGAATGACTGTTACTGCCAGGATGCGACCAATTTTGTCGTAGATTCTATTCTTATTTTGTATAAGTGCAGAGAAGCCTTGTTTACATAAGTACATAGCTGGCAGTGGAAGGAATATCTTAATAGAGTCACTCAATTCTTAATACTGCTGAGTAATGGGCAAAAATCAGGTGACAATCTGTCATCAAAAAGTATGTTTACTGATTTATCAGCTGACGCGTCCATCTGACCTTTCTTCACATTTGTAGAAGGCAGCAAAGTGGAAACCACGGACTTGCAAAAGAACAGCAAAAAGATTACTCAATCTTTAGATCAGTTCTCGAAGCCAGTGTTTGGGAGTGTCCCTCAGGTCGGGGCTGGAGGGCTGGGGAGAGCTGCGCCTGCCTGCTGCGGGGTCGGGGGCCTGGGGAAGGGCGCCTGCCTCCTGGCCCTGATCCCTGGGAGACCCGAAGGTGAAAAGCGTTCCCCAGCTTGAGTCTGATGACCACTGAGAGGATTGTTGACTTCCCTGTGTCCAAGCCGCGTCACAGACACCTGCAACTTTTGCATTCAGCCCTGCCTGCTCATAAAGAGAAAAAAGAGTCAATCTCCACAAAGCATTCTGGGGTGTGTGTGTGTGTGTGTGTGTGTGTGTGTGTGTGTGTGTCCTCCAAGGGAACATGGGATGGAAGAGGTGAATTTACCCTCCACATGTCTCATTGTGTGAACATCTTGCTTGTGAACACCTTGGTAAGGTTCAAGCTGATTTGTGTGGTTTTTTTTTTTTTTTGGTACAACTGTGGTCCCTAAACCCAGCCAATGACTTCATCCAGGGCTCAGAGGGAAACTGCCCTCTGGTCCCACATGGGAAGGACGGGCTGTGAGGCCACCTTAAGGAACATGGCATCAGACCTCCTCGTGGCCTCAGGAATTCTCAGGGGTGTCTTTGACCCCGAGGCTTGATTCCTACCCTCTCACTTTACACCGCAACCCCACCCACTATGTGACTCTGCTAACAATATATTTTTTTTCAATTTGAGCCACTTTTTTACTTAAATTTTCTTTTAAAAGAAAATTTTTCTGTAAAAAGTTTGTTTCTTTTGAAAAAGCAGTTTTATCTGAACTTGTGGGTCCAACAGGCAAGTTATATTTTTCTAGTATCCATGAAAATAAATACTTAACTATGTGGAATCTAAAAAATGAAACAAATTAGTGGGACTTCCCTGGTGGTCCAATGGTTAAGGCTCCCCACTCCCAATGCAGGGGGCCTGGGTTCGATCCCTGGTCAGGGAACTACATCCCACATGCCACAACTAAGAGCCCGCATGCTGCAACTAAGACCCGGTGCAGCCAAATAAGTAAATAAATATTAAAAAAAAAAAAAACCACTAGTGAATATAACAGAAAAGAAACAGACTCACAGATGTAGAGAACAAACTAGTGGTTACCAGTGGAGAGGGGGAGGGGGGAGGGGGGAGGGGGGAGGGGAAGGATAGGGGTAGGGAACTAAGAGGTACAAATTACTATGTATAAAAAAATTAGCTATAAGGATATACTATACAGCACAGGGAATACAGCCAATATTTTACAACTATAAATGGAGTATATAACCTTTAAAAATTGTGAACCACTATGTCGCACACCTGAAACTTACATAATATTGTACATCCTTTATCTCAATTAAAAAAGAAAAAATAGGGCTTCCCTGGTGGCGCAGTGGTTGAGAGTCCACCTGCCAATGCAGGGGACACGGGTTCGTGCCCCGGTCCGGGAAGATCTCACATGCCGCGGAGCGGCTGGGCCCGTGAGCCATGGCCGCTGAGCCTGCGCGTCCGGAGCCTGTGCTCCGCACCGGGAGAGGCCACAACAGTGAAAGGCCCGCGTATCGCTAAAAAAAAAAAGAAAAAAAAAGGAAACATATTAAAAAAAATACTTAACTGTTAAAGCTTAAAGATGTTCCTCCAGGTGCTACCAAACCTGCCCTATTTGAGAACATTTCACTGTGCCTATCGTGTCCTGCACTCCCTCATCTTTCCACTCTGCCTGTGGAATAAGTGTGTGGAAGGTTCCCCTCCTCTGTCTGGCTCAGTCCTGGCCATCATCAAAGACTCAATTCCAACTATTGCCCCTCCTCCAGGAAGCCTCCCTGGTCACTTCTGCTCACTCAGCTCTCCCCCCTCTTGGAATTCCTGGGTTGCTGCGTCTGTACCCTAGATGATACTAGAATGTTCTAGAATACTACAAGTCCTAGCTCCAGTTGCTGGAGCCCCTAAACCCCAAAGGCCTGTAATGTAATCCCTGGTACCTGCAATTGCACGGGAAACTGGAAAATTGCTTAACCAAGATGTTTACTCTCTATTCCTTCGCTAACTCAGATGGTCACTTTTTCCACCAGTATTTATCGAGTGCTCGCTATGCACTGTGACTAAAGTTACCAGGGTGGCTTTTCTCGTCCGAAAAAAAAGGGAGAGGGATAATCTAATACCTGCCTGGCAGGGTCAGTGTGGCATTCAAAAGAGTTGGCGGCCCTGCGTGATGGGTTCAGCACTGGGGACCCTGCATTCGAGCCAACTGTTCCAGAGCTGTCCTGACTGACGCCCCTGGGGTCTCTGCCAGCCTGGCCCACTTGGCTCCCACAAGTGTCCTGTGCGGTCAGTTTTCCAAGCAGCGGCCTGAGAGGTCTTCCTGAAATGTAAACTATCAGTAGGTTCATCCCTTGTTTAAATCCTTGGGCGGCTTTCCCACACCTGGAGGATCAAGTTCTCGAGGGCTGCTGGGAAAATCCTTCCCGGTTTCTGGCTGCGATTCTGCGCTTCTGGGCAATTCCCGGAAATTCCGGGCTCGGCCACTGGGCGGCGAGCTGCGCACACAGGTTGTTCAGAGGTCCGCGTTCTCAGAGGTGCTGAGATCACCTCTTACATGCCTTAAATTGTGAGGTGTTATCTGGGGGTCACAGTCTGGCTTCAGGAAATTGCAACCTCCAGAGATTTCATTTTATGCCTATGTCTGAGCATTTTTTTTTCCTGGGAAGCGTTTTCTTAATATTCTTCAGATTTTCAAAGGGACCTTGACGCTCTCCAAGGGTCCCATGGGCAAGAGTGACACTCCTAAAATAAAACCAGGGTCATGGGATATTCGCGCTTCCTTAGCATGTAAAGGAAAGGGCTCTGGCCTTGGAGGCAGGCTGCCTGCATGTGCCAGCGGCTGCGCAGCCTTGCAGCAATCTGTAACCTCTCTGAGCCTCAGGTTTCCCACCCATGAGAGTGAAGATCGCTGCTCTGTGAATCCCCAAGAAGCCTTGTGAGGGTGGAATAGAAATGGCGGTGTGAGCATGCTCTACGGGGTCCAGGACCATTGTGAAAGATCTCAGATGCTGCGCCTCCGGCAAGCATGTATTTAGATACCTACTGGGTGCTGAGCACTGGCTGGGCACTGAGAGGGAGTCAAACTGGAAGACCAGCAGGTACTAGGTTTTGAATGCGAAAGTATCCGGAAACCAGAGGGACTCAGAAACAGTCAAAAGGTGTCTGTTTGGATTTGTTAGAGCACCAGTGTTATCTGCCGCAGAACAGTGGTGGAAAAAGCAGGAGAGGTCCCTGCCCTCGTGGGTTTATCTTCGGGTGGGGGAGACAGTGAACAAGTAAATGAATAAGTGAGATAACTCCAGAGAGTGATGGGTGCAAGCAATGAAAGAAAACAGGTGCTGTGAGGAGAGGAGGTGTTTGGGGGAGGGAGGTGCTACTTAGATGAGAGACGTGTCCTCTGAGAAGGGCCATTTATGCTGATTCCCGAAGGATTTTGAAGGGATCAGGAAAAGAGCCCGTTAGGAACTGAGAACTGCACGTGCAAAGTCCCTGGGGTAGCGACACACAGACCAGAAATGAGTGGGGCGTGGCTGGAGTGTGGTAAGCTGAGAGGCTGACGAGGTTGGAGAGCTAAGCAGGGGCTAAACACAGCAGGGCCCCGTAGTTTGGATTTTAGTACAATGGGAGCCATTGGAGGGTTTAAGCTGGGCAGGAACGTGATCGCTGATTGGCTGTATGGGGAATTGCGGTGGGGGGCAGGCGGGA
The DNA here is from genome assembly GCF_951394435.1 of Stenella coeruleoalba. Classification (NCBI taxonomy): domain Eukaryota; kingdom Metazoa; phylum Chordata; class Mammalia; order Artiodactyla; family Delphinidae; genus Stenella; species Stenella coeruleoalba. Next base: position 84,347,686 of record NC_137160.1, on the reverse strand, counting down.
TGCAGACACATTCGGCAGGAGGCGCTCTACAGTTTACAAAGTCTCTCTTGACCCCTGCTCTTGCCACGGGACCCTCGGAGGCCCCATGAGATGGTGGGGCAAGAGCATCAGGCCAGTTTTACAAGTGGGGAAACTGAGGCACCTTCCTAGCTTCTCCGTCCTTTTTGCTGTGTAAGTGATCCCTTTAGGGGAGGCTGCATCCCTTTGCTTTTCACTCTCAAGGCCCCTGCCCTTTGGGCTTTGATCTTTATTTGTGTGTAAGCAGTTGGTTACGCTCTGCCCCCGCCCCCAGACTGTAAGCTCCTGAGGGTCGGTGCTGGGTCTGTGAGGCTCCCGGCTGCATCCCCGAGGGCCTGGCTGGAAGGTGTGTGTGCAAAGTCTCTGCGGAATAAAAGAACGACTCGTGGGGAGTGGTGGCGTTGGGGGGTGTGGCTGCCGGAGGAGAGAGTGCAGAGCCCGCCCACGTGCAGCTGCCCCGCTCCGCACCCCTCCCTCCTTTCCCCCCCTCACCCGCCTCCTGTATTCAGGCCTCAGAACCCGCCCAGGGCGCCGCCAGATGCTGCAAGTGTAGGCTTTGGTCACCAGGGGGCGCTGTGGGCTCGCCCTCCGAACGGCAGCTCTTGGTCCAGCGTACAAAGACCTGGGCTCACCTTGGGCCTGTCTGGCCAGCCTGGGGGCCTGAGCCACGTCTGAGCCACGTCTATATTTTGAGGATCTGGGTATATTAAAAGTAAAAAAAAAAAAAAAGAAGAAAGAAAAAGAAAAATTGACAGACCAGGGCTGCATAACCTGTGCTCCTTGTATGTTTCCATGGAACATGTTAAGAGTCTCTACACATAAAAATATGTGTAGCATTCCTGTGTGAAAAATAGGGTCTATAAAGTTATTAATTAGCAATGTCCACAGAGGGCAGGATTAGCTGATGGGAAATGACTACGATTCTTTCAGTCTGGGGGGCCGGGCTCAAGGACAGTACGTTCACCCTGGTCTGGAGAATGGCTCCTGGTGAATGCAGGGCCCAGGCCATGGGGCTGAGGGCTTCCTACGTGCCATGCACTGTTTTAAATCCTTGATCTGAGCGCCTCTCATTTTCCTCACAACCCAGGTAAACGCTATTATCGTCACTGTCCTCCTTTTACAGAGGAAACAGGTGCAGAGAGGCAACGTAAACGCCCAAGTTTTTGTTTGTTTGTTTTTAAAATTATTTATTTATTTATTTATTTGGCTGCATTGGGTCTTAGTTGCGGCCTGCGGGATCTTTAGTTGAGGCATGCGAACTCTTAGTTGCGGCATGTGGGATCTAGTTCCCTGACCAGGAATCAAACCCGGGCCCCCTGCATTGGGAGTCTTAGCCACTGGACCCCCAGGGAAGTCCCCGTCCAAGGTCTTATGGTTGGAAAGTGTCAGGGTCCAGATTTGAAGCTCAGCGGGCAGGTCCAAGGCACGTGTGCTCAGCTGCTGCTGTCTTCATCTCCTCGTGGTCCAGTTAACCAGGACTCGTGACTGTTGCTGGGGCGTCTCCACCAGAGACTCCTACTCTCTTGTATCCCCTTCTGGAATCACGCTGGGGAAACCAGCTTCGAGGAACGTCATTTCCAAGCAAACTGTACAGACGGGTCCTGATTCTGGAGCATCTGCGATTGAAAAACTCATTTACTCCAAACTCAATCCCAGCTCCATCCAGCGTGTGCCCAGCGACTGACTCCTCCGGAAAAGCCTCCAGCAGGGAACATGCAGGCTCATTCCAGAGAGGTCGAGAATGGGAGGGGAAGAAGAGGATTAAGAATAAACATTTCTAAAAATAGCGCTTGGCTCTCTCATACCCACAACAAAACTCCAAAGGGAGGGCAGGGGAGACTGGAGGAAGCCACCCAGGACTTTTGCCAGAGGGACGGCTACGGTCCACCGCTTCGGTGGGAGCCATTTCTCTGACTTGTCTCAGGTGCCAGCTTCTGAGGGTTCCAGGTCTGGCGTGTCTTCCCAGAGGGTGAAGGCCAAATGGCTGTGTCTTGGAGTCTGGAGTCATGAATGTTTCCAGATTTTATGGACACATTTGCCGTGAAGCCTGAGCTGCTGCAAACTTGGCAAGATCCGGAGTCTTCGGCTAAGCACGAAGGGGGGCCTTCGAGACGGAGGTGTTTGTTTTTGACTTTAAGCGACAGATGTGGGAACAACATTAGCCACGATGCACATTTCTGCAAACTGGATCTCGCTTACCTCCTCCACTTCCATTACAAAATGGGACTTCCACTGCCCTGGGAAAGCATCCCAGCAGATGGGTTGGAACGCTGTGGTGTGGAAGGCATTCACGTGGTGGCCCAGCCTGTGGCAGGCTTTCAGAGCTGTGGAACATTCTTCTGGTCTCTGGGACCTTCTGTCTGTGTGTCTTCCATCTGCTATTCCCTGGGCTGCTGGAATTGCTTGCATTTTAGGGGACAGGAACTCCCAGATGAGACACTGAGACCTCTGGTCCTGTTCATGGTATGCTCAGCCCTATGGTCTCCAGCTGTGGCAGCAGCTGCTGTTTGGGGGAAGGATGTGGTTTCTCCCATGAGATCAGCCCCAGAGATTAGGCAGGTGGTGGGGTTTGGAAGCCAGAGCTGTTTGCAAAAGAGGCCTGGACATGCTGTGTCCTGCAGGCAAGTCACTTTGGCCCCCTCGGCACCCCTGCCCCCTCTTCTTTCCAGCAGGCACTCTAACTCCTGCTGCGTTGATTTCACAGGTCCTCATGGGGGTCACACAGAAGGACATTTTATGCACTTCAAGATGAAAGTAGTTTGAAAATACTTTATTTTATTTAAGAAATTTTTTTGGCCACGTATGCAGGAATCTTAGTTCCCTGACCAGGGATTGAACCCGTGTCCCCTGCAGTGGAAGCACAGAGTCTTAACCACTGGACCACCACGGAAGTCCTGAAAAGACTTTCAAATGTGTCACAAAGTACTCCTGAAACAAACAGGAAGGTTCAGGACGCAGTTTATCTAAATATTTACAAGGTCTAGTAGAGCTGAGCTGTGAAACTGTACATCACCAGGAGATGTCACTGTCACACACGGCATGGGCATTCTCACACTTGAATCATCCGGTGGCTATCCTATTGTGAAAAACTAGCTTCTTTAAATGGTGTGTTAGATCAGTGGAGGCGAGTTCAGCCCACAGAGCAAAGCAGCAGTGTCAATACGCCCAGAAGCCCAGATGTTTGGTCTCTGGGTAGGGTAGCTAGTGGGGGAAGGTTTTACCTGCCCAGAGCTTAGCTAGACAGCGGGTGGGTATGCGTGGGGACGGCCGATGCTTTCCTTCCCCAAAGTGGCACATTTTCAACATTTTTAAAGGTACACGGTTGACACCATTATTGCTAAGACTTCAATGGAATTATGTTAAAGTGTGAAAGTGAGGCTGTTACATCTGTAGTTAAAGAGAGCAGGATTTTGTGTCTTGGGTTCTGGGCTAATTGACACCCCTCCTTGCAGACTCCAGTCCAGGCTGCCTTTCTGTCATCTGAGAACCTAGCTTTGTCTTCAGTCATGCTGACAACTGCCTTATGGGAATGCAGGCTGTTGCTGCCAGGTCTTTCCTTTTTTTTTTTTTTTTTTAATTTCAAGAGAAAATGGTTTTTGAAACCCTGAAATCTCCTGATTTTTAATTATTGGCAACATATTCCAATTTAATAAAATACTGTGTGGGCCGAAGCAAACATGCCTTGGACAGGACTTCGTCTATTTGTTTTTGAGCAGTATTTGCCTTTGCTTGTTAGTTGTGTAATTTAAGTGTAAGTGACCGTGGTGATACGCCCCTTTCTGGAGGTGTGTAGGTAGGTGTCTTGCATCAGCCCAATTCACTGAAATGAATTTTAATCTTTTCTGGGGGCAGCGTTGCATAGCTTGTGGGATCTCAGTTCCTTGACCAGGGACTGAACCCGGGCCACGGCAGTGAAAGCCCGGAATCCTAACCACTAGGCCACCAGCGAACTCCCAGAATGTGTTTATCTTATGTACAAACAGGGTAGAACAGCTCATACTTTGGGGTTTATAAATGGTAATGGCTGAGTTACTAGTTTCTAGAGTCAAACAGAGCAGGGTATTGGATGCCAGATCTGCTATTTACTAGCTGTGTGATCTTAGGCAAGTCACTTAACCTCTCTGAGCTTCAATATCCTCATGTATAAAAATGAGGATAATAAAAATACCAATGTGGTAGCCATTGGTAGTCTGTACACCAAATCTTTTTACTTTCACCTTCTGGGCACCTGGGAGGAAGGTACTTCCTGGCCTCTGCATGGTTGGATAGGATCATGTGATTCATTCTGGCCAATGAGATGAGAGTGGGGTATCACTTCTTGGGCTGCAGCATTTAACTGTGGGGTTGAGAACCTTCAGAACTCCTTTTCTCTCTGCCCTTGTGACAGGCAATGTCTGAGATTTTGGGTACTCCACCAGCCCAGGTCCTGGAATGAGGACTCCACAAAGTATGGCCCTATGTTGACTTCTCTAATGTGAGCAAGAACTAAACCTTTGTTATTTTAAACTACTGAGATATGGGGGATTGTTTGTTACTGCAGCATAACCTAGACCATCCTGACTGATACAACCCACCTCCCGGGAATGTAGTAAGGATTCAATGAAACAGGCCCTGGGGGATAGAGTAGTGAACAAAAGAGACCAAAATCCCTGACCCACCGAGTTTCCTTTCTAGCCACCCGGTGGCTGTCTCCTCCAGGTGGATTGAAGGAAAGTCCACAGATGCAGGGAAGCAGGGATTGGGGAGCCCCTCCCCTTGGAGGAGGAAGCAGGCAGGTTGTGGTCAGGTTACCCCAGGCTGCCCACCGTGATGTCATTAACAGCCAGGCCTTGGGCAGAGGCCGGTACTGACACTGCCTGGGGAGCAGGAGACACAGAGCTGGTACAAGACACATCTGCGTGAACTTGGGGAGGAAGGCACCGCACATCTCAGAACACCTAAAGGTGTGAAGCTTTTAGTTCAAGCTCTTCGATACCTAAACCAGGAAGCAGGTGAAAAGAGGACGTGGGGAATTTCTGGGAGGACGCTAACATTTCAAGTGCCTTTTCATGTGCTTAGTGCTCTTTAATCTTAGGCCTTTCAGTCCCTACAAATTCCTCCTACAAGGAGAAATTCATCCCAGATTACAGGTGAGGAAACCAAGGCTCAGAGAGGTTGAGTGAGCTGGTCAAAGCTGCACAGCAGGGTCGTAGGGCAGCTGGGCTTCAAACCCAGGTCTTCTACCCTCAGGTCCTATGCTAACCTCTCATGATATTCTTGGGAACAAGAGGAAAACACAGACAAGACAGCCTTGGGGCCCCTTCTCTTCTCCCAGAGAATCCAGCCAAGGCCATCTTGTATCGTTCCTTTTGGTTTCGATGATTTTTGCCCTGGTGACTGAGAACTGCTGTGTTCCGGGCCCTGCTGGACACCCTCATTCCATGATCACAGCGCCTCACAGAGGCCCATTATACAGAAGAGGGCACCAAGGCTCAGGGAGGTGACCTGACTTAGCCAGTGGCCAGCTGGCTTGGGGCGTCTTTGTGGAGATGATTTGGCTCAGAGCTCGGGGACAGGTAAAGGGTCAGCGAGCTTCAGGTGCATGTTCGCTGGGGCCCATTGGCAGGGAGCCACCATGGCTGTGTCTCCGGCCGTGACCCGGGGCAGGTGAATTCTAGGGTAACTCCAGGCTGGTGTGAGGTCATCACCCAAGGGAGAGGAATGGCCGTGGACCAGACCAGAGGGTGCAAACCAGTGGCCTATAGGATTGTTGTCTTTGGCTTATGCAGTGTTTAAGGAGGGTGGGACCTGAATTAGTGGCCAATATTTAAAAATCAAGGGACTTCATGGAAAAATCTGCATTTCAGCTACTTTTGCAAAATCTAGTAAGGATCTGGCCACAATGGGCCCTCGTGCCTCCCTGGCAGCTGTCCCCGTCCCCCTCCCCTGGGGTCGTGGCTGCTCTGAGCAGGGACACACATTCTCCGTGTCACTGCCCAGGCCAGCTGCGCTCGATAAATGCTGACGTGCCCTGGTGGCATCTGAGCCCTCAACCTTGCACTGAACCTGAACTCTTGGGACAGACTTTTAGAAGCTGGCAGGGGGCTGTCCAGGATGCGGGAACACGTTCTGAGAAGCAGGGCAGCGCCTCATTTCCATCCTGCTGCCACCTTGAAAACGACCCCTCGACGCTCCAGGTTTTCTCTTGAGAAGCAGCATTGAACAGTGGGGAGCAAACCAGATTGAGGGGGCGTGGGACGGAGCCAACGGTAATGATGATGATTGTGTGTCCCCTCCCTCACGATGTCCATGTCCTAATTCCCAGAACCTGGCTTGGTCTCTCCCCCGCCTCCATGCATGATATTCCTTCCCCAGCCCCTTTCCCTGTTCCCCTGGCAACAGCTCCGCACTGGTGCCGGCCCCTGGCTGCCTCACCACCCCTGCCCAGCATTGCCCACGTCTCTGTCCGTGGTTCCTTTGATTAAAATCTCCTAAACCACTGGGGCTGGCTCCTATCTCCTGCTTGGTGTATAAGGGCCATCTCAGCTCATTCCTGGGGCAAACTCGTGGGGCAGGTTTATGAGCCCATTTTACAGATGAGGAAACAAAGGCCCTGAGACGTCAAGTTGCTCACCCAGTGTGACCAGCTGGCAAGCGATGTGGCCAGGATCTGAGCCCAGGCCACCCTCTTCCCGGGACCCCTGCGTCTCCCTGACTGCCGTAGTGACTGGGCATTCCTACCCGGGGAACCTCCGTTTCCTGGTCTGTAAAATAAAAAGAAAACGTAATAACAGTCTCAAAGGGCAGATGAGAAAACTCAACTGAGACAGGGTTGGTTTTTGTACTTATACTCCAGGATAGGCTGCTTTCTTTCTTTCTTTTTTTGGCCGTACCACGCAGGATCTTAGTTCCCCAACCAGGGATCCAACCTGCGCTCCCTGCAGTAGAAACGCGGAGTCTAAACAACCGGACTGCCAGGGAAGTCCCAGCATGGGCTTTCATATGCTCCCCTTTCCCCGCCATCTAGAAACTATAGGTTGTATTCCCTCCTTTTAGAGGCCCCCCCGGATGTTTAAGCTATTGTATTTGTACATTTTCTTCACAAAGTGGGTAGCTATTTCTAGATTCTTCTCAACCACCATCAAGGCTCTTTGTCTTCTCCAGCAAACTCACCAACCCCTCCCCTCTCATCACCATCACCGTTGACCTTTGGACCGGACAGTTCTTTGTGGTGGGACCATCTTGGGCATCAGCATCTCTGGTCTCTACCCACTAGATGCCAGTAGTGCCCAACCCTTGGTTGTAACAACCAAAGCCGTGTCCAGACGGTGCCGAATGCCCCCGCCCGCGGGGGGAGGGCAAAACCACCCCTGGTTGAGAACTGCTGGTTGAGAGTTTGAGTTTTCACTGGTTTGTGTTTGGAGCACTGAGACTTCCAAAGCGTGAATTCACTCGGCCCTTTTTGCTCCCAAAGTGTCAGGTTCCCATAAATGTTAATCTTATGAGTCTGACTTTTGGTTGACCCCTTTCCGCTGTCCACCAGTTCCAAAGGGGTGTCCAGGTTTCTTTCCTGCGTCATTCCAAAGCCGCTGCGTGCCCTGTCCCCAGGCACCCCCTCCCGGAACCCTGTTCCCTCTGAACTTCGGCAGATGTTTCTTCGGCTCTTAAGGACCCAGAGGAGTTGCAAAATGGGATTTCCTCCAGACTTTCTTCCCTCGACCTCTTTGCCCCTGAACGGAATTAATTTCCTGGGGAAAAAAAAAAAGCACTACCTTTCTCCTCTATGCTCATAGCAAACCGTTTTGCAGGACTGGAGTTGAAGCCTTATTAATTGTGATCAGGGTGAAGTGCACTCCGATTTGGGGATGGGGATGGATGGGACGGGGTTGGGGTGCAAGCCCAGCTGATGCCCTGAAATCATCACTTCCCTGCCACCTCCCACCACCCTGTGAGCTTTGTCATTGAAGAGGCAGGACACACACGGAGCCCCCAGAGATTCATTTGTCTCCCCTCATTTGCAAGCGCTGAATGAAATCGTTCAGCATTTCCTCGACAGGACAGAATGCAGCAACTCCAAACGAGCTATTTATGGGCCATTTTTTTCAGCATTACTTGCATATTATAATTAAGAGATAATGTCAGTGGAATAGAACATTGTCACCGGGTAATGGCTTCCCGCTGCTTCCGAAATGTCAAGGCAAAGTCACAGCATTTATCAAAAATAAATGTTGGCGGGAAGACGCGATGTTTGTTTTCACAGCAGGGACATTAATCCTGGGACAACGTTACGGCAACGTCTTTATTTCTTCTCTCTGGAGTGATGGATGCCAGTGGATGGTCGTGTTTGACGGATGCGGGGTCTTGCGGATACAGAGGGAGGCCAGCTGGGGCAGGGGCGCCGGGGGCAGGGCCAGGTGGCCACGTTTGGATGGGATTGGCAGGAGGGTTCTGGCCCTGTCACTGCCCAGAATCAGCAAATTCACTCTCCACCGATGCGCTGGAGGTGGCCTGTGGGGGGTGTCCTGGTTCCCGATTGGGCAGGGCGTCTTCTGCAGCTGGTGGTGGCCTGCTGATTGGGTGGGGAGAGGGCGGACATGTGGCAGAAGGCCTCCTCTCTGCCTCCTCATTGGTGCCCGGGGACAACCTCAGTTTCTGCATCGCTACCCCAGAGGGAGCCAGCCCGGGAAAGGGCAGCCGAGACAGCGGGGACACTGACGACTCCTGGTGACCCGGGCACCGTCCGCACTGCACTCTGGCACAGGGACCTCTGACTCTCCAGGCAGCTTTCACAGCTGGGCTTAAGTGCATGCTCAGCTAACACCCCTTCCGCACTGCTGCTCAGTGATCTTTCTCAAGTGCACATCTGATCGTGCAGCATACGGTTGAAATCCACCCGCCCCCCGGCCCCCAGGATAAAGTCCTAGCTCAGAAATGGCTCCAGCACAACTTTCTCAACGTCCTTGCCATTCTTCCAAGCAGCCAGGCTCTGTCCCCGCAACAGGCCAAGGCCTTTACCCTTGTTCCTTCTGCCTGGGACACCCTTCCCTGATTCTACCTACACACAAACGTCGCCTGGCCGTCTCCCACTTCTTCAGGCCTTCATTTCAACAACTGCTCTTCCAGGAAGCCTTCCCTGACCTCCCAAGCCTGAGATATGTGCCCTTCTCATGTGCTTCTCCCACAGCCCCTATACTTAAGACCTTCACTTAATCACATTGTCATAAGTACTTGGATCTTGGTCTGTCTCCCCCCTTTCAACGGTGGGCTCCAGGAGGGCCTTGCCAGCTGTTCTGTCCTGGATACAGAGTAGGTGCTTAAAACTTATGTGTTGGAGCAGCTGAATAAATGATTGAAGGGCTGGAGGCCTTTTATGTGAGTTTGTATCAGTCATCTACTGGCAAAATAATGCTGTGTAACAAATCGCCCCAGATATTGATTACCTCAAACAATAAGCATTTATTTGATTCAAGAATCTGCAGGTCAACAGTTGGGGCTAGACTTGGCTGGCAGTTCTTCTGTCTCAGCTGGGCTCCTGCACATGTCTGGGGGTGGCTGGCTGTTGGCTGATCTTGGGTGGCCTCTGCATGGATTGCTGGGAGAGCTCTGCTCTGTTCCATGTGTCTCTACCAGCAGGCTAGCCTGGATGTGATCCACGGTGATGGCGGAGGTGCAGGAGGGCAAGCAGGAATTTGTTCATCTTGCAAAACTGGAACTCTGTCCCCATTAAACACTAACTCCCCATCCCCTTCCCTCAGGCCCTGGCAGTCACTCTTCTACCTTCTGTCTCTATGAATTTGACTCCTCCAGGGACCTCATATGAGTGGAATCATGCAGAATTTGTCTTTTGGGGACTGGCTTATTTCACTTAGGATAATGCCCTCAAGGTTTATCTATGTTGTAGTGTGTCAGGATTTCCTTCCCTTTTTCAAGGTTAAATAATATTCCATTGTATGGCTAGACCACATTTTGCTTATCCATTCGTCCATTGATGGAAATCTGGGTGGCTTCCACCTTCTGGCCATTGTGAAAAAAGCTGCTATGAACACGGGTGTGCAAGTGTATCTTCGAGCCTCTGCTTTCAATCCTGTTGCGTATAGAGTTGATCCTTGAACAATGTGGAGGTTAGGGGTGTGGACCCCCACTCCCAATTGAAAATCTGAGTATAACTTTGTAGTCAGCTGTCTGTATCCAAGGTTCTGCGTCCATGGATTCAACCAGCCCTGCACCGTGCAACCCTGTAGTGTACACGGTACATTTATTAAAAAAAAAAATCGGCATGAGAGTTCAAACCCATGCAGTTCAAACCCATGTTGTTCAGGGGTCAACTGTATACCCAGAAGTAGTTTTGCTTGCTCACAAGTCGTGTGGCTTTAGCCTAGCGGGAAGCCCTTTGGGACGTAAAAACTGATCCACACATTTGACAGAGCAGCAGTTAATTGGACAAGCTCTGTCCTGGGGCCCGACTGTTTGGTGCGGATCCCAGCTCTGCTGCTTCCTAATTGTGTTTTCTCAGCTGAGTCACCCACTCTGAGCCTCAGTTTCCTCCTCTGTGAAAGGGGGATAGTACGGGCATCTATTCAGAGAGTATGAAGATTAAATGAGAAGGTGTTTAGAGCCAAGCCTGGCACAGAGTAAATGACACCCATGTGTTGTTTTATGCAAAGTTCTTGCCTTGTTTTATGCAAAGTTCCTGCCTTTGACCCCACCCCTGATGTACTGCTAAGGGTGACGCTTTTCTGCTCTTTCTGAACGTAGCCAGGGGTTATCTGTCCTGGGCAAACCCCAAGGACAGCTGGGTTAGTTCTTGGTGACAGGCACTGACACAGTGCCCCTCTGCTGATGTGTCCTGCTGGGTCCTGGGGAGGCGAGGGGCCCGGTGACAGTGCAGCCTTGGTTGGGGGGGGAGGGTTTCCTGCCACAGCTGTTCGGCTCCCCGATTCAGGCCTCCGTCGCCTTCTCTTCCCCTGGTGCAGATTGCAATTTGGGCCCGCCAGGAAGAGAGAAATGAGCTTGCATAATAGAGGAACATTTGGTTCTTTCGGGCTGGGCCTGGAGAAGGTTTTTGTGCTGAAGTGTGCAGTGCGGGGGCAGAATGGAGATGTTTCCTGTGTGCAGGGCTGGAGGGAGCCCAGTCCACCTGGAGGGATGGAGACACCGAGGGCCAGATGGACGTGAGGGGCGGGAAGCTCCCCCAGGAAGGGCAAACAGGGAGGGGCAGAGGGTCCGTGACTTTGCTGTTTCTAGCAGACAGGAGGGAGGGCTCGAGGGAAACCACACAAGGCGGCACTGTGGCCTCAGGGGCTCTGGGCCAAGTGAGCGGCCACAGCGGGCTGTCTCTCCTGGGGCCTTTCGGGGCACTTCCTTCCTACCCCAGAGAGATCTGTGTCCCTGGCGCGGAGTTGAACCTGAAATTCCCGATCCAAGGGAATGGGGTCTGAGCTGCACCGTGGGGCCTCTCCAGGGCCACCAGGCCAGGCTGAGAGACACAGACTGACCAAGATGTGGATGTGACGCCGCTACCCACAACTGGACCCCTGGCTCTGGACCCCGTCCCGGAGATGGGACAGTCACCCCTGTCCGCTGCAGAGATTTAAGGTGGAGGTGGGGTCAGAATCGTGACTCCGGGAGGGCTTCTGTAACTCCCGGAGTGTTGCTTGCATGCCTGACCTGGTTTAGTCTTCATGACAGTGTAGGGAGGTTGGGGACAGCTTCTCGTCTTTTGACAAGTGTTTACTGAACACCACCGCTGTCCCAGGCCCTGTTCTAGGGGCCGGAGATGCCACCACCGCCAGGAGCAGAGTAGGAGCCACACACAGGAGGAAGTTATACTCCGGTGGAGAAGCAGACACTGAGCAAAGAAACAGATAAACAAAGATGGTCACATCTGCATAGAGGAATGCACGCTAGGGCTCTGTTTTTCACCCCTCCCTGCATCTATGCTCTTTGCTGTGTGACTTGACACTTCTGCTCACCAAAGGGATAGAGCACATTTCTCTACCCTTTGACTGTGGGTGTGGCCACGTGACTTGCTTTAGCCAAAAAAAGAAGTGGAAGTGATTCTGGGCTAGCTCTGTCCCTTAAGGGGCTTTGTACTTTTCTGCGCCTTTGCCATGGTATGTGACAAACACACCCTGGATTAGCCAGCTTATCCAAGAGGGTGAGACACAGGTGGAGCAGAGCTAACCAGCCAGGCCCCAGCCTGGATCAGGTGACCCCTCAGATGCAACTGACAGATGTGTGAATGAGAATGCACGACTGTTGTTTTAAGCCACTGAATTTAGGGGTTATTTGTTACACAGCATATTGGTGGCAATAGCTAACCGATATAACCAGCTATTGGTAAATGCTATCATTAACTCCATTTCCATAGGCAAGGAAACTGAGATGAGGAGAGATTCTTGATGTTACAGAGTCGATTTGGCTGAGTCCAAACAAGAACCCAGCTGTCTTGACTCCAGCTTGCTTACTCATTCATTCAGCCCATTTTACTGAGCACCTACTACATGCATGTAATTGTGCCAGCAGCTAGAGACAGCACAATGAAAAAGACATTCATTCTGCAAGCAACCACTGTTAAAAGGGAACTTCTCATACACTACCAAATGTAAAATAGATAGCTAGTGGGAAGCAACTGCATCACACAGGGAGATCAGCTCGGTGCTTTGTGACCACCTAGAGGGGTGGGATAAGGAGAATGGGAGGGAGATGCAAGAGGGAGGGGATATGGGGATGTGTGTATACGTATAGCTGATTCACTTTTTTATACAGCAGCAGCTAACACAACGTTGTAAAGCAATTATACTCCAATAGAGATGTTAAAAATTTTTTTAAATAAATAAAATATTAGATCTATAGTCAAGAAAATAAATAAATACACTCCTCTTATTTAAAAAAAAAAAGACAACTTCTCTTTTCTTAGAGTTTCAACAGAAATCTGAGAATCGAGTCCCATCACCCCAGGGTATATCCCCACCCTGAACCGATCATGGCAGTGACAGGATGTGGGGCTGCGAGTGGCTGGGCTAGATCACGTGTCCACTCTCTGAAGCTGGGTGAAAGTCATGACCCCACCTGACCCATCCGGACTGAGAGATGATTTTCCCCAAAGAACAAGTGTTGCTGTTAAACCTTAAGAAGGGGAAGTAGATGCTGGGAAGATTAGAAACCAATGATGCTCACCCCAGACCTCTGGGGTCCTGAGGAAGACCTCCCAGCAGCTCTGCGGTCCTCAGTGAAGTCCCCCAGGGTCCGTGGCTGCTCCAGGCCACCCTCCGGCCTCTGACGTCCCTCAAGGGAGCTCAGCCTGACTCTCGGAAGATCAGATGCGATTTATTCCTGGCATCTGTGCTGCCACTGGCGGCGAGGTGCTTTGCAGCAGAACAATAAGTTACAGGGCCATTTATCTTGCTGGCGGCTCCTGATAAAATGAGCAGCCTGAAAAGACAGGGCCTTCAATGAACATGATCGGGGCCGTTCATTTAGAAACCAGAAGACCTTGAAATTGGCTCTAATTGAAGGGGTTAGCAGCACGGGGTTTGGCTGGATGTGTTGAGGGTGGAGACGCCCCACCTCCGGAAAGGTTGCAGAGATGGGCAGGCCTGGCTTTGAGTCCTGGCTGTGCCCCATGTTTGACTGTGGGTAAGCTATGTGACCTCTTCCAGACTTTGTTTCTTCATCTGTGAAATGGAGGTGTACAGGTCAGCGTCAGCTCAGTTACGTTGCAGTAACAAACAACCCCGGGAATCCTGCGGCTTAAAACAACCAAAGTTCGTGTCTCATTTATGCTGCATGGGCTCCTCGTTCTGAGACACAGACGGATGGAACATGCCATGTGCAACATGGACCGTCACTGGGCATGGGGGAAGTTGTTCACTGGTTCTTAACGCTTCTTCTCAGGAGCAACTTACATCACTTCCACTCACATCGCGTTGGTCCAGGCAAGTCACACGGCCATGCCTAACTTCTGGAGCGGTGGTGAGAGGAGAGAAGAAAAATCCTACCACGTGACCATTAGCAGGAAAGCCAGAAGGGTTAGTATTTATTAGAGATAGTTGTTCTGCTGAGCCATCACAGAAGTCAGGGTTTTTCTTCTCCCTTCTGGAGATGCTAATTATCTGAGTCTAATCCATTATGCATTTCCTGGCCAGCTTCGTCAACCTCCCCCCACCTCTGCCACGTCACTCCATCTGCTGTGCGCTTCCATGTCTGTTGCTGAACACTAGAGCTGGTCAGCCTGGCATTTAAGAAGCCCCGTGGTGGGACCTCTCAAGGCCCCCAGATCCAGCTCACAGAGGACTGTGACTAGGCATTTCTTACCCCCCAGCCATCTCCGCAGAATCTAGAACAGTGCCTGGCACACAGCAAGTGTTCAATAATTACTTGTTGCCATTGTGAAATGATGTACCCAGCATCACATGTCCTGGGAAGCCTCAAAGGCAGGATCCTACGTGCTCGGTGCCCCTGCCCCAAGGTTCATTGCCACTTACAGGGCACTCAGTGCAGGCCAGGCCTCACGAGCCAGCTGCCCTGTGTGCATGCGTTCCCCCCTTCATCCCTCAAACAACCCTCCACAGTAGGCATGGCTGTAGCAGGAGTCTTTTGTTTTTCAAGTTTAATTCCCCTCCCGCAGTTTCACTGAGATATAATAGACACAAAATATAGTATTCCTTTTAGGAGTTCCACATGATGATTTGACATATTTATACATTGTGAAATGTTCACCACAATAAATTTAGTTAACATCCACCCCCTCACATAGTGACAAGTTTTTCTTTCTTGTGATGAGAACTTTTAAGGTCTACTCTCTTAGCAAGTTTCAAATATATGATACGGTATTGTTAACTATTGGCAGGATTCTTCACGGAGCTGCTCACTCGTGTTTATTCACCCTGTAATTTTCTTTCCCCGGATTCCAAGGCAGACTTCAGCCCTTTGTATTTTCTTGATTTCTGGTTTTTTCCAAGTAGAGGGTAGAAGTTTCTGGAAGATAGTCTATTTGCCTTGTATTAATCTGGGCTCGTTAGAGACACAGACCAATAGGATACTGTATACCTCTATCCCTAGCATCTCTATCCATCTATTTATAAGGAGATTTTTTTTTTTTTTTTTCTGGTTGCACTGTGTGGCATTCGGGATCTTAGTTCCCTGACCGGGGATCAAACCCATGCCCTCTGCATTGGGAGCGTGGAGTCTTAACCACTGGCCCGCCAGGGAAGTCCAAAGAGATTTATTATAAGGAATTAATAAATAAGGAATTGGCACACATGGTGATGGGGGCTGAGAAGTCCCACAGTCTGCCATCTGCTAGCTGGTAACCCGGGAGAGCTGATGGTGGGAGCTCCCGTTTGCGTCTGGGTCCCAAGGCAGGAGAAGACCAATGTCCCAGCTTGAAGACAGTCAGGCAGACAGAGTGAATTCTCCCTTCATCACCTTTCTCTTCTACTCAAGCCTTCACATGGTTGAATGAGACCCACCCACATTAAGGAGGGCAATCTGCTTTACTTGGTCTCCTGATTCAAATGTCAGTCTCCTCCAGAAGCTTCCTCAGGACCATACCCAGAATAGTGTTTAACCAAATATCTGGGCAGCCCAGGGTCCAGTCAGGACCATAAAATTAACCATCACAAACATTTTGTGAAAACCCCACGTATTAGTCAGGGCATAAGCTCAGCTGCTGTAACAAAGACCCACCTCCCCACCAAAAACCAGAGAAACCACATTGATTAAAACAAGAGAGAAGTTTGTATCTCTCTGAAGTAAGAGGTCTGAGGGAGGGGAGTATGCCCAGGAGGGCCAGAGGTTCAGCTCTGCAGCCATTTGGGGACCCAGATCCTTCTGGCTTATTCCAGCACCTCTAGGATATGGTCTTTCACGGCATGGTTGAAGCAGAGTGAAAACCAGATCCACATGCTCTCAGAAATGGGGAGAAAGAGAAAGAAAAAGTGGAGGCAGGCAACTTCCTGTTGAGCAAGTGGTGTGCAAGATGAAGAAACCATTCCCGGTCGCAGCCCAGGGGAGCAGAAGCTGCTGGGTGAGGGCGTCTCTGGCTCAGCAGCCAGGTCCCAGCGGAAGTTCTCTTCCTGTAGGACAGGAGGCATCCCGGAACTGGCTGTGAAGTTGCCTTTGGTTCTGGAGGGAGAGCGAGAGAGGGAGGGAGATTTGCACACGCTGGAGTTGGCAGGAGGGAAGCAGGCCTGATGACCTCATTTGGTAGCGGTGCTCCTGGGAGGGGACAGGATCTAGAAGCTACATCGTGCACCAGGAAGAGGGTGCCCTGACCGAAGAGGTCCCAGGGCAGGCAAGCTCCCTCCCCCCTGACCCCACCACACAGATGCTGAAGAATTTCCCACCAGAAGCGGCCACATGGTCCTGGATCCCAAACATCTCCCGGGTCCTCAGTGGGAACCAGTGGCCAGAGGGACCTCTCAGATTTGGTCTCTGACCGGAGCCAGCATGGAGGACCCACAATCCTGAGACTGAGACTAAATTTTCTATCATCTTGGGAGGACGAGGGCTTGGAATTGACTCTGCGTCGATTGGAAAGAAATAAAAATTGGTTCTATCTTGTAGACCTGGATTTGGGGCCTGGGATGTATAGCTGCTGTATCGATGTCCCCATTTTAAGTGAGGAGATAGGCTCAGAGATGTCAAGTCACCGTCCCCCGGTCACACAGCAAGTCCGTGGTAAAAGTGGGATTTGGAACAAAGCCTGTGGTTAGTAGACGTCACGGGCATCACTGCTGCACCCTCATGCCCCTGCTTGGTGGGCAAGTGTCGTTCGGAGTTGAGACACAAGGCAGGAAAGAGGTGTTGGGGTGCTGGAGGATTCTGGTTGCCTGAGGAGACGGCTGCGATGTGTGATGTGGGTTGGCCTAACGTTCCAGAAAGTTCAGCAGGTCCCAGGTTGGGAAGACTCTTGGAGGCGCTTCCATATGTATGTCTCAGAAGCAATGGGCTGTTTTCTAAACAAGCTGTCACCTGCTGTCAGCTCCGCACCCAGGCTGGGCTGCAAGCGGCTTCTGTGCAATGCCCTTCCCCACGCCCTTGCTGCTTGCAGCGCGTCTGCCTGGGGAAGCCCGTCACTCACGCTTGCAGGGGAGTTTGCTGTAGGACGTGTGGCCGAGAGCTTATGTCTGGTCTGCCCCTCCTGGGCCGGGCCAGTTCATTCACTTCTCTGAGCCTCAGCATTCTCGTCTCTTGAAATGGGTGAGAAAACAGGTAGATCTTTAGCCCAGTGCCTGGCGTCAGTAGAAAGTCCTTCATATAACGGCTGGCATTTTCTAGTAAACTTTCCTGTTCCTTGTGACTCAGTCATTTTTCTCTTAGCTATGTGCCAAAGTGAAACTCTCTCTCTCTTTTTTTTTTTTTTTTTTTTGCGGTACGCGGGCCTCTCACTGCTGTGGCCTCTCCCGTTGCGGAGCACAGGCTCCGGACGCGCAGGCTCAGCGGCCATGGCTCACGGGCCCAGCCGCTCCGCGGCATGTGGGATCCTCCCGGACCGGGGCACGAACCCGCGTCCCCTGCATCGGCAGGCAGACTCTCAACCACTGCGCCACCAGGGAAGCCCTAAAGTGAAACTCTTGCATGTGGGTCCTGAGTGACGGGTACAAGAATGTGCACGGCAGCTCTGTTCACTGTGGCAAAACCTGGGACCAAACCAAATACGCACTGGCAGGAAATTGGACAACTACATCGTGGTATGTTCACACCATGGAGTATTACACAGCAGTGACAATGAAAAAGCAGCAGCTCCAGGCCCACACAGGGTGAATCTTAGTGAGACAGTGTACGGCAGAATTCCTCAACTTTGACGCTATTGACATTTCTCTCATTATTATTATTATTTTCTTTTTGGCTGTGTGGCATGTGGGATCTTAGTTCCCCAACCAGGGACTGAACCTGCGCCCCCTGCAGTGGAGGTGCAGAGTCTTAACCATTGGACTGCCAGGGAAACCCCTCGTTATTGTTTTTAATAGCAATTTTATTGAGATGTAATTCACCTAGGACGCAACCCACTCACTTAAATCGTACAATTCGATGGATTTTAGTCTATTCACAGAGTTGTGCAACTACCACCACAATCCGTTTTAGAACATTTGCATCATATCTGAAAGGAAGGCCCCTCCCTCTCGTCAGCCACTCCCCTTTCCCTTGTCCCTCAAGCCCTAGGGAAACGCCAATCTACTTTCTGTCTCCGCGGATTTGTCCTTTCTGGGCATTTCACATAAATGGAATCGTACAATATGGGACCTTTTGTGTCTGGCTTCTTTCGCTCAGCATCACGTTTTCAAGGTTCATCCACCCTGTGGCATGTGTCGGAACTCCATTACTTTATACGGCTGAATCACATTCGTTCGTATGGATGGACCGTATTCTATTTATTCATCTATCGATGGACATCTGGGCGGCTCCCGCTTTTCGACTCTTGTGAATGCTGCTGTGATGAACATTTGTGTACAGATTTTTGTGTGGACAACTGTTTTCATTCCTCCTGAGGTTGTTGACGTTTGGGGCAGGATCTTTCTGTCGCAGGGAGCTTCCTGGGTGTGGTAGGATGTTTCAGCAGCATACCTGGAGCCGACCCACTAGATGCCAGTGACACATCCCGCCCAACCAGTCATGATACGAAAAATGTCTCAAGACATTGAGCAACCACCCCTGGAGGCAAATCTGCCCCTGGTAGAAAAATCACAGGGGTTGAGTGACAAAACCTAGCCACAGAAGGCCACCTATAACATGACACCCTGGTTATGAAGTTTGCAAACAGCTAAAACTCCATACTATATTATTTAGGGCCGTGGTTCTCAAAGTGTTGTCCTCAGAGAAGCAGAATCCGCGTCCCCCGGAAATGTGTTAGAAATGCAGATTCTTGGGCCCTGCTCCAGACCTGCAGAATCAGACACTCTGGGGTGGGGCCCGGAATCTGTTTTCAGAGTCTTTTGGGTGATTCTGAACACACTCAAGCCTGAGGACCACTGGCGCGGGCACACATACCCACAGACGCAACCAATGACCTTGATCCAAAGAAGCAAGGGAATGGGGACTTCCCTGGCTGTCCAGTGGTTAAGATTCCACGCTTCCAGTGCAGGAGGCGTGGGTTCAGTCCCTGGTTGGGGAACTAAGATCCCACAAGCTGCGTGATGTGGAAAAAATAAAATAAAATCAAGGGAATGACAAACACAAATTCAGGATTGTGTGCCTGGCCCGGAGTGAGGACAAAATGAATGCTTATTACATCAAGGAGTGGTGCTCACTCCTGGGAGAGGCGAGGGAACACATGGGTGCTGTAGGAGTCATAGCCTTGTTCTTGCATTGGGGAGTGATTCACATGAGTGTCCACTATACTATGGAATAATAAATTAAATGGTACAGAAAGTACTAAAGAAATAGACAGCCTATGAAATAAAAACAGGCCAGGTACCCACCAACAATGGGAGTGAGTCAGGAGACTATGATTCACCCAGTTGTGTGTACCTGAGGTCATTCAGAACTAATGCTGGCTGTTACTGCTACATCCAAGTTTATTCATCAAAAGGGGAGGAGGGGGTCTTGATGAGACCGACAAATAAGCCCTGGCTTCTGCTGCCTCTTGGTTATTCCTCCTCCCTTTTTTCAGACATCCCTTGGCCCTAGAAATTAGGAGTATTGGCTGTGATTTATTGAGCAGTCACTGTGTGTCAAGTCTATATTGGCTTAAGTCCTCCCAGTCACGCTGGTGGGCATGGTGTCCCATTTTACAGACGAGGAAACTGAGTCTCAGAGATTAAGATTTGCCTGAGGGGTTCAGTGGCTTGGGAATGGAGCCAGACAGTGCAGGTCTGGCTGGACCTTCAGGGGCTGGGGCAGGGTCACTCTGAACATCCAGGCCAAGGCCTTGCTGGGATTTCCTCCAGCAAAAGCCAAGTTCAAGATGTCTTGAACTTGTCTCATAAATGGCCCTAATCCTGTCTGTTAAAGGCTTGGCTGACTTGGACTGTTTTTCTTGAAGTCCCCAAAAGATGACAAGGCCCAGAGAGGTGAAGATATTGCCTAAGATCCCCAGCAGAGACAGGATTCAAACCTGGCTCACCTCCTCCAGGAAGCCCTCCACGCCTGCTGCATTCCCTCAACTCCTACAGAACTTGGGGGCCTGGGGATGCATCCCCAGAGCCTGTTTGTCTTCAAACCCAACTCAGTTGGTTAGAGCAGAGCCCAAACCTTGCAGTTCTTTTCATGTCCCTTCTCTTACCTCCCTGCTTTTCTCCCATCAGCCTAAGATGGGCACACACCAGACACCCAGTAGGTCCTCTGGATGTGAGTGCTCAGAGCAAGAAGGCAACCCCGGGGCTCACACAGGGGACCCTCTCTGAGCATTTGCCCTTTACTCCCCCACCTCAGAGTGGTCTGAGGCAAAGACATTCAAGTCTGCAAACTGACACAGGGAAGCGCCAGCTCCCTAAACAGCAAATCCAACGATCACCAGCTGTTACCAAACACTACATGCCCACCACCCTGCCTGGATGAACACATTCAAGACAACCTACGGGGGGCTGGGTGGGGGAGGGATAAACTGGGAGACTGGGATTGACATGTACACACTACTATATATAAAATAGGTAACTAATAAGGACCTAACTGTATAGCACAGGGAACTCTACTCAGTACTCTGTAACGACCTGTATGGGAATAGAATCTAAAAAAGAGTGAATATATGTGTATGGATAACTGACTCATTTTGCTGTACAGCAGAAACTAACACAACGTTGTAAATCAACAATACTCCAATAAAAGTTTTTAAAAAAGAAAGAGGATTTCCTGTAGACAGACAAAAAAAAAAGAAAAAAGACAACCTACAGCCTTTCCTAGGATTATCATCATCCCCATTTTACGAATGAGGAAACTGTGGCACAGAGAAGTTAGGTGACTGGCTCAAGGTCACACAGCTACAAAGAGAAGGAGCCAGGACGTGAACCCCTCCTTTGTCCAATTAGGACAATATTTTAGGCTCCCCGTAGGTAAGGATACGAACAAAACCCGGGAGGCCTGCTAGGCTGCTTTTAGGTTTTTGTCACGTTTCTCCCGGGGTAGCCAGCCTGGGCGGCAGCTCTAATCCGCGCTCAGCCCCAGCCAAAGAATGTCACCGCGCGGCTGTCGCTCAGGGGGCGGGGGTGGGGGACAGAGGAGGGAGTGGCATCTTGGCAGCTGTGACAAATAGAAAACAGATTGTGTTTCCCTTCGCTTCCACCCCCAGCCGGGGGAGGGGATGCGCCGGAACCCAATTACCCACTTACAATGGACGCTCTATTGTGGGATGAAGCAAGGTCAGGGGCAGTGGGGCGGGGCGCCGTGTCCCTGGCACAGCCGGTTGGCTGGGCTCTGGCTGACCTGGCTTCCTCCTGCCAGCTCCACCCACCCCCTCCTGGCTCACAAAGACCCCGTGTCCCTTTCCAAAACTGGGGTTTGCTCTCCAAGGAACCTCGGCACTCTTACTGTCTAGGACAAGATCTATGGACCTTGCTCTGAGTGCTTCAGACTCTAGAAAAGGCTTCTGTTCTTCATTCATTCATTCATCCCTCCCCCCTCCTCCCTCTCCCTATCTCCATCTATGTTGTTAATGATCTAGAAAGGTTTGAACAACCAGGCAGCTTGACTCCCACTGAGATTCATTCATTTATTCACCAACGATTTGTGCAACACCTACTAGGTGCTAAATGCTAAGGTCACGTGCATTGATTCCCCACGTGTCTTGGGAGCACCTCCTGTGTACAGGTGGCGGGAATGCTGCGGTGAACGAGATAGACATGTGCTCTACCCTCAGGCATCTTATGGTCCAGTGGGGGGCAGTCACTCAATGACGATTCAATGTGATGTGCGTTTACTGCGCACTGACTGTGTACAGGGTTCTTCGGCTCTTTGAGGGCAGGATGGGTGATGCATGACGGTCAGTGTTAGCAGCAGGAGTGTGAGTCAGACTCAGATGATTAGAACCCTGCCTCCCTCATGAACTAAGTTTGTCGCCTTGAGAGACTGACTTTTTACCTCCAGGATCTCAGTTTACTCAACTATAAAATGGGTGGTAGTGAAACTCGGCAAAGGTGCCTGGGAAGTGTGAGTTGGGGGATTTCCCTGGCGGTCCAGTGGTTAAGACTCGGTGCTTCCACTGCAGGGCTCCTGGGTTCGATCCCTGGTCGGTGAGCTAAGATCCCACAAGCCACGCGGCGTGGCCAAAAACAAAGAAAAGAAAGATAACAGAAATATCAGTTGGCTTCTGTAGGGAACAGAAGTTGCTTTTGACGGCTCAGCACCTGTTCCTCCTTCTGATAACGGCCCCCTGAACTTGTATGGGGAAACGATTCCCTTCTCTCCTCTCCGCGGCTGTGGTTCGGGTGGGGCGGATCCCTCCCACCACACTCCTGGAGGAGCACATGAGCAAACCTGGCCAATCAGCTCATTCCATCCCCTGACCACAGTCATTGGTTGGGAGGGGTCACATGATCCAGACAGCGTTCAATGAGATTCAGTTTGGGAACATTAAGGAGAGAACCTCTTTACACTGGGCTTGGCAAGTGGAAGGGATGCGGTGGTACCATCTTGCCTCACGAGGGGAGAGCCTCCCTGAGAATGAAACTAACCCGGAACAAAAGGAGAGGATGAATACTGATGGTGTCCCTAGATCCAGCTATGCCTGAAGCTTGTGCAACTCCTGGACTTTTCAATAACATGGTCCAATAAATTCTCTTTGTTGCTTCAGTCCTTTTGAATTGGGATTTTATCACTTGGAACCAAGAACCCTGACTCATAACTAGGTCTTTTCTCTTCCTTCATTTCATAAAACAGAAATGCGACCTCACCATGCGCGGAACAGGTAAAATTAGTTCCCTTGCTTTCTAAAAAGCTGATGAGAAATGGATAACGAGAGAGGCCGCACGACCACTCCTTTCTCTTTGGTGTGTGAGGACATCCATTCTCCCGCGGCCCCTGGCCTCGCCTCACTGAGCTCGAGCAGAAATCACTTAACCTTCTGGGCCTTGGCTTTGAAAGGTTTATGATGGACCATGCTTGGCCTCGTGGGCAGAAATGGAAAATTCTCTGCTGTCTGGTCCGTCCCTTCGTTCTGCATTTCCCAGCTCGTCCAGGCTGGGAAAGTTGTTCGGGAGCTTAAACTGGTGGGATTCAGAGGCGGCAGACTTTTTCTGAAAAGGGCCAAATAGTAAATGTTTTAGGCTTTGTGTGCCGTAAGGTCTGTTGCGTGTTCTTCTTTGTTTTTTTGTTTGATTGATTTTTTTTTTTACGACCCTTTAAAAATGTAAAAAAAAAAAAACCAAAAAACATTCTTAGTTCTCAGGCTGCACAGAAACAGGCTGGGTTTGCTCCCAGCTATAGTTTGCTGACTCCTGGATTAGATTATAGTTATGGGGACCGAACATCTCTTCTTTCTCCTTTTTCCTTATTTTTTTCTTTCCCCTCCCTCCCTCTTCCTCCCTCTCTCCTTCCCTCCTTCCTTCCTTTTTTCCTTTCTTTCTTTTTTGGGACAAAAATCCTCATTCCCTCAAGCCCAGGAAATATCCTGGAGGTTCTAATATTTTGATGTCAAAACTCATATTTACAAGTAACCACTGTCTCCTTTGCCTGCCGTTTCTTTCTGTGGAATGTATCACAATTTGTAACTATAGATTTCTTTCTTTGATTGTTTGGGGGTGTCTGCCTCCTCATTCTAAAGTCCTAGGAGGCCCAGGGTCTGGGGTTCCTGGCAATTTGGGACTGATTTCAATGGCTGTGGGGCTGGGGGAGGATGAACGGTGAACTTGACAAAGTACAGAGATGCACTTGCAGCTGTGTGAGCAGAGCTGGGCAAGCGGGTGGCTGCTGGAGTCCTCTCTGCAGAGGCGAACTCAATTCATGGTCCCGGATCAGGAACTCAGAAAGGAGTGAGCTCCCCGTCTCTGGGGGTGTGTAAGTAGAAGTCAGCTGCCCGCTGGGGCCAGCTTGCAATTGTAATTCCTGTCCCCAAAGATAGGTCGCTCCTCTGCCAGAGGAAGCCCACACATGCTGGCTCGCGTGAGAACCCCTGTGGCTATAATTTGTCAAGATCCAGATTTGGCTTCATTAGATTAGGAAGCTGCCAGGATTCATCCTATGATCTTACACTTGTTAAGCAGAATCAGAGAGATATGTGGGTTCAGAGGCTTTCTCTGAGCCCAGCTCTCTGGGGGACTCCTGGCTTGGTGAATTTCAGCAGCCTGGACTTCTAAAGTCCCGAACCATCCGTGGGACCTCTAGCCACTTGCCTGAACCAGGGGAGAAGCCCTGCCTGGCAGGTATCAGGACCGGGCAGGCCTCAGAGTCTCCCCTGGGTGTGGGGAGGACAACCTGGGTGGAGAGTGGAGGGTGCGCGCCCCCGCCGGTTTTTCCCAGGCTTGGCTACTGCCCCTGGAATCTGCAGAGGGCCTCAGTGACTCACTCATCCTGGGCACCGTTCCTTCTCCTCTAAGATCCCCCTGGCTTGTCACAGTGCAGGTGTGGGCTGGTTGGAGCACCCACCTGGCAGAGCTGCATCCCCTGGCAGGTGCCCGGGGGGCCCAGTTACCTGGATCCATGCCAGTCCACTGTCCTGGGTGAAGTTTATGGCTGGTTTCGTTCTGATGGTGGGTGCCCAGGCCGGCAAGCCTGTTAATATTTATAACATCACCCCTTTGGGCCTCTATGGGGCAGTGTGACCTCAATCACAAACTTAAAGGTGTATTTTGAGACCACCTCCCCATCTCTTGTTTGAATCACTTTTGAGAGCCCCCTAAGTCCTGTAGGAGGAGGGACTCAGGTCCACCCTTGTCAAGGTGGGTGCTCTGATCATCCCCATTTCACAAAAGAGAAACTGAGGCACAAAAAGGTTAAGTGCCCAAGGTCACGTGGCTTGACTGCATCCTCAATTATTTATGTATTTACACATCCATTCAATGATGGTGCTGGGGGTTCAGAGGTGAATGAGGCAGTTCCCGTCCTCATGGAGCACAGGGTCTGTTGGGGGCTGGTGGCGGACACAGCAGAGGACTTGAGTAAAATGCAGGGGTCCAGGGAGTCTGCCCCGAGGCTCACAAGTCCCCAGCTTGGTACAGCTCAGGGGTTAAACAACCAGCCCTGTGGACAACTTTGCCTGTCCGCCACTCACCAGTTGTGCCAGTTTTCGCCTCTTAGACTTTTGGTGAGGATTAAGTGAGTTATGCGTATCTATAATAGAAGGAGCAGAGTCTGGTACATCCTAAGTGCCATGTATATATGTCATTAATTCTTCGTATCAATCTCAGTTGATTAAATAAACAAAAGTGACACATCTACTTATTCTTTGAGCATCAGTGGGAGACAGTAGCCAGTCAAAGGTATAGCCAGTGTGGGGAAGGGTGTTCCAGGTAGAAGGAACAGCATGTGCAAAGACTTGCATTGTCGCTACACCTAAATGCACTTTGAGCTGAGTGCAAGGCTTAGTGCAGATGTGGCAAAGGCTGAGCCCTGCCCTTCGGAGTTCGCAGAGGAGACATGAGACCCTCTAGTGTGGGGTGGGAAAGGGACAGGCAGGTGTGTTTGGGTGGGGTGGGGTGCAGGAAAGAGAGAAGGCACACTCCCTCCGACCTCATTTCTCAGACAGGCGTGGGAACAAAAATTGCAGGGACTTTGTTGATTAAAATGATAGCTCAGTTCTGAGGACAGAGACAGGTTTTCCAGGGAGATTTTTCTTCTCTCATTTCCTCTCCTTGCTCCATGGAAACCCTCCTCACCAGGCCTTGGCCGGCTGGCCCTGCAGCCGCGGAACATGAGGAGTCTGTCTTTTCCGGGTGCACAAAGGGACCTGCTGTGATTCTCATTTAAGAGCGAGGCGCTTCCTGACCAGAAATGACTCAGATAGATTTGTCGGTGGAGGGCTGCAGCTGCCATTCCTGGATTAATTTGGAAGTGCTGGCTCAGGATGGCAGGGCTGCTGGCTGCCCACGAAGGTCAGGTCTTCTCTGAGCCTTCTGTCTGGGTCACTCTCAGGGCCTCTCTCTGAGTAAGCTGCCACCCCCAGAGAGGAAATCACTGGCCTGCAGTTCACCCCTGGAAAATTCTGCTGAGGGTTCTCTCTGCCCTCTTGTCCTAGTGATGGCCCTGAGGGAGGGCACATGGGAGGGTGTTTATACAAATTGTTATTCAATCAGCAAACACTTGTTCAGTACCTCCTATATGCCAGGACTGTGCGTGGTCCGAAGATGCAAAGTTAAATAAGGTATTGTCCCTGCTCTCAGAGAACTTCCGCCTCATGTGAGAGAGACTCTCAAGCCGGTAATTACTCATTGTGACATTCTTATGGGTTCAGGATTGTATTAGTCAGGCTCTGTTTGCAAGTGATAAAACAAAGCAAAAACCTCAAACTTGGTTAGGCAAAAAACGGATGCGATAGTCATCATGTAACTGAAAGGTTCAGGTACAGCTTGACTCAGGGGCTCAAAACATTTACTAGGATTTACTTTCTCTCCAGCTCAGAACTCATGGTTTTGATTTCTGTGGTAGGCTGAATAATGGACCCCCTCCAAAGATGTCCATATGTCCTCATCCCAGGGAACCTGTGACTATGTTACCTTACATGGTAAAAGGGACTTTGCAGATGTGATTCAGTTCAGGATCTTGAGATGGGCAGATTATCCTGGATTGTCATATGGGTAACATGATCACAAGGGTCCTTATCAGTGAAAGAGAGGAAGGAGAATTAGTCAGAGAGAGGAGGCGTGACTCTGCGGAAGTAGACATCAGAGCGATGCCATTGCTGGAAGGGGTCACGAGGCACGGAATGTGGGCAACCTCTAGAAAGGGCTGGGAAAGGCAAGCCATGGCTTCTCTCCTAGGATGGCCAGAAAGAACACAGCCCTACTGACATCCTGATTTTAGCCCAGTGAGGCTCATTGCAGACTTCTGAGCTCCAGAACCATAAGATAATAAATGTGTGTGGTTTTTTAGGTTTTTGTTACTTTATTTTTTAATTTAATTTTTATTTTATATTGGACTATAGTTGATTTATAATATTGTGTTAGTTTCAGGTGTACAGCAAAGTGATTCAGTTATACATCTCCATATATCCATTCTTTTTCAGATTCTTTTTTTTTTTAATTTAATTTTATTTTATTTTTGGCTGCGTTGGGTCTTCGTTGCTGCACGCGGGCTTTCTCTAGTTGTGGCGAGCGGGAGCTACTCTTCGTTGCGGTGCGCGGGCTTCTCATTGCAATGGCTTCTCTTGTTGTGGAGCACGGGCTCTAGGCACGCGGGCTTCAGTAGTTGCGGCACACGGGCTCAGTAGTTGTGGCTTGCGAGCTCTAGAGCGTAGGCTCAGTAGTTGTGGCGCACGGACTTAGTTGCTCCGAGGCATGTGGGATCTTCCCAGACCAGGGCTCGAACCCGTGTCCCCTGCATTGGTAGGAGGATTCTTAACCACTGCGCCACCAGGGAAGCCCCTTTTTCAGATGCTTTGCCCACATAGATTATTACAGAATATTGAGTAGAGTTCCCTGTGCTCTACAGTAGTAAATCTGTGTTGTTTTAACTCACGTCTGCCTTGGTTCAAGTCTAGTGGAAAAGATGGAACACTTTCTCCCCTGTAACTCCTAAACAAGTCCTAGTTATTACTCTCATTGGACCAGCTTAGGTCACATGCCCATCTCTGAGCCAATCACCTGGCTAACAATGCTCTGATTGGCCAGGTGTGGGTCAAGGCTCTGCCCCTTGAGGGGGTGGAGCCTCACAGGACCATCCTGTACTGAAGAGTCTTGGCAGGTGAAGGAACTCCAGGGTTCTGCTCATGTTAGAAAGGGGAGTGTAGCTAAAAATAGCAACCATTCTTACAACAGAGGAGGGAGAATTCTCACCTGGTTCTGAGGTGCGAGGAAAGAGCATTGGGGGGGGCATTAGGAGACTTGGGTTTTATTCCCAATTTTCTGTCTCATGAGCTGTGTGACCTCGGCTAGGTGTGCAACCTCTCTTGTCCCCTGTTTTCTCACCTGTAAAAGGAGGCTGATGGCCACAGCCTTATGACTTCCTCAGGCTGGGATCATTCTCGAGTAACAGGCCAGCTCTGACCCCTCTTCAGTTGCTGCCAAACCAGCCCCAGGGTCCTGGGTGGCGCGCACGCTCAAGCTTCAGCGGTTTCAGTGGTTTTGCTTTATCGGGGCTTTAAAATAGAATCTTCATCTGGTGACTCAGACTTCAAAGGAGTCTGAACTTCTCGGCAAATCCTCCCTGGTCTGTTGGTGGCATGGGAGAAAGAAATGTGCCTCCTTCCGTTTGCGGTCTAGTGGCTCCTGACCCCATCTGCATGCTTCTCGTGCTGGTGTGGGCGCCAGCCATCTTTGTTTGTCAGGGGTTCCTGTCAGGAAGGCTGGGACTTCGGCCCATTTGTTGAGAAGGGACGGGCTCATTGAGGGCCAGCTCAGCCCCTGGTTTGACTCAGAGTGGGTGTCAAGGGTTGCACGATCTACTAATTAGGACTACTAGCTGATTAAAAAATCAGCCAAATCAAATGTGTTCAAATCCTAGTGCTGCGACTTACTAGCTGTGTGACCCTGGGCAAGTCACT
Source organism: Stenella coeruleoalba (assembly GCF_951394435.1). Taxonomy (NCBI): domain Eukaryota; kingdom Metazoa; phylum Chordata; class Mammalia; order Artiodactyla; family Delphinidae; genus Stenella; species Stenella coeruleoalba. Next base: position 84,319,119 of record NC_137160.1, on the reverse strand, counting down.
TGACCTCTCTGAGTGTCAGTTTCTTAACCTGTAAAATGGAGGTAACCTTCTGTGGGCAGCTGGCTTTGTTTTGTATTTACAGACTGTGGCCACTAGGAATTCCCTGTGGACCCCCGCCCTGCTCAGTAAATGGATTCTCTATTACACGCAACCGAATCTAATTCAACCTCTTAACTTTACATTTCTCTGGCCCTTTGTCCTCTGGTTCCCTGGGTGGTGCCTCCTCTACCCCTCTTGAGGCTCTGTCTTTTTCTAAAATTTATTTTTAATTTATTTTCTTTTTGGCTGCATTGGGTCTTCATTGCTGTGCGTGGGCTTTCTCTAGTTGCAGCGAGCGGGGGCTACTCTTCGTTGCGGTGCGTGGGCTTCTTATTGCGGTGGCTTCTCTTGTTGCGGAGCACGGGCTCTAGGCGCCCAGGCTTCAGTAGTTGTGGCGCACGGGTTCAGTACTTGTGGCTCGTGGGCTCTAGAGCGCAAGCTCAGTAGTTGTGGCGCACGGGCTTAGTTGCTCTGTGGCATGTGAGATCTTCCCGGACCAGGGCTCGAACCCGTGTCCCCTGCAACCACTGCGCCACCGGGGAAGTCCTGAGGCTCCGTGTTGAGTCTGGCTTTCTCCAGGCTTGTCCCTGCTTTCCTTCACTTCCCCTGGATTATTCAAGAGCGTCTGGGTCACGCAGGGTGAGGAGTGAGCAATTTGTTGCTCAAGGTTGGCCAGTGGAGGATTCCCAGTGAGACTGGGGACACCACCCTGGGGGCGGTGTCTCTGTGCCCTCCTGGGACTTGGGGTTTGGCATCTGTATCAGGCCAGGCCTCCACCAAAAGCTTTGTCCTCTATGGTAGGCAGAATCCTAAAATAGCCCCGAGACCTTCCCTCCTCTGGTGTGCATGCCTTGTACGATCCCCACTGCTGGGGTGTGAGGATGATGGGATGGACGTTCCCTTGATTAGCTTATGTTAAAGGTTCAAAATAAATAAATAAATAAATGTATAGTCACTCCCATGGTTACGTTATACAATAGTTTGTATTAGCAAATGGGAGCGAGACCACCTCCCCTCCCCGCCCCCCCGCCCCGCCCCGCCCCGCTGGCTTTGAGGAATTAAGCTGTATGCTGGGCGCAGCTTAATTGGTGTCTGAGAGCCGAGAGCCAGCCCCAGCGGACCCCCAGCAAGAAAGTGGGGCTCTCAGTCCTAGTGAATTCTGCCAACAACTGAAGGGGGTTTGCAAGAGAAACCGGAGCCTCAGATGGGATGGCAACCCTGCTGACACCTGGATTCCAGCCTGGTGAGACCCTGAGTGGAGGACCAAGCCAGCCTTGGGCCTGCATTCCCACCCCACAGAAACTGTGAGATAATAAATCTGTGTTGTCAGCTGATACATTTGTGGTGATTTGTTACCCAGCATTGGAAACTAATATACTCTTTGAATTCTGGGAGAATCCCAGTTTGGAAGGAGTGAGAAGGAATGGCCACTTGGCTTGGAGGGTCCTTTGGACTCTGACCCATGAATCTGTCTCATGTAATGGTCTTCCCTCCCTATCTAAAGTGTATAGCCCTCCAACATCCCTTCCTTCTCCTGGAGAAACCCACAGGGTGAGAGAGAGGAAAGAAGTTTAGACTTTGCTTAGTGTTTGAGTTAGGATTAGATTTGGCTGAGTAATAGAAAATCCATTTAAAAGTTGATTAGGTAAAAGAGCTTTTTCTTTTACTATAGGAATTCTGGAGGCAGGTAGACAGTTGAGGGCTGCTGTCTTCAGGTTTCTCCTTCCATTTTACACTACCATTCTTATTGTGGCCTCTGTTTGTCTCATGGTGACAATATGGCTGCTGTAGCTCCAGTCATCATGTCCACATGTAGGTGGGAAGGAGGGGAGAGGGGCAAGGGCAGATTCAATAAGTGAACGGATAAATAAACTGTAATGTACCCATACAGTGAAATAAGAATGAGCCACTGATTCATTCAACAACATGGGTACATCTCAAATTCATCTTGCTAAATGAAAGAAGATGTGTGATTTCATTTACATGACATTCTGGAAAAGATGACGCTAGAAGAACAGTAGACAGGTCAGTGGTTGGTAGGGACTAGGGTGGGGGAAGGCTTGACTACAAAGGAACTAGAGAATGTGGGGGGTGATGATACAGGTTCTGTATTTTGATCGTGATGAATACAGAAACTCTATGTATTTGCCAACATTCACTGAACTGTTCATAAAAAGGCTAAAATGTATATCAGTTGCATCTTTTAAGTCAGTTTTTTATTTTAGGTTGGGGGGAGTAGGAACAGGTAGCCGGAAGTCCTGATGTGTAGTGCTTGCCCATTTCCATGGTGTAAATACTCCCAGCACTGCTGATCTCAAGATGCCAACAGTTTAACCTCTGCACAAAATTCTTGAAAACTGCTGGAATGCTACTGAACACTGTGTAAAATTATGCCTCAATAAATCTGACCAAAAAAAAGAACGGTTTCCAAGAAGTCTGTCCTAACAACTGCTCGCCCCTCATTGACCACCTATGTCTGCAAGAGAGGCTGGAAAAGGAAATCTTCAGCCAGGAACACACCACCCACGGCCCCCCAGCCCCTCGAGTCAAAGACAGCTTCTTAACTGCTCCAGCTGCCTCCAGGGTTTCCAGAAAGAGTAAATCTTCTCTAACAAAGCCCACAGAGTCCTCCTGGTCTGATTTGACTTAATATCCAGGCCCTCCAATCATATTCACACACAGCCTCGGCGGCACACACGCTGCCCCCCCCACTCACAGATTTTCCTTTCTTTTCCTTGGTTACTCTCCCACTTCGGGGCTTTTGTGTTCAACGTACTTTCTACCTGGAACCAGCCTCCCCAAGGTCTTAGCACAGCTGGCTCCTTCTTACCTAGTTTTTGGCTCAGATGTCAACTGTGCAGGGAGGCCTGCTCTGACCTCTTAGGCAGAACAATCTAAGTCCTCATCAGGCTCTCCTTGCATCCCAGCATGGAGAAGTGTTATCTAAAATGACCCTGTTTTTTTTTTGTTTTCTTATTTGTTGCATCTCTTTCCCCAGGACAATGTAAGCCTGCTAGCTGGGGGTAATCTTGTTCCTGCTATTTTCTTGGAAACTCAGAAACACCAGGCACCAAGTTGGTTGTTTGTCAATCCCGGCCGAATGAATGAAAAGAGCAGCACACACCTATCAGGTGCCGTCCATGCCCCCTGCAAACACAGACCCACTCACACACGCTTCACCCACTCCCCCTGAGAACACATAATCGCCGATGTGGACAGACGCTTGCACACAAACCCAGCTGGGCTCCCCTCACCTGGGAGGGGGTGGGATGGAGTTAGGGCCGACATTCGACGAGTCCCGTTGCAGGTTGACCTTCCTCTTCTGAGCTGCATTCTGGAATCGCTGAGATGTTTCCCACAGGGAAGTGAAAAAACAAAGAGCTTTTGCAAGACAGAAAGAGAGGGGACTGGCTGAGTGCCAGTGGCTGGCTGGGCTGCGGTCGGTGCCAAGGAGGATTTGAGCTACCACCAAGCCCAGCCCCCAGCTCCACTCCAGATGTTTCAGTGGTGCATGGAGAGGGGGGCCCTGGACCCTCACTCAGAAAGCCTCAGGGTGGGCTCATGTAACTCACCCCTTGCTTCCAGCTGTGCCTCCCACTGGGCCCTCTTGGGAGAATCAAGTCTTGGCGTATGAAATGAGGCCACCTGGACTGCCCCTCACTTTTTGCCATGTTGCCTTAGGTGAATTCTCTCAGGCCAGCAACCTGAACATTCCTAAGATGGCAGCCAATTCAGTTAAATAGTAATCTACGAGCCAGGCAGGCCCTGGTGCCACAGCAACTCTTCCCTGTTTTTCTTTTCCAACAGAGCCTGGATTTTATTTGGAGGATGAGCTGCCCTCTCCCAGGAGATTAATCAGATAGGTCCAAGGAAATCCTATTTCTTGTAGATCTGAGGTGGGCATGAGAATCAGGTCTAGCCAATGAGATGTTATGGGAACTCTGCTGGGGACAGACTTCCCCCCGTAAGAAGAGAGAAGCACATGAGAAGAAAGCTCTTCTTGTTACCACCCCCTTCTTTCCTGCTCGGTTCACTATTGTGTGAGAAAGTGTTGCCTGGAGCCACAGCAACCTTTTTATGGCTATGAGGCTAAACATGGCTGACCCACTGAGTTTGGTAGGGCAGAAATTCGGTAAGCTCCTAGGTTCTTTTTTTTTTTTTTAATATTTATTTATTTAGTTAGTTGTGCTGGGTCTTAGTTGTGACACGCGGGATCTTTTAGTTGCAGCATGTGCAATCTAGTTCCCCGACCAGGGATCGAACCTGGGCCCCCTGCATTGGGAGCGTGGAGTCTTAACCGCTGGACCACTGGGGAAGTCCCTTGACTGTGGAGCCAAAATCAACCTGAAACTGATGCTCTCCAGGCTTCTTATTTATTATCTGAGATAATTCAATTGCTTCATAGCTGTTACTTGCAGCCGAAAGCATCCTAGTTCATTCATGGCCTTGGTGCGTGGAGTTCTCTTCCCTGCCTCCTTCCCCCTCAGCTAGGTAGTTCTTCCTCATTATGCAGAGCTCAACTCCTATGCCATTTCCTCAGAGGAGCCTGCCCCGACTCCCTCCCCCCAAGAGCAGATCACGCTTTCCGCTTCACACTCTCCTAGCATGACGTGCCTCTGAAGCTCCTGTGGTTCAACAATTGGTAAATTTCAGTCTCGTACACAGAACGGAGTGCGCCACAAGATTGTGCTTGCTTTCATTCATAGCTGTGCATAGCGCAGTGCCTGGGGCTTTCTGAGTGCTCAGCCAATATGTGTTGAATGCATGAGTGAATGTTCTGGACCTGAAAGATCTCGTAGTCCAAAATCATGATGAGATACCACTGCACACCAACTAGAATGACTAAACTTAAAAAGACAGACAGGGGCTTCCCTGGTGGTGCAGTGGTTGAGAGTCCACCTGCCGATGCAGGGGACGCGGGTTTGTGCCCCGGTCTGGGAAGCTCCCACATGCCGCGAAGTGGCTGGGCCTGTGAGCCATGGCCGCTGAGCCTGCGCGTCCGGGGCCTGTGCTCCGCAACGGGAGAGGCCACAACAGTGAGAGGCCCACGTACCGGAAAAAAAAAAAAGACAGACAGTATCCAGGGTTGATGAGGATGTGGAGGCGCAGGACTCATCCACAGCTGGAAGGGATGTAAAGTGGCGCAACTGCTTTGGAAAACAGTCTGGGAGTTTCTTAAGAGGTTAGACATATACCTGCCGTAGGACCAAGCAATCCCACTTCTAGGTACTTACCTAAGAGAAATGCAAGCGTATGTTCACAAGGAGACTTGTACGTGAATGTTCAGAGTTGCTTTTTTGGGGGATAACCAAAAACTGGAACTAGAGCAATCGTCCATCAACAGGTGAATGGATAAGCAGACGGTGGTTTAGGCGCACAGTGGGACGCTCTTCAGCAGCAGTAAGAAATGAACTATTGATACGCATAACCATATGGGTGACTCTCAGCGTAACTATGCAGCAGGAAAGAAACCAGACAAGAAGAGGGCAAACTGGGCTGAGAAGGGACTGGGGAAGGGGCAGTGGAGACCAGTGCGGAGACCAATACTCTCAGAGTGGGAGCCCAAGTCCTTACAAAGTCCCACGGGATCCACAAGATCTGGCCCTGAGACCCCTCTGATTTCATTTTCTCCCCCTCCTCCATCCACTCCAGCCCTCCCCACCTCTGCCCTGCTTCCTGGACCCACCAGGCATACTCCTGCCTCAGGACCTTTGCACCGCCTAGTCCCTATTCCCCTAGATCCAAACATGGCTCAGACCCTTACTGCCTTCTAGTCTTTGCCCAAATGTCACCTCCACGGAGAGGCCTGCCCAGATCTCTTCTCTGTCTAAAAGAACTCCAGACCCCTCTTCGGCCTTGCCTTTTGTGCTTTATTTCTCTGTTAGCACTAAACTCCATTTGGTTAAAATTATAGGTATATAAACACACAAAGGAGCAACATGGATGACTCTCAAAATAATTATGCTAAATGAAAAAAGTCAGATACAAAAGGAGGACCTACTCTGTGATTCCATGTACATGAAATGATTCTATTTATATATATTTTAATCGTCTCTCTCCTGCCTTGCCCCAAAACAATAGCTGCATGTGACTGTAGAGCACCTGAAATGTGGTTGTTGAGACTGCAAAACAATTTTAAATTCTACTTAATTTTAATCAATTTAAGTTTACAATGAAAAACCCAGCTGGTTTCGACAAATGTGGACGCAAATATTAAAACAAAAGGATTTTTGGATATGCAGTGCTTGGAAGACTTCAGTCTCTGCAGAACAACTCAAGTGGGTCCATCTACCTTACTAACTGTCCATTTTATGAAATCAAACTACAGATCAAGTATTTCCGATGAGAACTGACCATCCACATTGGGATGGGCTGCAAATTAGAATATACAGTGGATTCCAAAGTGTTCACATGAAAAAAAGGAATGTAAATATCTCACTGATAGTTTTTCATGTGGATTGGATGCTGAAATAATAATATTTTGGATCGATTAGGTTAAATAAAACATTAAACTTAATTTCATCTGTTTCTTTTTTAAAATAATTTTTTATAATTTAATTTTATTGGAGTATAGTTGATTTACAATGTTGGGTTATTTCAGGTGTACAGCAAAGTGATTCAGTTATACATATATTCATTCTTTTTTTTTAAAATATAAATTTATTTATTTATTTTTGGCTGCACTGGGTCTTCCTTGCTGCGCGCGGGCTTTCTCTAGTTATGGAGAGCCGGGGCTACTCTTCGCGGCGGTGCGTGGGCTTCTTATTGTGGTGGCTTCCCTTGTTGTGGAACATGGGCTCTAGGAGCACGAGCTTCAGTAGTTGTGGCACAGGGGCTCAGTAGTTGTGGCTCGTGGACTCTAGAGCACAGGCTCAGGAGTTGTGGCGTACAGGCTTAGGTGTTTCACGGCATGTGGGGTCTTCCCGGACCAGGGCTCGAACCCATGTTCCCTGCATTGGCAGGCGGATTCTTAACCACTGCACCACCAGCGAAGTCCCATATATTCATTCTTTTTAAGATTCTTTTCTCATAGGTTATCACTGAATATTGAGTAGAGTTCCGTGTGCTATACAATTTCATCTGTTTCTTTTGCTTTTTTATTTTTCTTTTTCCTTAACGTGGCTACAGGGAATTTTTAATTCTGCATGTGGCTCACTTATATTTCCGAGCTGCTCTGGAATGCCAGCTGGGTGAAGGCAGCCACTGGTCTCTGGACTCACTTCTTTATCACCAGCATCTAGAACCTGGGCTGCCGTGTGGTCTGCGTCCTCGTTTCTCCCAGCGGAAGGGATCATCCTTCATTTGCTGACCGTGGGCGTCTGTCCTCAGAACCAGGGCATTCCCGGCCCACTGGAGGGAGAGCAGCTGCTGGGGGGGTGGGGTGGGGGAGGGGGCGCGGGCAGGGTGATTCAGTTCCCGCGCCGGGAAGGGGAATTGGGCTTCTGATGGGACCATGGCTCCTTCCCAGGTCGGGTTTGCCAAACGCCTTTCTCCCTGCCCTCCCGCCCCCTGGACGGCCACGGCCGGGTTGCCGGGACGCCTCCCTGTTGGCTGCGGAAATGGTTTGCATCATTTCGTACCCGAGGCCTGTGGGCATCTGAAGTTCAGATCCACTGGAAGGAAATCAGCCTGTGCCTTGTTCTCTCCACAAAACAAGAATCAATACGGCATTGATTCAGAGGAGACCGCCTCCCTCATCAAGTGCCTCCGAGCAGGAATCTTCAGAACCGCCCCCTTCGGGGAGGGGGGTCAGAAATGGGCCACTGGGTGGCGAAGGCTTCGTGTGTATTGGCTCTCCCCCGCCCAAGCATTTAAATAAATTGTGGTAAAATAGACGTAACATAAAATGTACCATTTCACCATATTCAAGCGTGCACTTCGGCGGCATTAAGTTACATTCACATTGTTGTACCAGCATCAGAACTTCTTCGTTTTCCCCAACTCACTGGCTTCCGGATTTGGGGAAGGTCAGGTGGGGTCGGGGTGCCTGGGGGCGGGGCCGGTGCACGAGGATCACGGGAGAAGGCAGGTGTCCCAGCCCGGACTGGCTTTCCTCTCCGCATCTTTTCTGGGAGCCAGACTTCAGGAAATGTAGGCGCAGTCACAGAAGGGTAATTCCAGGAGGGTTGAATAGAGGGCCTATTTGCAAAGGTGTGGGCACGCCCGGGGGAAATCCTGGATTAGAAATGGAGGAGCTGTTATCACCCGGGGCTGGAAGGGAGGAGGGGAGGGAAAATTGCAGAAACCAGCAGGAGAGAGGAGGTAGCATCTGCTGCCTTGAGAGGCCTGGTGCCCCTCAGTGGAAGCAAACAGCCAGCCCTAGGGAGCCCTTGACCTCGCTCTCCCCCAGAGTCCTGCAGGGGCTCCGCATGGGCCAAGTCCATACAGAAGGCGGAGAGCAGCGGGCTGCGGGCGGGGGTGGGGTGGGGGGGTTGTAGATCAGCCTCCAGGCAGAGAGCCGGTGGCAGCAAGGAGAAGAGTGAGGCGGGCAAACAGAAGACACCGCACACAGTGTCAGATTCGCTTCCTGGCCTAGTGAACGTCTGTGTCTGTCTTCACAGCACCCGCTTCTCCTCTTCTGACAGCAGCCCTATTTGTCTTCAGGAGATCCAGCCCTCCACTCTTAGTCCAACAATGGTGCATCCCCAACTCCAGGGAGGAGGATCCTGATCTAAGCCAATCAGCTTATTGCATTCCTCTGACCTCTGTGATTGGTCGAGGATAGCCAATTAGGGCTGATCCTGGAGACTTGGCTGTGGGACCATCTCTTTCCTGTTAGAGCCCCATCTGGGGGATGTAGCATAAAACTCCTGGCAGCCATTTTGCCACCATGTGGCATCTGTGAGTGAAGCCAACATGGAGAGAGAGAGAGAGAGAGAGAGACCCTCAGGCCTGATGACATTATATAAGCCCCTGGATCCAGCTATGCCTGAAGCTGAAACTATTCCTGGAATTTTAGTTACTTGAGCCAATAAATTCCCTTTTCTGCTTAAGCTCCTTTGATTTGCATTGGCTTGCAAGAAAGATTCCTGACATTATCAGTTTTTTCTTTTCTTTTTTTTCATTTTAAGCAAGCTACAGCTCTGGTTCTGGCATTCTCAAGGATTTTTTTTTTTTTTTTTAAGTTCAGCACGAATGCTGAGCAAGCAGCAGATGTGAAAAGTACCAAGCCATCTTCTGCCTCTGATCTTTCGGGTCAGCATTATCTCAGCAGAGAGTGGCAATGGGCCTGGAAAGGGTGGGGTCCATCGGGGCCTGTCTGGTCAAGCTGCATGTGGTACAGTGAAGGCGAAACCCATTCACCTCTGGCCTGGCATCAGGTGCTCCCGGGAAGCGATGGGGGAGCCTGGTGGTTAGAACACTGGCTCTGGGTCAGATAGGTATTGAGTCTGCTTCCACGCAGCTGCGTGGTCCTGAGCAACCTGCGTCACCTTGCAGAAGCTCAGTTTCTGCCTTTGCAAAATGCGCTAACACGGGAAAGAAAAGAGGTAAGGCCCAGAGAGGCAGTGGGGTGCAAGGTTAAGGGCCCAGGGCTCTGTGCTGGAGTCCCAGCTCCGCCACTTCTTAGCTATGGAACCCTGGACACGGCACTCCACGTTTCTGTGCCTCCGTTTCATCACCTGGAAAACAGGGACGATGATAACATTTCTTCCCTTCTTGGATTGTCCTGAGAACTAAACAACTGCGTACAGACAAAGGCCTGAAAACAGCACTAGGCACGTGGTGAAAACAGCTGCTGTTTTTAACCAAGGCCCGGTAGTCAGTGTTAATGTTGGCAAAGTTCACAATCTCTCATACTCTTGGCAATTCTCTATACAATGTCACGAAGTTTCCTCCCGCTGTGTCTGAAGGCCACTTGCTTCTTGCTGCTGGCCTGGTATTCGCCGAGCCACTTGATCTCTACATGCCCCAATTTCCTCATCTGCAAAATGGAGCATGAAGAGTCCTAACTTCACAGGGTTCTTGTTGGGATTAAATGAGAAACTACTGTCCAGTGCTTAGCACAGCACACGCCCTACGCACAGACGAGGGCTCACTAGATGTGAACCATTTTTAATAACAGTATTACTATTCCCAGCAAGATCTCTGGGGAAAAAGCCATATGTTAGTTCTGGGCACCAGAGCCCAGATGGCCAGTTCCTTCATCCCATTTCATTTTAAAGAAAATAAAAATTTAAAAAATATATGTATTTGTAGTTCTTAAAAGCAAAAGGAGATGGTTGGAATTTCACTCAGGGGATATTTTCAGCAGAAAAAAAACATCAACTTGGCCCCCGAGTCAGCCCCTGCCCTTGTTCCAGCAAATTCTTGACCTTAACCAACCCCTTAGGATCCGCTGAAGCCTTATTCAATTCCTTGCTTGGTTTAAGAAGTCATATGGGGCCAGGCTCTGGTGTTCCCAGCCTGGTGTGACTCCCAGGCTGACTGTATCAACTGGAGGACCTTGGGCAAGGCGCTAGAATAAGCCCCAATGTTCTCATCTGGAAAGTAGGGATAATTTTACTTACCTGCAATGTCACCGTGTGCATCAGAGCAAAAGGCATTGAAGTGGTTTCTCCCTGTGCTGGATTTATCAGTGCCTGCAATATGCCCAATGTGCATCTCTAAGTGGAGCTGCGGTTTTCCATTGAATCCCTTTTTCAAAGAGCATCTTTGTGCTCCAACAAGTTTGCTGCAGACCACCCTGGATTACTGATGTGAAAGGCACCCAGAGAATGGAGTCTATTTCAATGATTGCATCTCCTCTCTGACTTTCACCTTCCCGGCTGCATTTAGGAGGGAACAGTTATCTTGTGTGACTGGAAAAAAGATAAAAACCCAACAAGCAAATGAACTGATTGATTAACGAAGCATGTGAAAGCACTTTGATAAAAACAAAATTCCATCACTTCAGTGAAGGATTGAGAGCCCAGTGGGATGAGTTATCAGGTTAAACAGAAGAGGAACCTGAAGAATAATGTAGGTCCTTGAAGTTCTTCCAGAAGAATATCTTGAGAATATGGAAATAGAAGCTTTTGTGCCGAGAATGGAGAATGGAGAGTCAGCAGAGGGCAACAAAGTTGGACAAGTGTGCTGACGTGACTCAGTGTGTTCACTGTCTACTGCTGCTTTTCAAGTCATCACAAAGTGAGTAGCTTAAAATGACCCACACTTCTTATCTCACAGTTTCTGTGGGTCGGGAGTCTGGACTGGCTTAGCTGGCTCCTCTGCAAGGCTGCAATAAGGTGTTGGCTGGACGGGGTCTCATCTGGAGGCCCAACTGGGGAAGGATCGCTTATGTGCTCACGTAGTGTCGGCAGGACTTCAGTTCCTTGTGTGCTGTCAAAGGAGGGTAGCCAACCATTATGGGATGAATTGTGTCCCCTCCCAAATTCATATGTTGAGGTCCTAACCCCCAGTACCTCAGAATGTGACTGTATTTGGAAACAGGGTCTTTGAAGAGGTAATTAAGTTAAAATGAGGTCATTAGGGTGGGCCCTAATCCAATGGGACTGCTGTACTTGTAAGAAGATGAAATTATCATACTAAGGGAAGTAAATCAGAGAAAGACAAATATCATATCACTTATATGTGGAATCTAAAAAAATGATACAAATGAACTTATTTACAAAACAGAAGTAGACTCCCAGACATAGAAAACAAACTTATAGTTATGAAAGTGGGAAGGGGGGATGGGGGATAAATTAGGAGTTTGGGATTAACAGATACAAACTATTGTATATAAAATAGATAACCAATGAGGACCTACTGTATAGCACAGGGAACTCTACTCAATATCTTGTAATAACATATAATGGAAAAGAATCTTAAAAAAATATATATATATTCTTGAGCAGCTCTGCTCTTGGTAAACAGAACATTTGAAGGGAAGTGAACGCAGTGAATCATGGTGCACCGTGCATGGGCTCTTAATGCAATACTATCACTCCCATTCATGTTTCATTGGTGGAAGCAAGTCACATGACCTCACTTAAATTCAAGGGGTGGGGAAATGCAATCCTACTGTGTGCTGGGGAGGAGAACCCAAAGGCAACAAACGGTTTAGGGAAGAATGGCTATCACACTTCCTCCCCCGCTGTGTTATGAAGTAGGTGTAGTTATTGTCGACATTTTTCAGATAAGAGAACCGAGGCTCAGAGAGGTCAGGTAGCTTGCTCAAGGACACACAGCTTTTAAGTAGTTAAGCAAAGAAATCACCCGATGTTCTCAACCTTCACATTTCTCATTCATGCCACGTCTGTTTATGGTGTACTCTGGGACACAAACACACACACACGTGCACACACACGCGTGTGCACACACACAGAGCAAGGTGATGATTTGGAGCATGCGGGGCTGTGAGGGTCCCTCCACCCTCCCCTTGTTCCTTCTGCAGCTCAGCTGAGATCACTGTGATTTCCTGTTACTTTGTAATAATTTATGGCAAATCTAATGTGCCCGCCGCTGTGTGAGCTCATCCGAATCCCCTTCTATTGTCTGAGCCTCATACCAGGAGACGTCCTCTGAGGGCCCTGGCATCATCGCTCGGTGATTTATGGCGCCAGCTGCCCAGCCGATTGAGGCCGACCCAGTTGGAGGCTCGCTGCGCTCAGGAGAGATGGTGGAGAAAGGTCTGGTCGGTTTGTTTTATCCCCAGAGGCAACAAATCTGACAAGTGAAGATTTTCAGAAGCTTCAACCAGACAGTGCATTACATTTTCTGCTGCTGTGTCCTTAGAGGAAAAGCTGGCTAGCTGCAGATGCCTCACGGGCAGCTCGTGTTTAAAATCGACCTCAGACCTGCTCCTGCTGCCGTCTGCCCATCTCTGCGGACGCTAACTTCATCTTCTGGTTGCTGGGCTAAAATCCTCAGTCATCCCCGACTCCTCTTTCTGCCAAGTGCCAGCAGCCTGAGGCTCTCACTCCCGGCTTCCAATCCATTAAGAAATCCTGTTGCTTTTCTGTTCACAATAGATCCAGAGTCTGATCACTTTACCTAACCTCCACTGCCCTCACCCAGGTCCCAGCCTGGACTGGCCCCACTGAGTCCATTCCCCACATGGCAGCCAGAGGGATCCTCTTAAGACCTGCTCCTCTGCTCTAGAGCCTTCCATGGCTCCCACTTCCCTCAGAGTAAAAATCAAAGTTCTCACTGTGGTCTCAAAGCTCTGTATGCTCTCACCTCCTGTGATGAGAAAAACAACTTTTTTCTTTCTGAGTTGCTGCCCAGACAATTTATGGTTTGATAACCCTGCTCACACCCAGAGTCTGGACATTTAGATAAGGCCCTGGGTTTAGGCTGCCCGCCACGAGTTCCCACTTTGATCTTCCCGGGGCACATTTTAAAATAACCACTTAGAGTTAAGCTCGCAAAAAGTTACCGATCTCTGTCCCGACCACCGTGTAAGTCATCAGTGCCCGCTACCCTGCTTTCTGTCTTTTGCTGGCTGGTGACCTGGGGCAGAGAACTGCCCTTCTCTCCCCAACTCATTATGTGCCCTCGTTTCTGGGATGTGTAAGGAATAAATCTTGTGACTCTGCTTCCTTGGCAGGGGTGTATTGAAACTGCATCTTCCGTGAGAACAGCCCCATGGGTTTCACTTCCCTAAAGTGGGAGCTTGGATGCGGAGGGAGCCGCCTGTCTCTGACCCCCGTTTTGGGCGGCTTGTGCACATTTTTTTTTTTCTTTTCTTTTTTAAACTACACTGCACAGCTTGCGGAGCTTGCTGGATCTTAGTTCCCTGACCAGGGTTCGAATCCAGGCCCCCAGCAGTGAAAGCACCAAGTCCTAACCACTGGACAGCCAGGGAATTCCCAATCTACACATTCTGTTTTTTTTTTTTTTTTTTTTGGCTGTGCAGCATGCAAGATCTTAGTTCCCTAACCAGGGACTGAACCCGCGCCCCCCTGCAGGGGAAGCGTGGATTCTTAACCACTAGACCACCAGGGAAGTCCCAGTCTGTACATTCTTAATGCAACATACCAGCTCAGGCTTCTCAGCACACGCCCCCACGCCCTTTCTGCCTTCGTTTCCCAATACTGATCCCTTCGCTGACTCAGCACGAGCCACACTGGCCTCCTAATAGTTCCTGAAATTTTCCAGGCACATTCCAGCCTCCGGGCCTTTGCACTGGCTGTGCCGTCTTCCTCTTTTAGGTGAACCGACCCCTTCCCGGTGGCGACGCCTCTGCTACTCTACTTAAAATTGCACCTCCTGGGTTCCCTGCCCTGTTTTATCCTTAACACTTACCAATATCTGACATAGTACATGGGGGAGATTAATAGAATGGGTCTTAGAGCACTTGAAACAGTGCCTGCAGATGGAAAAGACTACGTAAGTGTAAGCCAGCATTAGGTTTAAGTCATATGTAGTGAGAAGAAGAGGGGAAAAGCACATCTACTCCATCTTCTGGGAAGCACCAGTCCTGCCACTACTGTGGTTTAAAAGCAGAGACCTCTAAGAGTTGCTCTGAGCTGCACATGACTTGTTAACAAAATACAGGTTCCGTCAAGATCCAAGTTGACAGTTATTGACTTCAGTTCTGCCACTGTCTTTTCTATTTTAGACGCAGCATATGCTCTGTTTAAGGTCCTGGACATTGTCACCAGCCCTTAGAGCTGCCAGATTCTGAGTGTTGTGCCCACCGGGCCATCAGCCGCAGTGCCCTGGGGGCTGGTGTTCATAGCGTGCTGCCGGTACCCGCGCTCCGCCACCAGCCTCCCCACCCTTCTCTGCCTCTGCAAGCAAACTTCTCCTCGCAGGACCTTTGCACCTGCTGAGCCCTCCTCCCAGGATGCTTTTCTCTTCCCTCCTCACAAGGGCATTACCACGCATCTCTCAAGGTTCAGCTCCATCATCGGTGGTTTCCTTAGGAGAGCTTTCCCTCAGCCCCCAAGGCTAGGTCAGGTCCCGTATTATAGGCGTCCCTAGCACAAGCGCCTCTTGTTTGCAACGCTAAGCACAGCTGACATTCATGCACGCGGTACATTGTTTTGTGACCTCCTCCCCCTACACACCCTGTGAGGACCACCAGGGCAGTGACTTATCTGTTTTTGTTGACAAGGGTTTCTCCAGCACTCCACGGTGACCGGTTCCACAGTGCTGGCTGGCAGGCGCTCAGTAAATATTTGCGGAATGTATGAATAAGTGGCCCACACTCAGTGTCTAAAACAATGGCTTCCTCAAGCGAACAGCACAGAGTCTGGCACAGAGGATGTGCGAGCAACATATTTTGGCCTTGGCTTCTGTTCCTCACCCTCTACGCCTTTCCACCTCCTCCCACTGCCCAGCTCCTTCCAGTCTTCTAGCTCCTCCCACTGCCCAGCTGCTCCCAGTCTCCTAGCTCCTCCCACTGCCCAGCTCCTCCCACTCTGGGGGCGGAGTTTGCTTTTCCACAGCTTGATTTTGGCTTTAACCACGTGGCATAGCCCTTGCTGGATTTTACTTGTGCTTCTGCTCCTTTTCCATCCCCATGAGGAGAGGATGCTGGTCCCAGAGAGGATGAGAGAGCTGAGCCTCTGAGCCGCTCCATCACCCAACCTGCAGCGGCAAAACCCATCCAGGTGACGCCTCTAGAGACTGCCAGGTGAGCCAGCCTAGAGCAGTGGGTCCCGGCCACCCTGTACTCAACTAAATCGATGCTCATTTTGTTATGCGCTGAGCTTCTGTGATTGTTTGCCGTGCAGCTTATAGTAGGTGTTCAGTAAAGCTTTGTTCATATTTGAACATACAGCCACAGGCAATGAAAGGTATCCTGATAAAGAACCCATCAGGGACGTAGTAGGTGCTTAACAAGCGATGTTCCCTTCTCCCCACGTCTTCTTCTCTAAACACCAGTAGGTCATGGAGGGCCATATTTGGAACATCTTGGCAATCTTTACACTGTTAACACTTGACTATTAATTAGGACAAGAGACCGGGATTCCACCAGCCACCTGACTGCCCTGTCAAACAGGGCATATCTATCTTTCTCGATTTCTGGTCCAGCAAAGTCTCTTGTTCCCCTAGTGAAGGAGCCCACGTCTGGCCAGAAGTCACTCCACAGCCCCAGACAGGGGTGGCTGCCTGTCTCTCTGCAAAAAACTGGAAACTCTCTCTTTATCCAACTCGGCTTCTGCTATTTACTATAAATAATCAAATAAGATCTTCTCCCTCCCTCCCCTCCCTCCCCTTTCACATGCAAAAGCCATAATTATTTCAATGCAACATCCTGTCACCAGTCCTTTCAAAGGAGACACAATTAGTGCTGTCTGGGGACCCAATATTTCATGTTTGTACACAGTGATTATTTCAGCAAAGAAAGTCGAGAATGAAACCTGGAGCTGTGTGTATCTTTGAGACACCCCTTCTTGCTCTCTGTGCCACCCAGAAATGAGACTTCCCAGGCCAGGCCCCGGGCCCTGTGATTCCCTTCCCCTTCCCCCTGTGTGCTCTGTGCTCACGGCTTCAGCTGGTAACCCCTTGGTGAGGTCACGGGGCCGCGCCCCTGAGATCAGAGTCTGGATCAAGCGTGCTGACTGTGGATTTAATAAGACACGGTTCGCTTCCGGCAGGCGGGGCCGGGGGACAGGTCCCAGGGAGTAGAGGCCTGCTGTTCCTGGCCGTTCCTGGCCATTAGCTCTCAAACTAGATTTTCCACAGGCTTCAGAAGGACTTTTGGACGCTGGGGACAGGCTGGTGCCACATCAGCTCTACACTTAGACAGCCAGGCCGAGCCTGCCGCAGGTAAAGAAGGGGATGGGGGGACTTCCCTGGTGGTCCAATAGTTAAGAATCCGCCTTCCAACGCAGTCGGGGAACTAAGATCCCACATGCCCTGGGGCAACTAAGCCCGCGCTGCAACTACCGAGCCCGCAGGCTCTGGAGCCCATGCCACAACTAGAGAGAAGCCCAGGCGCCGCAACGAAAGATCCCACATGCCACAACGAAGATCCTGCGAGCCGCAACTAAGACCCGATGCAGCCAAATAAATAAATCAATGTTAACAAAAAAAAAAAAAAAGAGAGAGAAGGGGATGGGGAGGTGGACGCCCAGGGCTGTGGTCTGAGTCCCCGTGTGGCCCCTGCTCCTACAGAACCTTGGCCAAAGCAGGGTACTTCTCTGCACCTCCGTCCCCTTTTCTCTGAAACAAGAGATTTCAACTCCTTCTCTTCAAAGTCGCGGATGCCAGTGGCCTCATGCAAGTTTCACCCTCTCAGCAAGGCCTTCCCGGATCACCTTATAACTGCAGCCCGAGAGAGAGGGATACTTACAGGAGTGATTTACTGGGGCAGAAGGCCGCAGAGAGAGGCAGCATGGAGCACGGGAAAAGCACAGGAAAAGTAAGCACGTGGTCTCAGCCTGGTTCCGTGCAGGGATCTGGGCTCTGGGCTCTGGAGCGTAAATTGCACCAAGGTCATTCCTGTCTTCAGCCAGGCGGGTCAGGGTTTGTGTGTGTGCGTGTTTTATATATATAATGTTTTTTGGGGGGTTTTTTTTTTGCTTTATTTTTTATTGTAGTAAATGTACGTGCTATAGACAATGGTGCTTCCCCTACAAAATTCATACATTGGAATCATCCAGTATCTGTCCTTTTCCCTCTGGCTGACTCAGCGTCACGTTTTGAGGTTTACCCATGCCGTAGCGTGTATCAGTACTTCATTCCTTTCCCCTCCCATATACACTCTCTCTCTCTATTTTTTTTAATAGACTTTATTTTTTAGGTTCACAGCAGCTTCGTTACTTTTTATGGCCAAACACTATTCTATTGTATATGTAAACCACATTTTGTTCATCTGTTGATGGACTCGTGGGTTACTTCCACCTTTCGGCCATTGTGAATAGTGCTGCTGTGAACATGAGTGTGTAAGTATTTGTTCACATCCCTGCTTGCAGGGGCGGGGGGGATGTCTGTTGTCCCCACTACCATGTCAGTCGTTGGTCATATTGCCAAGCTGAGAGAGAACTTCATGGTCAAAGGTAAGAATTTTTATTGAGGAACGATACACAGGAAGGTGCGCAAATCTTAAATGTGAAGCCAGATGGATTTTGCCCGTTTGTGCCAAGGTTATTAGAACCCTGATCCAGACGTGGGAGATTCTGATCACCGCAGAAGTTGCCCTCGTGCCCGGCAGAGCCCACCCCTCCCTTCCAGGGGGCACTATTGTTGGGCGCTGCATCACCGTGGATTCCTTCTACCCATTCCCGAACCTCACTTCGATGAAACGACAGTGTATGAGCTCTTGACAGACACGGTGTCTGGCTTCTTCCGCTTGCCGTGGGTGGCGAGAGTCGTTCGTGTTGACGTGTAAACCAACTGTTTGTTCTTTTCAAATTTCTGTGCAGTTTTCAGTTGTATGAATAGATCACAATTTATTTTTCATTCTAGTGCTGATGGACGTTTGGGTTGTTTTCCGTTTGGGGCTATTTCAGAGAAAGCTGCCGTGGATGTTTTCGTCTATGTCTTTTGATGGTCCTCTGTACCCATTTTTCTTGGGAGCATGTCTGGAAGTGGGATTACTGAATCATAGACTAGGCATGGGCTTAGCTCTAGTAGCTACTGACAGTTTTCCAAAGTAGCTGTCCCAGTTTTCACTGCCATCTATAAGGTCTGGGAGTTCCGGTTGCCCTACTTATCAACACTTGGAATGCCAACCAAAGGTACATATTTTTGATATGACATGGCCCCCAAACATTGTTCAGTACGTATCCAATCAGAGTCCAGTCAGGAAAACAGAAATCACCCTAGGTGTTTCAACAAAAAGAGTCTAATACAGGGATTTGGTCACACAGGTGATGGAAGAGCTGAGAAGCCCAGTGGTCAGTAACAGCAGGAAGCCACTGCCGTTGCTAAACTAGAGGGACAGATGGAGGAGGTGGTGGCGCCCAACCTAGGGGCTTGGCCATCCAGGGGAACCAGAGCCCCGGCAGGGCTGTCTGGCAAGAGCTAGAGTTACAGTAGACATGCAGCGGAGATGCAGCCACTACTGGAGAAAACCACCAAAGGAGAGAATTCCCTGGCAGTCCAGTGGTTAGGACACCTGCTTCCGTTGCAGGGGGCATGGGTTCAATCCCTGGTCGGGGAACTAACATCCCGTAAGCTGCGTGGCAAACAAACAAACAAACAAACAAAAAACAAAGAAGAAAGAAGGGGAGAAATACCCTGAATACTCTGGGTGCTCTCTTCCTCCCGCCCTCCAGTTCCAACCAGTGCCTCCCATTGGCTGACACTGGGTGGAAGCCAGCTGATTGGACACCCCAGCAAATAAAGGTCGCAGACAAGGGTAGGGCAAGCAGGCAATGACCTGCACACACAACAGAGGAACCACTCGCTGTGCTATACTTCCCAAGGCATGGTCCACTACTTTAGGCGTGATTTAAGGATAACTGGTTATATTAATTTTTTTTTTAACTCACTGGTTCACTTTAGAACCTAATCCACAGGTAAAGATTCTCTACTAGTATTTAAGGTCTGACTCGTTATGGGTGCCCCTGCTCTCAGGCCAAATGTCAGCGGGTCCCACGTCACAATCCCTTCCCAAGATGCCTTAGAAAACAGAGAGTTGGCCTTTTCCTTCAGGAGGGCTGAAGGGCACTGGCTAAGTAAGCGTCTGGGCCAAGAGCTGGTCAGCCTGGGTTTAATTCCCGCCTCCCCTTTGACAGCTCTGTGACCTTGGCCTTTTCTCAGCCTCTCTGAGCTTCAGTTGTAAATGAACAATAACACTACTTCCTGGGCTGTTGTGAGGATTAAGTGAGCTAGTCTGAGTAAAGCAGCTTAGAACAGGCCTGGAACATGGTGGGCATTCAATAAATGCTTGTTTATTTGTTTTCAGCTGCACCTGAGGTGAAAGGGTGCCCTCTACACCTGTCACAACTGCAGCGTGAATAAGCCCGGGCTGGCGACTTTAAGACCAGAGTACCTGGGATTAACTGAAGTAACCCTCGTGAAATGGACAAGTGGCTTAAACATCTCCCTGCAGAGAAGCGACAGATGGAGGATCATTCCAGTAATACAGGTGAGCAGTAAGAAAACGGCTGAGTAATACAAGAGGACACATGCATACATTACAAGTTAAGAAATATTCCTATCATGGGGATTGGTGCTCAAATTTTATTTTTATTGTCACAGGGTACGATCAGAAGTGTATGGAAGATTCTAGTTTGGCTGACCTTCGGAGGAGAGTGGGGTCACAGACTCCAGCTCTCATGGGACTGGTTAGACTGTGTTCCCAACTGGTAGTGTACCGTTGGTGGTATGCAGGATAATTTTAGCTGGTACACAGTTCAGCTGTTTCTTTTAATTTGAATAACTTACACATTTACTGCAACATGGACTAGAGAAAAATAAAATAGCACATATGTCTTTGGACAATATTGGTGGAATAAAATTTCCCCAAAGACCTACATCCTCCCAATGGGCGCAGTAGTCTGACATAAATTGTAGTAAAGTGATGGCTTCAACTATGTATGAGCAAATGAATTTAAATAGTTAGCATAAGAAAGGGTTTTTTTTTTTACCACACCACCTATAGTTTATGGAGACAGTCTGTGTAGGAGAAGTCTGGGTTTGGAGGCTGGGGTGTGGGGCTGGAGGAGAGGAAGCTGTGTGTGTTTGTGGGAGGAGGAGGGCTCTAGCTGGATCTGCGAACTTTTAATTCTGTAAAAAGAGAGATCTGCAGCAAATTTGGCAAAGTGTTAATATCTGTTTAATTCGCATGGTTGGAGATAGACAATCTGTTACTGCTATTAACTTTACCCTTTCTATGTTGGAAATAGTTTGCAATTTACAAGATATTGAGAAAATGAATTTGGAATAGGGATGATGTAATAGTTGCTGGAGTTCAGTTTGCTATTTGAAATATTTTTCCCTATGGCGGGTAACACTTGATGGGTTAGAAGTATTTAAATCACATTGCCTCTACACACAAGTCCAAAATATACAAGCATGGTTGGGTCCTTCTGTCATTCCAAATGTCACCTCTGTGATCAGTGCTAAGGCCTCAGGAATACCCTCAAAAAAGATCACTTCCTTTCAACCTAAACAAGGCTACTTGGAGGCTACCCCCAAAACCTTGAAACCCTGTGACTGCTTGGACACTTTATTGTCATTATGAGTTAGGAAAACATTTGAAAGAGAACCCCGGAATGGGAGTTTAAACAAGATAGAAGTTTACTTCTCAGAAGAAAAAATCAGGAGGGAGTCATGGCTTGCATCTCATGGTCTAATAGGGCTGCTGCAGCTCCAGCCACCACATCTGAATTCCAGCCAGTAGAAAGGAGAAGGCCAGAAGACGACCATTTCTCTTCCCTTTAAGGATCCTT
The DNA here is from genome assembly GCF_951394435.1 of Stenella coeruleoalba. Classification (NCBI taxonomy): domain Eukaryota; kingdom Metazoa; phylum Chordata; class Mammalia; order Artiodactyla; family Delphinidae; genus Stenella; species Stenella coeruleoalba. The sequence continues at coordinate 84,297,802 of NC_137160.1, read as the reverse complement.
CCCAGACATCAAACATATCGCTTCTACTTACATCTTGGTGGCCAGTACTGAAACAGAGCAGTATGCCTGTGTGCCTGTGGTGCAGGAAGCCATACTGAGAGTGGGAATTTGCAGCAAAGTAAGAATTTATTACACGGCACCAAGCAAGGGAGTGGGAGACAAGCCTCAGATCCACTCCAACTTGGTGTCTGAGTTAAGGGTTTTTTTTAAAATAGGAAGAACAAAGGAGGCTGAGATTACTCATCATCGTGTGACATTTCTTAATCAGGATTCAGGATGTTTCTGGTTTATGATTTTCTGGTCAAATGATCCACGGCTCAGGGGTCTGTGAGTCCACATTGCCCTGGAGAAACAACCTGAGTTTGTACGTTAATGATGAGATCTATAAAGAGCAATTTTAGTACATTAATGATGTCATCAACAACTGCAATTTTAGCATCTGACTCTGGGTGATTGGTGTTCAGTTAACACAGGATTGAGGTCAGAGGGGACAAGAAAGGGAATAAAGTTTTGCATGGAGAGATTAATCGTAAACTCAATAAGGGAACTCAGCATTAGGGGGACTCAGATTCAGGACTGAATTGTTCGGCCACGCCTAGCTGCAAGGGAGCCTGGAAATGTTGGCTTTATTCCCGCCAGCTGTGCGCCCAGCTAAAAGTCAGCGTTTCTCTTACTCAGGAGGAAGGGGCCATTGGATTTGGGGGGACAACTAGGACAGTCTCTGCCACTGTGCTGCCAGGGTGGAGAGCACAAAGGGCCCTGGCTCGTTGCCCTCCAACCACCTCCTTTTCTCCTGGAGCTCAAGGGAGGATCTGGGGGCTGTGGCCATGAAGCTTCATTGGAGTAACTCCGCTTTGCCCACCACACTGTTCTTGGCTAGGACTGGGGCAGTATTTGGAAGGATTCATAGGGTGAAAAGGATGTGGTACTTGGGGGAGTGCGGGTGAAAGGTCCATCTGCCGGGTTCCAACTGTGCATCCTCGGAATTACTGCCTTGTTGTAAAGTGGGAATAAAAGTCGTACCAGCCCCCAAAGGTGGTCAATCCGTTTTATAGGATTTAACACTTAGGACATTAGTGACCCAAAACTAACTTCCTTCCATCCTGTCCTCCCCTCCCCTCCGCTCTCCTCTCCTTCCCTCCCTCCTTCCAATGAAATATACGTACGTATGCATTTACATATATATGTAAAGGGAGCTAATCTTAAGGTGCTTGATGAATTTCCCCATGTGTGTATATACCCAAGTAACAACCCCCCAGCTCCAGATACAGAACATTTCCAGCCCCCAGAAGTCTCCTTTGGGTCCCTTCCTTGTCGGTAGCACCCACCCTGCTGAGTGAACCACGATTCTGACTCTCTCCCCGTAGGTTAGTTTCCTGGCAGAATTTCATAGAAATGGCATCATCTAGAATGTGCTTTTTTGTGTTTAGCTTCTTCCGCTCAACATAACGTCTGTGAGATCATCCACGTTGTGTGTATCCGTGGCCCCGTTTCACAGAGGAAGAAACCCAGGCTCAGACAGACTAAGGGAAGTGGCGTCGGAGGGAAGCCCCAGCGCTCCGAGGACGTCCCGTTCTTTGTTTGAGCACCGTCCCCTGATGGTCCATGCTGATCGCCAGTGCAGGCATTCCTTCCTGTGCTGGGGCTTTCCTCCCACGCACAGTCGGTTGGGGATCGTGCCATCAGCAAAGGCTCTGACCTGCTAATCTCATCCATCAGACTGGCCACACTCCTTCCAGCTGAGCTGGTAACGCGATCATGTGATCACGCCGTGGCGACTCGGTTCCCGCGGCCCGTTCGTCATCACTTCACAGGCGCTTTCTGTGGACTCGGGTCAAATCCTCTGTGTCAGCACGGTGTGTACCCTGTCGCACCCCACAGGTGACCCTGTAGAGGTTCCTGGCTGCATCTGTGCCCACAGACGCGTGTCCACGTGCGCACGTGCCTCTCTCTCTGGCAGAAAATCTTTGAGGTGGAACCCAATGGGCTGGGTTTAAATCCCGACTCCACTACTTACAGGCTGTACCACTTTGCCCTAGTTACCCTCTCTGTGCCTCAGTTTCCCATCTGTAAAATGCGGATGAAGACAGAACCCACTTCTTGGAGTGTATTCATTTCCGGGGCTGCCACAACAAAGTACCACAGACTTAGTGGCTTAGAAAACTGAAATCTAATCGCTCACAGTTTTGGAGGCTGAAATCAAGGCATCCGCAAGGTTGCCTTGGGGTCGCTGGGGGAGAATCTATTCCATGGCCCTCTCTGAGCTTCTGGTGGTTGCCGGCCGTCCTTGATGTTGCTTGGCTTGTAGATGCATGACTCCAATTTCTGCCTCTGTCAACACATCACTGTCTTCCCTCTGTGCGTCTCTGTGTCCAAAGTTCCCTCTTCTTATAAGGACACCAGTCATTGGCTAAGGGCCCACCCTGATTGGTATGACCTCATCTGAACTTGGTTACATCTGCAAACCCCCTATTTCCAAAGGAGGTCACATTCATGGGTTCCAGGTGGATGTGAATTTGGGGGCGACATGGGTTAATGTGAGTTAATCTCTGTGCCATGCTGAGAACAGCCCTGGGCACCTGCGTAAGTCATGTTCCACAGTAGCATTTGTTATCATCACTGGCACACGGGAGGAATATAAATCCCGCTGTCTTTTAAGTGGCTGTCGGGGAGGGAGTTCCCTGGCCGCCCAGTGGTTAAGACTCGGCGCTTTCACTGCTGGGGCCCGGGTCCGATCCCTCATCGTCGTCAGGGATCGAAGATCCCGCAAGATGCGCGACTCGGCCCAAACAAAGAAAGAAACAAAGAAAAAATGGCTTCGGGGGTTCTGTTCCATGTGGCCAAATAGAACCCTGACGGGGACGTGAACCTCATGCCTGAGGCTGGCCGGGTCCTGGCTCTTCCCAAGGACCCTCCTCTGTCTCCAGGCCCCTCCCCCGCCAGCATTCAGCTGCATCATTCAGCTGGGTAGGGTGCAAGAAAGCAATGGAACAGAGGAAGAAGCTTTCCTCCAATTCTGTCTCTCCAACAAGGAGAGCTTAATGAGGCAGTTAAGCAGAACTATTTTCTCTTTATCTCCCTCTCCATCTTCCCCAGCGATGTCAGTGCACGGAGCTGGAGGGCCCTCGAAGACGAGAAGAGCCTGTCCCCCTCGGTTGCAGGAATAGGTGAGGACTCAGAGGGGGGCAGCGGCTGGGCCAAGGTCACACAGCGAGTCGGTGGGATCACTGGCTTGGCAAACCCTGGCAGGAGAGGGGTTGGAATGGTCCACGTGGGGCCTGTGGCAGGCTGGGATACGTGGGGCCTGGCCAGAGAGCGACGTCACTGTGAAGTGGCACTGCCCAAGTGGACGACATGGACTCTGTGTATGAGGTCAGCTGAGTTTTCAAGAGAAGCTGAAATCCACCTTTATGAAGGACGCCATCTAGCAATTCAAAGTTCTAGAAAACCCAGCGTAGGCCACCCAGAGTTGTCCTCGCTGAGAACAGCGTCTTCACTCAGCTCCTAGGGTGCCCGTGGTGGGCACAGCCCAAAGGGCAGATGGGGAGTAGCGTTTGGTCCTGTGTGTGCAGGGTGTGCCTGGCCTTCTCCTGGGGCCCCGCGTAGTGAGATGGGAGCTTCCTGGCCCACCTGCATTAGTGTGCCCTCCAAAATCCCCTTCCAGCCAAGCGGCCTTCCGCAGCCTGCCATGCACAGTGTGTATGTTGTGCACTGCACAACGGCGCCCACTGGAGAGGTGACTGGGGTGCCCTCGGGCTGTGCTCCGCCTTCTTGCTCAGCTGCTTATCGTGGAAGAAGCATCTGATTGTTGTCATGCATCCACCCAGGGAGTTCTCTTCTTCTAATTCTCACAGTGCTGGGTCAGTTTGGGTCCTTCAAGAAGATGCCGAGATGAGGGACTTCCCTGGCGGTCCAGTGGTTAGGACTCTGGGCTTTCACTGCCGTGAGCACAGGTTCGATACCTGGTGGGGGAGCTAAGATCCCGCAAGCCATGCGGCACGGCAAAAAAACAACAACAAAGAAAAAAGAAGATGCCAAGGTAAGATTCGATGTGCAAGTGAATCATTAGGGGAAACAGCTCTAGGAGAAAAGGAGGAGGCGGGAGAGCCTTCAGGCTGAGATGCAACTCTGGCCTCCGTGTGGAGTGAGACAGGAGGGGCTCAGGCCTCAGCACAGTTCTAAGGAAGTTTTTCTGCAGGCTGATGGGGAATCCTGGAGCCAGGGTCCCCCATTGGAAGCATCCCACATCCTACCTTTATTTCCCTTCCTTGCTGGGTCATTGGTGGGAGAACCTGTGGGGCTCAGGGTGGGTCCAGAGCACAGCAGTGGGGCTGTCAATCAAGTCATTCATGTGCCCTGCAGCAGGAGACCCCAGGGGATGACGATCAAGGCTGTCATGGTGCTGAATCTGCTAGTGGGTTCCCTGATCTGTGAAGACACAGTTAAAAACAGCCGGTGTGGTAAATCAGACAGAGAAAGACAAATATCATAGGGTGCTGCTCGTATGTGGACTCTGAAAAAAGGGTACAAATGAACTTATCTACAAAACAGAAATAGAGGCACAGATGTAGAAAACAAACTTACGGTTACCAGGAGGTAGGGAGAGGGGAGGGATAATTTGGGAGACTGGGATTGACATATACACACTACTATATATAAAATAGATAACTAATACGGGCCTACTGTAGAGCACAGGGAACTCTACTCAATACTCTGTTATGGCCTATATGGGAAAAGAATCCAGAAAAGAGCGAATATATGTATATGTATAACTGGTTGACTTTGCTGTACCCCCGAAACTAACACAACATTGTAAATCAACTACACTGCAATACAACAAGCAAACAAACAGCCTGTGTGCAGCCTGGGATGTCTTTGACGGCTTGTATTTTAGGGTAGCCATTCAAGCACGTCTTGCATTGTGGACCCTAGAAGATCTGAAATTGTTGCAGCCTAAAATATTTTTGCTCTGTTGTCTTTGAAGTCTCTCCTACCCCATGGTAGGCTTGATGCCTCATGCCCAAGGGGAACGCGTGGTCTTACACAAGCATATTCGTTTCTTCTCACTGCTGTGACAAATCTCAAGAACTCAGGGACTTAACACCATCTATGTTTCTTCTCTTACCATTCTGGAGGTCAGAAGTCGAAAATGAGTCTTGCAGACTAAAATCATGGTGTCGACAGGGCTGGTTGCTTCTGGAAGCTCCAGGGGAGAATTTGTTCCTTGCCTCTTTCAGCTTCTGGAGGAGGCCTGCATTCTAGAAGGGCCATTGCCGCTTCCTCCATCTTCAAAACTGGGAACTGCTCCTCTGTTCCTCCTTTTTTGGGAACTGCCCCTCCCCTGCTTTCCGTCCACCTGCCCTATGTGGATCTGACCATCCTCTTCTCCTCTCCAGCTCAAGGATGAGTGAGGGGCCCGAGCCTAGCCCATCAGAGTGGTTCATGCCCTTGGCCATGTCAGTGAGAGATTTACCTGGGATCTGGGGTGTGCTCTCTTTCTGCGAGGTGGCTAAGCCAGTAGAATGAAAATCTGGAGCTGCTCTGGTGGTTATCTTGATGGAGAGTAACGTCTATAGAGAAGAAAACAGACTAAGGAGAGAAAGGCCAAGTCCTATTGACCTGGAGCACCTGGATTCAGCTGTACCTGAAGCTTGACAAGCCCTGACATTTTCAGATACTGAGATAAGAAATCCCGTTCCTGGCTTAAGCCAGCTTGAATTGAATTTGTAATTCTTGCTACTAGGAGTCCCGGAGGGCACTCCCTTCTCCAATTTTGAACACCCAGCCCAAAACGGCAGAATCAACACGCCGTTCTGTGTGCAGACACAAAGCTCACGTTGGCCTTGCTTCTTTTCCATCCTCTCCCTTCTCTCCCCCTGCCAGCTATGCTCCTGGGTGATACATCCTAATGTATATTTAACAGTGGCTCAAAATCGAATTAATTTAGATTGGTTAATAAACGGTAACATCCGTTGCTAAATCAAGCTACACTTTCCTCTTGAGCAACTAAATTCATGCCTGTTGGTTTAATTTGTTGCTATTGTAATCCTTTAATGCTGATGAAATTATGGAAAGGTTTCTAGTGAAATTATCCAGATTTGATTAGGGTTGAACTTATTAATATTTTTCCTTCCCAGTGGTCGTTGGAGAGTGTACAAGTTCCCTGTGTTGTGGAGCACGATCTGCTTTTGGGTGTGCATTTATTGAGCACTGACTGTATGCCCAGCCCTGGCCGTTAACATTCCTAATGGAGCATCTGCAGGAAGAGGAGGTTCTGGGCTTCTATGCGACAGTTGTTGTAAGGGATTTAGGGGCACCAGGGGTCCCCTGAACTTTGCCTCCCAAACGGCCCCACCTCCAGGTAGGATGGAGCCTTTGCTGTCTGGTTCCCCGTAAACCCAGTGCTGGCCTGAAGCAGGTGTTCACATGCAAATCAGTTTGACCTTGAGCCTGACCCTGAAGAATTTCCCGCTGACACACAGCACCTCTCCAAGATCCCATGGCGAGCTGGAACAGGCTGAGGCCAGAGCAGGAAAAAGGTAAAGTTCAAAACTGGATCCAGACCCAGCAGAGAAGAACGAGACCCAGACAGGTGGGTCTCCATCTGCCCCCGCTGCCCTCCTCCCCTCTAGTCCCTGCTGAAGGGGTACCAACTCCCCCCCGAACCCCCCGCTAACTCCATTTTTTCTGGAATGTGCCAGGCTTCGCCCCAGATGCCCCAAACAGCATATAATCGCACAAGAATCTGAAGTGTGTCCAGGTTCCCTCCTTCAGGAAAGAGGGGCATGGGGCAGGGCCTGGGAGCTAAGACCTGGGTGGTGGATTAGGTCAGGCCCAGAGAGGCCCAGAAGAGGGTCCCCCAGTTCAGATTTCCAGCCGGTCCACGGGGAGGGTGTCTCCAGGGTAGCCTGATTCACCCTCCACTTGCTGGCATTCTGGTTGGTGATTCCTGAGCTTGGCACAGAATTCTCTAGAAGGGTTGCCCCTTTTTCCCACGCGGGTGAGAGATGTAACAATCACCCCTTGTGTTGGCAAGGGGTCTGTGTCGTGCTGGACGCCTTTCAGGTCCCTAGGCCGGCAGGTTAAAGTCCCGCTGCCGAGCCTTTGCTGAACGCTGTTCCCTCCACTGGGCCCGCCTGCCCCCCTCACCCCACCAGCTCAGTCTTCAGGTCTCAGCAGAACCATCTCTTCTTCAAGACACTTCCCCTTTCTCCTCAGAATGCACTTTCCCGGCTCTCAGTGCTTCTCCTTTAGAGAATGATCGCAAGTGGTAAACCCAGAATTGTGAAATGTTTTCCTCGTAGCCGGCTTCCCCCCTGTAATGCCCAGGCTGCACGGTCAGCGAGAGCGGAAATCCCATGTTTCTCACCGAGACGTTGCCTACGGGTGGTCCACAAATGGCTTTAGTTGCCCTTGCATAGAGTTTTATCATTTTTAACGAATTAGTTGGCATCATTTTAAAGTTAGGGGATTTCAGGAGTTCCCTGGCCGTCCAGTGGTTAGGGCTCTGTGCTTCCACTGCAGGGGGACGCGGGTTCGATCCCTGGTTGGGGAACAAAGATCCCACATGCTGCATGGAACGGTGAAAAAAAGATAATAAAGTTAAGAGATTTCACATTAAAAATCTGGATCTGTGGCCTTTGTTAAAAAAAAAAAAATCAGAAGATTTGGTAACCTTGGGCCCTACATTCTGACATGAGGACAAGTAGCCGGAATTGGCCTTTAAACAAGGCGGGTGCTCTCTTGTTCACGTCACCCCACTCCCCACCAGTCCCTATTGCCCCACACCCAAGCCGTTTTACTCATTTACGTTACCTGTCTGATCTCTGTAGGTTTTGGGCTTCAACCCCTTGTCTAGTCCTTTGTGTCCCCGGCCCTGACTGTGCCTGGCGCATAGCAGACCTTTCGTGTTCATTCATTCCTTGCAATAGCCTAGTGGGACACAGCTTCCCATTTTCAAGATGAGAAAACTGAGGTTTCCAAGATCACACAGCCACTGAGTGGCAGAGCCAGGATTTGAACCACTGATTATCCGGTTCCCAGTCCTGGGTTCATACCACGCCATCCCACGCCCGCACTGACCAGGATGGAGAAAGCTTCTTTTCACTTAAAGTACCACCCGTAACCTCTTCAGAACTCCTGCCCACTCCATTTAGAGAAGGGATTGAGAACTCAGATGCTGTCAGAGGCCATGTGGGAACATAAAGGAGGGGACAGGAGTGACCTGGAGAACAGAGGCCCCAGCCCAGCACAGCCGGGCAGGAATGCGCCCCAATGTGGCAAAATCTCTGATGTTTCCAGAGAAGCCAGACATCTGGGGTATGTGTGGAATACCCCGATCTGTCGGCAGGCTGGGTTCCCCCACCGTGGTGCCATGTTGTGCCCTTGGCTTCAGAGCTGGCTTTTCCCCACTGGCTGTGGAGGGCAGGCAGAGGGGGTCCTGGCCTTTTCGCTCACTGCTATCAGTGTGGTGCGGTCAGTGTCGTCTCAGCTGGGCTGAGGACTCTTCATGGGGGCCCCCGAGTGGCCGCCACCTCCAGACCCAGAATCGCCACCCACCCTACCCGTATACCCACTGTTGCTGGGCCCTCCCCTCCTGGTGTTTGGTGGTTTACCGTTCATTTTATTACAACAAAGAAAAAGAGAAGTGTTGACCTATGTACCAGGTACCACACGAAGCCCTGCATAGCTTCCAAAACGAAATCGGAAACTACTCCCAGAGTCTGAAACAGATGAGTTCTCCCACCTTCTAGAACGTCACCTCCATGAGGGCAGGGATGTTTTCTGTCTTGTTCCCCGCTGTCTCCCTGGTGCCCAGAACAGAATCTGGCACATAGTAGGCGCTGGGCAAATGTTTGTCGACTGACTGCTCGACATCATATCAGCAGGAAGCATTTCCCATGCATTTGCTAATGACGATTCCACAAAAGGAGCTCCCGTGATTAGCCTTCCTTTCGGGGGGCGGCGTCTAAGATGACGAGAGGGGAAGGAATTGGCCAGCATTCGCCCAGCTGTTCAGGATGGAGCCCACGGCAGAGCTCGGGCCTCTTCCTGCCGCCGCCGAGGAACAAAACCCACTCTCTTCTCTCTCTCTTCGCTCCATCACTGCAACTTGAGCCTTTATACACAGTGGATTTTCAGAGCCTGTGGTTGACATCCAACGAATAAATAGATACCTCTTGGAACAACGTCAGCAAAGCTCTTCAAGACCACTCTGGGGGGCTTACTTCTTGGAAAAGGGCCTCACCTCTTCTTTCAGAAAGAGCTTCGTTCTGGAATCCAGGCAGCAGGCAGGGCTTGCTCCTGGAAGGGTATTTCAACATTCATCAAACGTAATTATTTCCTCAAGTAAAATATTTAAACAGAGCTTCACAGTATCCAACAAAAGAAAATGAGTTTTAGGGGAAATACACACGCACACGCACACACACACACACACACACACACACACACACACACCCCAAATTCTTTCCTCAAAACATAAGCTGGAAGGATTTTTATCTGCTCTCAGAGGGAAAACTCAAGAGGTTTAATTTAAAACTTGGGCGGGCTCATGGCTTTTCAATGGGGTGATTGTTCCATAGTCAGGGAATGAGATAATAAGAAAACGTTTTCGAGTCCAGTGTTTGGTTTGGCTTCAGAAATTCAAACTGGAGTTCTTCTCAAAGCTCTCGGGGCCCTGTGAGTGCCTCGGCTGGAATCTCCTCAGGTCAGAGACCAGATTTGCAATAACATTTATGCAATCAGAGACTTCCAAGGGAATGCAGGCCAAGTGATTGCCTTGTGCATGTGTGCAGAGCTGGGACAAGGACGTGGTTACCTACCCTGGGGGCTTGTCACCCAGCCCCCAGGTGCCCAGAGCCTCTGTATTGGTGTGAAACATGTACTGAGCAAGGCTTAAGAATCACCTGCCCTTATCTGGAAGCCCCCGGGGCAAGACAGCATCTTTTGACCTGTCAGGAGTTCATCATTCTCCCGCTGTCTTTGTCAGCCCACTAGCCAGGAAGTCCAAAACTGTCTTCTCAAAAATGCAGCCTGCATCCTCCCAGCTTCCCTGGGATTCTTTCCGTGTGGATTCTATCGGGTGGAAATGGGCAAAACTGGAGCACGAATGCTGACGACCGTCTTTCCTCTTGGCGTTGCTTCTCTCGCTCTGTCTTGGGAAAATGCTCATTTTCTATGAGAACAGGGCTTCCCAGGGTCAAGTTCAGGGTGCAGGGGAAGCCGGGCAGGACGTCTTGGTGGCTGTTATCCTGGAAGTAACCGGCACTTTGGGGACGGCCTCTGATCCGTGGGTGGCTAGGCGGGAAGGCAGCTTTGGGGTTGGACCACCACCCCATGGTGTCTCCCTAGGGAGGACACTATTCAACCCAGTGTAGTCCCCAAGGGCCTGCACTGAACTGAACTTTCTGTGTCTCCCTACTTAATCCCCACAGCAACCCGTGGAGGCAAGTACAGTTAAAATCCCCATTGATGGGATGGGAAAACTGAGACTCAGAGTGGTGACATGCAAGTACCCAAGATCACACAGCTGGAAAACAATGGAGCTGCGATTGAAACTCAGGTTAGCCTGACTCTGGAGATTCTCTCTTGTCTAAACCTTTACAGTCTTTGGCCCCCTGAATTTTTTTTTTTTTTTGGCTGCATTGGGTCTTGGTTCCTGCACACGGGCTTTCTCTAGTTGCAGCGAGCGGGGGCGACTCTTCCTTGCAGTGCACAGGCTTCTCATTGCGGTGGCTTCTCTTGTTGCGGAGCACAGGCTCTAGGCGCGTGGGCTCAGTAGTTGCGGCACGTGGGCTTCGTTGCCCCGTGGCATGTGGGATCCTCCCAGACCAGGGATCAAACCCATGTCCCCTGCATTGGCAGGAGGATTCCTAACCACTGCGCCACCAGGGAAGTCCTGGACCCCTGAATGTTAAGTCCAAGAGAAGCCCGAATAAGAAGGATCACTCTTGCAGCCTCTTTTCTTCCAGGCACTTGGGTTTTAGAGCCTCTGTTCAAAACACATGAGCTCAACCAGCCGATATTGGGGATCCAAGGCATTACGTTTTTCTAGGGGAGTTCCCTGGTGGCCCAGCGGTTAGGATTCCAGGCTTTCACTGCCGTGGCCTGGGTTCAATCCCTGGTCGGGGAACTGAGATCCCGCAAGCCGTGCGGCCAGGCCAAAAAAAAAAAAAACGTTTTTCTAGGCAAATACTGAGAGAAAACACAGACTGCCAGGGGCTGGGGAGAGGCGGCAATGGGGAGTGACTGCTTCATGGGTGTGACGTCTCCTGCTGGGGTGATGAAAATGTCCTGGGACTAGACAGAGGTGGCGGTTGCACCTAGGGAATGGGCTAAATGCCTCTGAGTTGTACGTGTTATCATGGTTAATTCAGCGTGTTATGTGAATTTTACCTAAAATTTTTCTCTCTTGGTACCTTTCCTTTATCTAACGTCTCACCATGGGAGTTAATCTTTGGTCTCAAGGTGTTGTCAATGCCACCATTGGGGTCACTTCCTTGGTTGGAAGGTGCTGAGCTAATACCCAGGCATAGGTTGGGGTATCTCATTGGCCAGCTGTCCTTTTAGAAAGCACAGGGAATGGGATGCCAGACAGGTACGTTTTGCTGTTTTTTTTTTTGGTGTTGGGGGGAAAGGGATACGGGAAAAGTGTGGTCAGCTGGAAGGCGGGATGTTGAAGTTCACCGGCTTTTCTTGTCTGGGCTGCTGGTCAGTCCAGTACATCCGTGTCCTGACTCCATCAACTGTCCCCAAGACCCTGGCCCTGCCCTCCAGGACAGCTGGGGTTCCTGAACCATCAGCCCTAGGAGCACAGCTGCCTGTGTATTTGCCGAAAGGCCTGATACAGCAATAGCTCAATTTTATTGATCGTGTCAAAAGCAGTAATTCAAGAAAGCTATTTAAATTCACCGGAGGAAGCCAGAGCAATTATCCGCGTCTGCATCAGATTCTCCATCATTTTTGTTATCGGCTCTTGAGCGTGGAGACAGACATTTTGTGTAAGGCTGACGTGGCCGCACAAGGGCCGGTGAAGGCTAGGGGAAAAAATAACAATAACAGTTCGCCGGATATAAATCTATATGCATAAAGGTTTACGGGGTGTTACCATGGGGGCGTGCGGGCACCCAGTGGCTTCAATCCATTTTGTCCCTAATCCCAACCAAATCCCCCCAGCATAGTCCCACGGCCCCTATTTCAGCACATAATAACATTGTGATTTGTGACGAAGCAGGTGATTTTTGTTGTTGTTGCAGTCTTTCCCCCGTAGTTAAACTTTAATGAAAGCTTAAATCACACCAAAATTCTTGTGGGTGACAAGTGAATGAGATCAGTGGAAGGGACAGTGAGTCTGGTTGGAAGGGCTATGGCTGCAGGGAGGCAGGGGAAGGGGACCCACCCCAGCCTCTACCACAGTGCCTTGGACCCCAGAGGATAGCATCCTCCCTGGGCAGGAGTCATGATTAATTCAGCCCTAAATCCCTGGCACTTGGTATATAGTGCCTGGTACACAGCAGGTGCTCAATGAATAATTGAATGAATGAATGAAGGAGCTGGGTGGCTACTTACTTTAAATTGTGGTTTGCCAAACTCAGCTACTCCTGTATATCACGATGTCGTGATATTTTCTCTGTCTGTGCTGGACATCTTCCGTTTGTCTCTGCAGGTCTACTCTCCACCCCTTTTCCATTCTGTTCCCTACAGGCTGACCCCTGTGAGCTGCATCCCCCAAGCTCCCAGCCCTCTGGCATCCAGCTGGATTCAGCCCATGGGAGGTACCAGCTGGCAGCTGGAGGCCGGTGGAAAAAGAAGCCAGGGTATTTATTCCCCGGCTTCCTCTCTGCCTTGCTTCAGGAGGGCTGAGTCCCTTCAATAAACGATAAGACTCCTGTTGAGTGTTCCCCTCCTATAGCGCCCGGCTTCAGGTTCTAGTAAGGCTCTCACCCTTGTCCCTTTCGTGTGCAGTAACAACTCCCCGTATTGCTATTGGGGGGAGGGGTACCATCCCCTGCCCAGACTTTTACAAATGGTCGCTTTGTTAAGTTTTCTCAGTTTCCCATCTGACTGTGCCCTCCTCTATTTTCTTTTGGGATCCTGACTAATAGTATAGCTAAACCATTGCATTCCCATCATTAGTCCCTTTAAAAACAATTCATGTATTTTTATCTGAGTATTGACTTTGCCTTGCCGTCAGCAGTTCTCGTGTAGTGTCAGATCAGCAGCCTAGAATCACCTGGAAGCTTGTTAGAAATGCAAATGCTTGGGGCCCACCCCAGACCTACCGAGTCAGGCACTCTGGGGGTGGGCCCAGCTACCTGTGTTTCCACAAGCCTTCCGGGGATTTTTGACACATGCCCAAGCATGAGAACTGCAGCTCTAAGTAATAATTCCTGCGAATCATAGGTTTGGTGTGTGTAGTTCACACTACGGGTTGCTTTCCCAATATCCATTCTTCTTACCTTTCTTTGTAATAAAACCCTGTTTTATTGTTTAGGACAGCACTGTACCCAGTTTAAACTCCACCTTTCCCAGCATCCTTTGCACGTGATCCGCCTCTGGTCAAATGAGATGTAAGTTTGATGTGGTTGGGTCTGTGAAAGTTCTTTAAAAAGTGAGGGGTGGGGGTGGGGAACAGAAGGAACTAAGGCTGATCTCTTTCCCTTTGTTCTTTCCCTTCTTCCTGCCTGGAATTTAGATGCAATCCTGGAGGTAGAGCAGCCGCCTTGTGACCATAAGGTGACCATTAGAATAAAAGACTTAGAAAAGGGCTCGAGTTACCATGGCATGGTGGAGCTGTCTCTTAACAAAGAGAAATAAATCTCTTATCTGAGTAAGTCACTGTGATTTGGGTTTTTAGATATATGTAGCCAAATGCCATTCCCAGTTAAAATAAATACATAACCATGACAGTAAAAAGTGTTCCTCTGTGTGTGCCACTCCAAATCATGCAAGCCACGAAACTCTGTTTGCATGAAAGCCTCATCATTAAAGGCAAAGACACTGCTTGAAACTGGAAAAAAGAGGCTAGCCTAGGAGAGAGCTGGGTACATAGCAGATGCTGGGTTTTATGTGTTTGTTTTTACCTACATCCTTGCAAACGTGGATTTGAAAAGATTTCTGGAATCAAGTTAAGCTGAAATGAAATTGGGAGAAGAGTTAAGGACACCTGGGAGGTCTCAAATGACATTTTCGCCCGTCATCATTGTCATCGTCATCAGCATCAGTCTCAAAATCTCTAGGATACACACGTTTGCAGGGCCACATGCCAGGCATAGGGGCTCTGAAGGCACACTGGCCTGATCTGAACTTCCAAGAAGCCAGTGTGCAGGCAAGAGGAGAGGCCACGAGGGCATCAGAGCTGTGTAATCACAGAAGACTGCTTGGAAGAGGTGGCATTTGGACTGGCAGCAGGGGTAAAAGAGAATGCCCATTGAATGAATATCTACTTTTCCTAGACACTGTGTAGAGGCTATTGCCAGCCTCATAACCTCTCTGTGATAAAGGGATTATCACGAGGGAACTGAGGCTCAGAGAGGCAAAGTGACTTGCCCAGTGTCACACAGCCTGTTATGTGTAGATCTAGGGCTCAGCTCTGAACTGTGAGAGCCCAAGCTGAACTTATCAGCATTTTAAATGGGGTTTCCCTAGGACACTGAGAAATGCGAGGGAGAGGACCCCAACCCCAGAGAGACCATAGCCTCTTAATACAGCCAAAGGCTTAGAATCTATCAGAGCCCTCCAAGGTGCTTTTAATTATCTGCATTTCCAGAAGAGGAGACCAGCTTAGAGAGGTGAAGCCACTTTCCCAGGGTCACACAGCTGGAGGAGCAGAGCTGGAGCTCAGGCCCAGGTCCATGGGGTTCTAGGGGCTCAGAGTGCACTGGGTATCCCAGGAAGTCTTCCTGGAGGAGGAGGGCTGAATGTGGCCAAGAAGGTAGTGGAGGGAAGATCTAGGCAAAGGTGTGGCAGTGGGAATATGCAGGGTCTATGTGGCCTGGATTAACAAAGAATCCAGTGTGGTTTTTAAAAAATTAACTAATTAATTAATTAATTTTTAGCTGCATTGGGTCTTCGTAGCTGTGTGTGGGCTTTCTCTAGTTGCAGTGAGTGGGAGCTACTCTTCGTTGCAGCGCACTGGCTTCTCATCTTGGTGACTTCTCTTGTGGAGCACGGGCTCTATGCACACAGGCTTCAGTAGTTGCGACATGTGGGCTCAGTAGTTGCGGCGCACGGGCTCTAGAGCACAGGCACAATAGTTGTGGTGCACCGGCTTAGTTGCTCTGCAGCATGTGGGATCTTCCCGGACCAGGGATCGAACCCATGTCCCCTGCATTGGCAGGAGGATTCTTAACCGCTGCGCCGCCAGAGAAGTCCCAAGAATCCAGTGTTCATCGTGTCTTTCCTGTGTGCACCATTCTGAACCCTTCACAGTTATTATCCCCTTTCATCTTCACAACCTTATGAAGTTGGTACTATTTTTGACCCCATTTTACAGAAAGGAAACTGAGGTGCATTCTTAAGCTCTCTGTTCTTGACTTTCAAAGTCTTTTTCTTATTGCTCATTCTGCAGGCAGCCCTGCACCCTGAGCACGATTTCTGTGCAATTTCAGGTGACCGTAGGCAGCAGGGGCCATGCGGTTTGATCACTTGAGGCTTCTCCCTTAACCTCCTAATCTCACGGGTGGATGCTGTTGTAACTGTTCTCTTCTCCCTCCTCTTCACCTCAGGGCCCCACAGTGGATGTCTGTGGCCCTCTTGCCTAGGGTCTTTCCTTCTGCAAGGAAATTTCTCATGTCCCACTGGGGAATCACCCTTCCATTATACTTCACCCTTTAAGTGAGTCAAACTCTCCCCATTGCCACAGTCACTGGGTCAGGGACAGTCTTGTGACCCAGCCATGTGCCTCAGGCTGGGCCAATGAGAACCTTCCCTGGGACTTTTGCTGGAACTACTTGGGAAAAAGATCTCTCTTTCTATGCTATGTTGCTATGCTGGTGGGATGTAACTGAACCTGCCTGAGAAGGAAACCAGCCTAGAGGAAAGTAGCAGCAGGAAGGAGAGACAAATGATGACATTATTTGCACCCCTGAATCCAGCCAGGCCTGAAATCCACCTGGGACTTTTCAGTTCCATGAAACAAGAAATCTGAGAGTTGGATGTCTATCTCTGGCTATGCAATTGTCCCCTCCCTATCCCCCAACCTGGATCATTTCTGGTTGCAGCAGACTTTGCTGAGGTTTGGGGAGCGAGGGAGAGGTCTGGCAGCCAGTCTTTTTTCTCAAGACTCCCCCACTTTCCTGTTTTCCAGTGCTTTCCTTCTCTCACTCCCCAGGCAACTCTATTATCGAAACATTCCTATGCAGCCCCCTACCAAGGTCAGTCTCCAAACCCTCATCATTGTGTCCTACGAAGGAAATGGCCACCCGCTCTCTCCCCATACCCCAGCCTCAGACAAACCAGCTTTGGCCTTTGCCATGTCCACTTTCCCCTCCCTTTAGTGAGTAAGTTAATGGCACCAGAAGGTCTAAGTTCAGGTCCCAAACCCTCTGTTCAACAGTTGTGTGACCTTGGGCAGGTTACTTAACCTCTCTCTGCCTCTGTAACCTGGTCTGTAGAATGGGAATACGGATAATGCACTTGTCTCAGGGTTGCTGTGAGGATTAATTGAGTGAATTTATGGAAAACGTATATAGCGATTTCTCTATAAGCATTTGTAGAGAATGGTACAGGATGGCATAGGAGTCAAATGTTTTGTACCACCTCCATTAGGAAGCAGAAGTAGTTACCAACGTGTTCTAGAGTAATCATTCCCCTAACCCCAGTGCATCTGGAGGACTTTGAATAAAATGTCTCCCGGGCTTCACTGGTGGCGCAGTGGTTGAGAGTCCGCCTGCCGATGCAGGGGACACGGGTTCGTGCCCCGGTCCGGGAAGATCCCACATGTCGCGGAGCGGCTGGGCCCGTGAGCCACGGCCGCTGAGCCTGTGCTCCGCAACGGAAGAGGCCGCAGCAGTGAGAGGCCCGCGTACCGGGGGAAAAAAAAAAAAAAGTCTCCTGCCCAAATAGAAAGGAGGAAGCAGGGGTGGGGTTAGGGTTAGGGAACCTTCAGCATGGGATGGGGGTGGAGGGCTTTGGACTTGATTCCTGGGTGGGAATGAGGTGCTATTTCTAGTTTTTCAATAGAGAGAGGAGATTTCCCAAGAGTTTGCTGTGTGGGGTGGTATGCAGTGGCGCCACATTCTTGCTATAACTTAAGGACTCCTCCCACCCCGCTCCAGAGCTGGATAATAAAGGCGCAGTCCCCCCGCGTGAGCTGAACAGCCTAACAGCTGACGTGGAGATGAAAAAAGGACCCAATCAAGCTAACAGCCCTTCCCGGCTGCCCTGCAATGATTGCGCTTTGTGCTGAGCTGGGGAAAATATTGGCCATTTAAGCTTTCACGCTCTCTGGGGAGCAGCTGCGAGAGGAGGGGCAACCGCTGGGTTAGACTGGAGAGAGTTTGAGCCGCTGTGGGCAGCAGAGAGGGGAGTCTTATTCCAGGCAAGCTCAATGCCCTTCCATGTCTGAAATAACTGCATACTCATGTTCATGCAGACGGCAGGCTATGGTGGTCTTGCTTTGCCCCATTTTACAGATGAGGAAACTGAGGCTCAGAACGAGAAGTGAGCCACTCAAGGTCAGATCAAATGCGGAAAGTTCCAAATGTGGACCAGGTCTGTCTGACTCCAAACTCCATGTAATTTTTGTTGTGCAGGTGGCCTCACAGATCTGGTAGGAACAGGATGGAGGAGGTGGTGTGGGAGTGGAGAAGCCAATTTGGGAAGCAAACCAGAGAGGGCTGAACCTGGGGGCTTTGCATGTGAGAGCGAGGGCAACATAGATGCAGCCAGTTGGAGGAAAAGTGTGTGTGTGTGTGTGTGTGCACACGCGCGCAAAAGAGAGAGAATTATCAGCCTCTTTCTTGGTTCTTCAGAATTCCCTGATGTCCCAGATCACTTTCAGGGCTGTGAAATGTCCACTTATTTCTTATTCTACATAAACCATAAACATATATTTAATTGAGCACCTACTACATACCAGGCACTATGCTCAACTCTGGGAAATCTAGCAGAGGACAGGACAAAAATCGGATGATTCATGGAGTATATATTCTAATTGGGGGTAGAGACACCAACAAAGGTAAATAACCAAGAAGGGACAAAGTAAGGTAAGTTAAGAGCAGAGTCTCAGGCAGTAAGGCAGAGGGGATAGGAATGAAAATCTCTGCATGGGCAGGGAGGAGGAGATGTTCAAGCTGGGATCTGTGTGTCAGGAAAAAGCCAGAGACTGGGTGTCTATAGGCTGGGACTGGATGAGCTGACCTCTGACGCCCTTTACCTTCACCTGAAGGGAGAGAGAGTGAATAGAAACCCCTCAGATGATAGCAATTACCATTGATATCTTGACTGCAACTTCCTGAGAGACCCCGAGCCAGAATTACCCCTGAAGTCACTCCCAAATTCTTGACCCACAGAAACTGAGATAATACTTAATTGTTGTTTAATGCTGCTAAGTTTGGGGGACTTCTGTTATGAGCAATAGATAGCTAATACAAGAGCCATCTCGGATGGATTGTTTCTCTTTGAGGGTGAGAAAAATCTTTCCTAGAAACTTGCTTGCCATTGGCCAGATTGTGTCACATGATCACAGCTAGCCCAGTCTCTGGTTGGGGGCATGATCATCCTGGACCAATCAGGACCCAGGGCCTGGGGCTGACTCTCTAGAAACACTGAGGTTGGCCGATGCTGGAGCAAAGCCCCGGAAGAAGATTTACAAACACTTCCTCCAGACCTCTGAAGCCTCCCACGGTTTAACCCCCAATATACCCTTTACAATGACCATTTATGGAACACAAACTGTACGCCTGCATTTTTACCCGTACGAAGTTCTGGCTCCACAGTTTTCATGCCCGAGTTCCCAGTTAAAATCCCACCCTTCCTTCAAGGATGACCCCAGTCTCCATCTCATCTTGGGAGCCTTCCAAGGCCCCCCACAGAGGTTCATCAGACAGATACGGGTGATTTAACCACTTGCTGCCACCGCCTGGAGTTATTTCGTCACTTGTTGCTTTGTTTATAGTTGGTTCCTCCTCTCCCAGCCCCATTAGGACTAAAGGTCTTGTTGCCTCTTTATTGCTTAGAAACACTGGTTCAGGGGTCTGGGCGCTTGGGTTAGAGTCATGGCTCCTCCAGTTCTCAGCTGTGTGACCTTGGGCAAGATGCTTAACCTTCTGTTGCCTCATTTTCCTCACCTTCAAGATAGAGATGATAATAGTACTTCTGTCAGAGGGCTGTGCTGAAGTTTCAATGAAGCTTGTGTATCCAACGCTCGGCAGTTAATACATTGTCATTAAAGGATTAATTAATTCAACAGAGCCCCTTCCCCTCCACTTTTGGAGGCTGACTCCCTTTGTTGTGGCCTGGGACTCAGGAAAGAGATGTTTTTTTTCTCCCTCCCCCTCCCTCCCTCCCTCTCCCTCCCTCCCTCCCTCCCTCCCTCTCCCTCCCTCCCTCCCTCCCTCTCCCTCCCTCCCTCCCTCCCTCTCCCTCCCTCCCTCCCTCCCTCTCCCTCCCTCCCCCCCTCCCTCCCTCCCTCTCCCCCTCCCTCCCTCCCTCCCTCCCTCTCTCTCCCTCCCTCCCTCCCTCCCTCCCACTCTCTCTTTTTCCCCCTCCCTCCCCCTGCTGCAGTAGCTGGCAGCCACCCTGGCATTGATCGAAAGGGTGATTTCCAAGCCCTGTGCACCTGACCGTGATGCTGACAGCCAGCCCCTGAGCCCCTGAGCCCCTGAGCCCCTGAGCCCCTGGCAGGAGACAGCCTGCCTTGAATGTGTCCTTTCCAGACGAGGTGTCTGGCAGGAGATTTCTTCCTCAGGCGGCTCCTTGCAGGAAGCCTTCCAAGGTGCCACCCAAGGGCACACCTGTGCCCAGGCTGGGGGAGTGTGAAATCAGGCCTGGCTCAATAGAAATCAGACGCTAGGTTCCCTCAGCTTCTCCTTTCCATTCATTGCTGCCCTGGGGGATTACTCTTGGGGACAGGACTCTGGGTACTTAGTAATAATAATAGTGATAATAATAACACCGTCTGTTGAGATCTCCCTATGGGCCAGGCTCCGTGCCAAGTGGATTATTCCACTGAATCAGCACAGCAGCCCTGTGAGTGGGTCCTAGCGTCATCCCCACTTTACAGATGAGAATGCAGAGGCACTGAGGGCAAGGCACTGACCCTGACGGGACAGGAGGGAACAGAAGCCTGGAATCTGACGAGTTGGAGAAGTTCTTGAGGGCTGTACCGTGGGTTGTGGGTCGGAGCACCGCAGCTGAGAGCAGGAAGACCCTGCGCTTGAGGTCAGGCTGGCCTGGGTGAATCTGCTCCCCACTCACTGGGCAAGTTCTTAAAGCCCCAGCACCTCAGTGTCATCATCTGTAAAATGGAGCCAAATGTGGTCTCCCTCCTAGGCTGTAAGAGTGTTGATGGAAAAATGAACCTGGAGCCCATGATACACATGGATATGTGGAATACAGTAGGTGCTCAGTAAATGAGAGCTGGAAAGGGAATTCCCTGGAGGTCTAGTTTTTAGGGCTCTGCACTTCCACTGCAGGGGGCACGGGTTCGATCCCTGGTTGGGGAACTAAGATCCTGCATGCTGTGAGGCATGGCCAAAAAAAAAAAAAAAAAAAAGCTGGAAAGGCCGCAGGAGGCTGGAATTCCATATCAAATAGTCTCAGAAAGAGGCCTCTCCCTGTCCCCCTACTTTTTCTAAGATGCTGGCTTTTAACAACCAGTTACTTTCAAGTGGGAATAAGAGAGAGTCAGGAAGGGAGAAAAGAATATTTGGTATGATCTTTGGCTACAAGTAACAGAAAACCTAACCCAGTGATGTAAACAAACAGGGTTTAATTTTCCCATACAAAAAGAAGTCTGGGAGGTGGGAGTAAGTTCCAAAGCTCAGGTCATTCCAGGTCACTGTCTGTGCTTCTCTTGGCCTCTCCCTCAGATCACAAGGTGGCTGCCATGACTCCAGGCATCACATCCATGTTCAAGGCATGAATAAAGAGCACAAGGGCATCAGCTACCTTTGCTCCTTTTATTAGGGAAAGCAAAACCTTTCCTACAGTTGTACCAGTTGGCCTCAGCCTCCATCTCATTGGCCAGAACTGCAGAGGATCCTGAGGGAGCAAATAGTTAGACTTTCTGGACATGGTGGTTGATGCAGGAATGGAGAAAAGGCTGGGAATTTGTGATGGGTCAGTCACAGTGTCTGTCACAGAGAGTCCATTTATTGCCAATATCTATACAATCACACAACACTCCATAGAGTTAAGAGCACAAACCATGGAGGTGGGTCTCCCGGGTTCAAATCCCAGCTTGGCCATTTTTCTAGCTGTGTGACCTCGAGCAAGTTACTTAACCTTTCTGTAGCTCAGATTCTTTATCTGTAAAAGGGTGATCATATTAGTACCTCCCTTGTTGGGCCATTATCTGAGTTAAATGTTAATTCATGCAAAGTGTTTGGACAGTGCCCAGCCTGTACAAAGCTCTTCATAGGTATTAGCTACTATTATCCCCACTGCCTCCCATCCCGTTACCCGTCAAGGCTGAAAACTGACATAGGTCACGTTGTCCTGGTTTTTATATGACTCATTGTGGATTAACATATGCACCAAAAATATACTCAGTAGGATGATGGCCCACAAGGCAAACTGTAGTGTTCTGAGATTACCTTGTGAATTCCCTCATCTAAATAAAACCGGGAACTAGAAATGGCTCAGCCTTTTCCCCATCCACAAACCAGTCCACTTCCTCCTCCTCTATGGAGTGCACAGGGCCGCAGAGAATATTACTTAGAAGAATAGAAAAGGCATTCCAGAATCCAGTGCTAATAACATTACTCTAAAAGCATTTCTCCCCTGTTCAAAGTTAACTCGCCCCTAATGATGATAAACTCCCCCTGCCGCTGCCTGGCCCTACCAGTCTGAGGAGGCCAGATGATTCTCCAAAGGAGTACGTTTCAACCTCCAGCCAGGGTCCTGGTGTCCTATGTGCTCTGGGGCAGCCTGGGTGCCAACAGTACCGGTTTGGTCCCTGGCAGGAGGCAGGTGCTGGGAGGCATGTGGAAACCGTCTGAATGTTGTCCTGGGGAAGGAAATGGCCACCCTGCTGTCTCCTGACCTCCTGGGTTCCTCTTTATGAACTTTCAAAAACAAAAGCCGCAGGGAGAAGACAATGCGCCACTCGCAGGTACCTGAGGAAGACGCTGGCATGTTTGGCTCATTTAAGCTGGATAAGACCCAAATCTCGGAGGCAGCTCTGCGGGTTTGACACTTGGAACAATACTCTGGTTTTCACCGGGTGAGTCACGCTTGGGAGACAGAGAACTGGGTTACTGGCAGTTTCGTTTTGACTTTGTGACAACTTATGCCCTTCCCTCCTCACTCCCTTTATGCCAGCCCTAAAAAAGCATCCAGGGCCTGAAGTGGAGAGAGGATTTGTTTCTCTTGATCTGCTCAGGGGAGACTCTGAGTAGGACTTTCTTTGGAGATGTGGATAAACTGTGGTGTACCTAGGGTTGCTTTGTGAATTACCAAGCATCGTTGTTCAGGGAATGAGTCACAGTACTTTGAAGGCTTGACATTCTGGAGTCCTTAGACGTGTAGCTGATCAGCAAAAGGGACGTTTCACCCTTGTGGCCTCTTTGGAGCTGGGAACATTCTGGATAATAGTACATTTACTCTCTCCACCAGCACCATCTCAAGATTTAGTCTAGAGTCTGTGGGTGACAGGGAAACTTAGACCTTCTCCTGCCCAATGAGCCCAGATCTTACCAGTTTTCCCCAAAAGTACTCACGGTATCACATATTTACTATAGGACACATTCAAATGAATTATGTGCTGAGAATTTAAGATGATCGCAAATGGACCATTTTGACCCAAATGATCACAGTAGTTCTGTGCGGTGTCAGGGGCTAGTGATACAACATGGATGGGGTGACCTACGTATGTCTGCCATGAATTTTTTAAAGAAATATTTGTTTACTTTTTTGGCTACACCTCGCAGCTTGCGGGATCTTAGTTCCCCGACCAGGGATTGAACCCGGGCCCTCGGCAGTGAAAGCGCCAGGTCCTAACCTAACTGGACGGCCAGGAATTCCCTCCGCCATGAACTGATGTCCCAGACATGGAGTGTTAAATGCGAAAAGCAAGTCAGAGAACAACATGGAACAGAAAATGGGAAAAAAAGGAAAACAAAAGTTAAAAACCAAATCAAGAAATTTTCTGCCAAGAAGTGGTATGGTATAGCGGTCCAAGTGAGGATCAAAGCCAGACCGTCTGAGTTCACCACTGCCCACCATCGGCTAGCTCGGTCCCTATCTGAGCCTCACTTTCTCCATCTGTAAAATGGGGGTAAGAATATAACAGCCCTAGAGGATTCGCTAGGGGCACCATACAAGCATGTGTTCAAGGAATCCAGTCCTTCCCAAGGGCACCACCGCCTTTGACTGTGGTTTTCATCTCTGTGCTGGGGGTTGGAATCTGGGGGCTGACGATCTACTTCCCACTAGAAATGCTGGCGTTTTTCACTGTCAGCACATGTGGATTACATGTGTAAATTTTTAACAAGAAAAAAAAAAAAGAAAATTAGTAATGCTATTTTTAAAGGGAGTTTTTAAGATCTCCTGGCCCGCTGAAGGGCCATTGTGCAGTTTGGGGGCTGCCGGCTGGGGAGTGAGCACAGGGGGGGGCTCAGCCCGGGGCCAGGGCTGTGGGTGGAGGCATGAGGCCTGGAGAAGGTGATGGGGCCGCTGGACGCTTATCAGGGGTGGGGTGGGGAGCTGTGCTTTCCTCCTGAGAGGCCCCTCTCATGTTACCTGGCAGCTTTAGGACAGAAGTTCTTGAGCAAAGCAGGCTCCTTCCTGCCCAGCGATGAGCTGAGATTAAACGGCTGGTTGAAGCACAAAGGAAGAGCTTCATCTGGAAAATTCCACTGCAGGGTGAGGCTTGCCAGGCCTCGAGTGCAGGGGCCTGGGGAGGCCTGAGGGTTCCCTAAGAGGTCGGCTGGGTGCCAGTGGGAAAGGGGTTCATTCAGTCAAGTAGCAAATTTTTCCCGAGCACCTACTATGTGCTAGCCACCGTTCTAGGCACCAAGGACGTGGCCAATGGATAAATAAATGCCTGTGAGAATTCCACACTCCAGTTGTGAGTTCTGTCAAGACACTAAAGTAGTTTGATGGGACAGAATGCGACTGGGTATTGGTGGGGTGGAGGTAGGGGTGGAGTGAGCGTGTCTACTTTTGATCAAGTGGCAGGGAAGGCCTCTCTGAGGAGGTGACATTCGCACAGAAATCTGAGTAAAATAAGGGAGCCAGGCCTGGGTATCTGGGGAAAAGCATGCCGGCCGAGGGCACAGTGTGTGCAAAGGTCCTGGGGTTGGAGTGGGCTTGGCATGTTTTGGAAAGAACTTGGAGCCTAATGGTTTAGGGGGGAAATGGTGGGGATGAGGCCAGTAAGATGAGCGGGACCAGGTCATGCTGGGTCTTGTGGGTCACGGTGAGGAATTTGGATTTGGGAATTTACTTCCTCGTTCACTCAATATACCTGGTTTTTCAACACTAGTTAGGTGCTCAGGGTACACTCCTGGATGTTTTCAGTTTATCTAAGTCAAACGGACTTTGTCTGTTCACACAGTAAATGTTGGGGCAGAGCCCACCTGCTCCCCTTCCACAATTGGGAACAGAGGCCCAGAGGAGGTGTTTGGGATGACAGGCAGAGCTGAGGACCAGCAATGGTCAAGAGTGAGGTGGGCACGGCACTCAGGGCACAGAGTGGAGGGAGGTGCGCCCTCTCCACAGAGGCGGCACCTGAGAATGAATGAGCGCTTCCTTGGAACTTGCACCTGGATGCCTTGCTTGTCTCACTCTCATCCAGGAATTGCTGAGGATTCTTGGACCTGGTTTCTACAGACCCAGGAGGTCCCTGGAGCAGCTCAGACCCTTGAGGGCGGCAGTTGAGGGGGTAGAGATGCTCTCCTTGAGGCCACCTTGGGCCAGCTACCTTCAGGAAGCTTCCAGCAGAGCTGGCCAGCTGTTCCTCCATCAGCCCTGTCCTCCCCCCAGACACAAACATGTGTGTCCCCTTTTCACCTGTGTGTCCTGTGTGGGCAGTGCCACCACACGTTATGGGTTGAATCGTGTTCCCCATGAAGATGTGTTGAAGTCCTAATCCCTGGAACCTGTGAATGTGATCTGACTTGGAAATAACGTTTTTGCAAATGCAATCCAGTTAAGATGGGGTCATTCAGGGCCCTAATCGAATACGACTGGCGTCCTTAGAAGAAGAGGAGAGATACAGAGGGAAAAAGTCACGTGAGGATGGAGGTGGAGATGGGAGGGATGCAGCCACAGCTGAGGAACGCCTGGGGCCCTGGGAAGCTGGAAGAAGCCAGGGAGGATCCTCCCCTGGAGACTCTGGAGCGAGCCCAGCCCTTGACCTTGACGTGGGACTTCTGACCTCCAGAACTGTTGTCCTAAGATAAGAGTCTGGGGAACCTTGTTATGGCAGTCCCGGATGCTAACACGTGGTGTTCAGCGGGTGAGGGTGCTAAGACCCTGAGGGGTGGCCAGACCTGCCTGCAGCCACACAGCTGGTCAAGGTCACAGTCAGGACTTGAACCCAGGCCGCCTCAGTGTCAATCCAGGGCAGCTGCCCATCTGTCCCCACCTGTACCTTCAGCCCTCTGCAGGGCTAGGGCTTTGCCCACGCACACAGACCCCCTGGGGACTCCTCGGTCAAATGTAGGTCCTGGTGTGCCTGGTCTGGGAAGGGGGTTAGCCTGGGCTCTGCTCCACATGAGGCTTTTGCCACCTGTGCGTGGACAACGCTTTGAGCAGCAAAGACCTAGAAGATGACTTAGCCGCCAGTCCAGACACCAGCCTACCTCACTCAGAGAGCGCCATGTTGTTCAGTATTCATCCCTCGGAGACAGTGACTCAGTCCAGCATGGGGTGAATCCCAATTAGCTGAGTCAGGGGTCAGCAAACTGATTCTCTGTAAAGAGTCAAATCATAATCCTTTCAGGCTTTGTGGGCCAGAACGTCTCTGTTGCTACTAACTGGCTCATCTTGGGCTGTACTTTGTCCCGGTGAGATGTGATGACTGGACCTGGGCAGCCACTTGGGGACCTTGAAGAGCATGATCTATATTGAGGGCAGCAGAAAAGAGAAGAGAGGGAAAGAGCCTGGTTCTGATGCCACCCCTGAGCTGCTGAATCAACCAGCCCGGGAGCTCCTTCACCTCAGGATTTCTTATCATGGAAAATAGAAATCTTTTTCATTATTAAAGCTGTTTGAATTCGGAGTTTTTAATTTGCTGCCTAAGACATTCTGACTGATACAACCTCCTCCAGGTGCCCCAGGCCTTTGAGCTGCTAACTTTCCTCCTGCCCAAGTAAGCAGCATCTTTTCTAGGTGCTGCAGAAGGTGACCCATGACCAGGTCTCAGGGTGCAGTGAGAATTGCACAGAATTGAAAGTCTAGAGGTTTGGCTCCCCGCCCCAAAGCTGTGTGACTCTGACCAAACCAAGTGGCCTTCTGGTAAAACGAGGGCAACTCTACTGGTCAGACAGGTTTGCTGTGGCGTCCTAGGAAGGTAAATAACAACGGCTAGGACAGCAGGCAGGGCTCCACCCACGAGTCCTGGGTCTCTCCTCTGATTCTGCAATTCTGTGGTTCTGCAATTCCGTGTGCTTTCCTCCTGACTGCCCGTACTCTTGCCTCGCTTCTGCACACAGCTTTGGCCCCGTGTCCAGAAAGCCTGGCCGGCCTGGGAGTTGTCATCCCACTGGGACAGCCCTTAGGCGACCATTGACAGTGTGGGGGTCCGGCCCCCTGCTCTGGAGGCAGGACAAACTTCGAGGTGTAACTCACGTTCCAGAGACCCCTGCGGATCAGGCGAGGTGCCTCAAGTGACACCTCAGCTTGGCATCCCCTCCTTCTCTGTCCTCTTCCCGCTGCTGGCCTCCCCAGGAGGACCTGGCTGCAAATCCTCATCTGTTTCTGGGGGGAAACTGGGTGAGCCCCAGGCGCGTACTCCGTGCTCATTGTTGCTCTAAGAACTTTGCATGTATTAACTCATCTCATCCTTCCCAGGAGTCTCTGAAGCAGGTACTATTATTCCACTTTGCAGAAGGGGAAACTGAGGCCCAGAGAGGTTCAGTAACTTGTCCAGGCTCACACAGCTTGTCTCACTCCAGAGTCTGTATCTTAACCATTGCATTATACTATGCAATGGCACTCCGGGGCCAGCATCCTGGGTTCAAGCCCTGGCTTTGCTTTTTACTAGTCATGTGACCCTAGGCAAGCAATTTTGCCCTTTTGGACTATAGTCTTTTTATCTATTAAATGGGTTATCATGATAATTAAGTCATTACTACTTGTACAGAGCTGAGTACTCAATACATGTCAGCTGGTATTAGTTATTATTAAGAGAGGGATGTCTTAGAGCTGGCTTTGCTCTGCTGGGGTAGCACGTGGGCAGGGAGCTCTCAGGACCCCCGAGTGACCCCTGGGGGAGGAGGAGGGAGGGGTAACCAGCTGAGCCCCAGCCCACTCAGTCAGTGCCCAGGAGAGGCAGGATGGGGCCCACGCGGAGTGAGGGCAACCAGCACTGTTGCCATGGCAGCAGCCTCCAGCAGGTTCCCAGCTGTCCAAGGAGCCTGTGGGGTCTCCACCCACCTCCCTGGCTGAAGGCAGCCAGGTGGCTGCGGGACCTCCATGCCCATGCGCAGCCCCCTGACTTACAGCCGGAGTGACTTACATCACTCAGTGATGACCCAGGGGGGCGGCCACACAGGGAAGCGTCAGGGCCACCCCTGAGGCCTGATTAACAGGAAGAGCATCCTGCAATCTGAGCGGGTTTGGGAGTGGGCGGGGGGGAAGGTGAGGGCGTCCTGAGGCCAGCAGCCTCCTTCCCACCAGGGAACCCCGCCCCCTTTCCTATGCCATTTATCTGTCCAGGAGGTTGGAACGGGTGAGAGGTTTTGAATCTAGCTGTGAAGACCGCCTGTCTGCCAGGGGCTTTGCTTGGATCGGTCCCACCCAGTAGCTCCGCCTTAAAGAACACTTGCTGCATACCAGGTGCTGTCTTTTTATTTTTTTACCTTTATTTTTATTTTTAATTTTTTGACTGCACAGCAGGGCATGTGGGATCTTAGTTCCCTGACCAGGGATCGAACCCGTGTCCCCTGCAGTGGAAGTGTGGCGTCTTCCTCGGAGTCTCAACCACTGGACGGCCAGGGAGGTCAGCACTTTGGGAACAGGTCCTCGAATCCTCATGAGTCTGTGGTGTTGTTCTATTTCCTATTTTACAGATAGGAAAACTGAGGCACAGAGAGCCTAAGTCACCTGTCCCAGCAAGGCCTCTGCTTCCCCCAGTCCTTCTCTATTTCACTGAACAGGGGCCCTCAGATGACACCCGGGACACACAAGCAGGCATTTACTGGGCCCCTACTGAATGCAGGCATGGTTCTGGCCACTGCGGTGTGTGGAGATGAATCACGGCACAGCTGGGACCCCCAGAAAGAAGCGTGCAGGTGGCCCAGAGACCCTGTTCTCCACCTCCACTAGGATTGCTCAGCTCTGGCCTAGAGGGGGGAGTCAAGTGTGGCCTGCAACCTTTTTTTCCCTCTGAAGGTAGGAACAAAGACCATCTCACTTGGCAATTACAGCAAACTCAGCTCTGCTGGTCTCCAGCTGTCTCTTCTGCCTGATGGGGTTTCTTTGGGGTAAATATTAAATCAAATCAAACTTCAAGCTCCCTGGCAAGCTGTTCTGTATCCCCACCACCTCGCTCCCCTCCCCGGCAAGATCTCCCCTCTCGCCTCCTTCCCTCTGGCATCTGGCTGGGGGAGGCGGGATGCATGGATCCTCAGGGTGGCGGCAGGGCAGAGACTCAAGTTCAAGGGCTGGTGTTGTGTGCCCAGGGGATACCAGTGCCCAGGGAGCTGGGGCTTGTCCTGACAGAGGTGAGAACTCTCGGCAGACAGCCCCTGGGGTCAGCCCCCGACCCTCCTTTTCACAGGTTTCACTCCTGGCCACTGTGGCCAAGCTGTGGGAGGTGGGTATTTGCTGCTCCTTCCAGAGCCTCAGTTTCCTCATCTGTAAAATGGGGCTGCAACCCTTTCTCTGCTCTGAGAAACCACCCTGTTTTGCAGACCTCATGAAAATAACACAGAGCAAGTGCCTTATAAACTGTAACTGTATCATTGCGACTCACTTCTGTACCACCTTCGTAACTCACAGAGCAACTAAAAAATATGAAGTGTGAAACTCCCCTCCCTCCTTTCCTTCTCTTTTTTCTCCTTCTTCCTCCCCCTCCTTCCCTCTCTCCCTCTCCCCTCCTCCCCTCCTTTCCTTCTTCCTTCCTGCTTGCATAGAAAAGAAATTCTGAGCTCAGATCATTTTTCCCCATGCAGGGGGTTTCCGCCCCCATCATGGGCCGGGGGGCGGGTGGTCAGGGGACCATGGAAGGCGACAGCTCAGGCACCCAGACCTGCAGGCGGGCATGAGGAGGGAACATTATTCTCTGTAATGTCACGGTCATCCTCAGTACTTTTTATGTTCAAAGTGCTTCCTTGGCGCTGAATAATTAATTCTCGCCACACTCCGTGCGAGGGAATAAATAAATGTCACTTGTATGGGGTGACTAAGCCCACGGGGAATCAGGGCTGACAGCTTCAGGCGCCAGCAGAGGGGTCGGCTGGGGACGTTGCCGTCAGAGCCCACGGCTGGGGCAGCACTGACTGGGAGGGGTGATGGGTAGGGCCCACGTGGGCTTCGGGCGTCTCCTTCGCTTGCTCTGGAAGCATCAGGAGCTCCAGTGAGATGCAGGCCCCGGACCGCAGTGTTCTCATGTGCCTCCACCTTCCGGTCTGTGAAATAGGAATCATCCTGGTGCTTATTTCCCAGACTTACCGGGACCAATGCAGATACAGCCCTCACGGAGGTTGGCCCCAGGGAGAACTTTTGCACAGGATGTTGGGATGTCGGGATATCACTGCCACCTCACATGCCCACTGCTCCCCCACCCCCCCGAAATCCCTGGGGTCTCTTCCCAGGCCTCACTTTCCCCAGACTCCCCACCAGGGCCCCACTCACCCCTCATCTCCCACCCCTGCCCCTCCCTGGGCTCACCTGCTCTGGCCCAGGGGCCCCGGTTCCCCACAGCTGTCTCGGGCACATGAAGCCCGTTCCCACTGCAGGACTTTCTGCTGGCTGTTCCCTCAGCCCAGAACATTCTTCCCCAGGGAGCCTGAGGGCTGACTCCTTGCCCCACCCAGGGCTCTGCTCCATGTCACCTCCTCAGAGAAGGCATCCCTGACTGCCCGTCTAAAATGATCAAATGGATAAGAATACCACTGTCCTTCCCTCACCCCTTATTTTTCATGTATTCACTATAGCTCATCCGTCCCCTCTGCCCCGGAGACTGCAAACTTGGTCAGGGCAGAGACCTTGTCCTTCTTGGTCACCACTGTCTCCCCAGTGCCTGGCATGTAGTAGGTGTTCAACAAATAATTAGTTTGTTCACTGCTGTATTCCCCATGCCTAGAACGGCTCCCAGCACATAGTAGGTGCTCAATGCACATTTGTTTGCTCGCTGTTGTCATCAGCCTAGTGACTGACACAGAGTAGGTGTCTAATATATATTTGTTGTCAAATTTGTTGATTCCTAGAAAAGTGCCTGGATCCTGGGGCCAGAGGCAGACCCAGCGGGCCCAGATGAGACCCAGAAGTCTGGGAGGGGACAGGCGTCCCTCGCTCCACCCTGGAGACCCCAACTTGTCCAGCTGAGCAGAAAGCAAGAGGAATAGGTACTCAACAAATATTTGTTTTATTTGTCATTGTATATCTAGGACCAGCACCTAGTAGGCACTTGGTGTTTGGGGAATGAATGAATGGTTGGATGAAGGGGTTGGATTCCGAAGCCCCAGAATCTTCCAGAACAGAGGTGCCTGCACTATGCGGGGAGAGGTTGGGCCACAGCAGCCAGGCGTGGCAGG
Source organism: Stenella coeruleoalba (assembly GCF_951394435.1). Taxonomy (NCBI): domain Eukaryota; kingdom Metazoa; phylum Chordata; class Mammalia; order Artiodactyla; family Delphinidae; genus Stenella; species Stenella coeruleoalba. The sequence continues at coordinate 84,266,711 of NC_137160.1, read as the reverse complement.
CAACACACGTCTCCACCGTGCTCGGCCAGCTCCGAGGCCGCTCGCCCCGGCACCAGGCCCGACCACGGCAGAGAAGGAGGGGACTGCAGATGGCTGGCCATCTGGCCGCGCAGAAGGCTGTCTGTGCCGACGCCCCCCCGTTCCCCACCGGCCCATGCTGTGCTTCCTCTTCCTCTCTGCTCAGCGGGGCCAGCGGGCGCGGGCTCGAGGGTGGGTGGAGGGGTCCCTGTCCCCTCCCAGATTTCTGGGCCTCATCTGGGGCCCCTGGAGTGTGTTGGGTCTGCCTCTGGCCCCAGGATCCAGCATGGGCCGGGTGGCGCACGGGTCAGAAGGAGTGTGAGCAGGGAGACAAGGACCAGGCCAGGTGGGCTCTGAGGACAGGGCTGGGGCTGGACCCATCCCTCTTCCCAGCACACACACCGTGCTGCCTGCTACCTCCTACCCTGGCGAGGGTGGGCAGGGCGGGGCCTGGGGACAGAGAACAGGAGCCTGGGCAAGTACCCGAGGATGCATCTGCATGTCTGGGGGTGCACGGGAGGAAGGCGGAATTTTGAATATTCCAGTTCACATATTTGAGTTAGATATTTTTCTGTCTGTGATTGAGTTCATGGTACACGTGAATTTTTAGCTAGATGTGTGAGGATACATACGCATGTATTCGTGTGTGCCTACCCGTGCTGTCCCAGTGGTGAGCGTTAGATTTTATTTTTAGGTGTAGGCCCCTATGTAGGGGTGTGTGGGCAGGTGGGCTTCCTGCACGCCTGTGTGTACACGCCTACGGGCTGGTGCATGGTCTAGCATGTTGTATGCGTGTGTGCCGGGGAACAAGCTTGTGTGAGGGGCGAGCGCGTCTGGTCTATCTGCATGTCTATGGGGTGTGTGCACATATGTACGCACATGCATTCAATGGTCACACATGTGCCAAAGAATAGGACTGTGTGTGTTCGTGTGTTGTGTGTACATGCATGTATTTATAGACGTGATGTGCATACGTGTATGTGGAGTGTGTGAGCATGTTTGTATATATGGATGTGTGTACATGTGTTTATATGTGTGCAGTTAGGGATGTGTGTGTGTGCTGAATGTGTATGTATAGCCTCCTGACAGCATAGACATTGGAGCCAGATCACCTGGGTTCATGTCCCAGATCTGTCACTTGCTGGCCCATGTGGTTTTAGGCAGGTGATTTAAAGTATCTGGACTGTGATGGGGCAGCACGGTTTCTGTGGGAGGTCCAGGGATCTTGGGCTCTTTTTGTTAGATTAGAGGTGGGTTCAGGGAGTCAAGGACAGTTTCCTTAAAAAAGGGACATTTGAACTGGGTCTTGACGGGTGAGTAGGAGTTCAACAGTCAGAAAAAGTTTAGAACTCTCCAGGCAGATAGCACAGCATTTAAGAAGTCAGTCACTGACTCTACCCCTGGTCCAGGCTATCTTTTCTTCCCCAGATGGCGCAGAAAGCCTTTCTACTGGTTTCTCACACCCTCTTTCTGAAGTGCATTCCGGACTTTGGAACAGATTCCTCCCCTTCCTCATGACCTTGCCCTTGGGCCAGCCCCTTAGCTTCTCTGTGCCTCGGTTATCTTTTCTCTTGTGAGGCTTTTGGTAGCTGTTTCTCAGGACTGTACAGACGAGGAAGTCAATGCTGAGATGCACAGCGGTTTGCTTAAGGTCACACAGTAGAGCTGGGAAAAGAAGCATTTCCGAGGAGTAGCCTAGGCTCTGTTAGAGGCACCAGAATGCGGGTCTCCATTTTGCAAAGTTTAGCTCGGACTTAAGAGTTTAAAGCCAGCACCTCCTTCAACAAACATGTTGTAGAGGCAGCATTCAAATTTCATTAATTGAACACGTTAATTGGGCACCTGCTGTGTGCCTGGCTCAGGGGACACATCAGTGTCAGATCCTCTAGGAACGGAAGGTCCAGACCCGCGTTGTCCAGTATGGTAACCACTAGCCACGTGGGGTTTGGGGGGCAGAATAATGGCCCCCAAAGATGTCCGTGTCCTAATCCCCGGAACCTGTGAATATGTGACCTTACATGACAAAGGGACTTTGCAGATGTGATTCAGTTAGGGATCTCAGAAAAGGGAGATCGTCCTGGATTATTGCAGGGGCCACCCAGTGTAACCACAAGAGTCCTCATAAGAGGAGGCAGGAGGGAAGAGGAGCTGGGGAAGATCCAGTGATGGAAGCAGACGTCAGAGTGATACGGGGCCATGAGACTCTAGAAGCTGAAAAAGGCAAGAAAACACATTCTCCTCCCTCCCACTCGGCACCCGAGTCTCCAGAGAGGAGTGCAGCCCTGCCAACACCTTGACTGCAGACCAGTAAGGCCCAGTGCAGACCTCTGCCCTCAAGAACTGTAAGGGAATACATTTGCATTGTTTAGCAAATCCCCTGGCCGTCCAGTGGTTAGGATTCCGTGCTTGCACTGCAGGGGGCGCGGGTTCAATCCCTGGTCCGGCAACTAAGATCCCCCATGCTGTATGGCACGGCCAAAACTAAATAAATAAGTAAAATAAAAAATAAAATAAATTCCGCTGGACAACACTGGTTTAGACAGACACAAGCAGGCAAACCAACAGATGAGGTAACTCCAAATGGTGAAGAGTCCTAAAGCCTAAATCTACTGAGATAGAAGAGCTGCCTCCCGGGGGTCTATTTCTTGCTAAATCCATGACAGGAATTGGGGGCTCAGAGAAGTTAAGCCACTTGCCCAAAGTCACACAGCAAGAGAAGCGTAGGAGGACCAGGGAAGGTCAGATTGACCCAGCAGGTGTCAGAGCAGGTGGGGAAAGCTGGGAATTCAGCCTTTCCAACAAAAAACCAAGAGGCCTCCTGCAGCGAACTCCAGGCCCCTTTCCCATGAGACTCTCATCCTCTTGGGAGACATTTCCCCCCAAACACTGGCCAAGGTGACTGTATTCATTTCCTGGGGCTTCCATAACAATTACCACAAACTACGTGCCTTAAAAGACAGAAACGTATTCTCTTAACAGCTCTGGAGGCCAAAACCCTGAGATCAAGGTGTTGGCAGGGCGGTGCTCCCCTGAAGAAGGCTCTAGGGGAGGATCCTTCCACGTCTTTTCCAGCTTCTAGTGGTTGCCAGCTTCCTGGGTATTCCTTGGTTTGTGGCCCCATCACTCCCATATCTGTCTCCATGGTCACATGGCTGTCTTCCCTCTGTGTATCACTGTGTCCAGATTTCCATATCTTATAAAGACACCAGTCATTGGAGCTCATCTTTTTTTTTTAATTGAAGTATAGTTGGCTTACAATGTTGTGCTAGTTTCTGATGTACAGCAAAGGAATTCAGTTTTATATATATATATATATATATATATATGTATATATATATTCTTTTCCATTATGGTTTATCACAGGATATTGAATATAGTTCCCTGTGCTATAGAGTATGTCCTTGTTGTTTATCTATTTTATATATAGTAGTCTGTATCTGCTAATCCCAAACTCTTAATTTATCCCTCCCCCACTTTCCCCTTTGGTCACCATAAGTTTGTTTTCTGTGCCTGTGAGTCTGTTTCGGTTTGGAAGTAAGTTCATTTGTACCATATTTTAGATTCCACATATCAGTGGTATCATATGATATTTGTTTTTGTCTGTCTGACTTACTTCACTTTGTATGATAATCTCTATGTCCATCCACGTTGCTGCAAATGGCATTATTCCATTCTTCTTTATGGCTGAGTAGCGTTCCATTGTGTACGGGTGTGTGTGCGTGTGTGTGTGCACGTGTGTGTGTGTGTATCTCACATCTTTATCCGTTCATCTCCAATAAGACCTCATCTTAATTTAATTTTATCTGCACAGACCCTATTTCCATATAAAGTCACCTTCACAGGTAGACACAAATTTGGGGGGGGCGGTGGATAGGACATTATTCAACCCAGTACAGAGACTCCAAGCAATTGTCCTTGGACCTGACGGATGTAGACCTGTGCTTCCCAGGCAGTGAGCTGGGGAGCTCGGGGTTCAAATCCCTGCTTCACTACTCACTGGCTGTGTGACCTTTGGTAAGTTGTTTAACCTCTCTGGGTCCCATGTGAGGATGATAACAGCACCTACTTCTACTTCATAGGGTTGTTGAGGATTAAATGAGATGGTGCACTGAATGTCCTGGAATTGACTCAAGCCCACAGCAAGCTCTTCTTAAGCATTCACCATCATAACCTTCCTTCCCCAGTGGTTGAGAGGACCTGGGGTGGATGCAGACACAGCATTAAATAATCCTCAGTGACAAGAAAGTCACTCCCTTTCTCCTTTCCATTCTTCTGCCAACCTGAAGGAGAAAGTCTCCACAGGGTGCTGATATGTCTTTGACGGGGCTCACTGAGGCTGGCTCAGTTATCTTTACAACAAAGCAAGAGAAAGTTTCCATCTCAAAAAAACTTCATCTGGTCAGGCAGCAGGATGGAAGCCAGATTTTGGTGATCCCCTTCGTGTCCTTGTATTTATTTTCACGGTCACCTTCTATTTATGACATGTGATATTGGCTTTCCAATTATGGGGTAATCTAACCTGTCTTTTTTAAGTCAATGTATTTTCTTAAAGAGAAAGCAAGTGGTTGATTTTAAAGAATTAAGCAAATGGTAGTTCTGGTGTGGAGAGGGCAGGAACTGGTCCCATGAGTGCTGCAGGGGGGATGGGGCAGAGCTGCGCGGGGATGCCTGAATGCCCCGGGAGTGTGTGTGTGTGTGTGTGTGTGTGTGTGTGTGTGTGTGTGTGGCAGCAGTTTGGGCATTTGAGGTCCAGAGTGGAATGTTTCCTTGTAAGCTTCAAAGGATCCAATTAGCTGGATTATCTCCTGATCTGTGTAGACGCCACCCGGGTATAATTCACATTCAACATCATCTCCCTTCTTTCAGAGGTGACCTGCCCAGGGTAGCAGGACAGAATGGGAACCAGGAAGTCCCACAGGACCTGAGTGAGGGAGTGGAGAGCAGAATGGGGCTGAAAAGTGCGGGACTCATTGCGATTCAGCCTCCTCCAATCTCAGCAAAAGGAAATTCTCCAGCCTGGGTTATGCAAACATCTAGCAAGTTCACCTTCAAGGGTTTAATTTGCTTCCCCACTCCTCCACTCTCAGAAGTGCCATTCACGAGTCAGTGAGAGCGGGCTGGGCCTGAGCTTCTGGAAGGACCAACACTGTAAAGGACAGTTTGTCCCAAAGCACGTGGGCCACTGCTTTGTCCCGGGAAATTCACAGCAAGTACCGAGTGGTATGGCTGAGCCAACTTCTGCCAGCAGGCACAGGGCTGTGTGCAGCTCAGGGGCCTCGGGGGACTCAAGCGTGGCCTCTCCTTTTTTTCTCGCAACAGACTAGCATTAACCCAGGCATGGGAGTGAGTGAGCTCTGGAGACAGATTCTGTTGTGCAATCAGACAAGTAATAGCTCCCCATGAGAGCCTCCACCCACAATCCCTCCGACTAGCTCACTCTTCCCAGTATCTGTTGCTATGTAACAAACCACCCCAAACTTAGTGGCATAAAACAACAGCAGTGATTTTATTATGTCACGGTTCTGGCATCAACGAGGCTCGGCTAGGTGGTCTCAGGCAGGGTCCGAGTTGCAACTGAGGTCTCAGTTGCAGTCACATGGTCCCTGGGGCTGGGGTCATCTTGCTGTTTGCTCACTCACACATCTTGCAACTCACACAATAGATGCTGGTTATCAGCTGGGACCTCAACTGGGACTGTGGCCTCCTCGGGCAGCTTGGGCTTCCTCACAACATGTCGGCCTCACAACATGTAGGAAAAAGTATCTCAGGAGGGCCAGGAAGAAGCTGTGTCACCTTCTGTAACTTAGCCTCAGAAGTCACATAGTGTCACGTCCATCATAGCCACAGCCCTGGCCAAGAGGAGGGACATGGACCCCGCCTCTCAATTGCAGGAGTGACAACTTCATATTGCAAAGATAGCTTGTGAGATGGAAGAACTTGTGGCCACCTTGTAAAATACACTGCCGCTCCCACCGTTTCCTGCTCTGATTCCAGTCCAGATTCTTCCCAGCTTCTGATTCTGTGGACTTTCATCAGGCACCTGGTGAGCACTCGCTGCTTTCATTAACATCCGCACATTAACTCTCCACAACTCCACTTTGCGGTCGGCCTGCCATATTCCCATTTCACAACCATGGGCTCTGAGGATCAGAAAGTCTAAGGTACCTGCCCAAGTTCCCACGGCTGTTCAGCAGTTTTAGGGAACATCGGTAGCTTTGGATGCCTCTTCTGGTCACTGTCCTTGCATTTCCTCGAAGATGACCCCTCCCTCACCTCAGACCATGTGGTTTGGGGTTAGTCTGACTCCACCCATTGGTCCATAGATGGGCATGTGACTAAAGCATGGCCAATCAGAATTTTCCAAACCTGTAGCCTCGGTGATTGGTTCAGGGACCATCAGGTGACCCAGTTTGGTCCACTCAGAGGTAATCCTAGAACAGTTGGGAAGAGAGAATTTTTGGGGTGACTAACCACCATGAATGCTCAGCTGAGCCTGCTGGATGCCTTTTGCATCTTGAGGGCGAGGCCTACCTGAGAATAAAGCCAGCATAGACAAAAATGACCACGAGACAGAAAGAGATAGCATCCTGAGGTCAGTGCTTGAGCCCCTGGATCCAGCCATACCTGAAGCTGGCCCTACCCTTGGACTTTGTCATTATAAAAGCCAATATCTTTTCTTTTTAACTGAGGCCATTTTGAGTTGAGTTTTCTAGGATAAGCAAAAGACTCTTGGCCTATAATGAGGCAGAAAAAGAATTTGAGTCCAAGCCTATCTAAGTCCAAATTCCAAATTCTTTCCCCAGAACCATGCCACCTCCCTGAGTCCCACCCACCTTCCGTGTCCAGATCAATTCTTCCTTTTCTGTGATGCCTTCCCTACAGACATCAGCTCACAGCATCTCTCCTCAACTCTAATTGTTGGAGTTTGTGGACTTTGGTCTAAGTGTTTTACAGGGAGGGCCCCCCTCATCCACACCGTGCCCTCTTCTGTAATCACGGGTGCTTGAAGTTTCACCATCAGAGCAGAATTCCTTTGGATTAAGCATTGCCCTCCTCAAGTGATTGTTTTAGAATCCTGATCCCCTGAGAGTGGAACTCGACTCACTACGGCCTAAGGAAAAATGGACAAGGGTGTTCAGGACGGAGATACAGGGCAGTGAAACCATGAAGGCGGGTGTGTTTGATTCTGACCAGAAAGGAGGACGTGGCATTTAAGCTGCATCTTAAAAAAAAAAAAAAAAAAGACAGGATTTGACAGTCAGGGATGTGGGAAAGGGCATTGGAGGTGGAAAGAGCAGACTAAGATGTGAGAATCTGTGGGGAACGTTCAGGAAACAGCGTAAAATTAGCTGCTGTGGATGGTGTGTGATGTAGGACAGAAGGCTGCTCAGATGATCCCGGGAACGTGAAACACCAGGCTGAGGAATTTGATCTTTATTCTCCTGGCACTAGGGAGCCACTGAAGGTGCTCGAGCAGTGGGGAGAGCCTCAATCAGAGCAGCACTTTAGGAAGATTAATTTGTGCCCCGAGGTGGGGGAGGGAGTGGCTTGAAGAGGCCAGAGGCAGGGCCAAGGGAAGCCGAGAGAGAAATGAGTTCATCTGGATAAGAGTCAGACAATGGATGGGTTAGGAGTGATGGGGGACGTTCTTGGGGACAATTGCCTTGATAGAGACACAGACTGCATGCCAGCACAGGGGTGGAGCATTAGAGAAGCCTGTGTTTTGGCCCCTTTGCCACGCGACGTCCAGGCTCAGCATCTTCCTCCTTTAAGAATGGCATCCAGGGAATTCTCTGGCGGTCCAGTGGTTAGGACTCGGTGCTTTCACTGCCGAGGTCCTGGGTTCGATCCCCGGTCGGGGAGTTAAGATCCCACGGCCAAAAAGAAAACAAGAAAAGAATGGCCTCCATCCCCAGCCCTCCACATGTAGATCCTGGTGTGCAGACCAGGATGGCGTTACTTTGCTGAGCAGCTTTCCACTGTGTGGACGTACCACAGCTCTCTCACCTATTCACTGCTGGTGGCCATTTGGGTAGTTCCCAGTAAGCCCCTTTTTAAGTGTCAATAGATGTCACCTCGCACAAAGCAATAAACTCTGAGAAAGCGCTGATGGGATGGGCCAGCTGCCTTTTATCTAGTACACCTTGAAATAAATGCGTAAGTGTCACAAATCACACATGTTTGTCCAGGACCATCTTTCTCCTGCTCGGGGCTCGCCCTGGCAGAGGCTGTGGGAATCGCTGCTGCAGTGGTTGTGTTGTTGCACGAGGATGCCGCCGCGGGACCGGAGATGGGCATGGACGCCAAGCCTCTTCTCATCCTTGGACGAGAGGGCTTCTGGAAGCCGCTCTGGCTGGGCCCCTGCCCCCCACCTCCAGTCTCAGCTGGATGGAGACATTGAGCCCAATTCATGCTGCCTTCAAAGGGCTCCTGTCTGAACCAGGCTCTTGGGCTAACCTCAGCCAAATCCTCGCCTAAGGAAACACACTGGGCCCTTGTTCAGACGGAGGCCCGCCTGCAGGAGGTCAGCCCAGCTGCGAGGGCAGAAGCCCCAGCTCAGCGGTGGAGTGTGGCACGGGGGCCTCCCGGGCTCGCTGCCCGCCAGCCCCAGGCCCACCACCCTAGACGAGACAGAGGCTGCCTGGGAAGGCGGAGGCCTCACCTGGGGGTTCCCACACGTGTCCGCTGCTGAGTCGGGAAGGGCCGGTCCCTCGGCCTGGGGTGTGGATCGCACTCCCCTCCACCGCGCAGAAACTACACGCAATCCACTTTCCTTTCTTCCTCCTGGGATTGGAACTGCTTCTGCCCAAGCAGAGCTCTTCTGTTGGCTATTAAGTGCCCTCCAGGCTGCAGATCTTAAGAATCATTCTACTGGGAGAAGCAAGCCTGAGAACCTGCCTACATACAAGGGGAGAGGATTACACAGGGGCTTGAACACCAGAAAATGACAGGGATCCGTCGCGGGAGAACATCTGAGGGTCTGTCTCTCGCGCCGCTTGTTCTCCACCTCTGGGGAGATCCCCAAGGCTGTCAGAACCCTGTCCCCTCCCCATTCTATAGTCCCCCTCCCCCACTGCTCTGGCGCCCACCCACGTGTCAATGAGTCCCACGTTTCTGTCTCTATCCACCTGTGTACTCAGTATTGCCACTCAGATGTCTCAAAGGGACCTAGGCACATCCAAAATCATCCTCTCCCACCTGAACTCCAGACCCAAATCTCCGTGGTGTTGAAGGGAGAAACCTCTATGAGCATCTTCCTGGGAACGGTCAGAACTGCCAGTCTTGGGGGCAGATCTCCCGGGGAGATAGGAGGGCAGATCCATCCCTGCGGAGACCCTACACTCACCACCACACGTTCCTGCAGACAGGGCTGTGCTCTCCAAGGCCACCACCTGGTGGGCCCGTCCTGGACCGTGAGATCTCCAAAGCCCTCCCCTGCCCAGGGTTGCTGTCTCCTTAGGTGACAGCACATTGCCAGTGGGTGGAGGGGAACCGAGAGGCATTTATGGAAGAGAGAACTGACGATGGGGAGATTTAATTCACTGCGGATCCACTGCTTTTCAGGCCGGGCCTGGAGGAAGCTGCAGACCCATGTGCTTGTGACCTTCATTCATTTCAGACTTTCCTGGGAAGGGGCTGGGTGGGAGGAGGCCGCAGGTGGGGAGGAGGGAGAAGAATGGGCTGGGAGCTTGTCCACCCACCAGGGTACTCGGGAAATGAGTCCCAGGAAATTGTCTTGCAGAAAAGGAAAGAGAGGAGCCGGGGTCCATTCTCTGGTTTCTAAAAGGAGGCAGGAAAAAAAATCATTCTGTAAATTTGCAGTCCTCTCTCCCTGAGCTTTTTTTTTTTCCCCTCTGCAAGCACAGAGGACATGGTCCCCGTGTCCTGCCACGGCGAGAGCGGCTCGTTAATTAAACAGACGACCAGATGTCACCGTTCATTAGACCGCGTGCGCAGCCCCTCCAGGTGGCTCCTTCCCCAGACCCCCGCCCCTGGCGGCCCCAGCCCTGGAGAAAGAGCCTGGCACACAGCGGGGTGGAGGTGCCCAGCCCGCCCCCCCCCGCCCCCGAGTCCTTGTCGGTAGGGGCACCGCAGCCAGACGCGAGGCGATGGAGACTTCTAATTTTCATCGTGCCTGTCTGTCGAGCTCCATTTTAAATCACTTTAACGGCAGATTAAGAATATATAAGCTGATGTTAGAGGACATTCTTAGTGCCTTTACAAATATCTTAAATCAAAAGTTCGGCTTAATTGCACTTGGGCGTTAGAGGAGGCTGGGGTGGGGGCAGGGTGTGGCTCCGATGAGCCCCGGTAGTAAGGGGCCTGGGAGGGGAGAGGGGAGCCCCTGGGGTGTAGCGTGGAGGGTCCACAGGTCTCCGAGAGCAAAACATCTGTCCCGTTTGCACGTGATGATTGAGTTTTCCCTTCCCGTCCAGACCTCGCGTGCAACACCAGGTACACCTGCAAACCAGGGGTAACCACGCCCGAGGCAAAGCCCTGCCCTGCCCTCTCTGGAGCTGCAGCCTGGCAAGGAAGATGTCCAGTAACCAAGTGACCACAGCAGCAGTTGTTGACCACATATGATGTATCAGGCCCTGTTCCACGCACCCGACCGACATATAGTATCTCATTTAATCCTCTCTGGGTGGGATTATCATTCTCCTCATTTTAAAAAGCAGGCTAAGAGAGGTTAAATGACTTGGCTGAGGTCACACTGCTTTTCAGTGAGAGACCAAGATTTGCACCCAGGCAGCCTGTGGTGCCAGAGTCTGTGCTCTAACCACTGCACCTTTCTGCTTCTCCCTCCATATGGGATGAGTGTCAAGAGAGTTTCCACGGAGAGACGGAGCGGGGGAGCTTAACTGGGGGCTTGACTTCACCCAGGGGCACAGAGGAGGCTTCCCAGAGCAGAGATGCTTCACTAGGACCTGATGGGTGAGTAGGAGTGAGGCCGAGCGAAGTGGGAAGTACGTGGCAAGGGAGCTAGAACGGCATGTGCAAAGGCCCTGAGGCAGGCCATCTCTTGGTATGTCTGGGGAACAGAAAGAAGGATTTTTTTCCTTCTGTTTCACTCATGGTTATATATCCAGGGCTGAGTGCAGTGCCTGGCACCAAGTAGATGAGGAGTGAATATTTACTGAATGAATAAAGAGAGGAGGTTCCACTGCAAGGCCAGATGTCAGTGATCGAAAGAGGCCTGTGAACAGCCACCCCGGGACGCTTCTACAACCCACCCCTTCTGCCAGCCTTCTGGTGGGGAGGGGCCCCCACACGGCAAGGGCTGCGTGGGCTGCCAGTGCCATTGTCTTTGTGTCTTGCGGAGTCTCTTGACACTGACATGGCCGTAGGAGGCGCGCAGAAGGAGACGCCCTCCAACTCTGCAGTGGGCATGCTTGCTTCGGCCTCCCCAGCATCCTTTCCTCCCGTTTCTTGCTTTTGCATCTCCATTTTCCTTTGGGACCATCTCTCTCCCAATTGCAGCCCGTGAGAAGGAGGAGGGGTGCCACATCCCAAGTTCTAGGGATGGCCAATCAGCAAAGTGCATTCCCTTGACCACAGTGACTGGCTCAGGGATGGCCATCTGACCTGAAAGGAAGCAATGAGAGTCAGCCCTGCAACGTTTGCTGAAATTACTGCAGCAGAGAAGCTTTGTCTATGTGGAGTTTGCTGAGCTGCTGATCATCCTAGGTGCTCCTGGGGTGCTTCTGTCATCCTTTGGGGAGAGGCTGCAAAGGCAAACAGGACTGAGAGATGAAGAGAGAGTGACTCCTGGAACCTTTGAGTCCCTGGATCCAGCCATTCCTGAAGTCACTTTCCCCTGAAACTTTCCAGTTACATGACCCAATAAATTCTCTCCTCTGTTTACACCGGGGAGTGTCGGGTTTTCTCTTATGTGTCAGCCACTGGCTCAAGAGATTTCCAACCATTGTTCAATCTAACTGTCACACACAGAAAATTGGCACGCATTTCAGAAGTTCTGCAGAGCCTCCCATGGAAGCCAGGCTTACTTTCTCTGCCTTGAGTTTGCTGAGGGAGTCAGGACACCCACTCAAATCTCAATTCTCTTGCACGTCAGCTGGTGACTGACTTGAGACTTGCCCTCTCAGAGGGGGCCCTGGTTTCATTAGCCGGAACATAGAGTTATAATCTCTGGCTCACCAGTTTCACTCAGTTGTGGATGTGTTTGGTGGCCAGTGATGTTGGCCAACAGGCTTTAGAGCTGCAGCTCTTATGTAAGACCCACCATGTCCCACACTTCACCTCCCATGACTCTTACCCTGCTGTAGTCACACTGGCTATTTATTTGGTTTCTTGGACACAACAAGCTCATTCCTACCTCAGGGTCTTTGCACTTACTGTTCCTTCTGCCTGAAATGCTCCTCCCTTGAGATTAGGCACGTCTGGGTCCTATTCCATCTTCAAGGCTCAGCTCAAAGGTTGCCTCCTCCAAGAAGCCCTCCCTGACCTTCCCCTAAGGTCCCTGACTCCTCATCTCCCTATTTTATCTCTTTCCAGTCCTTATTATTTCTGAACTCACTTTTTTGTGAATGAATGTCTGCCTCCTCTCACAAACCTGGAAACTGTGAGCGCAGGGAGGCTGTTGGTCTTGCCCTCTGCTGTCTGTTGTGTCTCCGGCACAGTGGGTGCTCAGTGAATCTTTGTGGACTGACTGTGTGACCTCAGGCTAGTCACTTACCCTTTCAGAGGCCACCTTCTTTTTCTCACTTGTAATTTGGCATCTTCATTCGTGTCTGGCACTCATGGGATCCAGTGAAATGATGATGACTCTGTAAGCCCTTGAATTATATTGCAATCATATTAAAAAGTGAGGGCTGCTTATTAGGTTGTGGGCGGGTCTTCCACCCTCCCAACAAATCTCCTACTTCCTTCCATCCCTAAATCCAACCCTAAAGGAGAGATTCTCCTTGCCACACAGACTTCAATCCAGGAGGACTTCCTGGAAAAGGGGGCATTCTTCACCCAGCTTTATCAGTCTCTTGAACCCTAGGGTTGACTTGCTCCTTGCAAAACTTCCTCCTCGGGGGCTTCCCTGGTGGCGCAGTGGTTGAGAGTCCACCTGCTGATGCAGGGGACGCGGGTTCGTGCCCCGGTCCGGGAAGATCCCACGTGCCGCGGAGCGGCTAGGCCCGTGAGCCATTGCCGCTGAGCCTGCACATCCGGAGCCTGTGCTCTGCAACGGGAGAGGCCACAACAGTGAGAGGCCCGCGTACCCCCGCCCCCCCCCAAAAAAAACTTCCTACTCGGAACTTCCCTGGTAGCCCAGTGGGTAAGACTCTGCGCTCCCAACGCAGGGGGCCAAGGTTCGATCCCTGGTCCGGGAACTAGATCCCGCATGCGTGCCACAACTAACAAGTCCGCATGCTGCAACTAAAAGATCCCGTGTGTCACAACTAAGAGGACCTGATGAAGCTAAAATAAATAAATTAATTAATTAATATTAAAACAAACAGAAAAACCCTCCCCTATTCCCTTCCCAAAGCCCTGACATGCTTCCCTTCCCTAAGCCCTCACCATTGTCACTGCCCGCCCCCCACCCCCAACCCAGAACATTTTCTTCAAGAATGCAAGCAGCGGTCAAGGGCATGGCCTCCTCCCCCAGCATCCCCGCCCCCTAGACTGGGGAATTAGACTCTGGGCCATGCCATCTGTCTGAAAACAATTAGCAGTAAACGCCAGCACACTGGGGCTCCAGGTCACCAGGGGACGAAGCGGTGGGGTTATAAATCCAGAAGGTTCCCAGCTGAATCAGCCTTCCTGTCCGTGGGCCAAGAAAAATCCTCCCAGCTGCCCCTGGGGAGAGAGGTTCCCAGCCACCTCTTGGGGGATGGAGGGGAGGCTCTAGCCGAGCGTCACAAAGCCCTGGCCTCAGCTGGGGAGGCGGATGGGGGACCATCTGGCGGAGTGCAGGGACGTGTCCGGGCCAGACGGAAAAGCAGCCTTATTTGCTGTGTATTGTGTGTTCCTTCTCAAAACACTCCGCGCATATGCTTCAAGTGCGTGGCTCTCCGCCAGCTGGGACCAGGGGTGGGTCAGTGGGAGTACTTCCGAAGGGAGGGGTGACGGGTATGAGCCTGTCTACGGGGTGGGGACAGCTCGTAGTGCCCCACCCCACCCGACTCGGCCCGGGGTTCCTCTTCTCCAGCCCCCCTGCTTGGCCCGTGCCTAAGTTTCCCCTATTACGCCTCCTCCCCCCGCGCCCCCCCACCCCCGCTCAAATGTCACTTCCCCTTACAACGGAAGGGGAGCCCACTTTGCCAAACTTGACTGCGTTTAGCTACATAAGGTCTGGCTCACCAAGCCGTTTCTTCATTTCGGTAATTTGAATAAGTTGCTAGTGAATTAAAAAAACAGGAGATGCTACATACAAATCTGATGTTCAGCTTGTTATGAAAAATCGAGAACTCTGGCAAGCCTTTGCCATCAGCGCAGCCGCGATCGGCCCAGGTTGGGGGTGGGGGGCAGGCAGGGAGGGGGGAGAGGAGGTGCCTGCCCCTTACGCCTGGCATGACTTCTCTGTTCCAATCCTCTGCTCATTCATTCACTCGTTCAATAGCAGTGGGACCTGTCGCTGTGCCTGCTTCTTTATACGGCGCTTTGATTCTCACAGGGAAGACAGACGTTAAATCCTAAACCAGGGCATATGTAATATAATGTCACATGGTGATAAGTGTTACTAAGGAAATATATAGCAGAGAAAGGGGTTGGAGAGGGATGGGGGTAGGAGGGGCTGCTGCTAAGGCAGACCCATCAGGCCTGAATGAGCTGAAGGGCCCCCATGGTGCAGGAAAAGCACGCCTGCAGGAAGGAACAGCAGGTGAAAAGCCCCTGAGGCTGGGAGCTGGAGGGAGTGAGTGAGGGGTGGCCAGGCTCTTCTGAAGCAGGTAATCTGGACAGGCCCGGCTTGGGGTTACCCCAGGTGGAGCCCTAGCTTGGGGTTACCCCCAGTGGAGCCCTATTCTGCTTTAGCCTCTGGGAAATCCAGCTAGTGAACCCTGGAGGACTTCCTGAGTGGGGCCGACTTTGAGGATCCCAGGTGGTTTGATCCTGATTCTCAGCCTCTTCCGGACTAGCTGGGGTGGTCCTGGTGGCAGGGATGGGGGGGTGGGGTGTGGTTTCCCCAGAGGCAAGGCTCCTTAGTGGTTAAGTCTCCAGCTTCCTGGGTTCAAGTCCCCTCTCCCCCTCACCTCGGGCAGGGGACTTCCCCTCTCTGAGCCCAAGTTTCCCCATCTGTAAAATGGAGGATCTAGAACTCACCTCAGGGGACTGTTGTCTTACTAAGTTAATACCTATGTGCACATCTATATAAAAATATCTATGCAAAATGTCCAGGCAGATGCTCGGCACATAGAAAGTGCTGTGTGACCGTTAGCCATTTTAATTTAAGGAGCAAAGGGAGACCATTGTTTAAAGGAGTGGTCCTCAAACTTTTTGGTCTCCAGACCCACGACACTTAAAAATTATCAAGGACCCCAAGCAAAGAGCTTTCGTTTATATGAGTTCTGTTATTCAGTATTTCTCATATTAGAGATTGGTAAAATTTTAAAACATGAATTTATTAATTCACTCAAAAAGGAAGATAATACACTTATTACATGTTAATGTCAATAATATATTTTTATGACAAATAATGATTTGTCATAAAAATGATTTGTCTCAAGCCAAAAACTATGTGGCAGGAGTGGCCTTGTTTTCTGTTTGTGCAAATCTCTTTCATGTCCGGGATCTGGATGTTCAGATCTGCTCCACGTCCAGCCTGTTGTCATTTGTCTTCTTGGTGGAAGGCAGTGAAGCAAAGCCAGCTCACTGGCTGGGGGCTGGAAAACGAGGGCCTTGTGGATCCCCCCAAAGGGTCTCAGACCCCCAGGGGTCCTTAGGCCACACTTCAGGAATGGCTGGTCTAGGGCTTCCCTGGTAGCGCAGTGGTTAAGAATCCATCTGCCAATGCAGGGGACACAAGTTCGAGCCCTGGTCTGGGAAGATCCCACATGCCTTGGAGCAACTAAGCCCGTGCACCACAACTACTGAGCCTGTGCTCTAGAGCCCACGAGCCACAACTACTGAGCCCACATGCCGCAACTACTGAAGCCCGCGTGCCTAGAGCCCATGCTCCACAACAAGAGAAGCCACAGCAATGAGAAGCCCGTGCACCGCAATGAAGAGTAGCCCCCCGCTCGCCGCAACTAAAGAAAAGCCCTCACGCAGCGACGCGGACGCACCGCAGCCAAAAATAAAAAAAAAGAATGGCTGGTCTGGGGGGCCGTTCAGGGTGGCTTTGTCTCTCCGAAGTGCAGGGTGGGGACGGGGCCCCAGGAGACAGTGTCTGGATTCAGCTTGCCTGCCGAGGCTCGGAGGGGCTGGTCCTGGGACCTGGCCGGCGGGAGGTAGGAAGGGCTCTGCTCTGCTGACATCACAGACCCATGGGCGAGGCCGGCAAGTAAGCGGGGCGTTATAACCAGAATATGGGGGGCATGCTGGCCATTGGGGAGCATGACAGAGACACCCCGACCCTCTGCGGGGAGGGGATGGCGTCCCCTGATCAGAATTCTCCTACTGGCCCCTCGTATGAGCCCCAAAGTGCCCAGACCCGGGCGATTCAGCGCTGGCTCTGTGAGTCCCTTCAACAGCCTTCAGGGCTCCATTATCCCCATTTCATGGAGGGAGAAACTGAGGCTCCTGCCCCACAAAGTTGAGTCATAGGTGTGGGCGGCAGAGTCTGGGAGGGCATCCCAGGCCTGGGGTCCTCGAAAGAGCTGGGGGACCACCCCAGGCAGAATCAAGATGGTCCTGCCCCTCCAACATGAAGGTCTCTGGGGCACTGGACGGCATCGGGCCAGGGGACAGACGACCCAGTCTCTTCCTTTCCCAGAACGTCAGGAAAGGAGAGCTGCGGCTGAGAGGGGGAGAGGGAGCCACCCTTGCCAACGGCTCTCATAGCCTCAGTTTCCTCATCTATAAAATGGGGCAATAATACTCCCAACTGTGTAGTTCTCAAGATGAATCAACTGCATGCCCCCCAGGCGCCTGGCACACCGTGGACACATGACCCACATCCCACTCCTGCTGTGACCTCCTCCACTTGCAGAAATTTCCCCAGGACCCGCTTGGCCTTGTCAGCAAGTCCCCCTTGTGTTATTTTTTTTTTATAAAAGCACTGCCTTGTATGGGCGCTTACAGGCTTTGCTGAGTCCCTTGTGACCTTTACCTCCTTTAAGCCTCTCGGCGGCTCCTCCAGGAGCGCAGCACCCGTATCCCCGTTCTAAGGAGACAAGACTGAGGGGTACTTGCACAGATACACAGGCAGGAAGACACACATTTCCCTGCCCTGCCATCGCAGAGACAGCAGCAAGTTGCAAGGGAACAGGGCAGGTGGACAGGCCTTGCCCGCACGGGGACAGAACAGAAAGCCCCCAGTCCCCGCCGTTGGGGTGGGGGGGTCACCAATTGCCCCCCCTTGCTCGGAACTGAGAGGTTCCTGGGACGCAGGACTCTTGGTGCTACACCAGGGACAGTCCTGAGCAAATCAGGGTGGAGCTGGTCGTTCTACCCTCACAGCACCACTATTTCCCATCCCAGGTCTGGGATGAGAGAGGAAAGGGGGGTTTGAACAAAGCCCCAAAGTGCCTCATCAATGGGGACTGATTCCAGCAAACCCAAACCTCAAAGCTGTCAGAACGGATCCTCTGGCCCGAGCGGAGGCTGCAGGGCGGATCAGGCAGCCGCAGGGCCTGCCCGAATGACCTCATTTGCTCATCCCGGGATTCGAAGATGATTTCACCAGCGGCCCAGGCCAAGAGGAAGGGAGCGTTTCACGCCTTGTTCCTACTCCACAGCAGTTGACAGGTTGATCCCGGTGACCCAGAGTGGATGGAGACACTTAGCCTCCTGGCTGAGATCAATCCCTAGACAGCCAGACAGCCTGGGACCCTGCCTTGCTGAGCCCAAGACCCTTTGGGGGCTGAAAGCAGAAAAATAACAATTAACACCAATTCCCACCTGGAATTCCCTAAAATGCTGGCCTGATTCCCCAGACCTCACCACAACCTTCTGATGAGGAAATCAAAGCAGTTTATCTGGAGTCAGATTTGCTACTTCCTGGCTGTGTGTCCTTGGTAAGTTGCTTAACCTCTCTGAACCTGTTTCCTCATCTGTACCTAAGGGACAGTTTAGTTGATATTCTTGTTACTTGGTTCATTCTTTCCCTCCTTTGACCTTCTCAGCCGCTCTCTGAGAAATGGGTTATTTTATACATCAGGATGGAGGTTCAGAAAGGTAAAGTAACATGGACAAAAAGCCCACGGCTCTAAGAGTAAAGTGAGATTTGAACCTGACCTTGACAGGCTGAAGCCCATCTCATCCCCATGACACCTGGGCTGCCTGAGAAGTGAGTAAGATGAAGACATGCTGTATGAGACATTAGTACTCTTTGCTTCTCAAAGTGCGATCCCCGGACCATCAGCATTAGGTTGTTGAAATGCAGAATCTCAGGCTCCACCAGAAACCAGCTGAGTCACAATCTGTCTTTTAAACATCTCCTCAGGTGATGGGTGTGCACGGTAAAGTTCGAGAACCTCTGGGCTAGATCAGGGTTTCCTAGAGTTTGTTCAGGAAAATGGGAGTAGGTATAATTAAAATAAAAGATAATAGGAGGGTGTGGTTTAGTACCCAAATCAATCTGGGACATGCAGGGTTAAACAAAAAGAAAGTACAGGACTTACTAAGGCCTTTAATAATCAAATGTACATTCTGTGTCTGTAGGAGACATATCCCAATTGTATCAAAAGATCAATTTTTTTGGACACAGCATCTTGTGTTCTGCAGAATAGAGTGGAGGGAAAACCTGGATCCTGTAGATATTAATGATAAAATCACAGCTCCCATTTATTCAGCACTTATTACGCATCAGGCCCTGGACTCCTCCACATCTTACTGTGTAACTTTCATCCTCAAAGTTACCTCATCGTTCAAGATGGCTCCTGTAGCTCCAGCCATCGCATCTGCATTCTAGGCAGCTGGAGGAAGGAAAGAGATCATCCTTCAACTGAGTCATTCTCCTTTAAGGAGCCTTCCTGGAAGTTCCATGAAACACTTCCACCTTCATCTCACTGGCCAGCTTTAGCTACACAGCTGAACCTAAATGCAAGTGAGGCTAGGAAATGTTGCCCAGATAAAAATTGATGTGTTGTGGCTAAAGAAGAAGGGGAGGGTGGATATTGAGAAGATAATGATCAGTCCCTGCCCAGAAGCTTTCCTGGGGGAGAGGGGCTTGTCCAAGTCATACTGCTGGTCAGTAAGGGAACCATATTTGAACCCACCAAGGCCAAGTATCTCAGCTTTTGCTACCTTTGCTAATTGTCTAAAGAGGAAAATCAAAAGGTTTGATTTAAAATGTTCTTTTAAAGTTTTCTTTTCTTTTTTTTTTTTCTGCTCAGAGAAGTGCGAGAAACATTGGGTAACACGAAGGGAAACAGATTTCTTGGCTCCAGGACTTTTCCAAGTGAATCAAGAGGCCATAGATAACAGAAGCCCTGATTCAAAATGGCTTCTCCAAGGAAGAAGTGTGTACTATGTCACAGAGAGGGTGTCAGGGCTGGTTGATTCAGAAGCCCACTTGGTGTCAAACAGGACCTAGGCTCTTTCCATTTCTGTGCTTTGCCATCTTTAGGCTCATCCCCTCATGGTGCGGTATGGCTGCTGGTGAGCCAGCCATCCTGTCACAAAACCCTAAAGGCAGCAGAGTGAATAGCCTTTCCTCACAGCCCTATGTAAAGACAAGGAAATCTTTCCCAAAGCTGCCCAACACACTTCCCCTATTCCTAGAGTTCTCCACGTAACCCCTCCTAGGCCAGTTGTGAAACCGGAGAGGCCTCGGAACTCCACTATTGGTTTAACTGCGGGGCAAGGGTGGGACCAAGGCAGCACCTGGACAAAATCAAGGTTCTATTGACAGGGAAGGGGGATCGCTAGTAAGGCCAAACCAACATGGCAGGTCATGGAGACTTTGAATGTGCCAACACACTTTGTGTAATCCCTGTAGGGGAGAAGGTGGCTCAGCCCCTGCCCAGAGAGCCGGCTGGCTGTGGGAGAGGTGCTGGGTGAGGTGAGGGGCCAGGGCATTTGCCCCCAATGGATTGTGGAGGAGATCACATGAGATTAATTTTTTCCCAAGTTGCATGTTGGGAACACGGTGTTTTACTGTTTTATTTACCTCCATTAAATATTTTTCTGGGGACTTCCCTGGCGATCCAGTAGGGGATCCAGTTAGGACTCCACTCTTTCACTGCCGAGGGTGCGGGTTCCATCCCTGGTCGGGGAACTAAGATCCCGCGAGCTACGTGGCTTGGCAGTTCAGTCAATCAATCGATCAACATTTTCCTGATAACTTGTTAGGGTGGAGGCTAAGATGGTCACTCAGACTGTCCTCCAGGAGGGACCTGTTGCCTTAGCTTTGGGGAGTGCTGTCGGGGACTCCCTCGGGAAGGCTGCAGTTGCTGAGCCACCTCTGCTGGGTGACGATCCCCCGGAACTGCCCTCGTCTGAGGACCCCGCAGTTCTCAACAGGGCGATTTTGCCACCCAGGGGACATTTGGCCTTGTCTGGAGACACTTCTTGTTGTTACAACCGGGAAGGGGGCGGCACTGGAACGTAGTGGGTAGAGGCCAGGGATCCTGCTCTCCCGCAGCACAGAGTGATCCGGCCTCAAATGTCAACAGCCCCAAGGTTGGGAAATCCTGTGATGACTGAGGAAGGCCAGTGGAAAACCCTGGACAGCTCACTGCCCACAGGACTCCTCTGGGAGGGCTTCCTAGCCCCAGAGGCCCCGTGTGGTGGGTTCACAAGCTGCCCCCTCTCTCTGCCCCTCCTGTTTCCCTCCCTTCCCTTCCCATGGGGTTGATCCCAAGGGCCCACCTTAATACACTTTGTGCATGCTAACCTCCTTCTCAGAATCCGCACCCCTGGGAATGCAAAAAGTCATTCTTCCAGAAAGTTCTAGCAAGGCAGAAGTCAGCTAGCTATGCATCCTGTAGGCAGTGAAAACTCTGCAAACCTCTGACTCCCACGATAACTGCTGTGAGCCACTGGCAGGTGTTCATCCTGGGTTCGTTTTTTTTCCAGGCACCTAGCAGGTACCTGTTGTTTGTCCTGGTCGGCTCCCAAGCTCGCTGTTTCTGGGAACCACACCTGGAGGACCTGTGCTCCCCTCCCCTTAGGCCGTGAGGCCGGCCAGGACCTGGCTCCTGCCTTTCCCCTTTTCCCCCTTTCCCCAGAGATGGGCATGTGATTCAGGCCTACCTAATCAGTATTGTCCCACCTCCTGATCTCACTGATTGGTTCATAGGTAGGCACATAATCCCAGCAAGGCAGCTGGGTGTCAGCCTGAGGAATTTGTTGGAAGTATTGAGAAAGAAGAATATTTTCTGCTTTTTTTGCTCATCTGGGAGAGCAGGGATCTGGAGCTGCCTGGAGTCCCCACATGGAGAGAGACTGCTTAAGAATGAGTGGAGAGATGGGGGGGCCAGAGATCGAATCATGAAGGCAGTGGGCCCTGGATCAAACCACACCTGAAGACACACTCCAGGTATTTTTCTTATTATGCAGACCAGTAATTTCCATTTTTTGGGTAAATTGAATCACTGTTACGAGTTGAATTGTGTCCCTTCCCACAAAAAGATATGTTGAAGTACTAACCCCAGTATCTCAGAATGTCACCTTATTTGGAAATTGGGTTTTTACAGAGGACATCAAGTTAGGATGAGGTCATTAGGGTGGGCCCTAATCCCATATGACTGGAGTCCCTATAAAAAAAGGGAAATTTGGACACAGGGACAGACATGCACAGAGGGAAGAGGATGTGAAGATACAAAGGGATAAGGCCACGTGACTGGGATGACGTATCTACAAGCCAAGGAACACCTAGGGTCGCCAGCAAACACCAGAAGCTAGAGGAGGAAGGAAGGGTCCCCCCGACCCGGCACCATCAGAGCATGGCCTTACTGACACCTTGATTTCACACATCTGGCCTCCAGAATCGTAAGACAATAAATTCCTGTTGTTTTAAGCCACCCGGTTTTGGGTACGTTGTTATGGCAGTCTAGGAAATGGATAAAGTCACTGTAGTTGGTCTCTGTCCCTTGCAAGCAAGAATTCTGAGTCGTGCAGTGTTACAGCATCATATAAGTAATTATTTACAAAAATGGTAAGTTTCCCATTTGAAATACCAGAACCTAACATTTTAGGTGGTACCCAGAGCACTTACACCGACTTCACCTTCCTCCATTCTCTTTCCCCCAAGCCATATCTCTAGTGCAGTCTGACCTTGACAAGCTGCACCCAACTCCCTCAGGATGTGTGATAATTTGGTCCCCATGGTTAGGCCAAACATGCTTTGTATTATCCTTGTAATAGGGCTTATGCCATGACAATGTCCCTGAGTGCCATGAATACCTAAGATGTTATATGAGATGATTTTAAGTAGAACGCCACTGTATGTTCTTGCTTTAGTAATCAATCTTTATTTTAATGTGTTCAAGCCTGTGATGTCACAAATATCATTGCTCAGTGTATCTGGATGAGTCCCAGCCCTCAAATGGGATAATTGGGAGAGTTAACAAAGGGACGGTCTACAAAGGTGGAGGCAGGGTCTGTGTAGGGAAACCAAGAATAAATGTTGCAGCGTCCAGGGCTAGAGAAAACAAGGAGTTGTTACCACCTTTAGGCTGGAAGGAGTGGAGAAGGAGTAGCTACTGGAACCCAGAGGGAGCTGTAGCTGGAGGAGAGGGGTCATCAACAGGACTCGACTTTCAGGAGAACACAGCCCTTGTTCTAATCACAGTGAGGCAGGAAGGGAGGTGGGGGAAATACCCCAACCTCTCTCCCTTCCCGCCCTCCAGTCTTCTCTCTGTGCTTCCCATTGGCTGAACCCAGCAGGAAATCAGAGTGCAAAGGATCCTGGGAAATGTAGTCCACAGGGTCAGCCTCCTGATGCACAGAGCAGGGAGGGTCTGAAAGGGCAAGTGAAAGTTAACCAGCATACTTAAAATGAGGCTACGTAAATGATAAATGTAAATGTCAAACGTAAGGAAACTACTGAGTTTTAAGTAGGCACCCATTGGTCTGCATGCACGTGGCTATGTTTTCAGGACAATTTATCTCCTTTTTCCGAAGGTATACTGACCTCTGCTTCTTATGCCACCTTTGTCCCCACATCCCGGCTTTGGTGTCACACCACACATTGCACCAGCCACCTCTGACTTGGGGCACTTGGAGGCCTTGGAGGGGGGGTGTTGGCAGTGGGAAGGCTCAGTCGTGTCCAGAACTCTCTCAGAGCTAGCCAGCACCCCTCTCAGCTCCCAGGGGAGCGCAGAACCCTGACTGCTTCCCTGTGAATGCTGCCAGTGTGGTTTTAACAGGCCGTTGCTGTGCAAGTGCCCATTAGGCTGAAAAGAATGAAGCAAATCAGCATGTGCTGGCACAAGGGACAGACAGAAACGTGGCGGACGGAGTGGGCCCTGGGAGGGCTGTAGATCGTGCATGCAGTGGGCAGAATAGTGACCCCCGAAGATGCCCAGGTCCTAATCTCTGGAACCTGCCGTGGCAAAGGGAACTTTGCAGATGTGATGAAGGATCTCAAGATGCAGAGATCCTCCTGGATGATGGCGGGGGGCGAGGGGGGCCTAAATGTAACCACAAGTGTCCTTTGAAGAGGGGGGCAGAGGGACTTCCCCTGCAGTCCAGTGGTTAGGACTCCGCGCTTCCACTGCAGGGAGCCCGGGTTCGATCCTGGTCGGGGGAACTAAGATCCCACATGCCGTGCGGCGCGGTCAAAAAATAAAAAACTAAAAATAAATAAAAAAATTTAAAAAGGAAAGTTTAAAAAAAAAGAGGGGGACTTCCCTGGCAGGCCAGTGGTTAAGACTGTGCTCCCAATGCAGGGCGCCTGGGTTCAATCCCTGGTCGGGGAACTAGATCCCGCATACTGCACGGCACGATCGAAAAAAAAAAAGAAAAAAAGAGGGAGACAGAGAGAGACTTGACCATAGAAGAGGAAATAGGAGCTGTGACAACAGAGGCAAGAAGTAGGAGTGATATGAGATCAAGAGACAAGACATGTAATGCTAGAAAAGGCCAGGAAGCCAGTCTCCCCCGGAGCCTCAGGGAAACCGTGTTGCTTAAGCCACTAAGTTTGGGGTAATTTGTTACAGGAGTAATGAGAAACTAACTTTTTTTTTGACGGAGGTAGTTCAAAATTTATTTATAAATTTGTTTAAAAGAGAATAAGTGACGATTATCGTTTCCTTTTGCTCCCATGTGTACACCGGATTAAGAACGCAGGGATTAAAAGCTAAAGAGTTACCAGAACTTCCCCCAGACCCGATCTGAGAATCAGATAAGAACTACCTGCTTAGAGAGACGAGCACACAGCACCCATAGCTCTCACTAACCTGAAAGCATCAGGGCCTTGAGGGCAGGGGTTGTGTCCCTCTCACTTGGTACTCCTGGTATTTGGTGGCTGGCCCAGGGAGGCACTCCATGAATATTTGGGTGGCCGTCTTGTCATTATGCCATAGCTGCGGGCTCCCTCACTAGACCAGAAGCTTCCTGGGCTTAAGTTTTCTCACCTCTGCCTCCCCAGAGTCCGGTCAGTGCTCAATAAATGTTTGTTAAATGAATAATTGAGCACCTAGTCTTTGAGAGCAGCTGGGCTAGTGAGATAAATTTTTAAAATGAGATGAAAATATACAGGTCCCACCTTCAAGGGTCCTGCAGCTAGTGAGGGAAATTTACAAAATAATGATGATGAAGGTGTGCTGAGAACTCACCACGCCCCGGACGCCAGGCCGAGGGTGTTACAGGTACACACGAGGGCTTATTTTGTCCTCAGACAGCTCGGAGAGACACTTTGAATGGAGGTCAGTGGGGAGATGAAATGAAAGGATGGTGGACAGTGGGGTGTCCTGGCTAAGGGAAGCAGCAGGGGTGATGGAGCACCCGGAGGCTAGCATCGTGGGGACCCCTTCCTGTTCCTAGACCTGAGGGTCAAGCACCAGAGCAGCACAGAGCCAGAGCGAGAGGCAGAATAACGGCCTGCAAAGACACCCACAGCCGGATTCCCGGAAACTGTGCCTATGCTGGCTTGTATGACCAAGGGGAGGGAAGGTGACCAGGAGGTGGGAAGACTATCGTGGGTTATCCAGCGGGCTCGTCATCACAAGGGTCTTTAATAGTGGAAGGGGGAGCCAGGAGTTCAGAGTCAGTGAGATTTGAGGATGGAGGAGGGGGGACATGACCGAGGCACTGACGGCTTCTAGAAACCGGAAAAGGCGAGGCACAGATACTCCCCCAGAACTTCCAGAAGGAGCACAGCCCTGCGGACACCTTGATTTTG
Organism: Stenella coeruleoalba; assembly: GCF_951394435.1. Taxonomy (NCBI): domain Eukaryota; kingdom Metazoa; phylum Chordata; class Mammalia; order Artiodactyla; family Delphinidae; genus Stenella; species Stenella coeruleoalba. The sequence goes on along the minus strand of NC_137160.1, from coordinate 84,241,288 downwards.
GCCCAGTGAGACCTGTGTCAGACTTCTGACCTCCAGACACTAGAGAAGTAAGTTTGTGCTGTTTTAAGCCACTAAGGATGTGCTCATTTGTTCCTGCAGTAATAGGAGGCTATTACAGGCGGCTCTCAGAAAGGGCTGCCCACCAGGAGCTGCGACCTTCAGCAGGGGGACAAGCCAAACCTCAGCCCTGGAGGGAGGGACGGAGGGGCACCCCGCTCCTTCTTCTCCCCCAACCTGCGCCCTCTGATCTGCTCTGATGCTTCCTGTCGGTCAGCCCCTACCAGAGCCCAGAGGGTAGGGGGTGTGCTGGTGCAGCTCCTCTGTTGCAGACTCAGCCCCTGCAGACACAGGGCAAGGACGAAGAGGGTGAGATCGTTATAATTAATCATCTGCACCTTACGGTTGAGGACTAGCAGGCCGAGAGAGGTCAAGTTCCTCGCCTGAGAACCCTCAGCTAACCAGCAGCGGATCCAGGCTTTGAACCCAGGACCCGCGGGCTCCCGAGTCCCACTCCACCACGACACTGGGGAGCAGAGCGCGGTGTCTGCGCTGGGAGCCCAGCCGCGTGAGCCCGTGGCGTGCGTGTGTGTGCGTGTACTTGCTGCCGCTTCGCACGCCCACCCAGTGCGCCTCGGCCCCCAGGCATGTGTTTCTGTGGGCGTTCTCTCTTCTCCGACCCCTGTTATCACCAGCAAGCTTCAAAAGCAGCGAGAGAGAGATGAAATGACACTTTTACTAAACAGGAACCATCTCCCACAACCTCCGCTAGCTCGCAGTGCCTCCGTGTCTAATTAGGGGTTGTGTCGTTTGGGGTGTGAATTGCTGCTCCCTCCCCAGTCGGGTGGCTGGTGTGGGCGCCGCAGATGCCTGACTCCCAAGAAGCGGGGGCTCCTCTTTGGGCCCTGATGAGGCTGCATCGGTCCCTGGAGACTGTGGAAGCCCTGAATGCCACGTAGCAGAAGGGCTGTGTGTGCACCCATGGGTCTTCCGTGGAGCGGGGAGGTGCCCGATCTCTTATGTCGGTTGTGTTACAACTGTTCTTCTTGGCTCTCAGCTTTGGGGGCTATTTCCTTGAACTTGAACTGAAGGGGGAAAGAAAAGATTTCATGCAGGTGAGGACCAACTGCGTGTGATTCCATTTCATCCTGGCAGCAACCAGGGAGCTCTCATTACACCCAGCAGAGGGTGAGAGACACGCTGGGACCAAGAGTAGCTCTGAAGTTCTGCGCTTGGCCCTGGGGCTCGGCGGGAGCCCTGTTCAGCGACTCTGGCCATCTTCACTGTGCTCCAGCCTCCAGGCCCTCCGACACCACAGCTGCTTTCCAGCGTGAACTTTAGCACATGCTAGTCCCCCTGGTGAAAACGCTCTTCCCTGCTTTCCTAGGGAAAGCTCGTGCTGACCCTGTTCATCTTTGAGGCCTCATCTTAAAGACCGGTTCCTTAGGGTGCAGGCTAGACTCAGGTTCGAGGGATTTTGGAGTCAGACCACCTGACTCTGCCACTTGGACTGGGTAACCTTAGACAAGTTGCTGAAGCTTTCTATGCCTCAGTTTTACCTTCTGTTAAGTGGGCATAGAAACACCATCTACCTTATGACGTTGTTAAAAAGACTGAGTGAGGGAATTAAGAAAAGAACATAGAACAATGTCTTTATATATACTGGAGGGCAAAGAGCAAGAAGCATTGGCTACTATTGCTTCCTGATTCATTCACACAGGTCTCTCTGGTACCAGCATGTGTAGCCCTTCCTAATGTTTCTTCATCGACTTGGCACAGATACAAGCAAACTGCAGACACCTGTGTCATTATCTGCTTAATATCTGTCTGTCCCACTTGTCCGTAAGCCCCTTGAGGACAGAGATCATGTCTGTCTGGTTCTCCCTGTAGCCCTAATAGTTTAGCATTAAGTCTGGCGCATAGTAGGTGCTCAAGAAGTAAATACTTAAGGCATGTTGAACACCAAAGCCCATGACTCTTCACCTCCCAAAATAGAGCACAGGTAGGGAATAGTACATGAACAGAGTGGGGAGTATAATTATGAAACTAGCATCATGTACCAGCACCCAGGGCAGGAAGTAGAGCTTAGCTGCCACCCCACACCCGCGGCCCGTGTGGTCCTTCCCGATCACCACCCCCTCCGTCTCCCCAAGGGCTAACCACCTACCAGCCCCTGTGACATCCCTTACATTGCTTATGTGCATTATAGTTTAACCACCCAGCTAGACATCCCTAACACTGTTGATCAGTTTTTGCCTCTTTCCAAAAAAAACAGAATCATATAGTATGTTCTCCTCTGAGTCTGGCTTCTCCACTGGCATGAGATCCACCCAGGTTGTTGTGTGTCTCGATTCTTTGATTCCGTGGTGTGAATATGCTTCGATGGGTTCATTCACCTGTTGATGGACATTTGTTTTTCCAGTTTCCAGAATAAAGCTACTATGAGCATTCATCTCTGTGTGGACGTAAGACTTGATTTCTCTTGAGAGTCAGTACCAAGCAGTGGGATGTCTGCATCATGGAATACGACTGTCTTCAATTTTGGTACTTAACGTTGCACTGATGTCCTCCTCTGCCATTGCACTGGCAGTGCTGGTTTACATCCCGACCTGCAAGCATGAGGGGTCCCATTGCTCCACGTCGCCACCAGCACCTGGTGTTGCTGGACTTTATACTTTTTGTCAGTCCGTTGGGCGTTAGTTGTATCCTGTGGTTCCCCTGCTCAGTAAGAATCGCCATGGTCGCAGATGATCATGGTGGAAATCTTGGGTTTGGGAGCCCAGGTGCCTGAGCTGGAGCCCAGCTCTGCCATTTCTTTGCAATATGACCTTGGGCAGGTTACTTATCCTCATCTGTAAAGAGGGAGTGGCAACAGTACCTGCCCCAGGGCTCAGTGACTTAATACATGTAAAGAGCTTGACCCGGTGTCTGGTACAAGATGGGTACTCAGTGAACGGCGTCTCTTATTATTTTAAAATATCGTCACTCTGCTCTGGGATGGGACACTTGCTTCTCTGTCCCACCTGTAGAACAATGAGTTCCTTAAAGGCTGGGACTTCCCTTTTTTTGCCATGGCATCTCCAGCTCTGGGGCACAAGGGAGCATGAATATTTGTTGAGTGAATTACTCAATGGCTCTGGCTGGATGCTGTGTGAAAAGCGTTCAGATCCAAAGGTTGGTAAGATGAGATTTAACCCTGATGGAACTGGAGCTTCACTGGGGGGTGGGAAAGGGCAATGCTGGGACCTTTCCCTGCAGAGCTGGGAGCAAAGAACTGAGGCTTCCCACCAACTGCTGGTAAAGACCTGAGGTCTGCTCTTAGGGCCTGAATTGTGTCCTACCCATTTCCTATATGGAAGCCCTGAGCCCCAGTTCCTTGGAATGTGACTGTATTTGGAAACTGAGCCTTTAAAGAGGTAATGAAGTTAAAATGAGGCTGTTAGGGTGAGCCCTAATCCAATCTGACTAATGTCCTTATACAACGAGGAAGAGACGCCAGGGATGCACACAGGGTGTGGCTGCCTGCAGGTCCAGGTTGAAGAGGTGATGTTCAAGCTCAGTTGGAGAGGGAGCGATTAGTGATGTCTGCTCGGATGTGGCACAGAGAAGCGCTATGTATTCACCAACGCTGAGCTTGGCCATCTCAGAATTTCCTGCAAACTCTGACCATCTCTGACTTGGGGAAACTCGTGGAATATTAACTCACAGACATCAAGTTGGTGACTGTTGCAGCCAAGATTCACGGAGAATTCTGAGCAGGGAACAGTAGCTGGGGCCGAGGAGCCTTTCCAGTCGGCAAGTGTGTTCAGAGCACACAGATGGTGGCTTTTCCAGGGAGCTGAGAGAAGGCACGGAGTGAGTTGGGGGGTTGATTCAGCCCGTTCTGGACTGAGAAACATTCAAAGGGCGTGAGAAGGGACATCAGAGGTGGGTAGTCCCAGCTGACCCTTCTTCCCCTGAGGTCCTAGAGCCTTCTTTGGGCCTGAGGACGGGGCTCCCTGATTTGGAGGAATTAATCTTCCCAGACAGATTCTGAGCTTTGGGCGATTGGATGCATGTCAGGATTGAGGTCTCTGTTGGCAGATGGAAATGCAATCCTGATAATAATAATATAACAACAGTATCCACATTGACCACCATTAATCAAGCACTTACTATATGCCAGGTATGGCGGGACACTTCATACGGATTCTTACATGCAACCTCCAGGACGTTCCTATGAAGTCAGTGCAGCCCTTGTCCCCTGTAGCCCACAGAAGCCAGAAAGACCTTTGCAAACATCACCCAGACCATGCCACCCCTCTGCTCTAAACCCCAGTGGTTCCCATTGTTCCCAGAAGAATAGCCACTCGTGTCACATGACCTTCAAGGCCCCCGCCTCTCCCCATCTCATCACCTACCCCCTTCCCTTCCATTCACTCTACTCTGTCCTCAGTGGCTTTCCTTCTTCTCTTCAGACCCAGATTTGTTCCTGCCTCAGGGCGTTTGCACTTGCTGTCCCCCCCCCCCCCCGCCCGCGCTAATGCCTTTCCCCCAGAAGTCGCATTGCTGGCACCTTCTCACCTGTCACCACTCATGTCAATTGCCTTCCCCAGCCTCCTTATCTAAATAGCCTGGACCCTCCCCATCCCCATCGCTCGCCCACCCTCATTCTGCTCTATTTTCTTCTGACCCTCGTGTCTCCCTGACGTTATAAGGGAGTGTTTCCTGTTCATCCGCTTTGTTGCCTGTCTCTCCCTTGCCCTGGAAGGTCATCTCCACTTTGGACCCCTCCCTACTGAAGAGGCCTTGTTGCCTTAGGGCCACCTCTGTGCCTTTAATTATAGCAGAGAGAACAATGATGTCACCAAGGGGTGGTCCCCCTGGTCACCTGGGGGTGGAGGGCAAAACACCAGGACCCCAGCCTGTGGAGTGGTCTCTGGGAGGACGCTCCCCAACCCCCCATGAAGGTCAAGGTCCAGAGGTTGATTCCCCTTGGGGAAATTAGTGCTGCTTTTCACCCCTTGCCGCAAAATAGGAGAAAGTCAGAGAAGAATGGTCACAGTGACAGCACGACAGCGCCGGCGCCAAGCCCCATTAGGCTGGTTGACACAAGCTTGTCACTCAGAAGCCCATTTTCCCTCATCGCTGAAATCAAAACATTTCTGACAACCTGTGTCTTGTCGCAGTTTAAGTGGCAGCAGTTTTTTCTTTGTGCTACATAACATCACTGTGTGGCTTACATCGACGGCAGCTTCATTGTGATGGAAGACGGTATCATCATACCCACTTTCCAGATGAGAAAACTGAGGGTCAAGGAGCCTGACCTTGCCCAAGGTCATGGTGTGGTGAGTGGGGGAACCCGAGCTCTGGGCGGAGCAGCTCCCACCGCCACCGGTCTTGGAGAGTCTGGCTCTCGTGCCCACGGTGAGTCAGAACTGCTGGGCACCAGCATCCCCCCGGAGCATCTGGGAAGTGCCACGTATGTGTCCGTGACCCAGCATGCACTGGGGAGGACACAGCCCGGGGCAGCGTGATTGTCTTTCTATTTTTTGCCTGGGTGAATAATGGCTAGGTGTTTCCCAGAAATCCATTTGGAGGCCAACAGATTTTTATCTTCAGAGGCAAAGATGAAAGGCACCTGGCCGTGGACAGGTAAACGCCCAACACGTCTACCTTCTGCAGAGGCTCTGGGGTGGGGGAAACAAGGAGGTCAGGCTGGCTCTCTGGGGCCAGTGTCCTCAGGTTGGACCCTCCAGAGCCAGGCACGTGAACAGAAGACAGGAGGTGCCGCTTGTGGCCTGACCACAGTGGGGCTGGGAGGATGGGGGCTCCCAGGCTCTGAAGTCAGAACTCCTAAATTCCTGATCATGTCCAGTCTGCACCCTCTGACTCCAGATGAATAAGAACAAAGCCAGGAGAAGCACACTGTAGTGGTTAAAAGCAAAACTGGGGGGAGAAAGCTGAGTTTGAGTCTTTGCTGTACCGATGAACAGCTGTGTTACCTTGGGCAAGTCACTTCCCCTCTCTGGGTCTCATTTTCCTCATCTGGAAAGTAGGGATTAGTAACAGCCACTTGGATGAATTGTTATGAAAATTAAATGTATTAATATATATGAAATGCTTAAGAAACAGTGCTCGGTATATAGTAAGTGTGTTAGGAAAGTTAGCTACAGGGACTTCCCTGGCAGTCCAGTTAGGACTCGGAGCTTCCGCTGCAGGGGGCACGGGTTCCATCCCTGGTTGGGGAACTAAGATTCTGCATGCCGCATGGTGCAGCCAAAAAAAAAAAAAAAAAAGAAAGTTAGTTAAAATCCTGTGTCCATATAAATGCATAGAAAAAAGACTGGAAAGAAATACATTAAAATATCCTGGAGATTTTTGCACAACAATGAGATGATAGAAGGCTTTTATTTTCTTCTTTAGACTTGTAAGTTTTTTCTAAACATTTTGCAATAAGCAGCCATTGTCCTAAAAAAAGAAAAATCCCCATTTGAAGCCTGTAGATTGGAAAGTTCTTTACTGAGGTGTCATTTACAGCCCTTGCTGTCTCTGGAGGTGACCAGGTCTTGTGTTTATAGCCCACTTTGGAGCTGATGGCTCTGGATCCCGGAAGGCAGGAAAGAAGTTAGTGGGGGAGGGCTGGATGACGCTGGGACAGGAGACTGGACATAATGGGTCACCCAGTGTGGGGTGCTGGGGCTCCTGAACATGGGGGCAGGGACACTTTCAGTCACTTTGGAAACAGTTCAGAAGTTTCTACTGAAGCTGAACTTCACCTAGCCTCTAACCCAGAAATTCCCTTCCTTGTTTTACAGCCAATGCACCCCTATTTCCAAAGGGAGACACCTACGAGGATACTCACTGTAGCTCTTTTCCTAACTGCCCCAGCAGCCCAGCTGCCTCTCAACGGGAGAATGGAAAAACAAACTGTGTGTGTGTGTGGGGGGGGGGGGTCTCACAATGAAATACTACACAGCAATGAAAAAGAACTGTCTGGCACTGCACTCAACAGTGTGGAAGAAGCTCATAAATGTGGTGTCAGGTGAGGAAAGCTAGACACACAAGCACGTTTAGCTGCGACTCTGTTCATATAAAAGTCAAAAGGAGCCAAGAGTCGGCTGCAGTGATAGAGGTCAGGAAAGCTATCACCTTTGAGGAGAATGGTGGGGTAGTGGCTGAGGGAGAGTAAAGGGCTTCTGAGTGTTTCTGGTTATTTTGTCTGTCTGGGTGTTGGCGACACGGATGTGTGGCACTTCTGGAAATATATTGCTCTGTGTTCTCATCATCTATGTGCTCTTTTGTATCTTATACTTCAATAATAATGTCGGGGACAAAAGAGAGATACAGGATCAAGACCGTTTCCTCTTCTGTTGGGTGTTGCTGTGTTTGTTTAAAATGCTGGATCCTCAGCAGGCATCTTGTGACCATGGGGTTATTAGCTGAGCCCAGAGCAAGATCAGTAGAGCAGAAAGACGGAAGGCTCCTGGATTCTTGGTGGTCATGTTGAGGCATTGGAGAGGTGAGTTCATGTCCCTCCCCTTGAACCTAGGTGGACCTTTGTGATGGCTCTGACGAGTGGGTGCACAGGAAAGTGAAATGACTTCTACCTGGCTCTCTTTTGGGACATGCTCGAGACACCTAGCCATGAACTGTACTGTTAAATGTCTGGCTTTTCTGAGGCTGCCATGCTGGAAAGAACACATAAAGATGAAGGAAGATACCTGAGAAATGCCAGCTGTTTGTCTTCTCAGTACAGGTACCAGACACATACATGCAGGTGGTGTTTTCACAACCTGGCATGAACCTCCAACACCTCCATCTGCAACCTCTGAGACACCTTGAGCTCAAAACACCCAGCAGAGTCACTCCCGAATTCATGACTCACAGAAACTATGAGATAGTAAATGATTATTGTTGCTTTAAACCTCTAAATTTGGGGGTGAGCTGTTGTCCAGTCATAGATAAGTAGTGCACCACTTTCACTGTAAGCATTCATCAGATGACGTAATTAGTCTCCTTTATAGTTCAAGCTAGAGGCTGGCAACCCTTTTCTTAAAGGACCAGAGAGTAAATACTTTAAGCATTACAGACCAGACAGTCTCTGTCGCAACTGGTCTACCCTGCTGCTATAGAGTGAAAGCCGCCAGAGGCAATATATAAATGGGCATGGCCGTGTTCCAATAAAGCTTTATTAACAAAAACAGAGAGCCAGCCTTTGAGTTGCTCACTTCTAGTTTAAGCTCTTTTTGAGTTAGATTTTCTGTTACTTGCAGCCCAAAGCATCCCAACGCTTACAACCATCCAGAGAGCTTGGGGCTAAGGGTCAGCCATGTATGGGCTCTGGGTGTGGGCATGGGCTCTTAGTGTCCATGCACGAGCTCTGATGGTATTGCACTGAGCTCTGGTGTGCACGCATGAGCCCTGGGCAGGGGTGGATCCCACCCCACTCACCCTCTTATCTGCTCAGATAAGAAGGGCTGGGCTGTTCCTTCACTAAGGGCTCTCCGATCTGAGCATCTCTTATCAAGAGATTACCAGCTCCCGTCTTTCCTCCTTGCTGGCTCTAGAGTCTCCGGAATCCTCCTTACTGGACGCTCAGCAAGGCAGGCAGGCAGGAGGTTGAGTCTCCCCCAGATGGGGACCTTGTAGCTAAAGCCAGGGGTGGGACAGCCCCCTGCAAGAAAAGAGAGGAACGAAGGACAGAGGCATGCCCCTCCTCTCCGGCCTCAGATGGGCCTGAGGGGGGGCTCCCAGCATCAACCACAGTGGTGATTGTGTACCCAGCGCTTGCTGTGTGTGATGTTCCGTGCTCAGCGTTCACAAACCGGGCGTGGAGAACCCTTGGAGGTGGACATTCTTATTAGCCCCATTTCACAGATGAGGAAAGGGGCAAACAGAGAGGGGAAATCACTGTCCCCAGAACACACAGCAGGAAATGGGATTCACATCCACGCCGACAGCTCCACGCCCAAAGAGGGTTTCTGGCCGGAAACCCACTGCAGAAAGACGAGGCCAGCGATATCCCAAGGCAAGGGGCACGTGAGGCCCGTAAGTCTCCTCCCACCAGGCCTGGGACCCGGGCCCTCCCTGCTGGTGGCTCACCCTGCCTGGGGGCTGGAGCCTGCCCCGCCCCCTCCTGCCAGGTGGGCCCTGCCTCCCACCGGGGCCTACGAGGGGCTGATGTGGATAGCACTGTTGTTCGCTGTCTCCTTGCTCATCTTGTTTGTTCCAATTATGTCAAGTAAGCCATTATAATTTGACATTTTTTAGATTAACATTTTTGCTCAAGGGCACAGTAATTAGCAAAGGCTGGGAGTTGAACAATTCTGAGCAACAGGGAGGGAAAGTTTTCCCCTGTACATCTTTGGAAAAGCCTGGAGGCTGCTGGGCCACACATGCAGCCCCTCAACACCAGGAGGGACGGGGCTTCTGTACGTGCACACAGGCTGGGTGAGGGAGGAAACCCCGGCCCCGTCCCCAGCCCAAGGCCAGCCACCACTCTGGGGGACGTGCAGCAGGGGGATTTCCAGCAGCCTGGATTGCCCATCGCCTCCCGTCCCTCTGGGTCTCTGCGGGGAAATCACTCTCCCCTCCACAGTTCCCTAGGCTGTGCCTTATTTGTGCGTGGCACACCGTAGGTGCTCTATAAATGCTTGTTAATTGAACCAATGGACAGAGATTGCAAACTGGTGGCCCAGAGGTCAAATCCAGCCATAGATGTGCTGAGTCGAGCCAGCACGAATGACTTGCTGCCATTTGATGAGGAGGATATACATACATCAAAATTTCCAGCTTCTAGAAAAGTCAGGTTTGGGACTTCCCTGGTGGCGCAGTAGTTAAGAATCCGCCTGCCAATGCAGTGGACACGGGTTCGAGCCCTGGTCCGGGAAGATCCCACATACCGCGGAGCAGCTAAGCCCGTGCTCCACAACTACTGAAGCCCACGCGCCTATGCTCCGCAACAAGAGAAGCCACGGCAATGAGAAGCCCGCGCACCGCAAAGAAGAGTAGCCCCCGCTCGCTGCAACTAGAGAAAACCGGCACACAGCAACGAAGACCCAATGAAGCCAAAAATAAATGAATAAATAAATAAATAAATTTATTTTTTTAAAAAAGAATCATACAGAGGAGGTTTGGAGGGTCAGCCTGCAAGAGCTCAGTCGCGTGGTCACTGCTAACTGCAAAGGATGCTGGGAAGGGCCATCTTGCTGCTTGCCCAAAGGAGAGGAGAGCAGATTCTGATGGGCATCTGGTAGTGTGTCTCCACCCACTGGCTTCTGTGTCCCAGCCCCAGGAGCCCTCATCTCCTCCTGGGCTCACAGTCTGGCTTACCACTATACATCCCCCACCACCACCCCAATCTATTTTGTGGGGCACCAATTTGATATCCGGAGCTCTTCATAGCTCTGGCTTTGCAGCTCAAAAGCCCAGGTTCTTGCAACTCAAGAGCTTTGACTTCTGAAACTAACAGGCTTTTTTATGCTTTTCTACTCTCTTGTTCTTCTCCTCGGCAATGAATGCTTTGGGGTCTAGTTTGGCAGAGGGCGAGGGGCAAAGGGCAAAGAAGGAACAACCTTTCTTTGGGAGAAATGGAATAAAAGGGACATTGGTTGGAAATAGCATACTGCCATTATGACCCAGCAATTCCACTCATGGGCATTGACCCAAGAGGAATGAAGACATATGTCCCATATCTTCTCATACACAAAAGTGCATAGGTGCTTTACCCATAATAGCTAAAAACTGGAGACACCTAACGTCCATCGGCTGGTGACCAGATAAATTGTTGTGTACTCACACAATGGAATCCTATTCAGCAATAAAGAGAAGTGCAGGGGTTTTTTTGCTTGTTTTTGTTTTTGTTTGTGGTACACGGGCCTCTCACTGTTGTGGCCTCTCCCGTTGTGGAGCACAGGCTCTGGACGCGCAGGCTCAGCGGCCATGGCTCACGGGCCCAGCTGCTCCGCGGCATGTGGGATCTTCCCGGACCGGGGCACGAACCCACGTCCCCTACATTGGCAGGCGGACTCTCAACCACTGCGCCAACAGGGAAGCCCGAGAAGTGCAGTTTTTTGTTTTTTTTAATTTATTTGGCTGCACAGGGTCTTAGTTGTGGCACGCAGGCTCTTAGTTATGGTATGTGGGCTCTTACTTGTGGCATGTGGGATCTAGTTCCTGGACCAGGGATTGAACCCAGGCCCCCTGCTTTGGGAGCGCAGAGTCTTAACCTCTGGACCACCAAGGAAGTTGCAAGGAGTGAAGTATTAACATGCACAACAACATAACGTGAATCTCAAAATCACTCTACTAAGTCAGAGGTGGGCAAGCCTTTTCTGTAAAGGGTCAGGTAGAATGTTCTTGTGTGGGACTTACCATCTCAACTCTTCTACTCTACTTTTGTAGTATGAAAGGAGCCATAGATAATACCTAAATGAATGGAGGTGGCTGTGTTCTAATAAAACTTTATTTATAGGCCTTGAAATTTAAATTTCATGTAGTCAGGGACTTCCCTGGCGGTCCAGTGGTTAGGACTACGCGCTTTCACTGCAGGGGGCACAGGTTCGATCCCCGGTCAGGGAATTAACTGAGATCCCACAAGCCTCAGGGCAAAAACAAACAAACAAACAAATAAATAAATTTAATGTAGTATTCAGGTGTCATGAAATATTACTCCTTTTTTTTGAATTTTTGAACTTTATTTTATTTATTTTTTATACAGCAGGTTCTTATTAGTTATCTATTTTGTACATAATAGTGTATATATGTCCATTCCAATCTCCCAAGAAATACTACTCTTCTTCTGATTTTTTTTCAACCATGAGAAAGTGTAAAAACCCAGGAACGAGACTCTCGTTCATTGCTGGTTGGAATGCAAAATGGTGCAGTCACTTTGCAAGACAGTTTGGTGGTTTCTTACGAAACTAAACATATTCTTACCACGTGCTCCAGCCTTCACACTTCTAGGTATTTACCAGATGACTTAATAACGTCTGTCCACACAAAAACCGGCACAGGGATATTTATAGCAGCCTTACTCATAATCGTCCCAACTGGAAGCAGCCATGATGCCCTTCAGTAGGTGGACGGCTAAAAAGCGGTGGTCCATCCGGACAATGGAATTTTATTCAACACTGAAAAGAAATGAGCTCTCAAGCCATGAAAAGACGCGGAACATTGCATGTTACTAAGTGAAAGCGGCCAGTCTGAAAAGGCTACAAACTGTATGATTCCAACTCTATGACATTCTAGGAAAGGCAAAACTATGCGGAAACAGTAAAGAGATCAGTGGTTGTCAGGGGTTGGGGGTAGGGGTGGATGAATAGGTGGAGAAGAGGGGATTTTTAGGGCCGTGAAGCTATCTGTGTGATACCACAATGGTAGATACTGTTGTTATACATTTATCGAACCCCACAGAATATACAACACCCAGAGGGAGCCCTGATGTAAACTATGGACTATAGTTAAAAACGATGTACCCGTGTTGAGTCCCTGGAGGTAACAAATGCATCGCACGAATGCCAGTTATTATTAAGAGGGGAAGCTGTGTGCCGGGGCGGGGAGGTGGGGCAAGGAGGGAACGTGGAATTCTCTGTACGATCTGCTCTGAGGTCAGGGCTGTGTCTGTCCTGGTCGCCTCCTGGTGAGAATGGAAGAGACACTTGGTAAACGTCTGTTGAGTGAGTGAAAGGAGATTAATTCAGCTGGGCCAGGCAGGGGCGGGGAGGACGTTCTTTGGAGGCTGACAGTGAGTCAGGCACACAGGGACACCAGGAAGAGGAAACAGCCGGGCCCAAGGCCGAGAGAGGTGGGAAGGGCCTGGTGAGTTTGAAAAGAGCAGCTGGGTGTGGCCGGAGAGGAGGCCAGGAGGTCAGGGCGGGGTGGAGGGTGGAGAGTGTCGGCGTTTTGTCCCCCTGGTAGAGGGAAAGGGATCCGCCCTTTGGGGTCGCGTGTCCTTTGTATTTGCTACGAGCTCCTACAGTCCCCCACCGTCCAAGGTGGTGGCTCTGGGTCTTTGGGTCCCTCTGTCTGGGGGCAGAGTAGGTCTGGGGGCGGTTTCTACAAAGAAGGGTGCTTCACGGGTATCAGTTTCCTGTGGCCGCCCTAATAAATTACCACAAATTTAGCGGCAGAGCAACACAAATTTATCATCTGACAGTTCCGGAGGGCAGAAGATCAGAATGGATTTTACGGGGCTGAAATCGAAGTGTCGGCAGGGCTGCTTCCCTCCGGAGGCTCGTGGCAGGCGGGGGAGTCCATTTCCTCGCCTTTTCCAGCTTCTAGAGGGACCTGTGCTCCTTGATCGTGGCCACGCCAACCTCGGCCGCCACCCTCCTGTCTCCTTCTCTGACTCTGACCCTCCCGCCTCCCTCTTGTAGGGGCCACGTTGATGCCTTTGGACCCACCAGGATAACCCAGGATCATCTCTTCATCTCAAAATCCTTAACTAAATCACACCTGCAAAGTCCCTTTTGCCATGTGCTATGGGTTGACTCTGACCCCTCAAAACTCACATGTTGAGGCCCTAACCTCCGGAACATCCAATGTGACTGTATTTGGAGATAAGGTCTTTAAAGAGGCAATTAAGTTAAAATGGGGTCATTAAAACTCATCCGATGAGACTGGTGCCTGTATGAGAAGAGATTAGGATACAAAAAGAGACCGGAGGCATGCATGCACAGAGAGTAGACCACGTGAGGACACAACGAGAAGATGGCTGTCTGCAAGCCAAGGAGAGAGGCCTCAGGAGAAACCAGCCCTGCCCACACCTTGACCTTGGACTCCAGCCTCCAGGACTGTGAGGAAATAAATCTCTGTTGTGTAGGGCCCCCCAGACTGTGGTATTTTGCTATGGCAGCCCCAGCTAACACACTGTGTGAGGTAACATTTGCTAAAGTAACACGCCTTGGAAGGTAACGTAGGACAGCATCTTTAGGGGGGCTGTTAGTCTGCCCACTACAGGTGGGCTCTGTGAGGGTGGGTGCCCGTCCCTCACCAGGCACAGGCGGAAATAGACCCTGGAGGGGAGGGAGGGTTGGGTGGGACCCTCGGGGGTGCTGGACCCAGATACCAGCCACTGCGTCCTGCAGACTCTGGGGCAGCACAGGCTGCTCACATATTCCTTTTTCTGGGCATTTCCTGAGCCCTGGTGGGTAGTGGGGACCGTGTGACTGTTTTCAGCCACTGAGTGTGAGTGGAAGTGATGATTCCAGGCTGCACGTTCATTTGCCAGTGTGAGACCTTCCAGAGCTCGCTTTCGTTCTAACACACCTTCCAGCAGGTTGGGTCCTGGTGTGAGGACAACCTGGGGCAGAGTCCACAGCTGACTCATCATGGCCATGTAGTGCGAGGGACAGTAAACCTTTGTGTGTCAAGTCACTGACATTGCAGAGTTGTTTGTTACCACAGCACAACCTGGCCTATCCTGACTATTACAAACTCTGGAGCCCAATCATCTGGGTAAGAAATTGCCCCCAGGGCCTTTCCTGGCAGTCCAGTGATTAAGACTCCTCACTACCAATGCAGGGGACATGGGTTCAAACCCTAGCCGGGGAACTAAGATCCCACGTGCTGTGCAGAGTGGCCAAAATTTTTCAAAGATAAATAAATAAAAAAGAAATTAAAAACAAAAAAGAATTTACCCCCAAGAATCATACCGGCTTGGGCAATGAGTGTGTCTAAATAAGGTAATATGTAAGACGTGCTTAGAACAGGGACCGGCACAGGGCAAGCCCACTAGCATTGTTACTGCTGGTGGTGGTGTGGTTACTGTGTGATTACAGTTTTGGGAGTGACCATAAGAACGGGAGACCGCAGGAACTTTTGCCCTACCTTCTAGAAGGCTTAAGTCTACTCTGACCATTTTGACCTTGGGAAGACAAAGTGACCCCTTGAAACCTCTCTAAGGTTTCATTTCTTCATCGGGTGGGTGGGAGGCCCGCAAAGAGCTAGGTGACAAAATCTGATGAAAGATGGGCACGTTTCCTACCCTCAGAGAGAGGGGTGAAGTAACATCCCCCCCGAGGAGTTCTAAACAGGGGAAGGGCCTGACCTGCCGGCTGGGTGGTAGGTGGCTGGGTGGGACAGAGTGGAGGTGGGGAGACCAGTGAGAATGTGACTCAAAGGCCCTGTGGAGGGTAGAAGGGTACTAGTTCTGGGTGACAAATCCCTGCCCCAAACTCCATGGCATCCTCCAACTGCTGTCTGTTTTGTTTTTTTTTTTGCTACGTCATGCAGTTTGCAAAATGTTAGTTCCCCAACCAGGGACTGAACCCCTGCAGTGGAAGTGCAGAGTCCTAACCACTGGACTGCCAGGGAAGTCCCACAGTCGTCTTATTATACTCACAGATACTGTGGGTCAAGAACTCGTGCAGGGCATTGCGGAGGCATCTTATTTAGTGGTTGGAGCTGACTGCTGGCTGGGACCTCGTCTGGACTGTGGGTCAGAACAGGGCCACCTGGCATCCTGTCGTGGCTACTTGGGTTTCTCACGACATAGCAGCCCTGGCAGTCACACCACTTACATGGCAGCCTGGGGCTGTTGCATGAATGTACCTGCACCACCCTCTGTGACCTTGGCCACACGCATCCCTTCCGTCGCATTCTGTTGGTTACAAATGAGTCATAAACATGCCCAGATTCAGGAGGGAGGTGATGTAAACCATCCCATTAGGTGGGAGGAGTGTCAGGGTCCTACAGTGAGAAGACCATGTGGGATGGGCATATTGCTGCAGCCATCTCTGAAAAATGCAATCTGTCACTAAGGACCGAGGCCCACTACTGCTGTACCTCTCCTCCAGGCCCGGGCCCTTCCCACGGCCGCCTGCTTGTTGCTTGGAAACTTCTGTCTCATCCCTCAGGCTCTGAAGGTTGCTCTCTGTGCAGTTGTCAGCAGAGCCCGCCAGCTTGCGAGCTTCTCTTCCCCTGTCCTGCCCTGTGAGGGGTCTGATTGCTGCCAAGAGCAGCCCTGAGGCCTCGCCTCACTGTGCACGGACCCCGGTGCCTTGGACAGAGCCTGCTCTTGGCATTCTGGAAAAAAAGCTGCTTCCCTGCGGGGTTCTCCAGCAGGAAGCCAAGAGCTCAGCTGCTTTATGGCCCCTCCCCGCCGCCAGCCTCCTGCCCCTGCAGAAACGTCAGGCAGCTCCTGTCTGCAGACCCAGCGGGGAATGGCAGCTTCAAAGCTTTGCTGCTGCACAGCGCTGGGGGGAGAATGGGGCCCCTGGGGCAGGGCCATCAGCGAGCTTTCCCCAGCCTTGAGTGTGCCAGGGGCTGCAAGGGGAGTGGACACCCTGCAGGCTCAAGCCATCACTGTGCATGTTGCCATGATTAACCCCACCCCAAAACAAGCTCCATCATTCATTCCTTCATCCATCTATCCATCCCTCCATCTACCCATCCATTTGTTCATCCTATTCTTTCATCCATTGGGGCTACAACAGTAAAAGAGACAGACCATAAACAAACAAGGCAATTCTGGAATTCTGGGCAATGGGAAGAGAGAATTCCATAAAAAAGTGTTGATGAGGAAGAGAGTGACAGAAGGGGTGCAGCTACTCTAGAAAGGCCATTGGAGACCCCCTTTTGAGGTGATCTTTGACCCAAGCTGTGCCAAGATCTGGGGAAGAATGTTCCAGGCGAGAGAATTGCAGGTGCAAAGGCCCTGTGGCAGGACCCAACCAGGCATGTTCAAGAGCCCATAAGGAGGCCTTGTGGCTGGAGCAGAGGGTCCAGGCCCAACACAGAGCTCTCCCCTCCCCCACCAGCTCCCCCCACCCCCATAGCTCTCTGCTGCCTTCCAGTTCAGCCCAAAGCCCTCCGCTCGGCACTGAGTACCTCCACCTTTCCGCCACCCCTCCTCATTCTCTGGCCCCACCCCCAGGATTTCCTGCAGCCTAGCTTTTGCTCATATTGCATTAGGATTTGCCCTTATTTTTTTTAAACAAGAAGCAGTGAGTCTGCATTCCTGAGGATGGGAACATTTTTCAGAATCACTCCCTCGAGGATGGAGGTAGGAACAGCAGTTGGTCTAAGAAGGCCCTCCAGAAGAAGGCCCGGAACAAATGGCTGGGAAAGCGAAGGTGGGGGAGACTGAGGAAGGCCGGGCTGAACTGGGGGTTGCCACAATGCTCACGGCCAGAGCACTTTGCCACCTTGCAGGTGCATACCTACTGCAGGTCCAGTGCAGCTGGCCACCTGGACCTCCCACCTCTGCAGGGGCGGTGGGTGCCTCTGCCTCCAGGATCACCCCAAAGTCTCCCTGGGCCTGTCTTAGCCGGTTCAGGCTGCTATAACAAAATACCATCGACTGGACGGCATAAACAACAGACATTTATTTCTCAGTTCTGGAGCCTGGATCTTGGGATCAAGGTGCTGGCAGATTCTGTGTCTTCCTGGTTCATGGAGGGCTGCCTTGTCTGTGTCCTCATGTGGTGGAGGGAGCTCTCTGGGGCATCTTTATTAAGGACACTAATCCCATATATGGGGGCTCCACCCTCATGACCTAATTACCTCCCAAATGTCCTGCCTCCTAATATCATCACATAGGGGTTAGGTTTCAACATAAGAATTTGTGGGGGAACACAAACATTCTGTCTATAACAGCCGCAGGCGAGGCAGCTGGGGAATGAGTGTAAGATTGTTCAGCCAGTTTCCCGACAGTTGGAAGATGAACTCAGCCTTGCTAATGAGGTCAAAGCTGCCACCAACCCCTCCCTTAAGGGGCGTGAAAACACCCCACCCTCGCCTTGTGGCCACTTGCAACTTCATCTTACCTGCTTGCTCTCGACTCCTCAGGGTAATGGACACCCTGTTAGGTGATCTTGCCTGTCTCCCAGATTCCCTCGTCCCTCCTGGGAGGGGCAGTGCCGCTTCTTCCAACCACCACTTTCCTGCAACGACTCAGTTCATTCCAGGGGATCCCGAGTGTCAGCACAACAGGGGGGCCAACCTTGAACTCAGCAAAGAGGAACGCTTGACTCATTTCCAGCTGGAAGGCTGTGCAGTGGCTGGGAATTTATGAGCCTTCTCTAAGTAAATGCTCGGCGCTTTTGTTACGGGAGAAGGGAAAGTAAAACCCCCAATCAACACTGCATCTTGTCCTTTCCCCAGCCAGCAGCCCAAGCCCTCTGCAGCTTCCGCAATTCAGGCGGCCAGAAAAAAAATGCCACAGCCCAAGACTGTGGCCGGGGACAGTCCTGGCCAGACACAGTCCTGCATTGCCATTATTTTTTGTTCCCAGGGTAAAAGGGTCATCCTGCTTCCCAGGGAATAGCTGAATAATCCCCTACTGTGTACCAGGCACATGTTGACATCCTGTAATGCACTAACTTCACACCATCTACATTACGAAAGATATAGCACTATTGTCTCCAATTGGCCATTGGCAAACTGGGAGCCCAGAGGGGTGGAGCAATTTCCCTGTGGTCACACAGCTGGCCAGCCCAGGTTGTGATGAACTCAAAGTCTCTCGTCGCTAACCTTGAATCCTGAATCCATAGAAGGAGGAGTGTATTGAATCCACTGGGAATACACTTGGCTGCAAGTAACAGAAACCTGGGCTAGGAGTGACTTAAACCATGAGGCCATCCATTATTTATTTAGTAGGACATCAGGAAGTAGGCGCTGCCCGGGTGGGTTCAATAGTTCCTCAATATCATAAGAGGGCTGACATCTCTGAAATTCTCTTGGCCGTCTCCTCATGGTGACAAGGTGACTGCCACAGCTCCAGACATCACTTCCTCACACAATGACATCCAAAGGCAGGAAGGGAAGTGGGCAGAGGGGAACAAGTCTCTCTTCCTGTATCTTTCTCATTTTATAGTGAGACCTCTCTTGCCCAGGAGCCATCAGCAGACTTCCCCTTATGTCTCACAGGCCACAAATGGGTCACAGCCTCTCCCCTGGGCACCCCTCAAGCCCAGAGGGGCAGAATTTAGTTCCTGTTACATGGTAGACTGGATGACTTGAAATCAAAAACAGTTCACTCAAGGACAAAATTTAAAGGATGCTGCATTTTAAAAAATTCATGGGGAATTCCCTGGTGGTCCAGTGGTTAAGAATCCTCCTTCCAATGCAGGGGATGCAGGTTCAATCCCTGGTCGGGGAACTAAGATCTCACATGCTGCAGGGCAACTAAGCCCATGCAATGCAACTACTGAGCCTGCGAACCACGACTAGAGAGGAGACTGTGTGTGGCAACAAAGCTCTCACGTGCCGCAACGAAGATCCCATGTGCCGCAACTAAGACCTGATGCAGCCAAAAAATAAATAAATCAATCAATATTTTTAAAAACATGAAAAAATTAAAGTCCAAATATTTAAAAATAAATAAAATAAAAATTTGCGGTAAAATATACATAACATAAAATTTATGATTTTAATCTTTTTTTTTTTTTTTTTTTTTTTTGGCTGCGCTGGGTTTTCATTGCTGTGCGCGCCGGCTTTCTCTAGTTGCGGCGAGCAGGGGCTACTCTTTGTTGCGGTGCGCGGGCTCCTCGATGCGGTGGATTCTCTTGCTGTGGAGCGTGGGCTCTAGGCGCGTGGGTTTCAGTCGTTGTGGCACGTGAGCTCAGTAGTCGTGGCTCGCAGATTCTAGAGCGCAGGCTCAATAGTTGTGGCGCACAGGCTTAGCTGCTCCGCGGCATGTGGGATCTTCCCGGACCAGGGCTCAAACCCGTGTCCCCTGCATTGGCAACCAGAGTCCCAACCACTGTGCCACCAGGGAAGCCCCGATTTTAACCATTTTTAAGAGTGCAGTTCCGTGGCATTACGTACATTTGCACTGCTGTGCAACCACCACCATCCTGCATCTCCAGAACTCTTTCATCTTCCCAAACTGGTACTCTATCCTGGTTAAACACGAACTCCCCATTCCCCGCTCCAGCTCCTGGCAACCACCCTTCTACTTATGTCTCTATACATTCGATTACTTTAGGTGCCTCATATAAGTGGACTCATACGGTACTTGTCCTATTGTGACTGGCTGATTTCTTTTAGCGTGATGTCCTCAGGGTTCATCCATGTTGTAGCTTGTGCCAGAATTTCCTTCCTTTTTTGGTACAACAGGGAAGAAAACAAGCAATATTTGGGCGTTTTATTTGTTTGGGTTCCATACGACCAGAAGTTGTGTCAGTGGTCATGCCAGGTGGGTATGTTATAAAGACACTCATCTGATGATTTCAATGCCTTGCCGTCTCTGTGAGCTAGTCATTTTAAGGTCATATTCACAAGGACAGCGCCAATGGCCTCCAGGGGCATTCTCAGCCTATCTGGCATGCGGTACCCACGGTGGGAGGGGGCACTTTTTAAGGCTGAGTAGTATTCTGTAGTATGTATGTGACACACTTGATTTATCCGTTCATTTGTTGATGGCCTCTTGGGTTGCTTCCATCATTTGATTATTATGAGTAATGTATGGGCTCTTTTGTTACTTTAACATCTTCAAAAGCCTCTTCAACAATAAAATGACAAGCAATGTACCAAGTGCTGGTGAGGATGTAGAAAAACTGGGACTCTCACCCATTGCTGGTGAGGGTGCAACATGGTATGACCGCTTTGGAAGACAGTTCTGCAGTTCCTTAAAAAGTTTAACATACACCTATCATATGATCCGGTCATTTCACTGCTAAGTAGAGACTAAGAGAAATGGAAACATACATCCACAGAGAACCTTGTATATGAATGTTCATAGCAGCACTATTTACAACAGCCAAAAGATGGAAACAACCCAAATGTCCATCAACTGATGAATGGGCAAACAAATTGTGGTCTATCAGTAGGATGGACTCTTTTTCGGCTATAAAACGGAATGAAGTTTTGATATGTGGTACAAGGTGAACGAACCTTGAAAACAAGCTACGTGAGAGAAGCCAAATACAAAAGGCCACATATTGTAGGATTCCACTTATATGAAACGTCCAGAATCAGCAAATCCATAGAGACAGAAAGCAGATTGCTGGTCGCTATGGGCTGGGGGCAGGGAATGGGAGTGGCTGTGAAGGGTTGGGGCTTTCCTTTTAGGCTGACGAAAAATATTCTGGAATTAGACAGTGGTGATGGTTGCACAACCGTATGAATATACTAAAACCACTGAACTGCACGCTTAAAAAAAAGATGAGTGCCAGCCCTGGCCCAGCCTTTTAAAAAAAAAAAAAGATGAGTGACCATTCTGGAAACTATCACTGTTCCCATTTTACAGATGAGAGCATTGAGGCTCAGAGACTCAATGACTTCACTGAGGAAATAGAGCTAGTGGTTGGGGAAGCGGGGATTTGAACCCCAGCCACTTCTGCCTCCAAAGCCCCACCAGTAACGCCACACCATGAGGGGCTTCCGGGGCCTTGGGTTAGCCTCCTTGCCTCTCTCTGCCACGGTCTCCTCGTTTGTGCAACGGTCGTGAGTCAAAGAGGCGTGAAAGTGGCCAGCACCCGGCTAGGCACAGAGCAGATGGCTGAGGCAGCGCACCTCTCCTTCCTTCTTCACGTCAGGGAAGTTCTTGTTCCTGGGAGGGCAGACACGAGGGCTGGGGGAGGCCATGGCTGCTCAGGGAGGCTTGGCCACCTCCCAGCAGCTGTCCCCAGGCAGGGACAGAGGCCACGGCGCCGTGTTCCTGCTGCCAGCGTGTGGGTGTTTCCCGACACCCCCTTTTGTGCAAATACATCCCGGGTGACGTCTCCGTTGCCATGGCGAGAGGCGCCCTCTTCTATCTAGAGTGACAGTCACCACCAGGCTGGGACCGGAGCCAGCGCAGCCCAAGGGCAGATGAATTTTGCCTTCACAAGTCAGACTCTGCAGGCTCTGCGCCTCCCGGGGAAGGCCAGCTGCCTGGCACCTTCCCTCCTCGCTGGCTGCTTCTCCCCAGGGGGCAAAATGAGGGCACGCAGGGACCCCTGCAGAGCTTCACCCTGTTTTCTGAGGGGCTCTGGGCGGGGAGAGAGCTGGCTGACCTGGGTTTCAGTCCTGGCGCCTCTGTTTCCAAGTCATGTGACCTTGGGCCTCAGTTCCTTTATCTGAAAAGTGTCGATGTTAATACCTCCCTGCAGCTTTGTTTTAGGGGGTCTCTTATTCATTCAACCAACATTCGTGGTTCCGAGGACAACACCTCCCAGCCCAGGTGCTTCGTCCTCTCGGGCCTCCCTCCAACCCAGGCCGACCCCTCAGCTGACCTCGGCAAGGCCCTGCGTGGTGGGAAGACGAGGCCTTTGCTTGGGACAATCATTAGGGGAAGCCATTGGGTGGGAGTTCTAGCCCAAAGAATGTTCCAGAAACAAGATATGTTGTTCATGGAACTGCATGGCTGGAGGAAAGAGGGATTCTCGTTGATTCTGAGAAGAGGCAGGAGGAGACACACAGACAGACAGATAGAAACTGCCCCAGAATGGGTCCCCTCCTTGCTGCTCCCCCGCCAGCAGCCCTGACCCCAACTTTCAGGAACAGTTCTTGTTAAAGTTACAAGTGCTCAGGGTTTGGGGTCTCTTCGAGGGAGGCCCTGGCAGGACTGGGATCCACACAGCATGGTGAATCAGCAATGTGGGGTCCAAACGGGGACGGGCCGTGAGACCACCAGCCCTCCAGAAGGGGGTCTCAGGACCCAGGCCAGGAGGACCAAGGGTTAGCTGACTGTGGCTCAAACCCCAGCTTGCCACTCACTCGCTGTGGGACCTGCGCCAGGTCTCTAACCACTGTGCTTCAGTTTCCTCCTCCGTAAAATCAGGATGATGATGATCTTACTGCATCACAGAATTGTGGCGATTCCATGAGACAGGGCATGTAAGATGCTTGGCCCCATGCCTGGCAATAGTGCCAGTCAGTAAATGTTAGCTGGTAACGTATTTTGTTATAGTTTTGGGTTTTTGTTTTTGTTTTGTTTTTGGCTACGTTGGGTCTTCATTGCTACACACGAGCTTTCTCTAGTTGTGGCGAGCGGGAGCTACTCTTCGTTGCGGTGCGCGGGCTTCTCATTGCTGTGGCTTCTCTTGTTGCAGAGCATGGGCTCTAGGCATGCTGACTTCGGTAGTTGTGGCACGCGGGCTCAGTAGTTGTGGCGCACGGGCTTAGTTGCTCTGCGGCATGTGGGATCTTCCTGGACCAGGGCTCGAACCTGTGTCCCCTGCATTGGCAGGTGGATTCTTAACCACTGCGCCACCAGGGAAGTCCCTAGTTTTGGGTTTTTGATAAAAGCTAAGGCAGGGACCTTGCCAAGTAACGTGGGCTGGAAGCTCATGAGTGGGACATCATGAAGAAATCACAGACCGTCTGGGTCGGGTTAAATAAATGCCCATTAAATGATTGGTTTCAGGATAGAAGCTGCTCCCTTCACTGGCCCCTGGACGAGCCTGGCTCCAATGAAAACGGTTCTGAGAACCACAGGAAAACTGGCCGATGACGCCTGCTCAGACAGCTATCCAGTCTGCCCAATGGAGAAGGCAAAGGATAGGGCGTGTCCACACTCGCACACACCTTCACAGACACCTGCAGAGTGGCACACGCTCCCAGACACACACTCAGTCCTGGAAAGCAAGAAACACTCGTGTTAAGCCTTTAGAGGCAAGCTCTGTTATTATTTCCATTTCATGCAGAGGGAAACTGAGACAAAAGAGGTTCTGTACTTTGCCTGGGGTCACATAAAGAAGTGGAAGAACTGGGATCTGAACCCAGGAGGCTGGCACCAGTCCAGATCACTGCCCCAAACGATGCCTACAGTCACGTGCTCCCGGGCACGGCAGGTGGGGGCAGAGCAGGGCAGCTACGGGACCCTGTGCTAAGAGTGGCACTTTTGTTTTCCTCCCCGCTCTGTTTTTCTGGGTCTGCAGCAATGCTAATCCGGCATCGCTTCGAGGGCCACGGGGAGGAAGTGGTGGGGAGGTTCGAAAATAGGCAGCCCAACTCCAGGGGCCCAAGTGCTCAGGCCACCCCCTGCTGCCCATCTCCTGAGCCACCCAAGTCCTCTTCAGGCACACGTCCATAGCATCCCTTCCTAGAACATAACAGATCATTTATTATACCTTTTATTAAGACGGAAAGAGGTAACTAGAACCTTCCCGATTGTTCCAGATGCTTATGAGCTCATGTCAACGTTCTGGCAGGAATTCTGGGAAACTGGCAGTTTCTCAAAAGTTAAGCAAACTACCATACGGCCCAGCAGCAATCCCACTCCTAGGTACTTACCCAAGAAAAACAGCAACGTGTATCCAGACAAAAACTTGCCCATAGCGGCATTGTTTTTAAGGACGTCAGATTGGAAATAACCCAAGTATCCATCAGCTGGTAAAGAGGCAGACAGAATGTGTCATAGCCACACAATGGAATGCTATTCAGCCGTAAAAAGGAATGAAGCAATGGCACAGACTACCACACGCGTGGACCTTGAAAACATGATGCTAACGTGAGAGACGCCAGACGCAAAAGGCCAGAGACTGTATGATTCCATTTATGTGAAATGTCTAGAAGAGGCCAATACGTAGACACAGAACGTAGAGAAGCGGGTGCTTAGGGACTTAGGGGAGGGGCAGTGGCGGTGACTTCTGTTGGGGAGTGAAGAAAATGTTCTGGAAATAGAGATGCTGGCTATGTTACCTTGTGAATGTACTAGATGCCACTGAATTGTATGTTAAAAGGCTGAACTTCATGGAACGTGAGTTGTATCTCAATAAAAACTGGCTGCTGCTCTCTTGCCCCTTCTAATCACCTCCCCCTTCACCTCCCCCTTTACCTGCCCCCCCCCCACGCCCTCCGCATTGCAGGAAACCGTGCACATGCTTGCAGTTCCTCTAGGCTGGCTGCCCATTCTCGAACTACACACAGTGAAATTGTACAACATGTGCTTTTCTGCATCCAGCTTCTTTCAGTCAATAGAATGCCTTTGGGATTCTCAGGTGTTGCTGGAGGTATCCGTGTCCCATTTTCCTTTTCATTGCTGCACAGTATTCCCTTGAATATGGACACGTCATGGTTTGCTGGTCACTGACGGACATTTGGGATGTTTCCAGCTACGGAGAGTGTGACTAAGGTTGCTACGAGCGCTTGTGTCCACATGAAAACAGACGTAGCAACCACAGCAGTCGCTCTCTGGAAAGGGTGGGTGCTCAAGGAGAGGGGTGCCCTTGGCAGCGTGCTCACCTGCCTGGGGCGCAGGGCGCTGAAGGATGCTCTGCTGGGTCATCAGGACGGAGACCCTTAAAAAACGCCCAGGGGCATGTGGGACAGAGTCCCTGGGACCTGGATCTTCATGGGAAAGGGGGCAGGGAGTCCCAGACTCTAGGGCTGGAAGGGGCTGCTGGGTCCACAGGTGAACTCTATTGATGACCGTGCACCGGGCAAGTGGAATCCACAAGTGATAGTGCATTTGTCTCCCTGCTGCGTCCCCAGTGGGCTCTACCCTGGTCCGAGCCGCCTTCAGCTCCTGCCTGGGCCATTGCAGTAGCCCCCTCCCTGCTCTCCGGGCATCCTCCTGGCCCTCTAGCTTTCCTTACAGCAGCCAGAGGGAGCCTGGTCCTGTCACTCCTGCGCTCCCAACTCTCTGTGGGCCCGTCTCACTTACAGTGAAATCCTAAGTCTTTGTAAAGCCCCAGGCCCTGCAGAGTCTGCACCCCACACCCCCTGTGACTGTACCTCCTAGCCTTCTCTCTCCAGCCACTGGAGGAGGAAGAAGGGGATGGGGCCTGACAGGTGGGCAGGGGTGACTCACGCAGGACCTTGTGGGCCACTGGGAGGGAGGCTTGTTTTTATTCTCAGTGTGAAGAGCACATGTCCTACGCTCAGCTGTGAGCCAAGCCCTTGATGTTCACATTCACATCCATCCTACCAGCAGCCCTAGAGATCAGGTGCTCTCAACACCCCCAATTCGCAGATGAGCAAACTGAGGCTCAGAGAGGTGAAGCTGCTTGCCCATGTGGCCTGGCAGGCACATCCCACTCCCTGGAGATGTTCTGAGACAGCCCCAGGGGCTGACATTTCCTTCCCTCCCCAGAGGTGAATGACGCTGGCCCCAGGTGGGCCTTCTTGGGCAGGGCAGCTCCTCTGAAGTCCTTTGAAGTCCCAGCCAGCCAGCTGCCTGGCCAACTGTTTCCCCATCTCACCTTCCTCCTGGACTCCTGCCAAGCTCTCAGGGGCTGGAGAGACGGGTGGAGGCCCAGGGCAGGGGGCATGTTCTGTTTTATTCAATTTATCTCTCTGTTTTTTTTCAGCTGCGTATACACATGGTTAAACTTTTTTTCAAATGGCCCAGTGAAAAGGACATCTCTCTTCTACCTCTTCCCGCGTGTCCACTTTTCTGCCCCTGAAGCATCTGCAGGGACCAGTTTCTGTGTGTCCTTCCAGGGGTGACCTAGGGATGTACAAACAGAAATATACAAATATAAATGTGAAAATATTCCTTAAAGTACCAGTTGGAGGACCCTGCCTGGTCTCCTGCACCCACCTGCCTTTCTACCCTGAACAATACAGCTTAAAAAAATCCCTCGAGTTGGTAACCCCAGTCCAAGCTTGAGAAGAACATTAAACCAGTCCCAAGTGAGGAGCAACCTGCATAAAGCCCTGCCCAGGGCTCCTGCTAACTGTCCGCCTCGTCAAAAACAAGGACGGCCTGGGAATCCGTCACAGCCGAGAGAGCCCTAAGGAGACATGAGGACCAAATGTAACATGCGGTCCTGGATGGGATCCTGGAGAGAAGAAGGCCATTAGGAAACACTGAGAAGAATCTGAATAAAGTATGGACTTCAGTTAATAAGAATGTATCAATATCTATTTGTTCATTGAGGCAAATGCACTGTATGGATGTAAGATGTTAAGAACGGGGAAAACTGGGTGTGGGGTGTTTGGGAACTCTGTACTATCTTAGCAATTTGTCTGTAAATCTAAAACTGTTCCATAAAATAGTTCATTTTTTAAAAGGACATAAAAAAAAATCCCTCGAGCTGTACACCAGACGCTAATGCACCTCATGCCCTTCATTACGTGTATATCATCTTTCCGTTAAAACAAAAGAAAACAAAAATAAACAAACCAAAAAAAAAAACCCAGGGACGTCCCTGGTGGCCCAGTGGTTAAGAATCCACCTGCCAATGCAGGGGACACGGGTTCGATCCTTCGTCTGGGAAGATCCCACAGGCCACGGAGCAACTAAGCCTGTGCGCCACAACTACTGAAGTCCGCACACCGAGAGTCCGTGCTCCACAACAAGAGAAGCCACCGCAATGAGAAGCCCGCACACCGCAACGAAGAGTAGCCCCTGTTTGCCACAACTAGAGAAAGCCCATGCACGGCAGCAAAGACCCAACACAGCCAAAAATAAATTAAAAAAAAGAATAATAAAAAAACCCCAGAAACGACATGTGAACGTAGATCTTAGAGGTTGCTCTGTGCCCCGGCTCTGGGGCAGCCTCACCCTTCGTAACGGCCGAGTAATGTTCCATTGTCTGGCTGTCCCATAACTGACATCCTGGGTCCCCTATTGATTGGTACCCAACCTTGTTTTCGGGCCTTTGCTGCTGTCAGCAACCTGGCTGTACACTTTTTTGTCTGTCCAAGCTTCCGTGCCCTGTGCCAGCATCTCTGCAAGATCAGTTCCCAGAAAGGGAACGGTGGCTTCAAAGAGTGCCGGCAGGAGGAGTTTGGGCTTTGACTCCATGAAAGAGACCTTCTCCCCAGAGGGGATGGAGAGACATGGTACAGGGTTCAGGGGAGGGGAGGGGGCTCAGCTATTTTATTGAGGTGGTCAGGGAAGGCCTCTCTGAGGAAGTGACATTTGAGCAAAGATATGAAGGAAGAGAGAGCCAGAGTCACGTAAGTGTCTAAGGAAGTGGGATTCCGACAGAGGGTATAGCGTGTGCAAAAGCCCTGAGGTGGGGCCATTTCTGGTGGGATTGTATTGTGAGCACTTGGGGAACTTTTAAGGAGTGATGGCGGGCCTGATGCGGGGTTTAAAAGGACCCCTCTGGCTGCTTCGGGGAAAAGGGGGCAGAGTGGATGCTGGGAGACCAGGCAGGAGGCTACCGCAATAGTCCAGGCAAGACAAGATGATGGTTGGACCAGGGTGTTCACTACAGGTGGGGAGAAGGGGCTGATCTGGGGTGTATTTTGAAGGCAGAGTCAACAGCACTTGCTAAAGTCCCAGGTTACTAGGCCAGGGCACAGCAGGAGTGTATTAGTTTGTTAGGGCCGCTGTAACGAAGTACGGACCACAGACTGTGTCCTTTCACAGTGATAGAGGCCAGAAGTGTGAAATCAAGGTGTCAGCAGGGCCATCTCCCCGTGCAGATTCTAATGAAGGATCCCGCCTTCCCTTTTCCAGCTTCTTCCCCATGGGCTGCCGGCGATCTTTGGAGCTCCTTGGCTTGCAGCTACATCCTTCCAATCTCAGCCTCCCTTGTCACGTGACCTTCTCCCTGCCTGTGTCTGTATTATGGCCTTCTCCTCTCTTATAAGGACACCAGTCATATTGAATTTAAGGCCCACCCTACTCTGATCCGACCTCATCCTAACTTAACTCATTCCACCTGCAGTGACCCTATTTCTAAACAAGGGCGAGGGGAGGAGGACGGCGTTTGAGGCAGAGGGACTTGTAAGTGCAAAGGCCCTGAGGCAGGAGAGGGCTATTGGTCTTATGCCCTTGTTTCCTGCAAATCTTGTTCATGAAGAAATGACTGAGGTTGAATTCTGATGGGGAGGGAAAGGAAAGGAAGTTCTGTGCCCGTGGGTACACTGACAGCCCTCCCTGAAATTTGCCAATTCTCCCCCAGGCTGCCCCCACCTTCGTTCCCTCCCTCCCTCCTTCCGGTTCAGGCAGCTAGACCCTCTCTTATCACCCCTGCACACAGTTTCCTTTTTAGCCCAAAGGTCGTTATTTTAACACCTGTTGGGAAAACAAGCAGGCGCGCTCCCAGGGGGTGGGGAAGAGAGAGTACATGGGGACAGGCTGCTTGCAGGGCTGACCCTCAGGACTTAGCGGGGGGGGGGGGGTCTGTCTCACTTTGTGTGGGCTGGGGTGCTGACTGGGGCTGGATGGTCCACATGGTCTTACCCGCAATGTTTGGCACCAGCTGGAAGAGCTGGAAAGGCTGGTGGGGTCCCTCTCTCACGTCCTCAAGCTTCACTCTGTCCACGTGTTTGCTTGTCCCGTCTGGAATCTGGCCTGAACTTCTTTACGTGGCAGCAGCTGGGTCCCAAGAGAGGGAAAGCAGAAGCTGTCAGGTCTCTTGTCCAGAACCGGCCCATGCACCACTTCTGCTGCCTCCTATTGGTCAAAGCATTCACAGAGCCCACCCACTTTCAGGAGACTCCACCTCCTGGTGGGAGGAGCTTCAGGCACCTGCCGGGAGGGGAGGCGTTGCTGGTGGCCATCTTTGCAGGAAACCCTCACTCCCCTCCAGCCTGCTTCTCCTGGCCTGGTGAGGCCCGGAGGCTGCAGAGGACAACATGTCCCACCTGTAAGATACCAGAAGATGCGTGGGCTCTGAGGAGTCTTGTTTTATTAAAAAAAAAAAAAAAAAAAAAAAAAGCAGGGAGGGGGATTATACCCCACCAGAGAGCAAACATTCTGAGCCACTTGGCACTGCCCTCTGACTGGGAGGCTGAGCACACAAATCAGATGTTTATGAGAATAAACAGTCATTAGAACTCGAGAACTAGAGAGGAAATAAACACCATCTCAAGACATTTTGCGAATTTGGCTCTGAAGCCTGCCTGCCTGTGAATTGACTAGCTTCTGGCTGGCAGAGGTGCGTGTTTACGTGCATGCAGGTGTATGTGTATGCATGTTGTAAGCCCTCTAAGTAAAGTGTCTTTTCTGAGTGCCTCAGTCTCCTCCTCTGTAAAATGGGGGCAAGAATGGCACAAAACTCAGGGTCATTATGAGCGTTAAATGAGGAAATACATACAAACTGATTAAAACAGTGCCTGGAGCCTAGTAGGTAGGTGTTCAACAAATGTAAGTCATAATTTTCATTCATTCATTCATCAAATCCTAAGAGGCCCCCAAGCAGAGGATGCCCTTTGCTTAGTGTTCAGGATCTGAAGACTGTTCTAGAGTCCTTGTACTAGCCAATGTCTCGACACCGGGGGTGCCCTGGAATCGATTTCTTGAAGAATGAATGAACAGGGCATGGACTTTTCCCTCCAAAGCTCCGACCTGGAGAGGAGACAGACTTGTAAATAAATCATCGTAAAAACTACAATGAGAGATGAAAAACAGTTCAAAGTATGGGTTTCACCCAAACGAAAAAGGATTGCTTTGATGGAATTTCAGACCCAGTGGCCAAAGTAGGCAGGATGTCCTCCTGGACCCCTTTAATTGGTACCAGGTAGACATGGCCTCTGACCCCAGTCAGGAGAGGAGAGAGCAGGGTGAGGAAACCTTCCCACGATGGAAGATGCAGGCTTTGCCAGACTGTGAGCCATTCCCCTGCCCCTCGGTCCTCAGCCCCTGAACGAGGGACTCCTGGTTTCTGGCAGGAGATGCAGGTGGCAGGGATGGGGGGGGAGGTTTTATATCGGGAGGGCTTCCAAGTCTGCTTGTGGGGCAAGTTAATGAGTGACTGTGGGTATTTAATCTAAACCAGACATCACTTCACGGATGTCTGCTAAGAGCATCTCCGACATCTACAGAGATTCGTCCATGGCAACATGGGGGCTGCAGAGTTGCCGGGGGGATCTGCAGGCCACAGCATTAGGAGCCTTGAAGTGAGGCTACAACTCACATCTCCACTGGCTGCTAGGGACTCTGTACATGCGTCTAGAACGGGGTCCCTGTACGTGCGTCTAGAACGGGGTTCCTGTACGTGCGTCTGGAACGTGGACCCTGTCCAGGCCAGCCACATCATTTGCCAGGTCCTGGTGCAAAGTGAAAACACAGGATCCCTTGTTCGAAAATGATTGAGAATTTCAAGATGGCGACAGCAGAGCATTAAAGCAAGCCTGGGGCCCTTCTGAGTGTGGGTCCCTGTGTGGCTGCCCAAGTGGCCCCCTCAGGAAGCTGGCCCTGTCCCCATCACCCGCATGTGGCTGGAGCACGCAGCAGGAGCCCACGGTAGGGTGCGGAAAGTCCAGATGTGCCTGGATTCTTGCACCTCTGAGTTGGCCAGGCAGGGAATGGGAATCAGGATTGCTGGGTTCTGGAGATCTGGTTCATTTTCCTAACCTACCAAGTAGGTACCATCAGTCCTGTCTTTCTGCCCCCCCCCCTCCCCCCCGGGGATGACAAAGGCCTGGCAGGAAAGCAAAGTAAACTCTCAAGGGCCATAAAAATACAAAGAGTGATTGTGTGGGCTCCTCGCTGCAGCCTCAGACGCAGGTGTTGTGGAGACCTTGGTGGTCCCACGCTGAGGTCAGTACCTGGTCTCCAGGAGGAGGTGGGTCCTCATTTCCACAACTGAGTTGCATCGTACAGTTGGAGGTTACTTAACCTCTGGGGCTTGTTGCGGCCCCTCCCTGCCCTGAGTGTTCTCTTGGAGAAGGAGGAAGGTAGGAGACAGATGGGGAAGCGGGAAACATTAATACTTCCATCCTGGAGGCCCCGAGAATGCTGGACCCAGCTGTGGACAGAGGTCCTAGATCTAGAATTATGAGGGGTTACCTCTCACTCAGCCCCAAAGGAAGCGGGCACTCCTGGTCCGTCAGACTAAATACGATGCACCTCCCTCTGGGCCCTGCAAGATCTGACCTGCCCTGCCCACTCTCCCCCCTCCCACTGGCATCCTTGCTGTTCCCTGAACAGTGCCAGCGTGTACCCACCTCAGGGCTTTTGCACGTATAGTTCCCAATACCAGGTATTCTCTTCCCTAAGATATGCACAAGGCTCAATTCCTCTCTTTATTCTGGTCTCTGCTCAAGGGGAACGGCACCTCTCCCTGGTACTCCTTTCCTTCTGTACGACTTTAGTTTTCATCATGGCACTCATTGTGAGACTGTATTTATTCGTTTGTTGTCTTTCTCCCTCTAACGTCAGTTTCCTAGAGGCAGAGACCTCATCTGTCTTGTTTACCATTGTACTGAAAAAAAAAAATGTATATCTCCAAATGATGTAAGGTAACTCCCTTTTATAGCAGTGAGAAGGTTCCTCTCTCCATGTTTTCGATAAACTTAAGTATAAAAGTTTGGTGGTATAAATTAAATAGTCAAATGTTTACTTGCACATTCATATTAGTAATAAAGTTATATATGCCTAGTTACACCTATTTAAAGTCACACTTAAAAAGTTACATAAGACATTAAGAAATATGTCTTTTTGTTCCGGGCTTACATTCATGAAATAATGTTCTTCGAGTCCTCCACCCGTGCCCTTGACGTTGTGTTTTGAATCATCAAACGGAGGTTGGCTGATCCCATCTGCTCCCCGTATGTCTAGAACTTTTCAAACATGGCATTTTCTGAATCTACATATGATGCGGCCACTGGAAATGTTATCCCAGACCACAAATACCCTTTTGCATAAATTTGGACATTGCTTGTTTCATTTGCTTTGTGGGTGTATATTATTGATGAGCTCCAGCAAGGAACCGCTTCCTGTATTACTTTTTAGAGTGACCTTTAAGAGGTTTGTTTATAGTGACATCCAATACCTATGAATGCAGACTTATAACGGCTAGATTGGATTAAATTTCTTGGCGCTCTCTCTGTATAAATGATTTGGAGATCTGACATAAGACTCCCACACAGCTTAGTTTGAGGTGGTTTCAGGCAGAGGCTGTGGTTCTCACCTGTGGTTACTCCTGAGAGGAGCTTTTCACCTGGTGGTTTACTTAGAATCTCCTGGGGGGAGCTTTTCACCTGGTGGTTTACTTAGAATCTCCTGGGGGGAGCTTTTCACCTGGTGGTTTACTTAGAATCTGCTGGGGGGAGCTTTCCACCTATATGGATGTCCTTGGGTTCCACTGCTAAGCCAGTGGAATAAAAATCCTGGGTGGCAGGAGACAGGCACCTGCAGTTCTAAAATGATGACCCTAATGTCTAGCCAGGCTGAGACCCATGAGGGTAATTTTGATACGACAAAACAGTGGTTCCCAAAGCGTGGTCCTCGGGCCCCAGCATCACCATCTGGGAACTTGCTAGAAATGCACTTCTCAGGCCCCAGGCCACACCCACGGAATCAGACAGCTGGAGGTAGGGCCCAGCAATCTCCTGGAGGGTTTTCACAAGCCCTCCAGGGGATCCTGATGCTCAAATTGGGGGATTGCTGCTCCAAACCAGGCTGTGATGTTAAAAAAAAAAACCAAAAAAAGGTAATGAAAGAGAAATAAAGAAGTACAAGGGGCTTCCCTGGTGGCACAGTGGTTAAGAATCCACCTACCAATGCAGGGGACACGGGTTCGAGCCCTGGTCCGGGAAGATCCCACATGCTGCGGAGGAGCTAAGCCCGTGCGCCACAACTACTGAGCCTGAGCTCTAGAGCCCGTGAGCCACAACTATGGAGCCTGCGTGCCACAACTGCTGAAGCCCACGTGCCTAGAGCACATGCTCTGCAACAAGAGAAGCCACTGCAATGAGAAGCCCACGCACAGCAAAGAAGAGTAGCCCCCGCTCGCCACAACTAGAGAAAAGCCCACGCGCAACAATGAAGACCCAACACAGCCAAAAATAAGATACATAAAACAAAAATTAAAAAAATAAGAATTATTAAAAAGAAAAAGTACAATGCTTTGTAAGGACTCAAATATCAGGTTACTCCTGTTTTTCTAAAGGATGACTATACTATTTGTTGAGGGAAAGAAGTCTTTATTGTACTTTCGATGTCTCGAGTGCTCCCTGGGTGCCAGACACTGGGATAGATGCTTTGCATGATGTCCCAGTGAGATGGGTTCTATTATTATACCCATTTTACAGAAGAGAAAACTGAGGTCAAAGTGGAAATTTCTTGCCCAAAGTTGCATACTTGGGAAATGGCAGCGGGTGCTCCATTGCAGTGCTAGCCCCAGGCCCATGTTATTTACAATGATGCCTGTCTCCTTCAGGGGCTGGGGTCCCAGGGTCAGCCACCAGCCCCCAGGATGTGGCCTCCTCCATCTTGAACAGTGTGGGGCATATCATGGCCCAGGCGCCAGCTACCCAGAGGGACATTTCTCTGGACTCAGGGGCCTTACAGGACAGGAACGCCTTGCCATCCCAAGCCCAGGCAGGGGATCCCAGGGTGGGCTGGGTGTTCTCTCTGAGCCTTACATTAAGAGATGAAGCCGAGAGGCCTCAAGAGGGAGGGTGCTTTCCACTCTGTAAAATCTATGCACATCAATCACACTGCTCCTCAAAGAAAGCAAAACCACAATGAGAAAGCACTACAGACCAACTAGAAGAGTTGACAATAGAAAGACTGATAATGCCAAGTGCTGGTGAGGAGGCAGAGCAACTGGACATCCCACACGTTGCTGGTGGGGATACAAAATGGTATAGCCACTCGGGAAACCTGTTGGGCAGTTTTTTGGGGTTTTTTAAATTTTATTTTATTTATTTTTTTATACAGCAGGTTCTTCTTGGTTATCCATTTTGTTTGGCAGTTTTTTTACAAAGTTAAACACACACTTACCACATGACCCAGCAATCTACCTCCTGGGTATTTAACCCAAGAAAAATGAAAACATATGTCCACACAAAGGCCTGGACGCTCAGGTTCATAGCGACATCATTCATTATAGCCAGAAACTGGAAGCAACCCGAAGGCCCATCACTAGGTGAATGGATAACCACACTGAGGTATACCTACGCCACAGAATACTATTCAGCGACGATATATGAAT
Organism: Stenella coeruleoalba; assembly: GCF_951394435.1. Taxonomy (NCBI): domain Eukaryota; kingdom Metazoa; phylum Chordata; class Mammalia; order Artiodactyla; family Delphinidae; genus Stenella; species Stenella coeruleoalba. The sequence goes on along the minus strand of NC_137160.1, from coordinate 84,206,594 downwards.
ACGTGCAACGACACAGATGAAGCTCAGAAACGCTCTGTGGAGTGAAAGAAGCCAGGTATGAAAAATACACGCTGTATGACTCAGTACATGGAACTCTGGAACAGGCAAATCTAAGCTATAGAGATGGAAATCACATCAGCGGATGCCAAGGGTCGGGGTGAGGGTGGGGTAGGCCACAAAGGGCATGAGGGAACCTCCTGGGGTGCTAGAACGTCCTACGTCTTGATTGGAGTGGAGTGTATACATATGTATACATATGTGAACATTTGTGCGTGTTTCTGTACGTAAGCTATACCCCAATTTTTAAAAGAGACTCCTACAAATGTTTGTCTACTAGCCCATTTGTAGTTCACAGGAGAGTTCTTGTTGCATATGTGCCTTGCAAAACAGCCCTGTTCTATAAGATGGGGTCCTGGCCCGGCCCACCAAGGCCTGCCTGGTCTTGGCATGGGGTGGTGGCATCTCTTGAGGAAGGCAAAGCCCAAGCCCTTTCAGAAGGTGTCCCTCCACAGGTCTTTGGCCAGAATGAGGGTGACCGTCTGCCCCCCAGATCTAACTCACTCACTAGAAAGGGGTTTGCCGGTGTGGTTAGATGTAGCCCCTGGGCTGGAAGGGGTGTTGGGGGGCTCTGTCACTGAGTATGCCTCCAGAGGCAAGTAACAACTTTTCTAGCTAGAAGATTCCACACAAAGGATTTAGCCTAATCTCACAAAAACAAAGGTGGGCACAGGATTGTTACTCCAGGGCATCAGGAAGGACCCGAGACCTTGCCTGCCTCCACGGCGCCCTCCTCAGTGTGGCAGACATGGTCTCAAAATGGTCGCCACAGCCACCCGTTTCCATACAACTGTGTTTAGGGACCAAAAACGCAGGGGGATCGCCCTCATAGGTCTCACTCTTTCATCAAGGAGGGAAAACCTTCCTCAGACTTCCCTCAGGTCCATTGTCCAAAACAGGGTCACAGGGCCTCTCCCAGCCAAGAACGGGTGTCTTGGGTTGGCCTCCTCAGAGGCAGACTCTGCGGTGAACATGTTTGTGCAGGTGATTTATTATTAAGGACGTGCTCCCAGGCCAATTTGGAAGGGGGTGGGGAAGTGGGGCAGGAAAGTGGGAAGGAATCAGGCAAAGGGGCAGTTTGAGGTCAAGTCTTAGCCTCAGCCTGGTCCCATGGGCTGCTTGGGGCACCAGCAGCACCATAAAGTTTGTCCCGCCTTGAGGCAGGGGGCTGGGCTATCGTCCCCTGCTCCAGCCAGTACAGCCAGACGGCCGTGACAGGGGACGTACACTCTAGACTAGGAGGCAACGAGGCTCCAGTAGCACCAAGTCCGCCTCCTGAGGAAGGTCATGGGTGTGAACCATCAGAGGTCAAGTTCACAGAACCTGGGGGAGGAGGTGCAGATTCTGTGAAGGGCCTCCCAGGGATCAAAGCAGGGCACCAACAGGGTTCCCTGCACTGGGGAAGGAAGGAGCTGGAATGTTTGGCCTCCACTGGGGGAGGCAACCTCTCCCATCAAGCACAAGTCCGGGGAGAATGGCCATTGGGTGGGCAGATGACAGCACTGCCACAGGATCAAGCCGCCAGATGGACCACAACCTGACCACAGCTGGCCAGTACGGCCATGCCAAGGCGGGGGCAAGCATCCTCTCCCCACACTTCGCATCCTCTGGAGGACTCCCAGGGCCCCCTCTGGCCCGCTTAGTGCCCTCGGCTTTGTCCAGCCTGGGGGCCAGGAGAACTTGAGATGCGCCCACCGAAAGGGGAAGTTCTGTCAACCCCACATCACAAAACTGTCTGAGAAGAACCAGAGCATCAAGGAGGCGGGGATGGACATTCTCTTGACTCTCTCTTCGCCCGGCACCCAGGGAAAAAATGCAAGGTTACAGATGGATTACTGGCCGCGGTCTGTAAGTTCTCTTTAATTCCTCTTGCAGTGATAAACAGAAAGGTTATTAACACGAGATGGCTGGCAATAGGCTAACTATGGTGCTGGCGGACCAGGGGTGTGAGGAGAGGCCGAGCCAGTGCCCCGGGTTTCCTCTGAGCAAGCAGTTCTGAATGATTACGGATGTGACCAAGCCATCGCTGGCTGGCTGTGCCACGGAGTTGAGTTATTTATTTGGCCAATTGGCTGGGGCACAAATACTCAGATAGGTGTCTTTGAACTCTTGGGCCCTGAATGCCTCCTTCTGTCCCAAGATGAGTGATGGGAACTCAAGGAACTGTAGAAAATGCAGGGACTTCCCTGGTGGTGCAGTGGTTAAGAATCTGCCTGCCAATGCAGGGGACACGGGTTTGAACCCTGGTCCAGGAAGATCCCACATGCCACGGAGCAGCTAAGTCCGTGAGCCCCAACTACTGAGCCAGCATGCCACAACTACAGAAGCTCGTGTGCCACAACTACTGAAGCCCACGCACCTAGAGCCCATGCTCCGCAACAAGAGAAGCCACTGCAGTGGGAAGCCCGCTCACCACAACTAAAGAAAGCCCGCGTGCAGCAACGAAGACCCAACACAGCCATAAATAAATAAATAAATAAATAAATAAATAAATAAATAAATAAATAAATAAATAAACATACACACCTATTTAAAAAAAAAAAAGAAAATGCAGATGCCCAAGGAGACGGAATGCAGGGTACTTCTCCACTTTCCTTGACTTAGTGACCTTGGCAGTGCGGCCGGGAATTTGCTTTCTCTTGGCTGACGGACTCTGGCTTGCCTCACTGCGGGTCATGGTCCCAGTGCCTCGCTGGGGCTGAGTGTGAGGGGAAGTTTGTGGGTAGAGGCTGCACAGGCCAGCGTGTGGGGGAGGGAAATGAGGAGTCAAGGTTTTGGGTTCAAGTCCCACCAAAGCCCGCGAGTCCCAAACCAACAGAGGAAGGACGAAAGGCATAAATGACTCATGGCAATGTGTCCCCAACACAAGCTGGACGACTTTCCAGACCACAGTGGTTTCTCTGGGGCTTTCTGGGTTTTAGCACTAAAGCTCCCACGTTCTGGGAAACCCCTCTGTCCCGGGCAGACTGGGAAGGTTGGTCACCTTTTTCCAGATGTCCCAAGCAGGAGAGCTGCCCGGAGGTGATGGGCATGGCCCGGGAGTCAGACAGACCAGGGGTTGGACCCTGTTGCCTCCAGTGATCCTGTGAAACGTAGGACAAGGATCCTATGTTCAGTGGGGATCCTACACCCAGTCTCCCCCGCTGAAAAATGGGTGTTAAAAAAATCATCGCAGAGAATCAGTGGGGAAGTAAATGGAGTAATGCATGGAAACTTAAGTACCTGGAGTAAAATGAGATCTCAGAAAGAGCACTCATTTTTGTTGGTTTTCTTGTTGCCGATTCTGGGAGACCAAGATGAAGGACTCTTGCAGATAGAAATTAGCAGGGGGGGCGGCTGCCCTTGACTTCAGGGAAGAAAAGTTAGAAAACCAGAGGAACACCCACAGAGATGTACACTGGGGGATGTTTGTTACAGCATTATGTGGAATGAGTAGACTGATACATTCTTACACCCTTCAGTAGGGGACTGGCTGGTGAGGCAGGACAGTGGATTACTATGCAGCTCTGGGAAGAACATGGATTCGATATTAAACTGATATAGAATAAGCTCCAATTATAGATCATTCGGTGAATATTCAAGAAGCAAAATGGTGTGTATAGAAGTCTATGTTTGTGTTAAAAAAGGAGAGTATCATTAGTCATCAAGGAAATGTAAATCAAAACCACAAGGAGATACCACTTCACATCAATTAGGATGACTATTGAAAAAAAAAGAAACAAAATAAGTGTTGGTGAGGCTGTGGAAGAATTGCATTGTGGGTGAGAATGCAAAATGGTGCAGCCACTGTGGAAAATATTATGGCAGTTTGAAATGTTAAACATAGAATTACTCTATGACTCAGCAATTCCACTTCTAGGTGTATATCCAGAGAGACCTGAAAACAGTGATTCAAACAAATACATGTACACGAATGTTCACAGCAGCACTAATCACAAGGGCCGAAAGGTATGAACATCCCAGATGTTCATCTACAGAGGAGTGGATAAGCCCAATGGAGGCTATGAATACAATGGAATCGTTTTCAGCCATAACAAGGAATGAAGTACTGACACAGTCTACAACATGGATGAATCTCAAAAAGATTATGCTAATTGAAAGAAGCCAGTCATAAAAGGCCACCTACTGTAAGATTCTATTTATCGGAAATGTCCAGAATAAGTAAATCTATAGAGATAGAAAGCAGATTGGTGGTTACCAGGGACTGGGGGAGGGGAGGAATGGAGAGTGACTGCTTCAGGGGTACCAGTTTCCACTTGGAGTGATGAAAATGGTCTGGAACTAGATAGTGGTGGTAATGGTGACTATGCTAAATGTCATTAAGGGAAAATTTATGTATGTATCTCTTCCCACACGTGCACGCAAAAAAGTGGCAGGGAGAGGCTCCATACAGACGCATATACGTACACGCACATACATCCTGGTATATGCAACAAAGTATCTCTGGAAGGAAAAACTGATAACTGTGGCCGTTCTTGGGGATGGGAGTCAGGGGGCTGCAAGCCCAGGTGGAGGAGACCTTTGGGTCTGTTGGAACTTATTTTATCATATGTGTGTGTTACTTTTAACAAGTAATAAGGTATTCAGGTGAATTTTACAAGAAGAGGAACGTCAGAAATTCAGGGGAAATAAGGAGATGTCAAAGATGGATCCCTTGTGTGTGTGTGTTGGGGGGTCATGTGCTGAGGCAATAGTAAGAACACTGAATTGTGCATCTTTGATGCAGCTGTACCTTCACCACTGAGGACAAATGTTCTTTCAAATACCACAGGAGGAAGATATGTTCTATAGGGAGAGTTGAATTCATGGCTGGCAGGGAGACAGTAAAAAAAGACGCAAGAGAAGAGCCTGAAGATGGGCAAAGACCCCAATTTTCTAAAAGGGAAAAATAATATGGATTCTGGAAACCCCAGATGGGGTATGTCTGACAGCCAGAGTTCTTAGCAGAATTCTGGGACAGAGCTCTACACAGATGGCTCGTGAGTATTTAGAAGAAAATATGATAATCACGAGAAGCTAACATGGGTTCACTAAGCTACCTTGCGTTGACTGATATCAATTTCCTATTTTCACGGGGAGACCCCTTGGTAGAGCAGATGGCCCCTTAGGACCCCATCCTCCTAAAGGATCTGTTGAATAGTGATGGGGGGAATTGTTATCAGTTCCTTGATTGTCTGCCTTGTGTCTTCTGCATCTGCTTTATCTGACAATATTATTCCTATCCCACATGTTTTTAGGACATTTCCCTTAATAGTTTCTTGTCTATTTATAAAGTTACTCAGACTTATTTTAATATTTATATATTTATTTACTTAAACCTGTATTAATCAAGAGTCTTTTTTTTTTCTGCGGTACGCCGGCCTCTCACCATTGTGGCCTCTCCCGTTGCGGAGCACAGGCTCCGGACGCGCAGGCTCAGCGGCCATGGCTCACGGGCCCAGCCGCTCCACGGCATGTGGGATCTTCCCGGACCGGGGCACGAACCCATATCCCCTGCATCGGCAGGCGGACTCTCAACCACTGCGCCACCAGGGAAGCCCAATCAAGAGTCTTTTGATTGCAAGGGAAATAAATCCAATTTAAATAGTCTTAAGCAGAGATGTCTAGAGGTATGGTATGGATTTCAGGTACGGCTGGATCCAGGTGCTTAAATGATATCATTGGGAATCTGTATCCTGCCATATGTTGGGTCTGCTTTCCTTTGTATTGGTCTTATTCTAAGGTTGGATTTCTTCAAGTGGAGGAAAGATGGTGCCAACAGCTGTTAGGTTGCCTCTTATCACCTTGGCAACCTGAGCAGAAGGGGGGCACTTCTTGCCTGAATGCTCCAGTTACTGGGCCAGCTATGATTGGCCCACTTGTGTCTTTTTTTTTTTTTCCTTTTGCGGTACGCGGTCCTCTCAGTGCTGTGGCCTCTCCCGTTGCGGAGCACAGGCTCTGGACGCGCAGGCTCAGCGGCCATGGCTCACGGGCCCAGCCGCTCCACGGCATGTGGGATCTTCCCGGACCGGGGCACGAACCCATGTCCCCTGCATCGGCAGGCGGACTCTCAACCACTGCGCCACCAGGGAAGTCCCCAGTTGTGTCTTATACCCATTCCTAAAACAATCACCACGACTCTGCCCAAGTTGGGCCATATCTTCTATCCAAACCACATTAGAGATGATTTCATTTAGTAGTGTGAGAGGAAAGGTTCCCTAAAGGAAAACTGAGATGCCGTTATTGGGGAGAGAAGGAATGGATGCTTGCCAAGCAAAAACACAGCCTAATCAAATTACGATTAATTATGCAAAGATTTTGCATGGCAGAGAGTCCTAAATGGCATCCCAAGGTCAAAATGAATCTGCTATTATCTCCCTGTGCTCCATGCCTCCATTAATACAGAAAACAAGAGTTAACTGACTGATAGCACTCTGGCTATGAAAACGAGATGGTGATTTTGTGGGGTCTGTTTGTATGTGGGTCGTACAGCTGGACACATGCGAGGCCCTTCTGCCTAGAAGTGAAGGCTGTGTAGAAGAGGCAGAGGTGGGGTTGCAAAAAGGCAGCTGCAGGCTGGGCAGGGAGGACCACGAACAGAGAGATGGTGTCCAGGAAACACACAGTGTGAGCTACCATCTCAGGCAGAAGCTGTCAACCTCTCCTCTTCCACACACTCTGGTCGTGGTGAGTCTCCTGGGTGTGCTCCAGGCAGAGGTGGGACCCATGGCTTAATATCTTCCTGATTAAGACAGGGCAGAGGTTTCGATCTGGAATGTCAAGTAAATGTCAGCCAAGTGCCAGCTGCAGTTGTTGGCAGCAACTCCCTTTGACATTGTATTCCGAAGAATCAAAGGCTTTGCCTGGAATCAATGGACGAGAGAGAGGATTGATTAACAATGCCTGCCCTGGGAGTGGAATATGGAGGGATAGTAGGCATGCCTCATATTTGCTGAGACTGGGCTGGGCCTTCCCAAGGCTATTCTAAAGAAAGAGGATGTCAAGAGGCCATCCCAGCAACTGAAGACAGATTTACTTCCATTGAATGCTAAATGAAATAATCTCTAAGCAAATAGCACTCTCTACGTACCCGTCTGTTCTCCTGAGCCTCTTTCCTTAGTGCGCATCATCAACAACAGGTGTTTGCTGTTCATGTGACTCCAACCACCAAAAGTAGGCATGATAATAACGAGGGTATAAGCTTCTCAGACTTCAGTCATTCCTGAAAACCTCCACATATTCATAAGCCAGTGTACCATTGGCTTTATTGTCTAGCTAATATTTTTCTTTTAATTAATAGTTTTTTTTAATTAAAAAAAATTTTTTTTAATTTATTTTTGGCTGCGTTGGGTCTTTGTTGCTGTGCGCGGCCTTTCTCTAGATGCGGCGATTGGGGGCTTCTCTTCGTTGTGGTGCACGGGCTTCTCATTGCAGTGGCTTCTCTGGTTGTGGAGCACAGGCTCTAGGCATATGGGCTTCAGTAGTTGTGGCATGCGGGCTCAGTAGTTGTGGCTCTCGGGTTCTAGAGCGCAGGCTTCAGTAGTTGTGGCATGCAGGCTCAGTAGTTGTGTCTTGCGGGCTCTAGAGCGCAGGCTCGGTAGTTGTGGTGCACGGGCTTAGTTGCTCCGCAGCATGTGGGATCTTCCTGGACCAGGGCTCGAACCTGTGTCGCCTGCATTGGCAGGCAGATTCTTAACCATTGCGCCACCAGGGAAGCTCCTAATGTTTTTCTTTAAAGTGCTTTACCTTCTAGAACTTTTTATTGAAATACGTTAGACAGACAGAAAAGTCACAGGTGTTAAATGTACAGCTTAAAGAATTTTCATCAAATGAACACACTGGTGTAACCAGCACTCACTTCGAGAAAAACAACCTTCCCTAACCGCCACAGGACTCCCCTGCCCAGACCTCTTTTCAGTCACTAACCCGCAAGGGTGACCACTATCCTGACTTTTAACTACAGATTCGTTTTGCCTCACTTGGAACTCCAAGTCAATAGAATCTTACAGTTTGGACTCCTTTGCGTCTGGTTTCATCCACGTTGTCATGTGTAACTGTGGTGTAGCCTTCCATGGTGTAAATATACCACAATGTATTTATCCATTCTAGGTTGATGGGTATTGGGGGGGGTAGTTTTTATCCTGGGATGTAATGAATATACCCTGTGTAGACATCCTCCTGTGTGTGTTTTTATGAACACATGGACACATTTCTAAAGGGTATATACCCGGGATGGAAAGCGCTGGGGTCATAAGGTGTGCGTATGTTCAGACATAGTAGATAGAGTTTCCAAAGTGCTTGAACCATTGGACGCTCCCACCCGAGTGTATGAAAATTTGGCTGAACTTGTATTTATCTATTTTTAATCAATGGTGGGATCTAAACGTATTTTTAAAAGGCAATTGTATAGCCATCATAAAAGAAAACTCAGTATCACTTGCCACAAATAAAAGGTAATAATAACTACTCTAAAAACTAATAACTATTAAAATTGTTTGTCTAAAATCTGTTTAAAATTTCATCCCCTAAAATCACCACATGTACCATCAAGCAGTACAGATGTCACACTTCCTGAAAGACTGGCCTAGGCAGCATTGCTGGTTCTTACCCAGCAGGAGGGACCTTGATTTTATGGGGCTTCTCCACCAGCTGTAAGACCGCAGGGGCAGCTGAGCCCCGCCCCCAGCTCCAGGCAAGACTCTGATTAGTGTGAGAGTGAGCCAATCCGCTTTGCCTGGGATGGTTCAGGAACGGGCACGTGACCCAATTCTGGCCAATCAGATGTTTAAAACATTGCATAGGGCACAGTGATACGTCTGCAGGCTGGACCTCAGGGCCCATCAAACCTGCGTTCAGATCCTGCTTCTCTGCTTCTGCTCTTGGTAACCTGAGCCAAGTTGCTCTGTGTCTCTGGGCCTCACCTGTTACTGGCGGCTGATAAAGGTAAAGTTGAGAGAGGTCCTGTGTGCCACTTAGCCAGCACCCCGATCTTAGTGAGCACCTCTCAAATTACTGTTGGTTCTGGGAAGAGGGCTCACCTGAGTCCTCTCCCCACTGGCTTCTAGGATGGGGTCTTGAAGTACAGTCACTGGGGGCAGCTTTCCGTTGTAATTTGGGGAGAAACTAGAAAAACATCTTCTACAGTCAAGGCAATGGAATAAGACTTGATATTCTGAGCCCCACCCTGAGGAGTAGGTTGAAGGAAAGATAATAGTAGCTGAGGTATGTTGAGAGCTGGGCTTTGCAGGCATTGACTCCTTTTACTCTCATAACAATCCTATGAACTAGGTCCCATATTCTATCCATTTTACAGATAAGGAAAGTGAGGCCCAGAGAGTTATTCAGAGGGAGCATGGCAGAGCCAGGATACGAACCCAGGCCATTGGATGAGTGAGCAATTATCCCCTTCTTTCTTGCTGTGGGAGCCTGGGTTTATTTAAAGGCCCACGTCTCTTCATGTGACACAGGAAAGTGCGACACATCCCCAGCGCTGGGGAGAAGTCAGATTGGTCTCAGGCCATTTATCTGATCACCTTTCCTTTTCCAGAGATTGGTTAAGCCATGGGCCTGGCACCCGGTTCTAGCCGATGATACGTGAGTGAAAGTCTGCAGCGGGCTTTGGGGAGAGGTTTCTGGTTCTCCATGTGCTACTGGCCGTTGTGTCTGGATGTATTAGCTGGCAGCCGTTTTGTGATCATAAGGGAATTTGAGATGAGAGCAAAGTTGAGGATGGGAAACAAAAAAGATGGGAAGAAACTGGGGGTCCATGACAGCGGCACTTAATTAACCAAACTCAGAACGACCGCCTCCTCCTGATTTCTTGCTCTGTGAAATAACAAATGATCTCATTGTCCAAGCTGCTGTGTGCTGGGATTTGTTACTTGGATTGTAATGGATATCATCGAATGACTGTCAGCTTCATGCAGATAGGAATGTTCTCCTGTCTTGGTGGCTGGTGTATGTCCAGTGCCTGGAACAAAATAAGTGTTCAGTGAATAGTTGTTAAATAATTTTAATTTGGGGAGAAACTAGAAAAACATCTTCTATAGTCAAGGCAATGGAATAAGAACGGCTGAGTGCAGAGTGGCTGGTGCCCCCAGATGCAGGTTCAAATAATAAACACAGCGAAGCCAGAGTCCCGAAAGGGTGATGACTGTGAAGCTCTGCAGTCTGAGAGACCTGGTTCAAGGCCAGGCTCTGCTCTTGAGCCAGGTGACCTTGGGCTGATTCTCTCACCTCGGTTTTCTGGTGTATAAGATGGGTGTGGTAGGCAGAATAATGACCTCCTCAAAGACGTCTGTGTCCTCATCCCCGGAACCTGTGAATATGTGACTTTACATGACAAAGGGACTTTGCAGATGTGATTCCGTTAAGGATCTCAGAAAAGGGAGATCATCCTGGTTTATCCAGGGGCCCGATGTAATCACAAGAGTCCCTATAAGAGGGAGACAGGAGAGTCCGAGTCAGAGAAGCAGATGTGACGATGAAGCAGGGGTTGGAGTGATGCAGGGCCACCAGGTTCTAAAAGCTGGTAAAAGGAGGGGATTGGATTCTTCTCAAAGCCCCGAAAAGAACACAGCCTTGCAGACATCTTGATTTTAGCCCTGTACGACTCATTTCGGACTTCTGATTCCAGAACTGTAAAGTAATAGGTTTGTGTTGTTTTAAGCTACGATGTTGGTGATAATTCGTTATAGCAGCCACAGGAGATTTATAACAAGAAGCTGATAATTGTGTTTACCTCCAAGTGTTCTTACACGGATTCAGGAAGTTCAAGCATGAACTTGGCATGTTGTAAGAGCCCAGCCAGCCCTAGCTGTTATTAACCAGTCCCAGCACTAGTCATGCCTCTGTCAGGAAGTCATCCCTGATTCCTCCAGCCCACGCCCACCTCTCCCCTTCCTGGTAACCACTAATAAAATGAGTAAGGTTGACATTTATGTGGCCCCAGCACTGTGCTAAAGACTTTATATCAGCATCTCATCTAATTTTCAGGCCCGGGACTTCCCTGGTGGCACGGTGGTTAAGAATCCGCCTGCCAATGCAGGGGACACAGGTTCGATCCCTGGTCTGGGAAGATCCCACATGCCACGGAGCAACTAAGCCCGTGTGCCACAACTACTGAGCCTGCACTCTAAAGCCCGCACGCCACAACTACTGACCCCATGCGCCACAGCTACCGAGCCCAGGCCCCGCAACTACTGAAGCCCCTGTGCTCTAGGACCCACGTGCCACAACCACTGAGCCCACATGCTGCAGCTACTGAAGCCCGTGCGCCTGGAGCCCGTGCTCTGCAACAAGAGAAGCCTGCAACGAGAAGCCTGAGCACAGCAATGAAGACCCAACGCAGCCAAAAAAAAAAAATTTTCAGGCCCACTCGAAGAGGAAAGGGCTTATATGATACCCATTTCACAGAGGAGGAAACTGAGGCAAGGAGCAGTTAAGAATGATAATGAGATGGGATGAGAGGAGGCCCGATCCACCTGCATCAGACACCCTTCACCGGCTTGGCTTGGACTCCGATGACCTTGAGAACAAGATGGGCCTTGCACCCTTAGTGTGAGCCTTTCCATAAATAGCTTCAAAGGAATCACAGGGAACATAAACTGAAATTTTTCCTCCACGCAGCTGCCAAAGCAAACTGTTTTACAGGTACAAACGGGCTCCACTCCCTTCGCCTGGCCCAGACTTGTCTCCACGCCCAGCCCTGCAGGTCTCCCCCTGTGCCTGGATGCCAGGGGGATGGGTCATCTGCATCCTGCCTTCTGAACCTCCCCAACATCTGTTTCCTCTTCCCCGCTTCACTGCCCCTGACCTGACACATCATTTCTCACTGCGAGGCCTCCCACCTCGTGCTGCTCAAAAGGATAACTGTTCTGAAACATGACCCAGACCTGACCACAGTCCTACTGAAAACCCTTCAGGGTCTCCCCAGTGCTGATAGGGGAAGTCTGGACTCCTTGTGTGGCGTAGAAGGACATTCATATTTGCCAGGCTCCTCTATTCTACCTCAGGACCTTTGCACTTGCTGTATCCCCTGCCTAAAATGCCTTTTCCATGGATATCCTCATGGCTGGCTCTCTCCTCTCAAAGAGGCCTTCCCTGACCAACCTCTGTCACCCTCTGCTTTATTCTTCTTCCTTCAATACTAGCTGACATTACGACATACCATTATGTATTGATTTGTTTATTTGTCCAATGCCTCTCACCAGAAGATGGTCCCTGTGAGATCAGGGAGTGTGTCTCAGGTCTCCAGGTGATAAGTGCCAGGAGGAAAGTTAAGCAGGAGAGGAGGATTGAGAGCTTTGGGGAGGGGCTTGTTTTAGAAAGAGTAGGAAGATACCATTTCATCAAAGACATGTAGGAGGTGAGAGAGCAAGTCATGGCCATCTGGGAAAAAGCATTCCAGGTAGAGGGAACAGTTAGTGCAAAGGTCCTGAGGCAGCATTCTGGGTGTGTCTGAGGTGGCCAGTGTGTTGGAGCAGAGTCAGAGACGGGGAGAGTGGGGATGATGAGGCTGGGGGGAGTCAGGGTAGTCTCCCCCAGGCTCTCTCCCTCCCCTGCTGCTGTCCCTCTTGCTTCCTTGCCTGTTCAACATAGTCTAGTGAAACTGATTGTTCCGGCATGGCAGGTGCTATGACAATGATGATTCATGCCAACCAGATTCTGAGTAATGTTCTAATGCACAGGGGACCAAGGTGGGGACAGTGAGCCATATTTTGGGGGTACAGGGACATCAGTCCTGCACCCTCATTCGATCACTGTATGAATGCCTCCTCTGAGCAGTGGAAATTACAGTCAAAGCAATGACCCAGCTGGATCTTGTGGGATGGTGCAGGGAAAGCCCAGGAGTCAGATAGAGCTGAGCTTAAAGGTGAATTGCTTCCCATTGATGGCTTTGAGCTGGTGATTTACCTCTCTGAGCCTTAGTTTTGTCATCTGTGCCTTAATTTTCCCATCTGTATAGGGGGGATGGTAGCAGTTCCAATCTTACCTGGTTATGAGGCTCAGTGAAATACCATAAAGGGTTTATGCTTATAAAAGACTATGTGCCAGACATTGCCTGATCTACACACATTGATTCATTTAATTTTCACAGTAATCCTATGAGGGATGGTCTGTTATTTTCCCCCATTTTACAGGTTAGGAAACAGGCTCAGAGAGGTTGAGTAACTTGCCCAAGGTCACACAGCCGGGCAGTATGGTTCCAGGGTATGTGTGTGTAACCATTATGCTATGCAGCTCTTGTAGATCAATAAACCCTGGGAAATGCTGAGCTAGCTCAGGGCTCATTATAGAAAGAGCTCTTGAAGAATGCTCTTGAAGATTTTGAAGTGCCCCAGCTCTTTGGAGTTCTGAAGGGTGTTCGGCTGTCTTCGCTCACTGAATTCCTGAAACCACCTGTTAACGCTGGCCAGGCAGTGAGTCATTTTACAGATGAGGAAAACTGAGGCCCAGGGAAGTAAAATGGGTTGCGTCTCCTAACACTCCAGCCACTCTGGGCTTCTATCCATTCTTTGAACACACCGAGTCACTTCCCACGGTATGGCCTTTGCATACCTGCCTCCTTCTCAACCTCTGCATGCCACCTCTAGATGTCACCTCCTTAGGGAGGCCTTTCCTCCCTGATTACCTAAACTCAAGCCTGTCCTTCTCCCTTCTTCCCTCCAGGTTTCTTGGTCCCCGAGTAGCTTCCTTTTGGCAATCACCACCATTTTTAACCTTATTCTTTCTTTCTTTTCTTTTTTTTTTTTTTAAGATTTTTTTTTTTGATGTGGACCATTTTTAAAGTCTTTATTGAATTTGTTTCAATATTGCTTCTGTTTTATGTTTTGGTTTTTTGGCCACGAGGCATGTGGGATCTTAGCTCTGCGACCAGGGATGGAACCCGCACCCCTGCATTGGAGGGTGAATTCTTAACCACTGGACTGCCAGGAAAGTCCCACTTGTTTGTTTTCTGAGTCCCTAAATCTCACATGGAAGAGAATGGGCTCTGGTGGTTGAAGGATATTAAGGGTGTTAATACCATTCAGGGTATTAAGTGGCCTCTGCATTTGAGGCAAAGCTTCCAGACAATGACACTCAGAGACACACTGCAGAGCTGGACTGCCCGGGGAGCTGCTGCCCTCGGGAAGCCACCCTCTGAACGAGGTGCTGCCCTCAGATGCCAGTTCCAGAACCTGCCCCACTACAGTGCACCTAGTCCAACGGCTGGACCCTCTCTCTACCCCGTGGATAACTGTCCTGAATTCTAGAGCTACCTGTGGATTGCTGGAACCAGAATCCACACAGAACTCTCGCTGAAAGGGAGTCTGGAAAACATAAGCGTTGGCTCCTGCTGTCCAGGAAGGCATGCCAGGAGGAGGGAGGAATGGACGCTGCCCTGGCAGAAAGCTAGCTCCATGCGAGTCCCGTTCACTGCTGGGTCCTGGGGCCAGCATGTTTGTTGAGTGACTTAATGAGGTGTCAGAGTTGGGAGTAGAACCCAGATCTGTCTGATTCAAAACCATGAATCCTTTCCATTTCAACTTGCTCTTGCTACATGGACCCTCCCTTGGGGTTTTAGGGCTCTGCACACTTTGCACACGCAGTGCTGGGTCTTCAGTAATTCCCGAGGGCGCTGAGAGGCCTGGAGGGCCCTTCTGAGTCAGTTGAACCTGCCACACTGATATTTTTAAAATGAGAGTTATTATTGGTTCTGTTGGGTAAAAGCCAGAGGGGACCCAGGAGGGACACACATGCCCAGCTCCAAGACTTCCAGCCTCTCCGGCTGTGGACAGGCCTCTGAGTTCTGATCTTGACTTGACCAGGGGCCTGTGCTCTAGGCCTATATGCGGGGAGGTTCAAGCCAGAGCTGCTCTGAGAACCACATGTGGTAAACACTGCAACGTGGATTCTTATACTGTCTGGACATCCACGCACAGCCGCCACCCTGGGAAGGCTGGGGCTTTTTGCTGGTTTCCCAGGCCCAACCGGGAGGTCAGGCCACCCAGGGGCTAATTCCTAACATTCTCTGGGAGGCTGGAAAACAGCAAATGTGGTGCAAAGATGCCAGAAAGGAGACCTCCTTGAATCTCAAGAAAAAAATCCAGAAGCGCGTGCAGGGATGTGTCCAAAACCAGATGTCCAAGCTAAAAAAAAAAAAG
The DNA here is from genome assembly GCF_951394435.1 of Stenella coeruleoalba. NCBI lineage: Eukaryota > Metazoa > Chordata > Mammalia > Artiodactyla > Delphinidae > Stenella > Stenella coeruleoalba. The sequence goes on along the minus strand of NC_137160.1, from coordinate 84,191,412 downwards.
AAAGAAAAGAACTTTCAATATGCATCTTTAAACAGTCCCCTCGGGATATGGTCAAAGCAAATTGCCGCCCCCGCCACCCCGCATCGGAACCCCAGCTCCCAGGCACGCCCCCTCCACCCAGAGGCAACCGCTAGGATCAGTCTCTCGTGTGTCCTTTTACCACTCCAAGCTCCCACAACATCCCTCCATCCTCACTGCGCACTCATTCATTCTTCTCCTGCTGGCCTCGCTCTTGTTTCCTGAATGCACCAGGCACATTCCCGCCCTGGGGCCTTTGTCCCGGCTGTGCCCTCTGCACATTCGGCCTTTGCCTGGATGCTGCACGCATGGTTCCCTCCCTCACCTCTACTGTGTCTTTCTTTCCCGACTTACTTTTTCTCAGAGCACATACCACCTCCTAATACAGTGGATGACACATTTGTTTCGTTTTCCTTATGCATCTGGGCTTTCAGGATGTCAGCTCCAGGAGGGCAGGGACTTTGCCTCTCTCCGTCACTGCAGAATTCCCTGAGCCTAGTTAGCATGGTGCCTACCACCCAGTAGGTGCTTCTGAATTAATAAATACCCTTCCGGAAGTGGCCATGCACAGGCAAGCACGCAGCTGCACATTAATTCCCCTTTCTGTTTTGTGCGTGAGGTACCCCACTGCAAGCCCAGGTCTGTACCTGCTTTTGTGCTCAACAATGTATCTTGGAGCTCTGCCCCCATCAGAATGCACAGCCTGTTCTGTGCCTGTCCACGGCTGCCGAATGTTTCATTGGAGGAACGCCCAGGCTCCACACAGCCTGCCCCGTTGACGTCCATTCTGGCAGCCCTGACCTCTGGCCACCACGAGTGATGCTACGGGGACCATCGTCCCCCCTGGATGTCTCTTTTCGTATCCCACCGGCCCCTGAGAGCAAAGACTCAAGCAGATGGGCAGGGGGACACCCCAGAAGTGCAGCCCTGGGAGAAAACGAGTTGTTTATCTTCAGATATAATCAGGCCTATGAGACAGGGGCTTGATCTCGTTGCCTGCTTCCTTCTTTCTGAAATGAACACAGTGTCATAAATAAAGGCACAGACCTCAGAGGAAGCCGGGGGTGACACGGCAGTTTCTTGCAGTGAAGGGGGGGTGGGGTGGCTGGGGGCTCTGAGTGACATTCTCAGTGATGTTTTTGCAGGACTGTGAGATTGGAGGGGCACCCTGGACTCGCCTGTGCAGGAAAGGACGGGGATTTGGGGAAATCCTGTCCTTTCCAAAATCCTCTGTGTCCTGAAATTTAAATATCCTTCAAACACCAGCATATTTTTCTTTCCCTTTAAAGGACTTTTAGCACACAGGCGTTGACATAACTTTGATTTTGAGTGTCGACTCCCCGCTGTATGCCCGTCCCTGAGGCTGGGCTTGATCTCCTTTGCTCTTCCCTCTCGCAGCCCCTGGCGTACAGTAGGCGCTTACTCAAATACATACTGAATGACCAAAGCTGGGATGCATTCATGGAAACGAGGCTTTCCCTCCTCCTGCCCATACTTCTGGAAAAGGGTTCCCTGTCCACTTAGGAAGTTTCCACTTCCCGCCCGTACCCGGCCCCTCCACTAGGGGTGGGAAGCATGGGTCACTGAGTAGAAAACCAGCCTGGGGAGCGAAGGCTTTGCAGGGTCACAAACAAGCTGGCCCCTGCAGACTGTGGCCCACCCAGGCATTTGCTGCTTGGCTTGGCCATGCTTGTGTTTTAAACAGAGGGTGACTCTGAGTGCCTGGGGACAGGCATGGGGTGTGCCAATTACTCACCTCTCCTCCACTCACAGACCTGCTATTCCTGCCCCAAGCCCTGTGGGCTTTTGCCTTTGCCCTCCCCATTATATATTATATTATATTATATTAATTTATTTATTTTGGCCGTGCTGTGTGCAGCATGGCTTGGGGGATCCCAGTTCCCTGACTAAGGATGGAACCTGGGCTCCCTGCAGTGGAAGTGTGAAGTCCTAACCGCTGGACCACCAGGGAAGTCCCTGCCCTTCCCATTTTAAAGCACATCAAAAGTATGAAGAGTATATGTCAGATCTCCTGTGTCTATACTGTTCTGAGGTGCGCGTGAAGCTCGCCCCTGTGATGCTCATCTGGGCATCTTTTGGCTTGCCGCCGATAGGGGTCCTGAGAGTGAGGGGCTTCCTTTGTGGGTGCTCTGACCGGCCAGCCTGGGAAGCTCTTGGGGCCACTGGGGTCAAGGAGGCTTAGGGCACCATGCCTTGCATCCTGTGTTCTGACCCTTTAAATGCCTGGTTTCTCCAGGGTTGGCCAGGGGGGCATTTTTCCAGCCACTGAAGTGGCTGGAAGTTTGGTCTGACACCGTGGCTGTCCATATGGACTCAGTGACCCTGAATGGGCATCTCCTGGGTGTCAGGCCCTGGGCTGTGCTCGGGGAGCAATTTTCCCGCTCCGCCCCCCGCTACCTAGAGGATGAGAGATGGAGGGAAGTAAAGGCTCGACTCTGAAATATCCCAGAGGAGTGAGTGCTAGAAAACAGGCCAGCCATCCCGCCTTGTTTCTGGATTCTCCAGGGCCAAGCCTGACCCCCAGCCAGCCCCCTTCTCCCCTGTGTTGTATTCATTTATTCATTTGTTCCCTTATTCTCAATACATTTTTTAAAAATATATTTATCTATGTATTTGGTTGCGCTGGGTCTTAGTTGTGGCAGGCGGGCTCCTTAGTTGTGGCATGTGAACTCTTAGTTGTGGCATGCATGTGGGATCTAGATCGAACCCGGGCCCCCTGCATTGGGAGCACAGAGTCTTATCCACTGCGCCACAAGAGAAGTCCCTCAATACATTTTAATTGAGTGCCTACTATATGCTGGGGATACAGCAGTGAGCCAGGCAGATGAGGTCTCTGCTTTCATAGAGCTGACATTCTGATGACAAAAGACAATATATAAGCAACATGCCCAAGATAATTTTAGATGGTGAAAAATGGTGAGGAAAAGGAATAAGGGGATGGGTTAGCGAGTGCCTTGGGGGTTTTAGATAGAGGTTCAGTGAGGGCCTTTCTAAGGAGGTGATATTGACCTGGGACTTGAAGTTAGAAGATTACTGTCTCAGGCAGAGGGAACAGCAAGTGCAAAGGTCCTGAGGCAGGGATGAGCTTAATAGTTTGCCAGGTATTTAGGAGGGAAAGGTTGAATGATTGGAAGGGGGACAGTGGGATCTTAGCCTAAGGCAGAATTTGGCTCCATTCAGGCCAGAGCCCCTTCGATGCATACTTTAGAAGCTCTTAGCTAACCCTCATTCCCGAGGGGTGTAGGGGCCCTCCAGAGAGGCTGTTTGCGGGCCAGAGTGTTCGGCAGTTTTTCAAAGCTGCTGTTCCCATTAGTTACATGTGGATCCCTGGGGCTGCTGCTCAGAGCCCAGTAGCGAAAGATGCAGAACACGGAGTAGCAGTCAGGGCATGGGATGCAACCTGCAGAGGGCTGGGTAGAGGGGCTCAGCCGAGACCTCTTCCACCTCATCCTTCCAGAGTCAGGGTTCAGAGCACCCATCTAGAATTGCTAGCTGAGTGAGTCCAGCAAGTTAGGTTCTTAACCTCCCAGGGCCTCAGTTTCCCCATCTGTATTGTGGGACCCATCTCAGGAGTCCCCAAGCCCCCATCTGAGGGTTTCTGGAGGGAATTCATGAGCTCTGAGGACATGCACTTGTGTTGCTCCCTGCAGCCCATGAGGATGAGATTAATAACCAGAGAGACAGGAGTGGGCAAGAGGCCAGTCTTCTGCAGAAAAATGCCACCCCTTCTCCTGGCCTGGGCGTTTCCATCTGTCACGGGGTTGGTCCAGAGGACACTGACGGTTGAGTCTCTACTTGGCTCTTCGAGGCGTTTCCACGTGACCCCTGGCACATTACAAAGCTGACAGTCCCCCTGCCTGCCTGACCCCCTCCTATGCCCCTAGACTCAGCCAGAGCCCCACGGCAACCCTTGGGAGGCAGAAGCTGGAAGAAGGAACCCCTGAATTTACCCCAAACCCTTCTCTTCAGTGCCAAATCCCAGAGCGGAATCTCATTGAAATGCAAATCCTGGGGAGTGTTCTCAGGTGACCAGGGGTTGGGGGTGAGGGCTCAGGAGCCTGGCTGGTGGGAAGGCTGGGGAGGGCTCCCCAGTTCCTGCCCTCCCTTCCCTCCCCCAGACCCCTCTGGAGGGCTAGTCCTTCCTTCCTTAGGTCTGGCTTTTGACCTGTGGGTTCCCACGCTCTGGAGCTGGTGGGACCAGAACGGGAAGGGAGGGGCCGTTGACCTGAGACACCCCCTTCTGTTCCAAACTGCAAACTGCCCCTCCACAGACACTTCCCTTTTTCCAGACTTCCTCAGCCTCAGGTGCTCCCCCCGACCCTCCCCAGGAAAAAAGGACCCGAGAATCCTGAGGGGGCCGAGAGGGACACATTGCTGCCGGGGCGGCCGGCAACCCCTGCAGGCCGGCTGCAGGCAGAGGCACGCCCAGCCCCTGGAAACCGCATGGCCGCCTCCCCACCGCAGCCATACCCCACTCCCCCTGGGGGTTCTCAGATGTTGGCAGATGGCAGAACTGAATCTGCTGAGACGTCGCTCCAAAAAAGGAAAGTTGAACTGAAAAAAAAAAAAAAATCAAACTCTCGTACATCTTAAGGGAAAGCAGAGGAGGAGGGAGGGTCCCGGTCTGGGGCTCCCAGTGCCCTCTGCTGTTTAAAAGATCTCCCCGGGTTTGAGAGGGCTGTCTGGGAGGGGCAGGAGGAGGGTAAATGAGGACACACCGTTGTCAGGGCAGCCAGTGGGGCTCCTGTTGGAGCGGTGAGCGCCTGCGTGTGCGCGGGCGAGTGTCCACATGTGTGCTCGTCTGTGACCCTGCCTACTCGTGCTGTGTGTGCCCGACCACAGGCTTGCAGCACCGTGTCTGTGCATCTGTGTCCCTGAAAGTCCCCAAATGGGAGTTCACGCAACGCACTGCGTCCCTACTGTGAAAGGGCAGTGCACAAGTAGTCAGAAATCCTCGCCCTCTAGAAACGGACATTCTAGTGTGTGTGTGTGTGTGTGTGTGTGTGTGTGTGTGTGTCTGAACTCCTGTCTGTGTCCGGGGTTTGTTTATCTGTGGGTGACCTTATGTCGTATGAGTCTATGTCCTAGGCTACGCTCACGTCTGCGGGGGTTTGCGAGTTTCCCCACGTGTTCACCTGGGTTAGATGTTCTGTCTGCTGAGGCCCAGTGTGTGAATGTCCACTGGTGAGAGTTCTGCACCCTACTGTGTGCCAGAGCCCCCAGAGCGAGCTCCACCGTGGGTGTCGCTGGGCAACTGTGTGGGTCTCTTAAAGGCCCTGTGTGTGGCCCTCCCCATATGACCCCTCCCCATCCACTGGCCGCTCCTGAGTTATAATTTAATAGCTGAAACGCTATTCCAGAGAAGTATCTGGGGCTGGGGAGGAGGAGGGCGTACGGCCCGCAGGAGGAGGAGGGGGCGGGATGGGGAGGCGCTTTCCCCCTCCTTCCTCCTTCGCGGAGCTGCTAAAAAGAAACTCGGCGTCGCGCCCAAGTGTGTGTGTATCTGTGTGGCAGCCTGTGCACGCGCGAGTGGGTGAGCGCAGGCCCAGGGGTGGCGACGCGGGCCCTTTAAGGAGCCCGAGGGGGCCGGGCCGGGGCGCGTCTGTGCGGGCGGGGAGCCAGGAGCCGGGAGGCCGAGCCGCCGCCTCCCGGGCTCCTGCCCCGCCCCCTCCTCCCCCTCCCGCCGCCGCCGCCGCCGCCGCTACCGCCGCCGCCGCCGCCGCTGCCGCCGCCGCCGCCGCCGCCGCCGCGCCGCCGCCGCCGCCGCCGCCGCCGCCGCCGCCGCCGCCGCCGCCGCCGCCGCGGAGCGGAGCCGCGGGCAGGCCGGGCCGCACCGGAGCCCCGCGTCCGCCCGCGCCCCGCCCGAGCCGTGCGCCCGCGCCCTGCGCCCCGCGATGCGCGCCAAGTTGCGGACCAGGGACGCGGGGCTGGCGCCCTAGGAGGCGGCGGCGGGAGGATCGCGCCCCGGCTGGAGGCCGGGCCTGCTGCGCGCCCCCAGCCCGATCGGCACCGCCACTTGCCTGAGCGCCCGGGCAGCCCGAGCGCGCCCCGTGCTCGGGCGCCGCCGCCTCCACCTCCGCGAGGTGAGTTGGGGCCGGGGGTCCCCGCGGAGGGCCGGGGTGAGGCGCAGGGCGCGCTTCCGGGGGAATCGGGGAAGATCGGGCGGCGCACGCGGCGGAGTTGGCGGGGCCCCTGCACTCCCGAGTTGGCGCTCTCGGGGGTGGCCTGCTGGGGAGTGAGGCGCCTCGTAGACACTGCGGCCCGCGTGCGTGGAGGTGCCGGGGAACTTAGGGGAACTCCAGCTCCCCAGTGAGGGGGCGGGCAGGAGAGAAGTGGCGTGGGGGTGGGCGGGTGGGGGGCGCCCTGGAACTGCGTAGGGCAGCCCCCCACCGTGTGCCACGGCCCTGGGGGCATGGCCGCCATGCGCCTCCCTCCTCCCCAAGCGGCCTCGGACTTGGGGGGGGGACACTGCGCCTTATTTTCCAGCGGGCAGTGCGGCTTTGGAGAACCCCTGGAGATGGCACCCTCGGCTCCCCGGCCTGGCTGCTGCGGAAGGCGCCTGGGGGGTTCCTGCCACCGGGAGTGTGTGTGTGTGTTGGCGGTGGCGCTCCTGGGCGAGGGACCGGAGGGCTCTGGGTGGGGGTCTCCGGGGAGAGGCACCCCTTGCTCCCCCCTCCCCCGTGGGCTGGTGTTCCTGGTGTCTGGGCCTGCCTCCCGCGGCTGGTGACGCCTCATTGGGCCGCCTCCTGGTCCCTCCCCCAGGCTGTGCGGATACTTGGGATGCCACTAGTTTGGGAAGTTGGAATTCGGAGCTGATCCCACTTGGGCTGGACCCGGAGGCCCCAGGCCCTGGTGCTGGGGGAGCACCCCCAGAGACTTGGAGGGGAGTGGGAGGGATCCGTGGGGCGCGCCTTCCCTACCCCGGACGCTTGCAGGAAAAAGCCCGAGGGAGGGAGAGAGGGCTAGGCAGGCGGGCGGGCGGGAGAGACACGCTGTACCTGTGAGCTGCTGTCGCCCGGGCCCAATTAGCGTAGGGCGCCCGGCGTTATTTTTACATTGTAGGTTTAATTTTTGGGAAGCGAGGGCCCTCGCGTCGCCTGTCGTGCGCTCCTGCGCTCCGAGGGTCTGGTGCAGGCAGCGGGGGCGGATCTGTTCTGTCGGCTCAGCCGCCTCCCTTCCTCCCCCTCCTCCACCCCTGTTGGTGAGAACTGGTTTTATTATGATTTTTTTTTTTTTTCCCTTTTGCAGATTTGGAGGAAGGATGTGTGAGGGAGGCAGGGAGGAGGGAAGGGGAGAGGATCCCTGTGGAGTTCTGGGCTCGTTGGGTTGTGTTATCGGTGGCCTTGACTTTGCCCTTTTAAAACCAGATCTGGGTCCCCGCGGCTGCTTTGATAGAAGGGGCTCTCCGGGCCAGGAGTGAGCTGGGAGGGCGTCCCAGGGCATTGTTGTGTATCTCGTCGTGGGTGGCCTTTTCTTTTCTTTTTCTTTCTTTTTTTTTTGGATTGGTGGGTGCGGGGAGAGCCCTCGGAGCAAGGAAGAGGTGTGAGGTGGGATAGCTGAGCCATTCACAGCCGACTCTGCAACTCAACGCCTTGAGTTGGAATCATACTTTTGCCACTTTACTGGCAGTGTGACCCTGGACAAATTACTCAACTTCTCTGTGCCTCAGGCTTCTCGTCTGTAAAGTGGGGTAACAATAGTACCGAGTTCCGAGGGTTGTTGTGAGAAGTGAGGTGGTAATACATAGAAGGTATTCGTATTTGTGTTACTACAACCACTGTTGTTGTTATTATGATTCCTGGGTTCTAAAACTTGGCCTTCAATCCAATGGCCTGGACATTTTGTGAGAAGAGGCTGCCTTGCATTTTGCCTGAAGATCTGGTGAAGGGAAGGGGCCTTCTTTGCACCTCCCTTTGCTTTTCCCGGTGAGGACAGAGAAGGGAGGTGGCACCTTCAGCCCATTGAACAGATGCACAGACCGAGTCCGGCTGGCCCGGAGCCGGCGGTGAGCGGGGAAGCGGCAGCGGCGGTGGGGCGGCTGCCAGGGCATCCCGGGCGCTGTCTGGCTTCCCTGCGCCGGCTGCCTTGTCCCTGCTTGGAAACTTAACCACCGCCGCCGCCGCCGCCGCCGCTGGGTGCCCGGGGAGTCTGCGGTACCCAGACGTGGGGGCGGGAACGCAGCGGGCCCCAGCCCCGGCCTCTTCCCACCGAGCTATTTACGCTTGCTCCGGGATCAATACTATTGATAAATCCATGTAAATGGTAATGTGGCTGTCAGGCCCCGCTGAGGGATGGAGACCCCTCGTGGGGCTGCGCGCACCCCCCTCCCTCCCTCAGCGAGGGTTTGGCTACGTGGGAAGGATTTATTTGGCATAATCCGTTCTTTTCACCCAATTAATAATACTCATACCACCTCCTAAAGATTTCGGAGAGCTCTGCAAACACGAATTTAGCTGCGTGAAAGGCGCGAGCTGGGAAGGCTTGATTGTTCCCAGGGCGTGGGGGTGGGAGGCTTGGCCGCGCTGATGCTTGCCCACTGGCTGGCGTTGGAAAGAGGCCCCAGGAGTCCCGGCCCCCAGCGTCTTGCCATTCAGGCTGGATGTGGAGGCTGGCTGGTCCGGATCCCCCCCCACCCTCCCTCCGACTGCGAGTTGCAGGGGGGAGGTACCTTGTGCTGTGTTCCCACCCAGACCTGAGGCCTGTGGGTGGAGAAGTTGGAGGGGGCTCCCTTCTTAAGAAGCAGAGATGCACAGGCAGGAGAGCTGGGACTCTTACCGCTTCCTTCCAACAGCTCTGAGAACAGAAAGTCCCCCACATCAAATGCTGCCTCTGACAGTAGGGGGTTGAGAGCTTTTATTTGTGTGTGTTTTTCCCTCCTCCTCTGTTTCCTCTTCATCTCTCTAATGCCAACAGCAGCCTCCCCAGGTGACACCTCCGAGACTGGACTCCCTGCAAGGGGAACAGCTTGCGGGAACTGGTCATTCCTGCCCCAGGCACCCAGGAAAGGGGGCCAGGAGGGGACCTGAGTCTGGGCTGCTGCTTGGGGAGGGCCAAGCTGCCCAGGGTCAGGCCAGGGGTGTCATCTTAAAAGGCTTGTCCCATGGGTGGGTATGTGGAGTTCCCAGGGAAGTGATCCTTGGAGGAGGGGGAAGGGACTTGACAACCTGTCAAGTGAACTTTTGGCCTAGGAGCTGGAAAATACTATGTAAAATGCAATAGTAATAACAGCCAACACATAGAAAGCACTTACCATGTGCCAGGATCTGCCCTCCACAGGAATCTACCCCTTTACTCTTCATTACCATCCTGTGAAGTCAGGGCTATTATTATCCCATTTTATAGATGGTGAAATTGAAACAGAGAGGTTAAATGACTTGCCCAAGGTCACACAGTTTGGATGTGGAACTAAGAATTAAGACCTGGGATTACCCGTGGTCGCATTGGTGCAGCAAGAATGAACGTACTGCAGACCTGCTCTGTGGAGCTGCCAAAGAGGGTAGGAAAAAAGAAATTATGTTTCTTATTTGAGCAGCAGCTGCAGATCTTTGCCCCAGGGGGCAGGAGACTGAGAACTTGTTCTTTCCAGGATTTGGGGAGGGGCAGTGCCAGAGGCAGGTCTGAAGTTTCTTTGAAGTCTCCTTTTATCTTAAACATTCATGCAGATTTGGCATTCGCTCTGGCGATGGGGCTGTGTTTATTTTGAAATGAAAACATGGTTTTGAATTATTTAGCATGGCATATAACGGGACTCCAGAAAACTGCATCAGATGAGTGCCTGTACGCTGGCGGGCAGCCCTGGGGTACTTTGTAGCTGGAGACCTTGAGAGGTCCTGGGGCAGATGACAGCTTTTTCCTATTTTCCAGATGAGGGCGCAGGTCAGAGGTGCCAGGCCATCCCAAGGTCGCATGGTGGTGTGACTTTTGCTTACGATGATCAAAATCATCATCATTATCTTTCTTTTAGACCAAAGTGAGGCTTTTCTGCCTGGGCACTTCCATACCACCACGCCCAGCTGGGCTCAGGCTAGCCCTGGGGGAAGGAACTTTCCGTTTATAGATCCGTAAAGAATCATCCTAAACCAACAGTAGAGGATAGTCTGGGAGTGTTTTGTTGGAGATCCGCACCTCTGATCATTTCAAGTTCTGGTGAGTTGAAATCCCGGCTTAGCGATGTGCAAGCAGAGTGCCCTGGGGCTGGTCCCTGCCCCTCTGAAAGTTTGGGTGCCCTGGTCTGTACACTGGGCACAGTGCCCACTGGGGGTAGGGGAGAGGATTAAGGGGCTGAAAGTGAGAGCGCTGGGTTTGATGTTCGGCCCTGCAGTTTCAAGCTGTGTGACTCTGGACTGGTTACCTAACTTCTCTGAGCCTCAGTTTGCTCATCTCTAAGATGGGGATGATGATGATGATGATGTTGATGATGGTGATGATGATGCTGCTTCTGATTTTATTGTGGTGAGGACGCGATGGATGTCATGATAGATCACAGGAGCTGTTGCTACTTTGTCCCCCACCAACCACTGGAGAGGAAAGGCTTCCCGCTGTAGAATTTATTGTTCACCCCAGGTCCTCACTGACAGGCTGGTTGGACACAACCCCTTCCTCCCTCTAAAGGGCTGCTGGGAGGGACCCTCTCATGGCACAGTCTCTTCACCTGAGCCCCAGGCCTGGGCTTGTTGCTCTCTGGAGGCGGCAGGCTCTTCTCCTGTCGGGCTGGTTGGTGAGTCACAGATGTGCCCAGCTCTCTCCCTGGGCCCTTGAAGGCTGAGGTTTTCCATTCCGCCTTTAATCCCCCAGTGCCTGTCAGGCACTGAACTTGGAGGGCTTGGGCAGCCTGGAAAGTGGGGGGAAGACTGATGGGGAGGATACAGGGAGCCTCCTGGGGGAGGGCCGAGTTTCCCCTTCACCTGGCAGCGGGGGGCGGGGATGGTTCTAGAAAGGGCTCCTTTGAAGTCAGACCTGATTCAAATCCTGCTTCCCTCAGTTCAAAACTCAGCAAAGTCTCTGAACTTGTGGCCTCAGTTTCCTTATCCTTAAGTGGGGGAGGGGTGGAAAATAACGCCCCCTCAGAGGACCGTCCATAGCTGCACTGCCCGGTCGCTCCCAGCGATGGTGGGAACTGTTCTAGATCTTTGCTGTCCCGTAGCCACTAGGTGTGTGTGTGGCTCTGAGCAATTGAAATGTGGCTAGCGCTGTCGGAACTGGTAATTTTATTCCGTGTTAATTAACTGAAATTTAAAAAGCCACATGTGGCTGGTCCGGATCCGAAGGCCCAGGACTGGATGATGAAACAAGGTTCTGTGTATGGGAGCAGGGCCTGGCTCTTAGCAGCTGAGTGTTTTCCTTCTTTTGTGTGTTTTTTTCTCTGCCTGGTGCCCCTGTATCCCTGTCATCTTGGAAGGACACCCCCCCTTCTGTGGTCCTGTTTCCCAGCAAAGCCTGAGGCTCTCCTGGATGCTGGCCCAGGCTCCTGTGCCCTCCGTCCACCTCCCCTTGCCCCCATTCCTAATGTCCCCACCCCCTCCTGTCCCACCAGCTCTGACCAGGAGACCTTTCTGTGATGGCGCGAATGTTCCGGACCTGCCCCATCTGCCCAGCACCTTAGCCGCTCTCCACTCTTCAGGTGGCATTTGGCACCTGAAGTGATGCTGCTGCCACCTGGGATCCGAATGTTATTTGCTACTTGGTTTTAATACGTTTAAAATGTGACTAGTGGGCACCGTCCCTCTTGGGCAGCGTGACCTTAGAGCCTTGCCTTCTCTGTTGACTCAGGGCCAAACGCCTGTATTCAGGCCACTGGCTGGATGTTCTCACCCTTCTTGGTCCTACCAGGCCACCGTCCCTGAGACCGGAGAGCTGGCTCAGTGCCCCCCACTTCCTTCCCTGGCTGTCATTTCTCGAGCACAGGAGACAGCCCCAGGTCTGTGCAAAGTGTGGGCAGCTCCCACTGGGAGCTGAGCTCAGGTCCATGGGTCTTGGACTCAGGCTCAGAGGAATCCCGGCTCGTAGAGATGATGGTCCAGCCCCCCCTTGTCTGTTTCTGCACCTGCAGATACATCCGGAAGGCCTGCTTCCCGTAGGGGCCGCCATGGTCCATATGTTTTTCTGCTGTGAATTAACACATGGATGTCTTTCCATGTAGATAACAACTAGATTAACTTTTTTTTTTGGCGCGGGGGGATAACGTTACTTTTATTTTTTATTTGAAAAATACAGAAAACCAAAAAGTAACGCACTGAAACCCTGCTACTTGCCTCGGGCTTTATAAAAATGTGTTTTACTACAAGAAAAAGCATGGGCATGTTAAAAAATTAAAACAGAGCCTAGAGGTGTCGAAGTAAGTCTCATTCCTGTTCCTACCCTCCCATTTCTGTCCCCCAAGGCAGATACACGTGGGAAAAGTTTCCTCTCAGAGATACTCTGGCCATATGTCTGCCTCACAGGGACTTGGATGTGTGTGCTCCGTTTAAAAACAAGCACACAAATGATATCACGCCCTATTCACATCTTACTTTCCTCCTTTAAATTATAATACATCTTAGTAGTTTGTTCTGGAACATATAGAGAGCAGGGGTTAGCAAACTACGGCCCGCGGGCCAAATCCAGCCCACCTCCAGTTTTTTATGTGGTGCGCAAGCTAAGAATGGTTTTTACATTTTTTGATGGTTGAAAAAAATAAAAAGAAGAGTATTTTGTGACATGTGAAATTAAGTGAAATTCAAATTTCAGTGTCTGGAAGTAAAGTTTTATTGGAACGCAGCCATGCCCATTCATTCATGTGTAAGTCTGTGGTGGTTTTCAGGCTATAGCAGCAAAACTGAGGAGTTGTGACAGAGGCTGGAAGGCCTCCAAAGGCTAGAATATTGATTCTCCTGCCCTTTACAGAAGACATTTGCCGACCCCTGATAGAGAGCTCCCACATTCTTTTTAACTTCAGCATAACCTTCCAGGGTTATGTCAAGGAAACTGGGGCCCTGATGAGTTTGAGGGTCACACCCAGCAGGCCCGAAAACCCCTCCTTCTGCCTGGCTCACTGTTCTTGCTGTTATGCTGTTGCTGTTGTAGAATGCAGTAGGGCAGTGGGGATGGTTAAAGCAGATGACCTTTGGCACAATGCTCTGGCCTCTTAGATGATGTTTGAGGCTATAATCCCTTCTGTCCAGCGCCACAGAGTTGCTGTATGTAACACCTTCTGGGTGGTGCTACATAGTTTTCACAAAGTTTTGCAAAGTCTCTCAGAATCCATCTTGTTTCCCTCTTTGCTTTGACTGTTAGGATGCTCGGAGCCAAGTTTGCAGCCTGCCTTCAGCAATCTGATCTGGTCTGTGTTTTGGTTTTACCGACTTCATCCTGTTTTCAGATTGGTTTGTCCCTGATTTTTCTTTTTGTCTTGACCTTGCTCTCTGATTTTTTAAAAAATTAATTAATTAATTTATTTTTGGCAACGTTGGGTCTTTGTTGCTGCGCGTGGGCTTTCTCTAGTTGCGGCCAGCGGGGGCTACTCTTCATTGCACGGTGCGGGCTTCTCATTGTGGTGGCTTCTCTTGTTGTGGAGCATGGGCTTCAGGCTCGTGGCCTTCAGTAGTTATGCCGCGTGGCCTTCAGTAGTTGTGGCGCGTGGGCTTCAGTAGTTGTGGCGCACAGGCTCAGTAGCTGTGGTGCACAGGCTCAGTAGTTGTGGCACTTGGGCTTAGTTGCTTCGCGGCATGTGGGATCTTCCCAAACCAGGGCTCGAACCCGTGTTCCCTGCATTGGCAGGCGGATCCTTAACCACTGCGCCACCAGGGAAGCCCCTTGCTCTCTGATTTTACCTTATCCTATGCATTCCTGACAGTTGCCTCAGTTCTTGAGGGGTGGGCTGGAGCAGACAGGAGTAAAGAAGAGGAAAACACTTGCGAGATGTTTCCAGATTTGTGCCCCCTGCGTGCCTGCGGGGTGGTGGGTGGGTGGTCTCCTGACAGATGATTCCAGAAGGAAATCAAGGCCCCATGGAGTGTCTTAACCAAGGTCAGACCCTGGGCAAGAACCAGGGTCTTTGGGTGTCCATCCTGGGTCAGACTTGGGAAGGTGACAGTGAGTGAGTTGGAAGGTGCAGGATCCCTACTGGAGGCCCTGGGGCCCTTGGGAGCCACTTGGCCTGAGGGAAGACCCTGCAGTGGGGTAGGTGACGAGCTTACCACTCCTGGGTGGAGGGTCACTCCTGTCTGTTCCATATCCGGGGCGCAGGGATCGTGGAGTTGTTGCGGTGGCAGTGCTGCGGGTGTGTCCGCGTGGAGGGGCCTCTGGGCTCCGGTTCCAGCCTTGGTGCTCTGCGGACGCTCTGCGGACGCTTTCCAATGTTTCTGCTTCCTTCTGTTGACCCTGGGATATTTCTCTGAGCTGGAAAGGAAGTGGGGGGAAAACGTAACCCACGGGTAGAATCGGATGAGACCGGCAGCTGGCCGCCCACTGGAGGCCATGTGTGGGTGTGTCTCCCGGAGACCTGGGGGCCCAGGCTCTCTGCCTCCTGTCTCCTGGGGTTGGCTTGGTCTTTGGTGACGTGTGTTTGTGTTTTAGGGCTTGTGAACGGAGCTCAGATGAGCCACGGGGTGGAGTCTGGTGTCTGCCTCTTACTGGCTGTGCGATGCAGCCTGGGACAAGTAATGGAACCTCTGTGCAGAGCTTCTCAGTTTACTCACCAGTGAAATGGGGTGATGAATGACACGCGACCTCAGAGGGTCTGGTGAGGCAGAGGGAGCTGAGGGGCCATTCGAGGCGTGAGTCCGTCCTTCAGGCCGTGTCTTTAGTCCCTCTCCTTCCTGTCTGCGGCTCGTAAACCCTCGGAGCCCGCCCTGGGGCCAGGCAGGTGGACCCAGCAGCCTCCTTCCCTTTGTCCCAAAGGGGCTTCAGGCCCGATCTGTCCCCAAACGGACGTGCGGTCCCCCCTCGCCCCCAGACCCCCCAGCCTGGGCTTCCTGCCTGAGTGTGGGGCCGAGCCAGAGAGCTGGGGGTCACCCCAGCTGCCCTCTCACCCGCCCAGCGCCTGCAGAAGCCTCCGTGCTGCCCCCGTCTGTTCTGTGCAGAGCTGCTGGGTGGACCCTGCGGGTGAGCGCCCTGACCTGACTCAGAGCCCCATGAGCCCTCAGGGCCTCCCGGCACCTCTTGCATGAAATCCAGGCCCTTCTCACTGCCTCGGAGGCCTGTCTGCCCCCGCGTCTGCTGACCTCCGACCTCCCCTTGGCGGACACCCCTGCAATAACTGTGTGCTATATTGGGGGGGGGAGGGGGGTGGTACTTCTGGGCGGGAGGTCAGGAGGGGTGGGTGGGAGGGGAGTGGATTTTTCTCTGTGGCCCAGGGGGCCTCTCTGGGAGATGCTGGCAGTCAGAAGTCCCTGAGGCCAGGCCCGAGGGTGCACACAGCTGGGGCCCCGTGGGGAGGGGGTGCCTCGGGGGTCCCTGCTTGTCCTCACGCTGAACTCCGGCGCCCGCTGCACACCCTCCGGGAGCATCGCCCACTGCTACTGTCTCCTTGGCCATGGCAACTGCCTGGCACCGCGGGCCTGCTCGTTAGGCTAACGGGGCGAGCCTGCTGGGCCAAGGTGGGGGGCCAGGACGTGCTGCCCTGGGGCTCAGTGGGGCTTGTCCGCCGGGCGACCGGCCACCGGGCCAGGAGCGGAGCGGGGGCGCTGGAGGGATTCTGCAGAGCCCAGCGGGAGTCAGGGGTCCCCAGGGTCCTGGGGGCTTGGGCCAGGTTTGCAGGGTGGGGTTCTGGTGGGAATTACGTGTGGTGGTGACTCCTGGGTAACTCCTGTGACCAGTTAAACGAGGGGAGGATGAAAGCTGGGGGAGAGATTGGGAGGCGCCCACTTTTCCCTGCCCCCCACACCCACCGACACCGTCTCCCTCCCTCCTAAGTATTCTTAACCATTTTCACTTTTGCCCACTTCTGCTGCCTACACTCCATCTAGGCCACCGTACTGGGTGGAATAGTGTCCCCTCCCCCAATTCATGTGCTTCCCAGAACCTCAGAAGGAGACCTTATTTGGAAATAGGGTCGCTGCAGATGTAATTAGTTAAGATGAGGTCATGCTGGAGTAGGGTGGCCTTAAATCCAATAGGACTGGTGTCCTTATAAGAATAGAAAGTCGTGTGAAGGCGGGGGCAGAGAATGGAGGGATGTGTCTACAAGCCGAGGATTGCTGGCTAGATCCATGCAACAGACTCCCGCGGAGCCTCCAGGAGGGACCACTCCACCCGACGCCTTGATTTCAGACTTCTGACCTGCATAGCCATGAGAGAATAAATTTGTATTGTTTCAAGCCCCCTAGTTTGTGGTAAGTTGTTATAGCAGCTCCAGGAACCTAATACAGCTCTCATCATCCCTTGCTTGGACTACTGCAGTAGCCTCCTCACCCGTCAGCCTGACCCTCTGTTCCCCACATGGCAGCCAGAGGGTTTTCTTTTAGGCCTGTCCCTCCTGTGCTCAGAGCCCTCCCATCTCAGACAGCATAAAAGCCAACTCTTTATCTTGCTTACAAGTCCCTGCACAGTCTGTGCCCCCCCCCCCCCGCCCCATTCCCTTTCTGATCTGCTCCCCTTGTTCACACTCTGTACCAGCCACACTGACCTCCTTGTTGAAATTTACCTGACATGTGCCTGCCTCAGGATCTTTGCACTTGTTCTGCCTGCAACACTCTTCCCCCAGGTGTCCGTGTGACTTGCGTCATTTCTCTGCCATCTTTGCTCAGATGTCACCTTTATGTGGGTCCTTCTCTGGCCTTAATTAAAATTGTACCCTCTCCTCCTCAAGCCCTCTCCTCCCCTCCTTCACATGTCTCCTGATGAACTGTGGTTTATCTGTTTAACTTGCTGTTGTCTGTCATCCCTGCTAGAATGCATGTTCCAGAAGGGCAGGGACTTTGGTCCACATTCCCTGCTGCACCGCCATTCTAGAACAGCTCTGGACACACAGTAGGTGCCCAATAAATGTGTCGACTGTCAGGTTCTGGCTGGGCATGGCCTGACCTGGCATCCCAATGCAGGATGTCTTGGGATCCCAAGTTGTCTGCCTTTCCCTGCATCTGATACCTCTTCCCTCACCTGTGGCCCTCCTCAGACCCCCGGAGGTCGCTGGGTCTTCAGCTGCTCCCTCCCTGTCTTTCCTGTGGGTGGTCATGACAGTCCCCTGCGGAGCAGAGCTGATTCCTGAGCTCTGAAGTGGCTGAGGTTTGAGATAATAAGGTCCTGGCTACTTCAGGCCTCAGTTTTCCCATCCCCAAAATGGACACAGTCAGATTGCTCGTCTCTCGAGGCTGTTGGGAGCGTTAAGTGAGGTCACACAGGAAGGGGCTTGCTGCCTGACACTGAGAGCACAGAGAAAGACTTCAGTCCGATTGGTGCTTGGTGGCGGTGGTGTCAGTTTGCTGTGCTGGTTTTCAGAGGAAGGGTGAGACATCATAGCCGGATGGCTCCAGGTGCCTGGGGGACTTTAAGCCCGTGTTCCCTTAGGCAGGTGGCCTCTGGATGCTCTTGTGGCCGGAGACGTCTCCTTCCTGGCCCCATGCGCCCATCCCCTCCATCACAGGAAGGTGAGCTCTGCAGGGTCCGAGGGGGGCATTCCCAGGGCCTGTGAGGCCTGTCTGTTGTTTGCTGAGAGAGAAGACCCCAGGTAACTTCAAGAAACCCAGGGACAGGAGGAACCCTTCTCCCTTTCTTGGGCTGGGTTCTTCTTTCACTCTGTGCCTCAGTTTCAGCATCTGTAAAATGGGGATAAATCTCTTCCCTGCCTCCTAGGGGAGTGGGCTGGATTAGGGCACCTGGGGTGGCCTCTGTGATGGTGACCTGCCATGGATAGGTTGTGTGCATGCCGTCTTCCTCCCCACCTTCCTTGTCTGGTCTCTGGGCAGGGCTGGGGGCTGAGCTGACAGAGGTTTTATGGGCGAGCTCACTCCGTGTTGTTGTATGTTAGCTCATTTAAGCCCCACAATGACCACAATGACAGCTGTGGCCAGAACTGTTAATTTCCCTGTTTAATGATGGGAGAATCAAGGCACAGAGTGGTGATGTCATTGGTTCAGGGCACACGACTTGTAAGCTCTTTCCTTGGTGGGTGGCTGTCACAGGCAGGACCTGGCCTTTCCTCCTGTCTCCCATTCCCGTGGACTGTGGATCCCCGGGCAGGGGGGTCGGCCTGGGTCCACCATGTGCCCAGCCCTGGGCACCTCAGCTCACCTCTCTGGCCTGGCCTGGCCTGTTTCCCTCGAGGTCACACTCCCAGGCTCCCCGCAGGCTCCTGGGCTCTGCCTTGCAGGAAGCTGACCCCGCTGTCTAGACTATAAATAGTAGCCGCAGCGGCGGGCAGGAAGCTGCGTCTCATGGCACCTGGCGCTGGCTGCTGCCCCCTTGCTGCAGCGCCTCCTGGAACTGTGCTTCTCCCGGTGGGAATGCCGAGGCGGAAGCGTATGTGCACCCCAGGCGCTGCTCTGCAGGTTTGCTGTGTGACCTTTGGGCCCCCGTTGCCCTCTCTGTGCCCCTGAGCCCCTGGCCATGTGTCCGGGATGCCTCTGATCTCCCCGTGCTGTAAAGAGCGCCTCCACGGTGTTTGGATGGCAGCCAGGGAGGTGTGGAGGGTTTGGTGGGTGGTCTGACACTGGGGGGACAGTTAGTGTTTTCCTTGGAGGGGAGGTAAGTGGGAGGGGGCCATTGAGGGAGCCTGGGGAAGGGAGATGGGCCCTTTCCAGATGCAGGGTGGAAGGGGTGTGGGGGAGGCTAAGGTGGAGCTGCCTGGAGGGTCCTGGACTGGGAGGCAGGCCATGGGGTGGGCGCCGGGCATTTGCGACCCATCTTGTTTACTGGGTTGCTGTGTAATTTTCGTACAACCTCTCTGGGCCTTGGCATCCTCCTCCCAGATTTTCTGGCAGGAGAGAGACGCACAAGGGTTTCGCAGCAAGGAGAGTATTTCGTCGTGTCCTCTGTCATCTGTCGCGTTGCGACGGCTATTATTGTTAATATCGTTCTGTTGTCACGGGGCAGGTTTCACCTTGTCCCTGTCCGTACTGCCAGGTCCTTGGAGACCCGGCTCTTGGGCAGGGGTCAGTGAGGTGTGCTCACCAGCGGCCACGGGGGGAGGGTGCTGACTCACACCAGGGATGCCCCTAGTGGCCGTGCCGCTGGGCACGCTGGGTGGCCTCTGCTTCCCCAGTGCCCGCTCACCACCCACCAGCTGTGTAGTGAGGGCTTGGCCCCTTGGGTGGTTTTCCAAGCATGAGTGTCGTGCTGCCGGTCAGTTGAATCTTGCAAAGCCTTCCATTTTCCCGGAGGTTGTGTGCTCTGTTGGTGCCAGTGGCGTTCCTGACCTGGAATGCAGGGACGTGGCGGCTTCAACAGGGCGTCTTCCCTGTATGGACCTTGCTGGAGTGGGGGATGAACAATAGGGCGATTCGTGACTGGTCCCCAAAACCCACAAAAGTTGCCCAAGAAAATGGATTGATGAGTTATTTGTTGTCATCTTAGGGAAGTCTCTGGTGGTAAGCCCCAGGGCTCTGCCTGCTTCACGTTTTCATCAAAGGCTAGACTGGGCACCCTCGGGGTATGTGTTCACCGCGCAGATGACAGAGCCGGGTGTTCTGTAGGAGTGGAGAGACTGAGTCACGTGGACTCAGTACTTGCCTGCTGGAGCTCAGGGTTTGTGGGGTGGGCCTTTGGGGCAGTTCCCTCGAGGCCCAGAGATTTTTGGAGCCTGTGGGGAGGAGGATAATGGTCTCCTCCAAAGATGTGTACGCCCCTAAACCCCAGAACCTGTGACTGCGCTATGTTACATGGCAAAGGGGAATTAAGTTTGCAGATGGAATTAAGGATGCCAGTCATTTGACCCTGAGGTGGAGGAAGTTATCCTGGATAATCCTGGTGGGCTCACAAAGGTCCTTATATGGGAGGCAGGAGGTTCGTCCAAGAGATTTGAAGGTGCTGTGCTACTGGCGTTGAGGATGGAGGGAGGGGCATGGAGCCAAGGAGTGCAGGCAGCCGCTAGAAGCTGGAGAAACAAGGAATGCGGGCTCGCGGAGAGCCTGCTGCAGGAGCACAGCCCAGCTGACACCCTGGTTTTCACCTTGTTAGATCCATTTCAGACTTCTGATCTCCAGAACTATGAGATAAGAAATCTGTGCTGTTTCAGGCCACCGCGTTCGTGATCATTTGTTACAGCAGCAAGAGGAAACTCAAACAAGAGCCCTCATCTTCCCTGAGACCCCTAGCAGCCAGGTGCCACCTGGTCATTTAGACCGTGTGTGTCCCTGCAGCCAGTGGCCTTGGAATCAGGTGACCGCTCCGTGTCTTGCCCTTGCCCTGGGGCTATGGGTGAGGGACACGGAGTGAACAGAAGGACCTGCAAACTGTAAAGGCTTGTGCTGGAGAAAAAAATGAAATGCAAGGGCTTCCCTGGTGGCGCAGTGGTTGAAAGGCCACCTGCCGATGCAGGGGACGCGGGTTCGTGCGCCGGTCCGGGAAGATCCCACATGCCGCGGAGCGGCTGGGCCCTTGAGCCATGGCCGCTGAGCCTGCGCGTCCGGAGCCTGTGCTCCACAACAGGAGAGGCCACAACAGTGAGAGGCCCGTGTACCAACAACAACAACAACAAAAAAAAAATGAAATGCAAGAAAAAAATCTAGAAGCAGAGAGATGACCAGCAGGGAGGGAGTGGTGTGAAGTAGGGATGTTTTGTGTGTTCATTTATTCCTTCAAATCCGGTGGGGGTACCTGGCTCCAATGAAGGCCCAGAGGGAAAAAAAATGTGTCCCCAGCCTGTCCGCCCCAGCCGTGACGAGCCACAGATGATTCTTCTGGGTGGGGTCTCCCGAGGGGCAAGTGCTTCACATTCTCGGAGCAGACGGGCGATGCCACGTGCTGCTTCCTTCCCGGCTTTATTGAAAAGAGAAGGAAAATGGCCCACGCCTTCGGCCCGAAGGCCCTCTGGGCCGTCGTCCAGAAACCTGAAGCCTGCAATTAAATGAAACTGGATCCTTAGGTGGGGAGAGCTTCTCTCCCCTGAAGAGGAGGCTCTGGAGACCGGGCCCTGGGGAACCACTGCTCGCGGATAGGCTGTATGGGGTCTGGGGAGACGGTGGGAATGTTCTAGCCAGTCTGAGTCCAGGAGGCTGGACTCTGGGCCACCAGCTAAGGTGGCGGCTGCCTTTTATCCAAAAAAAAAATAATAAAAATTACAGGTGGCTTTCTCGTCATTTGAGCTTCCTCCCCAGAGACTGCCACTTCTCCACTGGACATGTGCTCGTCTAAGAATGTCGTCACACTTGCACAGGCCTCTGCACGGTTTCCTGCACGGCCTGGGGCCCCTGTCTCATCTCCAGGCTGGAAGGATGCACGTGGCCGCGTCTTTCTGTGTTTGCCGCTCTGCAGTTTGCTGTTAGAATGGGCCACGGGACTCTGCCCGTTTTGTAGGTCAAAAGTGGTCGAATATTGACAGCTTTTATATAACTCGGCCTCGTAATTTCCCTCTCCACGTTGAGACAGGAAAGCAGACCGGAGTGGTTCCGAGCAGGGATCCTGGCGGCGTGGGTCCCCATCCCTCCTGCCTCTTTCCAGCTGTGAGATGTCACTCTGTGCCTCAGTTGCCCTATAGGTAAAATAGGGACTGAAATAGTACCTATTTTCTAGGATTGTTTTGAGGATTAGAAGCGTAATACACAAGGTTTATCGTGTAGCTATTATTGTTATTTTAAAAAATTCCCTGGCGGTCCAGTGGTTAGGACTCTGTGCTCTCACTGCCGAGGGCCTGGGTTCCATCCCTGGTCGGGAAGTAAAATCCCTCGAGCTGCGTGGTGTGGCCAAAAAAGAAAAAAAAAGAAAAGAAAATAGGATTTTGCGACGTGTTGGTGCAGTTAGATCTAGTTGATGAATTTTAACTTCTGTAGAGATAGTATCTTGTCATGGGGACCCAGGACACGTGATTGGCGTAGTCCCTAGATACCGCTTGGGTTGATGGCCGTGTTTGGAGCTTCTCTGGGTGCTTCCAGGTGCTCACGTGCTCTCCTCCTCCATGTGTTCCTGGGAGTGGGACTGCTGGCTCGTGGCTCTTCCCCCGATGCTGGCAGGTTCTGCAGGGGGCTCCCTGGCTGGCCCTCTGTGGTAGGGTGTGAGGTCTCCCCATGGCCAAGGCCGTGGGCAGGGCGTGTGGCTCGACGGCTGCTTTATGAAAAAGACTTTCTTGATTTTCAGAAGCAGAACCAACCAGTTCTTTGTATTTTTATTTTATTTTATTTCATTTTATTTTATCTTATTTTATTTATTTTTGGCCATACCACGTGGCAAGGGTCTTAACTGGGAAGTCCCTGTGTTCTCTAGAAATTGGAAAATTAAGACACAAAAAAAGCCTGCACACACACACACACACACACAAAATACAACCATGTTCTCACCGCCCCCCCGCCCCCCAGAGAGAGAGACTGTTGGCATCTTGGTGGTGACTTAAGGCCCGTTCCTGCCTCAGTCTTCTCATCTGTGAAGTGGGGGAGGTGTTGCCCTGAGGGTTGCCGGTGATCTGGCGAGGAGCTCTGTCACCTTCGTGGGCTGGCTGTTTCCTTTCCGGGCCTCAGTTTCCCCATCTGGAGAATGGAGTTTCCCCTCCCAGAAGCACTTGCCTTCTGGGAGGCTGTGGGGATTAAGAGTCTCTTTGACCGGGCACGGGGCGCACAGTAGGTGCTTTGTGATGGTGAGCAGGTGACCTGTGTGCACAGACTCGGAAGGGCAGGGTGCACACACCTGCCCTTGGGGTGGGGGGCGCTGCAGCGGGCCATGCGGGGCTGGGGCCGAGGGTGGGCAGGGTGTCCTCTCCATGCCTGGCTGTGCAGGTGGGGGTCTTGGCTGGAGGGGCTCAGCTGCCCTCCTCCCCGGGTCCCCGAGGAGCCGGCTCAGTGGAGATCCCTAAGGCGATTAAGTGGGTTCATTTGATCCTGAACGTGAACTTGAGCAGGCGGCTTATCTCCTGGAGATGAAAGCCGGGCTGGCGAGGAGCCACCTGGCCCACGCAGGGAGTGCAGGATTTTCTCCTCCACCCCCTGCCCAGCCGGGGCCTGTGCTGGGGCCTTTTTCCCCACCTGCCTCCAGCCCCTTCAGCCACATGCGATGATGGACCGAGGGCCAGGTGCTTTTCCGGGTCTCAGAGCGGCAGGCTTGCCGTGTTAATTCGTTTGATCCTCTCAATCTCGCGAGCTAGCAACGATCGCATCATCACTTTCCCTGTGTTACAGGCAAACAGCTAAGGCTCAGAAAGGTCGGCTGGCTTACCCAGAGCCACACAGCATCCTGACAACCCCTGACGATATTTAGAGCGTATCCTTGGAAAATCCCCTTTACTCCTTGGTGCTGAAATTCCTCCTGAATACGGTCTTGACTTTGCACAGAATTAACAACAACAATAACAACAATCAGTGTACACTGTAGTGTAAAAGGAAATGGGAGGAAGTGCTGCTGGCTCCCACTCAGAATGAGTAAGTGTCGATGCGATGCAAGTGAGATCAGAAGCGTTTCGGTTCTGGAAACACATGAAAGTGATGCTAAAGAAAAAGCTAGCGTCTGGATCGGTTCTGGCAGGTTTTTTTTTAAACGGCCAGGTTATTTGAAAATTGTGTGGAGAGGGTGGCTTTCGTGGCGTGGGACTGTCCCACTGGCCGAGCGCCAGTCCCAGGACAGCCAATAACATCCCTGCCAGTTTCTGAGGTGTTCCAGGGTGGGGACCCTGCCTTGGAGACCCCCTCGGCCCTAACAGCACAAAGACAACAAGATGCTGTGAGTGGGGGGGTGGGACCCCCTGTGCTCGAGACCCTCCCTGCTTTCATAGTGGCAGACCAGACACTGTGGTCCCCCTCCCCCATCCACTGTCTGGCTCGGCACCCACACAACCTCCTCCTGGCCCCTGAATCCATCCTCTCTTGCTCCTGCTGTGCTCTCCATGCTGCAGGCAAAGGGATCCTGTCCGAAGGAGAATGAGAATCTTCAGCTCCTTGCCTCACCCTCTCCCTTCCCTTTTTCCTCCTCCTCTGAGAATAAACCCAGAGGCCCCAAGGGTGCCGGGGAGCTGTTCACCCTCACTGACCCATCTCCTGGCTCTTGCTCCAGCCACATCCCTCCCCACCCCGGCCTCTGCACTCAGCCGCTGCACTTGCTGTTCCCCCACCAGGCATGCTGTTCCCTGCGATCGGCATGGCGGCTGCCGTCAGGTCTCAGCTCAGATGTCACCCTCAGGAGGACCTCCTGGCTGCCCAGTCAAGGGCACCCCCTGCAACCACTGTCCCAGCCGCCCACTTAGGTCTGTAGTTGTTGATCGATGAAGTTTCTTGGTTGATTTCTTCCCCTGGTGTGTGTTGTTGGCCTTCCCACATCAGATCACTTCCGACGAAGCAGGAGCTCCTCTGTCTTGTTTGCTGCTAGGCCCCCAGTGCCTGGAATGGTGTCAGGACGTAATAGGGGCTTTTGGTCAGTTAGTGTTGACGGCCGATGGGTCCCTTGGCAGCGAGACCAGCCCTGGCCTGACCTGGAGGAGGGGGACTAGGGTCCTGGACACAGGTCCCTTGTCACTCAGGTGGGTTCTACCCTGTCTGGAACTGACCAGACCAAGGGGCTGGCCCAGCGGAGGGTGGGTGCCACTGACTACTATTTCCTGCCCAGGAATAGAGGCCCTTAGGGGTCAGGGTAGGGGTGGGGCCGGTGTGGCGACGTAGCCCCCGGGATTCTTTTGGCAGTGTCTGAAGACATTTCGTTTATCCCAGCCTGAAGGAGGTGTCACAGGCATAGCGGTTTGACGCCAGAGATGCTGTGAACATCCCCCAGTGCACAGAGCAGCCCACAATGACGCATGATCAGGCCCAAGTGTCTTTAGCGTGAAGACCGGGCATCGGGCCTTAGGAACTCACATCTTGATTGTGCCCCGGGCAGGGGAGGGCAGGAACACCTAGATTCCCTTTTCATGCTGCGTCCGTATTTCTGTGGCCCAGAGCATGCTCTCCCCTCCCCTCCCCCCCGGGCACTTCCCTGATAGGGCTGATGGGGCGCTGGATGGTGGACGAGGCTGGATGTGATCTAGCGGCCCTGGGGCCAGTTCACAGCTCGCCTAGTGGCTGTTCTGTGCCCCGGGTCCCCCGCCTCCACTCCACCACAGAAGCAGGAACTTTCCAACACAGAGCCCGGCTGTGAATCAGCGCCACTCACTCTGGGCAGTACGTGGGGCCTCTGGGGCTGTTTTCAGTTTCTACCAAGTTTCTCACTGTGACTCAGTGTTGCCCCCCGGCCCCTTGACCCAGGCTTCTGAGCACCTTCTGAGCTCCTGTGGGACATCACAAAGAGCTGGCTTTGAGGCTGCCCTTTGCTGGGTGCTTCGGGCCTCAGTCTTCTCATCTGTGTAGTGGGAACAGCGAGGGAGATGTTACAGGTGTTTACTGTCATCAAACAGTGGATCCCAGGGGCCGCATGTGCCCAGGGTGTGCGTGGAGGGAAATGAAGCAGACACTAGGGGGTGAAAGCTGGGAGACTCACTGGGGGACTCACACAGGGGAGGCCCGTGCCCTGTACCCCCTCCAGCTCTGTCCGTGGAGGATCTGGGTGGAGGACCGTGTGTCCAGGGGCTTCTGTTCTCCATGGCAGGCAGTCGCCAAGCCCAGTCGGGGATGGTGGCCTCCGTCTCTCACTGGGTCGTGCTTCAGAGGCTGGGGCGGGGGGCCCGTGCCCCAGGTATTCTCCTCATGACCTGGCTCAGGGCTTGAGCCTGGTGTCCTAGGTGCTGAGGGGCTGGGCTTGCGTCCCTGGGGAGGCGGGCTGGTGAACCCTGATGGCCAGCTTGCACTGAGCACCTGCCGTGTGCCAGACTGTATATTTCTGCACAAAGTAGCCCTCAGCATCACCCCCATTTTACAGATGGGGAAACCAAGGCTCGGAGGAGCAAGGTGACAGCCTCAGGCTTAACAAAATGGTAGAGCTGGGATTTGTGCCTGAGCCGTCCTGGTTTTAACTCCCCTGCTTATCACCTTCACCTTGTAGCAGAGGAAACAGCCTCAGAATTTAGGCACCGGCGTGGGGTCGCCCAGCTAGACCCTGGTGCAGCTGGGATTGGGTCCGGGTCTCCGGCCAGATCCCGGGCTGCTGGGACTCTGTGTATGGACTCCCTTGCTGGGCCTCTCTGTCCCCATCTGTGCAGGATGGGCTGGTGCCCGGGTCACAGATGCTGGGGTGGGTCGGGGCTGGTCTTGGGGAGCGGGAGTGTGCAGAGGGAGGCCTGTCGGGGTGGGGGAGGAGTGGGGTGCTCCAGTAGTGTGCAGAAGTCCTGATCTCCCTTCAGGACCAGGTCAGCGGGAACCACCCCTCCCGCCTGCGTTGCTGGACTCATTGGAATATCCCCTGGGCCCCCCGGTGACAAATCTCTTTCACCATCTCTTGACCCAGACAGTTAATTGCTTCTGGCGATCAATCGTTGGTTCTGTGACACCCCTGCTCTCCCCGGCAGCCCCTGGCCCTGCCCTGCAGCCACGAATGGCCCAGACCCTGCTCCTGGGCAGGGAAGCTTGGGGCAGGGTGGGAGGCTCTGCAGTGGTTTTCCCTTCCAGCTGACCGTCAGGCAGCCTCCTCCCGGGGGACCCAGCAGCTGGCATTGTAGGGCCCTTGGCCTGTGCTCCTACAGGGTGGAAACTGAATTAGCTTTACAGAGAGCCTATGATGGGGCCTCTGAGGGACTTTCAGAGGCTTCTGGAAGTTTCCACCCCATGCAGTCCCCTGTGCCCCATTCCCAGAAAGCCCACTGTCTTATCTCCCACCCCTCAGGGGACTCCCAGGTGGAGGTGATGTGTGGTTAGAGCGGATGCCTGGATGCAAATCTTAGCTGTGGGAACCCTGGGTACACTTTCTTGCCTCTCTGCCTCATTGCCCCCATCTGTAAAATGGGGAGAGTCATAGTAACTCGTGTGTACGGTGGTTGTAAGAATTAAACCAGTTAGTAATTGACAGGGCTTAGCACGGTGCCCACGCAGTGAAAGCCTCAGGGGAGCTCCAGGTGTCTGCAGCTGGCGATGCCGCTGGTGGACAGACAGGTAGACGGACAAATGGCTTCTCCGTGCTGCCGTCTTGGGCCTCCGCAGGCCTCGGAGCGAAGCCCCTGGCCCTCCCGGCCTGATCTGCGCTGCCTGCCCTGACTTGGCCTGTGCTGGGCCGGGAGCCAGGCTGCCGACACCCGTGTGGCCCGAGCCCCCGTCTGCCCCCCTTCCCTCCAGAAACGGTCGATATCCTGGCTCCTTCCTGGCGTCTAATTGCTCTTGTCGGCTGCTGTCTCCGCAGATGGCCCCACGCCCCGTAGCGAGGAGGCGGGCGGGAGGTTTCTGAGCAGTGTGTTCTGGGGCCAGATTGAGAGTGGAGTGGGGGGAGAACGGGGCAGCCGAGGGAGGACGCCCGGGCCCCCATCTCCCTGCCCCTCCCTGACTGTGCCATCTCGGGCAGGTTGCTGAACTTCTTTGGGCCTCAGTTTCCCCATCTGTGAAATGGGGTCAGGATAGACGGCCCAGGACCTGGCACACGGTGACTGTGCACGCAGGAGGGGCTATTATTATTGCTGTGGTGACCATCGTGGTGGTTTGGCCTGTGATCAGCGCAGGTCTCTTTTGGGAGCCCGGATAGGTGGACTGGGGGCTGGGGGGCCTGCGGGCAGGGTCAGTGCGGATCCTCATTCTCCTCCTGACGGTGTGCCCCCCTTGGATGGGCCTGAGCCCCCTGGAGTGGGGCCGTGGCCCCCATGGTTGGATGGGCTGTGCCCCCTTTGGGTGGGCCCATGTGTCCCCCTCTGATGGGCCACAGCCCCTCCTCCCCTCTTGTCCTCCCCCGGGCCCTGTCCACTCACATCCACACTGGCTGTGGCCTTGGCTTTGCTGCGCCACTGCCCTGCCCCCACGCCCCGGCAGTCGCCGGCTGCTGCAGGCTGGTGGGGAATCAGAGACCTGGGTGAACTCTCCACGATTGCCTCTCCGCAGCTTCAAGGAGAGCCGGCCTCCGCTGTCACTTGAGAAGGAAAATAAAATATCCCAGTGGCTTCTAAGTGGAAGAGCTGCCTCCCTCCCGCACTGGCTGTCTGGGCTGCTTGCTACGACAGTGACAGGGAAGGGCCACACCCGGTCCCAGGGGACAGGGGAGACTTCCTGTTCATCGGGTGTGAAGAGACGTGTCTGGCAGACCCAGGCAGCTCTGGGAGGGGCGTTAGGTCCCCCACACCCTAACACCTCAGGACCCTGGCCTGCTCCTGCCCTGGGTGCCTGGGTCACACTGTACCTGAAGTCCCCAAATCCAGCCTGCAGAGATGGCTTCCGGAAGTTATGCCTGCCCACTGGGGGCAATGCCCGGATCTGCGGGATCGCGTTTAGGGCATCGGTAGAACACGTTTCGTGGCTTTTGCTCATCTTGGCCTCGTATGGTTCACGCTGCCACATGGAGGCTCACGTGGGCATCACTTCCCTTTCCTCAAAGTGGCGGGCATTGCAGCAGCCCCTGGGCCCTGGATGATTTTGTAGAACTTGACCTGTGCCCACTGAGGGGGTTTGAGATGGGAAGGCAGGGGCTGCAGGTGGAGGAGCATCTTTTCTCCAAGGCTGGCTCGGGGACCTGGTTCCAGCCCGGACGGTCCTGGGCAGGGACCTTGTCCCAGCCTCCCGGGCTCTTTGGCAGATTGGTCGAACTTGACCTGTGCCCACTGAGGGGGTTGAGATGGGACAGCGGGAGCTGCAGGTGGAGCGTCTCCTCTCCGAGGGCTGGTGCCGAGGCTCCTGGGCTGGCGCGGCAGAGCCTGGCGGGGGGTCCTGCCCTGGGAGAAGGTGATGACTGGGGAGGGCTATTGTGGGTGAGTTGTGGCTCCTGCTTCTCGTCAGGCGCTGGCTTCTGGCCTCTGCACTGACTGGGGAGAGAATCATGGAGAACCCGCCCCTGGGGGTGGGGTGGGGAACCACTGAAGTGGGTGGCAGCCTGGCTGTGTGATCCCCTCTTGGAGCCTCAGTCTGTCCATCCAGGAAATGGGTAGCAGCAGCTCAGGAGGCTGCAGGGAGGGTTAAGTCGGGCTCCTGCTGCCCGGCTCAGGGTCTGAGAACATAGGGTAAGGGTACCACTAACAGTAACAGCGCTCAGCCCTGTGTGCACGGTTAAGGCCGCCTGGGTGCCCGTCCTGACTTCTCTCATCAGCTGTATAACCCCTGGGACAAGTGACTCAACCCGCCCCCCCAAGTCTCAGTTTCCTCATCTGTAAAATGGGGATAATAACATAACCTACCTGGGGACTTCCTTGGCAGTCCAGTGGTTAACACTCCACGCTTCCACAGCAGGGGGCACAGGTTCGATCCCTGGTCAGGGAACTAAGATCCCTCATGCCATGTGGCGCGGGCAAAAAAAAAAAAGCTCTGTAGACTTTTAAAAAAATAATAATAAAATAAATAAAATAGCCTACCTGAAAGGTTGTCGAGAGTTAAATGAGTATGTAAAGGCTCAGCTTGGTGTCCTCACAGGAGTAACTGAACGCTAGCTATGGCCACTGTTATTATTGCCGTTGTTGCTGGTTTTGTGACTGCAGCCAGATCGCATGTAGCTGAGTATGAGGGAGTGTGGGCTGCCTGGAGGAGGAGGCCGCTGGGCTTGTGAGTGTAGGTGGGACTCGCATGGGTATGGGAGGCGCATGGGGGGCTTTTCAGCGGTGGGGAGTGCGGGGATTGGGTGAAAGATGGCAGGCAGGTCCAGGCCTCCCCCAGTGCCTTCTGTGATCCTGGCCCCACTGTGCACCGGGCACTGTGTTAAGTCTGTTGTGAGTCGGCTGGGCCCACTGTGTGCCAGGCCTTCTCTCAGCCCTGCTGTCAGCTGCACCTCACAGCGTTGGCCCTACTGTGCTGAACCCTCCTCTGTATGCAGTCTCTTTTACTCTGAGCCTCACCCTGCTGTTCCCACTGTGCATCTGCCTTTGCGTCAGGCCTTGTGGCCTCAGTGAGGGATAAGGCAGGCCCTTTCCTGGAAGGCTCAGGGTCTGCTGGAGGTGGCCAGGCAGAGTTTTTGGGTGAGATCGCAGTGAGGGCCAGGATATGACTGGACTAACTGGAAAGGCTTATAACATCGAGGGGAGGGGAGAGGACATCATAAGCTGGGCTTTGAGGGATGTGTAGGAGTTCTTTGGAGAGACAACTTGCTATCACTTATACCAGGGCAAATTGTGGGCACAGACCTGTCTGATACGGGTCTGTTTGGCTGTGAAATGAGCACACTGGGGAGGAATTTGCCAGGGTCCCTGGGAGTGGGGGTGGGTCAGGGGATTCAAGAAAGGGTTCATGTCCCAGCTTTTTTCTTTTGCTTCCAGCTGAGAGACTTGGGACAGGTGACCATTCCATGCCTCAGTTTCTCTGTTTCCCCATTTCTCTTGGAGTGTTGCTGTGAGGGTCCTGAAGTGGGGAGATGCAGAAAGCGCTTACTGTGATTAATAAGCTTGTTGAGGTCTACGCTGTGCCAGGCGCTGCTCTAAGGGGCTCTGCTGTATTAACTCATTTAGTGGTCACAGCAGCCCTTCGAAGGGACACTGTTACCATCCCTCAGTTTATAGACAGCGAAATAGAAGCACGGGGAGATGAAGTGACTTGGGCGTCCAGTGCAGGAGTGGCCGAGCCAGGACTGGCGCCCCGGCTGCCTCTGTCACTGCCTTGCCCGTCTGCAGGCACTGCGGGGGCTCTATCAACACCCCCCTCCTTCTCACACCTGGAAAGTGTGCCTCCTGGGGCCCTGCCGAGGGTATGGCCCACGTGGCTGGAGGCCCAGAGGAGGCTGGGCTGGGAGGGAGGGTTTGTTCTGAGCCCTGGCCTGTGCAATCACTTTTAGCAACCTGCCCAGGAGCAGGTGGAGGCAAAGGCCCGGTGTTGCTAGGGCCTCCAGGGGCCAGTGGGGTCGGGGCCTTGCCTCTGGGTGGCTATAACACAGCCTGGTGGGAAAGGTTTGGAGGTACCGAGGTTCAGCTACAAAGCACTTGCCTGGCACTGAGACTTCAGCCCTCAGGTTCTGACCTTAGGAGAGACTCCAGTGCAGAGAGAGGCTGAGGCTTGGCCTGGGGAAGAGGACACCACCTCCATGGAGCCGACAGGGATTGACACGGAAGTGTCCTCCCTGGCCATGCCTCACGCTGTTCTACTTGGTCATGCGTTAGATCCGAATGTGCCCCTCCCCTCCCGTGGCCTCGCCCTGGAAACAAAACCCAGGCCGGTATCGCCCCCCGCCTCGCCCCGTCCACCACCGCTTCCAGTTTAGCTGGGTCCTGTCTCCAGGCCTCTGCATTTGCTGCGCCTTCCTCCTTATCTCCTCAGCCCTGGGCTCCAGTGTCACCTCCTGGGAGACCCTACCTGTCTTCTAGTCCTCCCCCATCCCCCATCACGCCTGTCATTCATTGCAGGTTTATGCTGGTTTATGTCTGTTACTTCAGTCACTGCCCTTTGACGTCGTCTGGCTCTTTTCTTTTTTCTTCCTCTTTATTTTATTTTTTTATTTTTGGCCTCGCCACACAGCTCTGGGATCGAAGTTCCCGGACCAGGGATTGAACCCTGTGCCCTTGGCAGTGAAAGCTTGGAGTCCTAACTACTGGACCATCAGGGAATTCCCCATCTTGCTCTTTTCTTGATGTATCTGTGTGGTGTTTGAGTGTGGGTAGGTGTGACCGTGTCCCCCGAGGACCCTTGTCTTTCGTATTCATGGCTCCATCCCTGTGCAGGGGCTCTGTCAAGCTTGTCAACTGGCCGAAGGTTGATGCTGGTATCCCAGTCAAAGCTGGACAGCTCTCTGGGTTTGAACCCAACTGGCTCTGCCCTCCTGCACCTGTGTGGCCTTGGACTGCTAGCTTCCTGTCTCCGAGCGGGGTGGATGGACACTTTGGGTCAGCCTCTGTGGCTGGGGTAATCTGGGTGGGCTTCCTGGAGGAGGAAAAAGGCAGTGTTATGCTGGTGCTGGGAAGGCAGAGGAGGGGGTGGGAGGGCAAATGGCAGAGTTGAGGGCCAAAGCTCTGAGGGGGGCCTGATGGGGCTTGTTTGGGGGCTTGGTGCCATGTGGGGGCAGGTCTCAGCCCGTGGGCCCTGGGGAGCTGTTGAAGTGCTTAAGGGAGGGTTACCGAGGGCCTGGGGGAGGGGAACCCTTGGAAGCCGTCCTCTTTCCTCTATCTGCTTTGCTGGGCAACCAGTCTGGTCAGCCCCCCTTCCTTCCCTCCCCCACTCTCTCCCCCAGGGGTGGGGGGAGAGGAGGTTGTGGCTGGGATTCAGCAGTTGGGCTGGGCCACGACAGGACCATGGCTGGAAACACGGTGCGGGGGGCTGGCTCCCCCGCGGAGCCTTCCTGGGCCAAGCGCGTGTGTGTGGGCGTGCGTGGGAGCACAGCGTGCGCAGGCATGCACGAGTGTGAACAAGTGAGTGAATGAGGCCGTGAGTATGTGCGTGTGTGACTGCGGATGCGCGGCAGTGTCCGCACGAGCGTGGCTGAGACCTTGAATGAGAGGGTCTGCTCCCTGGCTTGAGCCCCTCGCACGGGGGTCAGAGCCGCCCCCCTCCTAGGAGGCCCAGGGACCCGGGGACCTTCAGGGCCCACGGAGGTCCCACCGGGTGCAGCTCTGCTTAGGGAGCTGTTGAGCCCCCTCCCTGCTGGGGGTGCCCGGGGTCAGCCTGGGAGTGGCCACCTCCCCACTCCCGCTCTCCTTGTTCACGCTCAAGGAGGGTCCCCCCACCAGTGCCCTGGCTCCCGAGGCTTAAAGCGCTTGGACCTGGGTTCAAATCCTGGTTCTTTCCCTTCCCTTCCTGACCTTGAGTGAGTTACTGCTGAACATCGGCTTCCTGGCCTGGAAACAGAAGCCCCCATCCCTCCCTCCCTCCCTCCCTCCCTCCCGGGGTGGTTGTGAGGATTACGTGAGGTGCCCGGGAAGCAGCCCGAGCACAGCAAGGCCACAGGAAGTGCATGTGGATCTCCTTCCCTCCCCCACCCAGAGTGGTCGCTGTCCAAGCCGGGAGCCCAGCACAGCCGCCAAGGCTCCCCTTCCATCCCTCGCCCGCCCGCGTGAATTCTACTTGCAAAATGCTCTCCATCCCATCCACTTGTCCCGCTTCCACCCTCACCCATCCTCCACTCCACAGCCCGAATGCACTCTCCAAATTCCGGTGGGACTTGTCCCTTCTCTGCATGCGAAACCCTCCTAAGGGTCTCCCTGCCCCTGGGAATAAAATCCCAATCCGAGGGGCCCTGCGGCGATCAGCCCTGCCCCCCCGGTTCACACACACACTCACTCCGCTCCGCTTCCTTCCAGCCTCCGTGCTGTGATCAGCTGTTCTCTGCCCGCATCCCCCATCCTCTCACCAAGCGCACCTTTCACTTTCCTCCGTGGGGCACAGCGTGGCCGTCGCTTCTCCTGGGAAGTCCCCAAGTTTTCTAGGCTGGGAACTGCTCTCTGGACCTGCGTGTTGTGGGCATTGCTGGGAGATGCTCTGTATGGCCCCCTGGGGCCGGCCCAGGCCGGTCTTGACCTCACGCCATCAGGTGCTTTGTGTCCATTGGGGGACTGCAGGGGGGACTGGCTGGGGCTGGGAGATGGTGGGAAGCAGGTGGGGTCTGATCTCCCAACCCTTCCACAGTGGTGCCTGGGGAGAGCGCCCAGCCACCTGACCCCGCCTGAGCCCTTTGCAGGACCTGCTGCAGGGGGCTGGCCACAGAGGCTTCTGGGAAGCTGGGATGGCTACGGAGACATGCCTGGGCCTCCCTGTTTCCAGCCTTCCTGCAGGGCCCTGTCTCTGGAGCTGCCGCAGATGGCAGGACAAGTGTCAAGCCTGGAGGCACTGTAGCGAAAAAAACCTTAAAAGGACAGGAAAGAAGGGGCAGGGTCCTTCCCCATGTGCCGCCTGCAGCTGCCCCTTTTAGGGTTCCTTGGGGTCTTGGAGCTTAGCTGCCAGCCCCTGCCTTGGGGTCATAGAACGCCCCGCAGGAACTGACTGCTGCTAGTGAGCCCACGCTGGCTCTGAAAGCACTTTACCTCCACGGCATCCCTGTAAGGTCGGTGTTTTTAATGTATCATCGTTCCCATTTTTAAAAATGAAAAAAAATTTTTTTGGCCACGCCATGTAACTTGCGGGATCTCAGTTCCCCAACCAGGTATCAGACCCGGGTCCTCGGCAGTGAAAGCGCGGAGTCCTAACCACTAGACCACCAGGGAAGTCCCCCTCGTTTCCATTTTAGAGATGAAGAAACTGAGGCTCAGAGAGGTGAAGCTACTTGTCCCAGGGTGCACAGCTAGGAAGGGCAGAGCCCAGATTTGAACTCAGGGAGCCTGGGCCCAGAGCCTGAGCCCTGCATGCAGCTGCCTCAGCCTTGTGAGAGCCGGAAGCCGCAGCTCCACTCGCCTTTGATCCCTGGGTGGGGGCAAGGGGTGCAGAAGGGGTTCCCTAAATGTCCACTCGAGGCTGAGATGTTTGCGAATGGACGGGTCTTGGAGACAGCCGTGGGGAGTGGGCCCATTTTCTGGATGGGAAAACCAAGGTCAGAGACTCCAAGGTCACAGCCGTTAGTAGAGGAGCTGGGACCACAGCCAGGGTTTTGATCTCTCTCTAGTGGTCTGCCCATTACTATTTGTTTACTTGTTCTTTTTCTTGCAGAAGCTAACACAATAAAGAATGCATAGGGACTTCCCTGGCTGTCCAGTGGTTAAGACTCCACACTCCCAATGCAGGGGGCAGGGATTCAATCCCCGGTTGGGGAACTAAGATCCTACGTGCCACACAGCACAGCCAAAAAAAAAAAAAAAAAAAAAAGAATGCATAAACACGTGGCTGCAGATTAATGAATAATTTTAAGGAGTCACATGCGGTCTTCTTTCCAGAGGTGCTTAACATCCTAACTTTTGTGGGAATCATCTTTCTGTTCTAGTGTGACTGCCCCTGCAGACCTCTCTACTCGTGAAAGTAGAGTCTTGCCATTCCCAGAATCTTATAAATGGAATCCTCGCGTGTGCTTAGCCTCTGAGTCTGACATCCCTCCATGTGGTTGTGTGTCTGTAGTTTGTCCCATTTTATCGTGGGGTAGTATTCCATGGTATGGATGTACCGCTGTTTGTTTATCCCTTCATCTATGGATGGACTGTGTTCAGTTTTTTGTGATTATGAATAAAGCTGTTATGAACTTTCATGTACACATCTTTGTAGGAGCATATGTTTTCATTTTTCTTGGGTAAATACCCAGCAATGGAGTTGCTGGGTCACATGGTCACCCAAATGTATGTTTAACTTGGTAAGAAACTGCCAAGCTGTTTTCCAAAGTAGTTGCACATTTTGCACTGAAGTAGTGACGTCTGAGAATTCCAGTTGCTCTGCATCCTCGTCAGCACTTGGCATTGTCTGTCTTATTTTAGCCATCCAGGTGGGTGCGTAGTGGTCTCTTAGTTTGCACTTTCCTGATGACTAATGATATTGACCATCTTTTCATGTGCTTATTGGCCATTTCTATATCCACTTCTGTGAAGTTCTATCAAGTCTTTTTGCCCATTTTTCTGTTGGGTTGATTGGCTCTTATTTATTTGTGAGCGTGCTTTTTATATTCTGGACACTAGTGTTTATTGTGCTGGTTTTGACTTTGAATGGTGACTCAGAAATTCTTGAACGAGAGTCGTAGGCCCACCCCTCCATCAGGTGTCACTTACTGACTTTTCATAGGGTCCCCTGGGAAGTTAATGGGGGATTTTCACAGCGACAGTGTGATCTGGGCCCGGGGTCCCCTGGGGGCTTGGCTGGGGTGTGAGCTGCCTTTATAACCACATAGTTCAGATTGGAATCCCAGCTCTGTGACTTCCTAGCTGTGGGACCTGGGGCGTGAGACTTTGATTCTCTGAACCTCAGTTTCCCCCTCTGTCAAATGGGGTAGCAGTACCACCTCATGGGGTTGTCGTGGAGAAACACTTGGCCTGATGTACACAGTGCCCCAAGTCCAGGCCAGTGGGCCTTGCCGTCTCTACCTGCACATTGATGTGGTCATACCTTAGCCCATGGGGATGCTGTGATCCTTGCTAACAAGACCCGTGTTTTCCCCTGCAGGTCCCCCAGAGTCTTTGAGGACACAGCGTTGCTGGTGGCTGTTTCTGGTAGGTTCACATCTATCCCTCCTTGCTGTCTCCAGTGGGTTCGTGTTGCTGGGACCGTCTCGTGGACAGGGGGTTGGCAGTTGCGGGGGTGCCAGGTTCTGTTGGCGGATGTGGTGGTGGGCTCTGTGTGGCCTTGTGGGGTGGGGTCTGGGCAGCAGTGTTGCCCAGGGTGGAGGTTGTGGGTTCCCCCGGGATGGGGTATTTTCTGGCTGAGTGCACTGATGTACAGATGGTGCCTGGGAGAAGGGGTTGTCCCAGCAGTGCAGCTGTGTGACAGTGGGTTTTCTCTGTCTCTGGGGTTCATGGCCACATTGCTTCTGTGCCCTGATGCTGGGCTGCAGGCTCAGAGAGGGCGGAGCCTGTGTGCTGGCCCTCGAGTTGGGATGTTGGACGTTGGAGGAGGCCCTCGAGCCAGACACCTGTGTGCCACCGTGGTCGCCGTGCCCAGCAGGGGAGCTGGGGTTCCAGTCCCGGCACTGCCACTTTCATGCTGGGCGCCCAGGACAAGTCACTCATCTCCCTGTGCCTCCATTTCCCTGTCTGTAAACCGGGGTAATGAGTGTCCCCTCGTAGGGTTGCTGCGACAATTAAATGAGCTGATAGGGAGCAGCGCCTGGCACAGAGGAGCTGCTCAAAAGCCCATCACCACAGTGCTTTTCACGTCACTGTGTCTTGTGCCCCTCACAGCGGTGCTCCAAAATGGGCTGTTATCCTCATTTTATAAAAGGGGAAACCGACGCACAGGTGGGTCACCTGTGCCACGTCTCAGCTGGAAGCAAAGAGCGGGGGCTAATTCTTTGACTCTCCCAGGGAACCTGGCAGATTCCTCCCCAATGCACCCATTTTGCAGCCAAGCAGACTGAGGCCCCTGTGGGGCTGGTCTGTGCCCACTGCCCTCCCTGTGCCCCCGCCGACCTGGTACATCTGACGGCAGGGGTCTCCCCAGAAAGCTTCTCTATCAGGGGGAGTGGAGAGCGGTCCTAGGGGCACTGGCAGAGTTTGGGGTTTCAGGGAGAGGGAAGGCAGTCCAGGTGAGAGTCAGTGGGGTGGGCACAGGCTTGTTTGTTTTTTGTTTGTTTTGTTTTTGTTTTGTTTTTTTGGCCACGTGGTGCGGCTTGTGGAGTCTTAGTTCCCCGACCAGGGATCAAACCCAGGCCCCAGCAGTGAGAGCGCCATGGAATTCCCAGCACAGGCTTGGAGGAGGGGATTCAGGTACTGGCCTGGCTGGTGGTAGAGGGAGGCATCTTTTATTTTATATTCTTTTTAACCAGGAGAGGCAAGTGGTCCCAGGCGGGGACCCTGGAGCCTGGTTGCCTGAGTGCATATCTCTGTCTGCCGCTTGTGATTTGCGTGACCTTGGGCAGGGTCCCGAGCCACCCAGTGCCTCAGTTTCCCCATCTGTAAAATGGGGATGGAATCAAATCCCCCCACAGAGCTGGTGATCGTTGCTGAGATTTTTGGTTTCTGTATTTTTTTTGAAGCAGCCGGGAGCCCTGGCAGAGGAGGGAGCTGAATCTGCGGGTCCCCTCCCTGTGTCTTGTCCTTGCCCCCGCGGGGACAGGGTGACCAGCCGACCCAGGCCTGGGAGAGGCAGTCATGTGGTCAGAGACCCCCCTGTGGGCGTGGTGAGGAAATGCCCCACCCCCGCCCCCCACCCCCCAGGCTTCTGGAGAGTCAGGCAATTTGGGGAAGCAGTGGAAACACATCTGGAGGGCATGTGGGGTGCCTAGCCCCTGTCCGTGCCAGTGAGGAAGGGCTCGTCAGTGGGTGCAGCTGCTGGGGCGCAGGCACTGGCCCCCCGCAAATGACAGCTTGACCCCTTGCTGGCTCTGTGTCACCGAGCACTGTTCAGCTGCTGGGGCTCGGGACGTGGGGCGTGGGCTGCTGCGAGCACCAGTACTTAGTAGGTAGGAAGCGCTCACTCAGCGCTCCCAGCATCTTTCTTTACCTCTTACCGACTGAGCTGTTCTTCTAGGGCTGGGAAGGGTTATCAGCCAGGCCTGGCCCCAAGGAAGGCCGGAGGAGGGTCTGAGGAGCCCCCAGCCCAACCCTTGGCGTCCACGATGGGGTCTCTCTGCTTAGCACTTCTGACTGCTGTTCCCTCATCAGGGCCACACCTGTGCGGTAGGGACTGCAGGGCAGCGTCCTGGGAGGGACAGTGGGGGGAGGTGGTTACCTGTGCAACCCCATTTTGCAGAGGGGCAAACTGAGGCTGAGAGATAGGAAGGGGCCTCCCTGAGGCTGCAGCGCCGAGAAGCAGGTTAGGGGCGGGTTTCAGTCCTTGTCTGTGACACCCAGCCGTGGACTGGCGTCCTGGGTCTCTGGGGTGGTTCTGCAGTGGGCGGGCCTCCTGCAGACCTGGGTGCAAATCCCAGGGGGCTGAGACACTCCTGTGCCTTGGCTTCCTCGTCTGTCAAATGCTTGTCCTCCAAGGATTGCTGAGGGCACTACTGGGCACGTCCTGGCTCAGGACCGGCTGCTATTGGGAGATTTTAATTTTCTTCATTCATTGAACGATTCTTTCTAAAGCACCTACTGTGTGCTGGGCCCTTTTCTGGGTGCTGGAGATAGAGCTGGGAATAAGCTGGACAAGAATCCCGTCCTCCCTGGGTGAGGCAGACAGTTCACAAGTCAGATACGTAGTGTGCCCTTCGGTGGGGAGCGCTGGGGTGAAGCACCAGCAGAGAGGGGGTTTGGGGAGTGTGTGGGTGATCTGGGGGTTGCCGTTTCAAATGGGGGGGTCAGGGTGGGCCTCCCTGAGAAGGTGGCATTTGAGCAAAGACCTGCAGGAGGAGGCAAGGGAGCCTGCAGGTCTCTGGAGGAAGGGTTTCCCAGGCAGAGGGAACAGCCCGTGCAAAGGCCCTGAGGCTGTGTGGAATGGGCCTCCTGGATTGCAGGAGTCCGCATGAGTCAGGCCTTGCTCCTTTGTTCCTGAGCCTTTGGGGGCCCCCAGTAGGCAGGAGGGAGGGACAGCCTTGGAGGTTGCCTGCTTCCGGAGCCAGGCCCTGGGCCCCACAGAGATGGGTTTTATCTTGGAACATGGGGGACACCGGTGGTGGTCCCCCCAAAGTGATCAGCCCAGCCGGGTTTTCTACCTGGCGTTCTCGGTGCCTTGGGAGTTGGAAGGGAGGCGGCCTTGCCTGGGGCGATCTTCCCTCCTTCTCCTCTGCCTCTCGGTCCTCCATCCATCTGCACCGCAGACCTAGCGGAGAGCCTTCCTCCTGTGGCTGTTACCGCTTGTCACTCCAGTGGCCACCCGAGGACGATCAAAGGGCTATTTGTCTGCAAGCACTTAGTTTCCTCCTCTGGGGCGATCCAGCACGTCTGAGGGAGGCCGAGGCAGACAGACGGGGGAGGGGGCGGAGGGGGTCCCTCGCCCTGCCGAGGACTCCAGTGCTCTGAGGAGAGCCCCCTGGCAGGACCCAAGGGGCTCCTCAGCCCAGAGACAAGGCCTGTCTGGGGACAGGCAGGGGCGTCTGGCAGCGGGACCACCGGGGGGCATGGAGGCCGGGCAGATGCTTTGGGTTCCCCTCCTGAAGGCAAAGGCACAATATGGACCCCACATGGGAGGCCTTTTGAGACCCTCCTCATCTTGGGGGGGTGGCTGGGCTGGGTCTGGTGGACCCGGAGTCAGGGGCAGGGGAGCAGGCACTTCTGAGAAAGAACCACAGTAAGAGGCAGAAGGGGAGACGTGTGCGGGTCGAGGAGGACAGAAGTCCTGGGTGATCATGTAACAGCAGCAAACACTTCAACACTGCACTGTCCTTATGCCCATTCTACAGATGAGGAAACGGAGGCACAGGGAGGTGATGTGACGTCCCTGTGTGCAAGTGGCAGAGGGAGCCCAGCTCCAGAATCTTTTGTGAGGGTGGCGGTCCTGGGAGGAGGTGGCGTGTAGGCTTTGACCCTGCGGTGGTGGAGGTGGTGGAGGGGAGCGCTGGGTATCCTGGGCGGGGGAGCTGTGTGAGTGCAGGGCACCGTGGGAAAGTGGGGTTTGCCCCAGCCTTGAACCTCTCCCAGCATGGTGCCTGGTAGCAAAGAGAGGAGGGGGGAGGGGTTGGGGGTGGGTGGAGGCTGAAGGTGGATGGGAGGGCGGCGGCCGGGCTTTCTGGATCCCCTGGGGACGGCGGGGGACGTTCACAGGGCTGGGATGGGCAGAATCACACCTCTCTGGACTCTATTTGCCCCACCTGGGCAGTGGGTCGACGAGCTCTGCCCCTAGTTGGGGGGACGCTGGTCCCTTCATTGGGTGGAGGAGGAGAATGTATGGGTGGTTCTCTCTCCTTCCAGCTCAGGATGCTCAGCCCTGGGCAAGCTGTCCTTCCCCCTCCTTCCCCCCACTTCCCCTCCTCCCTGCATCCCCCACCTCTCCCTCCTCCTTCTTTTTCCTTCCCCTCCCCTTCCCGCAGCCCCCCTCCTTCTCCCCACAGGCCACCCTCAAATGACAGCAATTAATGGTGCCTCTGATGGCGGGCTGGGAGGACGAGGCTGACAGTTGAGCGCGTCTGTCTGCGGCTGGCCCTCTAATCGGGCCCGAGGGACGCCCCTCCTGCCATGGCTGCCAGGCGCTGCCTACCTGCTCCATCACTCCCAGGGCAGCAGCAGCCGCCTTCAGACAGGCGCATGGGAGCTGGCACAGAGCCCCTCAGTCCCTGAAGCCCCCTCCCTGCCGTCCTTTTCCTATTGTCTTTTTCCTTACGTAAATGAGTGGGCTCTGGGGTGACCCTGTCCTGCCCCAGTTGGTGTATATGTGATGGCCTGACTGCCAGGACGCCCCTTCTCCATCAGGATGTCTTCTCTGCCGGCCAGCTCCTGTCCCCAAGTGACCTCTAGGGCATACTGTCCCGCCCTCAGGGCCAGCTCCTCTCCACAGGGCCCTCATCCTTTTGTGTCCGCTCTCCCGGGAGGAGTGAGTTGGGTGGAGTCAAGGAGACTTGTCCTGTCCTGGACAGCAGGCATCAGTTAAATGCTGGAACCCTGGCAGTCTGGACCCTTCAGTGGTGGAGGCAGCTACCCAGGCTGGGAGTCTTGTGGCCGGGGGCTTATGTATGGTGGGGGGACAAGAAGCCTGGCCAGCCCTGTCCACACTGGGCCTGGAGCTTGCCCGTTCATCATTTAGCAGCAGCAGTAACGAGGCCCCTGCTGTATGCCGGAGCCTGCAGCAGGTAGTTTTACCTTGGTTCATTTTAGTGTACAGTAACTCCCCAAGGACCATGCTACTTATAACCCTGCTTTTGTAGATGACAGGCAGAGAGGCAAAGTGATTTGCCCTAAATGACCCAGGAAGGAAGGGCTAAATCTGGGATTCAGTCCTTACCTGACTTGTCCAGGGCTCATAAATCAGGGGCTTTGGGGGAACTTGAGGGGCAGTGAAGGAACCAGCAGACCTGACCTGGGCATGGGGATTGGAGTTAGTGGTGTTAATAATATATGTATATATTCTTCTGTTATAGTTAAAAAAAAAAAGCCTATTGAGATGTAATTAACCTGTAATAAGATACACCCATTTTAAGGGTTCATTTCCGTGAGTTTTGACAAACGTAAACATTCCTATAACCAC
The DNA here is from genome assembly GCF_951394435.1 of Stenella coeruleoalba. Lineage (NCBI taxonomy): Eukaryota > Metazoa > Chordata > Mammalia > Artiodactyla > Delphinidae > Stenella > Stenella coeruleoalba. The sequence goes on along the minus strand of NC_137160.1, from coordinate 84,149,689 downwards.
CACCATCAGGTTGTAGAGCGTCTCCATCACCCCCAAAAGAATCTCCACCCACCCTGCACCAGAAGCAACCACTGATCTGCTGTCATAGAGGTTATAGAATCTTCTAGGTTTTCATAATAAAATTATCATAAAGTATGTACTTTTTGGTGTTTGGGTTCTTTCACTCTGCGTGAAGTTTTTGAGATTCACTTGTCATTGTGTGCATATATGATTCCATTTGTTTATCAGTTCATGAGCTGATGGACCTTTAGGTTGCTTCTAGTTCTTGGCTATTAATGAATGAAGCTAGAAAGTCTTTAAACCACTTTGCTTTTTCTTGCCTTATTGCATTGGCTGAGGCCACAGGGTAGCAATAACTAGCAGCAGTTGGGGGTTTTAGGGTTAGCTGGCTTGTGAGTGTTGTTCTTAATAATCCCATCTGACAGTTGAGGAAAGTGAGGGTCTGAGAAGTCAGGTGACTTATCAAAGGTCATTTGGCGAGAGCTGGGTGCTTCCTCCTTCTCCAAGCTGGGAAGTATCAGCCCCACTGGGTGCACCGATGTGCTCGCTGGTCCAGAGGGTCACGTCAGGAATTGGTGACAGGGCGGCGGTGCCTAGAATCACCCTTCGTCCCCCTGGGTTTCCTCTGCTGGAGAGATGAAGGTGTAAAGGATGTTCTGCACCTTCCACCTTCCAGGCTGGCACTGAGCACTGTTGAGTGAATGTCAGGCTGTGCGTCTCAGTCACGGAGGTCTTCTGGGGAGGTATTTTGGGGCGAGGCAGGAGCATGGGGAGTGGGGGTAGGGACAGAGGAGGGGGTCCCCTCCTCCCTCGCCCGAGGGGTGTTAGCCAAGATGACTTTTCAGAGAAGGAGGACTGTAAATTAAATAAGCAATCCCGTAAATAAATAAGTAATGAAGTTAGTGGGGTGCCTAATTACATCAAATTCATAATTATGGATGGATGCCTGCCCGATAATTGTACTTGTTTTTAATCTTCAGCTCTGACATGTATCTCTTTCCGTCTGATAGGAATCCCTGCCCCCAGCTGGAGGGAGGAGGGAGGCGCTGCCTTTCTGGGCTCCCAGTGAGAGCTGGGTGGTGGTGGTCCCCCAGACACCAGGGATCCCGATGGACTTGTGTCTTTATCCTGCAGTTGGGTTTCTAAACCTTTTGAAATTGCAGCAAATGACAGCAATAACAGTAACAGCGTTTATCACAGTAATCACGTTGCACTTTACCTGTTATAGTTTATATAATCTTCCAACCCCCCTGTGAAGTAGGGATCGTTGTCATTCCTACTTTACAGATGAAGAAACTGAGGAGCAAAGAGCTTAAGTGACTTGCCTGAGGTCACACAACCAGTGAGTTTCGAACCCAGTCTGTCTGCCCCAGAGCCCGCATCCTTCCAGGTCTTCTGACTTAGCCTCCAGGTCCTCTTGTGTGGGTTACCTGGAGCGCTGTCTCTGCTGAGCGTGTGCCCTTTGAGGGAGATGCTAACTTAGGGTGGCTCAAGGCACCCAGAGGCTTAAATGCTGAAAAGATCAGCTCATTCCTTCCAGGACTGCCGTAAATCCAAACAGAAACCATTCTGAACCGTGAAATAAAATTTTGTTTCATTTAATGACAAAGCCAAAGCCCATTTGCAGAAATTAAAATAGCCTCTTTCTTTTTTTGTGACTTTGATTTGCTGTCTCTTTGGACACTCGTTGTCCTGCCTGTGATAATGATCGTTAGACCCATTTTCCAGATGAGGAAACTGAGGCTCAGTGAGGTGGAGGGACTTGAGTGAGGTCACACAGCAGGTGGGTGCTGGGGCCGGCATTCTAACCAGCTCTTACCACCTGGTTTGGGGCCACATCAGGTCCCCGGCATGGAGGGGTCTGCCTCTCCTGTCCGAGAAGTGAAGGGCCTGTGCATGCCAGAGGCTAGCTTCGCTGGGGTCCTTGCTGTGCTGGGTGGCCAGGAGACCAGCTGCACCCATATCATTTAGGGGACAGAAAGGATGGCAGTGGCTGGAGGGGCAGTATCGTTCTCACACGCCATCTACGCAGACCCCAGACCCCCAGCCAAAGTCACTGCCTCTTTCACGGTGTGCCCTGTGTCTCAGACATCTGACCCTGGCAGGGGCAGTGGGGCCTGAGCCCTTGGGATGCCCTTGGGATGCCCAGGCCTCCGCCAGGAGTTGCCCCACTGCAGACTGCAGTGAGGGAGCATGTTTCACTTTCTGCGGTGCCCGATGGGGCCTGCATTTTTGGGAGTCAGCAGGGGCTGCAGCTTGGGCTGGTGTGGGGCATGTACACCCTTGTGCTGACTTCAGTCTCATGGGGTTTGGGGGCTCTCCTGCCCCTCCCTGTAGCCTGGGACGGAGAGGGGAGTTGAGGACGGACTCACATGAGGAAGTGTGTGTGTCCCTGTTGCTCCTGAGGGTTGGAGCAATCCGGGGAGGCTGCCTGGAAGAGCTGGAACAAGCACATTGAATGAATAATAACAAACATACCTTGTAGGAACTCCTGCGTAAAGCACTTCAAACAGGACCAGGCACAGAGCAAATACTGCATTTATTACCCAAGCCAACATTTCCTGACTTCTTGCTTGCCTTAGTGCTATGTGAGAGTTTGCCATTATCAGTATTATTAACCCTGTAATTTCTAATGATTCCTGCACATTGACTTTATGCCAGGCTGTGTTCTAAATGTATCATGTACATTCACTAATGAACTTCCTGAGGCAGCCCTACGAGGTAGGGGCTAGTATTATCATCCCCATTTTGTATGTAAGGATGCTGTGGGCGCAGAGAGGTTAAGTGGCTTCTCCAAGGTCACACAGCTGGCAGCTGGCAGAACTGGGATTTGAACCCAGGAAGCTTGACTCCACAGCACCTGCTGTTGATTATGGGGTCTGCAGGCACCACCTGCAGCCCTCCCTGAGCCTGGAGCCAGAATGAATCCCTTGGCAGCGCTGCACCGGCGGTGGGCCAGCCTCCCCGTGTAACATAGGGCCCTCAGGCATGCAACAGCTGCTCTGGGCTGGTCAGGACTGGTCAGGACATGAGGGTCTGCTTCCTGCCTCCTTGCAGCCAGCCTGGTGTCCCCATGGCCTCCTGGGAGTGGGGTGTGATACACAGCAAACAAGACACCAGGGCCTCGCCTTGTGGATCCCACAGACTGATGGGGAGATGGGCAGTACAATAAACAAACATGCTACTGCAAGGCAGGGAAATGCTGGTTGTGGAATAACGCAGGGTGGGACGACCCTGCTTTCTGGGGGGCTCGTCTTAGGTAGAGGAATCAAGGGTGGTCTCTGAGGAGGTGGCAGTTGAACTGAGACCTGGACCATAAGAAGGAACCAGACCTATGCAAGGAAGAGGGATGAGCCAGCTAGGGGTGTGTGTGTGTGGGGGGGGGGGAACAGCATGTGCAAAGGCCCTGGGGTCATGATGTTTCAGGAATGTTGAGAGCCAGGGGCAGCAGGAGTAGTTCTCTGGATCTGAGGCTGTTCTGTAGACCTCAGGGCTTGGGTCCTTTACCACATTCAAGGCAGAAATCAAGTTTAGTGGCTTTTGTTTCTCCCGTTTGTTCTTTTGCTGGTTGATTAATTTACATTTATTGGGCACTGGAATGTTCTGGATGTTTGTAGGCCGCTGGGGTCAGAGTGATGGAATTCAGGCATGGTTCGTGCCTTTGAGGAGTTTAGTGTCCAGAGGGAGAGGGTCAGTTAAGCAGTAAGGGTCATGTGGCCAGAGTTCAGGCTGTATCACTGGAGCGTAACAAGTTTCGAATTTGCCTGTGGTCAGGACGGGCTTCTTTGGACAAGTATCAATTGAGGCGAGACCTGAGGGTGATTAGTTAGGGCTCCTGAGTTGTGGTGGAGACACATTCAGGTTTAGGCCACAAGGAGGAACTGATGGGAGCGCCTAATGGCAAAGTCCAGGGTAGGACAAGTTCAGGCATGGCTGGATCCAGGGGCTCAAAGCACACCTTGGAGAGCTGGCTCTGTCTCAGCTCTGCTTCCTTCTGTGTGGGCCTTCTTCTCAGGCAGGTTCATGCCACCAGCACAGCAAGCCAGGGGGGAGGGAGAGTCACCTGCAGCCCCAAGAATGGCACTCGCTTCTCTTTGCCACTTCCTTGCCAAGTGAGGCCTTCAGTGGTTGTTCAGCTATTTTTAACACTGGGGGTGGGGGGTGGCCAAGGTGAGGGAAAGGAGTGTCCCAAACTCAGACGCAGTCTGAGGAAAAGGAATGAGGCAAAAGGGAGGGGTGGGGATTGTGGCTAACTGGCATGCTGGATATTCTGATTTTTTTCCAAGAGAAGCTGGAAATCTGGATTTTATAAGCAATGTCCTAATTTAAAAAACATTATGTGTGCCAGAAAGAGCTTGCCTGTTGGCCGCAGCTGGCTGTCATCATTCTGCGGCCTCTGTTCTTAGCTGCGACTTTCATCTCAAAATATTTTGTCCTCCGTGATCTGGGCAAGACCGGTCCAGGGAATGTCACAGATGGTCCCAAGACTTGAGAATTCACGTTTAATGCCTCCAGAGAGACACCATTTCCAAAGGTGGAGGCCTGAGGCTGCAGAATTTCTCCCAGAGCCCTCCAGAGGAGCTCAGCGTGTTCTGAGAGATAGTAAACCCTAGTGGTTAGTGATGTAGGTTTGGGCATCCCCCCCCCCCGCCCCCGCCGTGTTCAAATCCTGACTTTGCCACTACTAGCTGTGTGTCCTCGGGCAAGTCACTTCACCTCTCTGTTCCTTCGTTTCCCCATCTGTAAAATGGGGATGATAACACCCCGTGGGATTGCTGTGAGGCATCGAGGAGCACACAGGTGTGACACCTGTTCCCCCCAGTGCCTGGCACATTGCGAGTGTGTGTCCCTGGTCTGGGGTCATTTGTTCTTCCTGGGTTGGGTTCCGGCATCTGGCTGGTGGCGGCCAGGAGCTTTTCTGGACACCTCCTCCTTCCTCTCTGCCCAGGCGTGGGCTCCCCTGCCCCAGCCGTCGTTGCCAGTTGCTCTGTGCCCTTGGCTGCAGGATGGCACTGCCATTCGATGTGAGCAATTAGCCCTGCCTGCGGCCAGCTCACAGCTGCTGGGGGTGGGAGCGGCACCTTTTTCAAATAAAAAGAGGGGCTTCCCTGGTGGTGCAGTGGTTAAGAATCCTCCCGCCAATGCAGGGAACATGGGTTCGAGGCCCGGTCTGGGAGGATCCCATGTGCCGCGGAGCAGCTAAGCCCGTGCGCCAGAACTACTGAGCCTGCGCTCTAGAGCCTGTGAGCCACAACTACTGAGCCCGCATGCCACAACTACTGAAGCCCGCACGCCTAGAGCCCGTGCTCCGCAACGAGAGAGGCCATCACGATGAGAAGCCCGCGCACCGCAGTGAAGAGTAGCCCCCGCTCACCGCAACTAGAGAAAGCCTGCGCGCAGCCATAAATAAAAATAAATAAATAAATAAAAACAGCACATGGGAAGCCAGCCCTAAGGGACAGTTCACTACCTTTAGCCACAACTGCCAAGGGGTTAACTGTGATGCTTTTGTGCCTGGAAGAAGTAATGAAGTGCAGTGCATTTGGTCTGGGGAAGTCTCCGTTCAGGGGCAAAGGCTTCCCCCATCAGGGAGGCCTCTTTCCTGCCAACTGCCTGTGAGTGGCTCATGGGTACGTCTTTCAGGGAAGGGGGTCTGGGTTCTTTGGGGTCTGTTCTTGTCTGGCTCAGGCCGGGAGAGGGCCAGCTGCAGGGGGCCCCCGGGAGAGGGGATGGATGATTTCCTCGAGATGCTCAAGCGTTTGCCCCTGCAGCTTCCAGCCTGGTCCCCTGGAATCCATGTGGAAAGGAGAGGAGGAGATGAGGGATGTTTCCCGGCATTTGGTGCTGCTGAATTGGGAGTCTTGATTGTGACAGTGGCTTGAGCTGTGGTCCCGCAAAGAAATATCCACTTGGAACGTGTGAATGTGACCTCATTGGGACAAAGGGTCTTTGCAGATGTGATCAAGTTAATGGTCTAAGATGAGATCATCCTAGATTCGGGTGGGCCCTAAATCTGATGACAAAAGTCCTTATAAGAGAAGACGCACTGGGGAGCAGGCCATGTGAAGATAGAGGCAGAGAGGGGAGTGATGTGGCCACAAGCCAAGGAAGCCTGGTACCACCAGGAGCTGGAAGATGCAAGGAAGGATCCTCCCCAGGAGCCTTTGGGGGGAACACAGCTCTGCTGACACCTTGATTTGGGGCAGCTGGCCTCCCGCACTGTGAAAGAACACCCTGCTCTCGCTTCAAGCTGTCCAGTCTGTAGTAATTTGTTTCAGCAGCCGTAGGAAACTAATGCAGTTGTGAATTTTATTTATTTATTTTTTTTTTGTTTTTGTTTTTGTGTTTTTTTTTTGCGGTACGCGGGCCTCTCACCGTTGTGGTCTCTCCCGTTGTGGAGCACAGGCTCCGGACGCGCAGGCCCAGTGGCCATGGCTCACGGGCCCATCCTCTCCATGGCATGTGGGATCTTCCGGGACCGGGACACGAGCCTGCGTCCCCTGCATCGGCAGGCGGACTCTCAACCGCTGCGCCACCAGGGAAGCCTTGAATTTTACTTTAATCACACGTAAAGATCTGTTTGTGGACTCTGAAGACCTACACGATCCCTAGGCTGACCTTCCCTGCCGTGCTGCGCCGGCAGCTGGCTGCTCCTGGAAACTCACCAAGTGCGATGCAGCCTTACCTGAGGGCCTTTGCCCTGGCTGTTTCCTTGGCTCGGATACTATTCTCTGAGAAGTTTCCACGCCTGTCTCTCTTACTCCATCCAGGCCACTGTCGAGCCGTCACCACCTCAGAAACCACCAGTCCATAGCTGCTGTCACTCCTTGAATTTCATCGCATCTTTATCTGTGGCTGAATTCCTCACGTTTCCCCAGGTTACCCCCACGAGGGCAGGGATCTTCGTCTTGTTCCTGCTTATTCTTTGTGCCCAATGCCTATCGCTGGCACTCCATAAATGTTCGCTGAATGCCTGATGTCTCCAGGCCTGAGGTCAGGGACTCTTAAAGGTAGACACGGCTTTCAGAAGATCAGTAAACTGGACTGGAACGGTGGCCATTCAACCAAACCAACGTTTTATTTATTTTGAATTGAGGCGAAATTCACATCACGTAAAATTAACCATTTGAAAGTGTACAGTTCATTGGGTTTTTTTAGTATGTAAACAAGGTTGGGACTTCCCTGGTGGCGCAGTGGTGAAGAATCCACCTGCCAACGCAGGGGACACGGGTTCGATCCCTGGTCTGGGAAGATTGCATGTGCGCCACAACTACTGAGCCTGCATGCTGCAACTACTGAAGCCTGCGCGCCTACAGCCCGTGCTCCGCAACAAGAGAAGCCACCGCAATGTGAAGCCCGAGCACTGCAACGAAGAGTAGCCCCCGCTCGCTGCAACTAGGGAAAGCCCGTGCACAGCAACGAAGACCCAACACAGCCATAAATAAATAAATAAATAAATAAATAAATAAATAAAGGGAAAGCCCGTGCACAGCAAAGAAGACCCAACACACCCATAAATAAATAAATAAATAATCAAACAAACAGACATTGTACAGGGACTTCCCTGGTGGTCCAGTGGTTAAGACTCTGCGCTTCCACTGCAGGGGGCACGGGTTCAATCCCTGGTCAGGGGACTAAGATCCTGCATGCCACGCGCATGGCAACCACAAAAACCCAAAGAAAACAAAAACAAAAAAACCAATGCTGTCAACCAACTCCTCTGTCTACTTCTCAAATATCTCCATCACCCCAAAAGGGGACTCTGAACCCAACAGCACTCACTGCCCATCCTGCCTCCTCGCAGCCCCTGGCAGCCACCAGTTGGCTTTGTCTCTCTGGATTTGCCAGTTCTGGACATTTCATATAAATGGGATCATACAAAACGTGACCTTTTGTGTCTGGCCTCTCGCACTTGCCATTGATGTTTTTGAGGTTCGTCCACGTGGTAGCATGAATCAGTACTTCATTCCTTTTTACGGCTGAAGAATCTCTCATTGTGCGGATGGACATCCACAGAATCATCTTGTAAGTGGCTTTTCAGATGAGGAAACCTAGGCTGCCCAGGGAGGGGGTAGTCACCGCCCAAATCTGGGAGCACTGGGGTTCAGTAAAGGAGAGGAAGAGGTAAAAACACAGCTGGACGTTTCTAGCTCCTTCTCTCTTTCTCATCCCCCAGCCCCCACCCTGCTCCCAACCTTTTTCTTAAACTTAATTAATTAATTAAATTTTGGCTGCGTTGGGTCTTGGTCGCCGCGCACGGGCTTTCTCTAGTTGCAGCGAGCGGGGGCTACTCTTCGTTGCGGTGCGCGGGCTTCACAGGCTCTAGGCGCGTGGGCCTCAGTAGTTGCAGCACACGGGCTCAGTAGTTGTGGCTCGCGGGCTCTAGAGCGCAGGCTCAGTAGTTGTGGCGCACGGGCTTAGTTGCTCCGGAGCATGTGGGATCTTCCCAGACCAGGGCTCGTACCTGTGTCCTCTGCATTGGCAGGCGGATTCTTCACCACTGCGCCACCAGGGAAGTCCCCCTGCTTCCAACCTTATCTCGGAGCCTGGCCGGGTCAGGAGGCAGCCACGTGGGGAGGGAGTGAGTGGGGATCCCTTCCACCTGGAGCTGGATGCTGAGTGGGAGCTGTGACTGTGGGTCTCCTCTGGTCCCTTGAGCCCCCCCAGAGATGTAGTTTCTCTTAACCCTGACAGAGACAACAGGCAGGTGTGCCCCATTTCAGAGCTGAGCAGACTGATGTCTGCAGAGGTTGGGGGTCTTACCCAGGGCCACTTGGTCTAGGGACCCCTCCTGCCTCTTTTTGGGGACCCCATGCTTCTGTGGCCCCCATCACAGTGTATCCTGTAACGTCTTCACTTATCTTTCCCACCGTCCAAAGCTTTGCCCGAAGACAGGTTCCTAGAAGTACACGTTGGCGAATCTTGGTTTTTTTCAGAGCACCGAGGGGTGCTCACCCTCAGAGACGTGGGGGACGAGGCCTTCTTTGGCTAAGCAGACGACCACAGACTAACTTATTCCGAATGTGAACTTGGTTTTGGTGACTGGCTCTGCCTAGAGTGGGCTGCCAGGGGCTGTTTCTGGTTTTTGATGGTTTGCCATCCTCATAGAGTCACTCAGCAAACCATTTGCTACCCAGCTTCTTGGAGGAGAGACACAAAAAGTGACCCCGGAATGACACAGCCCAGTGTCCAACCTGCCCAAAGCATAAATAGCTCTGGTGGGTTTGTGGATGTGTTACTGCTGATTCCAGGGCCGGCCTCTGAGGAAGTCTGGGTGCAGGTCTGTGTCCAAAGAAACAGAAAAGAACAAAAGGAACCCGTGTGTTCTGAGCCTGCTGCTTTGGGCCCCGCCGCCTGCCCGTGTTTTGGTGGGGCCGGTTTGGCCCGTTCCTGAGCTTCATGGCCTCCTGGCAGTCAGGGTGAAAGTCGATGGGTGGGATCTTTGGTCTAAAAATAATAGCTTTTGGTCGCTCACGTCTTTCTGTGCCTTGTTTTCCTCACCTGTAAAAGAAGGCAGATCTGTAGAATTCTTCCATAATACTCTGGGAGAGGCTGGAGGATGAGCTGATGAAAGTCAGCACACATGTGGCCTCCACGGGGGCCTCTTCACAGGTCACCTAGTGGCCATTCCAGTCCCCCGGCCAGTTCAGTGGCCAAGGACCTTTGTCACATACAAATGTGATCTGCCCCAAACACTCTATGAATCCCTGCTGACTATACCCAATGGCAGGGTTGATGCAAGCCAGATTTGCCTGGTTCAAACCTCAGCTCAGCCACTTTCCAGCTGTGTGACCTTGGGCAAGCCACTTGACCTCTCTGGGCCTGTTTCCTTCTTTGTATATTGGGTGCCCCTGCCTTTTGTTGTGCTGTCCTGAGGACAGATGGGTTAACACGTGAAGTGCTTACACAGCGCTGGACACACAGTACGTGTTACCGTTAACTGTCGTTGTCATTATTATTTTGGGGAGGGTCTCCAGTCCACGGAGTTCCGTGATTTGCCCAGAGTTCTCATGCTGTTCCTCCCCCACTCCTCTCCCATCGCTCCCTGACCTTGACTTCTAACGCTCTCCCCGCTTCACCACTGCACTCGGCCACACCATTTTTCTCTGTGCTTTTGCAAGACACCGAACTCCATCCGGCCTCCAGACCTTTGCAGTTGCTGTGCCTTCCGCCTGTGCTGCCCGTGCCCGCATCTGTATCCCGTGGGACCCCTCGGCATCGCTCAGGATGCCGTTTCAGGCAAACAGCATTGGGCCCAACTCCTGGTTGCTGGGGGCAGGGGAGCGAGCCTGGAGATCCCTCTGGAGCTTCCCCTGACACCTCATCGCTGGCGCCCGGAGCGCTGGGGGAGCAGAGCAGAGCCTGCCCGGCTGCAGATGGGAAACTGACACCCAGAGAAGCTCAGACCTGTCTCTGAGTCACACAGCTAGTTGCAGCCAAAGTTCAGACCCCTGGCTGACCACCAAGCCGTCCATTTTGGACTGTGTGCGTGTGTGTGTGTGTGTGTGTGACTGTCTTTTTTTACCCTCTGGGCCTGTCACTGGTACAACCCTGGTTCAGAATACCAATGTGAGGGGGTCATGTTTGCTTTTCCTGAGATGACAAGGGCAGAAATATATTAAAGACAGAGCCTGCCCAGTGGCCATGTCACCCTGGAGACTGGAGGGCCGGGAAGGGACGGGGCAGCGGCTTGGGTTCACGCCGGGTCCAGGCTGGGCCGGCCATGCTGCCCTCTGGGTGGACGGTCCGGCTGGGAGGAGACGGGTTAAGGAGGAGACGCTGGCCTGGAGCTCGCTTTCGCCTGCGAGCGGTGAACAGTGAGGTTTTTCTACCGAGCTATAAAAAGGCCTCCCCGTGTTTCAGCTCCCGGAGTGTCGGCTGGAAGCCCGCCAGGGTTACCATGGCGATGAGGAATTATTACTTACTGCCAAGGCTAGGAGAAAAAGCTCGTACTTTTGGCTTCCCAACGAGAGGAGTGGACTTATGTAATTCCCTGTGTTTATAGGCCCGGAGGGGCAGGAGGCAAGCAGGGATCCTGGGGCCCAGCGCCGCGCTTTCACCCTGCTGTGGGTCGGGTGGTCCCGTGGGTGGTCCCTGGGGGACCTCTGCCCGCCCCGTCTAAGGGGGGCATCGGGCCGGGGGCCTGGGGGGCCGGGCCGGCTGCAGGGCCCCCCCCAGCCGGGGCGGGAGCCCGCAGTCTCGCGGGAAGGCGGCACCGCTGCTCGGCGGGGCCGCCCCTCTCCCGGGTCAGCCCTGGAGGAAGGATGGGTTTGAGGTTGGCCGCGGCGTGTCCTCTGGAAGCCAGCAGGACAGTGTGTGTGTCTGGACTCCGCTGACCCACGTGCTGGCGCCTTCTACTTCTCTTTCTTTTTCTTTTCTTTTTGTTTTTTCTGTTTTTGTGGGAGAGTTCCTTCAAGTTGTGTTTGGAGCTGACGTGAGCGAGAGGCCGGTCATGTGCTCGGGTAAGAGAAGTTTCCGGGCTTGGCAGTGGGCAGGGAGATGTGGTGTGACCCGGCCGCCCGGCGGGGGGAGAGGGGGCAGAGATCGGGGGCCACAGATCGCAGGAGGACCGGGACCTGCGCCGGAGACCCCATTTGGTGGCCGACGGGCTTGTGCTCTGACGCCCCAGTTCTGCCCCGGCAGGTGGGCGATGGCTGGGGCACGGTGGTCCCTGACGCCTTATCAGAGTTGCTGAAGCCCCAGAAAGGGTGCTGGGCAGGCAGGTGGCCCGGGAGGATGGGAGCGATGCGTGGGGGGCACAGTGCTGCTTTCCCGGAGCCCCCGTACTGTGCGCGTCTCTGCGGGGGTGCGGGCAGGGCCAGGGATGTGGTGCTCCTGGCGTCTGTTCATCGGTGTTGGCCCCGGGGGGTGGGTTGGGGGCCTGGGGATTTGGGGGGCCGGTGCCTCAGTGGCCATGGAGCAAGGGGGGGGCAGGTGCAGGCAGCGCTGCGGCTGCCCCGGCGCCCGGCTCCCACCGCGGTGGCTCTTGGCTGGGCGCCCGTGTCTGGTTTGAAATCAGCGCCACTGGCCCAGGCTTGCCCAGGGACCTGGCAGCGAGGAGCTGGGATAAACACTGGAAAGTTGGAAGGGCTTCCCGAGCTCACAAGGAGCCCTCAGTTGCAAGCGGAGGGGATGAGGGAGTGATTTGTCCTGAGGTCTGGGTGCGCCGGGGCCGTCAGGAGGCAGCGGGACGTCTCGTGGGGCATGTGAGCACAGGCCGGGGAGGGCTGGGTTCCCAGACGGCGTGGCTTGGTTGCCACCGACCTGGGTTTGAATCCTGGTTCTGTCCCTTTGTACATTGGGCCTCCCCTGTGCGAACCTCAGTTTCCTTGCCTGTCAAATGGGGCAGTAATAGGGGCCACACAGGTGTGAGGATGAGGTGGGGGGAGGGATGCAGGCTCCTGGTTCGCTCTGTGGCCAGACTGCCTGGGTTCACATCCCGGCTGTGTGACCTTGAACAAGTCACTTCACAGCTCTGAGCCTCGGTTTCCCCATCTGGCAAATGGATACTTCATCTGTCTCCACCCCTAAGTTGTTGAATGGCGTTAAGGGGGCTAATGAATGGTCCCTGCTCCACCCCTCACAGACAGGGTGACCTTGGACAGGTCGTGGAGCCCCATGGAGCCTCAGTTCTCCTGTCCATTCAGGGAGAGCAGCCCACACATTGCCTTGGAGAAAGCCGTGACACACCCGCAGGGGCCTCAGGTGGGCAGGTGTGGGGAGGCTCCGTCAGTGTAGACCACAAGCTTGCATTAAGTTAGTTACATCTTGGTCTCCATCGGTTTTTCTTTTCTTCCCTGTTGAGAGCCCTCCTATTTTATAGAAGTGAAACTCCAGCGACGTGAGAAGGGTCCCTCCCCAGCCCCAGCCTCGGTCTGCATTTGGACCTGGGCTGCGGTCCCTGGGGCTTCCCCAGTGCGTGCCTATTTCTGCCCTGTCCCTCACCAAGCCTGGGCCAGGCACCCCGACGGTGCCTGGCGTGGCTGGGGGCCGGGTGCACAGGGCTGGCTCTCCCGCCAAGGGTGGCAACTGTCCTGTGTTTGTAAGTGACACCGGATGCTGGGCCAGTGGCTGGCTCGGGGCCTCTCCTCTGAGGCCAGCAGGAACCAGTGGGGAATTCCCTGGTGTCCAGGCTGCCCACTCCAGCTGCCCGCTGTCCCACTGTCCTCAGGCCTCTCCTGGGGACCTCGGGAAAGGCCTGTGCAGCAGAGGATCCCACGCATGTCCCTTTGCTGCCCCCAAGCCCTCAGTGCCCACCTGGGTCAGCCACAGAGCTATGTTGTTGCCACCACTACCCTGCCCTGAGGGTCTTGGGGACTCGATCCCCCATCCACAGAGAAAGACAGTCACATGTGGTGGCTCAGACCAGAGGTCGCAGAGGAGACCCTTGCGGTGGAACTGTCCTGCATTGTTGGTGGTGGCTACACGAATCTATACTGAGATGACAGTGCATAGATCTACACACACACACACACACACACACACACACACACACACACACACACGCACACTCACAAGTGAGCGCATGTAAACCCCCGAGATCTGAATAAGGCCAGTGGCATCAGTGTCAGTTTCCTGGTTGCAGCTATCGTAAGGATGATACCGTTGGGGGGAGCTGGCTAAAGGGTCCACGGGATCCAGCTGTGTTATTTCTTACAGCTGCATGTGATCTAAAAAGAACGAGAGCACAGGCTCTGGGGCCTGGCTGTCCTGGGTTTGATCCCAGTGCGCTCCTTTGTAGCTGTGTGAATTACAACAGCTGGCTTAACCCTGCAGTGCCTCAGTATTCCTCGTCTGTAAAAGGGGGGTCGTGTTTGGTACCTCACAGGGCTGGCACGAAGATTAGACGTGTGGATTCATGCTAAGTGCCTGGGAAGGTGCTGGCGCGTGCCGAGGGGGAGGGGTGCTGTCACCGGTACTATTATAACCCTGATGTGCTGGCTGTAGTGTGCCCCGCGCTATCTCATTTCATACCGAAATCAGCCACGGGAAGGGAGCGTGCTGTGTGAGCCCCACTTCTCAGAGGATGACACTGAGGCTCGGGTCAGGTGACCCACTCAAGGGCACACGGTTTGTAAGGGCCGGAGCTGGGACTCAAACCCCAAGCCAGAGCCTGTGTGTGGAGGTTCTTTCGCTGGGTGACCCTGGGGAGGTTGTTTGCCCTCTCTGAGCCTCGGTCCCCTCCTTCTTCTCTCCCCACTTGTCAGCTAGACAGGGCGCTGGGCTCATGACCTGTGAAAGCCAGAAAGCCTAGACTCTGGGCCCCTTCCCTCACTTCCTGGGCCCACCCAGAGCTCACACGTCTCAGTCACCTCCTCTGAGGCCTGTCTTTGCAGCCCCAAGGTGGGACTTGTTCTCAGCTCTGTCTGTGGGCTCACTCCTGGGGCGGCTGACTTCGCCTTTACTCTGAGCACTTTGACCTCCTTGCTCTGTCCTGTGGGTGCAGCCGTACCTCCTGCTGTTCCCTGTGGTAGGTACTGGTTTCCCTCGGACTCCTTCCTGCCTCTAGCAGTGGTGAGAAGGCCTTTGGGGTGTAACCAGCTAACCCTAGAGTGAGCTGGGTTATCTCCGTCGGCACTCAGCGTGAGAAGAGCATCTCTGTCCGGCCGAAGCTGACCCGAGGGTAGACGCTTCTCCAGGGGCTCCTGGGAGAGGGTCAGCAGATGGTTGTGCCCCTTAGAGCCGGCTGGTAGCTGAGCGTGGGCCCTTGGGCATCTCAGGAGGTCCAGGAAGGTCCGGGAAGGGGCTGCCTCAGGATTCTGGAGGCTTTCAGAGCACCCCAAGCTGGAGACACGTGGGTGTCTGTAGGACCCGGGGCGGGGGTCTGAGCTGCTGAGAGGGGTTCCACCGTCATGTTGGAGCGATGGAGGCTTGTGTTGGCAGGGAGGACATCAGTCACAGCTGAGCGTCTCAGGTTCTGGCTTTGCTGGGCAGAGCCTGGAGGGGCAGGGAGTTGGGTGGGGGGTTAGGGGCGTTCCAGCCCCACGAGCCTCTTTGCTGTTTCTCAGAAGCCCCGATCATGGTCCTGCCTCAGGACCTTTGTACTTGCTGTGCTCTTCTTGAGACGCCGTTCTATGAGATCTTCACAGCTTCCTCTCACTGAGCCTCTGCTCACATGTCACCTCCTGAGAGAGGCCTCCATCATCACTCCTGCCACCTTGCCACTGTCATCACCTGGGATTTACATATGTCCATCAGCCGTGCCCCCCCAAACCCTCCAGGTGGGATTTTGTTCATCTTGGTAACCGCTGTGTCCCTGGCACTGGGCACGTAGTAGGTGCTTAGCAAACAGTTGTTCCTGACTCAGTGTCCCCCACAAGCTGTGGACCTGGGCCTGTCCCCTCGAGGTGAATGGGGACAGATATGCACACCTGCGAGGGCTCCGACTAGGGAGACCCAGGCCCCTCGAGCTGGAATTCATGGTGAGCTCACCTCCCTGCACCCCAGACGTTCTGCTCCCAGGGGTTGAGAATGCATTTGGGGACATTCTTGGAAAACTAGAGTCCTTGGAAAAGCAGTAATTGTATGTTTGCTCAGGAATGCCCTGTAGGAACCCAACAACCATGCCCAGAAAGTCTGCACCTCCTAGGTAGTCAGAGAGGTGGGGCTGGTGAGCAAGGAAACTGGTGGTGGTGGGGGGCCCTGAGGGGTCCAGGGTACAGGGGAGGGGTGCTGACAGCATCTGCTTCATGTGCTGAAGACTGACCAGGTGGGGCGGGCATTCTGCACAGCTTAACATATTGAGTCCTTCCAACACCCCTGCGATGGGGGCCCTGAATCACCCTTTCCAGATGAGGCACAGAGAGGGTAAGCAGCTTGCCCAAAGACACACAGCCGCAGGCACTCAGTACTCAGAGGCGTAATAGGTAGTGGTGCATGTACACACTGCTGTATTTAAAATAGATAACCCACAGGGACCTACTGCATAGCACAGGGAACCCTGCTCAATACTCTGTAATAACCTAATGGGGAAAAGAATTTGAAAAAGAACAGATACATGTATATGTGTAACTGAATCACTTTGTTGTACACCTGAAACTAACACAACATTGTTAATCAACTCTACTCCAATATAAAATAAAAAGTTAAAGAGAATAGGTAGTGGCGTTTCCTGTGCAGTCGTTCCTGTGCGCAGGGCGCCACTCAGGTCTTTGAGATGATTTTATTTCACCCTCAGAGTCCCTTTGGCCATCCCTGTCTCACAGGACAGTGGCACAGCTGTAGAGAAGGCAGGATTGGAACCCAGGTTCTGTGGGGGCCCCTCCTCAGAGCAGGTGCTATTTTCCAGGGATCTGGCTCAGACCTGGGAAAGGGCCCACTTCCCAGTCTGCCTCCGAGGCCTGGAGATGCCCGAACTCTTTAGGAAGGCTGGGAGTCGGTTTCTCAGCGCAGCTCTGAAGCTGGAAGGCAGGAGGGGCTGCCTCCTACCCCCCCAGTCGTGGATTTACATGACAATGAGCGCTTTGTGCCTGGCTCCTGCCTCCTTCCCAGGCTAATAACATAATTCCAGGCCTGTGACGTCATAATGGCCCTTTCTGTGCCGAGGTGGGAGGCTGGGCAGCTGTGTGAGCGTCACCAGGGGTGGTGATTATCAGGGGGCAGAGGCTCTCGCCTTCCAGGACCCCCTTTCATCCTTCAGGAGGTGGGATTTGCTCCCATTTGACTCAGGAGCAAACTGAGACTCTGGGGTTTGTGTCCTTCCCCGCCCCCCGCCCCCCAACAGTGCGGAACCACTTCTTGGCCTGTGAAGAGGGAGTGAGTCATCAGCGGTGGGCCCTCTCCTGGAGGCGTGGGTGTGAGAGCGTTCTGCTTCCTCTAAACGGGAGGGAGGCCCTTGTGCCCTGCTCAGAGAAAATGGGTTCAAACCCTGGGCATGTGGCCTAACTCTCTGCGCCTCAGTGTTCTCATCTTAATGCGGACTGTGCTGGGCCTTGGCTGTCAGGCTGAACAGGGAGTGAGCTCTCAGTAGGCGGGCAATCAGAGAAAAGCTGAGGCCAGTGTAGTGGGGTGAACGGAGGCCCCCCAAACACATGTGCACCTGGTAATACCCAGCCCATCTAAATGTGACCTGCTTTGGAAAAAGGGTCTTTGCAGATGTGTCTTGAGATGAGGTGATCCTGGGTTACCTGGGTAAGCCCTAAATTCAGTGACCGGTGTCCTTATGAGAGACAGAAAGAAGAAGAAGACACACAGAGGGTGGTCGTGTGACGATGGGTAGAAACTGGAGGGATGCGGCCACAAGCCAAGGGATGCCTGGAGCCACCAGGAGCTGGAAGAGGCCAGGAAGGATCCTTCCCTAGAGGCTTTGGAGGGTGTGGCTCTACAGACAGCTTGAGCTCGGACTTCTGGCCTCCGGAGCAGTTAGAGAATAAATTTCAGTGGTTTTAAGCCACCCGGATTGTGATTATTTGCTTACAGTGGATCTAGGGAAACTCATACCGCTGCCCTGCCGGTGATCCCCAGTCTTTGGAGGTTGGGAGAGCTCTCCCTGGGAGGGGTTTGCGTGGTGCCTTTCCCCACCCAAGCCTGAGGGCCCAGGACAAAGTGAGGTGGTTGGGTGCCCAGCGGTGTGGGGAGCCCCATCTGAGGAGCCTGGAGCCAGCCTCCCACAAATTCCAGAACCGCCCACTGCCTGCTGCTGCCTCTCCCGCCCCTAAGGAGGAGGCCCAGGACCTGGAGGCTCCCTGGTTCCACGCTGGACCCTCCCCAAGCCCAGAATGCCCATTCCCCACATGCCTGGCAGCTCACCTAGTACCCAGATTGCAGCCATTCCCCAGCAAGCTGCCTCATTTGCCAGGTGCCCTTGAGAAATGGGTACACCAAGGCTCAGCGAGGGCGGGCTACCTGGAGAAGGCCACACAGCCCCTCGGTGGTGGTGACGGCCTTCAGAGTCCCAGTCATGGCTAATGGATGGGCTGGCATTGCAGCTCCCAGGAGGGAGGGATCAGAGTCCTGGGCCACCTTGAAAATGGAGCAGGCGGTGTAGATGGGCATCGGTTTCTGGGACGCGTTGGCCCCGTGTAGATGACACCCTGAAATCTGGCTTTACGTAGATCCTGCCTTGGCCTCGGTTTCTCTGTTTACACAGTGGTCTTTGAGCTTCAGCCCAGAGCCTGGAATTTTGCTCTTAGAGTGTTTGTAGATATAACAAGCATTTATTGAGCGCTTGCTGTGTGCAACATGCTGGGACTCAGCGATGGACAAAACAGATGTGGTTCCTGCTTTCATGGACCTTGTATTTGGGCTTGTGGGGGGATGGGAAATAAGGCAGCAGGACTCTGGCAACAAGGATTCCAGGTCCTGATACGGGCCGGGGGCTGGGGTGGAGGCAAGGATGCTGTCTGCCTTCCCCTTCTGAGGCCTGGGGTCGGTGGTTTGCGGCAAGCTTTGGGTGCTGGCTGGTTAGACATGGAGGTGGCCGCGGCCCATCTGCGGTGATCCGTGGTCACCTCCAGCTGGCAAAACTTGACCTGGACCCGTGAGCAGTGATGTTGGGTGTGCCACCTGGAGCCTGGTAGGGTAGATAGGTCTCCCCCAGCCTGAGCAGGGTGGCAGGGGTACAGAGGTTATGGGGTCCCATCACACATTGGATAAGAGGTGGATGCTGGAGAAGGCTTACCTGGGTTTGCATCCAGGCTGTGCCACTTGCTTGCTGTGTGACCTCAGACAAGTTACTTAGCCTCTCTGTGCCTCAATCTTGCCTCTCAGGGCTGTTGGGATGATCAGATGAACCGATGGCAGCGAGCAGCGTGTTAGGGATTGGCTGTGATCATGAGCGCGAGGTGCTCACCTTGGATCTCCTGTAGTGACTGCTGAGAACCTGGGAGCTAGAAGCCGTGTTTGTTCATCTTTCCCTGGCCGCGTTCCTATCTGTGGGACATTGGACAGGCTTCTTCGCTCCCAGACCCTCAGGCTCTCTGTCTTTGAAATGGGAGCCAGCGCAAGTCTGTGGCCGCATGGAGGCCGGGAGGAAAGGGATGGTGGAAGGTAGCATTTATGGGGTTGAGGGGGGTGGGGTCAGGATCTCCACCTGCTGGTTCAAGCCTTGGCCACCTTCCAGGCCAGGAGCAGCTGCCCGTTTTACAGCCCAGGGAACTGAGGCCCCAGCGGGAATGGGACCCATGGCACGCCTGTAGGTGGGTGCAGCCCGCGTGGCCTCCTGGCTGCAGACAATGCCTGCCTTCTGACCTGGCTGGGGCTGCTGGGACCTGCTCAAGCGGCCTCTGTTTATCAGCACGTTCAGTTCAGGAGAGCAGATGTTCAGAGAGAGAGAGAGAGAGAGCGCGCGCGCGGCGGAGAGAGGGAGACAAGTGCACTCGGGATGTTACTCCAGAAACTGAGGCTGGAGGCTAAATTTACTGCGCAGGGCAGTGTGGGTGGGGTGTGCCTGCGGCTGAGGAGTGACCCAGATCTGAGTCAGCCAGGAGGGGCACCTTTATCTGCAAAGCCACTGTCTGCTGTATCCCCATTAGAGCCACTGACGGCTCAGGACTGGGCTGGGAGACGCCACTTCTTCTGGGTGAGAGACAGGGCAGGCGTGTCCCAGGCTCCTTCCTCCTACGTTGAGTCTGGCCCGGGCTCCATCTCATTTCTCCTTGCCTCCTTCTGGCTGGCTTTAGACCTCTCCCTACCTGTACAGGTGAGGAGACCAGAGGGCGGAGGAGATCTGATTCTGGGGAGAGATTTCATGGGGCTTAGAAGCTGGGCTTTCGGGTGTTGCTATCGTAGGTCTCTTGGTTGCAATTGTCAGACTCCCTGCTTCTCCTGTATTTAACACAAAAGGCTCAGGTAAGCTTCAGGCAAGGTTGGATCTAGGGGCTCAGGTGACGAGGTGCTTTTCCTTGTCCAGTCCCTGGTAGCACAGCCTCATCCCAGCTCAGCGGCCCCAGTGGAAGGTAAGCCTGTCGTTCCCCGTATTCCAGCAAGTCTTGGGAATGAACTTTTATCAGCTCAGCTTGAGAGTTAAGCCCCTCCCAAATCAATCACTGCAGCTGGTGCTGGTTGGCCAGACCTGGGAGGCGGGGTCAGCCTCCCCCAAGGCCAGGAGTGAGGGCTGCAGGAGGGTTGGTGGCCCAAGGACAATGGGGTTTGGTTTGCCATGGACAGCTCCATGTGTTGGAGATAAGCCAGTGCCCCTTTCACAGCCAGTGTGTGTCCTGTTGGGGTTAGGGTGGTGTCGCTGATGGGTAAGTGGCCCAGCCCCTCTCATTCCCTGTTGTCATGAGGGGCCTCCCGGGCCCCGCCTCCGGCCTTTGCCCAGGCCAGACACTTGCCATCCCCCCTCCGTGAAGCTCCCCGGGCTTTGCTGGACCCTCTCTTGTGGCTCCCAGCTGACCACATGTCAGAAGCCACAGGTCACATCCTGGCAGTGCGAGGGCTGGATTTGGATGTCAGACTGATTTATTGCATTGGGTTTATAGTCAGTATTTTTTTTTTTTTTTTTTTTTTTTGATGTGGACCATTTTTAAAGTCTTTCTGGAATTTGTTACAGTATCGCTTCTGTTTTACGTTTTTGTTCTTTGGTTGCACGGCAGGCGGGACCTTAGCTCCCCGACCAGGGATCGACCCCACACCCCATGCATTGGAAGGCGAAGTCTTAACCACTAGACTGCCAGGGAAGTCCCCGAGTCAGTGT
This sequence comes from Stenella coeruleoalba, assembly GCF_951394435.1. Taxonomy (NCBI): domain Eukaryota; kingdom Metazoa; phylum Chordata; class Mammalia; order Artiodactyla; family Delphinidae; genus Stenella; species Stenella coeruleoalba. The sequence continues at coordinate 84,129,054 of NC_137160.1, read as the reverse complement.
TTTTTTAAATAAAAATTGCAAATTGAGGGATGTCTGAAAATCAGACTTTCTTCTCCTGAAAGAACTGGAAGCTGTGATCCCCTGGGCCACCCCCTTCCTGTGCCCTTTCACACACACACACACACACACACACACACACACACACACACACACACACACACACACACACACACACAGCCCCACCTGCCCCTCCTTGTCACGGCCCCAGCCTGGCCTGAGGGTATTGCAGGCCAGGCTGGTGGATGTGCACAGCCCTCCTTTCTCTTTCCGCCTCCCTACTTCCGGCCTGGGACCCTCCGCCCTGGAGCCTTTTTGCTTCTCCTCCCTCCCTGGGGCGCTCTTGCCGCTCCTGGGCAGGGAAGCAGTTCGCTGTCTGGAACTCCTGGCTGCAGGGCTGGAAGACCTTTTGAATTCCTGATCACTCCTCCGTCATCAGAGACTCAGCAACGAATGCCCTCGAGCTAATTCAGTGGCCTGGTTGCGTCCACATTTGGACAGAGCTGATCAAAGTGGATCCTTTCTCCCTCGGCCTGGGCGTCTGGGTGGCAGCAGGGGCCTCCCAGCCAGGCCTGTGGGAGGTGGGCCTACAGGGGTCCAGACTGGTAGTTTGCTGGGGGTCCGGGATGGGGGGGGTGGGATGCATGGGAGGACGGTAGGTGAGTGGGTGGGCTCCCGGCCTAGAGCAGCTATTCTTAGCAGCAGAAACATTTGTCCTTGTTCACATGTGGCGGAGGACGTCCCCCAGAGATCTGCCCTGAAATATTAGGGATGACCCCATAAATTCTTCGGAAAGCCGTCCTTGAGGGCTTGTGTGTGTGGAGGAGGCGTTTCCGGCAGCTGCACAGCTGTGGACACGTTTGCCAGATGTTGGTGCAGGGGAGTTGGTGGGAACCCAGGGGCTGCCGCCCTCACCCTCGGGGTCTCTGCACTGGCTGTGAGCCATGGGGTGGAGACTGCAGTCCAGCGGGCATTGAGAGAGCTGCTTTGGGCCTGGCCTCAGGTTTCAGGGTCCAGGGGCCCATCTCAAGGGGCAGAGAGTTTCTGGTCAGCCCTTCCCTGGGTCCAGGCCGTATGGTTGGAGGCGGCTGGTCAGTGGAGACTTCTGAGGGACCAGCGCTGTGAGACGCTGGTCTGCGGGCCCAGTTGTGCCCCGTGGCCATTGGGTGCTGAGGTGAGATGGGCTGAGACTGCCCTTTGACTGTGGTCCCTCCCAGCCCTTGGCTGTGAGGGGCTGCTGAGTGCTAGGCAGCGCCCTTGGCCACACTGTCTTTTTTCATGGGGGCCGCTCTGACAGTGGGAACCACCACAGGGCAGCTGGGTGCTCTTAGCTAGCAGTCAGGGAGTCCTCCCTGGAGGAGGTGTGTGTGTGTGTGTTCAAAATTTAAACAAAAAAATTTTAAACTGTGGCACCACACACATAACAGAAAGCTGACCATCTCGACCATTTTTAAACGTACAGTCCAGTAGCGTTCGGTGCGTTCACACTGCTGTGCAACCATCCTCGCCAGGACTTTTTTTATCTACAGTGTTTGCCCTTTTACCTTCTGTCACCCTGACTCCTCTGGGCGCCTCATCTGGGCGGAATCTACAGTGTTTGCCCTTTTGTGTCTGGCTTATTTCACTTAGCAGAATGTCAAGCGCTGGGTTCTGTGGCCTCTTTTCTCTTCAGTTGTTGCTTCAGTCCGACCCAGGCAGCCAAGTGGACGGACCCAGGACCCCAGCCCCTCATCCTTTAGAATCCCAGGGTCCTCCTGGGGACCCCCTTCATAGGCGCACCCCACATCCCAGCCTCAGGGCAGGGGGTTAATCGGTTTGCCCAGGTCACACAGCCGCCGCCCAGACACCAGCCTCTTTTCTGTGTCCCGTCCCCCCCTCCACCGCTTCCCTCTGCAGAGAAAATTGCCGTTTGGAAGGCCAGATGGAGGAGCCGGGTCTAATGGAAACCACGTCCCTCCCGGGGTGCCCAGAACTTAATGAGGAAGAGCCTGGAAAAATCCGGCGTAATGTTTGTGAAATACCCCAGAGGGGGGTCGTGTCGCAAGGCAAGGGTTCTCGTGCGGAACCCTGTGACCTGGTGTGCCAGGAGGTTTGTCAGGGCTGTGGTTTCTCTCTCAACCTCTCTCTCTCTTCCTTTTAAAATTAAAAGGGGAAAAAAGAAAAAGAGTCACAGAGGAAGTGATTTTGAGCAGCTCTTGCCCTGGCAGGGAAGCTGGGCCGGGAGGCTGAGCTGGCCGCAGCCCAGCGGACACAAACGTACCAATTAAATTGGAAACAGAAACGGGCCTCCTTGACAGCTCCAACCAGCGCCGCATCCCTGCTTGCTTTGGGAGGGGGCCTGGGCTGGCGGTTTAGGGCATCAGAATGACGCCTGGCAGCTTTCTGGCTGTGTGACCTTGGGCAAGTGAGTTCACCTCTCTGAGCCTCGGTTTCCTGATCTGTTGAATGGGGATGATCATGTTTGGTGACGGAAATCAGATTCTTCCGGTGAGTGGGAGCCTGTGGATGAGGTAGAACCTGCCGGTAGCAAGGGGCGGGTATGAGGGACCTGGGAGAGTTTCTCGAAGCAGAATCGGTGGCAGGGGGTGGGCGGAGGTTCTCCCAGTGGCTGGGGATCCTTTTTCAGGGAGGTAAGAGGTGGGGCAGGTGCTGGGGGCGTGTTTTTCCCTGGAAGGTTTTTTGTTTTCTTTTTCCTTCTTCTTTATTTTTTTTTATTGGCCGAGCTGTGCAGCTTGCAGGATCTTTGTTCCCCAACCAGGGATCGAACCCGTACCCCCTGCAGTGGGAGCGCAGAGTCCTAACTACTGGACCGCCAGGGAAGCCCCTTCCCCGGAAGGTTTGATGCAGGATGTGGCGTTTGGGGGTCTCTCCTCCACGGCCTCCCAGCCAGGCTGCAGCGGCATTTCTGTCGCGGGACCTGGCTGTCCTGGTGCAGCTGGAGCCCGTCCCCCCTGCATGGCCCCTGGGCTCAGTGCAGGCCACTGTGCCCACCTCCTCAGACGCCTGGACCACGTGGGCCAAGCGACCCGGCTGAGGAGGGTGGAGTCTGGCCATTGCAGCACCAGCCTGCTGACCCTCTCTGGGCCTCAGTTTCCCATCTGCAACAAGAGGGCAATGAGTGAGACGTTGTGTAGACAAGGTCTCAGGGCTGAGAAGAGCAGCACCCCCTTCTCCTTGTTTCCAGACTGCGAGGGCCTGCTCACCCTGGGAAGCACCCTCTGCTTTTTCTGTTTTCAGGTGTGGGTGTCCCTGGTCTCACCTCCTCATTAGGGACTCACTCTACCGTTTGGTCGGCTCCCCTCCCGCAGCCTCAGTTGGCTCATCTGCAAAGTGGGGATAGTCAAGGTCACTACCTCTGCCAGTGACATCATCACTGCCGTGGCTGCTTACCTTGCCTGTCTCCCTCCCTCGTCCCAGTTTTTGGAGCAGCGCAGGGTAGTAACAGCCACAGCTCTTGTTCTGGGGACTCATTTATGGGTGTTGAACTTCCCGTAGATCTTTTCCCAATGAATCCTCTTTCCACTGGCCCTTGGAAGAGAGTTTTACAGATGGGACAATAAAGCCCAGAGAAGTCGGGACTGCGCCCAAGGTCACACAGCTACGTCGTGGCAGAGTTGGGATTTGAACCCATTTGGTCACTTTCCACACGTAGCAACGCGCGGGCAGGAGGTGGCTTGGTGGAGGGGGTACATGTCTAGGGTTAGGGCAGCCTGCTGGAGGGCACCACCTTTCCTTAGTGACTGAGGGGCTGTGACAGCTCACAGCCTCCAGGGCTCCTACTATGCATGTGATACCCGGTGGGGCTGAAACTGCAGGTCAGGAGCTCAGACTGGGGGCGGGGAGACAGCGGGTCAACAGACGGTGGTGGTGCATGGCGTTGGGCCCAGGGGAGCGGCGGGAAGAGAGAAGCTTGCGGGAGCCCAGGCTGGCAAGTTAGAGTTGGGGTCGGGTTCTCGGGAAGTGATGGTGGAGGTGAGAGCTCCAGCCAGCCAGCCAGGCCGGACGGAGAAGGGGAACTGAGCCCTTGGCCTTTGAGTACCGTTGGCCTGGCTGGGGATAGAAACGAACATAGCTGACCAGGAGAGGGTGTGTCCATCCCATGTGGGTAGCTCCTGCCCGCCTCCAGCCGGTCGTGCCCCTAAGTGATTTTGTTGTAGGAAAAAACACACACGATTTACCATTGGAACCATATTGAAGTGTACGGTTCGTGGGCATTGAGTAGAGTGAGTGGTGTGTCACCATCACCGCTATCTCGTGCTGCAACATGTTCATCCCCTCAAGGGGAACCTAATAACCATGAATGGTCGCTCCCCTTCCTCCCCTCCCCCAGCCCCTGGCAGCCACCAGCCCGCATCTGACTCAACGGATCTGCGTCTTCTGGACACTGCACATAGATGGCATCATTCAGCGTGTGGCTTGGCATGGTGTTTCCATGGTGTATATGCCCCTTTTCATGGCTAAATACTATTCCAGTGAATGGATGGGCCGCGTTCTGTTTATCTGCTCGTCAGTTGATGGACATGTGGGTTGTCTCTATGGATACGTTTTGGCTGTTGTGAATAGCACTGCTGTGAACATTCATGTGCGTTTTGTCTCGTCACCTGTTTTCGTTTCTGGGGCTGGATGTCTGGGAGTGGAATTGCCGGGTCCTGTGGCGTCTCTGTGTTTAGCTTACTGAGGCGCTGCCAGACTGGTTTCCGCAGAGATTGCACCATTTTACGTCCCCACTGGCAATACGCGAGAGTCCCTGGTTTTCAGAGAAGCCAGACGTTGGGGTTTTTCTGTGAAATCCTCTTCATAGCGCCTCGTGCTGAGCTGGCCGCTGGGGCCTGGCTGAGCTGGGTGGGGAGGGGGAAGCAGGTCCCTGGAAGACTGCCCGGCGGGAGCAGATCCGGGGTCTGGGCCACAGTCTGGGCCCACGGGAAGCTGTTGTTCTGGCTGTTGCTTGGCGCATGCGTGTGGCGTGATGGCTCGTGTTACCCGGGGTTGTAGATCCCTTGGCCACAGGGGAGATGTTTCTGAGGCTGGAGTGGGCTGGCTTTTCTTTTCTCCTTTTCCCCAGGAGGGAGGGGTGCTGGCTATGGCTTGAGGAGGAGAAGTGGTGCCCCGGGGAGGGTGGGCCTTGAGTCCCTCCCTTTGCGCTTCTGGAGTTCGGGACCAGAGGCAGTTTTCCCCAGGGATTCTGTGCCCAGCAGCCTGGGGCTTGGGGAGCACTTGTGTGGGCTTGGGCCATGGGGAGGACGGTGCTTCTGTGTGTCCCCCATGGTGGCTTGCAGGGAGCCTGACGTGGGGGGATATTAGTGGAATAAAGACACGCTTGGCTCTGGGGGTTGGTTAAAAAAGTAAGACCAGAAAACCCCTGGAAAATGGAACAGTTAAAATGATATGCATTGGTTGATTAGCCCATCCATCCATCCATCCTCCATCTATCCATCCATCCATCTGTCCTCCCTCTCCCTTCCCTTTACCTCTCCTTTATCCATCCATCTCTCATTCATCTTAGCATCAATCCTTCATCCGTCCATCCATTCTCCCTTCGTCCGTCCATCCATCCATTTCCCAGTGAGCACCTGGCTGGGCGCTTTCCCTGTTGGGACAGACCTGTCACTGGATGTCAGCTCTGACTGGCAAGCCTTTTTGTCTGACTGGTTCGCTGCTGTAGCTGCAGTGTTTGGAACAGTGCCTGCCCATTGTAGATACCCAAATAATTTCCTGATTGGCCAGGATGTGTGGAGACCCCATTGGCATGGGTTTGTTAGCTTGGTCCCAGCTTGCGGGGGGCAGGTGGCACCTCTGTGGGCAGCAGCCTGAGTTGGCTCTGAGTATGGTGACCCTCAGCTACTCCAGGCCACCGCCCCTCAGGCAGGGCCAAGGACAGGCTGTGAGTGGGGTCCTGGCTCCTCCTTAGGGAGCCCAGTGACCTCTTTGCCAGGTAAGGGGCAAGGAAGCTGGTCTTCCTCCTTTAACAGAGTTAGGATTACAGGTGGGTCAGCCCTTTTATGCACAGAGGCCTGCACCCGTGGCTCCTTGACAGGGGGCGCAGCTGAAGTTTCCTTGAGTGCAGAGATGCCAGGGGCAGGTTTGATATAGGAGACCCTTCATATCACCCCTGCCCAGAGGTGTGGCATCCTTCCCATCTCACTTGGAGTGAAAGCCCCATGTGACCTCCGCTCTCACCATTCGGGTCCCCCTGCTGTTCCTCTCCCACCTCAGGGCCTTTGCACTTGCTGTCCCCTCTGCCTGGAACACCATTCCAAGACATCTGCTGGTTCCCTCTCTCCCCTCCTCCACAACTTTGCTTAAAGATGCCTTCCGGTGAGGCTGTCCCGGACCACCCACTTTAAAACTGCACCTCACCCCCCATCCCCTGCCTACCCACCTCACGCTTCTGTTTTTCTCCATAGCACAGATACTGTCCACCACCCTATAATTACTCCCGTCTCACCCAGTGGAATGTCAGCTCCGCGAGGGCGGGGAGTTTGGGTCTGTTATTCTCTGCTGCGTCCCGGCACCTGTCCCACAGGAGGCGCCTGTAAAGCGTGGTTGGCAGCGGGCAGCAGCCAGGGCAGGGGGCAGGAGCTTTGCCTTTGCCCCGGTCCATGTGGGCCATACAGGCTCCGTGAGCCAGGCCGGGTGAGGCTCCCCACGCCACTTCCCATCTTCATCTTCTGACTTAGTTCAGAGCTGGGCTCCTGGGCGTCTCTTCTGTGCCGTGAGCCCCTGCAGAAGGTGGCCATCAAATGCTTGGCCGGTCCCCGATTTTTACAGCATGCCAGAAGCTAGAAACACAAGGTGGGAGCAGTCAGCTTCATCCTAGCTGCTGTCTCCGTAGCAGCTTAACCTCACACCCCAGCACTGCTTCTGTCCTCAAGTCCTGCCCCATCCGCCCTCCACTGCCCCAGGGCTGGCCTCCGGGTCTCCATTCTCCTCGGGCCAAGCCGCCTGACACCTTTTTGTTTAGTAGATATTTATTGGGTGCCTACTTTGTGCCAGGCTCTGGGATATAGCAGTGGACAAAGCAAATATTTATTGAGCACCTATTGTATTGGGTTAAATGACGTCCTCCCCAAATTCACGTCCACCCGGAACCTATGAGTGTGATTTGATTGGGAGAGAGGGTCTCTTGCAGATGTAATTAGTTAAGATGAGGTCACACTGGAGAGGGTGGGCCTTAAATATAATTGGAGTCCTTATAAGAAGGGCAAGCATAGGCACATGGGAAAAAAGGCCACGTGAAGATGGGCAGAGATTGGAGCAATGGGGCCTCAAGGAAACCTGGAGCCGCCAGGAGCTGGAAGGGACAAGGAAGGATCCTCCCCTGGAGCCTCTGGAGGGAGTGTGGCCCTGCTGACCCCTGGAGTTTGGACTTCTGGCCTCCAGGTCAGTGGGAGGATCCACTTCTGTTGTCTTTAACCATCCACTTTGTGGCGTTTTGTCATGGCAGCTCCAGGAAAATAACACACCTACTGTGTGCCAGGCACCACGCCCCTCATGGGGGGTCAGCAGCCAATTAAAACAAACATTTAGGGAGCAGCCACTACACGTCAGACACTGAGGAGACCGGCAGGGCCCCTGCCCACAGGCTCCCAGCACACCTGTGTGTCCCTGGCCCGAGACAGGCTGGCTGGGGTGGGGTGTCGTAGACCGTGTCCCCTCTGTGGGCCTGGCGGCCACTCCAGCGCCGCGGGGGATTCTGAGGAGCGCGCGGGTCAGCGCTGGCAGCTGACCTTAAATTCTGAAGCTTCCCCACCTGCCACAAGTCCCAGCGTCGGTCCGGTCAGTTCCAAGAAAATGTCAGGCGTGTGCAGTGCAGACAGCTCCCCTTTCATCTTCCTGGGCTCAGGTCTGAAGGCTCCCAGGCACATTTCAGCTTCCGTTCCGGCCCCTTAGCAAACGCCCCCTCCGCCTCCCCGTGCCCTCAGAGACATCCCAGCCCCAGTGGCTATAACCCCACCCTCCCCGATCTGAGCCTGGCTGCTCTGACTCGGAAAATCTGTGGAATGTGTCTTGGTGTGGCCTCCCTGGCCGTCTTGCCTGGGGCCCGAGAGGGGATGTCCGGGCAGGACGGAAACTTCCCCCCCGGAAAGAGGCCTCTGCCCAGCAGGGTCAGGGGATGCAGGTGTGGCGGGCTCCAGCCTCACCTCGTGTTACTGGCGCTCACCTCCGCCTGACAGCTTCGTTCGTTGAGCACCTGCTGTGTGCCCGGCGCTATGTTAGGCCCTGCAAGGCAGACACAGAATCACAGGCAGTGAGCTTTCTCCGTGGATGGAACACGGGCTTGGCAGGCTTGTGGGGTGCTGCCGAATCAGACCCACAGCCTGTGGGGCTCTCCCAGGGTGGCTGCGTGGCCCTGGCCGTGTGCACGGGTGCTCCCAGCATGGGCTGGGCCTGCAGTTGCAGCCCTCCTCCAGCCGGCTCTGTGGGCCCGTGGTTTTTGGTTTGGATATGCGAGGCCCGGTGGGGCTTGCGGCGTCCCCGTCCTGTGGGACTCGGCAGCATCGCATGCCACCTGGCAAAGCCGGTCCTTAACCTCGCCAGAGCGCTCTCTCTTCCCCGCGGAGCCCTGACGTGGCTGAGTTTGCCTTATTGAGCACCTGCTGTTTACCAGGCACCCTTCACAGGTGTGCTGTCCTCCTGGGTCCGTGGAGCGAGGACATGCATGTTCCCTGTCTACAGTGGAGGAAACTGAGGACAGAGCCCCGAGGCACCTTGCCTGAGGGGGGAATGACAGGCCCCTGTCCCTGGGGGGCTGCTCGGCCTCCCTCACCCCCAGAGCAAGATGTGTCTTTGGCTGGCAGGCTCCTTCTCGACTTGCACGCCGTCTGCTGCTGCTTCTCTGTTCCTGCTAACCCGATCCCACTGGTGCCATCTCGTGCAGGGACACTTGCGAGAGCCCCCAGGCCTCTGGGTTACACACTCGCTCTTCACGGCGCCTGCTTGTCAAACACCCCGATCCTTTCTTCTCTCCCTCCACCACCTTCCGTGGCTCCCCATTGCCCTTTGAACAAAATCCATCCTTTCCATGGTTCGTGGGCCTTGAATGACTTGATGAATTTCTCAAGCACGAGATACCTGGTCTCATCTCCGGGGTCTTGCTCAGGTGGTGGCCTCTGCCCGGAGCCCCCTCCACTTCCCCCTCCCCCGGCTGTGTCTTGTTCACGCTCCAGAAAGTTCTCTCTGCCACCCCCTCGCCCTCCCCAAGGCTTCCAGAGCCCCCAGCCTGCTCTCAGAAGTCACTATTTGCTGGTTGTCTGCAGTCCGCCGGGGCACCGAGACCCTCTGTGGCCTGGACGCTGCCTCGTTCACTAGCCTGGAGCTCAGCTCACAGTGGGGACCCCAAAGGGTCTGGAGATCAACGGATGTCCACCACCCTCTCCTGACCCCAAAGCTCCCAGACCCTGCAGTGATATTGGGGTCCCTGTATCGCACTCCTGCTCTGACCTGGATCCATTTCTCAGAACCCTTTTCAGCCGAGACCAGATCCAGGAGCCCCAACGTCGCCCCAAGGATTGCTCGCATCCTCTCCTACCCTTGTCTTTGATGAAGTAATGTCATATTTTTTCCTGGCACGCACCTCCAATGCTGCTGATGAGGTCGAAGCTTAATCCCCACCCCTGCCCCGCCGTTCACAGTGTTATGCAAACACCGCTTTTATCTAGTTTCGAAACATTTCCGTCATTGCATGGTAACCCTCATACCCATGAGTCGCTCCACACCCCTCCATCCCACCCCCCGCCCTCGGCACCCACCGGTCTGCTTTCTGTCTCTGTGGATTTATCATTCTGGACATTTCCTATACGTGGAATCATAAGGTATCTGTCCTTTCGTGTCCGGCTTCTTTCACTTAGCATCGTGTGTGCAAGGTTCATCCACGTTGTGACATGTGTCAGTGCTCGGTTCTTTTTTATAGCTGAATCATATTCCGTTGTACAGATAGACCACGTTCTGTTTCTTTCTCCACTCATTGGTTGATGGGCACTTGGGTTGTTTCCACCTTTGGCTATAGTGAATACTGCTGCTGTGAATACCTTGGTTCGTTTCAGTCTCTGTTTTCCATTCTTTTGGGTATACGCCTAGGAGTGGAATTGCTGGGTCCTACGGTAATTCTATGTTTAACATTTTTAGGAACTGTCAAACTGTTTTCCTAAAAATAATTTTTTTTTTCAAGTTGGCAAAAAATATGGCTAAGGTTGGGGGCGATAGAAATGGAGCTTATTAAAATAAGCTCGTGGTGAATGCAGGAGGTGCAAGACCCCCAGAGTCCCCTGGCTTCGGGGACAACCTGCACACGAGGATGCTGGGCCGTGGAGCTGGCGGAGTGATCCTCTGACAGGTGGGTGGTGGGGGCATGAACCCCGAGCTCGGCGGTGGACACTCTGTGAACGTTGAGGTCGTGGGAAGCCAGGCCTTGGCGCGAGGAGGGTGGGGAAGTGGCCGAGGATTCTCCAGGGCTGCTTTGAAAAGGTGTCACTTCCCTGGCGTCTGGAGCCCACATGCCGTGCACGCCGTGAGCATCTTTCCGGGGCTGCCGTCCCTCAGTCGGCCTTTCATTACGCAAAGGAGGTTAGAAATCTGCTGGTAAATTAGACTTCTCACCGCCTCATGCGATGCGAAGTCACATAGCAACTTGGAAGTTGCGCGTGGTGCCCTTGGAAAGGCAAGCAGATTGGGCTTCTCTCTGCCCAGGTGCTGCTCTCTTCCTCTTGCAGAGAGCGGGCAACCGTTTAAAACCCAGAGAGAGGGCTTCTCTGGTGGCGCAGTGGTTGAGAGTCCGCCTGCCGATGCAGGGGACACGGGTTTGTGCCCCGATCCGGGAAGATCCCACATGCCGCGGAGCGGCTGGGCCCGTGAGCCACGGCCGCTGAGCCTGTGCGTCCGGAGCCTGTGCTTTGCAACGGGAGAGGCCACAACAGTGAGAGGCCCGCGTATCGCAAACAAAAACAAAAAAACCCGAAAAAAACCCAGAGAGAGGCCGGAATAGAGCTGGCTTTGCTGCATCAGACCACCAGGGTCTGCTGGGCTTTGTGATGAGCTGGGACACAGGGAATTCTGGGACAGGGCCCAGCACTGGTGGCCACAACTGACCCCTCTCCCAAGGCCAGTCTCTTGTCTCTGGGCTGCCGGAGGGCTGCCGCGTTGCTCTTGGTGGGGACTGGCGGGGGCAGCTCTGCCTCCCTTCCATGTCCACAACATCACTGTGACCGGGCTGCAGCTACTGCAGTGACAGAACTAGTGACTGTAGTAACAGTAGCTCCCATTTGCTGAGCAGGACTGTTCCCACGTTCATAAGAATTACGCAGTGCACCCTGTCGCGGTGTCTGGGAAAAGTCCACGTGGGCTTTTTTCCTGAGGTGGTCATAGGTGTGGCAGTTTGGGCTCTGGAATTCTTTGGCTTTGCAGTGTTGGAAGGATTGACAGCACCCGATGGAAAGGTTGCCTCCTTTGTGACTCCCTCCTTCTCTGGGTGAGTCAGAACTTTTGATGGCAAAGTGACAGAAAGCTGGGTTGGGCTGGCAAAGGCAAAACACACAGAAGGAGTGCCTTGGCTTCCCTAAATGAAGAAGCAGCTTTGATCTGCCTTCAGGCATGGCTGTATCAGGACCCAGCTGTGCTCTCTCTACCCTTCAGATCTGCCTTCCTGGGAGTATGGTCTCGGGTAGGTCCCTGCCAAATGGTGGTCCCCGAGAGCGCCAGGCTTTCACCCTCCTGGCTTACAGCCCCAGTGGATAGTGCCTGTTTCTGGTTCCTTCTCAGAGTCTCAAGACTGACTCTCATTGGCTCAGATTGGGTCAGATGCCCATCCCTGAACCAATCGCTGGCCCAGGGGCAGCAGGAATCTGATTGGCCAGGCCCAGATCACATGATCACTCCTGGAGTCTGGGGAGGGAAGATGGTTGCTAAAAAAAGAAAGTCGAGTCTACTGTAGCAGGAGATGGGGGTGGGAAGTGGGATGCAGTCATGGCCCCCAGGTGGGAGGGAAGGGGGTCTTGTTCTTCCTTTGACCACCATGATCTCAATCCTCCCCCCCAATATCCCTCCACATCAGGCCTCCAAAGGGCAGAGGTTTAGGGCGTCCACGCCCTTGAAACAGTTGTCAGTGGAGGGCAGGACGATGAGGGACGTTGTGATGAAAGTACAGGGAGCTGGGGGTACACATGAGATGCAACCCCAGCCCGAGAGGGAACATCACATGGGGCATCCAGGTGCCGGGCCCCTGCGCCATCTTGGATTCTCCTTAGCTCCTGGGTGGCGGGTGTGAGTGGGGGGTTTGCACATGGCAGGGGCCTGATGGACACCCCTTTTCTGAGTGGCTGAGTGTGGAGGAGGCCTGAGACCTGCCCGGCTTTCAGCCCGGGCCTGGGCGGCGGAGCCAGTTATAACCTTGGGCAGGCTGCATTGAGCAGTGGCTGGCGGAGAAGAGAGAGAAGGGTCCTGGAGAGGTTGGGGCCCCCCGGAGATTTCTGGGCAAAGGCCCCTTCTGACCAGGGGCTCTCTTGCTCTCTTGACTTGAGTCCTTTCTTCTTCCTGGGCCTCAGTTTCCCCATCTGTAAAGCCAGTGGACTCCTTCCATCATGGACACATGAGTGCTTTCTTCCCCGTGGACAGCATCCTTTGCCTGCCCCTCCGGGAGGCACAGGGGGCCCAGCCGGCTCTCATCCGTGTCCTCGGCTGTTTTCCCACTGTGGCCCTCGGGCTCCCAGTCGCTTCGCTCTCAGTTCACGTCCGGGCCAACCTCACATCTGTCCTGCTCCCCCGTCGTAGTGTCACTCACCCTCCCCAGAGGGTCACTGGGAGGCCCAGGCAGGCCCGACCTTGCCCGGGGTTACACGGTGACCTGTGTTCTGCCCGAGCCGACCCTGTTCACCGCCATCACCCTGGACGGGTGTACGGACTTTTCCCCTCCCGGGACAGCAGTCGCCTGCCTGAGCTGCCAGGTGCTTTCGGGGAACCTTGCCCTGGTGACTCAAACTGGCAGAGGACTTGGGGTGGGGTGGGGTGTGCTGAGGGTGCTTGGGAGCCATGGGGGGGTTGTGGGGGCAATGCCCGCAGAGTTAGAGCTCCCGTGCCTGCTGAACGAGGGCCTTGGCGGCGGGGAGGACACGGCTGTCACCGATGTGGCTTGTGCCGCAGCTGCTGGCCTGTGGCTTGGAGAGGCCCCAGACACCACGTGGCGTCTCCCGCTGCTGTCGGTGGGCACGGAGCTTGCCAGTGGCATGGAGGGGGGTCCCGGAGGACCCTGTCTGCTCTCTCTTCCTCACAGGGGCCACAGGAAGGACTTGGGGCCCCGCCAGGGTCTGCAGGGAGCAGCCACCCTGGGACTGATCTCGCTTTTGCTTTTCTGGTCTCACAGGTGCCTGGGACAGGGTGGCCCTCGAGCAGATGACGGAGACTGGCTTTTAATCCTCGGAGACCATTGAGAGGGAGCTTACAGGGGCCCACGAGCCCCCCTGGACGCCCACCACCATGTCGGGGTCCACGCAGCCCGTGGCACAGACGTGGAGGGCCACCGAGCCCCGTTACCCGCCCCACGGCGTTTCCTACCCCGTGCAGATCGCCCGGCCACACACGGTAAGCGGCACAAATGTGCACCTGGGGTCACCTTTGGGGCCTTCTCTTGTCCCTGGGTTCCTATTTCTCCCCATCGTTGTGTGAGTGGCGGGGGGGGGGGGGTTGGCCTGCTGGGGAGGGGGCGGGCGTGCCCTTGGTCAGCTCTTTCTTTTTTAAAAAAAATGTTTTGCTGCGCCGCATGGCCTGTGAGATCTTCGTTCCCTGACCGGGGATCGAACCCGTGCCCCCTGCAGTGGAAGCATAGAGTCTTAAACATTGGACTGCCAGGGAAGTACCGTTGGTCAGCTCTTCCGAGCTGCACCCCACTCTGTCCACCTCCTAGCGGGGGCCTCCTTTCCTGACTTTATCTCTAGTTGCATGTGGCCCTGAGGATGAGGCTTGGTTATGTTCTGTATCCTCAGGGGCTTGCCAGAGGGCTCTCGGGGTCCTGGGCCTCCCCCGTTTGGCCTCCTGGCTGCTTGGTGAGGGACTGTGAGGGTTGCAGCTGGGGTCAGAGCTTGCTGTGCCGACCCCTGTGTGAACACGCCTGGATCTGTCCTGCTTGACTGGTGTGGTCCCTCCTAAGATGCGGAGAGGAAGTGGCATGGTAGGGCTTTTCTACCTTCCACGAGCGAGATGTTTCTGCATATGAGCCCAGCGGACCAGCCTGAGGGTGTCCCAAGAACAGCGACCTCTTGAGGATTTGGGCCCCCAAGATGCTTTTGAGAGCCAGCTGTGATAAACGGGCACATTCTGGATGGGGTCGTGGAATCCTCACAAACAACCCGATGAAAGAGCACCTTGCATTATCGTCCCATTTCGCAGATGAGGAGACTGAGGCCGGGAGGTTAAACGATAGGCCTCGGGTTAAATCACCGTGAGAAGGCAGTCGGCTTCCGCTTCAGGACTCTGAGCCCCTGTGAAATGGGTGACTGTTTACTGGTCACCTACTGTGTGCCCAGGGCCGAGGACTGTGCTCTTGGGGGCCCTTTGCTGTGATGTGTGGTCAGCACCTTTATCATAATCACAATCACAAAAGTAAGCATTGTCGTCGAGTGCTTACTACAGGGTGAGCGTTTTGTTTATGCCCTTTACGTATACAGTTGCACTCGCTTCTCTTTATCACTGAAGTGAGGGTACGCGTATGCTCTGCACTTGGTAGGTGGGGAACATTTTGCAGGTGAGGAAACAGGACAAGTCGCTTAGTGATTCTGAGCCTCGGTTGGTCATCCGTAGAATGGAGTAATGAGAGCATCTGTCTCCTAGATTCTCCCGGGGATTAAACGTGATGATCTGCGGAAGGTCCTCATGACAGAGCCTGGCAGACACTCAGCCAGCTGTGTCCACTTGCAATATTGTCACTGTCACTGCAGCTGCTTGGAGGGGCTGCCTCCCCTGGGGGCTCCTGGCAGTTGCCTCTGGTTTCTCTTCTTTCTCGTCCCCTCCTGCCAGATTCCTACCCCGCTCCCACTCCCTCCCCAAGGGCCCAGACTCGGTTAGTCCTTGAGTCCTTATGGCCCCTGCCGTCCTGCAACCCCCCCATCCTTTGCCCCAGCTGGGCCCTCTCGCAGTCACGTGGAGTCAGCAGCTGATCTCAGACACCGCCCGCACTTTTCCCGCTGGGCTGTCAGTGATGCAGGATGGGGCCGGGTAGGACCCAGTGGTCACTTCCTCCAGGCAGGGGGCTGACGCCGGGGGTGGGCAGGGGCCCTGGGTAGCTACGAGGCAGGGCATCCTTATCCCGTGTGGTGGCAGCAGTGGGGCCCCACGTCCTGATCACCCTGCCTCGTGCTTGGGCGACCCAGCTGGGGGCCCCTGCTTGTTACTGGAAAGGCAGGAACAAGAATTCTAGGCGTCCTGGGGGGGGTCTTGCTCTCCTGGGCATGTGTCCGGGGCTGGAGCCACTGTTCTTTGGCTGGTGAGAGGTGAGTGTTGGGACTGTAATCTGGAGGTCCCCCTGCAGCCCTGTGCCCCCTAACCCCTTACCGCCAGCCCACTGTACAGGCAGGGTTTGTGAGATGCCCCCATTTTGGGGGGCAGAGGGTTTTTGGAAGACAGAGGGCGGAGGAAAAGGGAAAAAGGCGTGGAAGGCAAATGCCCCATCCAAGGGCCAGGTGGGAACCCAGCTCCTTGTACAGTAGTTGAGGCAGGTCTGCTGGGCTGAGGGGGCGGGGCCTGGACACCGTGACCTGTGACCTTCCTGGGACTCAGCTCACTCCCGTACCTGCTCCCAACAGGCTTCCATCCAGGGTGGCACCTCCTGGCCCTGGAGGCTTCTTCCAGGGTGTCTGGGCATGGGGCTGCTTTGATGGCGAGTCCCCCCCGCCCAGCGCCCAGAAGAACCTCCAGATGTGGCTTTGAATCCCTGTTCCTCCAACTCACCTTGTGACATCTGGCTGCTCGCTTAACCCCGTGGGGGCAGCCCCAGTTTTCCCAGCTGCAGTATGGGTGTTGTGGGCCTAAGCATCACTGGCGGATGTTTGCGAGGTGCCCGGGGCGGTGTCTGTACGTGGCAGCCGCCTCTCTCCTCCTGGCGGGGTGGCAGGAGACCAAGGAGGCTCTGCACTCTGAGAGGGGCGGTGGGAGCCGCCTTCTCTGCTGGCCTGTACCTCAGCCTGTGTCATGTCCAGGCTGCCTGGTGTGTTACGCCGGCGCAGATGGAGGGCTCAGTTCCAGGTGTGCTTACCCTGACCCAGCCTCAGGCACACTCCGAGCCTCTCTTCATGGTGCCGGTACGCATGGCTCGTTCAATCCCACCTGCTCCACCCTCGGAGCCTCTCTGAGCCCTGTTCTCTCCTTCTCTGTGGTCTCGGCTTCCCTCGCTCACAGTATCAGGACCCCACATCTTTCCCTGAGGGTCCTGGCGGGCTCCTGGCACTGAGGGTCTCCCAGGATTGAGGGTCGCAACACATCCTCCCCTCCTTGTCTCCTTTCCAGCTTTCTAGAGCCCAGCTCGATTCTGCCTTCTCTCCCAAGCCCCGCGGGACCCCCTGAGCTCTCTCGAGTTCCTGCAATCTTTGCACTAAATGAATGTGTTAAATAAAGTCCAAAGACACGGGAATCGATCCCAGCGCCACTCCTGCCTGCTGTGTGGCCTTAGGCAAGTTACTTAGCCTCTCTGTGCCTTAGTGTTAGAAGGGCTTTTCAGAGCACAGACTCTGGAGCCAGACCGCTGGCATTCATATCCTGCTTCAGTGACTTCCTAGCTGTGAAACTTTGGATGAGTGGTCTTACCGCCCTGTGGCTCAGTTTCCCCATCAGTTGAGCGAGGGTAGTTCTAAGACCCTGAGGATCAAGTTAGTTGACACGTGCAGAGGCCTCTGCACAACGCCCGGGCTGAGTAAGCGCGACTGATACAGTGCAGTGTTGATGACTTTGATGCTGCTGCTGTCATGACGACAACGTGCCCACTAGTATCCTTTTGCGAATGGCCCCCAGGGTACACTGTGGGCTTTTCCTCTGGAGGAGGGACTGGCAAACCTTCTCTGTAAATATTTCAGGCTTCTCCGGCCACTCGGTCTCGGTCACAGCTACTCCGGCACTGCTGCCATCCTAGCATGAAAGCAGCTCAGCCAGCACGTACAGGGATGGCCGTGGCCGTGTGCCAGTGACACCTGACGAAACAGGCCGAGCCTGGCTTTGGCCTTGGGCCCCGTTTGCTGACTCCTGCCCTAGATCAGTGCTTATCAGGCTCTCTGTGGGAAGGACCAGTCTGTTTCATTTCCAGTTTGTCACAAATGGATACATGGTCCTTCCGCACGTGACGCAGTTCGCGGGCACGGGGATGGGTCTAGGCCGAGGCCAGCAGGACTGTGTTGGCCGTGCGCTCAGATGCCGCGGTCCCGTCAACAAGCTCTCAAGTAGGAACTGAATCCTCTCGTCTTCGGCGCTCCCCCCAGACCAAGGGTCAGGGACGCAGGAGCCTGCTTGGGCCACGTACATGTGTGAGGGCAGCAGGTGGGGTTGGAATGTCTTGTTAACATGGGGAGGGTTCTCGTGTTCTGAGACGTGGCTGGCGGTTTCTAGCCTGAGTGCCTGGTGTCTTCAGGCTCCTGTGACCACAGTGAGCCCCACCTTCGGTCTCTCTTGGGGTCTCCCCAGTTCTTGCCTTCCTGGGGTGGAGATCAGTGTGGACACCACAGAAATGGCCCCCAAGATGGTCCTTGGAGGGACCGTGCTAATGAGGTCATCCTGCTTGCTTCCCAGACTGAGAAACTGAGGCCAGAAGGGTTCATGCAGTGGCCGCCCATGCCCCTGCCTCGGGAGCGCCAGGGGCCGTGCGCCTTTTCCCGCCTCTGTTGGCAGTGGTAGGCGCCGTCCTGCCGGGGCCCTCTCCCAAGGGATTGGACCGTCTGCCTCTCTGCTGCTTTGTTCATTTTGCTTTTGTGTGAGAGGGAATTTTCCTCCCAGCATTCTGCAGTGCTTGCCGATTTCTTCTCACACCTCTGCATGCGTGTGCATACCGGATCTGTGCCTGGCAGCCGTGCCGGCATGATCCCAGAAGCTGCCGCCCCCTCCCTCCAGCCCTTTCTTCTAGTTCCGTCATTAGCACCCGGTGCCTCGTGCACGACATCGTGGAGTGTGGTGGAGGGGGGAGGCTGAGTCCTCTGTCTTCTGGAAGCTGCCCTCAGTCTTCAGGGAAACCCTTGGAGAGTTAAGGGGGATGCTTGGTTGGAGACACAGAGGCCACCTTCCATCTGGGTCAGGCGTCCATTTCAGTTTTCTTTCTTTTTTTTTTGGGCGCGCCGCGCAGCGTGCGGGATCTTAGTTCCCCGACCAGGGATTGAACCCGTGCCCCCTGCAGTGGAAGCGCGGAGTCCCAACCACTAGACCACCGGGGAATTCAGGCATCCATTCCACTGATGAAGAAACTGAGGCTCAGAGAGTTTAAGGGATGGACAGATACCTCTAGCCCGAGGCCGGGCAGCTTCTTGCTTCCACATCGGGCTGCCCAGGAAGGCCCTTCCCTCATTTCCAGCCTCTGAGGTTGACAGGATCCCTCTTGATTCTAGTTACTCATCCTCTCTCGCCTCCAGCCTCCCGGCCTCTTACATGTGTTTGTTTTGGAGGGTCTGAAACACATACATTTCCAACACACCTACGTGGTATCATCTAATTCTCTTTGCAGAAATAACTGCTTAAAAAAAAAAAAGCCAGACAGCAAAAGAATGACTAGATTTTTTTGGAAAATTGGGAGAATTAAGAAGGGTGCCAAGAAGAAAACAAATCACCTACAATCCCACGCTTTCCCAAGCCTTACTCGTGTCAGACATCACTAATTGATTGCCACCCCACAGTATAACTGGGTGTTCTCTGCAGGCACAACTAATCGATTTGGATTGGTACACATAGGAAGCCTGTCCTGTTTTCTCCTTTGAAAGGCTTCTCTTTTCTATCTTTCTTTTTTTTAAAAAAACATTTTAACATGTCTCAAATCAGGGTGTAGTTGCTAATCGGGGTACATCGAATTTGTTAGTGTTTAGTTTTTCCAAAGATGGCAATGGGTAATGGATGGCATATTACTGAAGAAGGCATGTTTTGCCTGGAGTTTATTCTTCTGACTTTGAGCTATGCTTGCCTGTGTGACACACGTGTGTAGGTTTTCCCTCTGTAACATGGGGGACTCCCACGTCGGGGCTTTGTTTTGGAATCTGGTCTTTGAGGCTTGCAGACCGTCAGCATTTGCCGTGGCGTGGATGCCCGTGTCTTGCTGTGTCACTTGCACCCATGGCAGACTTGCAGGTTGTGCCGTTTTCCATTTGTCTCTGCTAACACGTGGGCTCGGTTGTCTCATCTGGAAAGAGGGCAGGACCAGGTGTCCTTTAGCTGAATGTGTCACTTCTCCTTGGCGATTGGCCCCAGGAATGTCCTCTGGCTGGACTGGGTCGGAGGGCCGGGAGAGGACGCGGGAGGGGCCGCAGGTACAGAAGCAGCACCGGGCAGGGGGCTCTGGCGCTGCCTCGCCGTGTGGGCTGCACCGCGGCGGGATGGGTGCCCACTGGCCTGTGTCCTCTGCTGCAGGACGTCGGGCTGCTTGACTACCAGCACCACCCCCGTGACTACACTTCACACCTGTCGCCTGGCTCCATCATCCAGCCCCAGCGGAGGAGGCCCTCCCTGCTGTCCGAATTTCAGCCCGGGAATGAAAGGTGAGGAGGGGTTTGTGCGTCCATTGCTCAGACGGGGAAGTGGAGGCCTGTGCTCATGAAGAGCTCGCAGGGTCGGTGTTAAACAAAGGGGTGTCAGGCTGTGCCCTTGTCCTGGTGCGGCTGTGACTGGGACAGGGCTGGGGATGGGCAGGGAAGAGCCATGTGGCCCTTGGATTTCCCGCTGTGAGCCTGCAGTGGCCTCTGGGTGTGTGGCCCAGGCAGGAGGGGGTGACCGCCAAAAAGTAGGGGAGTGGGGCTGGGTTGCTGGTTGGGAGTGACTGTCCACAGCTGGGTGCACATGGGGAGCCCCTTTCCTCCCATCCCTTTGTCATCCCCTTTTCTCCGAGTCCTCTGCCATCCCTCAGCTGGCAGCCTGGGCCTGTGGGCCTGCCTTGCCTTCCTTAAATCCAGGTGGGAGAGAGCAAGCCATACGGGTGGGGACCCAGTGAGGGGAGGGCCAAGGCCAGAGCAGGGCCCCAAGGTGCCTGAGACAGTAACAGCTCTAATTGCTAAGAGTCGTGAGCTGCTGCTGCTTCTTTTTTTTTTTTGCTGCTTCTTTTTTTTTTTTTTTTTGCGGTACGCGGGCCTCTCACTGTTGTGGCCTCTCCCGTTGCGGAGCACAGGCTCCGGACGCACAGGCTCAGCGGCCACGGCTCACGGGCTCAGCCGCTCCACAGCATGTGGGAACTTCCCGGACCGGGGCACGAACCCGTGTCCCCTGCATCGGCAGGCGGACTCTCAACCACTGTGCCACCAGGGAAGCCCCTACTTCTTTTTTTTTTTTTTTTATGCTTGAAAATCTTTTATTGATCACACTATCATACTTCTTTGTGACAAAATTATGTATATAAATGTTTTTTTAACATCTTTATTGGAGTATAATTGCTTTACAATGCTGTGTTAGTTTCTGCTTTATAACAAAGTGAATCAGTTATACATATACATATGTTCCCATATCTCCTCCCTCTTGCGTCTCCCTGCCTCCCACCCTCCCTATCCCACGCCTCTAGGTGGTCTGCTGCTTCTTTTTGTCACACCACGTGGCTTGTGGGATCTCAGTTCCCCGACCAGGGACTGAACCCAGGCCACGGCACTGAAAGCCTGGAATCCTAACCACTAGGCCACCAGGGAACTCTCGAGAGTCCTGAGCTTCTAACACGCGATGGCCTACTGTAGGCTGTGGGCTGCCAGCGGGCACTTAAACAGGCAGCCGTGCCTGCAGGAAGCCCACAGTCTAGCAGGGGAGGTGCAACAAACGCACAAGGTGCCTCCAGAACGAGGCAGGTGACGTGTTTCCTGCAGGGCAGGGAAGGGCTGCTCTTTGGCTGGAGAGGCCGCGAAAGGCCTCTCAGGGGAGAGATGCTTGGCCACTAACTAGCCAGCCGCTCAGAGAGCCGGGTGAAGACCTTCCAGGTGGAGGGAGCAACGCGTGCAAAGGCCTGGAGGTGGGCATGTGCTTGGCGTGTTCCGGAAAGGCGAGGAGGCCGGGGGGCTGGGCTGAGCCAGGTGGCTGGGGGCCGGGAGGGTGAACTTCGAGGGCACTATGGGAGGTACGCATAGGAGGGCCAGGATATAACTTCCACCCTCAGATCCTTCCGGCCATGTGCAGTGATTCTAGGGGCAAGCAGGGACCGCTGAGGCTGGGCTGGCCCAGGGGCCCTGTCCCATCGTCTCTTCCTTCGTCGCCTTGCTGAGGCTGCGAGGTTGAGGGATGGCCTAGGTGGGACCAGAGTTGCGGAGAGCTGGCCTGGGCCTTCTGTGCTGCCGCAGCTGCATGGAGGCATCCAGGGCCCTGCAGGGAGGCCACTGCCGCGGGCCATGGCTTCAGTCCCTCTGCACCGGGTGGTTTAAAACAGCAGAAACATGTTCTCTCCCAGTTCCTGGGGGACAGAAGTCTGAAAGCCAGACGCCAGCAGGGCCGCACTCCCTCCGAAGGCTCTGGGAGAGGACCTGCTCCCGGCCTCTGCCAGCTGCTGGAGGCCCAAGGTGTTCCTTGACCTGCTGCTGCATCACCCCAGTCTCTGCCCCCCTCTGTGTCTGTGTCCTCGGCCCTTCTTTGGAGGACGCTTGTCATCGAGTCTAGGTCCCAACTTAATCCAGTATGACCTCATCTCAGTTAATTACGTCTGCAAAGACCCTACCTCCAAAGAAGGTCACATTCCGATGTTCTGGGATGACATGAATTCTGGGGGGACACTAACCTATGATGGTGCCCTTTTCATGTTTCAATGTGGATTCCACCTGCTTCCTGCAGGGCATCTTGTAATTGTGAAGCTGTTGGTTCTCAGGTGGGCAGGAGGGGCATCTTGTGACCTGGCTTTGGCGAGAGACGGGCCCCCCAGGGAGGAGAGGACGGCAGCATAGCCTCAGCCCACACTGCAGTCAGTAACATTCATTCAGTCTACACGCACTGATTGAACGCCTGCTGTATGTCAGGCCTTAGACAGATGAATGTCCCTGCCCTTGTGGAGCAGACACTCTGGGACGGGGGAGGCGGCCCCCAAACATGCATGAAGCAACACGCAGATGGTGATGGCTGCAAAGAAAGAAGGAGAAAACAAGATGGGGTGAGACGGGGCGTATCTGGTGGGCAGGGAGACTGCTGTTAGGAGGAGACGCCCCATGCACTGGGACAGGAAGGAAGAGGAGAGGCAGCATGGAAGGAGCTGGTGTGGAAGTGTTCCAGCCTAGCCAGCGCACAGCCCCTGAGGCAGGAATGCAGTGGGCAAGGTGAACAAGGGCCAGACCAGGCAGGGCCTGAGTGTGGGGGGAATGCGTTTGGATTCTATTCTAAGTTTATTGGGCAAAAAACATCAACTGGAAAAGCATTTCAGCAGGGGCAGTATTTGGGCAGGAGCTGGAGGTGGAGGCTGGGAGTTGTGGCTCAGCTGTGTGTGCTCAGGCAAGGCCATGGCCTCTCTGGGCTAGTTTCCTCCTCTGCAAACTGGGGAGGAGGGTTAAGGAGAGTTAGTTGGGAGTGATTAGGCTGGACAGCTCCTATCTCTGCATAAGGCTGCTGGGCTGACTTGCAAAGGAGGCAAGGCCAGGTTGAGCAGCCAGAGTGCTGTGATCAGCTAGTGATGTCTGCTTTGGGCAAGTGATTTGCAAACAGCGTCATGTGTGTTATCGTCTGTGTTAGACCCACAGTGTTTTTCAGACTTTCCCCGTGAATCACCAGGGATCTTGTTTCAACGCAGAGTCAGCTTCAATAGGTCTGGGGTGGCGTTCAAGATTCTGCATTTGTAAGCAGCGTCAGGAGGGGCTGGTCTGGGGGCCACACTCAGTGAGGGAGCAGAGAATCCATCACCAGTACGTTCTCTTGCTGTAAACGTAGTTAGTGAATGCTGACTCGGAGGAAGACAGAGCTGTAGTTGAGTCCTGCCTCTCTGTGTGCCCTTGAGCAGATGGGCACTCCTCCCGCAGGACGGGCAGCAGACGTGATGCCGTGCGCCCTTGCCCCCCACAGGTCCCAGGAGCTTCACCTGCGACCCGAGTCGCACTCATACCTGCCTGAGCTGGGCAAGTCGGAGATGGAATTCCTGGAGAGCAAGCGCCCTCGCCTGGAGCTGCTGCCTGACCCCCTGCTGCGGCCCTCGCCCCTGTTGGCCGCTGGCCAGCCCGGGGGCTCCGAGGACCTGTCCAAGGTAAGGCCTGCTCAGCCGGGAGCTCTTCTGAGGGTTTGGGTGCTGCTGTGATTGGGCGGGGAACAAGGGAGGGGGTAGGCATGCTGGGCTGGGGGGATGGCTTGGGCGAAGGCTGGGAGAAGGGCTGAGCCCGGGGTGTGCAGAGGCTGGGCAGCCAGAGGAGGGTCCAGGGACGAGCTTGGCTCCGTGGGCCATTTCTTGGCTGGAGAGGGACCGCTTCCCCCACTGCCCCCTCCAGCTGCCGGAGTGTGTCCAGCCCGTGGAGATCACTGTGCCCTGGAGGCACCTGCATTTTACTCTTCTTTAAGCAGAAAGTTGAGCTGAGATGGAGCGGGAGAATGTGCACAGATTAAGCACTCATGGTTTGCTGCTGAGAGAGGTTTTCCTGCTATTTCAGTGAGCCTCAGGACCGTCCACGCTAGAAGCTCATTTGCTCTCTATCTAAACGGAGGAATCACAGCCAGTGGCCCAGATGCTTCTGTCCCCTGGGGTCCCCCAGCTGCCTCAGAGGCTGTCATTTCACTGTCACTGCCTAGGGTGGGGCAGGGACTGTGGCCGGATGATACGCTCATCCTTGGCCGGCTGTGTGATGGATGTCCTTTCCGCACGTGCTGTGCAGTGCGTTTATGCTCCTTCATGACCATGAGCATGCACATTAGCTCATTAACGGCCGCCCAGCTGCCGAGTGAGGTCAGTGCTCATCTCACTGCAGCACCAGTGAGGGTGGGTGGGGCCTGGGAGCCAGGACAGGGGAGGGAAGTGGCCCACTCGGACCTGCTGGATCCTCTTCTCTGCCCGACACTGGATTGGTGGGGTTTCAGGCTGAGGCCAGTTCTTCATCGGGGGGCTGACAGGAAAGGGGTTTCCCGGGGTGGTCACGATGATGATGACAAGCTAACATGGAGGCCCTGACTGTGTGCCGGCTACTGTGCTGAGCGTGAGTGTCCTTCCATTGTGCCTTTCCAGCCTGATGAAGCCCGGTCTGCGATCACCTTTTATAGGCGGGGCCCCAGGCTAAGAGAGCCACTCACCCACGGTCACTGGGAAGTGGGGAGCAGGCCCTGAAGCCCAGGCAGCCCGGGTCTGTAGCCCAGACCTGCCCACTGGGCTGTCCCACCTCGGGCTTCCCCTCTGGTCCCCTGTGCCTGCCATTCTGCCATCCCTGTGTTAGCCTGCTCCTCATAGATTCCATCACTGCTCAGCCTCCTGGGAGGGCTGTTGCCATTGGAAAAGCTATTCCCTGAAGTGGGTCTTGGGCAGTAGGGGAGTGGGGTGCATGTGAAGGGGGGCACAGGGCCACACCAGGGATGCTTGATGTCCACCCCCCACGAGGGACCAGAGCCCCGAGTGGGCCATATCCCTGTGCTCGTGTCTGGTTCTGCCCAGAGAACAGGCTGACGGGTGTCTCTGGACAGCCCTGTTGGGCCTCTGCTGCCTGCCGCGCATCTCTCCAGAACTGGGCTCTGAGTCCTCAGACCTGTGGGTCCATCTGAGGGTCTCCAGGCCTGACAGTGGCTCTGTGCTTGTCCTCCTTCTTAGGGCTCCCTGGGGATGCTTCCTCTCCCTCTGTGGGTCCTTCTCAGTCTTCGCTTCTGTCTCTGTATGTCTCTGTCTCTCTGTCCCTGTGTCTCTGTCTTTCTCTGCCTGGGGTGTGTGTGTGTGTGTGTGTCTGTGTCTGTCTGTCTCCGTATTTCTGTTTCTCTCTATCTCTGTCTCTGTGTCTGTCTGTCTGTCTTTCTCTCTCTTCTCTTCCTGGACCCCATGGGTGTGGGGGAGTGATGGGCCCAGTGTAGGGGCCTGGCTGGACCAACTACAGTAATTGCTCCAGGCTGTTAAGAACATTTGGAAAGTATGAGCAAATTTTGGGCAAGGGAAGAAGCCAGGGGAGAAACACAACTCTGAGGGAGTTCAGATGTTTTTTGCATCTGCTGTGTAGAATTCAGCTGGGTACGTGAGATGGGAATTTGATGGGATTTTTTTTTTTTTTTTTAAACAGCACCTCCCTCCCCACCGGCCCCGGCTGTGTTCCTTTTTCATATAAAAATATGCAATATAAAAATGTCCTGTTTTATAATGCTTCCATGGCCTTCAGCCTCTGGAGTCCTGTGGCATCAGAGGCTGCCTTTGGAATTCACCGAACTTTGTTCTGGGACTTTAGAATCATCACAAACAGCACCATTTCTGAAAATCTCTTGTCTTTTGGGCCCTGTTGGCTGAAAGGGACAGAAAACCCATGTCAAGCAGGTTTAGGCAGGAGTCCTGCTCATATAACTGAAATCGAGGGGTTGTTGGCTTCAGGCACAGCTTGATCCAGGTGACACGTTACCAGGTCTCTATCTCTGTCCATTTCTTGGCCCTGCCATCTTGCACGTGGTCTTGGTGTATTAACAAGGAGAAAGTTTGAGTTTCCAGGCCTTCTGCTTCCCACATTCAAGGCCAAAAAAAAGAACTTTCCCTCTGTCTCCACATTTCCAGGACAAAGCTGTTTATCTCCCTGCCTTTGACTGAGGCCCAGGCCTGTCCTGGAACCCATCATTGGGACTCGGGGAGAGGACTGTGGGTGCCTGAGGCTGGCCCTGCCCTTTCCTGGGTCTGAGACAGGGGGAGCCCCAATGGGTCCTCTCCAGCCCCTAAGGCTTTTGCTGCCTCTGTGTCTGTAATTTTACATAATGAGTTTTTCTGTTCCACATTGGCCTGAATTTTTACACCAAGGGCGTCTGATGGGGAAAATGGTGCCGACTGCTACCTAGCGGTGACTGGTGAGGGTATAGGATTGTTGTTTTCCTCCTGTGGCTTTGGGCCTAAACGAAGGCCAGCAGCCATCGGGAGAACCATCTGGAGGCCCGCTAGCCAGGCTCCCTTGGTCCCATTCCTGGAAAACTCAGCACTGCAGAAAGCACCCTTTGCCCTTCAGGCTTGCATCATCCGCTATTCAGATTGAGGTGAAATTCACATAACATGAAATTAACCACTTTGAAGCGAACAATTCAGTGGCATTTAGTATAGTCACGGGTGTTGGGCACCACCTCTGTCTAGTTCCAGAGCACTTTCATCACCCCAGAAGTAAACCTGGTACCCATCAAACAGTCACTTCCTCCTCGCAGCCCCTGGCAACCACCGATCTGTTTTCTGTCTCTATGGACTTGCCTGTTGTGGACACTTCGTATCGATGGGATCGTGCGATGTGTGGCTTTTTATGTCTGGCTTCTCTCACTCGGCATCATGTTCTTAAGGTTCATCTGTGCTTTACCATGCGTCTGTATGTCACTCTGAATCATATTCCATTGTATGGAGAGATCACACTTTATCTGTCAGTTGACGGATCTGCCTGTGTGGTTTTGCTTAGAATAAAAGCTAAGCCTGAACCTTAAGGAAGAAGTCATTGAAGAAGACGGATTTTCCCCATCAAGAATTTAAGAAAAAGTTTCCAGCAACTTTTCCAACAGTTGCTAGCGGTTGCCAACTGCTTCGTCTCACCCCTGCGCTGCTCCTGTCGGGTTTGGGGATGGAAACCTTCTTTTTGCTCATGTCATTTTGAGAATTATCCCTGGGTTGGATGAACTGTTTCAGGATGTCCTGGCCCCGAAAGCCTTCTGTCCACAGCCCTTGTTCTTGCTGTGCTCCTCTCCGTCCCTTCTCAGTCCTGGTGGAAGATCAGAGGTGGGCAGAAGAGTGGTTTCCTACAGCAGGTAGCAGGACTGGGCTCCAGGAACCATATCGCCAAAGCCTTTTGTCTCAAGAAGCCTGAGAAATGGGACTTACCTGGTGGCGCGGTGGTTAACAGTATGCCTGCCAATGCCGGGGACGCAGGTTCGAGCCCTGACCCAGGAAGATCCCACGTGCCGCGGAGCGGCTGAGCCCGTGTGCCACAACTACTGAGCCTGCGCTCTATAGAGCCCGCGAGCCACAACTACTGAGCCCGCGCGCCTAGAGCCCGTGCTCCGCAACGAGAAGCCACTGCAGTGAGAAGCCCCGCGCACTGCAACGAAGACCCAACGCAGCCACCCCCAGCAAAAAAAAGAACCCTGAGAAATGATTGAGGCTGTGGAGGGAGACCAGCCAAGCGCCCTGGGGCACAGAGGGAAGGGGCAGATCTCAGTTAAGGGCTGGGGGAGGGGGCGTGGATCGGGGGGGTCTGATTTCAGGTGGCAGAAAGGTGCAGTTAGGAGAGGGAGTGGCTGGTACAAAGGTCCGGAGATGCCACGGTGCGCAGGCTGCTTCTGGTCTGGCGTGTGTGGGGTCAGGTGCCTGCAGCCCCTGTGTCTGCCCTCCGCCCTCCTATCTGGGAGCAGTTAGGGCCAAACACACACACACACACACACACACACACACACACACACACACACACTCACACACACTCCTTCTGAGTATTTCTCTAGGGGATCTGTCTTCTGTGCACAGTTTTGCCTCTAATTTCAGGGGGTCTTAGACCCTGGAAGGGATCTTACTCTTGCTTTTCTGCCCAGACACATGGTTCTGAGGGATGAATGAATGCATGGTGGCGACCCCGCTTCTGCTGTGGGACCCCCAGCAACCTGGTTGCATGCTCTGCCTGCTTCTGGAGAGTTCTGAATGAGGCCTGGTCTCTCCCGTCCTGTGCCCTCCAAGCCAAGGCTCCATCGCTTTGTGGCTGGTGACCTCGGGCACGTCGTTGAATCTCACTGGACCTTAGTTTCCTCATCTGGAAAATGGGGAAAACCATATTTTCACTTCCAGGGTGGGCTGTGACAATTATGTGAGTTAAGAGCACAGGTTGGCAAACTCGGCAAGCTCCAACCTGGCCCTCAGCGTGGGTCTGTAAATAAAGTTTTATTGGCACTCAGCCATGCCCATTCTTTCGTGGCCTGTCTGTGGCTGCATTCCCACTACAGTGGTGGGTGAGTAGTTGGGACAGAGGCCGTCTGACCTACAAAGATTGAAGTGTTTTTCCACCTGGCCCTTGACAGAAAGCGTGCCGACCGCTAGCTTAGAGCCGTGCCAGGCCTGTGCCTGCAGGTTCCCGTACCCTCATCTGCGCCATGGGGATGCAGGGGCAGCCCCCTGGGAGAGCCGCAGCCGGGGCCAGGGTGTGGGGTGTGCCGAGGACTGGGACGGTGCCTGGTTCGGTTTCCTAGGCGTCCCCGAGGAGCGTGGAGGCCCACCTCAGAGCCATGGGGCAGGGCCACATCAGAGCTGTTGAAGGGCTTGAGATCTTTTCTGCCTTTGCCCCCAGGGCTCTGGGTGTGTGGAGGGCCTGGGAGTCTCGACGCCAGCTCTCCCACGTCTCAGATGGCAACGATGAGGCCAGGGTGATCCCCAGACACTGGAGCCCTGTGGGCTTCGGTGGTGTGTGTGTGTGTGTGTGTGTGTGTGTGTGTGTGTGTGTGTGTGTGTAGGACCAAGACCCCGAGGCCAGGAGGGGTGGACTTAGAATGGCACAGGCTCTGCTCAACTCGAGCTGGGGGGTGGGGTGGCACTTGGCAGCCCTGGGGCTGCAGTTGTCCCCGGGAATAATGTGTCCTCTGTCCTCTGCCAGCAGCTGCTGGCTTGGCCTTGAGGATGGTACAGGGCGGGGCTGGGTTTGGGGGCAGGACAACCCCAGCCAATGCCTGTGGAGCTCTGACAGTGTGCCAGGCTCTGAGCTGAGTGCTCTGCACATATTAACTCATTCAAGCCTCTCAGCAGGCAGGAGGTGGGACTTGTCCCATTGTACAGATGAGGAAACGGAGGCAGATGATCTGCTTGTGGTCATGATGATGTTGGGAGGTGGCAGGGTGGGTGGGGATTTGAACCCGGGGCTGTACAGGTGAGTGCTCCGGGACAAGGACTGGGTTTTATTTTTTTATTGAGTATCCAGCACAGCTCGGATGCTTAATAAACTTTTGTTGGTGGAATGAAGGAGTCGCCGAATAACTCAATGAAGGATTCCCTTGTTTGTTTAACACATTTTTGAAAACAACTTCATCATACAAAGAGTAATACTCAGTGAAGGAAAATCAGAAAAACGCTGGTAAATTAAAAGGAAGACAGTGAAAATACCCGCCTTCTCCCCCGCTGCCCCGGTAACTACTTTTGACGTCTCTGTATCCCGTTCTCATAGTTTTCCTGTGTGTTTGTGTATATTGTCTACACAACTGGGTTTGCACTGTGTGTGATATTCTGTACCTTGCTGGTCTGGACTGAGCATCGTGAATAAGTGTTCACGGAGCATCAGTCTGGAGGTCGTGGGTCTTGGTTCTCGAGGAGCTTGGTCTGGTGGGAGGGCACAGACGGGGTCAGTGGGGTAAGAGAGAGGTGTGTTATGGGGAAAGGAAAGAGGGAGGGCTTCACAACTTGAGGGACGGTTGGGGAAACTTGCGTGTAGGAGGGTAAAAAGGATCTGCACTTTGGAAAAGGCTGCGGGAGGAACACCTGGCAGGAGGACCAGTGAAGGCAAAGACAGAGAGGTGGGATCAGTAAACAACCCTGTATTTGGCACATGGGGGCTGGCACGACAGATGCCCGGTGTGTTGGTGCCTGAAGTCATGGCTGGAAACTTGTGGATTTTGGGGGGATGGGGGTGCCCCCTGCGCTGATTCCACACCTGTTTTTCCTCCACCACAGGACCGCAGCCTGACAGGCAAGCTGGAGCCGGTGTCTCCTCCCAGCCCCCCACATGCTGACCCTGAGTTGGAGCTGGTACCTCCACGGCTCTCCAAGGAGGAGCTGATCCAGAACATGGATCGGGTGGACCGCGAGATCACCATGGTAGAGCAGCAGATCTCCAAGCTGAAGAAGAAGCAGGTGCGTGTGGGTGGGGCAATGGCGACTCTCAGCTTCTGATTCAGCAGCGGCTGCCGCTGAGAAGACATCAACACTAGCAGTTAGAGCAGTTGTGAACGCGTGCTGAGCACGGCCCATCGTACTGGCTCATTTTTATGCCCTTTACGTTTATTGGACAAGAGAGCTGTTTTGTCTGGTGCTGTCCGAGGGCGCTTTCTGCAATGACAGAAATGTTCTAGGTCTGCACTGTCCACTATGGTAGCCACTACCCGTATGTGACTGTTGAGTCCTTGAAATGTGCCTAGTGCAGCTGAGGAACTGAATTTTTAATGTCGTTTAATTTGAATTGAAATGAAATTTACACTTGAATAGCCACGTGTGGCTACTGTCCTGGGACGGCACAGGAGCGATGGGTGGGAGGTCAGCATTTACAGGCAGGCTGTCCAGACATGTGGGGTGGGCAGTTACTTCTCTGTGCCTCACTTTCCTCATCCACAATGTGGGGGGAGATATCTGACCCTGGCTCTGGAAGCTGTATGAGCTGGGCCTCCTAACTCTGCCTTGGAACATTCACCTCTCTGAGCCTCGGTTTCTTGTCTGTAAGATGGGCACAGATGTGACACCACCTCATAAGGTTGTGAGGAGAGAACAGAGTCATGTGGTGAAAAGAAGTCCTCGTTGTCACTGTCGAAACCAAAAGAAAAGTTAACGTAAAGATTAATAATATTAACTTTATAATTTTAGTTTTAATATTATTGATAGAAAGTTGATAATCTGCCTTTTCCTGGGTCTCCTCCTGCTTCCGTCTGTGGCATCTTCAGGTGTCTGCTCAGATGTCCCCTCCACTGAGGGACCCGCCCTAGCCTTTACAGGAGTCCTCATCCCCAGCCATCCTCTACCCTGGGGGTCAGCAAATCCAGCCAGATCCAGCTCGGTGCCTGGTTTTGTAAATAAAGTTTTATTGGCACACAGCCACGTCCATTTGTTTACACATCATCTGTGGCTGCTTTTATGATACAGCCTCAAAGCTGGGTGGTCACGACAGAGACTGTGTGGCCAACAGAGCCTAAGATATTTACTTCCTGGTCCTTTACAGAAAAAGTTTGCCACCCCTGCTCCAGCCCGTCATCCTGCCTGATGGTGTCACCATTTGAACGAATACATATCTTGCTTTGTGACACTGTGGTCGTCTCACAGTTCTTGTCTCCTGTTCCCTGCTGTGCTCCTAGCAACGCCAGCACGGAGTGGGTGCTCCTTAAAAACTGTGGATTGAGATAGTGTGACACGTGTGTTGACCCTGGGGGAAGCAGGGTCACACCCGATCCCCTCCAGGTGAGGATGTATGGGCTCCATGGAGGTTCGAGGACCCACTCTGGCCACCATGGGCAGTAGAGGGAAGGCTGGTGAGAGATGCTTCCCGGAAGCCAGTTCAGGGCTATGAGAGTGGAACTGGAAGGATGTGCAGTGGGAGGGAGCATTGATCCCAAGAGGCCTCGTGGCTGTCGTTCACCTGGGGGGACCTGAGGATGGTCCAGAAGCTGGACTGGCCAGCGAGGCTCGGCCAGCTGGGGGTGGTAGGTGGGTTTCCAGGATGGCAGCTCAGCATGTAGGGGGGCCGGGCCCCAGTTGGAGTCAGGCAGGCGTGGCCAAGGCCCGTGGAGCGCTGGGACCTTTAGTCCCCCTGGGCCTGGCTTTGGGCCCAGGCTGAAGCCACAGGCCATGTGCACACGTTTGTGACTGCAGCCAGAAGCCACGTGGCTCAGGGCAGCCCTCGATAGAGTTTTGGGTTTTAATTCCACTTTGGCATTTTTCTTTTTTAACTAAAATTCACAAAACATAGAATGACTCATCTTAAGGTGGACAACCCAGCAGCCTTTAGTACATTCACAGCGTTGTGCAACCACCCGTTCTATCTAGTTCTAGTTCCAAGACATTTTCATGACCCCGAAAGGAGGCCCCGTACACATTCGCAGTCACTTCCATTTTCCCGTCCCCACCAGCCACTAATCCGCTTTCTGCCTCTATGGATTTGTCTGGATGTTTTCTATAAGTGGGATCAGACACTGTGTGGCATTTTGTGTCCGGCATCTTCCACTCAGCATCATGTTTTCAAGGTTCGTCCATGCCGCAGCCTGTGCCAGTGTTTCATTCCTTTCACTGCCAAGTAATATTCCACTGTATGGATGGATGGACCACGTTTGTTTATCCATGCGTCAGTTGATGGACGTTTGGGTTATCTCCACCTTTTGACTACAGTGAACCACGCCGTGAACTTTTGCGTTCATGTTTTTGAGCACCTGTTTTCGATTCTGTGGGTCTGTACCTAGGGATAGAATTGCTGGGTCCCGTGGTAACTCTGTGTTTAACGTTTGGTGCCTCGGGGAGGGGCACCTTCACTGACTGGCGAGAATCTCCTTTCTGGCCGTGTATGCCTTCCATTTCTTGCCTTAGTTTGTTTCGCACTGTTTGGAGGGATTTCAGTGTTTTGGCAGGTGCTGGCTGCCCTTCTGAAAGCTACCAACAGGGGTCACTGTGGGACTGAGGCAGCTGGGCTCAACCCTCCAGGCCTTCTGCCAGCAGAAGCCAAAACGATCCTCTGGCTCTTTCTGCGTTGCTCTCCTCTTGGCCGTGTTTTTGAGTTCATAACTCTTTGCTCCATGGTCAGGGGCAGGATGTGTGAGCCTTGTGAGCAACGAACAGTGTTCTCATCTCGCTCAAGATGGCCTGTCAGATTGTACACCTGCGCACTGGCCTCCTGTGTGACCTTGGGCCAGTGTCTCAAGCTCTCTGGTCTTTGCTTTGCCTTTTGGGTATAAAGCAGACAGCAGCACGAAGGGAAGTCCTTTATGGTGTTTGGAGGAGGGGGGTCCAGTATGAAGACCGCAGGGCAGATGGCGATAACGACGAGGATGAGAAGCTGCCTTTTAGGTGCTGAGTGCTTTGCGTGCGTCAGCTTGTTTCATTCTCATAGCAACTCTCTAGGATGGAAACTTGAATTATCCCCACTTTCCAGATGAGGAAAGTGAGGCTCAGGAGTTTAGCAAGCTCCCAAGCTTACACGGCAAGTAAATAGTAGAAATAGCGTCTGGTCTGGACAGTTTGGGTCCAGAGTCGCCACAGCCTCTCCTGAGGATGACGGTACCGATGGCGGAAATAATGGATAACGGCTGGCCTTCAGCGAGCCCCCAGTCTGCACAGTACATACATTAACTCATCAGGGAGGCACAGCCACGAGCCCCACTTTACAGATGTGGAAGCTGAGGCACAGCGGAGTTAAGCTGCTCGCCGATGCTCACCTAGCGGATAAATCGCCACGGTTGGACTTGAACCCAGGAAGGCTGGCTGCAGAGCCCGGAGTTGGCCCTGGTTGGGCCCTCCCCTTCGGGAACTGGGGCCTCTCCGGGGCTCGGAGTCCCTGCGGGTGACTCAGGGGAAATGGTTAGCAGCCTGACTTCCTGTGTGGGGCCACCCGCCCTCCCGCCCAGGGGTGCCGCCCTCCCGCCCAGGGGCAGGGGGCGCTGTCTCTCCTTCCTCCTGCTGGCGTGCTCACCACTCCACTCTCCCCGCTCGCTCCCCACAGCAACAGCTGGAGGAGGAGGCCGCCAAGCCACCGGAGCCCGAGAAGCCCGTGTCGCCACCACCCATCGAGTCAAAGCATCGCAGTCTGGTGCAGATCATCTACGACGAGAACCGGGTACGCCCTGACCTGCCCGCAGAGCCCCTACACCAGCTTCTCCTGCTCTCCCTATGCCGGCCACCAGGTGGGATGCAGGTGTCGCTGTGAAGGGCCTGGCTCTCTCCCGGGGCCTTGGTGTTCCCATCTGTGAAATGGGAACCTGTATGACCACCCCCCCACCCCCACAAACCTGGGTGTGTGTGTGGGAGGGGGAAAGGGTGCCCAGTGGAGACCCATCTTGGTGTGGCTGTGGTCTGTTCTGCTCAGACATGCCGACTGGTGTGGACCGTGGCTGGCCTGTGGGATGCAAAGGAAAATGCAGGCATCAGGTCATAGGAGAGCTTCAGGGGCCAGGTGATCAGCAGGGGGAACGGGCAATCAGTAAGGTACTCATGCAGAAGAAATTCCTGTAATGCAGAAAACAATAGTAATATTATTCATCACGACAGCAAACATTAGGTGAACAGCTCCTCCAGGCGATGGGCCAGGTGTTTTACATAGCAGTCCTCAGAGGGTAGGTATGGAGATTGTCTCCATTTAACACAGGGAGAAATTGAGGCCCAGAGAGGTTAAGTGACTTGTCCAAAGTCACACAGCTGGGAAGCAGTGGACCTGGGATTTGAACCCGTGGGCCATCAGATCCCAGGGCCTGATTCGTCAGCACTGGCCTCTGCTTACATTTAGCCCTGGAAAGGGCTGTTGGATGGTTGAACGCAGGGTCTGTAGCAGACAGTGGGGGCTTACAGAGATCTGTGGAGGGCAGCTGCTGGGTGTCTGGAGGGGGAGGGGCTCAAGGTACCCAGAGCAGAGTGTCTCCCAGGGGCTGAACCCCAAGGCTTGAGCTGCTCTAGAGCCTGGGAACATGTGCCTAGGGCTATAGCTCCAGGCAGCAAGCTATTGGATCAACTGGTGGCTCTGCCTCCACCTCTTGAAGCTGCAACAGATGCAGGATGAGACTGAACCTGCTGGAGGCCTGGGAACTGTGTGCTGGGCCTTGCAGGGCCGGTCACCCTTCCATGCCCTGGCTCCCTGCCCCAAATAACACTAATAACAATCACAGTGATAGGAGAACTAAGGGGCCACATGTGCTTTAGCCAGATGTCCTGGGTTCAAATCCCATTTCTACCACTTCCTGGCACTGTGACCTTGGGCAAATTAATTAAGTCTCCCTGCAACCCATGTTCCTTACCAGTAAAATGACGATAATTATAGCACCTACCTTATACCATGGTGTGGGGATTAGATGAGTTCATTATGTAGTGCCCTTGGAACAATGCCTGGCACCATGTAGGTGCTAGCTGGCACTATTAATTGTTGTCATTGTTGTAGTCTTTGTTATTCTTTTCTTCTTGTTATTGTTTATATTTTGCATGATTTCATTTATTCCTCTCCAGACCCATTTAAGATGGGTACTATTATTCTTTCTATTTCACTCATAAAGAAGCCATGGCATTAAAAAAAAAAAAAAAAAAGAAGCCATGGCTCAGAGAGGGAAGGTGACCTACCTGAGACTGCACAGCAAGTGAGCTTTGAGGCTGGGGATCTGAGCCAGGGTTGAGTTGGCTCCAGGAGCCTGTGGTAGGGGGACAAAAGCGGAGCTCTGGATCTGTCACCCTGGCAGCCCCTCTGCCTGCCCTCCCTGATCCTTGGGTGGGAAAGCAGGCACAGTTCCTTCCAGCAGCTGTGGTGGCAAGTTGATGGCTTTGCCCAGGATGTCACCACAGTGCCCTTGGCCCTTTTTGGGGGCTCAGTCTTTTGGGGGCCGGCAGACTCTAGCAGGCTGGAGCCCTCAGCCCTCCCCAGCCAGACTCGAAGGCACAGGCCTTTGGTGCCCCCTGTGGGAAATTGGCTCCATGTTCCATCCCAGCCACTCGTCCCCACTTCCCTGGGGATTTGGGGGGTCCCCTCCGGGTCTCACCAGGTTCTCCCCAAAGAGCTATAGCTACAGATCTGATTGGTCTTTGGTTCCTTGGCCTCAGCACTCCCCCTCCCCCAAGAGCAGTTAAGACACCCCTTCCCGGGTCTTACCCTGGGTGGTCTCCCTGCCAGAATTCCCGCTTCCTCCCGCCCTGATTTTCTGCAGCTCTGTGTGAGGGAGGGTGGTGGGTGGGCCTGGATTCCAGTCCAGCCTGTGCCCTCATGAGCTGGGTGGTTTATTTCACTTCCAGGCCTTCCATCGTCCCGGGTCCTGGCCACAGTCTTTTTTTTTTTTCTTTATTTTAAATAAATTTATTTATTTCATTTTTGGCTGCGTTGGTCTTCGTTGCTGCACACGGGCTTTCTCTAGTTGCGGTGAACTGTGGCTACCCTTCATTGTGGCGCAGGGCTTCTCATTGTGGTGGCTTCTCTTGTTGCGGAGCACGGGCTCTAGG
Organism: Stenella coeruleoalba; assembly: GCF_951394435.1. Classification (NCBI taxonomy): domain Eukaryota; kingdom Metazoa; phylum Chordata; class Mammalia; order Artiodactyla; family Delphinidae; genus Stenella; species Stenella coeruleoalba. The sequence continues at coordinate 84,092,927 of NC_137160.1, read as the reverse complement.
CACACGGGCTTCAGTAGTTGTGGTGCACGGGCTCAGTAGTTGTGGCTCACGAGCTCTACAGCGCAGGCTCAGTAGTTGTGGCGCACGGGCTTAGTTGCTCCGCGGCATGTGGGACCTTCCCGGACCAGGGCTCGAACCCACGTCCCCTGCGCTGGCAGGCGGACTCTTGTCCACTGCGCCACCAGGGAAGTCCCCCTGGCCACATTCTTGAGGCCACAGAGTTGATGTGGCTGAGACGGTGACTGGAAGGGCTTTGTAAACTGTGAAGTGCTGTGCCAGGAAGGGTCCAGGAAGTCAAGATTCTTGGGTACAAGAGGCAAAAACTCAGCTCAGACTGGTTGAGGCTTAAAGAGGGGTTATTGAGTCTCGCGATGAAAGTTGGTGTTAGTTTACTTCAAGTATGTGTGGACTCAGGTGCTCACACAAAGATGTTTGGGAGCGCTCTGTCCCCACCTCTGCTCTCTCTGTGCCAGTGTCATTCCCAGGCGGGGTTTCCCAGGACATGGAGAAATGACTGCCCGCAGCTCTAGGCCCACTGACCACTCCCAGGCCAGGTGGGAAACTCTTCCCAGACGTCTCAGCAACAGTCCCAGGGTTGGCTCTCATTGGCTGGCTGGAGTCACAAGCCCACTTCTCAGCCAGTGGAGGCCAGTGGATTTGAGTACGCTGATTGGTCAGGGCTGGATCTTAGGCCAACCTCTGGAGTCTGGTGGTGGAGTCAGCCCCCTCCCCGCCCTGCCCCAGGGAATAGATAGAGGAGGGGGGCGCTTCTCCCAAGAGGAGGTCGGGGCAGTGGAGCGGAGGCTGGCGGGGCCTATGCAGCCTGTGCCCCCGACCCTGGGCTGGTGCCTACCAAGTTGGGGTCCCAGAGCACAGGCATTGTCCTCTCTCCCCCCCAGCTCCTCAGGCTGGGGGCTTTATGCCCGTTTATGCTGATTTCATCTTGATGGGGTTCTGACAGTGGGAGTCAGCACCCCTACTCCGTATTTTCAGATGAGGAAATAGAAGCCCTGGTTAATTTCCCCGCGGCCTTTCAGCTAGTGAGTGTCGGGCTAGGGCTCCAACCCTGGTTCCTGGGATTCTGAGACCAGGCCTCTGCCTGGTAATTTCAGGTGCGCAGGGCCTGTCCATTCATTCATTCCTTCAGCAGCCGTGTAACTGGACATCTGCTCTGGGCCTGCCACTGTTCCAGGCACTGGGGGTGCAGTGGTGACCTCGGCCCCAGCCCACTCATGTTGGCTTTCTGATGGGGGGAGACGGAATCACACTCAAGCCACCACATGCAGGCACAACGAGGGCCTGAGGAAGTTGCCCCTCCTTGTCCCGATCCCCCTTTCTTTCCTTTCATCTCTGCCTCACTTTGCCCCAGCCCCGTTGACCCTTGTGTTTCCTGACTATGCAGGCGTGCTCTTGCCTCAGGGCCTTTGCACTGGCTGCACCCTCTGCCCGCAGCTCCTTTTTCCCACTGGGCTCGCTCTCTCACTCTTTCAGCTGTTTCTTCAAATGTCCCCTTTTCAGCCAAGGCCCATTTTGACCCTCTGTTTAATCCTGAAAACCGTCAACGCCTCCTCTCCCTGGCTTTAATTTTGTCCTTTGCCCTTGTTCCCACTGGACATAATTCATATTTTCTTGTTTATTGTGTTTATTGTGAACAGAGGCTCTGTGAGGACAGGGATATCTGTCTTTCTCTCCCAGCTATATCTCTAGCACCTAGAACAGTGCCTGGCACACAGTAGATGCTTACTGTCTGCTGAACAAACGAATGAATGGCAGAGGGTAGGGAGACTCTTCCTCCGGAAGAGTCCTCTGGTTTGGGGGCTGTGGGGGGACTGGCCTCTGCCCCCAGTGAAGGCTGGCGGGGGTCCCCCTGCCTGGGCTGAGCTTCAGGGGCCGGAAGCCGAGTGGGCAGGAGCCCCTCAGATGCCTTGGGCAGGAATAGCCAGGACTTACTGCCCCTTGGGGGATCAATCGGATTAAATTTTAATCCTCCTTCCTTTCCTGCTGGTTCCTCTGAGAGGCGGACACAAGGGTCTGTCTCTAAATGCCCCACCGGCTGGAAAACGCAGCTTCCCTCCAGGCAGGGCCTGCGTGGCTGTTCTGCAGACTGGGCTCTGGCTCATCATCCCTTCGGGGCACGAGGACGAGGCGTCAGCGCGCATAGGGTGGGGAGGGGGGGTGGCTGCGTGGCGGGCCGGGCAGGTGCACACAGATGGCAGAACAGGAAACAGGGTTCTTCTAGGCCCCGAGGGGCAGGAACGGGCGCTGCAGGGCCAGGACTGGGAAAGGCCTCTTGGAAGCAGTGGGTGGGCCGTCGCCCCGAGGAGGGCATTCGGGCGCGGGGTCACAGCTCAGGCGAAGGCTCACAGAGGAGACAGGGTCTCCATTGATCTTCAGAGGGGGTGTGTCTGGGGTGGGAGGTGGAGGTCTGGTGGGTCTGGAAGGATGCTCACACTTTGAGTTTGGGTAAAACAAACACGAGCAGCATTCGTCAGCGCTAGCGAAGGATGTGTAAAGAAGGGACAACTGGCACAGCGCTGGTGCTCTAGGAATTTAGGGCAGTGGGCGATCCAGGTAGACGTCCTGGGGGAGACTTGAGCTAGGTCTGCACGATGGGCTCTGTTGGGAAAAGGTAGAAGGATATTTGCAGTGGAGAGGACTGTGGCCTGTCCGAAGATGGCGAGGAAGCAGAACTCCTGGAGGCCCTCTGATGGCTGAGGGTGAGAGGGAAATCAGAGAGTAGGACCCAGGTCCCCTTTGGTCTTCGATTTTAAGCATCTTACTAGTAAAGTTTTTTATCCAGTGTGATTATGACTGAGCAGGACAGAGACGAGCAATTCTCTTGGTAACGACCAAGACTGGGAAGCATGTTGTAGAGCATTTTGGGGGTCCAGGCACCCTGATTCTCAGCTTCAGACTCCCTTCCCACCCGAGTCGTGATTCAGGGCTTTCAGAGCAGCGGCTCAGGCCCTGTCCTGAGCCGGGCCCTTGCCTCTGCCTCTGCGTCTGGCCGTCCTAACTGCTCCTGGCATCCGGGGCTTCCTCCAAATTCCTCCGCCTACAGAGAGCGTCGTCCTAACGGACTTGTGAACAGGAGTCCACGAATTCCGCCTCACTCACTCAGTCGTCTCCGTCACACACCCGGGAGGGCTCTGGAAGGGGTCTTCTGGCTGCTGGTACAGACGAGGACGCCGGGCCTCGGGGGTAACTGCTCCCCGAAATGCTGTAGCACTTGGCCCCTGGACGCGGTGTGGAGGGCTGGGCAGCGGGGGCCTAGCGGGAGGTAGGGGCTGGGCTCCTGGCTTCCTGGGTACGTGGGTGCTGCCTTCACTCTGCAGTAGAGGAGGGTGAGGCCTGGAGCTCAGGCTGGAGCTGACGAGCTAGAATGGGGGCTCCAAGGGGCGGGGCGCTGGCCAGGGGGCTGGTCAGCGTGAGATCCGGCCGCCCTGCTCATCAGGAGCTGGGATAGCGTGTGTGTGTGTGTGTGTGTGTGTGTGTGTGTGTGTTGGGGGTACACGTGCGCATGTGTGTGGGTTCGTGTATAACTGTGGAAAGCTGTGCTCACATGTGTGCAAATGGTGTGCGTGGCTCAGCCCCGGTAGAGCCCGTGACTTCTGTGCGCTTGTGCATCCACGCACATATGTATGTGGACACACGTGTGTTTGGGTCGGCACGTGTAGGCGCAGCTGTGGTTACGTGTGCGTGGAGACACCCGGGCGTTTGTGGGTAACTCGTTAGCTATGTGGCACGTGTAGAGGCACGTGAGTGGCTGTGCGCACGTGTACGCAAAGTGGCTTGCGTGGGGCACGTGTGTGACTGTGTGTTTATACTTTTGCACACGCACGTGTCCGCTTGGGTACACAGTGTATTTGTGCATGCTGTGCGCGTGCATGTGTGAAGGCGTGTGTGTGTGTGAGTCGTCTGGTATGACACACGTGTGTACATGTTTGTACTCTTATAGATGTAGACGTAGTGTTTGGTCATGTGGGTCCACGGGGCTCGTGTGCACCTGTCTGCACAGGTGACTAAGGTCTTTCGTGCCCCAGGTGCTCTGGCCCCCGGGAGGCCAGGCCGCTCGGACCCTGGGGTCCCCAGCAGGAGGAGTGCCGTCTCCCTGTGAGACCCGAACCCCCAGTGTCAGGCAAGAGCCCTGGCGGCGGGTCGAAGCCAGGGGCGGGCGGTTTGTCCCGTCCTGTTGGCTTGTGCTCCTGATTTGTCCCCTGCAGCTGAGCAGGGTGACCTCAGGCAGTGACTTCCCAAAGGCTAGGCGCTGTGGGAGACCCGGTGGGCCTTGGCCAAGAGTTTGGCTTTGGTTCTCGTGGTGGCGAGAAGCCGTCAGCCGAGCGGGTGGGAGGGAGTTCCTAGTGTGGGTCTGAATCTGTGACCGTGCTCCATTCCAGGGTGTTGGGGGGAGCCTCCCCTCCATTTGCAGAGGGACATTAAAACAGAAGCGACAGCATACACTTTGTTCCTCGTAGAACTTCCTTGAAAAGGTCCTGGGAGTTTGGTACCCGGGGTGAGCGCGGCTGTCGCGCGGATGGGGAGACTAAGGTCCAGGCGGGTGAAGCGACTTGCCGAGGGTTAGAGCAGAGTGGACTCCCAGACGCGGGCCCCTGCTGGACAGATGTGTGTTTCTCGAAAGGCCTGCCTGTCTGGGGGAGGGGCCCAGGAGGCAGAACATCCCCCCAGCTCCCCGGGAGCTGACAGCAGATTTCGTACCCACCCCACACCCATACAAGCTGGACCCGTGAAGCCGGGAGCGGGAGTGTGGTAGCACGAGGTGGAAGAAGTGTCCCCGCGAAGACGTGAAGAGGTGGGGTGCCGGTTCAGGGCCTGCCTGTCCCAGCGTTTAGCTGCCACTTGAGCTGCGCGCTTTGGGTCGGCTGTGTGACCCCAGTCTCAGCTTCCTTGTGTGCAAATGGGGCTGATGCTAGAACCTTCCGCAGAGGGTTCCTGCAGGAATCCACACAGATGGGGCTTCTAGAGGATCCAGCCCCGGCACGTGTAGGGGGTCACCTGGTGTGAGCCGTGACCTTGTCGTTATTGTTGACAGCAATAATCATAACAGCCGGCCCTTACCCAGCTCCCACCGCGTGTCAGATCCTGATTTTCGCGCGGTACGTGTGTCAGCTCATTTAATTCTCTTAGTAGCTGCATGGGGCGGTGCTGATGTTATCCCCGTTTCGTAGATGAGGAAGCTGAGGCTCAGGGGTGGTGAAGGGACTTGCCCAAGACCACGCAGTTGGCAAGTGGGTCAGAGCCCAGGCTGGCTGGCCGTGTAGTCTTGCTCTTGGCCGCCCCGCTGCCCCGTGTTCCAGTGTTGCGGCATCTTTAGGACTGTTCTGTGGCAGGTTTCTTCTGGGTGAATCGTAGGTGTGCAGCCTTTTGGAAACTGAGTTGTGTTAAAAGGCCCCAGGGCCGCTCAGGGCTTAAGAGCAGAGCCTGGGGGAGGGTCCGTTAGGGAGCAAAGGAACTCTCACGCCAGGTGTATGACGGAGAGTTGGTGGCTCAGGGTACACCTGGCCGCCTGGGCTCCCCGTGGCTTTGGCAGGTAAGGAAGGGGCTCCTCCCTGGTCTCTTCTCCAGGGGCTACAGGAAGCCCCCTCCCCAGGTGCCTGTGTTCCTGAGACAGTGAAGATGTGGTTGAAGATGGAATGCACTCTGGTTCATACGACACACACAGGCTTCTTCTAGAGGCCCTATACGGGTCCCAGATCTGAGACCCAGGCCCAGTCGTGTGATGCGGCAGTTTCCAGTGGCCCAGTTGCTCCAGCCCTGCCCTTCCTGTGTTTGGCATCATTCCTTTATCTAGATGGGCAGTTGCTGCTGTTCCTGACAGAGCCTCATGAGTGCACACAAACTCCTATTGATCCTTCAAAACCCAGCTGTGTATCCCTCCTGTTACCTTTCTGGAGAGAGTGACTCTGACCCGCTTAATGCCTCCCCCGTATACCACACGTTCGTTTCCTGCCTGAGCATATTAATCTGCCGTCACTGCTCATGACCAGCTGCCCACTAGACTGGGTTCATTGTAGGCAGAGGCCGATATCATTCATTTTGTTTCATGCCCTGGTGCTTAATACAGAGTGAATGCTCAAATGTTCGGGAAGCTACCCTGTTCCCTCCTCGCCCTATACCTAGTCCTTCACTTGATCCAGCTAGGGAATTCTTCCATCTTTGATACCCCATGGCTGACACTTTCTGGCTTTGAGGTGTGGCCAGGCTGGAACCTCTCCCACTCCGCACACCCCCTCCCCCAATAGAAGACGCTGGACCCATGCCTAGTGGAGGCCCTGGATGGGACCAGCCCATATCTTTCTCCCCTCTTGGAGCTTGGAGATCAGAAAAAGGACGTTTCCTTACATCATCTTTCTGTGCCTCAGTTTCATCAGCTGTAAAATGGGGATACTCCTTAAACCTGCCTGACTTCGTGTTATGTGTGATTCAAGTATTAATAACGCGTGCCGTGTGCTCAGTGCTTGGCTCATAGTAGGTTCTCAATAAAATGGCCATCGTTACAGTAATAATTTGCCCCCTGCTCTCCCGGCCCCCAGCCACGCTCTGAGGCTGCTGCTCTCAGGGTTTTGGCTTGCGCAAAGGGGGCCGAGATCATGGCTTGCTCTTGGGTGGGCTGGGCCCAGGGCTCTAGGCGGAGCTAGTTCTAGGCGCCAGCTTGAGCCCACCTACATACCTACCCTCTGTCATGGGGGCTGGGGGAGAGGGTGAGGCTGGCCTGTTGCCAGCACCGCTCCTCCCTGCTACGACACCCGAAGCCTGGGCCTCGAATTCTGTTGTAAGCAGGGCTCTGGGTCACCCGCGTTTAGTGGGTCTGGATTTGGGGGTCATTGCGAGACGGTTTCGACCTGTTGATGGTGTCTTGCTTGGCTGGTCCTGCCAGCCCGTGCTGAGCCCTGGATGGTCTTCCTGAGTTTGGCTGAGTCAGGAGCACCCAGCCTTTCCTGGGTCGCAGGAGGGGCTCAGGTCTCCCACGTGTGCGCCGTGGGCACCCCGCTTTCCATCTGACAGAGACCCGCCCTGAAGTCATCACCTTCCACAGCTCTCTGGCCACCCCGTCCCCAGGCTGGCCCGGCCGAGCGGGCCCTGTGGTCCCTGCCTGGGGGCCTGGACCAGACACAATGTCCGCCTTCACGGCCAGGGGCCCCGGGGGTCCGGCCTGTTGAATTCGCAGCCGCTAAGCCCTTTCTGCCATATGTTCCTGTTTTCCTAATAAGTCCGGGTTGTGAGTGGGGAGGCGGGGAGGCCCCAGGGCAGCTCAGAAATAGTCACATGATTGTGAAATACAAGAATCCTAGAAAGGGTATCTCCCAGCGCCTCTATCTCGTCCTCCCTCCCCCTCCTCCTGCCCCCTGACTGCGGAGGTAATTGTAGACACCCGGCCGGCTTCCAAGGCGCAGGAAGGCATCTCGGGCCTGGCGGGAGCTGTGCCCGCCCCGGGCCCTGGGGGGCGTCAGGCTGGGGGCTTCAGGGGCCCGGCGCCAGAGGACAGGGTGCGTTTGTTCGAACCGAAACTTGGCGGGCTTGCCAGGGCCACTGCGGGGATGCTGAGGCCCTCTGTGTTTGTCTCCAGCCCCGGGAGGGCTTGTAGGGGGACCCTTCCCCGGCCCCGTCTCCGCCCCTGGGCCTGGACGGGCATGCTGGGCTGGGCAGCTGCCTGCTGTTCTCTGTGTGTGTGTGTGTGTGTGTGTGTGTGTGTGTGTGTGTGTGTGCTGGTGTTTTTTTTTTTTTAATTCCTCCTCTTCTCCGTCACCCTGCAGAAGAAGGCCGAGGCTGCACATCGGATTCTGGAAGGCCTGGGGCCCCAGGTGGAGCTGGTGAGCTGGGGAACAGGGTGGGGCGCTCTGGGAGGGGGTGGGCAGGGGGGCAGGTGGGGGTGAAGGGAAGGAGAAGTCGTCTGTTGCCAAGCCCTGCCCTGTCCTCGGAAGGGGGCACGAGATCCACCCTTTGGATGAGAGGGGCGGGCAGGTAGCGACGGGCAGGCCGCACCGGGGGTGAGAGGGGGTGCGTCGGCGCTCCAGCTACGCTCCCAAGCCCAGCCAGTCGGGCTGCAGGATTCACCAGCTGGAGTCCAGCCCGTTTGGCCCAGTTTATCGTGGAAAGCCCGTGCTCTGGGCCCGGTCCTCTGAGTTCAGCTCTCAGGTCTGCTACTTCATAGCAGGTGTCTTAACCTCTCTGTGCCTCAGTTTCGTCATCTGTAAACTGGGACTAATAATAACACACATCCCACTGGGCTGTAGTGAAGATTAACCACACTGAGTTTTGGAAAGCCTGACGGAGAGTAAGTGCTGAGCGTTAGTTCTTGCTGTTGTTATTGTTACTGTTGTCAGTATCGTTTGACTGATGGGAAGATGCCATGTCAGCAGCAGAGCTGGGAAGCAGACTCAGGCCTTTTCTCTCTCAGGCACCCATCACCCTATGTGTCACCAGAGATAGGAAACAAGGGAGCACCGAAACTCCCAGCTGGTGGCCTTGGAGTCCTGGGAGAAATGGCCAGAGTGCCCACCTGTCTGGGACTGTCGCTGTCCCGCCGAGCGGGTGGGTGCAGAACCACGGGGGGCAGCGCGTGGGGACACGCACACAGGGTGGATGCGAGGGATCCCCGTGCGTGTGCGCGTGTGCAGGCTGTGGGGCAGAAAAACATCGGACGCGTTTGGAGCCTAATTTTAAACTTGGCTTCACCGTGTGTTTGCCGAGTGGCCTTGGGAAAGGGACTCGGTTTTCTCATCTGTGAAATGGGGAAACCGAGGATCTGGATGAGGGAGCGCTGAGTTGGTGCGGGGAAAAGGCTCACTGGCGCAGCTCTTGGCCTGTGGTGAGCATTCAGTGGCGTGGACCCTTAGGAGGGAAGAGCTCTTTGCTCCGGAGTTTCTTCTGCAGTGACAGCTGCCCCTCAACCTGGGGTCCGTGCGCTTAGGCCACTGAGAAACTGTGAGCAGCTGGCCTCCTACCGCTCCCAGGTCCTCTCAGGGGGCAGAGCCAGACAGGGAGTGGGGGGCTCCTACGGCTCAGGGGCGGGCCCAGGGCCTCTCCTGGGGTGGGTGACAGGCTCCCAGCCTGCGGCCTGGCTCCCCTTTGGGCATGCTTTCTGGGATGTCTCTAGCAGCCTCTTTTTAAAAAAATTTAAGTAGCGTTATTGAGATGGGATCCACATGCCGTACAATTCACCCATTTAAAGAGTACAAGGTAGTGGGTTTTCGCACATTCACAGATGTGCACAGCCATCTCCATGATCGATCTGAGAACATTTCACCATCTCAAAAAGAACTTTGTTCCCTGAACTATCACCTCCTTATCTCCCATCCCCCCCTCCCCCCCACCCCCCTTCCGCCCCCTCCCTCCCAACCAACCACTAGTCTGCTTTCTGTCTCTATGGGTTTCCCCCTTCTGGACATTTCGTATCAGTGGAATCATACAATACGTGGCCTTTTGTGTCTGGTTTCTGTCACTCAGCATCCTGTCCTTAAGGTTCATCCACGAGGTAGCCTGTGTTGGTGTTTCATTCCTTTTTATGGCTGAATCGTATTCCATTGTACGGATGGACCACGTTTAGTCTATCCATTTATTCATTGGTGGGCGTTAGGTTGGTTTAGCTTTCGGACATTATAAAGGAAGTGGCTGTGAACAGTAATGTACAGGTCTCCATGTGGATGTGTGTTGCCCTTTCTCTTGGGTAGATACCTCGGCCTGGACCTGCTGGATCGTGTTCATTCTGTGTTTACTCTCTTGAGGAATTAATTACCAGACGGTTTTCCAGAGTCGCTCCACTGGTTTCCATTCCCACCAGGAAGCTGCTGTTCACCTCGGTTTCCCTTTCTTGCCAATGGGGCTGGCAGGACTAGAGGCGTTGCCCAGGCATTTCCAGACCTGGAGGCTCTCCCTCTCCCCTTTCCTGACCTAATTAGTCCTGGAGGCTCCTGGGTAGGGGGCTGGAGTGTGAAGGGAGCCGCTGAGAACAGCAGGGCATCTGCCGGGCTCACGATTTCAGTGATTCTTTCCTGGGTGTTTGGGGGTGACGAGGCTGTCCTCTGCTTGGTGGTCTCACAGTAGAGGCTTCCTCAAGGCTGGTGGCGCAGGAGACCGAGGTCTGGGGGGGCGGCGTGGCTGTCACCGGAGTGCTCTAGAAGCACTAGAAGGCGGTGGGCTCTTGCCTTGGTGGCCTTCCGTGGGGCTGGAGAGGGGCCTCACATTGCCAGGGCACCTGCTGTGTGTCAGGCTTGTGGAAGCGTCGCCATCCATTTTCTAGGTGAGGCTCAGAGAGGGCAGGGCCTTGCCCAGGGTCACACAGCACGAGACGAAGCGGGGAGGTGTGCTGAGCCCATGGGGTTGTGGCTGACCGCTTCTGCCCTGGTCTGCCCTCTGTCCTGGTTCCCACAAGGCCCGAGTGACCAGAGGCGTCCTCCAAGCAGAGGCAGCTCTGAGGCGCACCCTCAGCGGGGCCTGCTTCGGGCCCCCCAGGAGTCCGAGCTCAGGCCGGGAGGAAGGGCCCGGGGCTGCTCACCCCGGGTCTCGGGTCCCTGGGCTGCACCCCGGGGAATCCAATTCCCTGGAGGTGTCTCCCATCTGCAGCCCAGGGTACAGTCAGCCGAGGAAGACAGTGTTGAGCGCTCTGTGACCTCCCTGGTGGGGAGGCCTGGGCCCGGGAGAAGCCCACGTGGGAGAGGAAGATGATGAACGGCGTGGGCGGCTCCAGGCAGGGCTCTGCGCCCTGGGGACCAGGCCTGGCCCCTAGCGGGCAGCGGGGGGAGGGTGTGGGCAGCCCCATCCCCCCGCCTCCTCGCCCTGCCGCTTTGAGTACTGGTTTCCTTCCTGTTCAGAGGTGTTATTTTAAGAAGCCGTGTCACCAGAGGGCTGAGGGCCAGCGCAGACACTCCGTTTCTAGCAGCTCGTCCGCCTGGTTCTTCTGGGCCACCCGCCGGCCGCCTGCCGTCAGGTCTGGAGGGGACCCTCCTTCCTTCTCCCCGAGACCCAGCTTCTCTTCCTTAGTCACTTCTGTCTGGGGCCCTACAGTCTGGCACATCCTCCCCTTTGTGCTCCTTCTCCCTCCGATTAGTTGGCTGCACCCCCATTTCTAGAGGAGGAAATGGAGGCATGGAGGGGGCGGGCCTTCCTGCAGGTACCCTAGGCCCCCCAGCCTCGCTCCTCTGGGGTCCGCGGCAGGGACTTTCCCTCTTAGGTCTCGCGTCCCCTTGGCGGGGGCTGGAAACCTGGGAGGTAGCAGAGAAAGCTGCTGTGGGTGTGAAGGCCAAGGTGGCCACGTGGCCGCTGACTGGGGACATGCCTCCTGGGACAGAAGGAGGCCTTGCCTGGCCTTGTGTGTTCCCCCACCTGCAGGTGGCGAGGAGGGGCGTTAGGGGGGACGCCCTGTGGCCCCGCCCTCCCCTCAGCAGTGCACCAGCCAAGGAGGTGTCATGATCCTTCCTCACCCCCGACCCACTCACACGTCTTCCGAGGCGGCAGCCCGTCACCATGGCAACAGACAGCCAGCGGAGGCTGCCCTGGGCCCAGAGGCTTGCCTTCCCGCCCAGGTCTCAGTGTACCTCGAAGGATGCCCAGCAAGTGCCTCCTTGGGGGACAGCCCCTGTGGTCAGAGGCAGCGCACCCCACGGTGTTCTCTGACTTCTCCCTGGCCTTTTGCCGAAGGCCACCCGGAGGGGCACGGTGCTGTGTCCTCCTCTTACCCAGTGGGGCTGGAGGGTGAAAGTGATTCCTTCCCCTGCGAGTTTGGCGGGTCAGAGGCGGGCTGGGACCCCGCTGCCCTCCCAGAAGCCAGTCTCCCCTTTTCTGGCCCATCCCATTTTGTAGAAACGGGCCGCCCCCTCGCCCCCCGCCCATCACTGGCACCCGGGGTCTCTCTATGTGGTCCTTCAGCCCCTCCTGGCCTCCTTAGACCGTGGAGACTTTGCCATCTTTAAAAGCAAAAAAAAGCAGCTGAGTCGCCAAGTGTGACATTCCCTGGGCTACTCGAAAGCCCAGTGAGGTAGGTCCTATGTGCTCTACAGCCATTTTCCGTATGAGAAAACCGAGTCCTGGAGTGTTGAAGGCATGTGTCCAAGGTCACACAGCTAGTGAAACTGGGGCGCATCTGTTCCTGGAAACCGAGCCTTTAAGCCACACTCATTCCCGCCCGGCCTGTGTTTTATTGGCTTGTGAGGAACGTAAAGGACTGGGTGCAGAGTCACCTGGGGTTAAACGTGGGCATCTGATGCCCTGGCATTCAGCACAGGCATCTCTGTGGGGCTCCTTGCTGTCCTGAGATGTGGGCTCTCCACCATGTGCAGTAACGTCTTGCCCCTCTCTGGTTGGGAAGTTTTGCAGTGAGTCTGACGGTGGTCTCCCCTGTTGCCTTCCTGTTCAGACACCCAGAGTGGGGGTGGGGAAACCTCCCCATTTTGAGCCAAGCACCTTGGAAGGGCGGCTGACCCAGTGTGGCGGGACATGGCCTGTGCTAGCCGTGAGGCGACCTCTCCATCCCAGGTGGAGCAGCTGGCCTTGGGGCCTGCAATTGCCTGGGTGATGGTGAACTGTCACGGAGGGAACCTGGGGGACACTGGGAGAGAGGCGCCGTTTTCCTCAGCCAAGGCTGCCTGTGATTCGCAGGGCAGCAGAGGCCCCTCCTTGAGGACCCTGCCCTGTCCACAGAGAGCAGGAGGCCTGTCCCTGGGGACACGGCAGGTTGGCCCTGTGGCCATGCTGCTTGTGGGTGGTCCCCATCGGCTGGGATGATGTCAGGAGGTGTATTCAGGTCCATGATCAGGGAGAAGTTCAAGGGTGGGGCCTGATGTGCCCTCTTCCCTCACCCCGGGGCCCTGCCCTGAGGCTTCAGGACACCACGTCTCCATCTTCACCTGCCCAGCCTGACCCGTCACACTCTGTACCTGGTTTTTGTACCACAGTCATCCATGGCTGTCTGGGAGGCTCCTGCTACCTGTGTGGGTGTGTGAGACAGAGAGGGGGAAGGAGGGAAGAGGGAAGGGAAGAGAGGGCAACACAAAAAGAGACACACAGAGACATAAAGAGGGGGACATGCAGAGAAGGGAGCAAGCAGAGAAAGGGCAAACCCCTTCCTCCAGGGCTGGAGCTGAGAGGCGGGATGCCTCATCTCTTACCAGCCAGAGGCAAATGTTTTAACTTCTCAGGGACTAGATTTTCTCACCTGTAAAATGGGGATGGTAATTGTATCAGTCAGCGACTGCTGTGTAACAAATCAGCCCCAAACATAGTGGTTTGAAACAACAACATTTTGCTGTTTTCCGCGAGTGTAGAAGTCAGCTGAGTAATGTCTCTCGACTGGGCTCAGCTCACTCACATCTGTGGGCAGCTGGGAGGTCAGCTGGCGGCTCACGGTTTTGCTGGGATGGTGCTGCTGTCCTCCATGCAGCTCTCTGCCAGGCTACACTTGGTCTCTTGACGGGGGTTGGGGGGGGCAGGTAAACAAGAGAGGAAGAAAGAGCAGAAACGCCTCGTCTACTTTCATGAAGTTTGCATCTGTCCCATTGGCCAAAGCCAGGGCGTGAGTGGGGACGGGGGGAGGGGCAGGAAAAATTGCTTCCACGAATGCAGTCACTGCACCCTGATGGTGATACTGACCCTGAGACTTCTTGGACCTCTCAGTCTGCCAGGCTCTGGGCTGAGGGCTTGCACACATTACCTCCTTTGATCTTCACGACGACTCTCTGAGTTTAACCCCATTTACAGATGAAAACCTGGGGCACAGATGGCTTGAGTAGCTCACCCAGAGACACACAGCTGGAAAGTGGCAGAGCCGGGATGCGAACCCGGGGGTCAGCCCCTAACTGCAACGCTGCCATCCAGCCGGGAGATAACACACATCGAGCTCAGCTCTTGCCCCATCGCAGATGCTGCAGCAACTTCCTCCTTTCCATTTGCGGATTTGTTGCTGTGTGTGCACCCAGTTCATTCATTTCTCACTGCTGTGCAGTCTTCGAGGTGTAAACGCGTCCTAACTTATTTCTTCCTCTTTCTGGAGGTGGACACTTAACTTGCTTCTAATGCGTTGCTGTCATGAACAACGCGGTCCGGGCATTCTGGCGTCCATCTCCTGGCGGGACACAGTGCCCGACCGCTTCCAGGGCTTCCGCGGTAGGGGAAGGGGGTCGTAGGGCACGCGCATCTTCATCCTTTCACATCTCCGGGACACGTGTACCTGCGTACGTTTCTATCGGCCATGTGCACGCCTTCCAGTGTCCTCACGTCTTCACCAGCCCCTGGCACTCTGGCTGTTTTATCTTCTGCCGGTCAGCGGCGGTGACGGGGCATCTCACGGTGCCTTGGCAGTCTTCCCCGTTCAAGACCATTGCTGATCTCAGCTTCCCTGGGATGTGTGTGCTTGTCCCTGGGCGCTCAGGCCAGCCCTGCCCCGTGCCCTGCAGAGCAGTCACGGCAGCCACTGCGGTGAGGGCTCCTGGTACCCACAGCTGTGCCCAGAGCGTTACAGCCTGTTCCTCGCCGGGGCTGAGGGCTGGGTCCCCGTGTTCCGTTTCATGCCTGCCAGCAGCTGGTTCCCACACCAGTGGATGACTCCCTGGTGCCAGGGCCTGGGGCGCTGCGGCTGAGGGGCCCCAGGGCTCTGCAGTGGGGTAGTAGCCGGCCCAGCTCGCACCGGCTGCCCACAGCCCAGGCCCGGCTCCGACGCGCCTCCCTGTCTCTTTCCTTGCAGCCATTGTACAACCAGCCCTCCGACACCAGGCAGTATCATGAGAACATCAAAATGTGAGTACCCGTGGGCAGCCGTGCAGATGCACAGCGGGGTGGGGGCCTGGGGTGGGATGTGGGTTCTCAGTTCCCAGCGGGCTCCCAGCCAGGGCCAGGTGCTGGAGGAGGGGATGGAAGGGGGCAACCTGGGCAAGAGTTCCGGGCGTAGGATGGAGAGGCCTGTGAGGCCAGGGGAGGGGCAGAGGGCGTGGCCCCGTGAAGCTCTGGGAACAGACCTGGGCTTGGGGAGGGCGGGCCAGCTGCACGCACAGCTCTGGAGAGGTAGAGGAGGGGGGCTGTTAGAGGAGGAGCAAGTGGCCGGGCGGGGGCGGCCGTGGAGCAGGCAGGGGCCCGTGGTGTGGCCTCTGATGGAAGCACATTCGGGACTGCCCGATGGTCTGCACAGGGCGTCCGTCTGTGGCACAGCCCAGTGTGGGGCAGCTGGGAGCACTGATCCAGACCCAGAGGCTTTGGAGGGGCCGATAGGACGTATCCCAGTGACGGGGCCTTTTCCCAGATGGATGCTAGAAGCGAAAAGATATCAGTGAACGGCCCCCCACAGTTGGTGTGGGCCGAGCTGGCAGAGCAGGGACAGCCGGACCGTGCTGGGGACCAGTGGCTTTGTGTGTTTAAGCTGGGAGCCAGGTACTGGAGGCGTGGCTGCCGGAGGGGGCGGGCTTTTTTCTCGGGACGCATTAGTGGGAGCATAGCCTCCTCGGCTGAGGAGGGGATATTACCTCATGTTGTTAACCAGGAGCCCAGAAGGTAAAAGGGGTCCTGCCCTTGAGGAACGTGTGGCTGCGAGGACTCCGGGACTGTTAGCTTAGAGGAGACCCTTTGGGATCACAATCATTGAACTGTTCAAGGTTCCTTTTTTTTTTTTTTTGCGGTACGCGGGCCTCTCACTGCCGTGGCCTCTCCCGCTGCGGAGCACAGGCTCCGGACACGCAGGCTCAGCGGCCATGGCTCACGGGGCCCAGCCGCTCCGCGGCATGTGGGATCTTCCCGGACCAGGGCACGAACCCATGTCCCCTGCATCGGCAGGCGGACTCTCAACCACTGCGCCACCAGGGAAGACCCCAAGGTTCATTTTTTTTTTTTTTTAACATCTTTATTGGGGTATAATTCAAGGTTCATTTTTGTGTGACCTCAGGAGGGCGGTGCTTAGCTGGTCCAGTGGGCAGTCAGTCCAGTTTGGTCTGATTGTCTGAGCTTCCTTGGGGTGGAACTGCAGGGTGTACGTGCAACAGTGAGCTCCCCATCCCTGGAGGCATGCAAACCTCCCGATGGTTTTAAACTCCCTGGCTCTGGACTAGTTGTTGCAGAGGTCCCTTCTGTTGTAGTTTCTGGACTCGAGTGACTAGTCTAGGCTCTGGTGACCAACACGGCCACCCACCCCCGAGTCTCTGATGGAGGAACCTGGAAAATCCCGTGTTGACAGCAAGGTCCTCGGCCCATTTGGGCTCGAGAGCACCTGCCGAGGATGCGTCACCTGTATTGCCAGCCGTCACTCAGCCTGTGGCTGGCAGGGGCTGTGGAGTGTCCTGTACTGGGAGCACTGGTGTAGTGCTAGGCTTTCTGTGTCCCATGTGGCCTGTGCTTTTGTCTGGCCTTAGAGCGTGTTCGCTGCTCAGGTACCAAATCCGTCTCAACTTTACACGGTTTATTTTCCAATCGGGCCACCGTAGTCTTTATAAGCTTCCTGGGACCTGCCTCATCGTGGGGACAACTGCTGGGAGTGGGGGAGGCCCAGATGGGTGTCAGGTGAGGACAAGGGGGCCTTTCGGGCCTGTCACAGCTGGTTTAGGCGATGGGGGTGAGGTGTTCTCATCTGGGCAAACCTGCTGGGAACATTCGCTCGTTCAATACACACTTGCTACACTTACTATGTGCCAGGCCCTGTTCTAGGGACCTGGGGATTCAGCTGTGAACAAGACAAAGTTACCCATACTTTCATTAAGTTTTATCTAGCAGGGGAGACAGAAAACAAGTGAGTTAATAAGTGAATAAGAAAACGTCAGCTAATAAAAAATACTGGGGTCACATAGCTATCTTAAGTTCTTTATGCTTTAATATACCTAGTTTTATTTTTCCTTTCAGCATAACAATTTTGATAGCAATATTATTACACTGAAACTTTTACATAAGTTTTTTCACTAAACTAAAAATGAGTGATGTTTTAAGCCGAATAATGTGGATGATTTCAGGCTATAAAAACAGCCACAGAGTCCAAACAGCAAAGGAAAAAGGTATCCCTACAAATAATACGAGCAAACAAGTAGAATACAACTCTAAGCTTACTGAACCAACGCCCTATTTTTATATCCCATAATCTTCCTCGGAGGATGGCTCTGGTCTACTAGAATGCATTTTGGCTATGTAAGTAACCGCCTAGTGAAATTTGTTCCAAATCTAAGTCACAGATGAACAGATGTTTAAGTGTAAAACATAGAGGTAAATAATTTTAAGATTTTTCCTGTTATAAGTGGTCAGCTTTATGTTAGAAAAATGTATTTGTAAGCAAGTTATTTGAACTGATTTCTTCTTAGAACTTTCATTTTTTTTCATAGTTTGCCTCTGAAATCCTAATCACTTCTGTAATTTTAATTTCAGTGTGGTCATCATTAAGTCAGTGCAGTCATGTACTTTAAAAAATGCTGTGAAGATGGCAAACAGGGTGATGGGAGAGGAAGTAAGGGGGGACTTTAGCCAGGGAGATCAGGGCAGGACCTAACAGTTGAGGGAACCTTCGGGGACTGTGCAGCAGCGGGAGTGTAGTCCCCCCAGGCAGGTAGAAGAGGCAGTGCAAAGGCCCTGGGGCTGGACGGAGCAGGCGGGTATGTCCCAAGGGGGTAGGTGAGGGAGAGGAAGGTGCCAGCCGGATCCCCCAGAGCTGGTGAGGGCTTTGGGTTTTATCATCTGTGCGAAGGGAGGCCAACGATGAAGTTTATGCTGAGAAGTGATTGGATTGGATTTTGGGGAGCCGATGGGCCAGGGGCATGTTGAGAGCCCCAAGCATCTGGCTCATGTGGCTGGTCACTTACTACCAGTGCCTTGGTTGCCCCATCTGTGAGATGGGTTGCTGAAGATTCAATGAATTACTGTCCCTGAAGTGCTGAGCTCGGTGTCAGGCGTGTAGGAAGTGTTCTGTGATTTTTGTTCTTTTTACTTTATCAACAGAGACCAAGAGTTATCCCTCAGTCATTCATTCAAATATTTATGAGCACCTGCTCTGTGCCAGCCGCTGTTTGGGTCCTGGGGAGACAGCAGTGGATGAGGCCCGCCATTCTGGTGCTGCAGAGGGACCATAAATAAATACGCCTGTGATAGAGAGACAGCTTGATAAGGACAACAAGACAGATCAGGGCGCAGCGCTTCACCAGGTCACCCCAGCCGGGCCTCCCAGCCTCTCTCCGGCTGCTGTAATTGCCGCCAGGTGGAAGGTTATCCCCTCCCCAAGGGACCTTGCCCTGTCACTTTAATTTCTCAGTGTTTGCGCGCTGGGGCCGCGGAGTTAAAGTTAATTTCACGCTTGACTTCCTGCTGCACTGGCAGTTGCGGATGTGTTGAAGTCACCTGTACCCACCTCAACTGCTGTCCTCTGCCACCTGCCTCTTCGGGAGGTGTGGGGATGGCCACCCCTGCTCCCGGCGGGGTCGGGGACGGGGTGGGGGGGCGGGTGACTCACTGTGGGGTCTTAGCCCCAGGCCTCGGGACTGACTCCTCAGACCTCCCAGGCTTTGGGAAGCAGGGGAAAGGGCAGGAGATGGGGGCGGGGGCAACCCCAGAGCCGCATCAGCCCGTGCTCCGTGGAGGGACTGGCCTCCTCTCTGCAGGCCGGACCTGCCGGGAGAGCTCGGAGCTGAATTCACTGGGTTGGGGAGCCCACAGGTGATTCGGTGAAAGGGCATGGGATTGAGGCAACGGTGATGGTTGAGGCTCCTGTGTGTTCTGCTGTGGCCACCCCTTCACCTGGTGTCCTCTCCTCCCCTCGGGGCCTGGAAGCCTGCTAGCTCCTGGTAGCTCTTCCTTCCCAATTTTCTTGTCTTCAGACTGATTTTTCCCCTCCTCAGCCCTCGCTGAGGGCTGGCTGATGCCCTGGGGCCGTGCAGGTGGAAAGGGTGCTCAGGACCCAGGTTACTGTTAACAGGTCCTTGTGGTCTTGCTCTGGAGGTTCAGAGATGTTAAGTAACTTCCCCAGGGCCTCACAGCCAAACTCCTAGACCAGCCCAATCTGCGCACCCACCCTGCTTCCCTCTCCTGGGTCTGCAGTCCGGACTCTGCCTCTCGCTAGCCCGGTGACCTCGGGCAAGTCACATCACTTAGCTTGTCAGTAAGTTGGTCTCCTTGGAGTCATCTTGCATGAGAAAAGTGCTTGGCCCCTAGTAAGCATGTTTTGGACCATCAGTCACCCCAGTCTGACAGGCTTTTCCCAAAGCATTCAGGGCCCTGCATGGGCTGCTTCCCCCACAGTCAGGGGTCTGGCTCTCCCTGAACGCCCCTCCTCACTCCCTTCAAATTCACTGTCACCCTTATTCCCCCGGAACCCAGTATTCTCCTCATTTCCCTCTGCCCACCCCATTCCTTTACTTCTCCCAAGCTTCATCTCAAACCTCTCCTCCTCCAGGAAGCCTCCCCTGATTGCCCCCACACTTTCCTTTTTCAGAACTCCATAGACCCCAGGGCCAGTCCCACCCAGGGCCTGGCCAGACTCTCCTTGAACGTCCACAGACTTTCCAACTCCTTTTTCCTCCTTCCTGGTTCCCATTTCTCCCCCTAGTCCAGTGTCAGCCGACAAGGCCCGTATGTCTTGACAGGCTGTGCTTTTTTAAACCCTGCCTTCTCCAGGAGATTGAGATATCCTTTGCACCCTATAAATGCCTCCACCGGCAAACTCATCACATTGCTGGTCTGTCGGTCCTTCCAGAGCCCTCTGGACTCTGTTCCCTAATTTTGGACAAAATCTCAGCAGAGAAGATTTGTCTGCAGTATGCCATTAGCAGCTGCAATACCTAAACACTTCTTGGAACAAAATAAACACTCAAAAAGTGTTTGCCAGAAGAATGTTGGACAAGTGGTCACCCCAAACCAGATGTCTAGGGGCTTGCGAACCACGCAGATGCATGCCTCCAGGGCGGGAGGCGGTAGGGAGTGGTGAAGCCTGGGGTGAGTGGTGAGCTCCTCACGCTTTTAAAGGGACAGTTAGTTCTTAGTTCCTCGTCTGTAGCCACGAGGGAGCGTGGCCAGGCTGCCTGATTTTTTTTTAAAGAGAAGCTTTATGTTGAGCTTTTTATGCAGCAGCTTCTGATTTTCAATACTGGCAACAAATTCAGATTTTTTAGAAAGCACCGCAGTCCAAACACAACAGTCTCACGAGCTGGCTCCACTCCGTGCACTGCGCCCATTTGCAACCTGTGGACTTGACATTTGTCCTCTTTGGCAGTAAGCGGATGCTTCTGGGTGCCAGCCACGGTGCTTGCTTTGGAAGGAAACCCGGATCAGCAAAAGGGAGAATTCGTGCCCTCTGGTAGCTGTGGGGAACAGAGGCGGCTCCGTGCATCACCTCTGCCCCCACGAGTCTTTGCTCTCACCGAGGCCTCTTCAGCTCGAAGTCACAGCACCGTGCTTGTCGAAGCTGTTACAGGCTGTGCAAGTTTCCTCGGGCTGCCAGAGCCTGTCCCAACCACCTGGGTGCCTAAAAACTAGAACAGTTCATTTTCTCTCCGCTCTGGAGGCCAGAAGTCGGGAATCCAGGTACCGGCAGGGCCTTGATCTCCTGCAGACGCTAGGGGAGGATCCTTCCGTGCGTCCTCCAGCTTCTGGTGTCTGCTGGCTTCCTTGGCGATCCTTGGCCTGTAGACGCTTCACTCCAGTCCTCCGTCTTCACGTGGCCTTCTCACTGTGTCTTTTCCTGTCATCTTCCCTCTGTGTGTATCTGCCTCTCTGTCCAAATTGCTCCTTTCTATAAGGACACCAGGCATATGGGATCAGGGCCACCCTGTTGACCTCATGCTAACCTGATGACCTCTGTCATGACCTGATTTCCTGATGCGGCCACATTCTAAGGTATTGGGGGTGAGGGGTCAGGACCCCAGCATCTTTTTTGTGGGGGGACACATTTCAATTCATAACATACACCAAGCCCCCTGCTAGCTCTCAAGTAAATTGTCTTTGATCTCACTATGGCATTTCAACATAGGTCTTGTCCCTCTTTTTTTTTTTTTTTTTTTTTAAGTCTAATTTAAAATAGCTAGATTTACAGGAGCATTGCCGAGGTAGTACAGTGACGGGGGTTGGTTGCAGGAACCCCGTGGATACCAGAATCCGCGACGCTCAAGTTCCTTATATAAAGTGGCACAAGTGCTGTCGGCCCCGTATCTGGGGACGTGGAGCCCATGGACCGTACTGAGAATTCCCCGTGTACCCTCCACCCAGCATCCCCCAATGCGAATATGTGACGCGAACAAGGTACATTTATCAAAACTACGAAAGGGACAGCGGTACAGTCCTATCAGCTAAACCACAGACTTCCTTTGGATTTTCCCACTAATGTCCTTTTTCTGGCCCAAGATCTGATCCAGGTTCCTGCTTTGCATTTCGTCCTCATGTCCCCTTGGTCTCCACTCTGTGATCATGTCTCAGTCTTCCTCGATCTTCCTGACCCTGACCCTTTTGAAGAGGACTGGTCAGGGTTTCTGCAGAATGTCCCACAGTTTGGGTGTGTCTGATATTTTCTCAGGAGGTCGCTGGGCTTGTGGATTTGGGGGAAGAGTCCCACAGAGGTGAGGGGGTGCCCTTCCCATCATGATCTATCGGGAGCACCCGACACCCCTGACTGGTGGTGTTTATGTCACTACAGGTGGTGTTGACCTTGCCCCCTTGCTCAGGGAGGTGTCAGCCGTGTCTCCACCGTTGAGTTGCTGTCTTTCCTGTCCCTACTCTGTGCTTGAGAAGCAGGTCACCATCCAGCCTACTGTCAGGGGGAGGGGAGTCCAGCTACACCTCCTGGAGGGGGAATAGCAAAGAATTTGTGGGCACAAGTTAAACTGCCACAATGATTAGTAAATGTTTGGGGGAAATGCTTCGAGGCTGTGCAAATTTCCTGTCTCTCCTCAAAGTTTTGCCGACCGATTTCACGTTCATGCAAGGGTCTAGCCTGCGGTAATTAGCACCGTGGTATCTAATAGTGATTTTCAACTTCCCTCAGTCCTTCTCCGTTTATTAATTGGAATTCTGTAAGGAACATTTGTCCGTCCTCCCTCCTTTATTTATTTATTCGGTCATTTATTTATATCCGTGTGGATGCGTGGTTATTTATTTTATTCTTCGGGCTATAATCTAGTGCTAGCGTTATTTATTTTGCCTCTTAAATTGTTCCAGCTTTGGCCGTCGGAAACTCTTTCTTTACTTAAAAATGTTCTGGGCTCATCTTGTATATTTCCTGCCGCAGCTCTGGATGCAGCCATTCCTCCAGGGAGAAATGGCTCTTTTTTTTGTTTTCCTTTGTCCGTACTGCACGTGCAGCATGTGAGATCCCAGTTCCCTGACCAGGGATCGAACCCACGCTGCCTGTACTGGAAGCATGGAGTCTTAACCACCAGACTGCCAGGGAAGTCCTGAGAAATGACTCCTTTTATTGGAGAATGGGGTTAGACACCAAGACCCTGGTGCTAGTGGGCTCATTGCTCTGGGCTGTCATTGCTTCTTGGCCTTCTCAGCTGCCGTCTCCAAGTCCAAACCCTCTCCATTGCCCCGACCCACAAGGCCCTGTACAGCCGGCCCTGCCAACCTCTCAGCTGTCCTCCTCCTTCCTGTCGCTCCCCTCTGTCCCTGCCCAGCGCTCTCCAGCCACATGGGTCTTCTGTCTGTTCTTCAGACGCTCTGAGTTTGTTCCCACCTTAGGGCCTTTGCACTCCCAGTGCCTTCTGCCAGGAGTGCATCTCCCCCTGGATCGCCCCACAGCTGGGTCCTCCTGGTGATCAAGATATCAGCTCGCAGCCGTCTCCGAGAGACTTTTCTGCACCCTGGAATCTAAAATAGCTACACCCTCCCCTCCCCCAGTCACTATCCCACCCTCCACATAAGTTCCTGACTCCAGGATTATCTTGCTTATTGTCAGTGTGGCCCCTCTAGGCGTCACCTCCGTGAGGGCTGGGGACTTTGTCTTGTTCACCTTTATGTCCCCAGGGCCCCAAACAGTTCCCGGCGCAGAGTAGGTGCTCAGTAAACGTTTGCTGAATGACTGAGGAGATGAATGCACAATGCTACTGCTCCCATTATTCGGATGAGGAAACTGAGGCTGAGACCATCTGAGATTTGTTCAGAGACACCTTGCTGTGGAATGAGGGG
This sequence comes from Stenella coeruleoalba, assembly GCF_951394435.1. Taxonomy (NCBI): domain Eukaryota; kingdom Metazoa; phylum Chordata; class Mammalia; order Artiodactyla; family Delphinidae; genus Stenella; species Stenella coeruleoalba. The sequence goes on along the minus strand of NC_137160.1, from coordinate 84,069,851 downwards.
TTGTGGTCTCAGCCTGTGTGACTGAGGACCCCCAGCGCCCGTCCTGCTGGGGAGGGGGAGGCTGATGTGAAGTATCGAGACCTCGAGGCGGGAGGCCTGGCCCATGGGAGGCGAGACCGGAATGACCCAGGGAGCTGAGGGTCCCCTCACTGACCCTCCTGGAAGTGGGCATGGCCTTTCCTTGTCAGGAGATGGGTGGAGACAGGGCTGAGCTTGGCTGGGGTCCGCAGGTGAAGAGGGACCATGCGGGCCCAACAGCATCTCCGACTTGAGACCGGGTAGTGGGGATGCCGACCTCCTGCTGGAAATCACTGCGAGGCCTGGGGACCCTGGTCCACCCGGGGACGAGGTGTGCTGGCAGACCCCGACAGCCGCTGGGAGGTGGGTCTCTGAGGCCGTGGTGTCTGTTTGCGGGGGACGAGGGAGCAGAGAGCGACTCCCCACGGGGTCCCCAGGGCAGGTTGATTTCAGGCCCTTCAGCCCCCGGGAGGCGTGTGTTGGGGGCTCTTCCTCGTCCGTCAGGGCCTGGAGTGTCCTCCTCTTTGTCTTCTTCCTGAGGTTGGGGTCCTGGGGGCCCACAGGTGCCACACCTCCTGGAGGCTGGACGGGGCGGGGCTCCTGGTCATCAGTTTGTAAGCTTTTGGTAAGAGTTTGGACGCGGCTGAGAATGTGAGCAAGTCGGGGGACCCCTCCCCAGAAAAGTTGATCTTGCTGTACACCTGGCTGGGGGGCAAGCAAGTTCACGGGCCTGGTGGGCTCTCCGGGGCCCGTCTGTGACCCCCGCAGGCCCCAGCTGCTACACGCTGCTGTGCGTCGGAAGTTGTGGGGAAAGGGCCGGGGGGAAGGGGGTGCTTGGGGGTGAGTCTTCCGTCCTCTTCCGTATTGGTCCGCATCTCTGAGTCTCCCTCTGCCTCCTTCTGGGCCTCCATCCCCCTTAATTTGTTTTTTACTTTATTGAAGTATAGTTGGTTTACAACATTGTATTAATTACTGCTCTACAGCAAAGTGATTCAGTTACACATATATGTACATTCTTTTTAATATTCATTATGGTTTATCACAGGATATTGAATATAGTTCCCTGTGTTATACAGCAGGACCTTGTTGTTCGTCCATCACCCCCCTTTCTTTGAATCTTGTCTTCCTCTGCCTTTCGGCCTGTTCTCTCTCTCTCTCTCTCTGTCTCTCTCTCTCTCTCTCTGCCAGGCCCCAGGCCCCTCTCCCTCTGTCCTCATTTGGGATCTGATCTCATCCACCTCTCTGTCGCTCCCTCTCCTTCTGTCTCCCTGCCTTCCTCTGGAGCTCTGTCTGTCTTTTTATTCTCCCTCATTCCTCGTCTTGGTGTCTCTCTCCTGTGCCTCTCTCTCTCTCTCTCTGAACAGCCCGCATCTCCCCGGGGGGAAGCGCCGGCTGCCCTCTGAGCCCGCAGTGCTGTGTGTGGCCTCCTTGGTTGAGGGCTTTGATGGCGAGAGGGGTCTGGCTTCCCTGAGCCGAGGCATGAGACCCCTCAGGTGCTTCCTGGGCTTCCTGCTGTGCTGGCTCCCACCAGCCTGTCGCTGGCTTGTCCATGTCACCATGTCACCCCCACCCCAGGGGGACAGAGCAGGGGCTTGGTTGGAGGTGGCTTGGGGTCACAGAGGCCAGACCCCAAGACCCTGCCTCTGTGCAGCTGCAGGTCTCGGGGGCTTGGTCTCCCCGGCCTGCGTTTCTAAGGCTGTGGCAGTTTCTCTGTGGCCAGTTTCCCGTGGCAGGTGCGGCTGACGGGAGAGGGGAGCCTGGATGCGTGTAGGGGTGATGGCAGCTCCGGGGAGGGCAGGAAGACCTCGACCCCCTTTGGAACGCTCTTTTCTGCAGGCCACGCTCAGCCCAGGTGTGGGTGGGGACACGTTGTAGGTGACGGGGGAGGGACACACATTGGCAGTTCGTGGGTCACCCTGGGGGGGGGCTACGGATGTGCCTTAGCTCACCGGGAGCCAACAGGGGCAAGTAGGGGCAAACTTCAGCAAGGGACGGAATTCCTGAAAGCCTGCATTTCTGACCTGCCCGGTTGGCTATTTCCATCCTCCTTAGAAACCAGGCGATGCGGAAAAAGTTAATCTTGTACTTCAAGAGGAGGAATCACGCCCGGAAACAATGGGTAAGTCATCACCTCGTCCCCCACCCCTGGGATCTCTTCTGCTGCCCCCTCCCCTCCACGGACCAGGCTTCCTTGAGAGCCGAGACCGTCCAGGCCACTCAGGCCACACCCACCGGGATCCCTGGGTTCTGCAGCTCATTCCTGCGTGTCCAGGGTGTGAAGAAAAGCCAAGGGCAGTGAGAGAAATGGGAAAAGACAGCAGCTGCTTCCGTGAAGCTGGGGGCTCAGGGCTCGGCTGCCTCAAGGAAGCTGGGGTGTGAGTGGGTGGGGAGGCTGGGAACTGTGCCCCTCCTTTTCCAGCCTGGAAGGGGAGAAAGCAAAATGTTGGCCGGGAAAATTGGTTCCTTGTCATAGGCCCTACTGTGGCTATTTTAGGCAGAAAGAGAGAAGTTTGTTGGCAGAGGTGGAAGACTGGGGTGGGCTGTGTGCTGGGTGGCGGTGACTGCAGGGCGCTCCCTGAGAAATGAGCTTTGCCCAACCCGCTGTGCCCATTCCGGGCTCGGGAAAATTCGGGCCCAGAGAAGCAGTGAGGCCCCCCTTGCTTAGAAAGTGGTACGGCCTCCTGCATCCCACCGCACACTCTGCCGTCTCAGCTGGGAGGCATGACCAGGGCAGGGGGAGCACATGTGAAAGAACACCTTTTGTTGTGGTTTAGGGTGGGGGTTTACGTCACCGATTCACTGGGTGAGGTTAGGGCTGAGTGATGGAGGGGGAGTTACCCATTAGTATTCTTTCAGCTGTGAGAGGAAGAAGCAATGGCTCAGATGGGCTTAAACAGTAAAGGAGTTTGTGTAGCTGATGAAGTCCACTGAGTGGAGTTCAGGAGTGGTTTGATCAGGTTGCACCTTCACTTCTATGCCGTTTTTCTTCAAGTCTGCATATTAGGACATTGACAAGCTGGTTTTCCTTTGGGACCTGAATTTCTACAGCAGGTTTGAGTCCTTCTAGAGCCAGAGACAGAGCTGCTCTTTCTCAGACCATCTCACAAAAGCTCTGATTTCACCACTTGAGGGCCTCGGTCCCTCTGAACCAGTTTCTGAACCCACCCTGCTCTGGCCTTAGACCTCGGCTGGGCCCTTGGAGAAGGGATACATTTCTGGCCCACATGCTGGGCGACTGGGAAGCTGGTTGGGCGGCACCCTAGACCCCAGGGCCCCACGGGGTGAGAAGTGGTGGGCTTCCCTTTTCTTTCCAACCTCCTCAGACTCCCACATTGACTGGATGGTGACCAGAGGCGCCTGGCTGGATAGATGGGGTTCATGAAACGGGGCATCCCATCTCATTCATTGAGTTAAGAAATATTTACTGAGCACGTGCTGTGTGCCTGAGTGGAGGAGACGCAGTGATAGGTGCCGTGCAGAGGGATGGGGTTGGGGACAGCCTGGATATCCGACCACGGTACTGAGAGAGGAATGACCAGAAAGGACCACCCGTGTGAATATCTGGGGGTGTGAGGGTCAAGGAGAGGGCGCAGCAAGTGCAGAGGCCTTGAGGCAGGAACTGGCCTGGGGGGCAGCACAGGACAGCATGCAGCAGGCAAGCCTGAAGTACAGGGCACGCGTGGGGGGCTGGGGTCGAAAATCATGGGCGCCAGGTCACCTGGAAATGGAATGTCTAGATTTTACTCTAAATACAGTCGGACACTTATTCTTGATGTATTCTTAATAAAGAATACAAAATCTTTAAGAATTTTTAGTTATTCGGAAAATTTGACAGTGATACAGGAAATCTGACAGAAAAGTAACAGTGAACACCTATAAGCCCGCTATCTGGAATCCATCATGGTTAACGTTTCTTTATATTCGCTGTGTGTGTGTGTGTGTGCGTGTGCGTGTGTGTGCGTGTGTAAGTATGAATGTTTTTGTGTTGAGCTGTTAGGACGTAGGTGCAGACACCCAGACCCTCACCTGGAACACTTCCTGGAGGAAGGAAATTCTCTCTTTATCACACCTAACGATTCACAGCTTTTCCCCTGTAGTCCTGCCCAGGGGTGGGGTTCTTTTGGGGCTGGAAGAAGGAGATCTGATTTACATTTTAAAAGGATCCCAGTGGCTGCTGGGGGGTGGAGCTGGGTGGGTGTAAGTTGTTAGGAAATCTCCCAGGGCTCCTCCTGGAGGGGTCCCTTGAGGGGATGGAGGGGAAATGGGCTTATTTAAAGATAGAGGAACTGGAGAGACTTCTGAGAAATTCTGGGTTTGCTTTGTGGCCAAGCTGAGCCCATCTTAAGAGAGGCCCTTGTGAAAACGAGTTCCTAAACCACAGAAGCGGCAACGGGAGGGCGTCTGGAATGATCTCATTCTTCTTCTTACATAAATGAACCCAAAGCCCCATGCGTCGTCATCAGCAAGGACTGGGAGGGCGCTTGGCCAAGACGGGCCCCCTCAGATCTGCATGCTCCCCGCCCGCCCCCTATGTCAGTCAGGTCCCCTTCTGTGGGGCCCTCACTCCTTAGAGGTTCCGGGGACCCACGCTGCCCTACACTCCTGCTCTGCCCAGAGAGCTGAGGCTCTTGCCCCAGAGGGGCGCCCAACTCCAGCAGGAGCCTCCACCAGGCCTGCCCTGCTCTCCCCTGGGAAGCTGAGCTCGCCCGCCCCACGCCCCCTGAAGCCGCTGAGGTGCGCAGATTCAAACCCTACCCACCATACCCTCTGTGAGTCATCTTGGGACAGCCGTCTTGCCCTAAGCCTCACTTTTCCTCGTCTGTGAAATGGGGTCATGGTGGGGCTGCAGGAAGGGTTAGCGCAGTGCCTGGCGGGGGGAGTGTGTGTGACTGATGGCCTGGCAGGTTGGGTTAGTCAGGGGCTGAGCTCAGCCTGGACGGTGGGTGTATTCATTTCCTGGGGCCGCTGTAACAAGTGACCACAAACTAGGCACCTTAAAACAACAGAAATGTATCCTCTCGCTGCTGGCTCTAGAGGCCAGAAGTTCAAGATCAAGATGGGAGCAGGGCTGTGCTCCCTCCAGAGGTGCTGGGGAAGCCCCTCCCTGCCTCTTGCAGCTCCTGGTGGCTCCAGGCCACATGACTCCCATCTCTGCCTGCATCCTCAGCTGGCCTTTCCCCTCTCTTCTCTCACACGGACGCCTGTCACTGGATCTAGAGGTCACCCTAATCCAGGATGACCTCAAGATCCTTAATGGCATCTGAAAACACGTTTTTTCAAATAAGGTCACATTTGAAGATTCAAACCCCCTAACCTGGGGGTTAGGATGCGGCACATCTTTTGGGGGCGGTGTCACCATTGAACCCACTACGGTGGGCACTGGCATATTTTCAGCATAGTCTGCCTTTTCTCTTTCTCCTGGCTTGTCCCCACTTTCCTTTTTTATCTATTTCTTTTTTAGAGACGGCTAAAGTTTTGCTCACTCCTCTCACATCCCTCACACCTCTTATTTTTCACTTCTGGGCCTTTTCCTGACCTGCCCCGGCATCTGTGACTTGCTTCTGCAGCCTGAGTTACAGGCAGCAGGACAGGGGCTGGGAGAGCTCGACCTCGTCACCGTCACGCATCGCTGAACACGCAGGACAGCCAGCAGGGGAGCATTCTCCAAGTCTGTGGTGCCTGGGCCGCTGAGCCCAGCAGAAGGCCTTTGCATGAGGCTGCAGGCTCCCTGGGGGTCTGGAGGACGCCGGGTCACCAGGTGACCACAGAGGCCAGTTCCCCTGGCCAGTCAGCTCCAACCACCTCCCTAACACTTCCCTCCTTGTGCTCTGTCCGTCGGCCTGAGGCTGTCTTCCTCAGTTTTGGGGGTACCTCCTGGTCACCCCATCTCTCATTGTTTCCCTGAGTGTAGAGCTCCATCCTGACACACCTGGCGGGGTAGGAGGGGTTCAAATCCTGGCCCTGCTCGGTGACCGGGGCAAATCATTTAATTCCTGGTCTCAGGTTCCTGTTCTGTTTGGTGGGGATTATAGTAACACGCACCTCATCAGGCCACTGAGTGAAAGGCTGCAAGCAGTGTGCTCACAGCAACGCCCGGACTGCAGTGGGTGCTCAGAACCGTCAGCTGCAAGCTGACCCTAAAATTCATGGGGACCCCAAATAGACAAAACAATCTTGAAAAAGAACAACCAAGTTGGAAGAGTCACTTGCTGATTTCAAAACATCTCACAAAGCTACAATAATCAAAACAGCATGGTTCTAGCCTAAGGACAGACATGGAGACCAATGGAACAGAATAGAGAGGCCAGAAACAGGCCCTCACATCTGTGGATGCTGGATTTTTGACGGGTGGCCATGTCCAGTCAATGAGACAGGACCGTCTCTTTCAACAAATGGTGCTGGGACAATAGGACTGCCACACTCACAGGAATGGAGTTGGATCCCACCTCACAGAATTAACACAAACAGTAACTCAAAATGAATCAAAGACCTAAATGCAAGAGCTAAAGCTGTACAGTTCCTAAAAGAAAACCCATAGGGGTGAACTTCACGACCTTGGATTGGGCAGCGGATCTTGGGTTTGACACCAAAAGCATGAGCAGCAAAGGGAAAAGTAGACGTACTGGACTTTATCAGAACAACCATCAGGATCCTGACCTCCCGTCCCTAATTGTGTGATCCCGGGCTGACGGCCCTGAGCTCTGAGCTCCTGCCTCTACAGAGGGGATGGCGGTCATGGCCTTTTGTTGTTTGGGAGAGTCAGTCGCGGGAAGGACTCAGCTCTGTGCCTGGCATGTGACACAGTGGCACTTAGCTGGTGTCAGCGGCGATGCTGATGGTGATGATGACGATGGTGATGCTGGTGGTGATGATGGGGCTACGAAGAAGAATTCCCGCTGAGGGGGACCTGTTTCCGTAACACACACACACTGTGGTCGCAGGGGCCGTCCTCCTTCTCCTCTGCAGATTCTTGCTCCTGGCACCCGGCGGACTAGCTCAGCAGCGCTTCAGCCTCTGAGGCGTGAGTGTGACTGTGAGAATGTGTGTATGTGAGTGTATGAGCGAGGGTGTGGGTGTGAGTGTGTATTGTAAGTGTGAGAATGTAAGTGTATGTATTTGTCCACGCGAGTGCATGTATGTGTAAGGGAGTGTGCATGTGTTATGTGTGAGTGTGTGCATGTGTGTATGTGAGTGTGTGACCTGCTTTCTTCCCTGGCCAGCAGGGCCGCTATGTGGACACCCCCTGGCAGGGTCGTTGCTGCCCCAGGGAAGGGCCGCAGCCACTGCTGTGTTCTGTCCCGAGGCGCCCCGTGCCCTCGGCCCTCGGTGGACGGACAGCACCTCCAGTGCACAGGCCACAGCAGGTGGCACTGTGGTTAGACGTGGAGGGGGACTTCCTCATCCTGGACAGTCCTCAGGAGCTGCTCACATCTATGCGTGTGGTGCTCGGGGCTGGGCAGTGTGGCTGCGGGTGCCTGCACGGCTGTTCCTGTCCCTTGCTCCACGAGGGCCCCAGGCAGGGCTGGGGCGTCTTGCTGGCCGCCCTGCTCGCCCCTCCACTGGGCAGCTGGTTGGTGGCCCTGCGGGTTTCTTGCCTATCTTCACGGGTAACTGCATTCTTTTCCTCTGCTGGTTTTTGGTGAACATGTTCTTGCCTTTTCCCCATCTGACATATTTTCTCACTCTCACCCATCAGATCGAGCCCTCTCTGGCAGGGCTGAGAGCATGGGGAGGGTCCCCTGCTCTGATGGTGGGCTGGGCTGGGTTTCCTTCACGCCCATTCTCACCCTCAGGGGTGCTGTTCTCGGCACCTTGCCACGAACATGTGTGGCTATTGTCTCTACTGGAACTTGACCTCCCAAGGGTTCTTGGGGCAGCCCACATACCTGGGGAACCCCCGGGAGCTGGAGGTCAAGTTCTGCTCCTCAAAGCTGGCCTGACGGCCACTTGGGGACCATCACGCCGCTGGGTTTGTTGAGGACCAAGGTCACAAGCTGCCTTGGTCAGAAGCTGAAATTCAGGATGGGGAGGGGTGTCTGGGCACGAGGACCAGAGATGGGTTTTCTGATTATGCTGAAGTGTCGAGGAGGCATTCAAGCGGGACTCCCAGACCATGCCATCTGTCCACGGCAGCTGTTAGAGACGGGGAGATCGGGTCTCACGGACAGCCAGATGCTCCCTGCCTGCTTGAGGTCCGGGTCACCTTGGAGACTTGGAAGCCAGGCAGCTACACTCTGGGCCGGGCCGGGGTCTTTTCTCTAAGGAAGGACATACAGCAGGAAGCACTGTGGTTAGACTTGGAGAGGGACTTCCTTGTCTTGGATGGGCGGCAGCTTGAGTCTTCATACCCAGTCCTTGGGTGTGGGGAGCATGGCTGGCCTGAGGCCGGTGGATGAGGAGCTATTCAGAAAGAGAATGCTTTCCATGCGGCTGTCCCGGGCCTGATGGACACCCCAGAGCTGCCCCGTCCGACGCAACTGACAATGAGGGAAATGGTCTGTGTGCACTGCCCACTATGGGTGGTAGCCCTGGCCTCACATGGCTACTAGCATTAGAAATGTGGCACAGGGACCAGAGACCTGAACTTAAATGTTACTTAATTTTACCTGATTTAAACTCCACAGCCACATGTAGCTGGAAGCACGAGGCCTTTCTGGAGGGAGGCCGGCAGGGGGTGGCCCGTTCCCCAGGGAGCGAGGCGGCCGGGTCCTTAGGGCAGCCTGTGGGTTTTCTTCAGGGGCCCGGGTTGGCCTGGGTCTGCTCAGGTCTGTGCGTGATCGCGTGTCAGCCCACGTACCTGGGTCTGCCCACGTGCCCGCGTGTGATCGCGTGTCTGCCCACGTGTGCCCGGGCACACGGCGAGCGGGGAGCCGGGGAGGGGCTGGGTGTCGGATGCGAGAGGAACGGCTGCCGCAGGGCTCCCCCGCATGCCCCCAGGAGCAGAAGTTCTGCCAGCGCTATGACCAGCTCATGGAGGCCTGGGAGAAGAAGGTGGAGCGCATTGAGAACAACCCCCGGCGGCGGGCCAAGGAGAGCAAGGTGCGCGAGTACTACGAGAAGCAGTTCCCCGAGATCCGCAAGCAGCGGGAGCTGCAGGAGCGCATGCAGAGGTGAGCGGCGGGGGGCCGGGCCCACCCCTCCCCCTCCCCTCCCCCTCCCCCCTCCCCTCCCCTCCCCCTCCCCCCTCCCCTCCCCTCCCCCTCCCCCCTCCCCTCCCCTCCCCCTCCCCTCCCTCCCCTCCCCCTCCCCTCCCTCCCCTCCCCTCCCCCCTCCCCTCCCCCCTCCCCTCCCTCCCCTCCCTGCCCTCCCCTCCCTGCCCTCCCTCCCCCTCCCCTCCTCCCCCTCCCCTCCCTCCCCCTCCCCTCCCTCCCCCTGCCCTCCCCTCCCCCCTCCCCCTCCCCCTCCCCTCCCCTTCCCCTCCCCTCCCCTCCCCTCGCCCTCCCCTCCCCTCGCCCTCCCCTCCCCTCCCCCTCCCCTCCCCTCCCCTCCCCCCTCCCCCTCCCCCTCCCCCTCCCCCTCCCCCTCCCCCTCCCCCTCCCCCTCCCCCTCCCCCTCCCCCTCCCTCCCTCCTTTCCTGCTTCCCAGGGCCTGGGTCAGCTCGAGGCACTGTCCACAGAGGCGCCCTGGCCAGCGTGAAACAGAAAGCACAGCAGCGTCTCAAACGGGCAGCCTAGGGGCCGCATCAAGCCCTTGGATGTGTCCCTTGGTGCCTGCCCAGCCTTAATAATTGAAAGAAGCTTAAATCCATTTTGGTGGAGTGAGTTCTCCTTCCTTCCGGTGTGCCACAGGCTGGTACCTCCCAGCTCCGTTCATTTATGCGGCCCCTGAAGGCAGCTGAGTTTGAGATCCCTGGTGTGGATCAAAGGAGAAGGATGCTGGTCTCACGTGGTAGCCGTGAGGATGGGGTGGGATCCTGCGTAGGAGTGCCCAGCGCAGAGTAGGTGCTCGGTGACATGCGGCCGTGACATCTGTTGTCACACAGATAAGGTGGTGGGCCACGAGCAGGGATGCTGGATTTCACTCTTTACTGGACACTCACGGTGCGTATCTCACCGAATGCCTCCTCCAGTCCTGGGAGCCACGTGCCACCTTATCCCCGTGGTACAGGGGAGACATTGAGGGACAGGTCCGAAGAGGCAGAGCTGGGCTTTGTCTGTGGGTCTGTGTGGCTGGCCTTTTGGTGGGCATCTTAGGAGAGAAAAAGGGTCCTGGCATTTCTGGGTGAGTCTGGGGGCTCCATGCCCTCCCCTGGACCCCTGGGCTCGAGGCTGTCTCTGTGGGTGTGAGGCCTGGCCCCTCCTCACTGCCCACACGCCGCCTCTGGGGAACCTGTGGGCTCGGGTCTGTGCCGCTGTGCTGGCCGCGTGTCCCTGGCTGCCGAGGGGTCGATCCTGAGCGTGTCCCTTTGGTCTCCAGCAGGGTGGGCCAGCGGGGCAGCGGGCTCTCCATGTCAGCCGCCCGCAGCGAGCACGAGGTGTCCGAGATCATCGATGGCCTCTCGGAGCAGGAGGTAAGTCCACGGCCTTGACCCTGACCTCAGCTCCACCCGCTGTGTCCCCTGCGCGTGGAGAAGCTCCCAGCGGGAAGCAGAATTCACCTGCATGCTTGAAATCAAGGGGCTTGTTACTGAAGTGTGGGCAGAGGCAAGGTGCGACAGTGGGGCACCGGGGGAGTAGACATTGCCCATCCCCAGCCTGAAGGACAAGCGGGGAGAGGGGCCTTCCTGGGGCTGTGGAGGAGAGGAGGCCCCCTGGTAGGACATGGCCAGGAAGGGCCCCATCCATGATGCCACAGCGGGGAGGAAACAGGGGATAAGTACCCCCGCCTCTCACTCCCCAGCCCCGCCCCCGTCTACTTTCAGTGCTTCCCATTGGTTGGGCCTGACCAGAAGCCAGAGGGCACGAGGGCCTGAGAGCTGTGGTTTCTAGGTCAGCCGCCCCGTGCCCAGAACTGGGGGCAGAGGGGGATTCCCATCTCACCAGCTGTTCACCAAGCCGGGGACCTTCTGTCAGGAGTTCCCAGATGACCTTGTATCAGCCAGGTGACCCTGGCTGTGGTCACCAGAGCCCAGAGGTGACCAGGAAGCAGAAAGAAGAGGCGTTTGCTCCTGGGGCAGGGCTGGTGCTGGCCTGTCCCCTCCCAAGTCTTGTCGGTCAAGCATCTAATGTGCCAGTCCCCCCGCCCCACCCCCATGTTCCCAACATCACAGTAGACAAGAAGCAGCGTCACAAGAGGAGGGGCCACATTCTTCCTCCCCGGGGCCTTGTGTCCAGGCAGAACTTTTGTCCAGATGGGAGGCGCTGCGGCTCCAGCTCAGCGCAGTCATCTCTAGCTGCACGTGGCTATTTAAATGGAAATTAACACAAATGAAATAAAATTAAAACTTCCGTTCCTCTGTGGCACCAGTCGCATTTCAGTTGCTCAGAAGCCACATGTGGTTAGTGGCCCCATGTTGGACAGAGCAGGCAGTAAACACCTGTATCGTTGCAGAACATTCTATAGGGTAGCACTGCTTAGGCCACTGATTCTCACTTCGGACAGACTTAAGAGTCCTGGGGAGGGGGAGTCCGGCTTGAGTTGCAGTTTCCTAGGGCCCTGCCCCAGGAGTTCTGATTTAGCCAGTCTGGGGCGGAGCTCAGGAATCTGCATTTTCACCAGGCTGTTCACGTGAGTCTGATGCAGGTAGTTCAGACTCTCTGGCCGTTAAAAAAGAGCGTTCGTTTTAAAACTTCACGTGCTGTGTCCCTGTTTTGAACACCCTTCAGTCTGCAGAAAGCAGAGCTTGGAAAACCTTTGTCCTCACACCTGTGGGTTCGCTCGAGCTCCTGTCCCGCCGACGCTGTGGCCACGTACACGTCCCACAGGGGCACGTGGGAACAAGAGGAGGGCGGCCCTTTCCCGTGTGTTCCCTGCCTCATGCCGGCAGGGTGCCTGGCATCCCAGCTGGTTCAGTGTCCCCCTCCCACCCACCCCGGCCCCCATCCCAGAGGCCCACTTCCCCAGGTCCTGGCCGCACAAGAATGCAGCTGCCAGCGTCCCCAGGGATGCTGAGGGACCAGCTTTCACGGGTGATGGTTGGAAAGGGAATTCAGGGCAGAAACTTCACCCCACGCAGCCCAGGCTGACCTGAGGTTCCCTGGGAGGGTGGGAAGGAGGGAGCTGGGCGGGAACGATGCTCTCCATCTGGGGGGAGCTTGCGGTAGTCGGTTGGGGAGAGGCAGCAGAGCAGGGATGAGGTTCCTGCCAGGAGAAACCCTGCCTGGGCTCTGCCAGTGCTGTGTATCTCGGACAGCCGAGGAGATGGGGGAGGTGAAGGTGCTGGAAGGCTGCTCCAGTGCCAGGGAGGGTCAGGCCTCTGTGGGGGGCCCGTCTCAGCCGAGGGTCAGGGCCCTGCCCCCGCTGCGCTTCCCTGCCCCTGTTGGGAATCCCCAGCACTGAATGGAGAGCCTGGATGTGGGAGGTTGGGCAGCGGAGCCTTTGAACCGGCTGACCTTGGCCGGCCTGGACCCTCGCCTGCCTCCGGAGATGGGTAATTAATCGCCAGTAATGGGCTGGCTGCAGAGATTTGGGGAAATGAGTCCAGCGGAGTGGCGGCTCAGAGCCTCTTAATAGCCATCCTGATGCATTAGGAGTGAGCCCGCCTGACTCCTGCTGAGCCCGGGGCTGGGCAGGCTTGGTCCCCAGTGGGCACGCTTGAAGGAGCTGGATCCAGGACTGGGGGTGGGTGGCGGGCGAGGAAATGGTTCTGCAGCCTCACCGGGCCCCCCCAGAGCAAGGCAGCCCCCCACCCCCACCCCGCGTGCCCTCTGCAGCTGGAGGGCCAGGCCCCGTCTCCTGAGCTAGTCCGGCCCAGCTGGGCTGCACATCTTTCTTGCGGTATTTTATAGCACTTGCGTTTCCAAACGGAAGATTCATTGCTCCCCTCTTTCTGCAGATAAGGTGGCTGCTGCTCTCTGCATTTAATTTAACAGCCCTGCCCACCATAAACCTCTCTGGGGCCGCCTTTAAATTCTCCCTTCCCCTGCACGGGCTATTATTTTTTAACTCATCATCCGCTTTCTCTCTGGTTTTGCGTTTCTCCTGTCTTGCCCGGAATATCCCTACCCTCTGCTCTTCACCTGGGTCCCCGGTGCTGGTGCAAGCACCCCTCCCCCTCCCCACCCTGTCCCCGCTGTCTTGTGCTTTCCAACCGGAGCCCTCTGCCATCTCCATTTCCCTCCAGAACCTGGAGAAGCAGATGCGCCAGCTGGCCGTGATCCCACCGATGCTGTACGACGCCGACCAGCAGCGAATCAAGTTCATCAACATGAACGGGCTCATGGACGACCCCATGAAGGTGTACAAAGACCGCCAGGTCATGAACTTGTGGAGCGAGCAGGAGAAGGAGACCTTCCGGGAGAAGTGAGTCCCCGTCACTGGGGGGCGGGCCTGGCCGGGCCACCCTCCCCTGTCCCGGGAAACCCGTCCTGTTGAGGCTTCTGTTGGCTTCCTAGGGCTGCCATGACACATGACCACCAGCCGTGTGACTTTAAACAACAAGAATCTATCCTCACACAGTTCTGGGGGCTGGAAGTCCAAGATCAAGGTGTGGTGTGGGGTGGTTCCTTCTGAAGGCTCCAGGGGAGAGTCTGTCCCAGGTCTCGCACCTGGCTGGCACCTGCTGGTGGCCGGCGATCGTTGTCATCCCTCGGCCTGGAGATGGGTCTCACCGTCTCATTGTGTCTTCACGTGGTCTTGTTTCCTGTGTGTCTCTGTGTGTCTTCTCCTTTTCCTATAAATTCACCAGTCACATTGGATTCAGGGCCCACCCTACTCCAGCATGACCTCATCTTAACTAATTATATCCGCAAAGGACTCATTTCCAAATAAGGTCACCTTCTGAGGTGCTGGGAGGACATGATATTGGGGGGGACACTATTCAAACCAGTACAAAGTGTCAAGGCAGTTTTATGTGAAATGGGGCAGTGTGTATCAGAAGAACAAGGCAGGAGGACCTTCGAGGCTGGGCTGAAGCCTTGGGCAGGGTTATGTGGCTGGCCGGTGACTTTTCGGTTTTCATTTTACTTGGAAAGCGGCTATTTGTGGAGCGCATCCTTCATCACAGACACTGGACAGATGTTTTCTGGGGTTTGTGCATTTGTCCCTCTTATCCCTCATAACAGCGTTACCAGGCCATCCCCATTACGCACATGAGGAAACAGAGGCTCAGAGAGGTTAAGACACTTAACAAAGGTCACACAGCTTGCAAATGGTGGAGGCAGGATTCAGACTCCCCCAGCTTCAGGGCAAGGGCTCAGCTGCAGTGGAGAGGCTTGTCGGGGGAGAGGGGGCTATGGGGCCAGGGAGCAGGGTGGGGAGGTCTCGGAAAGCAGAGGCAGGAACTGGATGCTAAGAGGTGAAGCTTGGGGGTTCTTCTAAAGTGAAAGAGTAGAATGACTGTTTTGGGGAGACGAGTGAGGAACCAGATGGAGAAAGTGCTCCTTTCCCCCACCAGACTCAAAATGTGTGTCCCAGGGAACCGCATCCTGGGCACAGAGCGCCTCCTCAGGACCCAGGACCCCCATAAGGCAAGAGGGTGGGAGACTGAGGCAGAGGCCTCAGCGCTCAGCCAGGAGGGCGTGGGGGACTCAGCTGCAGGGCGTCCACATTCACCTCCGCCTCCCGAGAAGGCCTCAGATTTTCTTCAAAAGAGGTGTCCCACGTTCTCCAGCCACCCACCGCGGGGCCAGGCCGCAGGGGCTGGGGCTGTCTCTGCCCTTTGCAGAGCTGGGTGGCCCCAAAGTGCCAGACTGGGCTTCAGGGACGGGGATGGCTCTGGGTCGTGGGCAAGGCTGGGGTGCCTCAGCCAGGGCAGACACCAGGACTTGGAAATGCAGGAGGAGCGACTGAAGAGGGTCTTGTGTGGAAAGTTTTTGTTTGTTTGTTTAAATGGCTTTTGATTATGGAAATTCTAAAGCATACATAAAAACAGAGGGACGGTGTAATGCACCTTCGAGCGCCTAACACAGATGCGGCGACCTTCCACAGGAAATAGCGCTTTGGGGAGCAATTCCTCCCGTGTGTTTGGGGTTTACTGCTCAGAGACAGGAAACGCAGGTAGTTAGCGGCTCATTTCTAGGTCCTCACGGTCACAGACGTCAAATCAAGTCATCCCGTGTCTGGTGTTGTACAATTTAAAAACCAGTGAAGTGACTGTAGGATGGTCATGGATGCTAAGAATTACTGTTGCTTTAGGTATTTAAATTCCCCCTGGTATGTTTGATATTTTATTTATTTATGCTTTCTTTAAAAAAAAAAAGAGGTTTCTGGGAATGCTTTCTGTGTTTTGGCCTTTCTAGATTTTTCATGTTGCTGTTCCGACCTAAGGATTTCACACTGTTAGTCCAGTAGCTGCAGAATGGGGGCCCCAGGCTGGGCTGATGTCTGCTGAGACCCAGTTTGGCACCTTGAGTCTTTCAAGGTCCTGGGTGACCTCTCGTTTTCAGCGGAACTGATAGCACTCAGGGCCTCGGAGAATCACGTGCCGGTGGCGTAGAGTTCCATCACTTACTGTTTCTGTGACTTCGAGCAGCCACTTCCCCTCCCTGAGCCTCAGTCTCCACGTCTGTAAAATGGGTGTAGCCTCAGTGCCTCCTCGCTTAGCCGTCTGGAGGTACCCAGTGTCAGAGTAAACTCTCCGGAAACATGGCAGAGGACCCAGGTGTAGGTTGGAGGGAGGTGGAACAGGTGACCTAAGAGATTCCCAAGTGTGCTTCTGGGTCTCCTGGGGCCCCATCTCTGCGTGGGGAAACCCCAAGGAAGGGATCTGTGGGGAAGGAAGTGTCACTGGGGCAGGGAGAGGGAGGAGAAGGGAAGACTGTCTGTCTGGAAAATCAGGGCGTTAGGCCGCCTCCAGCTTTGCGAGCTGCCCCAGGCAGGATCCCAGGCTGGGAAGCCTGCCTCTGACTCGCGGCTTCCTCTGGGAAAAGAGAAGAGGCCGCTCTGGCTTCTCCAGTGTCTGGTTGGGGAGCAGGGGAGGGACCCACTGGCCTCCTGCCCAGCCATCTGGAGGGCTGGGCAGGACCATCGCCAGCGCTGGCCCAGGCTCCCTCCGGCGGCGGAGGGGGGGTGGGGGGACCCCGGGGCCCCTGCGTCCCCAGCAGCCTCTCCTCTCCCCAGGGAGGCCGCGGGGCGGTGGCGCGTCTTGGGGACGGGCGGGCCGAGGCTCCACCCAGCATCCCCGGGGCCCCAGCAGCCGTGACCCACATCTCCGCCCCCGCTGTCCGCCTGCTCCTGTGGCCCTGACATTTCAGTCTGGCCCAGCTCTTTCCCAGTAATTCTCCCTGTTTCGCAGGAAGCCAGTTGGTGGGGTGCCAGCTCCCCGCCACCCCTCCAGCTCGGGTCCCTTCCTTCCGCCTCCTGGGCCGGCTTGCCTGCCTCCTGGCGGGCACTCGAAGCCTCTGCTCTCACCTCTCAGGGTCCTGCCCCGCGACCTCGCCCGTGGCGGCCCCGCGTGGGCCGGGCGAGGCCCAGCTTCCCAGGCCCAGCCAGAGACAGAAACAAAGGCAGAGTGTAAAAGGGGGGGAACCCCACCGAAGGGCTGCATGTCATGTCCTCATTTTTCCTGGAACCCGCCTCCAGCAGGACAAACAAATGTATTTTCAAAGGCGCTAAAACCAGTGACTCACTCCAAGGAACGCCCTCCCTTAGCCCTCCGTCCCGCCTGCCGCGGCCCTTCCCACACCCCCCTGGGCTTAATTGCTCCGAGCGGGGCGGTGCTGGGCCAGCGGAGATGGCAGGCGCCCGGGAGCTCGGCGGTCGCCCAGCTGGGCAGCCCTCCTCGGCCTGGTCTCAGGCCCGCCCTTCTCTCCCCGCAGATTCATGCAGCACCCCAAGAACTTCGGCCTGATCGCATCGTTCCTGGAGAGGAAGGTGAGTCTGCCCGCCGGCCCAGCGCCACCCGCCCCGCTCCCCTCTGGGGGCCACTCCTGGGGGCAGCCGCTTGGGCTGGGCCGCAGGACCCTCCCTCCCCACCCACGAGGCCTCTGCCTGCTGGCCCCATGCTCTCCTTGCTGTGTCAGACCGCACTTCCCTCCTTCCTCCCTCCTGGGAGCAGCAACCGCAGGCCCCGCCCCCTTCTCCCAGGGCGGAGCTCCAGGCTGGGAAACCCCAGGAGAGCTGTGTGCACCAGCTCCTCAGCGTGGCAGCAAGCGTCCTGGCAGACCGGACATGGGTTCTGGAAGCCGTGCCGTGCCTGGCGCCCTAATGAAGGCCTTATAGGCAAGAGCGGCGATCTTCCAGGGTGCTGGATGGAATGACCTTTCTAGGTCCCCCTGATGGTCACTGTGCACTGACACCCCTGATGGGAAGCCAGGCGTGTGGCTGGCGTGGGGTTTATCCTCATCCCCCTTTCGTAGAGCTGAGGCTTGAGCTCCGCCTTGCCCCCACACCCAGCCTGGAGCGGTGCCTCTTTCTGCTCAGGCTCCCTGTTGGCAGGTGGACACAAAGCGTCCCAGGAAACGGTACAGCCCCCTTTTGTGTACCCACGAGGCTAGGCTGGGCAGCGGCCGCAGCGGCCGCAGGTAGGAGGGAGCCGGTCTGGGGGGCTGGACGTGGCCCTGTGTCAGAGTCGCCCGCTGGACCCCAGCATCATCAGGGCGGAGCCAGACAAGCTTCCTGAAAAGGTTTACTTTCTGGGGCTGCTGTTCCGGGTGTTCAAAGCAGCGTTTCGCCGAATCTCGTCTCTCAGACGGGGTGTCTGCCCACTCCCGGCTTTGCAAATACCATGCTACTGGAGGCCTCATGCTTCCTTGCTGCGGGAGGGCGGTCGGAACCGGATCCAGGCGGGTATTTTAAAGGGTAACAGTTGTTCTCAGCATCTGCCCTCAATGAGCCGATACCCATAGAAGGAGGGAGATGGGGCAGCGTGGGGAAGCGAAATCTCTCCCGGCCTGAAAAACCAGTGTGGAGAAGTGAGCTCTATAAATAGCCTCTCCTCTGAGTGCGCGACAGCTTCTTACTAGGGGTGTGGACAACCCGGGAGGCTCCAGGTCGGGTCTCCCCGGAGACAGAAGCAGGGGTTTCAGAAATTGGCAGTTGAGCAGAACTGTTTGAACGAGGGAATCAGAGGTCTCTACGCTGGAGAATAAACTTTACGGTGTCCTTTGGCTAAGAGGCAGCCCAAGCTGAGACTTAAATAGAGCTTCCAGAAGGGTCTGAAGCTGGGGCTGCCAGCTGTGCCTTTGGGGATTGGCGGTTCCTGGTGGTAAGTGAGGCCAGTGGCAGGGCGGGAGCTCTGTGGACTGGCCAGCCCGTGCCTGTCTGCTTAGGGCCAGCCCGTGGCCGCCCAGCACAGAAAGGCAGTCTCCTGAGTTGTTCGAGGGGAAGTCAGACACCCACATCCCCCAGTTTGCAGATATTGGCCTCTGATTCTAAAATGTTTTTCTGAACCATTTTGCGGGCCATGCTTGTGGTCCGGTTGAACTTGGGAGCAGCCTCTGTTCACAGTCCACTCTAGGAAGTGGATGAGGACGCAGGTGGTTTGAGGCCCAGCTGTCCTCTGCACCCAGCGGCCCTCACGATTGCCCCTCAGAGGCCAGTTCCGGGCTTGGCACCAGCACCGAGCATCACAGAAACATTTTACCTTATCTCAGTAACAGCTGCTGGCATTGGCGAGCTGTCACCTGGACTGGGCCCCGTGGCCGCAGGGGGCGGCATCGTCGTGTTCTGTCCTTCAGTTGCTCTCTGAGGACGATGCCCTCTTACTGGTCCCGTTTGGACGAGGAGGTGGTGGGGTTCCAAGAGCGCCAGTCATTTGCTCAGCAAGTGGCGGTGCCAGGATTCAGACCCCGGTCCGCGGGGCGAAGACCGAAGCAGAGAAAAGACATAAACGTCCCAAGAGACGAAGAGTTGCGTGGCGACATTAGTCTGGATGCACGAGGCTTGGAAGAGGTCACTCAGGCCCCTAAATGTTAGGGAGGAGCAAGCTAGGGTGAGCGAACGGACCCGAGCTGGGGAGCCGGAGGCGTTGTTCTCTGGGGCTGGCATGGCAGGTGACAGCTTCGTCCTTACGACTGCCAGTAGCACCAACCACAATGCGAAGAGGTTAACACCTCTGCAGGGTGTGTTCTGTGGTCCTAAGTCCTTTACACGTATGTGTGTTAACTTACTTGGTCTTCATGACAACCCTGTGAGATACGTGCTGTTAGTACCCCTACTACACAGGTGAGAAAACCGAGGCCCAGAGAGGTTAGGTAAGCTGGCCAGGGTCACCCAGCCAGTACCTGGAGGAGGTAGGATTGGAAGCCAGGCCTCTGGCTCCCGGCCTCCTGCTCTGACCACCTGCACTGCACACGCCTCAGAGTTCTTTTCTCTCTCCATCCTGCAGACGGTGGCTGAGTGTGTCCTCTATTACTACCTGACCAAGAAGAATGAGAACTACAAGAGCCTGGTGAGGCGCAGCTACCGGCGCCGCGGCAAGGGCCAGGTGAGGAGGGGGCGGGGCGGGCTCCCGGCATGCTCAGGGGCAGCGTGCGGTGACATCTCCTCGTGTTTCTCAGCAGCGGGTCCCTCAGTTTGGGCCCCTTCCCTGGCGGCTGGGAGACCCTCTCTGGGGGTGTTCCTCCTATCCCAGCAGCAGAGAAGGGACCTGGGAGAAATGGCCGCTTCCACCCTCAGCCTGGAAAATTCTAGAACTCCAGGCTTGGTGACCCACCGTCCCTGTGGTGGATTAGGGTCGCATTCCCAGAGCAAGGGCCGGGCTTTCAGGATGACTTGGGCTGGTCTACAAACTTAACATTTAAAATTTAGAAAGAATTTTTGGTGTTTTGTCGCAATGCATATGTGAAAGAAAAAACAGCCAGTACTCTAGAGTGCCGTTTTTCAGACATCAGTGCTTCGGATATGACTGAAGGATGATTTAAGTTAGAGCAGGGCTTGGCAAACTGTGGCTCTCGGGTGAGTCCAGCCTGCCACCTGTTTTTGTGAATAAAGTTTTATTGGCACCCGGCCATGCCCATTCGTTGACATACTACTGCGGCAGCTTTTCTGTTACAACAGCAGAGTTGAGTAGTCCTGACAGAAGCTGCAAAGCCTGACATATTCACTATCTGGTCCTTTATAGAAAAAGTCTGCTGACCTCTGAGTTAGACGAAAAGGGAATTCGTTTAAAAACAGATTCTGTAAATTATGTTAAAGATGAAGGGGGTCAGTGGCACACATTTTAAAGGGGGCTTGCGAGTGTTTTGGTGTCGGGGAGATGGAGGGAAGGGGAGGGATTTGTTTCACTTCCGGGCTGTTAAGAATCAGCCCAGAGCAGATGCTGGGACTACGGGGGTGAGGGGGGGAGTGGACTTGTGCTGCAGGCGGAGGGATGCGGGCCGGAAGCTGCAGAAGCTCTGGGCACTGCTGTTAGATGCCGGACTGGAGGGGGTTGGGGCAGGCCCTTCCCTGGGGCCTCTGGCGTGGGGGACCGGACAGGGGAAAGGGACGAAGGCCGGGATTAGCATGTGCTGGGAGGACAGGACACAGAGGTTCTCTTAGGTGGGTGGTCCCTGTCATTGGCGTCTTCCAGCCCAGACCCCCACCCCTACCCCAGGGCCACCGTCTTCCCTTCCCGAGGCTGGAGAGAGCCGGACCCTGAGGGCAT
The DNA here is from genome assembly GCF_951394435.1 of Stenella coeruleoalba. Taxonomy (NCBI): domain Eukaryota; kingdom Metazoa; phylum Chordata; class Mammalia; order Artiodactyla; family Delphinidae; genus Stenella; species Stenella coeruleoalba. Next base: position 84,049,207 of record NC_137160.1, on the reverse strand, counting down.
CAAGTCCAGCCATCACCTGTGGGGTCCCAGTGTCCCCTGTGAAACCATCACTCTGTGATCAAGCCCCATAGCCTACGATGGGTTGGTCCACGCAGCTTCCTAGCCTGCATCCCGTGTCTCCTTTCTTGCTTTCTGGGAACTGTGCTTCAGGAGTACCGACCCACTTTTCTGTTGGCTAAGCCACATATAATCAGGGAAGCAAGTCTGCTGACGGGAGAGTAAACCCCTCACTGCATTCTGCACGTCAGGCTAAGATGATTGAGACTGAGCATTGGTTGTCGTTGGCCTGGATCGTTGAAGGGTGGCTGTGTTTGGTTTGTGGATAGGGTTTTCCTCTAGTTTTGTGCAGCCACCGTTGGCCAGCCTGCTCGCCCATCTAACAGATGTGTAAAACCGAGGCCTACTGGCTTGGCGCTATTCAGTTGTAAAGACCTAGCTGGGGCGTGTTAGAAATTGAAGTGCATTTAGGAATTTGTCTAGACCGAGATGCAGAAACTCAAATAAATGCCGGGGCAGGGAGCATAAATGTGCCGGCATAAGAGGCAGTGAGGAGGGCGTGGCGTGGACTGTGGCAAAATAAAGGGGGAGATAAAGGCCCTAGATTGATTTTAAAAACGTTGTCGGCTATTTGTTGAGCATCTCCTGTGTGCCAGTTCTCTTGCTCGTCTTCCCAGTGCCCCCCGACTCCCTGCCTTCGTGGGGGCCCTGTGGGTGGGCTCATGAGGGCCTTGCTGGTGGCTGGGCTGGGGGCTCTGGAGACGAAAGGGTTCTGAGTCAGATGGGGAGAGATTGGGCCATTCTCACCCTGTGCTGAGAGCCACATTTGTGTGGAGGGAGGCAAAGACTGTGTGCTGACGTCATTTAGGGAGGGGCTATCTCCAGATGAGTCCTGGGGAGTCGGGGGCCGTTGGTGCCCCCTGCCCCTGGTCCTGGCTGCCATGCCTCCCACTTCACGGTGTTAGTGCCTGGCTAGCTGACTCATCTGCCCGTCGGACATTTGTGTGCTGACACAGGGGACTCTGTGCTCGTTGTCTAGACCAGGTGTACACAGGTGGTTCCGAGTCAGCATGTCGGTGGTCTGCCTGAGAGGGTCCATCGAGTAAGGGACCCCAAAGATGAGGTTGAGGAACAGCCTCTTGGGAGGACGAGGACAGAGGTGAGGGTGTCCTGGGCAGAGGGAACAGCAGGTGGAAAAGCGCCAGGACACGAGAGAGTGCACAGTACCCTTAGAGTCCTAGGAGCAGGGGTCTCAATACCTTCCAGGGTCTTACATGAATGAAGGGATGGAGAATCCATAGGAGGCAATAGGGAGTGGTGAGGCCCGGGGCTAACTAGAGAGCTTGTGCCTCATCAGCTCCAGCTGACTCTTGACTACCTGGCCCTGTATTACCAGATCTGATATTTGATGATGAGCTGGAGATAGGGAATTATGTAAAATTGCCTGACTTTTAAATCTTAGGTCACGTAAGAACCAATAACGACAAAGCACCGGATAGGCTGGGCAACTCACATTTGCTCTCGAAATCTGTCCTCAGCCCTCAGTATAAGACCTCTGGGCTGGAGTATGGTAAGGCTGAGGGAAGAGGTAGGGAGAGGATTATGTGACTTGGGACAGAGTCCAGGGTCGGGGCCCTGGGGGCCCTGGAGTGTTTTATAGCAGAGGAGAAGCGTTGGCTTCGTATTTTCATCTGAGCTGCCCTGGGTCAGCTGTGGCGTCCTCAGTGCTGAGAGACGTGGGGCTTGTCTGGTGAGGTTTAACGGTCTGCTCAAGCTGGCGTCTCAGGCTGGGGCTCCCAGGATGGAGCAGAGATGCCTCTGTGCCCTGCCACTTGCAGAAAGAGAGAAGAAGGCAGGGCACGAGGCCCCTGTCTCCTTGGGAGATGGGACATATCTTTGGGGCTCTGCCCTCCCTCTCATCGGCTGTGGCTGCAGAGGCACCACGTGGCCCGGGCCCTGCCGGGGACGGAAATGAACGTGCAAACCCTGGAAGGACTCCTGTGCCAGGCAGATCCGCTGCCCTCACCACCGCCTGCCAGCCCTGTTCATAAGTATGGAATAAATGGGTCAACCCAAGTGTTGACTTTGTGGCCGTAACTCTTCCCTCTGCCCCGTGACAGCAAAGTAAACGGCAGACACACCAACCCTGCATCCCCTCTTGGTAATTCAAGGTGCAGTTGCTGCAGCGGGCCTGATGTGATAAAACCTGTGATCCTGCTGATAAAACTCCCAGTGAGACGGGTAGGGGTTCCCCAGCCTGGCACGGAGTGGGTGTGGGTGTATGTGCTTGGGCGCCTACACGTGGATGGACGGATGGGCACCGGCGGTGGCGGCCCCCCGTGGGCTGATACTGCAAGCAGATGGCGGTCGGGCGTCAGGCAGGCAGAGACCCTCTGCTCTGTGAAGCCAGAAGAGCCAGGTGGGAATGAGCCTGGAGAGCGATCCACCGTGGGGTGGGGAGCAGTCGGCCTCGGAGGCATAGCAGCCACCCAGGTGACAGCTCTGCTGTCCCATCCTTGTGTCCGATCCATCCTTGGCCCGCCTCTGGCAGCTCAGAACCCTGGGACAGGCTGTGATCCTCACGTGGTTCCCGTGGCTCCGGCCACGCCGAGGCTGAGGATGGCCACGCGGCACCGCTCAGCTTGTCAGCCCGACAGATGCCCCTCGGATGGGCCGCTCCCGCTTCACTTCTCTAAGGTTGACCCCCACTCACCTCCACAGAGGCGTCGGATGCACGATGTTGTGTCGTCATCCAGTGGGCAATTATTGAGTGCCTACTGCATGCCAGGGCTGTAAAGCTTCTCCTTCAGAGCCGCACGAGGCCACGATCCTGCAGGAAGCTAGAGAGAGGGTGTCAGCCGAGCCCAGCTGTCTCGGCGTCTCACGGCCCGTCCCGATTAAGAGCCTCTGAGGTAGACGTGAGGTGGGACTTCCGAGGTGTCAGCGAGCGGGGCCCTTCTCCAGGCTACCGCCTTGTAGAAGGTGCATTTCCTGAGTTGGCTGGACACGGCCCAGGGCCAGAGACAGAGGGGTACCCACCTGCCACCAGCACCCCTCCCCTGGTCATTCCTGCCACGGTGATGAGGGGAGGCTGTCTCGGGCTCCAGGCTCAAACCCCCACGTCTGGGGAGGAGGGGAACCCACAGTGGGAAGTTTCTCTCCCCAGACCGTAGGCCCTTCTACCTTCTCCCGATACCACCATCCACTCCAGATTGGCCGTGGCCAGTGTCCTTGGGCTGTGCCCTCCTGGGGTCCAGGGAGGGACGTGTCTCGGGCTGAGATGGAGCTGGCGTCCAGCTGAAGTTCTTGAACTTTCACCACGAGGATTTGTGGAAACACAGACTGCTGGGTGGCGCCCCTCAGGGGGCTTGAGAATCTGCATTTCTAACAAGTGCCCTGGCAGCATTGCTGCTGGACCTCGGCCTTCGGGGCGTTTACTGGGGAGTCCCCACTGCCAGGGAAGGGGAGGGAAGGGAGCAGAGCGGCAGAAGGGGCAGTCGAGGCAGGGCACAGGCTCAGCGGCAGCCTGGACCAGCCCTGGGGGCGGTGCTCTGGCGCTGGAATGGCCCTTCGCAGGTGGGCAGAGGGGGCCATAGAGGCTGAGGGCGTTCGTAGCGGCTGAGGCCCCTTCTAGAAAGGGACCTGGCCAGTCCATCCTGGGGACCAATCCTGCATGTTTGCATATTTGCAAACTACACTCTACGGTGGTCCTGACCCGCCCCAGTGCTTAAGCAGAGAGTGGGCCGCAAGATGTCACCTCGTGTGTTCAGGTGCCACACGCCCCGTCGCGGCCTCACCACACCCTGTGCTGAGCCCCTTGTTCGTCATTGCTGTGGTTGCGTTTCGAAAGCGTGGATGGTTAGGAAAGGGGATATAAAATTCCTGCATGAAAAGCATCGGCCGTCTGATGTGTCTGGTCTCAGACCCTCGATGACCCGAGAGGGCAAGGCCACCCTGGCGTCCTCTGCGCTGCTGCCTGGCCCTGCCGTGGCTGGGACACGTGTTGGCCATTTGGAGTGTCAGGATGCCCTTCTTGTTTAAGAGAGGATGCCACCCACTTTCCAGAAGCTTCCCCGTATTCTGACAGAGGGAGTCGCAGGAATTCTAGCCCCCTCATGCCCACCCCCTGCCAGCCGTGCACACCTGGGCTTCGGCAGGAGGGCGCCGAGCCCTCACCTCCTGGACCCCAGCCCCCGAGATCCAGCTGTGAGTGAGTGGCTGGTGAGCGTGTGGGTGGTGCCCCAGCGTCCTCTCCTCGAGGTGAATCACCGGCCGAGCCGGGGGCCAGCTTGGAGCACCGGTGACGGCACAGCAGTTTATAGTTCATGATTCATGGATGCAGGGGCCACATTATCCCAGCTAATTGCAGCACTGGAACCCAGGAATGCTGCGGTCAGAAGTCGGCTTAACTATGCAAACTGTCGGGGAACCGAGGCTGTGAGGCCAGCGCGGCCCAGGCAGCACGGCCCAGCTCCGCAGCAGTGACCGGGGGTGGCCACGTGGCCCTCCTGGCGATGGGGGGGCCATGCTGCGGAGGGGGCTGTCCCCGAGGGTGAGTGCCCCTGCTTCCATCCCCCAGGGTGATGCGGCCGCAGAGGGGAGGGGGCCCAGCTGGGAGCTGCGCTGGTTGGGGTCTCCTCCTCGAGGCCACATGGGCTGTCTTCTCTTCCCACGGAGGTGGGCACGGGGACAGGGCGCCCAGCCTCCCACTCCTGGGGGGTCATGGGGGAAGTCCAGGGAGGTGGGGCCTGCTCCTCCCCCACCTCTGGCCTGCAGGCCCCCTTCCCCCCATCTCTCCTGCAGGCTCCCTTCCCCCATCTCTCCTGCAGGCCCCCTTCCCCCCATCCCTCCTGTCTCTGTCTGTGTCCCCCGCACCCACCCTCCTTCATCTTCCCTCCCCTCCCCCGCCCCCCCCCCCAGCTCCCTGCCGAGGGACAGGTGACCTTGTTCCCAGTTGCTCTGTACTCCAGAGACTCCCGCGCCTCAGGCAGCTTGCACAGGGGACAGCGTGACCGGAAGGCATTCCAGGCCAGGGCTGGCCAAGCACAGCCCCCGGGGGGAGGGGCAGCCACCGTGCAGTCAGTGCCGGTTCCCAGACCCTGGCCGCCCCCCTGGGCCGGTGAGATCTACGGAGGGAGCGCGTAGCAGGCCCCAGACTGGGCTGAGCTTGTCCCTGCCTGCTGTGTGAGCGCGCGCGTGCTTGCCCCAAGCCGCCACCCCGGCCGGGTGGGCCTCCAGCTTGGGGGTCAGTTGGACTTTCCCGGGCCGCCCAGGCCTGAGGGAGGCAGCCACTTCCGCTCTGCTGGGGACGGGATTGTGTCCAGATTTAGGGCTCCAGCAAGCAGATGTCCCTGATTCCCTGCCCAACTTTGTGCTAAGTGGGCAGGGACCTATGGGAGGCTCGTCTAGGCCCACAGTCGCCCAGACACATCCCGGGGGACGCAGTTCTCAGGAAGGCCAGGCCCCAGGGACCCAGCAAGCTGGGCTGCCGTTTTGGGAGACGAGAGACACGACCTTCTCATGGGCTGTGAGGCAGTGGCAGGGGAGACCCAGCTCCCCGTCGGCACCGTCTGAGGCGGACCACACCAAAGGGACAGGAGGACGTGGAAAATGTGAGTGTGAATCAGTCAGACCCCAGGAGGTGAGAGGCTGTGTGGGGCTGACAGACCTCCCATCCAAGCGTTTCAAGCTCGGCTAACAAGAATCAGGAAATAGTTACCAGAAGAGCAGCATTCGTGTGCCTGGGCCAGCTCCAGCCACAACAGGAGGGGGCCCCGGGGGAGGGCAGGCGGCGACCAAGTTCCGGTCTGTTTTGTCCTTCCATCACAACGTCACCATTCTAGGTGATGCCCCAGTGAACAGGACAGACGAGGTCCCCAGAGCTGTCACGTCCACGTGGGAGAGGGACAGTGCACAAGTAAATTAGCATGGTTCTTTCAGGTGGTAGCAACGGTTACAGACGGTAAGCTGGGGTCAGGAGGCGGTTGACAGGAGAGAGGGCAGCTTTTAGGGAGCAGACTCTGAAGGCTTCTCAGAGGAGGGATCCTTTGGGCTCCGACCTCAGCGATAAGAAGGAACTGGTCAGTCAGAGCTGGAGGGAGAGTCTCTCAGGCAGAGGACACAGTGAGTGCAAAGGCCCTGAGGCAGGAACAAGTGTGGCATCTTGCAGGAGGAGAAGGTGGGGATTAGGGAGGTGAGGTGGGCAGGGGGTAGATCGCCCAGCCTTGTGCCGTGGACCACTGATTTTATTCCAAGGAGCGGGACAGGATCGACTGACAGTAAAACAGAGCCTTAGCTGCCTCATGCAGCCAGCTCCTTGCAGGCAGAACAGACGTCACGGGCGAGGGTGCTGAACGTTGCTCAGGTTCTGGGGACACGCCTGTGTGCGGTGGAGTGCTGGTGAGTGTCTAACAGCCAGCTTTCGGGGGGGGGGGGGCGAAGCCCCGACTGTAGCGCATGCCGATCACCATGGTGTAAATGCTCCCATCATGCTGATTCGCTGAACGTGGAATTGGGAAGGGGCCGTGCATAGCGCCTCGGGGGACGGGACCATATCCTCCTTCTGCCGTGTGGATGCAGTGGCATACGAGAGCACAGATAACAGCCAAATGGAGTCAAGTAATTGGGAAGGGATGCATTTTGAGTACTTAACTACCATCGTTTTTATGATAATTTCTTTAATTGTAAGGTTGTGCATTTCCATTTTGAATAATGGCTGTTTTTAACAACTAACCTGCAAAATTCATGGAAACTGAAGTCTGCACTTGTGAGCTGGTATGCGCTGGCCCAACACACCTATATCTGTGTGTCTTATAAAGGCCGCCCTTCACGGGCCAAGGCGGCATCCCCTGCCTGCCTTTTCCTTCCAGGAAGACACGTGAACTGGATCAGAATGGTGGGGGCCGAATGTCAGGAAGGGGCTGCCAGCAACAGAAAACTCTTGTGTCTTGGTCCTGACCCCTGACCCCACTCCTCCCACCAACCTTGGGCTCCTGCGATCTCCCTTCCCCCACTGCCAAGAGATAGGGTGTCTCGAGGGCAGCCCCCTCCTGGATTTGCTCACTAGAGGCACTTGGCACGTAGTACCTGCTCAGCAGAGTGTTTGTTGAATGAATGAGTGAGATTGTGCCGCAGTCGGTGTTGCTGGGTGTCGGGAAGGTCTCACCAGGCATTTAGAGGACCCGTCCTCTGAGCACTAAACCTCACCGGCTCCTCCCTGGATGGTTGGTACCACCTTTTCACTGGACTCTCTCCTCTCATTCTTGGAACCAATGGCCACCCCTTGACCCACTGCCGCATCGCCCTAAAACACGGCATGGAACACATCAATCCTGCCCACCCTCCACCTTCTGAAAAAAGCCCTCAGTGGCTGTCCACAGCTGTCAGGGCACCTCCCGTATTTCCGAGCACGGGCGTTAAAGCCAGTCCGGCTCTGTAGCCAAGTCCGGTATGTCATTCTGTAAGGACCGTGGGCGATTTCATGTCGGCATGCTTTTGCCTGAAGAAGTCCCCTCCCTGAAACATCCCCTCTCACCCTTCTCCGCCAAAAGCCTCTGGAGATTCAGCTCGGAGGCCTCCTACCTCGTCCCCGCTGGTCAGGACGAGTCACTGTCACACCTGCCATGTGCTGGGCCTTTTTAAAGCTTTCTCGTCCCTGCAGCCTCCATCGGTCCTGTCCTAGCTCCGAAAGGTTGGGGACTGTATTTTCTGTGAGCGTGCTTGTGGAGGGAATGAACAGTTTGGCTTAAACGGGGGTGAAGAGGGGCCTGGGATTCCCCAGGGTGAGAGGCAGAGCACCTGCCTGTAGGATCTTGCTAGGAAATGCTGTGTGACCTTCGGCGGGTTAAGGTCTCTGTGTCTTTGTACGCTCTTCTATAAAACAGAGACAGTGCCAGCGTTGTTGGGAGGATTTTATTAACTGCAGGTATCACATGAGGAGGAGAAAGCCTCGTCACATGTTCGTGTGCTTCATCAGCATTTGTTGTTTGTATTCATATCATTTTCTGCACAGCTCCCAGCCAGTCTGGGGCTGCAGCACAGAGCACGCTCAGTCTGTCCAGCACTCAGCGCTCCGGAAGTAGGGGTCCCTCGGGGATTTGAACTGATGGCTCTGGCTAACCATAGATCCGGGCAGGTTTTCCTCAGAGCTGTGCTGTGGTTTGGGAGGGACGTTCACGACCAAGCACTGGGCACGGAGCCCATTGTCGGCGTGACCGATGGCATGTCTGGAAAGCAAAGGTGAACCTCATCCTGCGCTCCGGAATCATTTGAGACGGTGGAGTCTGGCTTCTGGTTCTTCTCCCGTGTCCACAGGCATCCGCTGCTGCCCGTGGCAAGGGTCCTGGACGTGTTTTGTGAAACAGGGACCCCCGGAAGCCTTGCTCCTCACGCTGTCGTCCGGCAACCAACAGTATCTGGCGTCCCTGGGAACTACCTAGAAATAGAGGGTCTCGGGCCTGCCTCAGGCCCACGGAGTGGGAACCTGCATTTTCCCAGTATCCCCAGCTGGTTCGTGTGTGCATTTCAGTTTGGACAGTGCTAGCCGGTAGCAGAGGTGGGCACACTATGGCCTGCAGGCCGAATCCGGCCCTCCACCTGTGTTTGTAAATGGCTTTGTTGGCATGTAGCCATGCTCACTTGTTTACACTTTGGCTGTTTTCAAGCTACAAACGGCAGAGTCAGTTGTTGCAAAAGAGACCGATGGACCGATGGCCCTGAAGGGTCTACCATCTGGCTCTTACAGAAAGTTCTCTGGCTCCTTGTCTTATGCTCTGGTCGTCAAACCTGGCTGCCCATGGCAACAACCTGGGAACTAAACACGCTGATGCCGGCCTCTCACCCTGAGATTCTGATGCGACTGGTGTGGGTGGGTCCTGGGCGTCGGGACTTCCCAGAGCTCCTCAGGTGATCTGTGTGTGCAGTTGTGAGAACAGTGGCTTTAAATTGCCCATGAAACCCGGCAAGCGCCGTCCTGCAGTCCGCGATGGGCCTGAGATCAGCTGCGGAGACCTAGCGCGTGTGAATCGGCCCTGAGTTAGCCGTCGCTGTATCTGCTGTCCTCTGATGTTGAAGGCTTTCGGGGACAGAGGCGACTGACTGGGGCCTGGCAGTTGGACCTCCCTCTCACGCCGTCAATCTCCCAGAGTGAGAGGAGCATCCCCACGACAGCCGCTCACCTCCTGTGCCCACCAGGAGGCCAGGCAGGTGGTCACCATTATGCCTGACGGTCCCTCCCAGTGGAAACCACGTTTAAGACCAGGACTGCCCTGGGGTTTCTCCCTTTCATCCTTTTCCACTCGCATCACTCAGCTCGGGGCACACGGACACCTCTCCAGAGGGAGGTGGAGTTCAGGCCCCAGGAAACCGGGAGCCCGTCCATGGGGTTCTGCGCCACGGCTCCAGGGTGGCTCTGAAGTCGCCGCACCCACTTCTCCCAGAGGGTGAGGTGTGGGAGTCGCCTGCCCCTGCCCTGGAGTGTCAGGGAGAAGAAGGTCACGGGGTCTGACACTGGGATCGCGCATCTGGGTGGGACGCAACCGACGGGAATAATGACCGGGTTCTAGAGCTGACTAGGTCTTTGGACCCTCCTCACGAGACTGGGTGGGGGCAGGTGGGGGGGTGGAGATGGCAGGAGGGAGAGAGGCCTGGGTGTAACCAGGGTCAACTCAGGCTCTGGGTTTGAATCCTGGCGTTGCCGTTTCCCAGCTTTGGCAGTGCCTCAGTTTCCTCTTCTGTAAAATGGGAGCAAGATGGGGGTTGGTGAAGGAGATGAGGGAGTACATAAAACACGTGCCTGGCACGTGGCGCTTGGAGCTCTTTTTGTTACTAATGCTGTGAAGAGGATGATTATTCAGGGGAGGGGGTCGTTATGGGCTGGCCCAGGCCCAGATCGGGACTCGAGGAATCTTGCAAGGGGGCCAGGGTAGGCTAGGCAGAAAGGGGCAGGGATCCCCGTAGCACCCCCATCTGAGGCCCAAGATGCTGATCAGGGTGTGGAGTTGGGTGAGACTCTCAGCAGGGCTTTGGGGACGACAGGATCACGCCCGCTCCCCACTCTGGGACCCCCTTTTCCCTCGCTCTGAGGTGGGGCAGCTTTGCCAGTCTGAACCTCAGTTTCTTCCTCTGCAGAATGGGAGCAGTGATCACTGCCCTTTTCCTCCTGAGGCAGGCTGAGGGCAGTAAGTGGAATAGTATTGATATTTGCAAGGTGCTCGGCGTGCTGTGGGGGCGGAGCAGCCCCCCTGGACGACCCCCAGGTCACTGTTACTGCTGGTTTTTTCATCTTTGCCTTTATCCTCAGGACTGCAGAGGGGCTGGGAGCAGCTGGTCAATAGACTGTGCACAGCGCAGTGTCGGGCGTGTAGGAAGCTCTTGGGAAATGCTGGCATCTTCCGCAGTGGGGCTTCTTGAGGATTTGGAGGGGGGACGGCGGCAGGAAGGCCCTGGGCAGGAGGGCGCAGGTGCAGACTTGCTGGGCGGCGACGTGCTGGCCGTGCCGGGGGCAGACGGTGGCCTGCTTGGCGGCCCAAGGATGAGATTCCAGGGGGCCTGGAGACCCCACCAGCCTGGACCCAGGGGACAATAACAGCTGCTCCAGGAGGGAAGCCTGGAGTCGGCTGCTGGGAGGGACGGCAGGTAAAGCTTTGGAGTGAGGCTGCAGCCCAGCCGGGCGTTCTTGGCACCAACGGTGGTCTTAGGAGACGTCACGCTCCCTGCCGTTGGAAAGCCCCGGCCCTGCCCTTTCTGGCCCTGGGCGTCAGGTTCCTGGGTGTGCAGAAGCCGGGCATGTCTCGCTGGTGGCCACAGCAGCCATGCCGAGCGGCCCCCTAGGAGGGGGAGTCCTCCTCAGTCGGCCGTGCCACCTCCCCCGGCTCTGGGTCCTGGTCCCTGGTCCCCCTCGTCTGCTCCGCCCCAGCTGCCATCTGCGGGGCCAGCTCCAGCCGAGGCTCCACGTGTCAGGGGTAAGAGGCGGCCACAGCTCCCCGGCTGTTGGAAGTTTAGTGTTTCAGGGTTTGGGGCGGTGGTGAGGGACAGGCTAGTTCAAGGACACTGGGCCACGCGTCGGGAATTGACAGCAACATAGCAGGGGGTAGAGGGAGGCTGTTCCCCCCCTCCAGCCCCTCCTCTTACAGAATAGAGAGAAGGGGGCAGACCTGAGCCAGGAGGTTCCGGGGTGGACACTGCTGCAGCCTCGGGAAGCCCACGGCTCCCCGTGAACGTGCGGGCCCCCGCTGTGTGCCCCGGCGTCCACAGGATACCTGTAGCTGGCCCCAGTGTTCAGCCGCATCGTAGGCCATAAATTAAAGCTACAGAGAGGGGCGGGGGGGATTGGCGGTGGTGAGGTCACAGGCCAGGGCAGCCTGTGCCAGGGACTGGCTTGCGTTCCTGGTGTGGAGGAGAGATGGGGAGAAAGGGAACCGGGAACCCTCGAGCCCCACCCTTACTTTCCCCGCGGGCTTTGGCTTCTTTCTCCCTGGTTGGAGAGTTGGTGTGACCACGCCCCTCAGGACACACTGAGAGGCTTTGCGGCGTGTTTGTTTTCGTTTCACTTGGCTCATCTTTTCCAAGGGCTGGAAAGATGGTCTGGTCTGGCCGCTGCCCGCAAGGAGGACTTCGGGGTGGCCGAGAGAATCAGTGTGTGCCTTAGGAGAAATCAGGCTGGACAGAAAGGGTGACGGTGTGGGGAGGAGCTCCCACTCCCCCCCCCCCCCACCCCCACCCCCTCGGTGAGGGCAGTGTCAGCAGCCTGGTGCCAGCACCTGTCCCGCCCACTTGGGAAGGAGATGAAAGGAACAGGCCTGCAGGGTGGGGGGAGGGTGGCTGGTTTTGCTGTGAGCCCCTTTGATCTCTCCTGTCCAGTGGGGCCTGCTCTTTTCCCCTCTGAGGGCTGACTGATGTGAGAGGAAGAACAGGCCCACGGCAGCAAAAGTGGACCCTCCTTATAGCAGCAGCCATCCTCACACGGGCCCCCGGGGACCTGGGAACAACACTTCCATCTGCCCATTTTACAGACGTGGAGACTGAGGCTTAGAGAGATGGCCTGAGCTTTGTCAGAGGCAGGCAGGCTGGGGCGTCAGGGTGTGACCCAGGTTCCCCCATGTTCACCATGCTCTTGCCTGAAGCTGACCAGGGCCCCCTCCCTCCTGCCTTGGGGGCTTCCGCCCCACGTAAATACTGGTGCCAGATGCCGGCTCTGTAAGGGGCCTCTCATTTCAGCTTCCCCGCCCCTGGCTAAGGGGTCGGCACGATTTCAGGGGGAAGAATCAGAGCACAGAGAGGTCAAGACCCTCATCCAAGGTCACACAGTCACCAAGTGAAAGAGGCCAGGCGTCTGACACTAGCACTTTCTATACCTCACCCCGTGACTCCTGCCTCCCCCCAGTGCCCGGGGGTTTCTGCCCAGCTCACACCACGGAGGGTGCTGGGTTCTCAGCCCAGCTCAGCCCAGGTGCAGAGGCTCACCTGTCTCACTGTTTTCCTCTCCCCCACCCCCACCCCTGCCCTCCCCTGGGGCCCGGCAGCAGCAGCAGCAGCAGCAGCAGCAGATGCCCCGCAGCGGCCAGGAGGAGAAGGAGGACAAGGAGAAGGAGAAGGAGGCCGAGAAGGAGGACGAGAAGCCAGACGTGGAGGATGGCAAGGAGGAGCTGATCAAGTAAGGCCGGCGGCCGCGCAGCAGGAGCCCGGCCGCGACCCCCGGGTGGGGGGCACGAACGGGGCCGTGGACGGCCCCCTGGAAGGGTGTGCGCGGAGGTGGCGTCTACAAATCGCCTGCCTCGAAGGGAGGCACTTTCTGCTCCGCCTGTGCCCGACAGCCCCCCTTCCGGAAGCCCGCTCTTCTCCCCGCCCGCCCGCCCGCCCTTTCTTTCTCGAAGCCTCTGGAGACCTCAGAGACTGAGAGCTCATTTGAGCTCCACTCCTGAGCGAATAAATCCAGGCAGTGACTCTGGAACTCTTTGCCTCCTCCCTCCTCGGCCGAGTCTCCTGAGATGCTGGGGGCGGGAGGGGGGGTCAGAGGCGCTCGCTGCTCACGAAGGAAGGACTAGGTATGCAGGCAGGCGGCGGCCCTCACCTTTAGAATGATCCGCTGTCGGTGTGAGTTCTTGCAGATCAAGGCACAGCCTCGCCTCGGGGTGGGGGGGGCCCCCACCGGCAGCCTCCCGTGCCTGCCAGGGGCGGGAGCACAGCCAGCTGGAGATTCACTCCGAGGAAGGGGGGGCAGTGGGCACGGGCTTAGCGCCAGGTACCTGGAGTGGGCTCAGGAATGTGGCTTCTGAGAGCATCTGGCCTGTTACCCCTTGTCTCCCAGACGCTCCTGCGAGGCCCTTCAGGAAGATGAATGGAAGGCGGAGGTGATAAATCTGAGAACCCCGCAGTAAAGTCTCCCGAGTCGGCTTCTGAGAAAGTCCCCGCCCCAGTTATTGAGGTCACATGCTCCCCACACGCCGGGCTCGGCCTGCATAAGACCGGCAGGAAACTTTCCTCTTGCGTTTTCTGCAGGACACAGTGGTCCATGATAATACGGAAGGCAAAGTCAGTGTCGTTTACAGGACCCCTTGGGGGACGTCTCCTCTTTGGGGAGTTAAAGTGGCCTGAAGATTGTGCCAGCCTGCACCCCCCATGCCGTTAACCCAGTCATCTTGCAGACAGAGAGCAGAGAGCATCTCTGTTTGGTGAATAAAATGGTCTTGCAGATAGCCACCAGCCCACACCCCTACTTGGTGAATAAAATAGCCAGTCGGTTAACTCCCAGCCCACATCCCTGTTAGGAGAGCAAAGCAGACAACAGCTACCAGTTCACACCTCCCTTTTCATAACTAAGATGGCATCGCAGACGGCTACCAGGCATACTCCCTCGTCTGGTGAATAAAGGAGCCTCGCAGACTGCTACCAGCCAGCCCTCGCCCCAAGCTTTTTCCCTCTTTCCTACCCTCTGATTAGTAGAAAACCGCTGGCAGCCAGCACTCATCTTGCTAAGGAAAAGCAGGTCTCTTGAAACCGCCACCTAGGTTCCCGGCTCCGGTGAAACCATCCCTGTCTCCCCTCCCTGGCCTTTAGGGAGAAAACGGATGACACCTCTGGGGAAGACAACGATGAGAAGGAGGCAGTGGCCTCCAAAGGCCGCAAAACCGCCAACAGCCAGGGCAGACGCAAAGGCCGCATCACCCGCTCAATGGCCAATGAGGCCAACAGCGAGGAGGCCATCACCCCGCAGCAGAGCGCCGAGCTGGGTGAGTCTCGGGCTGGAGAGGGGCGCCGCAAGCACAGCAGGCTCAGGATCCCAGCATGAGCTGCACGCTCGCTGTGTGACCTGGGGCGAGTTCCTTAACCTCTCTGTGCCTCAGTAATGCCTGTAACCGTGGGGGGAGCGTTTTGGTGACTTCGTGTGTAGGAAGGGCCTAGAACAGTGCCTGGAGCGTGGGAAAGTCTCACTGGCTGTCAGCCGGGATTATTCCAGAGCTGGAGAGGTCACATAAACTTCCAGATCACCAATTTGGTTTTGTTTTTCACTCAGAAAATCTGGCCTTGGGACTTCCCTGGTGGTCCAGTGGTTAGGCCTCTGCTCTTTCAGTGCCAAGGGCCTGGGTTCAATCCCTGGTCGGGGAGCTAAGATCCCACAAGCCACCGAAAAACCACCCCTTCTTGCGGGATCTTAGTTCCCTGACCAGGGATTGAACCCGTGCCCCCTGCAGTGGAAGTGTGGAGTCTTACCCACTGGACCACCAGGGAATTCCCTGTACCTTCATTTCTGTGGGCCTCAGTTTCTCCTTCTGCTCAGTGGGTGCCCACCCCCAGGTGCTCTGAGCCTCACGCCCTACCCCAAGGGGGAAAACAAGAGAGAAGAATTGAGTAGCAGTTCCCAAGTTCGGCCACAGGGGGGCAGCCGGTGTGTGCTTGCTGTCTGTAGCGTTTTGGCCGTTTGGGGCCTGCCCTCCGGCGTGTGCGGGAACCCGGACCCATGGCCTGAGTGTTCAGGCTGAGGCCCCAGCCACCTGGATGTCTTCCCGGGGTGGGAGTTGATGGCGGTGATGTTCCCTGTCTCACAGACGCCCGCCTCGTCCACACCCAGGGTTTGTGCCAGTCACCTCTTCCTTCTCCGCGTCGGAGGTCATCGGTACCCGTTTCATACATGGGCTGTTTGAACCTTAGAGAAGGGATGTTGCCTCTGTAAAGTCCCAGTCAGTCGGGGTTCAAAGCCAGCCCACTGGCCACAAACCCCGTGCAGCTCCTGTGGGCTGGTGCTGGAGTGCCTGGAGACCCAGGGCAGGAGGGTTCCCTTCAGGAGTGCACTGGCGCACCTGACTTCCGGGGAAGCTCTCCTGGACCCCAGGCTGACGCTGGGGCCGGACAGCGGAGTGGAAAACACAACCCCAGGCCCTCTGATGGCCACCTCCCACCCCAGGCTCCACTTCCACAGCCTGCCTCCGGGGGTGCCGTGGGAGGGAAGGGGAAAGCTGGCCACGGTAGCAGGGAGCGGGGAAGCTGCCCGAACTTCCCTCTGATGGTCAGCGGCCTCTACCAAGTGCATACTCTGTGCCTAGCGCGGTTCCAGGCACTGAGTCCGTGACGCTGACGTCCCTCACGCTCGCCGCCCTCGCGACATCTTAAGCGACTTTCAGGGAAGAACGAGGGCTCACGTGTAGGGGAACTTGGAGGAGAGGCTCAGAAACAGCCTTAGCAGACACTCGGCTAACTCCCCCGACTCCAAGGCAGCTGCGTTCCTTCTCAGTAACACGAGCAGCCCCATCCTCGTGCCGCATGAGTCAGGGGAGAATATAGTGATCACCCTGTAGAGCAGGGCCCTCCCGCAGGGGACAGGTGGCCATGTCTGGAACCGTTTCTGATTGTCCCAGTTGGAGTGGGGGATCCTGGCACCTAGTGGGTAGAGGCCAGGGCTGCTGTTCCACACCCGCAATGCCCAGGGCAGCCCTCACGGCAGAGGGTCACCCGGCCCCAGTGGGTCCACGCGCAGGTGAGGTCCCTGCCCATCACGTCCCTCCTCCTCTCCCGCCTCCTCCTTCACGTGGTCACCAGGCTCCCAGCCGAGTGCATACAGAGGCAGCTCAGGGTCCAGGCCCTGGATCGCCTCGGCGTTCCCCTCTGCAAAACGGGTGCCTGCACACCCTCCACCCAGCGGGCGCCCCGAGTAGCCAGAGGCAGAGAAAGCGCCCCGCTCCAGGCTGCTGCCAACACGCTGTGTCTTCCTTTCCAGCTTCCATGGAGATGAACGAGAGTTCTCGCTGGACCGAAGAAGAGATGGAAACAGCCAAGAAAGGTGAGGGGTTTCTGGCTGCTCTGATCGCCCTCGATGGGCATCCGGGTCCTGCAGCTCGTGTGGTGGGGAGGAGGTTGACCTGTGCCCTTAAACGGGGCTGTGGTGTGGTCTGCGGTGGGTGTTCTCAGATTGGCCGCGTCTCCTCGGAGCCTCAGTTTTGTCCTCCAGAAAATGGGTCTGTGTGGCCATGTTGTTGGTGTACGGCTTCCGTGGCCACTGGGACCAGCACGTCGTGGCCTTGCAGACTGAGTGGCGGCAGAGCACCCAGGTGCCTTGGGAGGTGCAGAGCCTGCTGGTGGCCACCGTGGCGGGGTCACGGGGTCAAGCTGTTCCCCTTCGCTGCGCCGTCTCCCTGCGCTGTGGTGCTGACCCCGCGTTCTCTGTAGAAGCCACCAGCACATTCATTGTTCATTGGAGCCAGAATGGCTGGACCCTTGACTTCCTGGCTCAGTGACCAGTCTCTGGGTCTCAGTTTCCCCATCTGTGAAAAGAGAGGGGCATCCGGGTTGGCCAAGAGAAGCCGGAGGTAACAGGCACTAAGCGTCCCAAGGATGGCCCGGCACTGTCGGGACTACGTCGGTGTCGATCCCCCGGCCCCCATCTCTGGGAGATGCTCTAGCTGCCCCTCCCTCCCCTGTGCCCAGGGCAGGGGCCGTCAGACCAGCTCAGCGCCAGCAGGAAGGCCAAGGCTGAGCTGGCATCTGAGCCCCATTTTGCCTGCTTGCTCCCGTTCATCTTGACCCCAGCCCCGAGAGGTAAGTCTTGTTTCCAGCCGTTTTGTGGACGAGGGAGTGAGGGACAGAGGCCCAGGATGGCCCGGTCCTGGAGCTGGTGACCTGGGCCTCCCAGCTCTTGTCCCCAAGGTCCTGCTGAGGCCCCACTGCTGAGGTGCAGCTCCTTTGTGCCCAGAGCTCCAGGTCATGACTCAGGGACGGAGCAAATGGCCTTTCTAATGAAGGACCCAGGTGCACAGGGACAGTTGTGTGCGAGGACAGCTGGGCCCGGAGGCTGAGACCTTGGACCATGGGCTGCCTGCCCTGCCCACCCCCTCCCCTCCCTCTGCCCCGGGAGAGGGTGCCTGGGGGCCTGAGCGTCTGGTCCTGGTGTTTCAGAAACTGACCAGGAGCAGCTCCAGACCTGATCAGGCCCCTACCGGGGGCCGAGCCCCTCGCCTCAGGGCTCCTGTCCGGGCACGCTGTCCCTTGGAGGCTCCAGACCTCCTTCCTCCAAGCTCCCAGGCCTCTGGTGAGGCCGGCCTGGAGGAAGGGCCAGGCTGGACCCTCAGCCTCATTCAGAAGAGGGGGAGCTGCCTCGGTTCCTCTCGCAGGTGAGGCCCTATTTTCAGCGTCTCGGGAGCACTAACGGGGGCCTGTGCGCATGGTCTCTGGCTGCCGGGGGTCAGTGGGTGCTGTCAGCCCCCCAAGGGGGCCACGCCGTCCTTTTCTCCTGTCTTCTGTGTCTACTTTGTGGCTTTTGGTGTGGATTCACCATGGGGTGCAAAAGAGGCTTTATTTGAAAATGTGTGATGTTTTCCCCCCTTTAAGTTTGGTGAGATACATATAATGTAAAAATCTACCATTTTAATTATTTTAAACTGTACAATTCAGTGGCATTAAGCACCTTCACAGCGTCGTGCAGCGATCACCACTCTCTAGCCCCAGAACTTTCTGCCACCCCGAGCGGCGACCTCGTACCCATTAGCAGTCATTCCCCATTCTCCCCAAGCCCTGCCAACCTCTGGTGCCCACTAGTCCGCTTTCTGTCTCTATGGCTTTGCCTGTTCGGGACTTCGGCGTGAATTGAATCACGTAACATATGCCCCTTTGCGTCTGGCCTCTCAGCATCGTGCTGTTGAGGTCCATCCACGTCGTAGCCTGTGTCAGCACCTCATTCCTTTCTATGGCTGAGTTGTGTTCCTCCGTGTGGACAGAGGAGTTCTATTTATCCATTCATCCATTGCTTGATGGACACTTGGGTTGTTTCCACCTCTTGGCTATTGTGAATAATGCTGTTGAGAACATTTGTGTAGAATTGCATGGTTTTTTTAACCACACGTGAGACCCTGGGATCTCAGCCACCGGCAGCGATATTGCCTGGGGACCCACCCACCAGGGCCGTGAGGGGTGCATGTCCCAGGGCTACCAGCCTGTGCTGTGTCTTCTGTCGTCATGGCAGCCCCATCCCCAGCTCCTTCCCAGTTGCCCGGGAACCGGGAGTCGGCTGAGTCAGAGGCTGCCCTCTCTCTTCCTTTGGGAGACGGCTGGGGATGACTCACCGGCTGGGACGGGAGTGCGCCCCACTGTCTCAAGGTTGAATCCTCAGTGGCGGCAGCGAGCTCATCCTGGGTCCTGCCCGCGGAGACGGCAGCGTGCGAGCCCCCCCGGGGACTGTGCACGCCGAGGCCCTGCTCAGTGACATTTGTGATAATGTGATGAGTGCCAGCGTGCTTGTCCGCCGTGAATTATAGCAATCTGGACGATTACCGCTCGGGGTGGCTGCTAATGGCTGCCTGTTCCAGGCGGCGGGAGGGGATCGGGGCCAGGCGGCAGGTGCTGGCAGCCCCCAGGACTCCTTCTCCACAGTGGGCGGGGGTGGAGAGGCTAGGAATGTTCCAGTGCCCCCGGCCCTCAGAAACCCAGGAAGGTACCCAAAACCCAGCTGTGCCCGAGACAGATGGTACCCACCCATCCTCCTACCCATTTACATCGACCCAGTGCCTCACCCTGTGCAGGGCAGGGGTACCCAGAGATGAGCCAGCCCCGGTCCCTCCCTCAGGGAGCCCAGGAAGTGAGCAGCCAGGTGTCCCCAGGGCCTTGGGACCACTGAGCCTGCCCCAGGCATCCCAGGAGACTTCCAGGAGCCAGGCCTAGAAGGATGAGCTGCAGAGGGTCCCCCGTCCCCAGAGAGAAACTGGACCTCAGCCTCTGGACCTTTTAGCTCTGTGACCTCAGGCAAGCTAGTCAACCTCTCTGTGCCTCAGTTTCCTCATCTGTACAATGGGAATTAGAGCATCACCCACTGTATGAGTTTCCTGGGGCTGCCGTAACAAGGTACAAACTTAGTGGCTTAAAAACAACAGAAATGTATTCTCTCCCAGTTCTGGAGACTGTGAGTCCGAAATCAAGGTGTGGGCAGGGCTGGGTTCCCTCTGAGGGCTCCAGGGGAGGGTCCTGCCTCTCCTCCTCCAGCCTCTGCTGTTGCTGGCAATCTCGGCGCTCCTTGGCTTCTAGACATTCCAATCCCTGCCTGCATCGTACATGGCTGTCTTCCCTCTGTGTGTCTCTGTCCAAATTTTCCTCTTCTTATAAGGACCCACCCTAATCTAGCATGACCTCATCTTAACTCGATCACATCTATCAAGACTTTTTTTCCAAATAAGGTCACATTCACAGGTTACAGGTGGGTGGACATGAAATTTGGTGGCGGGTGGGGAACACCGTTTAATCCAGGACAACCACCTGTGTGGGGTTTTGGTGAAAGAAAACAGAAGCGCTTACAGGGGTGGTGACTTAGACACACTGAGTTCCCTGTCACTGTTTGTAATGATAACCACCTCCTCAGCCTTGTGACCCTGGCCCATCCCTGTCTTGGCCTCATGTTCCCTCGTCCTCCAAAAGGAGGCTGGGATGCCATCACCGAGGGGCATCCTAAGAGTGGCATGAGCCGTATTCGTGCAGCCCTTGGCACACAGTACGTGCTCAGAAGGGGCAGGCCTGCAGTTCAGCACAGACTCTGGAGCCTTTCTTCCTGGGTTTGAGTCCCAGCTCTGTCCCTTGTGGGTGTGTGACGCTGACCAGTGCCTGCGCTTCCCGGGGCCGCAGGGAAGGGGCTGGAGGTGAGCGGCCTGCTGAGCAAGCGTAGAGTGACATTTGGAGGTGGTTTCACGGCGCTGGGGAAGGGCCCTTGGGCTGACACCCAAAGCACGGAATAACATGAAGTAACACTGTCAAGTACTTGTCGGGACGCCTGGGTACCAGGTACAGCTAGAGGCGTCATGTATGTCAGGTCACTTCATCCCCACGAACCTTATGAGGCAGATGCTATTACTAGTGTCTTTATCCAGATGATGAAATTGAGACCGAGAGAGGTTAAGTGAGCTGCCCAAGGTCACACAGCTGTCAATTGGTGGAGCTGGGATTTGAACTCACGCACTCTAGTTACAGAATGGGAATGGGGCTGGTGTGAGGTTTGGATGAGTGAGTCCATGGGCCTGGCTACTATTAATCAGATAACGAGAGAGGGAAGGGCCTCCCAGCCAAGGAGTAGCATGTGCAAAGGCCCTGTGGCAAGGGCAGCGTGGTCAAGTGAGAAGCTATCAAAACCCAGAGAACGAGAGGAAGAGAGGCAAGGAATGGAGAGGCCGTCGGGAGGGCCACCCCGCACCCCCCGGCCTTACCAGCTGTGGGACAGAGTTTGGCTGTTACTCTGAGAGCATGGGGAAGACCATGGCATGGGGAGGAGTGGGACAGGGGACAGGATGGCTGCAGGGTTCCAGGTTGGCAGGTGGGCACCTGCTCCTTCCTTTGTGCTTGGAGTCAGGGCTGCCTGTCCTGGGGCTCCTACCAAGTGAGGACTGAGCATGTGCAGGGCAGCCTCAGGGAGCTGGCTGCCTGCCCTCGGGCCCAGCGCCATGCTGGGCAGGCACTAGGCTGGGATGTGAGGCTCTAGTTCCCCTGGGAAAGGTCAGCCTGGCCTGGCTTGCAGTCTCGACCCAGCTGTGTGGGAGGCCCAGGGCTCTGCTGGCAGCTCCTACTGGTCTCCAGCCCCCTTCTCTGGTGGACAGGGAACCAGCTGTGGAGGGGGCAGGGAAGCCCCCAGGCACACCATTCCAGACCAGAAATAGGCACTGGCCCAGCTCCTGGCCACCGGCCCCTCCCTGGCCTCGAGTGGCCTGCCTGGTGAGGAGGGAGAAGGCGAGGTGTGCGGCCCCAGAGTAGGGTGCTGCAGGGACCAGGATCTGGTGGCCCCACGCAAGGCCTGTCGGGCCGGATGGAGCCCAGGTGGACCCCGAACTCTCCCCCAGTAACTTCAGGCTGTCTCTGCCTGCAGGACTCGCCCCCTTTCATGGGGACCGAGGGAGAAACCACTAATTGCTTTGCACCTCCACAACGCTTGTTGTGCGCACTGGCTGGTTTAATTAGTTTTTACGGATGAAGAGTCAGGCTTGGGGAGGGGAGGTGTGAGTCCCCAGCCTTGGAACTTGGAAATGTGGGGCCTGCCATCCACGTGTCCATCATCAAAGCCTCATGCTGTCCTCACTGCAGGGACCAAGGGAGAGCGATGGCCTCTGTGCTTGGACAGCCGTGCACCTGCCCACCGGCGCTCACGACGGGCAGCGTGGCGCTGTGGTTAGCGCACAGGTCTGGCGGCTGATGCAGCAGGGGTGCTGGGTCACTTCTGAGTACGGGAACCAGGGAGGGCCCAGCAGGAGACGGGGCCAGCGCCTGGAGCGGGGACTGAGGACAGTTGATGTACAGGAGTGGGGCGGCCGTAAAGGTTGTCAGAAGGGAGCCTGCAGCATCCCGGGGCTGGCATCGGCGGGGAGCTGTCGCCACCTCCGGCTGGAGAGAGAATGCTGAGCTTTGTCTTGGGTGCGCGCTCCCCCGACCTGGATGCTTCTGACGTGTGGGAAACTGGCCACTGTGATGGCTCAGAAGGAGGAGAGAGTCGGGGTTTCTGCATGAGCGCGGGGGACAGCCAGACACCAGGGCAAGCTCCAGGCCACTCTCTTGTTCCTTGTCAGCACCCTGGAAAGTAAAGTCAAGCATCTCCCAGCCCACCTGCACTCCCAGGGGCAAAATCCACACGTGGGCGTTCCAGTTGGTGCTTCCTCAGGGAAAGAGCCCCCTGGTAGGTTACACAGCAGTGATGATGTCTGTTACCACGTGGTGGCTGCTGGCTGGTTCCAGCATTTTGCACGAATGATATTACTTAATCCTCCCAAGGGACCCTCAAGGCGCGTTCTCCATATTTGCGAACGCACATGTGCGTGCACACACACACATGCACACACACGCGCACACATGCACACGCACACGTGCACACGCACACGTGCACATGCACACACGCCTTCTGCTTCACAGATGGGAAGACTGAGGCCCAAGGGGGCAGTGAGCTGGGACTTGCCCAGCAAATAACATAGTTTGGTCCTGGGAGCAAACCACTTGGCTGTGCTCTATGGGAAGACTTGACATTGAACACATAACATGGCATTTTTCCCAAAGTGCTAGGGTGTCGGGTCGCACACAGGTGATTTTTTTTTCATCTTAATAGGTGATCATGTATTGGGAGATCACTGGCTTTGATCGTGTATTGGGAGATCACTGGCTTTGATCGTGTATTGGGAGATCACTGGCTTTGATCGTGTATTGGGAGATCACTGGCTTTGATCGTGTATTGGGAGATCGCTGGCTTTGATCGTGTATTGGGAGATCGCTGGCTTTGATCGTGTATTGGGAGATCGCTGGCTTTGATCGTGTATTGGGAGATCGCTGGCTTTGATCGTGTATTGGGAGATCGCTGGCTTTGATCGTGTATTGGGAGATCGCTGGCTTTGATCGTGTATTGGGAGATCGCTGGCTTTGATCGTGTATTGGGAGATCACTGGCTTTGATCGTGTATTGGGAGATCACATCGTCACTGCGATTTGCAGGTGTGATAGCTGAAGCCGAGGCTTAGTTTGGAAAGGGTAGACGGAAAGAAAAGTTAACTTACCTGGAAGGTAAGTCCAAGTTCAGGTGTGAAGTTGTCTGGCCGAATCCCCCCGGGGACTGGCGGGACTGTCAGAGGTTCAGATACACAGTAGGCTCCTGGCAAGGTCGCCAACCAAGGGCTGGGTCCAAGTCAAACCCACCCAGGGCTTGGAGTTTCCAAAATAAGGAAGTGGCATGACTCAGAACTAAGTCTGCTGGATTTTTCCCCCCTCCTTTGACAGTGTTTCAGGCAGAAAATCTTGTTTTGCAAACTGGAGTTTCTCTTGGAAAGTGGCATTTGGCGGGAGGGGTGTGGATATGTCCCTCTTGTAGGCGGCCTGTGCTTCTTCATGAAGGGAACAGAAAACTTCAGGGCTGGCTGGGGTAATGGGGAGCGAGTGTTTCGGGGCGGGGGCGAGGAGGGGGTGGCGGACGCTGGTTTCCCGAGGGAGCAGCTGTGACATTCCCAGGATGCAGATGGATGACAGTGTGGTGACTGCAGGTGCTAGAAAGGCTCCTCCTGCCCCCAGGTTATCAGAACTCGCCCGTGGCAGGGGCGGGGGGAGGTTGGCTGCTGGTACAGGTTCGAAGACCCCAGAGGTGAGAGCTGCCTACAGCAGGGACCCTGAGCGGGTGGCAGCGTGCGGAGGGACAGAACAGGGACGAGGCCTTTCTGGGGGCCAGTGTACGTGAGCTGAGGAGGGTGAGTCACTGCTCCCGTGAGAACAGTTCGTCCCAGGCCCCCAGACAGTGTATGGGAAGCTCCCCACCGAGCGTAGCCAGGACGGCCAGAGTGGGCTGGCCAAGCCTCCACACGCCACCACGCAGAGAAGCCCCTCTCACTGGCACCTCTGCGGCCACCCCCTGCTCCTTCACCTCATTCTGCGCTCCACGTCTGTGACTCAGACCTCCTGGCTTGACTTCCTGTCTTGGTCAATTTCACTTCCTAGTTCCCGCCTCTTGACACTTCAGAACGAAACTCCTTCCTTAGGAATTAGAAGTGAGGTCAGGGAATCCAGACCACAGGGGATGTTGGCAGAATCTGCCGTCTGGGGCACCGGCAGAGTGTGTGTGGACGTGCCCCTCGTGTGAGAGGTGGGCACTCCCTGACGTCTCTTCTGGGGAGGGGAGGGTCCAGGACCCCCCCGGGGGATAAACTGCCCAGCTCCCTCCTCTCTTTGGAGCTCCTAATTGGGAGCCCCAGAGAGGCAGCAGAGATGCCTGGGGGGGATGCCCAGAGGGCTCCCAAACCCAGATACCCAGGGTGTCTGGAGTTTTGTCCATTTGCCTAATGCCTCCTGCACGCCTAGCAGTTGTGGGTGCAGAGACACGGCTGTCCACGACCAGTGGAGCCAAGGAGCTAATTTCGGGGAGTGATAAGTGCTCTGGAGATAACAAAACCCCGCGATGGCAGGGTGGCTGGGAGGGCGACTGTGGAGAGAGTGGTCAGGGAAGGCTTCTCTTGAGGAGGTATCACTTGAAGCTGAGAACTGAAGGAAGACAGAAGGAGAGCTGTGAAAAAGCCATGCAGGCAGCAGGGACAGTGAGTGCAAATGTCCTGGGGCACATCCAAGGGCTGGGCAGAAAAGGTTCCAGTGGCTGGAGCGAGGGGAGAGGTAGGAAGCAGGCTGGACAGCGGGGCAGGACGGGCTCTGCAGAGCCTCATGCCCCACGCTGAGGCCTTCGGATTTGATTCCAAGAGCTTTGGGTCATCATTGGAAGATTTGAAGCAGAGGAGTGACACGACGGGATTGGCATCCTTGAAAGCCGTCTTGGGCCTCCCTTGCAGAGAACGGATCATGGGACTCAGGCAGGACGTCCGGGGTCCCTGATGTGGTTGGGATCTGTTGCCTGCCCTGGAGGGTGTGCCCCAGGGCCCAGGGCGAGGGCTGGGGGGCGAAGCAGGGGTATCGGGATGCTTCAGAGACCTGTGGCCTGTCGTTCCTTGGGTTTCTTGGGCAGGATGGAAAGGCTGAGGGCTGAAGGGACAAGCAGGTCAGTGACCCCGGAGTTGGAGAAATTGGTCGTGACCTGGATCTCGCTCCAAAGTTCAACTCAGTTAACTTTCAACCTTCCGGGAGCTGCCTGGGTCGTCCGTAGCAGGTGTTTGTACGGGGCGCGGGCTGACCCAGTCGTCACGGGTATCTCAGAGAGGGAAGAAAGAGGCCGCCGTAGTCCCAAGACCCTCGGGGAGCAGAGAGCCCTCTGACGGGCTCCAAACCCTTCCCCCCATCCTCAGGGATTGGAGGTCTCATTTGCGCTTGGAAGAGTCCCCTCAAATTCTAAGCTTCCTCCTAGAATGGTAGGCTAGCCCTGCCCACCCACTGCCGCCTTCCAGCCCATCCAGACCTCCAGAGCCCCCCACGAAGGGCCTGGCCACCATGGCAGCATCAGGCTGGGAGGGGGGCAGACCACAGGTGGAACCAGCGCAGGGGGAATGACAGCGGAAGAAGCTGTTTGCTCCCGGCTGCCGGGGTGGAGAAGCTCTGTTTTTCTGAACCCTCATCTGTTCTTACCGCTGCTGACGCCGCCACCGCCACGGATGGGGAGAGAGGGAGGGGGAAGCCAGTGCCAAGTTGGCCCGCCCCTTCCGAACCTGGGCTTCTGCCACACTCCCCCGCCCCTCCCGCGAGCCTCCGTCTGGAGGTCACATTCAGCCCTGACGCGTCTCGCTGGGTCAGGCAGCAGGAAGATCGGACGAGCCCTGGCGCGTAGCGAGGCTGCCGGGCGCTGCTGCCCGAGAGGCTCTGGGGTCTTTGGATTCTGCCCCGCGGGGGCGTCGGGGGTCCGGGGGCTGAGCGCCCGCGCTGGGCACATTGGTGCCCAGAGGAGCCGCTGACACTGTGCTCCCTGGTGACGCCTGGCACAGCCAACACCTTCCCGCCGCCCGCCCGCATCGGCGAAGGGCACCTCGCACACCCGCAGCTGGGGCGGGGGGGACGGCTCAGGGGTGGCAGCGCCGGAGGAGCCCTGGGCCACCACGGCGCGCAGCACGGAGCCGCTTCCCCGCCCTCCTCGGAGCCAGCCTCCGCCTGCCGCCCTCCCACCGCCCGGCCCCTCCCTCCTCCCTCCCTCCCTCGC
Source organism: Stenella coeruleoalba (assembly GCF_951394435.1). Classification (NCBI taxonomy): domain Eukaryota; kingdom Metazoa; phylum Chordata; class Mammalia; order Artiodactyla; family Delphinidae; genus Stenella; species Stenella coeruleoalba. Next base: position 84,023,164 of record NC_137160.1, on the reverse strand, counting down.
GCCGTTGGACGAGAAGGATGTGAGGCCGAGCTGAGCCGCCAGCAGACGCCAGCCAGAAGCCTTGCGGAGCCGGCACCAGGGCCGCCCAGCCTCCCGCCTCCCAGCCCGCGGCTCCCAGCTCCGAGCCCTGGAGCATCCTCCAAGCCGTATGTTTCCGGAAAACTTGGCGGAGGGGGAGACGCAGATGAGAGGATGTGAGTGAGTGGCTCCGGGGAGGGGACTGGGATGGGGGGGGACTTTGGGCCACAGTGACAGGGACCCCAGGGGAGACAGGGACCCCAGGGCGGAGGACTCGGGAGTTCTATACTCCCCCAGCCACTTTCTCCTGGTGCCCCTTCCCTTGCCTCTCAGGCTGTCGGCTGGGGCTCTCCTGGAAGGAGGTCTGTGCTTGGGGCGAATCTTGGGGGTCTTGGTTGGCGCTTGCTCAGAGGTGCTCTCTCCAGGTAGAGGGGTGTCGGCGGGGGGGTGGGAGGGGGCTTGCAGCTGGGTCTGGTCCATGTGGTCTCCGAGGCATGGAGGGGTCTAAACTGCATCTCCCTGTGCCTGGCACCCTCAGTCTGGGGTTCCCGGGACCAGAACCAGAACCGGAAGGAAGCTCGTGCCCGTCCACTCCCACCCCAGGGACCCTAGCCAGCAATGCTAGGACATTCACCCCAGCCCTTCACGCAGCAGCTGAAGAAACTGAGGCCCAGAGAGCAGAGGGGATGGCGGCGACCACACAGCACGTTCTTGGCGGGGCTCCTGGACAGCTCAGTCCAGCACTCCTTCGAGAGCAGCTTTCGGGAAGGCCCGGGTGACCCCTCCACCCCGGCTCCTGCTTCTGCCACCAGTGGAGTTAAGTAGGACCCCAACCCCCCAGCCAGCTCCAAGCGCCCTCCTTATTTATGTGTTGAGTCTGTAAATGTCAGCCTGGCTGAGGTTCATACCCCCCCACCCCGCTCCGGGCCCTCGTCGCCCCCCCCCCCGCACCCCACATACCTACCCCTCAGAAGGCCCAGATGGGAGACCCGCCCTCTCCCTCCCGGGGTTCCGGCCCAGCGTGTTTGCCTGGGCTCTCTTGGCCCCGGCTGCGGAAATATAAATAAACGCGTCCCCGTCGTCCTCCGCCAGGTCCTGTGGAAGCGGCAGCTGCTGCGGGCGCAGGCGGAGGGAAAGGTCAGGGGGCTGGGTTACACTTGATCCCACGCCCCAGCCCTCCCCTCCGTGCCTGTCCTTGAGGAACCCTGAGGAGCTGCCCTGGGGCCATGTGGCCCCGTGGCCTCCGCAGGGGAGCAGGTGGCCTGTCAGTCTAGCACCCCACCCCCCAGGGCCAGAGGCCCCAGGGCAGACAACCTGGGTCCCACGTCCCCTCGGCCCCTTGGCCCACCCCACAAGCTGTGAGCTCCTCTGATCCCTGGAGCCTCGGTTTCCCCCATCCTGCGGATGGGAAAGCAGCCGTGGCCTCAACAGCAGGGAGGAGAGGGAACCAAGTCTGCAGGGCTCCGCAGACTCCGGGTTGCTCGGCCGTGTGACCTGGCGGTTTGTTGATGCTGTTTTCGCTGCCGTTTTATTTCTGTGCGAGCCTTGTATGTAGCAAGCCGCCGGCACACGTTTGAATGAATGGATGGATGGATGGATGGATGGATGGATGGATGAATGAATGAAAGAAAATACCGCCACACAGACTGTCCGCCCCTTACGCTCCCGCGCCCCTGAGAAACACCCGTCGTGGCCCTCCCTGCTTGCAGCTTGATTTGATTCAAGGAAAACAGCCTCAAACTTCTTTATGGGAGATCTTTCGCTAGTCCTTATGAGTCTAGCTCTGGGGCTCAGAGGCTGCTGTGTTCCCAGCACCGTGACTCAGGCTTCACGCCTGCTGCCCTCTGGGGGCCCAGTCCTGCCCCGCAGTCCCCGGAGGCCGGAGCCTCCCATCTGCCCCTTCTGCAGCCGTCAGGAAGGGGGCAGGCCCTACCTGCTCGGGCTGACCTGGCCACACAAGGCGCGCTGCCTGGAGATGCAAGGCATAGAAACGCAGAGGCGCCGGCCTGTGCGAGGCGTGTGCTGGGAGCGCTGCGGGCAGACGGGCTGAGACTCGGGGCTGGCTTCCAGGGGAGCTGGGGGAATGATGTTTCTGCAGAGCCTGGTGTCCGTGGCATTGAGAACGGCAGAGGGCTTGGAGGTGCAGCTCTGGCCTGAGTTTGTGGGGATGGAGGGAACTTTCTCTGCCCTAGGTGAATTTGGGATGGGGTCTACCAATTCCTGGGCGTTTCTCCCCACATCAGGAATCTGTGAGGCTGTGTGAGAAGCTCATGGAGATGGGGGGTTGTGATTTGGGGGGGCAAGTCCACTCCCAGACCCTGAACCACGCCTGGTGGGCCCCGAGTCCAGGGTGGGCCTTTAGGCGTCCACGGGGAGCTCTGGGTTCTGGGTGTGCCCCAGTTAACCTGGGCGCGGAGGATCCTGGGCCAGCTCACCCCAAGCCGGACTCCACCCTCCCAGCCCTGCTCACACGTTCCTTCCTTTCTCTGGCCTGGTGCGGCCGGAAAACAGCCCGTCTCCCGAGGCCTCGTCTGCAGCTGCGAGCGAGTGTCAGTGCCGGGTCAAGACAGCCAGGGGAGGAGGAGAGGTGGGGCCCCGGGCGGGGTCTGCGCCCCAGACCTCAGCCCTCAGCCCCCGGAACCCTTGACAGTGGCCTCAGCAGGGGTACCCCCAGGGCTGCACCCACCTGCCCCTCCAGTTCCTAGAGCCCAGGCTGTCCCATGCAGCCCGGGGAGCCCAGGCCTCCCACACCCTTCTGGTGTCCCCCACCCCAGCCATCTCTTTGCGGAAACCTTGGGCCTGTGCAGTGAGCCTGAGCCCCGGGATCAGGGCTGCTTTCGCCCAGGGCTCTGTCTGCCCTCCAGGCTGTGGGTACGGGCCCCTGCTGCCCGTCCAGCCCTCTGCCGCCCCTCAGCTGCCGCCCTCCCCCGCACAGGTCTCCTGGAGCACGGCCGGAACTGGTCGGCCATCGCCCGGATGGTGGGCTCCAAGACGGTGTCCCAGTGTAAGAACTTCTACTTCAACTACAAGAAGAGGCAGAACCTGGATGAAATCCTGCAGCAGCACAAGCTGAAGATGGTGAGCGTCCCCGCGCCCACCCGCCCCTGCCCTGTGCGCCCCAGCCAGACCTGTGGGCCAGACCTGCAGCCTGGGAGCCTGGGCGGGGAGGGGTCTGCCGCCAGCTCTCTTGCCCAGGTCTCAGCCCCTCGAGGTTCCGGCTGCGTGGTCCCGCGGAAATGCTGCAGGGGTGGGTCCCTGCCGTAAGCATCCCTCCTGGGTACTGCGATGCGCAGGCCCACCTCTGCCTCCCCATCTCCACCCCCAGCACTCCTCGGTCAGACACCTCTGAGGGCCCGTAGTGCCTCTGAGGGCTCAGGGCAGGGAGGAAGGAGCTCGGTGGGCCAGGCACTGACTCCCCAGGGACTCAGGGCTGTCAGCGTATGCAGAGGCAGAGGAGCCCTAAGTCAGCACCTCCCGCACTCCATTTGAACTCAGTCTTAGGGCCACCCCGGGGAAGGAGTGGACAGGTCAGGCAGCAGCCGGCCCAGCCCTGGCCTCCAGGGCATTGAGAAGAGGCACGGACCTTCCCTCCTCCAGGAGCACAGACGGGGCAGGCTCGCCTCACTGAGCCCGTAAATGGTCTCCACGGAGAGGCCGCTTCCTCCGCAGCTGTTACTGGGAAGCGAGGGCCATTTGGGGGTGGCTTGTTTTTTTTTTCTTTTCCTTTCCTTTCCTTTTCGTTTCCTTTTCTCTCCCTCCCTCCCTTCCTTCTTTCCTTCCTCCCTCCCTCCCTCCCCCCTTCCTTCCCTCCTTCCTTCTCTCTCTCTTTTTCTCTCTTTCTCTCTCTCTCTCTCTCTCTCCCTCCCTCCCTCCATCCCCCTCCCTTCCCCCTTTTGGGCACACTTGTGACATGCCAAGCATTGTCACCATTTCAGATCTGGGGAAACTGAGGCTCAGCCAGGCTCATAAACAGCTGGCTTGGGCTTTGCACCCACAACTACGTGACCTGAGGACGCATGCTTTTAATCGGCGGGCTGCATATTTCCTTGTAGATATGAAGGTACAAGAGGGGGACGCACAGCTCTCCACCCTCCCCGTTCCCCCTGATTGGGCTGCTTGTGCACCCCGTCCTGGGAGGCTGAGTTGCTCCCCCATGGAGCCCGCCTTGGTCCAGAGAGGACGAGCAGGCTGCCGAGGTCACACGGCATGGCAGGCGGGCCAGGGACAGGATCACCCTCTCTGAACGCTCCTTGAGCACTGTGCAGAATTTAGGGGCACCCCTCCCCAGCTCCCCACCCCCACCCCAAGCATCCTAGGCCAGAGGGGGACGCTGTGCCCTGGCCCTGTGGTCAGGGCTGAGGCTGGCCGCCAGGTCTCCTTCGGCCAGGCCCCTGCCTGTGCCCATTCCCCGTGGTGTCTGCTTAGGCTGTGCCTCTTGCCCCTTCCCCGCCTGCTGTGCAGTTGGTTCCCGGTGCTCCCTGAGCTTCAGGCAGGGCCCCCTGAAACATAGGGAGCTCTGCTTTTTTCTAGAGCTTTCAGGACTCTGGTTTCGGCAGGGTGGAAGGCTCAGTGAGGGCCAAGGCCAAGGAGCGCCTGTCCGTAGCGCTCACTGAGATCCCGCAGCGCAGATAGGATCCAGCTCTGTGATGGTGGTGCTGGCCGTGGTGGTGGTTGGATGGGGGCGGGATGTCGGCCTCTACACACCAACTCAGGATTAACTGGGCTGGGAGTCCGGCCCTGAGCATCGCCCCAGGGACAGAGGGATCTTCCTGCTTCATCCCCTTCTCCCTCTGACCTGTCCTCCCTGCCTCTCCCCTCCCCCCATTCCCTGCTCAGCCCAGCCCAGCCCAGCCGGTGCCCACACACCAGCCCGCTTCGCCCAGGCTGTTGGGTTACAGGTATCTCCTCTCACAGCCTACTGGCCCCCACCTCGCTTTCCAGGTTTCCTTGGGGCACGGCCCTGCTGCGCCCCTGGGGGCCCCGAAACTTGAGAGGGTGGGTCGGGGAAACAGATTCCAGCCAGGTAGATGGTGCAGCTTGGGCTCCAGGGCGAAAGTGGGGTCAAGCGCCAGCTTCATGACTTGGCACCTGTGTGACCTCGGGCAGCGGCTGTACCCCGTGAGCCTCAGTTTCCTCATCTGTAAAGTGGGAGAATGATAGCCTTTACCCCGAGAACTCAGGTGAAGAGCGAATGAGTTACCACATGTAAAGGACTGAGTGCCTGCCAGAGGGGGGCGCTCCATGGGGGTTAGCTGCTCTAACTACTGGTAGTAGTATCAGTATCATCATTATTTTATTTTAAAGCCACTGACCCCATTCTTCTCAGGGGCATTCAAGGTGCCCTCTTGAATAAGGTGTGCAGAAACAGCCAGGGTGGGGACTGTGGGCCCAAGACACCCAGGTTCAAATCCAGATTCTGCCACTTCCTAGCTGTGTGACCTTGGGCAAGTGGCTTGGCCTCTCTGTGCCTCAGTTTCCCCACTTCTGAAACGGGGATAATTCCCACCTCAAAGAGCTGTTGTGGGAATGATTCGAGTGAATGGGTGTGAAGTGCTTAGAACGGGGCCTGGCACGTCGCGCCGTAGTGGCATCATTGGTAGCAGAGGTGGTGGCATCAGTAGTGATGTGCCCATGGCCGCCAGATGCCTGGCGGCTTGGGTGCCGTGTCTCCCTTGGTTGTTAACTGGGTGTAGAGTATGCCTGCTCCTGGATTGCCTGAGCGATTGATTAGTCGATGGATTGATTCATTCACTCGCTCATTCAAAGAGGCAGCCGAGCACGATGGTATGGAGTAGGGCTCTGGGCTAGAGGGCTCACACCCCAGCTCTGTGGCCTCCTGGCTGTCGCCCGCAGGTTCGTGGCCTCAGCACTCAGCCTCGGCTGCCTCCTCTGTAAAAGGAGGTAAGACCCAGACCCACTCATCGGGTTGCTGTGAGCAGCAGAGGCTGCCAGCCCCGGCCCTCGGTCTGTGCTCAGTAAGTGTTGGGCGTTATCCTTATCACACACTCAGCCAGCCTTTATTGAGCGCCTACTATATGCCAGGGAAGCAATGGCAGGTGCCCCGGGTATACGTGTGGGTGGGGTTTCCTGCTGGGCAGAGGAGCTGGGTCTTTCTTTAATGGACAGTGGGAGCCATTGAAGGTTTGTGAGCTGAGGGGTGACCCAGCGTGGGCCGGGCTCGGGGTGGATTGTGCTGGTCTGAGTGAAGTGTAGCCAAAGCTGATAGAGACGGTCGTCCTCCTTGTCCCCAGACTCTGAACATGCCGGTGGCTGGGCAGCAACGCTGGTGGGCCGGGGAGGGGGCGTGAACAGCAGGGGTACCCCGAGGCCCAGGTTGGGCCCCTCCCCCAGACCCCCGAGGTCGCCACCATTGGCCCGTCCTCAGGTGAAGATGCTGAGGACAGGAGGGAGACACCGCAGAGGGGGTTTGGACCCAAGTCTGTGGGGGCCCCTGGCTTCCCTTCCTGGACCCGTACCTGTATTACTGGACATGGCTCCCACAGAACTCTGCAGAGGCTGGGCCTGCTGGGAAGCAGGGGACCAGAAGGTGGGGGCCGGTGGGCCGTGTTCTGAGGCCAGCAAACAGGGGAGCCTTGCTTGTCACTTGTGGACGAGAAAGGGCTGTTGGGGAGAGTGGGACGGGTTCTCGTTCCCTGCTGACAGCGAACGAGCGGACTTAAGTTGAAGGCTGTGGAGAAAGCTCAGTGAGGGATGGGGGGCCCGTCAGCCTGGGTCCGTCAGTCCTTACAGTGGACACCCATGGTGCCTGGGTGAGTTCCCTGTCACTGGAGAATGCAAGCAGTCCTCACAAGATGCTGTCCCACACCCTCCAGACCCTGGGAGGGAGACAGGTCGTGGTGATTCCTGCTGGCCGGGCCCCGTCTGGAGCTCAGGAAGGCACGTCACCCTCGGCCAGTGGAGGAAGCAGTGGGGGAAGCAGAGGGTCAGCGGGTGTCCCCTCCTGCCTTGCACCAGGCCTGGCCTGAGCGTGGCTACGGGCGACGTCAGCAGGAAGCAGGATCGGGCGGGCAGGCGGAGCGCGTCCCAGCGTTATGTAACATTTGGCACCAGTGACTTCTCCAAGGTTTTCCCTCCCCCTCCTAATGACCGAAGGTTACCCTTTTCTCCCATCTGTGAATCCAGGCTCTCGGGCTCAGCTTCCATGTTTCTCTGTCTCTGTCCATCTCAGCCCAGGCCCCGCCTTGCCTTGTTTTCCTCTGTTGCCTCTTCCATCTGAGGCTGCACAGGCCTGCAGAGAGAGATGGTCAGACAGGGAGGTACTTGAACCTGACCTGCATTGAAGTCTGGGCTTCTTGACCCACGAGCTGTGTGATCTTGGGCAAGTGTCTCTGCCTCTCTGGGCCAGTGTCTTTGTCTATCAGGTTCATGCATCTAAATTAGTAGTTACAGAGTGTCTCTTCTGTGCCAGGCGCTGTTCCAGGTGTCCTGGGAATACAGCTGAGAACAGACAAAGATGCCTGCCCTTGAGTTAATTGTAGTTCTAGAGACAAATTAACTCACAGATAATTTCAGATTGTGGTCTGAAGATAGATGAGGGATAGTAGTAGAAAGTGATTGATGGGGAATGAGATTAGCTGATTTTGACAGGGTAATCAGGGAGGACCTCCCTGAGGAGGTGATGTATGAGCAAAGCCCTGATGGAGGTGGGTATGTGAGTCATGTGGGTGTCTGGGAGAAGGCTGTCCAGCCAGAGAAGTGATGAGTGCAAAGGCCCTGGGGCCGGGGCATTGTAAGCCCATTTGCACAAGAAGGGCAGTGTGTTTGTAACAGACCAAGGAGGGTGAGCGAGTTAGAGAGCTGGGCGGGGTTCAGATCTATATCGCACTGGACTGTGTGGAGTGGGGAAGACTTGGGTTTTATATCAAGAGGTTCCGGGAGCGTCTGCAGAGTTCGAGGTAGGGAGTGGCATGCTCTGATTCGCAGAGTAGACGTGCAGATCCAGTGAATTAATAAGTAAAGAATGCTTGGCCCATAGTAGGTGCTTAACAGACGTCAGCTGTAACTACCAATACTACTATCGCCGGCATCTCCTGTTCCATACACATGCCCCGATCTTGAGGTTCGGGGCCACGTGTGGAAGGGTTTGGTATGATTCCTGGGACACTAAGTCCCAGCCTCTGAAACCCAGAGCCGGGGGGATTCTGGTGTTGACATCATACTCACCCCACTTGGCCTGAGGTGGCCTGGGCTGCTGGCTCAGAGAGACCTCAGGTTCCCAGCAGGACGTGCATCCCAGCCAGGCCCATAGGAGCCCCCGTTCCCTGCGAGGCTCCGAGCATCCCGCCACCCCCCGGGCAGCCAGTCGCCTGCCTCACCCAGCTCCAGCACTCGAGTGAGTCCCTGTCTGCTAAAGATAGATTGGGGAAGAAGGGGGATCCCTCAGCTGCACCCACAAACCCACAGGCCACACAACTTTCTCATGCCCCCGCGAGCTCCAGTGGGGGGCCCTCCGGGAGAAGCTCGGAGTTTGGGACCGGGGTGCGCCAGCCCCCAGAGGCAGGCGGATGGTGGAGCTGGGCGTTCCCACAGTGGTCCCGTGGACATTCGGCAGGGTGGGGCTGTGGTCCTGGCCGAGTGCTGGTGACGGAAACCGTGACTAACGGGCAAACAGACGTTTCCCTCTTCCTCCCCAAATTCTGAGCGGCTGCACCCCGAGGTCCCCCGTTTGCTCAGGAAGAAGGCAGGACAGGAAGTGATCCCACCCCCCAGGCAGGGCCTGGGGACCCCTGAGGCTTGCGCCCAGCCCTGCGGGGTGAGGGGCCAGGCTGGGCAGGGCCGGCTGGCGCCTGGAGGTGATGGAGCATCTGCCCGAGGGCGGGCTGTGCTGTGTTTTCACTCACGCACGGTGATGGTGGCTTTCTCCTGGGGGCCGGGGGATTGGCGGAGGGGAGGTGCGTTAGTTTCCTGTTTCCTGTAACAAGGCACCACAGACTGGTACAGGAACGTATCCTCTTGCAATCCTGGAGGCTGAGCGTCTGAAATCAAGGTGTCAACAGGGCTCCGCTTCTTCCGAAGGCTCCAGGGGAGGCTCCTGCCCTGCGCTCCCCGCTTCTGGGGGTCCCAGCTTCTGGGGGTGGCCTGCAATCCTTGACGTTCCTTGTCTTGGGGGTGCATCCCTCCCCTGGGTGCCTCTGTGTCCGAATTTCCCTCTTCTTCTAGGGACACCAGTCATTTTGGATTTAGGGTCCACCCTAATCTAATATGAACTCATCCTAATTACATCTGCAAAGAGCTCATTTCTAAGAAGGGTCACATCCTGAGGTTCGGGTGGACGTGAACTCTGGGAGGAACCGAGTCAGCCCAGTGTGAGGGGCTTCGCTGGGAGCTGCTGGCATGTCTGGGAGCGTTTAGGTTCCATCTCCTTCCTCAGGGACCCCAAAGGGCTCAGGCTGCGACCCCTCCCGTCACACCAGCTGTACTTGGGCGGGTCTCCTCTTAGGGACCAGTCCACTCCCCTGGGAGCCCCTGGTCACCTCGGACCCCCAGCACACTCTGCCTCCACATATACCCCGACTCTGCCGACCGTGTGTTCAAGCCCTGGACGCTGCCCATTCAGTCACTCAGTAAGTCAATCAACACTTTCTGGCTGGCTCAGCATGGGGCTAAAGAGACACCCTTCTGGAACCCCCGGCCCAGTGCGGTGCAAAGACGGGAGCTGTCGAGGAGGAGTGATGATGAGCTGGGGGTGGGTGCCTGGCCCCATGCGTGGGGAGCAGGGCTTCTGGGGACTGGGGGAGGCGTGGAAGGAAGTGAAGGGCTGCTCAGCGAAGGCCTTCTTTCTGTTCCTTGAACCACCCAGCTGGTTCCACCTCTGGGCCTCTGTACTTGCAGTTCCTTCCACCTGGACCACTCATCCAGAGCCTTGCCTGGCCAGCTTCTTCTCACGACTCAGACCTCAGCTCAGATGTCACCTCCTCCGAGAAGCCTTTTCCTTGCCCCGCCCTTGCATTCTCACCCCACCCTGTCTGTCCCTCTCAGCAGCCGTGCCCCCACCTCTGAGTCATCTTTTTAATTGATGTGTTGATTGCTCATCTCCCCGACTAGGTGGCCTGTGGGGCAGGGACCCTGTCTCCTCATTCGTCGTGTATTCTCAGCCCCTGGGGTGCCGTGTAAAGACTGGTGGGGTGAAATGACATGCTGCCCAAGCTAGCCTGTGCCCCGGGGCTCAGCTGGGGACAGATGAGGCCGCAAGGAAAAGCTTCATTCATTCATTCTCTCCAGTGTACTGACCGTGCCTGGCAGTGTGTCCTCCAGAGGGTGTGGTCACTGCTCTGGCTAGGACAGCTGGCAGGGCTGGAGCGATCATGGGGGGCTTCCAGGCAGAGGCAGTCCTTCCTCATCTGTTCCGGAAGGATGTCTGGGCAGCCTATAGGCCAGGTTGCGCCCCAGGTGTATCTGGGGCATGATGGAAGAATGAAGCTCTGGGTAAAAATAACCACTGGCATGTCTGGCCGTGCAGTGGGGCACGAGGGGGGAAGGGCACCCTCAAGACCACGTGGATGGGATCACTGTCCCTTGCAGCTGTGGCAGGCCTCCGGCAGCAGGAGTCCCCGGGCTGACAGCCCAGGCCCTTGCCCTGGCCCTGACCAACTGCTATCCCTGTGCCCTAGGAGAAGGAGAGGAACGCACGGAGGAAGAAGAAGAAAGCACCAGCTGCTGCCAGTGAGGAGGCTGCCTTCCCGCCCGTGGTGGAGGATGAGGAGATGGAGGCGTCAGGCGTGAGCGGGAACGAGGAGGAGATGGCGGAGGAGGCAGAAGGTGAGGGTGGGCGGTGGGAGCTGACCTCTCCCAGACATGCCTGGGTGCTACCGAGAAGGAGCCTGGACGCCCCAAGAGGAGAGCATGATGGCGATGGTGGTGATGGTGATGGTGATGATGATGATGGTGGTGGTGGTGATGGTGATGGTGGTGATGATGGTGGTGATGGTGATGGTGATGATGATGGTGGTGGTGGTGATGGTGATGGTGGTGATGATGGTGGTGATGGTGATGGTGGTGGTGATGATGGTGGTGATGATGGTGTTGATGATGGTGGTGATGGTGGTGGTGGTGATGGTGATGATGGTGGTGATGGTGATGGTGGTGATGATGGTGGTGATGATGGTGATGGTGATGGTGGTGATGATGGTGGTGATGGTGTTGATGGTGATGATGGTGGTGATGGTGGTGGTGGTGATGATGGTGGTGATGATGGTGTTGATGGTGATGATGATGGTGATGGTGATGGTGGTTGTGATGGTGATGATGGTGATGGTGGTGATGATGATGGTGGTGGTGATGATGGTGATGGTGGTGGTGGTGATGATGATGGTGGTGGTGATGATGGTGATGGTGGTGGTGATGATGATGGTGGTGATGATGATGGTGGTGGTGATGATGGTGAAAATGACAGTGATAATGATGGTGACAGTGGCAACAATAATAATGGTAATCGGCATCTCTGCGCCCACAGGACACTTGTCCATTCAATCCTCCTGACCCCTGTGAGTTCAGTCTTGTGCTTGGTGACCTTACACGTCCAGGTCGCATCCAGCTCTGGTGATGCCTGTTACCTTGCCCAGCACCTCTGGTGTCACATTTTAGAAAAAGAAAGTTTATTTTTGAAAATGGTTTTTTTTTAATTTTTTTAACCACACTGTGCTGCATGCGGGATCTTAGTTCCCCGACCGGGAATCGAACCCGCGCCCACTGCAGTGGAAGTGCGGAGTCTTAACCACTGGACGGCCGGGGAAGTCCCTGAAAATAGTTTTTTGACCTGAAATATTATTTTACAAGTTGACTGATATAAGTACAACCAATACCGTTGGTCGATAAGTATTCAAAAGTTATACAATTATGCTTCATTTTACTCCCGAGTGTCTCGATGATAAACTGCATAGCCCCCACTTTCTGTCAGCGGGCACTGAGGCTCAGGGCAGTTACTCCAGGCACCCCAGGTATCACACAGATGCATCGTCTACCCTGATCTTAGATGAATTCTCCCACCAGGTGAGGGCTGCTAAAGAGAGAGCGAGAATCAGTCCTTTAAATTGCACCGGCCGTTTGGCCCACTTCTCAGAAGGAGGATTTCTGACTGCACGAGATGGTCGCCTAACTTAGAGCCCGGCCCCCACGTAACCTGCGGCTCCGCCGTGTAATCAGTGTTGGAGACTCGGGAGTTATACCAGGCTGCCCGACACCAGGCTTGCACCCCTGGTCACTGATCAGTCTGCCTTTGGCCCCCGCCCCTCTCTCCCTTTTCCTTGGTCTACACCAGCCCTCAAGGCATGACACCCCTGAAGACCCCAACCCCCGCGTAGCTGAATGTCCCTGCCTCTCCTTCCGCCACCTCCCCGGCCAGAGCTCCCCAGCGGGGCCTCAAGTTCTCGGTGAAGGGAACCTTTTCTCCTCCTGTCCGTGCCAGGGTTCCTTCCTGTCCCTCCTATCTGCCTGTCTCTGCATTTAAACTCCCAGACTTCTGCCAACGTGTGAGGAAAGTGTGAATCACCCCCTGGCTCCGTGAACAAGACATGCAAATAAACTCAGGCTATACCAGCCCGCAGTGTATTCACCAGCCTGAATCCTGCTTCCTGGTTGAAAATGGAGAATCAAGCCATTTGGTTATTACTGTCTTACCCTGGGGATGGACCTGGGGGGGTGAGTCTGGCCTCCTTGCCAGCCTTGGGTCTTTCTAGCCCGAGCTGACCAGAGGCCTGACCAGTGTCTGATGGGAGGCTCCAGACCCCTCTGCTCTGTGCATTCTGGGTCTTGTGTCTGTAGCCAGGAAAAGGGAGCCTAGGGAGCAGAAACGCAATCCCCTCATTAAATATCCATCCGGGCAGGAGGCAGGCTTGGTGGGAAAGTTAGAGGAAGCCAGTCTTCGGCTCAGCATTAAAAGCGGAACAGGCGCTGCCCAGTAAGAGAACTGTGCGGTGGTGAGCTCCCTGCCACTTGTAGGGTTCACACAGCCTATCGAGGATGGGGAGAGAGGCATTCTCTGCTGGGTAGTGGGGCGGGGGTGCTGGTCTGGCTGAATCCAAGGCTTCTGTGACCACCTGATGGCTCTGTGCACATCAAGGAGGCAGTTTAGAAGATCCTGCCCAAAGGCACAGGGTGATGTTCCCATCTTACAGATGAGGAAACCAAGGCCCAGGGAGAGGAGAATCACTCACATGGGGTGTCACGTAGCTGGTGGACTTGGAATCTGCCAGTCCAGCCGGCATTCGCTGCGTAACTCTGTCCCTGTGACCAGGATAGGGGAAGTGAGGTAGGTTCTGGGTTAGGGCCTGAGGTCACTACGATGGAACCTTCTGGAATACCCCGCCAGCCCCAACTGCACTGCAGACCCCTCCCTGCACGGGGCAGGCAGCAAGTGCCTTGTCGTATCCAGGGGGGAGGTGAATCCAGGGGAGGGAGGAGTGATCCATTTGGCCCCGTAGTGTCCCTAGTAAAGATCGTGGTCATAAGAGCAACAGCCTTGAGTTATTTCCTTTAATTGTCACAACAGCCCAGTGGGTGCTGTCATCACCCCATTTTACAGATGAGGTCACTGAGGCACAGAGAGGTTACCCAAGGTAACCAGTTGGCCTGTTTGGGGACCAAGATTCAAACTTGTCTGGAGTGCTGATTCTCAGGCCCCACCTGGACCTACTGAGTGAGAAACGTTTTGGGCGTGGGCCCAGCCATGTGAGTCTTCATGGCCCTCAGGCTCTCTCGGGTCTGAGAACCCCTGACGGAGACAGACAAGCCTCTGGATAAGAGAGAGAGCCAGGCGTGAACCGCCCTCTTTGTAGATGAGCACACGGACTCTGGGGCGAAACCACTTATCCAGGGGACCTCAGCGCTGGCCCCCTCCATCCTGTGGTCTGATGACGTGAAAGGAGGGACTGACATTGCCGGAGTCAGAAGGCAGGGGCAGGAACCGGTGGTTAGGGACACAGGATGTTGGGGTCAACCCCCTCCTGCCTCCACGCAGTGTGGCCTGGGGCAAGTGACTCAACCTCTCTGTTTTCTCATCTGAAAAGGAGAATGGTGATCACCTCCAACTTAGAGGTTATTGAGGGTGAGATGAGTCGTGTGTGTGAAGAGCTTTGCCCGGAGCCCAGCACCCACCGAGCGAGCCCTGTGTTGCTCTTGTTGGGATTATTATTTCTGGAAGGGATGGCCTTTGCTCTGGGCCTTAAAGTGGGAGAGGCCGGGGGTCTGGAGGCAGTGAAAGCTGAGGGAAGCGTTTCTGCAGGGCACCAGCAACCCCTGCTGACCCGGCTCTGCGTCTGAGGGGTGAGACGGGGCTGGGCAGCCCCAAGGGCCTCTCCCCCAGCCCTGCCCACCTCTGAGGCCAGCACCTCCCACCCCAGGACCCTGGAGCCAGTGACTTGTCCAAGGGCACCCAGGAGTGTTCAGGGGTGAGGGCTCTTGGGACAGGGCTGTAGGTCCTCCTGCTGCCTGCTGGGCCCTGGGCCCCTTTCCCAGCCCTGCCTGGCCACCCAACCTCCCACCCCACCTGCTGCTCATGTCACCTCGCTTCTAACCCTTCTCTCACTTCCTTCCAGCCTTACACGCCTCTGGGAACGAGGTACCCAGAGGGGAATGCAGTGGCCCAGGTACGAATGTGGCCAGCTGGCCGTTGGGGGCGGGGGTAGGGCCTGACCAGGGCGGGGGGCATCCCAAGGGGGCCTTTTCTCTATGAGGGGCCCCACCTCTGTGAGCACGCCTCTGCATGTGAGCACCACCATTTGTGCTGCCGCCACCTCTGTGCCCCCTCCTCCGCGCAGTGTCTGTTCCCCATGCCGTTCCCAGGCTCAGTCGTGCAGATTAGTGTGCTGGCTTGACTGCTTGGTTGATTTTTCATTAGTGTGTTCACCTGCGACGCTTACCCAGTTTGATTTCCCCAACAGGAAGTGTGGAGGAGGGGGGTTTCGGATGTGCCCATTTTGTAGAAAATGGGGAAAATTGAAACCCAGGAAGTGACAGGAGCGGTTGTTAAGCCCAAAGAGCCAGGCCTGCCTGGAGCTGAGGTCCCCTCTCCCTTCATCTGTACACACGTTCAGTCATTCGATGGATACGTATTGTGCCCCTGCTGTGTACCAGCCCTGTGGGAAATGGCTGGGGGATGCAGTCGGTGTGGACCCTTTCCCCGGGGGCTCCTTCGAGTTCACTGGCCCCATTTTATGTCATCGTGTTATGATGACAGCAGGGGTGATACGACAGCAGACAGTTACCAGGCGTCACCCTGTGCTGTCACAGCCCCTGTGGGGCGGGAACTGTTCTCCCCACCCTGCAGATGGGGAAAGCAAGGCTGGGAGGCCACCGGTGTTACCACGGCCAGGCCACCAGCCGGGGCAGAGCCAGGGTTTGCAGCCCAGATGAGAAAAAGGAGACCCCAAAACAAAGGCCTGCAGCCCTGGCCGCCCCCAGCCTGACTCTGTGGGGTGCGGGCCGCCCACCCGGGGGGTTGGAAGTTAACAGGTTGCTGGGCTCCAGGGTCAGCAGGTGGAGAGGGCGGCCAGAGGAGGACAGGGCACTGGGAGGGGCCGGCGGGGGCGCTGCCCAGGCGTGTGGGAGCCTTAGGGCTGCGTGGTGTCAAGCGATGGGGTCGCAGCGCCCTGAGCTCCTGCCTGGAGCCAGGGTGTGCAGTCGGGGCTGTCGGGGGGCCGTGGGGAGGGCCGGGCCTGCCTCCACCCTGAGCCCCCGGCACCGCTCACTCCATCTTCACTGTCCCCGCACAGCCACTGTCAACAACAGCTCCGACACCGAGAGCATCCCGTCGCCCCGCACCGAGGCCGCCAAGGACACCGCGCAGAGCGGGCCCAAGCCCCCGCCCACCCCGGGCGCCGATGCGCCACCTCCTGAGCCCCCCAGCCCGCCTCCTGAGGACGCCCCGGCCCCCAGCGAGCCCGCCCCGGCCCCCGAAGCCGCCTGCCCACCCACGACCCCGCCGGCGCCTGCCTCACCCGCCGCGGCCCCTGCTGTGGTGCCCAAGGAGGAGAAGGAGGAAGAGGCCGCAGCCGCCCCCTCGGCTGAAGAGGGAGAGGAGCAGAAGCCGCCTGCGGCCCAAGAGCTGGCAGCCGACGTGGGCAAGACAGAGGAGCCCGGCGAGGTGGCCCCCTCGGAGCCCATCAAGAGCGAGCGCGAGGAGGAGGCCGCCGAGGAGGGGCCCGACAAGGTCAAGGGGGGCGCGGAGGCCGCAGCCGAGGCCACACCCGAGGGGGCGCCCAAGGTGGAGAAGAAGGAGGGCGGCGGCCCTGGGGGCAAAGGCCCCGCGGCCAAGGGCTCGAGCGCCCCCCAGGACAGCGACTCCAGCGCCACCTGCAGTGCCGACGAGGTCGACGAGCCCGAGGGCGGCGACAAGAACAGGTGAGTGGGCTGCCCGGCTGGCGGCCTCGTCGTCTCCCTCGTGAACGCTTACTGATCGCCACCTGTATACCGAGACAGCAGCGCACGAGGCCACGTCCACGCCTGCCCTCGGAGGGAGAGGAGGCCGCCACTGAGTGGTCCGGACGCGGGAGCTCCGTGGTGGGAGAGGGCAGCGTCGGGGGCTTGGTCCCCCCCAGCGGTGGCCTCTGAGCTGAGCCCGGACGGGGAAGGAGGAGCCACAGGGAGGGCCAGGGGACGGCGTGCCGGGCAGCGTGGGTTAGCGTCCAGAGCCGCCGCCACAGAGGGCCGCCCCCCAGTCAGAGCGTCGGCAGGGCCGTGCCTCGCGAAGGCTCCTTCCTGCCTCGGTGGCGCCGGCGGTTCTTGGCTCGTAGACGCATCGCTCCGTGGTCCCGTGACGTCCTCCCTGTGCGTCTGTGTGCCCTAATTGCCCTTGTGCGCTAAGGACACCAGTCCACTGGGTGAGGGTCCCCCCTAAGGACCTCATCTTAACTTGGTCACACCTGCAAAGAACCTGTTTTCAAAGAAGTTCACGTTCACAGGTACTTGGCTGTTTGGACTTGAACGTATTGTGGGGGACGCAAGTCTCCCCTCAACACAGTGGGAACAGCAAGTGCAAAAGCCCCGGGGTGGGGCTGAGCCTTCGTGATCCAGGCCCTGAGTGGTGGAGCGGGGCGGGGGGTGGGGGGGCAGCTTGGAAAGAGGCAGGGTCAGCAGACCGGCCCACCTCGTGCAACCCTTCTGGCTGGGTGGGCGGCTGCATTTTGCCCTCAGAGGGAGAGAGCCTGAGAGAGTTGGGGTATGTCTGCCTCAGTGTGTTGGGAGGGGGCGGGGGGTTAACGGGGGCCACAGGGGCACAGGGATACGTACGGGTTGGAAGGCGGCAGCAGCCGTGTCCCAGGGGCCGGTGAGGCTGGTGGCGGTGGACACGGGGGAAAGTGGCAGATCCCGGGATCCTTGCTGGTTCCTCTTCTGCCCGCGGAGGGTCCCCGAGACCCCCGACGAGAAGCAAAGCTCGTACACCCCACTTAGGGCTAAACGTGGGCAGCGGAGGGCAGAGCTGCGGAGATCCGCTCCAGCTCACGTCTGGGCGGCTTGAAGAATTCAGCGAGGCAGGCCGGCCAGTTTTATTTTGACTGAAAACAGTGCAGTCTGTTTTCTCTGCTCTCACGTCTCTCGGAAAAGTTCTGGGCGGCACGAGAGGGAGGAAAATCTGACTTTCAAACCCGACCTGTTCCCCAGGAGCCGTTTCCTCTGCCCCACAGTTCACCTCGGGGCGTGTGAAAACGGCAACTTCTAGAACGTTTCGTATGAAACGAGAACTTACTTGGTCAGAGCTCTCTGGGTCCCCACGTGGTCCACAAAAGCCGGTGAGCCACGTCGTCCTCTGCCTCCTGCGTCCGGGGGTCCCTGGCGGGACCCTCACCCCGCTTGTGTGGCCCTTTGATAAGCAAAGGCCTGGACAACAGGTTTCTGAGGGCGCAGAGGCCCTGAGCTTCCTGCCCAGAGGGCGCAGCTTGGGAAACAGTGCTCGTGGCGGCTCGGTCTGCCCGGGAGGGCCCTGGGCCAGGGTCTGGCCACTCGGCTCACTCTTTGCGCCTGGGTAATGGGGTCAGGGCGGGCGGCTCCCCACCCCACTCCTGCTGGCCGCGGGGACAGAGTCATGGAGACACATGTTTCTGCTCTTAGTGGGGAGAGCGCTGAGCTCATGGGACAGCCACGCTGATAAGCGGCCTCCCGGAGTCTGTGTTTCGGGTGCACACGGCCTGACGGGCTGGACGGCTCGGCCGCTTGGCCTGGGTCCCGACAGCCCGCCCGCACCTCTCGGGCCAGGCCTGAAGCCCCGCAGCCTACTTTCAGCGGCCCCCCACCCCAGCCCCACCCAGGGACGTGTCCTTCCCTCCCCGAGCTGGGTCTGGCTTCCATCCACTCTTCCTGCCTGAGCGGCCAGCATTCGATCCCTCGGGAGCAGGGGCCCTGGGCTGGGAGTCAGGACACCTGGTTTGTCACGCCCTCTGTGACCGAGGCCATTCCCCCGGCCCCAGGGTGAGGCTGGACTCAGGCCAGCCTCCTGACCTCTTCCCTCCCGGGCCACAGCCACACAGGGCCGGGCAGGCGCCGGAGGACGCAGGCGAGATGCGTCAGAGCGCGCCCCGGCAGCCAGCGCCTCCCGGGAGGGCCGGCGGGATGGGTGGGCCCCCAGGCGACCCCCGGTCCTGGCCTCCTGCCCACAGCCCTCCCTCCCGCCTGGCAGTCCCGGCGCAGTGAACTGGGCGTCCCTGGACAGACACAAGATGCATCTCGTTCTGGCCTGTGCCCGGATGACCTGGGGGGGGAGATCATATCCTGCTTTTGCTCTCCCTCACTCTCTGCCAGGCGGCTCCACCTGGGAGTCTTCTTGGCCCACAGCCAGAGACACTGGCTTTGATTGCAGAGCCTTGAGCTTGGCGGGCCCCGCCTGTTCCACTTCCCAGAGAAGGTGCCTGGGCACTTGCCGGCAGGGCTGGGCCTTCTGAAAGTCCTTTCTCTGGACCTCAGCGTTTTCACGTATAAGATGGGTGTGGGTATCCCGGCTTATGGGCTTCTTGTCAGGATAATGGAGTTACGAGCCAGCCTGGCACTTTGGAGCTGCCCTCCTTTGCAGCCGCTTCAGGCTGCCCGCACAGGTCACTCCAGGAGGAGGCTGGAAGGCGGCTTCTTCTGCTGAGCCCCTGGAACTTTGAAAGAATGTAACAGCAATTTCTCCTCTATTTCTTTATTCCATAAATGATTAACTGGGCACCAGTGTGTGCCATTCTGGGCTCAAGGGGTGCCGGGAACAGGACAGACGAGGTCCTGGCTCCAGGGAGCTTACATTTTAGTGAGAGCGACTAGTACGGAACTGGAACAGTAATGGAATAAAGGGAATGCTCGTGTGATAAGTGGATGATGGAGAGATTGGGGGTGGGGGCAGCGGGAGGGGCAGTCAGGGAGGCCTGTCTGAGGAGGTGACATTGAAGGATGATCAGAACACGTAGTGTGAGACATGGAGGGAAAGCCAGCAGTGGGAACAGCCAGTTCAAAGGTCCTGTGGCCACATGAGCTTATGTTCAGTAGACAGCAAAGAGGCCTGTGGCTGAGTGTGGAGCAAGTGAAGGGAAGAGGGGAAGGCAGGAGAGGAGGCCACAGAGGTGGGCAGGGACCTGGCCCGACCTGGCTCCACAGGGCCCCAGGGGTCGAGGTAAGGAGTGCACTTTTATCCTGGGAGCACAGGGGAGTAACATGACTTCGTCTGTGTGGACACCTATCCCAGCAAAGCGATAACGAGAAGCTGGGGAAAGGGGGCTCAGCAGAGAGGGGGCTACTGCTGCAGGACCCAGAGTCCCCTGTGGCCCCTCCCCTCCCCCAGCCCTGGTCTTCCAGGGTGGGAAGAAAAACCACAGGAATGGGAAGGTGCCCGAGCCGCTCAGCGCCAGGCGCCGTTCTCGGGGCTTCCTGTGTTCCACCCACAGGACAGTCCTCGGAGGGAGCCACTGTTCTCATACCCATTTTACGGATGAGGGGAAACTGGGTGAGGCACAGCTGGTTAAGTCATACGGCCAAAGGTGGGATTTGAACTGGGAGCCAGAGCCCTGAATACGGGGTGGTGGGCGGGACCCTGGCTGCTCTCGGCCAAGTTGCTGGCTTCCCCCGCCTGTCCCGGGTCATGTGCACAGTGCCAGGCTCCGAGAGCCCCTACCCTGCCCAGGCCTCCAGGGAGGAAAATAAAAGCCCTGTCTTCCAAGAAGACAAAGGAAAGAGAACAGAGGGAGGGCGCTGCCACGAGGAGGCCCCTGGAGGTGGTGCTCGCCCACCGTGGACGTGGGATGAGGGGGTTGGGGGCCACGTGAGCACCAGGCATCTTCCCGCTCCCCAGTGGGGGGAACTCAGGACCCTTGGGCTTGTTGAGGACCTGAATCCAGACCGTTGTTCTTGGATGCCGCCCTCTTTTTTTTTTTTTTTTTTTTGCGGTACGCGGGCCTCTCACGGTCGTGGCCTCTCCCGTTGCGGAGCACAGGCTCCGGACGCGCAGGCTCAGCGGCCATGGCTCACGGGCCCGGCCGCTCCGCGGCACGTGGGATCTTCCCGGACCGGGGCACGAACCCATGTCCCCTGCATCGGCAGGCGGACTCTCAACCACTGAGCCACCAGGGAAGCCCCGGATGCCGCCCTCTTTACCGTGAGCTGTCAGGCTGTCATCTCGTCAACTGTGAAGTGCTGTGCCCATGGCCGCAGTCCCCACTGAGCTCCTGCCTTGCTGGGTGAGGGTTAGGGGGGACTCAGGAAATCCTGAGGGGTCTGGACCTCTGTGCTCGTACCCACCCCCCCAGCTGGTGCCTGCTGAGAGCATTCGAGGGGCGACCCCTGCCCCCTCCAATCTGACTGCCCCCTGTCTGGACGAGAAGCCACCGGGAAGCCGAGGCAGGACACAGGTCTGAGTAGGAGGTCCTAGTTCGCCGACAGAGTGAGACACGGACACTTTGCTTATTTTATATGTATCATAAAAGCATATTTTGTGTCCCTATAAAATTATATTTACAAAAATATGGAAGTTTATATTTTAACTTTAAAATCTGCGTTTTAGAGTAATTTATACGGCAAATAATAGTATAACATTATTACTTTATTGTTTGTAGAAAGAGTACAGTTACTATAACGAACCCTTGGTTTCATGGCTGGCAAGTAGTATATTCTTTATGTTTTCCTTGTCACAGCTTTACTGAGACATAATTCACGAACCACACAGTTCAGCCATTGAAGTGTGCAGCTCAGGGCTCTTAGTACATTCACAGAGTTGTGTAACCATCACCACTGCTTAATTCCAGAACATTTTCACTGCCCCAAAAAGAAACCCCAGACCATTAGCAGTCATTGCTCATCCCCCACCTGCAGCCCCCGGTCCGCTAATCTCTCTTCTCTGTCTGTGTCCATGGACTTGCCTCTTCTGGGAATTTCATAGAAATGGAACCATGCCGTGTGTGGCCTTTTGCAACTGGCTTCTTGCGCTCAGCGTCGTGTCTGAGGTTCATCCGTGTTGTAGCCTGTGTCAGCCCTTCACTCATTTGTGGCTGAATAGTATTCCGTTGTGTGTGTGTATATATATATCTCTCACATTTTGTTTATCCATTCATCTGTTTTGGGCCATTTGGGTTGTTTCCACCTTTTGGCTCTTGTGAATAGTGGCTGCTGTGATCTTGTGTGAACGAGTGTTTGTGTGGATATGTTTTCGTTCTCTCGAGTATATGCCCAGCAGTGGAATTGCCGGACCCTATGGTGACTCTGTTTCACCTTTTGAGGAACTGCCAGTGTTTTCCAAAGTGGCTGCAGTATATTCCTTTTAAACTTAAGTCTACAGATGCAAGTTGGTTTAAACGGACGTTGGTAATTTGTTGCGACGGGTGTGTGGGGCGGTGTTTGGTGACAGTTGAAGCTGGAGGTGGGGAATGCAGGACAGGTGATAACATCAGTTCTCAGACCTGGTCAGGGTGCCTTGGCCCGAGGGTGGTGGGCAAAACGGGGCTGGGCCTGAGTCCGGGGGAGCAAGGACGGGCAGCCACAGCAGGAGAGGCTTCAGGGGGTCCTCAGAGTGCGAGCAGGGTCTGGAGAGGTCGAGAGAGGTGAGGACGGCAGGGGGGGGTGAGCCAGGTCGGGAGGACCGTGGAGACCAGCTGAGCACAGAGAAGTCAGGCCGACCTCTGCGCCCGGCGCCACCTGCATGCCGTGGGCAGCGCCAGTGGGCATCGCCGAGACTGACTCCGCTCAGCTGAGTATGTGGCAGATGCGGCCGGGGGTTAGCGCCCTCGGGACTGGCTTGTCACAGGTTGTGGTCCCGGTCACAGGCCATGGTCTCACTGCAGAGAGCAGAGGGCACCTCAGCTGCACATCACACGTCTGTCCTGCTCCATCTGCAGGAAGCAGCCGTGTTCTGCTCTTTGCTGGGTGTCCGGCAGCCAGCACTGGGTGGCGTGAGCTGCGTCCTGGTGGTCATGGATGTTGCCTGGAAGGCAGTGGCTGTGCTCACAGTCTGCATGTAGCATCAGCCAGGATGGTCACAGTGCACACCAAGGGCTGTACCAACAGGACCCTCTGGCTTTGGGGGCCTGGCCTTCGTTGTGCCCTCTGACTGAATCCAGCCCGCAGCCAATGCCTTTGTGTGTCCCGTTTGATCATCTAGCCAGCTCCGGCGCCCTGCAAGCAGACATTGGATTCTGGGTCTCCAACCACGCACCCCAAGCACAACACCAGGCCTGCTGTGTATTCAGCAAGTGCGGGTCACAGGAGGGAACCGAGAGCTGGGCCGGAGCCAGGCAGCCCCGGTGGGTGGGTGAGGGGTTCTGAGGCTGCAGCAGACCCAGCTCCTGGCCTAGAGACTCTCATTCCAGCTGGGGAGGCAGACAGGGATTGTGGCAGGACACTGTGGTCAGTGCTGGCGAGTTCTGGAAATCCCTGAAGACTTCCTGAAGGAGGTGACACCCGTGAGCAGCTCTGGAACCACACCCCAGGGCAGGCTTTGCTCCGGTGTCCCAGACACTGCACCTCTACACTGGGGTGACCCTGTCGCTGGCATCCCACTGTGTTTCAGCCCCCCCACTCCGCCACCCCCCCGACACACACACCATGCACCCTGTGCAGGTGCGCTGCCCCATTCTGCATGTCAGCATCAGACAGACGTGACCTTGCTTTAGAGGACGAGGCACCTGCAGGCCCTGCTGAGCGCCACAGCCCCACTTAGGGCTGCTGGGCGGGCCGTATACACGCTGACCAGCCCCTCCAGGCAGATCCTGTACCTCCCGCTTTAGCGCCCCAGCAAACGGTGTGCAGGCGAGATTCCCAGTATCTCAGGTTGCATTTGGGCTGAGTGGGGGGCTCCCCAATTCTGGTCTCCAATAAGCAAGGTCCTCTCAGTGCCACGCCCCAGGCCCTAACCCTGGTACCTGAGCCTCTCCTATCTGGGTGACGGATATTCTCCCTGAACCTCCCAAGCTCCCCAAGCCTTAAGCTGGTTGATTCTTGGCCTTTCTGGCAGCTTCCAAAGGGCCGAGCGTGGTGTGGGCCCTGAGTGTGGGTTTCTCTGGGGCTTTCCTTGCCTTGGGCTGTCTCAGGAGTGTTTGATCCTGGCTGGGCCTCTGGGCCGGGGTGGGAGGGGTCTTGGCCCCTTGTGAGGCCTGCATGGACCAGAGGAAGGAGGGAGGGAGGAGACCCCACCGTAACCCCAGGCTCCTGGGCCCCGTGATCCTGGACCTTCGCCTCTCTCTGGCAGCCCCTCCGGCCCCGTCATCCAGGCTGGAGCCAGGAGGCCGGGAGCCCGTGGGCCTGACGCTAGTCTCCCCCGCAGGCTCCTGTCGCCACGGCCCAGCCTCCTCACTGCGACCAGCGACGCCAGGACCAACGCCTCGCCCCAGAAGCCGCTGGACCTGAAGCAGCTGAAGCAGCGGGCGGCCGCCATCCCCCCGATTGTGAGTCCTGGGCCCCTGCGACCTCCGCCTCCTGTTGGGGGGACGGTAGACCTGGCCGGGCAGGCGGGGCCCCCGCACCTGCAGCCTGGCTCTGCCCACGTCTCCCGTTCCCTGGGGAAAGCCCCATGGAGACAGGCGCGGAGGCTGGGGGACTGGCGAGGTGTCCGCCCTGGCCTCTCTCCCCACCCCGCCCGCCGACAGTTCTCCAGGGGCGCCCAGACCTCGCAGAAAGCTCCCCAGCCCTCTGTCACGGCTCCTTGGAGTGGAGGGCGGCGCCCCGCAGTTACCGAGAGGCCCTTCGCTGGGGGAAGGAGGGGAGCTGGAAGATTCTTCCCCAGGCCCGGCAGGAGGACCCTCAGAGGTGCCCCTTACTCATGATGGCTCAGTCGTGGCCAAAGCCGTCCCTCTCCGAGGAGGTGGGCCGGGCCTTCAAATGCTCTGGTCTGGAAGGCTCTGAGCTGAGCAGGGCTTTCCGAGTGAGGGGCACGAGGTGCGCCAAGCCACGCTGCCCACTCCCCGAGGCCGGGTCCACTCCCATTGGTCAGTCCCGCTCCCTCTGAGACCCCCAGCGATTTGGGGAAGGGGGAGGGGGCTGGTGGGGAGGGAAACGGGGGCTCCCCCATGCACGGCTGGGCAGCTGGGATGGGCGGGCACACCCCCTACACTCTGCGCAAAGCCCTACCCTCCTGGCCCTCAAGCCGCGTGCCCTTGGGCACGTCGCTGCCTCCCCCTGGGCCTCAGTTTCCAGGCTGGTCTCACGCAGGGGGCCTGGAGGGCTTTCCCTGATCTCTGTGACCTGTGGACGGACGGGCTGTGAAGATGCTCACTCCTCCCGGCTTCCCTCAGCAGGTCACCAAAGCCCACGAGCCCCCCCGGGAGGACGCGGCGCCCCCTGTTCCTCCGCCACCGCAGCACGTGCAGCCGGAGAGCGACAGCCCCCAGCAGCCCAGCAGCAGCCCTCGAGGCAAAAGCAGGAGCCCTGTGCCCCCTGCTGAGAAGGAGGGTACGTGTGTGCTGGGGGCCCAGGGAGTACGGGGGAGGGGGGCAGGTGGGTGGGCGTAAGGGGCCTTTGCGTGTGCGGAGCAGCTCCTGCGGACTCCAGGGCCGCAGGGGCCCGACAGGCCAAGTAAATGAGCGTAACATGGTGGGGCGAGGCAGTTGGGGGGTGGGCACCGGGGCAGTTGGAGACGCCTGTTCTTTCTAAAGTGGGTGCATGTTGGCTTCAGTCAAGAGTCACCATGTGGTAAGACAGGCCTGGGGTGGTTCTTCCAGAGAAGCTAGAAATCCATCTTTTCATGTGAAATCTTCGAATTTCTCAACATTGGCAACTTCTCAAAACTTTCAAAAGCACTATGCATGTACGAAAACAGCGTCGAGGGCTCAGTTTCTGGCTCCATGTGATTCAGTCCACACATGAGCTTCTAGAACCGTGAGGCTCAGCTCCGGCTGGCAGCCACTCTGGGGCCTGGGCAGGAAGCACTGCCCGCCTCCAGCTTTCACCCTGACCTTATTCCCGGCCAAGGTCGCTGGGTTCACTGGGGAGCCAGTGAGGTGATTCCCCGAGCAGCTGCGTTGCAGCAACTGCTGGGCGGGCTTTGTTGTCACCACGGGAAGTGCGAGGTCTGGAGGCAGGTGGGGCGTGGCTTCTCATTCTCTGGATCTTCTGTCTCTGCCCCTCCCCCACCGGACCCAAGAAGTCTCAAGCCTGTGCCCCAAAGGGACACCCGTCCCAGACCAGCCTGGCACGTCTCAGGCACTGGGGGCTGACCCCCCAGAGGCTCCCCCCACGCTGGGCTAGCCCAGGCTCTCCTGCAGGCTGCTCTAGGGGTCTGAGGGCAGCAGGACCCCAGGCCATCCTCCCTGACCGACGCAGCCCAGGGACAGGTGTGGGCAGCCAGGGCCACCTGCGTGCCCACCCCCGGCAGCCTCTGGCACGGCGTCCCGCTTTCTCTAGAAAGCCGGGTGGCCCTCGGCCGTGGGCCTCCCTGAGGGCGGTACTGTGTGCCGGAGGACAGGGCAGGGCTGTCCCTGAAGGAGGCCAGCTCCACACTTCACAGTGACAGGGCCTGCCAGACACTCCCCCGCTGATCAGCCCGCCCTGCCGGCCGCCTTCACCTGCTGCAGGAAGTCTCGGATGCCACCCACACGGGTGGGCACGCATCCTGGCTGGCACACAGGCCAGCTTGTGGCCACGGGGGCCAGGACATTGGTTGGACACCCACGATCGCCAAGCACCGTGCCAGGCAGCGGGGGTTCGGCAGTGGGCAGGACGAAGTCCCTGCTCCGAGGAGTTGCTGCTTTTGCAAGAGGACGTTAAACAGGGGGACACGTAAGGAGGCAAGGTGACCTTAGGCTGGTTCATGCCGCGAAAGAGACAAAACAGAATGAGTGATGAGGGGCTCAGGGAAGGGTCTCCGTGAAGAGGAGAAGGCAGTCGTGGGAAGATCAGGGGGAAGGGCGTTCAGGCATAGGGAACGGCACGTGCAAAGGCCCTGGGGTGGGAACAAGCTTGATGTGTTGGCGGAGCTGCCGGGAGGTCGTGGTGGCTGGGGACGGGGTAGGATAGGAGGTGGGATAGGGAGATGGGGGACCAGATTGTGTAGGGCCTCGTAGGCCGTGGTACTGTGGGGATTTTGTCTTGGGTGCAGAAAAAGCCTTTCCTGGAGGAATTTTAAGGGTGTGTGTGTGGGGGGGGGGGCGGGGACTGGGGAGAGGTCAGGCAATCTGATTTTTATTTTAGAAAGATCTCTTCTCTCTCTGCCTCTCCAGCCATTGTTGAGGAGAAAGGGCGGCAGGGAGTTGTGGGCAGATGCTTTTCCCGGCCAGCGATGGTGGCAGCCTGGACTGTGCGGGTGACCATGAAGGGGGGCATTGGGACTTTGTTTCAGAGGCAAACATTGGGACCTGCTGATGAACCCGCGTGTGGGGTGGAAAGCAGAACGTCTGCCTCTTCCTGGGCCCCTGCCAGCCACCCACGCTGGGACCGGGACTCCCCATGGTGGGGCTGGGGTTCGCTGGACGAGAGTGTAGCGTGAGATGTGGGGTCTGGCTCTGGAAGGACATTCCAGGGCTGGGGCACCAGCCCAGGGCGGATAGCTGCGTGGCAGTGTCAGGGGCCCAAACAGCCTTGGCCGGCACCAGACCTGAGCCGGGCTGGGCCGTACTTGAGTGGCTGGACACCACACGGGGCCAGGCAGGGCCCGCTGGGGTGGGTCACAGGCCCTGTCCTGGGAGAAGGTGAGCCAGCACCTGTGCTTTCTGAGCCTGGCATCCGGCCTGTTGGCACGGCGGAGGGCCGCGCCGTTTCCTGGAATCGCTCCGCACAGGAGCCGGGGCACCTGGCGTCAGGCGCCACGGCCTGCCTTGCAGCTAGCACCCGTGCGCACATGCATGAACTTGACACCTAGCATGACCGACCTCTCTGGTCTCTCAGGAGCCTCCCCTGCCGCCTGGCTCCTGTGTGGAGCTGCTCCGCCTGCCCACCCCTCGGGCTCCCTGGGCCCAGCCGGAGGAACAGGTTGTCTCTCCAAGCTCTCGGCCGCCGGCCCATCCTGGCCGGGCCCCAGATTTCCCTTCCAGCACCGGAGGCCACCCCCCGCCCCTGCCCCCTCCCACGGCAGCCGGAGCTGAGCTGGAGAGAGCAGCCCAGGCACGCGCGCGGTCGGGTGGCTGGACGAGCGAGGTCCAGGGCGTGCATGTAATTTCCCGGCCGGCTGCAGGCCCTGGGTGGGGTGGGGGTGGGGGCGCCCCCACTGGGGGTTGGTTGAGCATGAGAATCCCCACCCCGGGTTACTCCCCACATCTGCGGCCCCTCCTGCAGGCTCCCCACGTCAGCAGGCGCACAGGTCCGGGGGGAGCGCAGTCTCCCAGGAGAGAAGTGGAGGGAGCGCAGCACGCACGCCTCCACCCCACCTGCTGTGCCCACAGCAGGCGGCTTTCATGCTGCCAGTGCTCTCCTGCTCGCCTTGCTGCGTCTTCAGAGCCTCCCTCTGTCATCTGGAGGTGGCCCGAGGGATGACACCTGCCTGCCATTCCCATCCCAGGCCCGGCATTCCCAAGTTGTAACCAGCTGGCTACTCCCCTGCCCCCCCCCCGCCCCCGTACCCCGCCCTCGCCACCATCGGTCCTCTAGCCTGACATCAATTCTCAAGGAAGAGGTTTGGCGCTTAGGACCGATTTCAGCAGAGTGGGTGGCCAGCGGGAGAACACCGTGAAGACAGCCTGGCCTTTGGCCGGGTCTGCGGCTGTGTCCCCAGGCCTGAGAATCCAGGGCCAATCGTTGCTCCCCTTCCTGTGGTCAGTGTGTGTGGCAAAGGTGAAGGTTACAGCCTGCAGCCCATCTACCTGGGCTCAGAGCTCCCCTTGCTGGCTGTGGGCCTTTGACCAGGTGACTTCACCTCTCTGAGCCTCCGTGTTCCCATCTGCAAATTGGGGATAATCCTCGTCCGTTCCCTGAAGGGTGTTGCGAGGATAACCGAGTCAGTCCACGCAGAGCACTTAGTTGGAGCCCCCGTGGGAGGGCTCCCTCCGCCGTCTGCAGCGTCCGGGAGGTTCAGTGGTCAATTCCTGACTTGGCCAAATATTTGCTGGTGACCTTAGATAAGTCCGTCGATGTGTCCGTACTCCGGTCCCTCTCAGCACACTGGGCCCGGCCGCTCTCTTTCTCCCGAGCCTGCAAGGAGGCTCGTTGAGTTCACGCTTTCGAAACACCCAGCCCAGCCCCTAGACATGGGACACGCTCGGCGCATGGGCTGACGTGTGTGGGCCGTCATCCCGGGCATCCGGGCCGTAGCTGTGCTGGCGGGAGCACATGTACGCGGATCACGGCAAACCGTTCTGACCGCCTTCGTCATCTGAAGAGGTCAGCGAGCCTCTTCTGGAAAGGGCCAGATAGTAAATATTTTAGGTTTTGTGGGCCAGACAGACGGTCTCTGTCGCAACTCCTCAGCTCTGCTGCAGATGATAAATAGACGGGTGGACGTTCCAGCACAAGTGTACACACAGAATCGGGCAGTGGGCAGGCCCCGTGCCACCATCTGCCGCCCCCTGGTTTGGAGGTTTGTCCAGGCCCCTTGCTGACCCGGTGCCGGGCAAGTGCCTGTGGGATTCCAGCGCTGGAATCAGGGGCCGCCGAGAGGCCCAGCCCAAGCCTGAGGCACATCCGTGCTTGACAGGACATCACAGGAGTCAGCGTGGTGCCCGGTCTGCAGACTTGGGGGGCTCCATCACTGTTGGCCAGGACCTTCCCCTGGCCGAGGCTGGCGCTGCAAGGCACAGGGGGTCTTGTTTGAGCAGGGCAGCCAGGGCTGGGGGCCTGAGGGCTGGCCGAGTGTGGCTGACTGCCTGCCTTGCCCCTCAGCAGAGAAGCCCGTGTTCTTCCCGGCCTTTGCGGCTGAGGGCCAGAAGCTGCCCACGGATCCCTCGTGTTGGACGTCAGGCCTGCCCTTCCCCGTGCCCCCTCGCGAGGTGATCAAGGCCTCTCCGCACGCCCCTGACCCCTTGGCCTTCTCCTACGCCCCGCCTGGTGAGTAGTTCACCCGAGCCTGGCCTCCTTGCCGAGTCAGCCAGCGTGCAGTCGTTGGGCGCCAACTGTGTGCGCTGACTCGGAACTGCACGCAGAAGGACCTTAGGGTCCTGGCGGGAGGGATGGTCTGGTCAGTGAAGGGGAAGGGGGCTCCGCTGAGACGTGAGAAATCTACAGAATTGCAATTGAAGCACCTGGGGCTGGGGGTACCTAAGAGGTGCTTGAGCCGGTCAGGGGCAGGCTGAGAGTGGGAGCTCTGTCTTCCACCATGGACTTCGAGGTAGATGACGGGCAGGTGGAGAGAAAAGCGTGAGGAGGGACGGGCCTGCTTTGATCTACAAATACAGTCAGGCTGGATTCGAGACCCTTCCTGGGCTCTCCAGCCCTGCCAGGCCCCACCAGCAATGAAAGGGGCATAGCCAGGGGCCAGTAAGGGCTGTGATGTCAGCAAAGGCCGTCCTCAGCAGAGCTGATCCTGCAGGATGAGTGGCCAAAAGAGCCAGGAGAAGAACAGGGAAAGACATGCCAGGCAGGGGGAACAGCATGTGCAAAGGTCCAGAGGCAGGAGAGAGCAGGCGAAGCTTGAGACACTGAGTCAGGCTGTCATGGCAGAAGCTTGGTGCCCAGGGAGCCTGGGGAGGCTGTAAGCGCCAGGTCAGGTGAACCTGAAAGCTGTGTCAGAGGCTAAGGCCTTACCCTGGGGGAGCAGTGGGAAGCCATAGGAGGTTCAGAGCAGGGGAGGATGTGAACTAGTGGACTTTGCAAAAAGATCCCTTTGGGTCCTGTGAGAGGAGTGGACTGTTGGAGAGCAACAGGGGAACGGGGAGACCAGTTAAGGAGTCTGGGGGAGAGTTGAGGGGCTTGGCCCAGGGCCTGGGAGGGGGG
The DNA here is from genome assembly GCF_951394435.1 of Stenella coeruleoalba. Taxonomy (NCBI): domain Eukaryota; kingdom Metazoa; phylum Chordata; class Mammalia; order Artiodactyla; family Delphinidae; genus Stenella; species Stenella coeruleoalba. Next base: position 83,992,888 of record NC_137160.1, on the reverse strand, counting down.
AGGCGTGGAGGGAGACTTCCCTGGGGTAGTGGTGTCTGAACCAAGGATGCAGACGGCTCATCAGGCAGAGACAGGTGGAGCAGTGGGGGCACGTATGGACGGGCACCCGCCTGGGCAGGACAGGGACGAGGTGGGGAGTGGCCTGGGGGCTCTGCCTCTGACCGCTCCTGGGGCCCTGTGATGGACAGATACGTGCCCTGCAGGTCACCCGCTGCCCCTGGGCCTCCATGACAGCGCCCGGCCCGTCCTACCACGCCCACCCACCATCTCCAACCCGCCGCCCCTCATCTCCTCCACCAAGCACCCCAGCGTCCTTGAGAGGCAAACGGGTGCCCTCTCCCAGGTGAGGTGGGAGGGGCGGCCCCCCAGAAGCACCTGTGCAACCGGGTCCCGGATAACGCCCCTTCCTCTTTCTGGGGTTTGGTCCCTCCATCTGTAAAGTCGGGGTGGGGGTGATCCCTGGGACGGATGGTGTCGGGGTGGGGGGTCGGGCACCCAGGGGGCTGGGTCCAAGCTGGCTGTGCCTGACCCAGGCATCAGGGCCTTGGGAGGTCACTCCACGGGGCATTCAAGAGCATGGGCTCTGCGATCAGACTGTGTGGCCTTCGGCAAGTTACTTAACCTCTCTGTGCCTCAGTTTCCCTTCTGTGAAACAGAAAGTCGCAGGCACTAGACACACAGCCCTGGCACGTGGTGAGCCTCGGTCCACCTGCCCCCTCACCTCTCTGACCTGCCCCCATGTGGCGCAGGGCGGGGGCAAGGCGTATGCTTTGCTCAGACGCTGTGGGTACCATTTCCTTTAAACCAGGTCATGACCGCCACATGGGTGAGGGCACTGAGGCCCAGGAGAGGCAGTGACTCGTTCACAGTTGCTCAGAGGGGCAGCAGGGCCGGAACTGAGGCCCCAGGCCTTGGACCCGGGTGTGATCCTGAGGTTCCCCTCCTCTTGGGCTCTCATAAAAGCGGGTTGAGGCCCTGGTTGAGGCCTCTGTGACCCCACGGCCTCTGCTCCCACAGGGAATGTCTGTGCAGCTCCACGTCCCGTACTCAGAGCATGCCAAGGCCCCCGTGGGCCCCATCACCATGGGGCTGCCACTCACCATGGACCCCAAGAAGCTGGGTAAGGATGTAGGGCCCCCCAACCTCGATGGCCCAGGCTTGGCTCCCACTGTTTGCATTGGGGGCTTGAGGGAGGGCAGTTCACCCTAAGGGACTCTGGCCCACGCGTGGCGGGGGGGTCCCTCAGCCCCGGACAGGGCAGGGAGGCGGCCGTCCTTCTGAATCCCTGCCCAGAGGCTCGGCTCACTGCTCTCGCCCCTCTCCAGCGCCCTTCAGCGGAGTGAAGCAGGAACAGCTGTCCCCACGGGGCCAGGCTGGGCCACCGGAGAGCCTGGGGGTGCCTGCGGCTCAGGAGACGTCCGTGCTGAGAGGTGAGGGCGTGCGAGCTAGGCTCACCCCCGGCGGCTGCCCCTCCATCCCTGGGAGGGTCGAGGCAGGAATGGGACCCTTTATCCAAAACCTGCTAAGAAGCTTCAGCTCCCAGAGGGTCCAGCAGCCTCTCTTCGCAGGTGTCTACTTCGCCATTTAGGGGCAGGGGGACCCTCTGCGTTGAGACACCGGAGGTGGGGGGGACTTGCAGGTCTCGGGGGCTCTGGGACTGGGGCCTGGGGAGGGGCTGCAGACACCCCTTCAGCCCGTGTCTCATGTCTTCCAGGGACGTCTCTGGGCTCGGTTCCAGGAGGGAGCATCACCAAGGGCATCCCCAGCGCGCGGGTGCCTTCCGAGAGCCCCATCACGTACCGTGGCTCCATCACCCATGTAGGTGTCCTGGGGCCGTGGCATGAGGGACCAGGGTGGCACTAGCAGGCCGTGTCTCCAGACGTGGCCCTGCCTGTGGACAAAACAGTGGGCAACCCGCCCACTCCCCCCAGCGTCTCTGCTCAGCGTCTGCCTCAGTAGATGGGGTGGCTTCGTGGGGGTGCCCACCCAGCTCTGGGAGCCTGGGAGCCAGGCATTTTAGGTGCTGAGCAAAACACAAAACTCAAGGGCCCCAAGGAGCTGGGAGGGTAGCAGAAGGAAGCAGACAGGTAAAAACTGAGCAGGTGATTTCAGAGTAGCCAGTGCTTTGTGTTGAGTAAAACACTGCGATTGAGAATGGCTGGGGCTGCCGAGGCCGCAGAGGCAGGTGAGCCGGGGAGGCCTCTCAGAGGTGTGAGCCCTGCGGGAATCTCAGGGATCGGCATTCCGGGCCCAGGGAACGGCACGCGCAAAGGCGGAGAGGTGGAGGGTCCCTGGTGTGCGCCAGGTCCAGCAAGTGTCCGCGGTGCCTGGAGCAGCGAGCAGGAGGCGTTCGGGTCAGCCAAGTTTTGGGGGCCGGTGAGGGAGTCTGCACATCCCCCGCCTTCAAGGGGGTGAGTGGACAGACGCTCCTGCAGCTCAGCTGAGCCCGCCCACACCACTGGGGCTCCCGCTGTGCTGCCGTAACCCTCGCTTTTGTGGCTTCAGTCCTGGATGACAGAGGTTTCCTCTGGTGCCAGCCTTGGCCTCGTGGTGTTGACAGGCTGACGGCTGGAGTTGGCATCCTGGCCACGTCCAGCTCCGCAGAAAGTGTGGGACCAGCTGGTGACATCTGTCCCATCCAAGGGTTTGCAGAGGGACCACTCTGCCCCTCCGGTGTCGGGACTGGGGGTTCAGAACTGAGCTCGGGGGTCCTAGTGTACACAGGGCCTGTTTAACCCTCTCCTTCCTCCCTGGCTGGTGGACCACAGAGGGCGGTCCCCCCACTTCCTGGGGTCCTTAGCTCCTAGGGCTTTCTTTTCCTTCCCTTCCACCCGCTCCAGACAAGATGGTTTACATTAGCACAGAATCCAGGTCAGCCCATTTTACAGATGAGAAGACCGAAGCCCAGAGATTAAACCCAAGGTCGTGTAGCCAGGAAGCAGTGGACCCAGTGTTTACACACACACACACACACACACACACGCACGTGCAACCCCCCCCAACACACACACACACACGCACGTGAATGGTGGAATTCAGGCCCCAGGCTCCCGTAGGAAGGTGTCTTTGGCTCCAGGGGCCGCAGATCACACCACAGAGGAGAGGCCCTGATGCTTCATGTTCCTCTAAAACCTGTTGGTCTTGAAATCATGAGCTTAAGAAGGCAGCTGCGCAGGTACCTGGGGCCACAGCCGGGCCGCAGACACTCAGGTCCCAGCCCCACCACATGCTGACTCAGGCAGGGGACCGACGCTCCCTGACTCAGTCTTCCTTTTGCTAGAAGTGTCTCTTGCTGAGTCATCCTCACAGAGGTGTCAGGGATTAAAGGCTCCCGGGCATCCGTCGGCCTCCAGTTTCAGGTGGCCGCGGCCCAAGCCGTGTGGGTCACTCACAGCCTTGCGATTGTTTCTGGCAGCTGCCAGATGTGTGCGGGTCAGGCTTCCCCACAGCCTCACTCCCAGGTGATGAAATCCGGTCATGGGACACACACAGGCTCACACACACACACAAACTCAGGAGCACACGGATACACACACATACACAAACTCACACACACACAGACTTACGGCGGGTGGGCTTCTATCCGCTGCCCCGGGAGGGGCCTTTGCTGCGGGGATGTTGCCGGCTCCCCGGCCGTGTGCTCTCCTGATGAGAGAGGTGGCTTCCCGCCCCTGGGTTATCTGTCACCCAGACTAAAGCCCGTTTATTCTGCACTGTTCGTGCACAAGCCTTCTGAAGTGTGGCCAAGGGGTCCCATCTAGGGCGTCTGCTTTGAGACGTCGGGAGACCCGTCCGGATTCAGGGCGTCTTGCGTTTCCCTTGCTCGCAGACCAGGATCTGGGATGAAAGCCCGGGGTGCCAGTCGCTGCCCTTACCCCACAGAAGGGTGTTTCTTGGCAGAGAAGCTCCCGGGGGAGACTCAGAGCGCACCAGCCTAGGGCTTGGCACGCAGTTGGAGCTGCATGTCTCAGTCAGCCCTCGGAATCGTAGAAAGAGAAGAGAGACGTTTGATTGGGGACAGCTTGTCTGTGACGGGTGCCTTTGAGAACCGTATACAGAGACTGTCTCCGTTTTGTAGATGTACAGGCTGAGGCTCAGAGAGGCAGAGTGACTTGACAGAGGTCACACAGCAACTTGTTGGTAAAGCTGCTGTTTGCCCTCCAGCAGTCTGACTCCAGATCCATATTCTGACCCCCCACTCGTGTTCGTGAAAGTCGCCCAAGGCGGGACACTACCCCACGTGGCTGTCTTCTCTCTGCCTGAATACAACCCCCAACAGGGAGCTCACTCCCTCTAAGGCACTGGTTTCTTGATCAGGGATCATTTTGCCTCCCAGGGGACGCTGGGCAATGTCTAGGAACATTTGTGATTGTCACATCTAGGGGGGAGCAGATTGGGGGTCACATGCACTACCGGCATCTAGTGGGTAGAGCCCCGGGGAAGGGCTGCTGAATGTCCACGGTGCCCAGTTGGCCCCCACCTCAAAGAATCATCTGGCCCTCAGGTCACAGTGCCGAGGTTGAGAAACCCTGGGTTAGAGCTAAGATATCTGGTGGCCTGCCCGGATTTGAGTCCCCATTCTGGTTTTGGGAATGACATGTGGTCACAGGCACGTGGCTGACATCCCAGCGTCCAGGCTCTGAGAAAGGAAAATCCATATAGTACAGGTTGCAACACAGACTCCAGGGCCAGACTGCCTGGGTTCCAGTCCCGGCTCTGCCCCTCGTTAGCCAGGGGACCCTGGGCGAGGTCACCTTGCCTCTTGGCGCCTCAGTTTCCCCATCTGAACTAGGCACGATAGTACCTGACTTAGGGTGATTTCCAGGGTTAAATGAGTCGATGTAGAGAAAGTGAGCAGCACTTCTTATTAATGTTACTGGTGCTTTGTTCTGCGTGATTGTGTTCCGGCGGGCTCTGCCCTTTTGAAGCAGTACGTGCATGAACACGTGTGCACTGGCGGACACACATGTACCTGTGTGTGGATTTGGAAGGTGCACACGTACGCGTGCTGGGTCGTGTCTGGCGAGCGTGGGGGTCCCCGGCCGGAGCCCGCGGGCACTCACCCTCTCCGCACCCCCAGGGCACTCCAGCCGACGTCCTGTACAAGGGCACCATCACCAGGATCATCGGTGAGGACAGCCCAAGCCGCCTGGACCGCAGCCGGGAGGACGGCCTGCCCAAGGGCCACGTCATCTACGAGGGCAAGAAGGGCCACGTGCTGTCCTACGAGGGTGAGTCCCGTCGTCCGTCAACGGCTGTCAGGAGCTGGTGGGCGGGCAGGGGCTGGCCCGGCCCTCCCATCCTTGGGCATCTTTTTTTTTTTTTTTTTTTTTTTTTGGTGGTACGCGGGCCTCTCACTGCCGTGGCCTCTCCCGTTGCGGAGCACAGGCTCCGGACACGCAGGCTCAGTGGCCATGGCTCACGGGCCCAGCCGCTCCGCGGCATGTGGGATCTTCCCGGACCGGGGCACGAACCCGTGTCCCCTGCATCGGCAGGCGGACTCCCAACCACTGCGCCACCAGGGAAACCCCCTCGGGCATCTTTGATGCCCGGGAAGGACCCTCTAGGTGAGAGGACCAGTGGTGACCTGGAGGTGGTTGGTCATGTGGTCACTTGGTATTTACTGGGGGCCACCCATATGCTGGGGGCCCAGCGGATGAAGCCCCCTCACAGAGCTCTCAGGACGCCCGCCCAGGATGCAAATGGGATGTCACCTTGTTAATCTTGAGTCTTGGAAACCTGCCCGCATCCAGTGTGGCTTGCCCACCAAACCCCAGACTTTGGTGTTTCTGGAGTTGGTCGGGAGAGAAGGGTCCAGAAAACATGGTTGGGGTTAAAGGGTAGCCAGATGTTTTCAGAAAACGAATCTAGGGGAGTGTGTTACCCTCCTGTCGGCTTCGTGTGGTTGAGAGCCAGGGTGAAGGAGTGTCTCCCCATTTTACGGATGTGGGAGCTGAGGTGCAGTGATGTCCAGTAGTCCTTCTGTGTGTCCACCCTCCTGGCCCCTCAAGAGAAAAGGAGGCCTGGGACTTGGGGAGCAGGGGCGGGCGTGTTTGGCCCATTGAGGTGGGTTCACAGGGAGGCAACAGGAAGGGGTGACCTCCCCATCCCTGCAGGTATGTAAGCCAGCAGCAGGTAAGGACTGGCTTTAGCTGTCTCCATCTCTGCCTGGTTCTTTACAATTTAGGAAGCAAACTTGTGGCCAGCCTTGCTAGACGTGTAGTAGGGGAACAGGCCCAGGCAGAAGAAGCCCAGGCTCACTCCCCCAGGCCTCTGGCCCAGCGCTCCTGGCAAACGCCGTGCTCTCTAATTGACACCACGTGGGTGGCAGGAAGGGGCGATGACCAGAGTGACGCGCCACCCCCTTGAGCCCTGGGCCCCCACTTCAGTGCCCCTCACTCCTCTCACCCTCTCTGTTCCCCAACCCGGGAGCCCTGCCTGGAAGGAGTTAAGGAAGTAAAGGGCTGGGCTGGGAATTTCCTGGCAGCCTCGGGCACCCAGGGGCGCAGAGATAAAAGCTGCTAATGGGCGCCCCTCTCAGCAGCTGGCAGCTGTAGGGCTGCAAACTGCTTCTCCTCTGGCGGCGGTGAGCGCGTTTTCCTCTCCCTCCGCCTCCGCCTCCGCCTGGCCTGACTGCCCTCCCGCCCCCCAGGTCCTGGGAAGCAGAGGTGGTACTGTGGGGCTTAGGCACTTGCCTCTCTCTGCTGCCAAGTGGTGGAGACAGTCTTGGGGACAGGGTGTCAGCTGCGTCTTCTGTGCCAACCTCGGTATCCGACTCAGGGCCCTGGGGGATGGTCAGGGGCCCTGGAAGGGCAGAGGGAGAGGCTGGCAGTCGAGGTGTTGTGAGCAGAGCCCTGGGTGGCGTCTCAGCTCCGGCCTCCAGATCAGTTCTTGAGCCCCTACAGGCCTAAGTTTGTCATCTGCAGAATGGGTGTAAATCAAGGCTTTCAATTTCTCACGTGCTTCCTGGGAACAGCGAGGGCCGCAGGCCGGATGGAAGGCAGTAGGGGCCGGGGAGGACCCGGAGAGTGATGGCTGTGTCTACAGGGGCCCCGCCTCTGTCCTCCGATAGCTGACTGTCGCCCTGTCACGAGTGTGAGCTCGCTGGCCAGACTTCTGATCTCTCTGTTTTCATCTGAAATCTCTCTGTGTTTAAACGTCAGCAATTCATTTTGAGCAGCACCGCGGTCTATCCGCTGGCCGCCAGCTTGCAGCCCCTGGAGTAGCTCACGCCCTGAGGATCCCGCGGGGTCACGATCGGAAATCCTGGGAGAGCGAGCGTGCCCTTTATCCCAAGGGGCAGGCACGGGGCTCTCGGGAACATGCTTCTGATACCCCGGGACTCAGCCATCCTTGGAAGGAGAGGCCCACTCGAGGAGCCCCCAGCCTGATGGGCGAGACCGAGGCTTGGGCTCCTCCGGGCTTGCCTCCTGGCTGCTCAGCCCCTTGGCCTGTCGGGGGCCCACGTGCCAGCCTGAGGAGCTCGCCCTTGGGGCTCAGCCTGGCTTGGCGAGGCCGCCTCTGCTGTGGACACTCCTCGTCCCCTCCCTCCCCCCCCGCAGACACACACTCTCCCCACGTGGACACCAATGCACACAGTTTATTCCATGTGGCCTCACTTTGTTCTCAGTGGCCAGGTGTGCACACACACACACACTGAGACCCACGGTGACACACACAGATGGTTGTGGTAACCCTGCACGTTCACACTCGGCTGGTGCATCTTTGCTCCCGTGCACGTGGTTACACATGTTCACGTCATACGTCGGCTCCCACGAGTGGCCGTGTTTGTGCAGTCACACACCCGCGCGTGGTCAAAGGCACACACCTCCCTGCCAGCAGAACCGCAGGCTGTTGCCTCCTGCCCACTGGGCCCGGCCGGTTTGCTGGTACTGGGCCCAGTGCACACAGGTGCTCTGGGGCTGCCCCTCATCGTGAGATCGGTCTGGTTTCCAGGTGGCATGTCCGTGTCCCAGTGCTCCAAGGAGGACGGCAGGAGCAGCTCAGGACCTCCCCACGAGACGGCCGCCCCCAAGCGCACTTATGACATGATGGAGGGCCGTGTCAGCAGGGCCATCTCCTCAGCCAGCATCGAAGGTGTGTGCCCTGCCCAGCTCCCTACTCCAGGGGGCACAGAAGGGCCAGGGGAGGGCCTAGGACCTGCCCCAGGGGCTTCCCTACTTGCTGGGTGAAGGAAAGGGAGAGAATTTCTCTTTCTCAGCTCCCCCTGGAGGGAGGAGATGGGATGGTTGGCCCTACTTTACAGATAGGAAAACTGAGGCAGGGTTTTTCTGAAGCTCCACCTGGAGGTAGCACAGGGCCCGAGAAGTGGTCCTATGCCGCCACCACTGTCATCGTGGGGACTGACACTAAGTGGCTGGAGGGGCCCGCTGCTGGGAGGGGGCGCTGGAGACCCCGGCTCGTCTGCCAAGGCCGGCTCGGGGAGCCACGAGGTGATGCTCTTGCTCTCCCCCTCCCAGGTCTCATGGGCCGCGCCATCCCGCCTGAGCGACACAGCCCCCACCATCTCAAAGAACAGCACCATGTCCGAGGTTCCATCACGCAAGGTACCCTGCCCTCTGCTCCCCAGGTGTCCCCACAGGCCCGGCCACCACGCCCTCGTGGCAGCTACAACAAGCCCTTGGGTTTACAGTCAGGGTGGGCGGGGGAGGGAAGGCATACCGGAGTGCCATGGGTGCCCAGGTATGTGGAAAGGCATGTAACACACGTGTACGTGACAGGTATGTGTGCAGGTTGAAAGGCAGGGCAAGGCATTCCTTATGTATTTGAAAACAAAAAGAGAAGCAAGATACTACCCATCACCCTCAACTCTGTGGATGTCATTTATTCAGCATCTGCTGGACTCTGCGCTTGGTGCTACCCAAGTGCTCTCTGTATCTTATCTTATGGAACAGACTCCAAGAGGAACATACAGTTGGTGGGAGGATCAAAGAGGTCAGATACCCTGCCCGGGTTCTCCTGGCTGGTCAGTGGCAAACCAGCTACTGAGAGCCCCATTCTATGCATCTTATCTATGTTAGCTCACTGAATGTTCATGACTTGGTGAGGGGTTTCAGTTACTCCTCCCATTCTATATGTGAAGAAATTGAGGCTCAGAGAGGGCAAGTCATGTGCTCAAGGTCACACAGCAAGTGAGGGCCTGAACCCAGGTAGTCTGGCTCCAGAGTCTGCCAGCATGGAGGCCCCAGGTTAGGATGGGTGAGGTGGGGTGCAGGTGCAAGGGTCAACGCCCCGTCCTCCCCGGCAGGGATCCCACGATCCTACGTGGAGGCCCAGGAAGACTACCAGCGTCGGGAGGCCAAGCTCCTGAAGCGTGAGGGCACGCCGCCCCCGCCCCCCCCGCCCCCACGGGACCTGGCCGAGGCCTACAAGGCCCGGCCCTTGGAGGCCCTGGGCCCCCTGAAGCTGAAGCCGGCCCACGAGGGCCTGGTGGCGACGGTGAAGGAGGCCGGCCGCTCCATCCATGAGATTCCACGGGAGGAGCTGCGGCGCACACCTGACCTGCCCCTGGCCCCGCGGCCGCTCAAGGAGGGCTCCATCACGCAGGTACGGGCGCGGGGCTGGGCGGCTGGGCCAAGATCGGGGCGGCGGGTGCTGATGGGCACCGCTCTGGCCCCTACAAATGGGGAAACTGAGGCCCAGACTCGTGGAGTGCCATGCCCAGGATCACACAGCTGCTCATCACTGACCGTCATCACGTCCGTTCCAGATTCCATGCCAAGGCCTTTAGACTATATCCACGACCTCGTTCACTTGTATTTACAGCCCAGGAGAGTCATGGCTATCATCCCCATTCTCCAGGTGGAGAAACTGAGGTCCAGAGAGGTCAAGAAGCTTGCCAGACCCCAGAGCTAGATGTGATAATGAACACCGGTCATGGATCGAACCCCCGATCCATGACCATAAGACATCATGACTTATCTAACCCTCACAGCAGCACTCTGAGGTAGTTCTCTTACTATCCTCATTTTAGTGGTGAGCAAACAGGTTCAGAGAGGTTAAACAGCTTGTCCAGGGTCACACAGCAAGTAAACGGCAGTTGTGCATCTCAAATCCAGATGTCCCTAAATCTGCAACGTCTTTGCTTCTTGGCATCCACTTCTCCCACCAGCATGTTGCACCTCACCCTACCCCCACCCCCGTGGCTCTGGCCCCCCAGAGGCCCCAGCCTGGTAGGGGAAGATGAGCTCTGATTGTGTGAGGAGCTGGTCGGTGGAAACCACCTAAGAACCAGTGTCTCTTCCCTTGGTCAGAGGTGGCTGATGTGAATGAGGAAGGAGCGTGGGATCCATCGGGGGCTGCGTGGCTGTGAGGTGGCAGGGACTGGGGAGGGTGTCCAGGAGGCCTACAGTTAGCTAACGGCACAGAGGTGCCCCAGGAGAAGGCGGGAGCGGTGGGAAGATTGTCGAAGGCCAGGGGACGAGTTTGGCGCTCGGCCTCTGGGCAGTTGTAAAGCCATTGGCAGGAGTCCACCATGGATCCAAAAGGGAGGCCAGTCTGATTCTGGAATATTCTTTTTAAAATAAGGGCACTTCCCCTTCTTAAGAAAGTAATTAAAACACTCCCGAAGGGCTTCCCTGGTGGCGCCGTGGTTGAGAGTCCGCCTGCCAATGCAGGGGTCACGGGTTCGTGCCCCGGTCCGGGAAGATCCCACATGCCGTGGAGCGGCTGGGCCCGTGAGCCATGGCCGCTGAGCCTGCGCGTCCGGAGCCTGTGCTCCGCAACGGGAGAGGCCACGACAGTGAGAGGCCCGCGTACGGCAAAAAACAAAAAAAAACCACTCCTGAATAAAAGCAGAGTTCTCTTACTTGGCAAAGACGCAGAGCCCACCGTATCCTGCGTTTCCCCGGCCTGCGCAGACAGGGTGGGGTCTTCTCCCAGGCGGCCGGGCTGCAGCTCGTCCGTGACCCGTTTCTTCAGCTGCCCTTTCTGGCGACGGAGCAAACATAAACCTGTGCCCTGACCGCTGAGACTTGAGCCTCAGGGCGGTGGAACTGGATTTTGCGGCTGGCTTTTCTGGCTTGGCATTGGGTGGGCCGCCGAGGGTCCCAGACTGACAGGAAGAAGTTATTTGCCCTCATGGGGGTGTTAAGTCTCCTGCCAGCAAACCCCAAGGGCCAACAGAGGTTCCCCCACTTGCTCCAGGAAGGGCTGACCTCTGAACTTTGTGCCCCCTTCTGCAGCCCCCCAGGTGGCTCCGGTGGCCAGGGTCCAGGACAGGGGTGGGCAGGGCAGGGACAGGTGTGCGCTCATCTTAGGCTTAGCAAAGCCCTTCCTCCCCCGCCCCTGGAGGCATGAGATGTCGCTCCCATTTCATAGCTGAGAAACTGAGGCTCAGAGCGGTTGTGTAGCTGATGCTTAGCCCCCCCTTGCCCCTCAGGGCACCCCGCTCAAGTATGACACCAGCACGTCCTCCACCGGCTCCAAAAAGCACGACGTGCGCTCCATCATCGGCAGCCCCGGCCGGACGTTCCCGGCGGTGCACCCGTTGGACGTGATGGCCGACACCCGGGCGCTGGAGCGCGCCTGCTACGAGGAGAGTCTGAAGAGCCGGCCGGGCGCTGTCAGCAGCTCGGGGGGCTCCATCACCCGGGGGGCCCCGGTCATCGTGCCTGAGCTGGGCAAGCCACGGCAGAGCCCCCTGACCTACGAGGACCACGCGGCGCCCTTCGCCAGCCACCTGCCCCGCGGATCACCGGTGACCACACGGGAGCCAACCCCGCGCCTGCAGGAGGGTGCGTGGGGCGGGGCGCGAGGTGGGGCGGGGCGCGAGGTGGGGCGGGGCGCGAGGTGGGGCGGGGCCACGGGGTGGGGCGGGGCCACGGGGTGGGGCGGGGCCTCGGTGGGCTCCGGTCTCTGAAACTGCCTTACCATCCACTCCTTAGCTCAGGAGCATCCTCGGGGCCACCACATCCATTCCACCTGCCAGACCAGTGGCTTCTACCTCCAAACCATCCTCAGGCTTCTCTCCATCTCTCGGCCACCTCCAGATCACCCGGCTTCCCTGACTTCTCTCTTGTCCTGCTAATAATCTGCTCCCCAAACGGCAGCCTGAATACTTTTTTGAAATATTTACATCAGATTACGCCACTGTTCTGCTTAAATCTTTCTAGTGACTTCTCACTGCACTTAGGAAAAAGTCACCCTTTCCCGCCATGGCCTTGGGAGCCTGCAGGATCCCGCCCCACCCACCTTTCCATCTTACTGCCACATTCCTTTATCTGCTGCTTTATGTCTCTTCCTTGACCACACTCAGCTCATTCTTTGCTCAAGACCTTTGCACGTGCTGTCCCCTGTGCCTGAAATCCGCCCCCGCCCACCACCCGCCTTTCAGATCTTTACCTAACTGGTTTCTTTTGCGCCCTTCAGGACTCTGTTCAAATGTCACATCCTCAGGGAGGCCTCTTATGACCACCCTCCCCCCTTCAGTATTCTGGTCACATTCTGTCACATTTAAAAATTTTCTTCAGAGCATTTATTTCTCTGAGATTCTTTTTCGATGACTAGTTGATCATCTGTCTCGTGCATTGAATGTCAGCCCCACGGGGGCCGGGATTTTTCTGTTTTGTTCAGCGGGGGAGCCCTAGCGCTTAGAAAGTGCTCGGCATGTCGTAGGCACTTAATAAATATTTTTGGTTGATTGAAGGAATGTACAAGAAAGGGAACGAAGGAAAGAAAGAATGAACTTTTTAAAAGAGCTAAAAAACAGAAGCAAGTGAGTGAATGAATAAATAAAAGGAAAAATGAACTAGACGCAAATGGATGGATGACGAGGCCTGGTCCCTGGGGATCCCAGAGACCCTACCCTCAAATGACTTCCCCTAAGCGCTAGCCTTGGCAGCCCCCGTGTTGGAGGCTGGGACACCTACGGCACAGAGGTCTGATGCCATCCCCACTTGGCCCGTCCCCACAGGCAGCCTCTCGTCCAGCAAGGCGTCCCAGGATCGGAAGCTGACGTCCACGCCCCGTGAGATTGCCAAGTCCCCGCACGGCACTGTGCCTGAGCACCACCCCCACCCCATGTCGCCCTACGAGCACCTGCTCCGGGGTGTGAGTGGCGTGGACCTGTACCGCGGCCACATCCCGCTGGCCTTTGACCCCACCTCCATACCCCGTGGGATCCCTCTGGATGCAGGTGATTGTCCCGGACCCATAGAACCCTGCGGCATCAGTGTCAGCCCGAGGGCTCCTCGGGCATCAACTAGCTGCCACTAGGTGGGGAAACTGAGGCATGGTGGGGGGGAGACCCAACAGTGTAATCATGTCAACAGTTTAGGTGAGAAACAGAATTTCTCTTAGGGGTCTGAGGGACATGCTGGGTTAAACGTTTTTCAGTGGTTTTCTTTTCCTGCGGAACTTATCAGTGCCTTTAAAATTGCAAATGTATCAAAAGAGGGCTCAAGGGTGAGCGTTCCCCAGACGGACGTGATCTGAAAATCCGTTTAGAAGGATGCAGCCCTTAGGTATTTTAGTGATCCCCATTTTGGATGCCCTGTGTTTGGGGGGATTTCCGTCCAAAGAACATTATCAGTCAGAGGCGCCCACATGTGTGTTGGGGCAGCGAGGGTTTTTCTCCTTCTAGGCTCTCAGTTCTGTGTTCTGGGGGGTGTTTGGGAGAAGCTGTGAGGGCATTGAGACCGGCGGGGTGGGGTGGCATTCCCAGCCGAAGTGTGGGCCGGCCTGACCTTGCTCCCCTTCTCCCAGCAGCCGCTGCCTATTACCTGCCCCGGCACCTGGCCCCCAACCCCACCTACCCACACCTGTACCCGCCTTACCTCATCCGCGGCTACCCCGACACGGCGGCACTGGAGAACCGCCAGACAATCATCAACGACTACATCACCTCGCAGCAGATGCACCACAACGCGGCCACCGCCATGGCCCAGCGAGCTGACATGCTGAGGGGCCTGTCGCCCCGCGAGTCCTCGTTGGCGCTCAACTACGCCGCCGGCCCGCGAGGTGGGTGGGGCAGAGCGCTGCCAGTCACGTGGGTGGGCAGAACCCACCCCCCAGAATTGGCCTTATTCCTGGTCTGCGCAGGGTCCTGAGAGCACAGGACACGTGCGTGCCCACGCGTGCACGTCTGTCCCTGCCGAGGCGGCTAGAGCAGCTGCCTTAGAGGCTCGGGTTGTATCACTGCGCTGAGAGCACACACAGACCTGGCAGGTGGTGCAAGGTTGTGTGTGCTGTGTGTCCTGGATGCACACACACGGGCTCTGCACGTGCTTGTGTCCTCTTGGTATGTGTGGTCCCCGGAGTTTAAAAAAAAAGATGGAAATGTGAGGCTGTTTGAACTTCAGGTTCCCTTGAGTCGAAACCAGCCCGTGGTTGCTTTGCATATGCATATTACAGTCGCCCTGTGGAAACACTTCTGGAATGTGCTTCCGGAACAACCAAGTACTAGTTACGGTCCAGTTGGTAAAACTGGTCACACTAGGTATTTCATACAGTGGGGATTGAGTACCAGGAAAGGACTGCATAGGGTCAAAGGCAAAAAGGGCACACCAAGAGCACACCAAAAGAGCAAAACGGGCATAGCGAGGTATGCAGGGCTGCCAACTGCAAGCCACATCCACTTCAGGGTTTGGGAGCGAAGGGACGGGGTGCTGTGAGCACCCGGCATTCAGAGAAGGGTCCTGCGGGCCCGGTGCGGGGACCAAGGAGGGAGCATCCGACCGTGCTGCTTCTCAGAGGACACGCGGCGCTCCACCGGCTGGGGTGGTCCAGCCAGGAGGCAGCCTGGCCCCTCTCCTCCCCCGACCGCTGCAGCCCGGCCCCACCTCCTCTCTCACAGGCATCATCGACCTGTCCCAAGTGCCACACCTGCCTGTGCTGGTGCCCCCGACACCAGGCACTCCAGCCACCGCCATGGACCGCCTAGCCTACCTCCCCACGGCACCGCAGCACTTCAGCAGCCGGCTCAGCAGCTCCCCGCTCTCCCCAGGTGAGGCCCCCACCCCGTTCTGGGTGTCCTCGGGCAGATGCCTTGCCCTCTCTGTTCCACCCTGGAAGACAAATCCAGAGCCCTTCCTGTGTCCGGGGCTGAGCCACAGGCCTTTGGGTTTCCAGGAGGCCCCACCCACTTGACAAAACCCACGGCCACGTCCTCGTCCGAGAGGGAGCGGGAACGGGAGAAGTCCATCCTCGCGTCTACCACCACGGTGGAGCACGCGCCCATCTGGAGGCCCGGTAGGACGGCGGAGCCGCCAGCACGCGCCCCAGCGGTCCCTGTGGCTGCGCGTGGCCCGCCCCTCTGATCCCACGGCTTGTTTCCACCAGGTACGGAGCAGAGTGGCGGCGGCGGCGGCGGTGGCGGCGGCGGCGGTGGGGGTGGGAGCAGCGGCAGCCGCCCCGCCTCCCACTCCCACCAGCACTCGCCCATCTCACCCCGGACCCAGGACGCCATCCAGCAGAGGCCCAGCGTGCTGCACAACACGGGCATGAAGAGCATTATCACCTCCGTGGAGCCCAGCACGCCCACGGTCCTGAGGTGGGCCAGGTTGGCACAGGGGAGGGGACAGGCGGGGGGGGGGGCGGTCACTGGATACAGGTTGGGGGGATGCACAAGTATACCGATGGGTTGGGAGGTATACGGGAGAGTGAGCGATGGCTGGGCAGGTAGGTGGGTGAGAAGGTAAAGAGATGGGTGATTGGGTTAGTTGGATGGGTGGGTGGATAGATGAATGGATGGACGGGTGGATAATAGACTTTGGGTGGGTAAGTGGGTGGATGACAGGCGAGTAGGTAGATGCCTAGGTGGGTCAGTGGTGGATAGATGGGTGGCGGAGCTAGATGAACGGGCAGGTGGGGGGTAGATGGATGATAACAGCGGGTGGGTGGGTGGATGGATGGACGGTTGTGTTAGAGAGCTAGGTGAATAGGTGGATGGATGGAGGTGGGTGAACAGATGGTGGGTAATTGGATGGAGGTTGGGTTAGATGGGTGAGCAGGTAGGTGGATGGATGGGTAGATGGGTGAGTAGATAGGTGATGGGTTGAGTAGGTGGGTGGATGGGTGGTTGGGTTGGGTTAGGTAGGTAGGTGGGGAGGTGGGTGGATAGATGGGTAGGTGGACAGGTGATGAGTTGGGTAGATGGCTGGGGGGGTTGGGTGGGTAGATGGATGACGAGTTGGGTGGGTGGATGGGGGAGTAGTTGGGTAGGTCGTCGAGTTCAGGAATGGAGTCTGGAGCGGAGAGGGAGAGGCAGAGTGAGGCCTGTGAGGAGGGCCTTTCTCGTTCCTCCTAGGATTCAGCAGGGCCCTACAGGGAGGAGATGGTGTCTCTCTTGCCTGGACAAAGTCCAGAGGTTCCGTGAAGATGGGAGAAGCTGCAGAGGTCCCATATGTGTCCCCCCCGCCACCCCCCGGAGTCCACTTCCTATCACAACAGGCCCAAGACCCACCTCCCACCCCCTGCCCAAGGTCTGTGGGCAGAGCTGCCTGACGGGGGAGGGAGCCTCCCCGATACCCCTGCCCACCAGCGACAGTTCAGAGGCGGCTGCTTCTTCCAAAATGAAGTATCCGTTCATGCAAGCGTGCTTCCATTTGGCTAGTCTAAATCATACCTTCCCCACCACCATTCCCATTATGAAAAATGACATCATTTCCCAAGCACACAGGCTTGTCCCCTCTGAGTCAGGTCCCCAGCGGGTACGCATGGAAGGAGCGCCTGAGTCTCAGAGTGGGGCACCCAGGCGTGAGCTCCCACCAGCAACCACCAGGGAGAGGCTATAGCAGGGACATCAAGCTGAATTAAGACCCCTGGGAGAGAGGGTTAGCACAAGGCTTCCTCATGGAAAACGCTAGGCTTGGCAGGCCACAAGAGATGGTGTCGGGCCAGCTCACGTCCAAGCCTGTTTCCTCATCTGCAGAGCAGGGATAGTTACATTGACCCTGTGAAGGTCAGAGAGAGGGCATCTGTGCACTCCTTCTTCCTGGTAGGCCTGCGGTGGGTCTCCTGCCCTGTGCTGGGTACGGGGGACACGGTAATGGGTGACGCATGCAGTGCCCTCTGAGGGCTTGTGGGCTAGACCCATAAGCCTCTGGGGTAAGGAAGAGCGCTCCAGGCAGAGGGGACGACAGGGAGCCCTGTGTGGCCCCACTGCCCTGTCCTTTAACCACCCGCCCTAGCCCGCCCTCTGGGCCTTTGCCCTGTGGCTCCCTCATTTCCTCCCCAGCGCATGTGCCAGCCCCTCAGAGTCCTCTGTGAGCCCTGCCTAAGGGCTCCCTTGCCATTCTCGTAGCAGAACGTGACCCAGACTCGTTCACCGAGCAGTTGCCACACTGATAGGGGTTTAATTTATCACGTTATCCCATTAAGACGTGCGTAGTCTGTCTTCTCACCTAGAACGTACGGTGCTGTTGTCTGTTCTGTGCACTGCCGTACCCCAGTGTCTAGAACGGCGCCTGACACGTAGTAGGTGCTCAGTAAAAAGTTTTCGGCTGACGAGCCGATGGGCTGGATGGACGGCAGGTGGATGGTGTAGGTGAGGCCACATGGCACGGGGGCTCGCAGGTCACGGTAGGCAGCATTTATTCTGAGAGCAGTAGGGAGAGTGGGAGCTCTTCCGGGCAGGGGAGACTCCGCAGGGTGTCAAAGTGAGGGAGTGACCCTGCCTCGGCCTCACAGGCCCCGGCTGTGACTCGCGCAGCCGCTGACCCTCCCTCTCTCCTCCCCCAGGTCCACCTCCACCTCCTCGCCTGTCCGCCCGGCCGCCACATTCCCACCCGCCACCCACTGCCCACTGGGTGGCACCCTCGACGGGGTCTACCCCACCCTCCTGGAGCCTGTCTTGCTGCCTAAGGAGGCCCCGCGGGTCACCCGGCCCGAGCGGCCCCGAGCAGACGCCGGCCACACCTTCCTCGCCAAGCCCCCAGCCCGCGCGGGGCTGGAGCCCGCGTCCTCCCCCGGCAAGGGCTCCGAGCCCCGGCCCCTGGCGCCGCCTGGCTCCGGCCACGCAGCCATCGCCCGCGCCCCGGCGAAGGGCATCACGCCCCACCACGCCAGCCCGGACCAGCCAGCGCCGCCCGCCTCGGCCTCGGACCTGCACCGGGAAAAGACTCAAAGTAAACCCTTTTCCATCCAGGAATTGGAACTCCGTTCTCTGGGTAAGACCACCCTGACAGCGGCCACCTTCATAGACGCGATAATCATGCGTCAAATTGCTCACGATAAAGGGCCGCGAGAAGGAGGTTCGCTGGCCAACGACTCCCCTCGCGATGGTAAGACTCCTGGCCCCACCGCCCACCCGCTCCGTCTTGTGGCCTAAAGATATTTTCAGATCTCTGCTTTTTATTTTTCCCCCATTTTTCGTTGGTTTTGGTTTTTTGTTTTGAAAGTCGTCTTCGTCGATTGCACGCTCTGATGGTTCCTCCAGCCGCGCACACCCGCTCTGAGCGGGGGGGCAGCCTCATCCTTTGCACATCGTTTTATCATGATTTTTTTGTGTTGTTTTGGATTTTCGCTTTTTTTCCTTTAATGAATGGATCTGTGATTTTGACTTTAGCCGCGCCTCCCATCTCCCCCTTTGCGCCTTTGTCTGGGGAGCGGGGCTGCAGAGGGGCGCAGGCCGATGCCTCCCGCCCCCCGGCATTCGGTGCAGAGAAGACGGGGTGGGGGGGAGCGCCGCCACTCTCCAGGAGGAGCTGGGAACCTGCCCCCTGCGTCCTGCCCAGGTCGTGAGGGCGTCTTGGGGGTACTCTGCCCCACGCTCCCCTTGTCAATCCACCAGCCAGCAGCCCCGGGGACGAGGGGCGTCCTCCATGCTGGAGCGGGGCTGTGGCCCGGCGGGGACACTGGGACCTGAGTGTCGCTCCCGCCCCAGCCCTCACCGACCTCACTCCCTCACTGCCCGTCCGCTGCCCCTACACTCCCTTCGCAGAGCCTCATCCTCCCCCGTCACTCTGCCCGCCCCTGGCCCGCCAGCACCACCGGGTTCCGTCTCCGTCCCTTTTCCCACCTGTGCTGCTGTCCAGCTCTCCCTCTGCTTGGATCTCTCCCTGTGCCCCTCCGCCCTCCTGCCTGTACGTCCTGTTCTCTGCGCTGCTTCCGTGTCCAGCTCTCTCTACAGCCCTCTCTCCCTGCAGCCCCCGTCCCTCTTTTCTCACTCTGCCCCCACCCCTGGCCGGCCAGCAGACCCCACGCTGGCTCACTCCCTCTCTCTCCCTTGGCCCCAGCTCCCACCCCCGGCCTGGGGGACCCCGCCAGTGTGGGAGGGGAGGCTGGGAGGGGCAGCCTGGCCCTGGCGCTTGCCTGACTCGTGGCCTCACCCGGCTTCAGGTTACCACGGCGGTGGCTACAGCCCTGATGGGGTGGAGCCCGTCAGCCCCGTGAGCTCACCCAGCCTGACCCATGACAAGGGGCTCCCCAAGCACCTGGAGGAACTCGACAAGAGCCACCTGGAAGGGGACCTGCGGCACAAGCAGCCAGGTAGGGTCCCGCCCTGCCTCCGAGCCCCCTCCCGCCCCCCCGCGTGTGAGACAGGGACAGTTGTCACCCCATCGCGCAGGTGGGGAAACTGAGGCACTCAGAGGTGGCGGAATCGGCCTCGCACCACAGCTCAGAGGGCAGAGCCGGGCTCTGAGGGCAGCAGCCCCGCCAGGCACACGCCTCGCGCCCCTCAGCCACGCCCTGACCTGCTCTGCTCTGCCCGCAGGCCCGGGGAAGCTCAGCGGCGAGGCTGCACACCTCCCACACCTGCGGCCGCTGCCCGAGAGCCAGCCCTCGTCCAGCCCGCTGCTCCAGACCACGCCAGGGGTCAAAGGTCACCAGCGGGTGGTCACGCTGGCACAGCACATCAGTGTAACTACCCCTCCTCTGCCCCCTCCTCATTGCCTTTGTACCTGGGGTGGGACCCGGCCCCGAGGAAGGGGGGGGAGGGTCCACGCACTGTCTGGTGGGTAAACTGAGTCCTGGTGAAGTGAGCCAGGGATCTGGGGGTTGGTGAGGGCAAGCCATGCCAGGGGTCCCAGAGTCTCAAACTCAGGTGCTATATCCGCCCCCTCATCCAGCTGACGGAGCCTCAGGTGCACGAGCCCAGCCGCGATCCACATCTTACACACGCTGGGCAGGGGAACCCGACCCACCTGGGGGCCCACTTTGAGACTCGGGCCAGTGCCCCCACCCCATGCACTTGGGGGCATTGAGGCCGTGTGGGCAGGCCCGAAGCCCCCTGGGGAGCCAAGGACCAAGCCCCCGGGTTCTGCCCCCAAAGCTCAGTCCAGCCCTCACCCCGCCTGGAAGGTTCTGGCAGATGGCTGGCGCCTGACCCTGCTCCTGTCCCCTGACCCTTGGCCTACAGGAGGTCATCACGCAGGACTACACGCGGCACCACCCGCAGCAGCTCAGCGCGCCCCTCCCTGCCCCCCTTTACTCCTTCCCTGGAGCCAGCTGCCCCGTCCTGGACCTTCGCCGCCCACCCAGCGACCTCTACCTCCCAGCCCCGGACCATGGCGCCCCGGCCCGTGGCTCACCCCACAGTGAAGGGGGCAAGAGGTGAGTGGCGGTGGGAGACAGGGTGCCCCTTGCTGGTCACCACCAAGAGGGCTCTGTTAGGTGTCTGCTGCGGGAAGCTTGAGCCCAGTAAAGTGCGAGGCCCGCCTGGAGCCATTGCACATATGAGAAACCGAGGTTCAGGGAGACCAGGGAGTTTGCTCAAGGTCACGGCGCCGCTGGACAATAGCTGTTACATACGCCACACTCGGGGGGATTCCAGGCACCAAGCTGAATACTTCACACCTGTTAACCAGGATCCTCACCACAACCTTGGGAAGCGTAGGCAGTGTTATCCCATTTCACAGACAAAGAAACCGAGGCACAGAGCAGTGAATTCACTTGCCTATAGGGACGCAGCCAGTAAGTGGCGGAGCAGGGATTCGAAGCAGAGCCGTGTGATGTGAGAGCCGCCTCCTAACGGGCACATACACACTTGCACTCCTGGTTACCCCTGGGGGGCTCCCTGGTCAGAGAGGAGAGGAACGGGGAGGGACCCCCGCTCTAGGATGAAGGAGCCATTCCGGGTGGCGCACAGAGTTGGGGAGACAGCGGCATGTCTTTGGGGGAACGGTGGGGTCCCTAGCGTCGGGGTGCAGCAGGGGTTCAGCCAGATTCAGCCCACGGCCTGTGCTTGCGTGGCCCACGAGCTAAAGATGATTTTACGTTTCTGAAGAAGGAGAATATACAGCAGAGACTACAAGTGGCCCACGACGCCTGAAATGTTTGCTATCTGACCCTTTGCAGGAAAAGCGTGCTAACCCCTGGTTTAGAACGAGGCAGGGCTTAGCGGGGAGTGGAGAAAGGGATGCGCCCCTTTCAAGAGGGAGCCCTGAGCTCTGACCACCGCGGGGACCCTCTCTCCGCCCAGGTCTCCAGAGCCAAGCAAGACGTCAGCCTTGGGCAGCAGTGAGGATGGTATAGAACCTGTGTCCCCGCCGGAGGGCATGGCAGAGCCCGGGCATCCCCGGAGCACCGTGTACCCACTGCTGTACCGGCACGGGGAGCAGGTGGAGCCCAGGTACCTGCACAGCAGCCCCTCCCCTTCCTGGGGCACTCAGGACTCGGGCCCTTGCCCACCTGCGGCCTCGATCCACCACTGTGCAGCTGGGGGCTTGGCAAGGGCTTTGGGGTGCAGCCAGGGGGCCTCAGACCCGCTAAACAAGGTCAAAACTTGACAGACCTCCACGGCTGCTTCCTGAGCCTTGGGCTGGGGTCTCTTAGCTCAGGCCCGGCCCCTGTTGCCGGCACTTGAGGATCTGAGAAATAAAGAGCTAAGTGTACTGGACCAAACTGGGGCCCCGGGGAGCGGGGGGGATGGAGGTGGAGAGAAAGGGCCCCCTGACCTCAGGGGCAGACGTGGTCTGAGCCCACTTTGGTTCCCGAGGCTCTTTTCTGGGAGTCCGGCTATTGCAGGTAGACAGGCGTGGCCCACCGGGGCAGCTGGGGCTCTGCAGAGACACCCTGAGCCCAAGGATAGGTGGATGACAGAGGGGATTTCGGAAGACATGGGCCCTAAGAAGTGGGGGAAGCAAGCACGAGGTGGGAGAAGCTTCATTCTGAATTTCTAAGGCAGCTCAGGTGGTAAGCTCCCCGTCGTCAAGGGAACTGACCTGGGGTGTCTGACCCTCGCAGCAGGATGGGCTCCAAGTCCCCCGGCAACACCAGCCAGCCGCCGGCCTTCTTCAGCAAGCTGACCGAGAGCAACTCGGCCATGGTCAAATCCAAGAAGCAGGAGATCAACAAGAAGCTGAACACCCACAACCGGAACGAGCCAGAATACAGTAAGGGGCCCACCCTCCTTGGGGGCGGGGCTACCAGGGCCCACCCTCCTTGGGGGCGGGGCCACCAGGGGCTGGGGGTTAGCACAGCCGGGTGGACCCGCCGGCCCGTCACCTCACGTTCAGGGAGCCCGCGTTGTCCCTCCTTTTCCCGTAGGCATTTGCTGGGTTGTCACAGCATGATGCCCGGCACACGGGGGGCACTCGGGGGGTATTGGCACGCACAGGTCTGTTCGTAGTGGGCGCCAGAGACCGGGGTCACGCCCTTACGAGGACCCCGTGTGTACCCCACGCACGATGCGCCTCACACCTGTGATTTGTTTTCCCCATTTATGCGGTTACTGGACGTAAATCCTAGCTTAGCTCTACCCTGTCAGCACAGAGCCGGGCACATAGCAGCTGCTCGAGAGAACACATGAGCGGGTGAAGCAACGAGTGACGGAACCTCACATCCCGGCCTCGGAAGACTCACTAGCGCGGGGAGCTCGGGGCCCTGCAGAGGCTTTTCTCTTTCTGGGGCTGGAGTCGCAGCCTTGCAGACAGTCCCTGGCCCAGGCTGCTAAGTCCAGAACCTTGCCAAGTGTTGTGCCTGGGCCAGTAGGTCAGCAGCCTCAGGGGGCTGGCTCGAAATGCCGACTCTCAGGCCCTGCCCCAGCCCTGCTAAATCCGTCTGCATTGCGCAAGCTCCCAGGTGGTGCACCTTGCCGAGACCAGACAGGGGACATAGGGGGGAAGGTGCTTTCCGGGACCTGTAGGCCTCACCCATCTCGTCGTCCCCCTCCAGATATCGGCCAGCCCGGGACGGAGATCTTCAACATGCCCGCCATCACCGGAGCAGGTAACCCGGTCACCCTGGGCTGCTCGGCCGACAGCCCGTCCCCTCCCTGCCCCTCCCCCGTCACTGTGCGCCCAGGGAGGTCAAGCTGGGTGTCTGGACCTGGAAGGAGACTTGGGAGTGAGGCCTCGGAGGTCACTGGGCCTCACATCAGCCGTAGCCATGGTGACAGGTGGCCTTTCATAGTTCAAGTGTGTCCCCTCCTCTGCGGTGGGGATGCAGACACACACAAGAGGCCGGCGGGGTCTGGCGAGGAGTGTCTGTTTGGAGTTCAATTTCAAGGCCTTCTGGTGCATGTAGGACAGAATTAGAATCACACACAACTACCCGGAACCTGTCTGTTGGGATCTCGGATGGAGATGTGAGTGTGTGGAGTGGGCCTGTGTGTGCACGTGGGCGTTTTTTGTAGGTGGAGCATCGGTTTTACTGGAAAATTCCATCCAGGGAGCTGGGGAAACAGTGCAGATGTATTCCAGAGATGAGTGTAAAATTCACACACATTTTTTTAAATATAAATTTATTGTATTTATTTATTTTTGACTGTGTTCGGTCTTCGTTGCTGCACACGAGCTTTCTCTAGTTGCAGCAAGCGGGGGCTACTTTTTGTTGCCGTGCACGGGCTTCTCGTTGCGGAGCACAGGCTCTAGGCGCGTGGGCTCAGTAGTTGTGGCTCGCGGGCTCTAGAGCGCAGGCTCAGTAGTTGTGGTGCACAGGCTTAGTTGCTCCGCGGCATGTGGGATCTTCCCGGACTAGGGCTTGAACCCGTGTCACCTGCATTGGCAGGCGGATTCTCAACCACCACTGCACCACCAGGGAAGCCCTCACACACATTTTTACACTGAAACGTAAGCCTTCTATGATGGTTTGGAGCCTGTGGGGTTACACTGTGCATTTCGGCTGCCTCTGTAGAAGGACTGGGACGGGGCTTTGGGGAAACACCTGGTGTCTGGTGTGAAGCAGCTGAGCCAGAGCAGGCAGGGCTGACCCTCCGCCAGAGGCCTGCCCGGTATGGGGAGGAACGAGGCATCTTTGGGGGGATGTGCTGACCTTCCCTGAGGGCCGTCGCAGCTCTGGGAATGTGCTGAGCAAAAGGCAGCCATTGGATTTTATCAGGGGGCCACGGGGCCTCTAAATGGGGGTCCCCACTGGGGAATGTCCACCCACCCAGAGACTAGACGCTGGGTGAGCCTCGGGCAATGGGGAGGAGACGATTCGGCCAAAACAACAAGATGGACAGAAATGAATGTTTTCATGTTTCCATTTCAGAGATGCTCATACACTGACCCAGGTGCGTGTGTGTGTAGAAATTCATGCGGTACAAGGAACTTGCATCTAAATTAGACTCAACTATTTTTCAAAGCAGTTTAGGCCACACACACAGAATTTCCCCAGACCCCCGTCTCTGCTGCTTTAGGACTGGAGACGGTCAGCTTCCTGCCTAGCACTGACAGACCATGGACCCGTGACCTTGGGTGGCAGGTTCAGTAACGTCTGTGATCGTAGGATGCCAGCCTACCGAGGAACCATCATGACCTGTATCCCTAACATCTTTTTTTTCCACTTCCCAGTGTCTTAGTTTGTAGGATCATAAATGCTTCTCCCCCCTCCCCGCCCCACTCACCCCCGCTGGAGATTTTGCTTTTCCTTGACCGACGTGACTTTTTTTAAGTGCTGATGAGGCATGGCCGAGACACAGCTAAAAACCCGTCAAGGGGTCCTGTGGCTGTGAATGAGCTTGAAACTAAAAAGAAGAAAAGAAAGTGAAAACGTAGACAGCAAATTGTGGCTTTAGAAATGTGATTTTAGATGCTGCCGTGTTGCTCCGAGCCTCCCAGGAACCATCGGTCCAGTTTACAGACGAGTTAGGGGTCAGCAAGACCCGTTATTCGGCCACTTGGTAATCATACAACTGACCTGGAGTGGAAGTTTTCAAATCCGTGAAAACTTTGCCCAGTGGCAGGCAGAGAGCTTCGTCGGAGGTTTTTGGAAGCAAAGTCTGGTTTAACAAAAATGCCAAAAAGAGGCACGTTCCCCAGGGTTTGCAGACGTCCCCAGAATGGTTCACAAGCAAACAAGAGAGGGACAGAAAACCTGGTAAACAGAAAACGAGGCGTGACTGGCGTGACTTTGAAGTGGGTGTCTGGAAGGATTCGTGAGGGACAGTTGTTGATCGGACCACTCTGTGCCGGGCGGCCGGGCCGGGGGCGGCCATGTGATTGTTTCCAGCTCTGCCCTGACCCCCCGCACGCACGTAACTGCATGGCTGGACCCCCCTCTCCACCGTCCGTCTCTGCACCTCTTTCTCCTTGTGGCTCCCGGGCGGGGAGAGGGGGTGGGAGGAGAGTTAGGCCCAGCTGCGGGGGCAGACAGGGGGCTTGAGGGTCCCGGGCCTCGCAGGCAGGGGCGGCCGGAGGACCATCTGGTCACCTTCCCTCCATTCCTCCCAGCAGCCCCCGGGAACCAGGGTGGACCCCCCAGCGCCCAGCACTGAGCTCTGGCTTGTCTTAGTTTCCCAGCAGCCCTTCCCCCAAATAAGGGGACCCCCTGATCCCGCTCCCCGTTCCTTTGTAAGGCCACTCGATTTTTTCAAAAAGAAGCAGCCCCAGCTGGGGGTTAGGGATCCAGAAGGGGCTTCTGATTTCCCCAAGGGCAGAGTAGGAATGAGGCTGGGGGGGGCGGTCATCTAACCACCCCGAGCCCACCTCTTCCCCCACCGGGAATTCCTGAGGGCTTCCAGGGCCCGAGTCAGAGGGAGCCGTCCGCCCCCACCACCCTGCAGCGGAACCACGGGGGGAAGACAGGGAAATCAAGAATCGTTGCTTTGCCAAAATGTGCTCACTGTGTATTCTTTCTTCTCCTCCCTCTCTCCCTCTCTGCTTCTCTCTCCCTCTCTCCCCCTTGTCCCCCCGGCCCCTGCGGCCCCCTTTGTGTGTGTGTCTCTCTCCCAGGCCTCATGACCTGCAGAAGCCAGGCGGTGCAGGAACATGCCAGCACCAACATGGGGCTGGAGGCCATTATTAGAAAGGCGCTCATGGGTAAATATGATCAGTGGGAGGAGCACCCGCTCAGCGCCAATGCTTTTAACCCTCTGAATGCCAGTGCCAGCCTGCCCGCTGCTATGCCCGTAACCGCTGCTGACGGACGGAGGGAACACGCGCTCACCTCGCCAGGTCTGCAGGCCTCCTCCACCCCGTCTGTCCCACCCCGGTGTCATTAATCCTCCCGCCTCCCTCCGCGTTCCTCTGACCAACCCCCCTCCAGCTTTGGAGCTTGTGACTCTATTTTTGTGCGTGTTTGACGTGGTCCTGGAGTTGGGTAACCCCGAGCTGGGCGGACACCCCCCCAGGTGTCTGCGTGGCCCCGGCCCGCCCGCGCCCGCTGGGCCCGAAGGAGCTGCCGCTTTTCTAAAAACACTCACGCCGCTGCCCGAGCCCTGCCCTGCCTCCCTCCCCGGCTGGGCATTCGTCCCGGGATGCCCACGTCCTGGCCCAGCTTGTGTCTCCTTGGGGGAGATCGGGCTGGAGTGAGGACCCACTCTCTCTGTGTGGATCAGGGGGGACCCTTGGGCTCACGGCAGCCAGGCCAGTGGGCCCGGTGTCTGCTGCGGCCACCAAGCATGTTCACGGCTGGCCCTCGGGGCTGATGGGGTGGAGACCAGCATCTGTGTACCAGATCCGAACTCATGAATCAGGGAAACCAGACGGGCTGGCTCGCCCTCTGCCCTGGGTCCCTGATCAACACTCTGCGTATCAGAGCAAGGGCCAGGCAGAGAGTTCTTGAGCCAGTTTTCTGACCTGGACACTGTGGCCCTGGGAAGCTTCTGGACTTAATGAGGGCCCAGGCCTGGCCTCAGGGGCCCTGGCTTCTCTGCAGAGGGCCTGCAGCCTGCCCAGCCCCAGCACAGTCCTGGGGCGGTGGTCAGGGTCAAGCCAGAGGCCTGAGGCTCCGTGCTTGAGGTATTAGCCCCTGGCGGGTAGGGGGCCTCGGGGCAGCCTGAGGGGGCTTTGCAAATAGTTCTACCCCCTCCCCTAGCAGAGACCCCTCCAGATCCAGGCTCCCGGCTGGGGCTGGCCATCTGGTTGATCTCCTTGGCTTCCCAGGGGGCTGGGCTGCTGTTCCCCCTCCCCGGGGGGCCCGGGAAGCAGGGGTCCAGGGCCTCACCCACCCACCCCCGCCACCTCTACAGTGCGAGCACTGTCCTCAGTCCAACTCGGCCCCTTCCCATGTGTCCCCCTGCAGGTGGTGGCGGGAAGGCCAAAGTCTCTGGCAGACCCAGCAGCCGAAAAGCCAAGTCCCCGGCCCCAGGCCTGGCGTCTGGGGACCGGCCACCCTCCGTCTCCTCAGTGCACTCGGAGGGAGACTGCAACCGCCGGACCCCACTCACCAACCGCGTGTGGGAGGACCGGCCCTCGTCCGCAGGTGGGCCCCGGGGGCGGGCAGGTGGGCCTGGCCGGCTGCCCGAGCACCTACTGTGTGCAGAGCGCGTGGTCAGGCCTGTTCTGAGACACTCGCCCAGGGCCCTGGCCAGCTGAACTGGGGCTCGCAGATGGTCAGGATGCTTCTCGTGAGGGCCCAGGTGGAGGGAAAGAGCACGATTTAGAGCGAGGATGAAGGATTCGGGAAGTGAAGAGAGAGGCCTGTGGGCAAGGGCCGGTCCCACAGGCTTGGGGGGGCCTCAGGGGAGCCCCCGACTTATCTGTGCATGCGAGGAGGTCCCTGGGGGAGGTGCGTGATCTCCCGCGGGTCCAAGAGAGCTCTTGGCTGCAGGACAGACGCAGGGGGGCGAGGACAGGAAGAGCGAGGCGGCTCCCGCTGGGCCAGGCGACAGGCTGCCGGGCATGAATGGCGTGGGAGTGCTGGCAGTGAGGCCAGGTGGGCAGTTTGAGAAAGCTTCCAGGAGATAGAAGGGGTGGGGAGGCAGGAGGCCGAGGCCCCAGCTCCTGGGGAGGCGGGTGGGTGGGCCCCTGGGGGCCGCCAGGCTCACCGGGGCCTCCGGGGCTTCTCTCCCGGCCTCTCCGCAGGGTCCACACCGTTCCCCTACAACCCTCTGATCATGCGGCTGCAGGCGGGGGTCATGGCCTCCCCGCCCCCGCCTGGCCTCCCCGCGGGCAGCGGGCCCCTGGCTGGCCCCCATCACGCCTGGGACGAGGAGCCCAAGCCGCTGCTCTGCTCGCAGTACGAGACGCTCTCCGACAGCGAGTGAGGCTCAGAACGGGGTGGGCCGGCGAGCGGCCGGAGCAGCGGGCGGCTGCCGACTCCCCCCACCGAGGAAGGAGCCCCTGAGTCTGCCTGTGCGCCCGTCTGTCCGTCCGTCCGTCCAGAGCCGGCATCCTTGCCTGTCTAAAGCCTTAACTACGACTCCCGCCCCGGCTGGCCCTGTGCAGTGACCTTACTCAGGGGATGTTTACCTGGTGCTCGGGAGGGGAGGGGCCGGGGAGGGGGCACGGCAGGCGTGTGGCGGCCACACGCACACAGCCGGGGCGGCCAGGGACCCAAAGCAGGACGACCACGCACCTCCCACGCCACTGCCTCCCCACCTAACGCATTTGGAACCAAAGTCTAAACTGACCTAGCAGCCCCCGCCCCCGCCCTCTGTCCCCATCCCGCTTAGCACTCTGGACAGACGGACACAGGCCCTGTCCAGGCCCCAGCGCTCTTGTCCCAGTCCCCACGGGCTGCCCCAGCCGACAAGACCGCTGGAAACCAAGTCAGGCCAGATGGGCGGGCGACGGGGCCGGGTGCGGCCTGGGGTGAGCGGCTGCTCCGAGGAACTGGACTGTTTTTTTCATACATCGTTGCCGCAGCGGTGGGAAGGAAAGGCAGGTGTAAATGATATATTGGTTTACAGGGTATATTTTTGATACCTTCAATGAATTAATTCAGATGTTTTAAGCAAGGAAGGACTTACCCAGTATTATTGCTGCTGTGCTTTCGATCTCTGCTTACTGTTCAAGAGGCGTGCGCAGGCCAACAGTCGGTGACCCCATAGTCCGCAGGACCGAGGTGGGGCCGGGGCTGCCAGCTCCCGAGCCCCCGTGCGTCCTCCCTCCCTCCCTTCCTTGGGCAGAATGAATTTGAAGGGGATTCTGTGACCGCCATCTGCGCACGGCGGTGGCGTCCTGTCATTTACACACGTTCTTCTCATTAAAAAGCGAATTATACTCGACTTACAGAGGCTCCTTCTCTCTCTTGGCCCTGGCAGCCAGGAGGACAGGCGACTGGGCCGTGGGGGCGGGGGGGGGGGGTGTGAACGGTTGGAGTGTAACCCTGCGGGGGACAAGGGCACATCCCCTGACTCACCAGTCTCTCCCCTCTGCAGGCGAATATTTACACCCACGGTAAGGATGTCACCGTGCAGACCTTGAACAGTCCCACCCGTGGTGAGAGTATTGAATTTTCACACCCACGAGGAGGGTGTCAGATATTCACAGCCATGGTGACGGTATCCAAGAAGGCCATCGTCAGCTCTTAACTGTTAAATACTTTAAAAATTATTCCTGCCCACACCGTGTTAGGGAACAAACAGACCCTTTGCCGTCACTGCTTTGGATACGCGGCAGAAGAGAGAACAACCCTCCCTCCCAGCTTGCGTCTTGAGGCAGCTGCCAACTGGCATCTTGCAGCCTTGGTAGAACGTGTCTCAGACACGAGCTGTGTTCCTCCAGGAGCAGAGCCGGAGCTCCAGAGAGGCTGTGATTCTTTGCCATGGACGTGCATGCAGGATTGGGGCGGGGCAGGGTGTGGGGAGCAGTGGAGGAGAGAACCGAGACCCCCTGGATGCAGAAATTCCCATCCCCTGCCCAACCTGTGAACTGGTGGTCAGCCCAGCACCGCGTCTCCCCAGGGTGTGGGCCTGGGCATGCGGAGAGATGTGCGTCCTCAGGGGACTCTGCCCACCCTCCCTGGAGCTCCAGGTTTACCCTGCGAACCTGTGCGGCAAAATGAGCAGGGGGTCTTTGGAGCCCCGCAGGGCTCAGCTTGGCGCCTGGGCTGTAGTGCTGATGCCGACAGGCAGGTGGCAGTGTTGGGCCAGAAAACAGTCTTGTCCAGCTCCGGCCCTCCCTCCGGTCCCGGGTGCAGGCCAACCCCAACCTGGAATCCAGGATGGGTCAGGTCGTGCTGGCCACACCAGCCACAAGGGGTTGGCCGTGCCTGCTGGTGCCACCAAGCATCCCATGGCAGTTCCCTCAGCTGTAGTCAGACCAGAGTGATACGGGGGTGGCAGGGATACAAGTGTCAGCCCACAGGCTCATCTCTGCCATCCCCCTGTCTGCGTGGCCTCAGAATTGACACCACTTGGCACCTAGGGCCAGTGGCACAGACCCCACACAGTGATGTTTGTGGGGTGTAGGGAGAGCTCACGGCCTCCTGGTGCCTGTGAAGGGTCCACCCTCTCTTCCAACCTCACCCAGCCAGTCCTCAGCCCCCCACACCAAAGGGTTCATCCCACCCCCATCATGTTTGGTTTTCTTACTGCTCCATCTTAAAATGGAGGCTCCTGCTGTTCGCTGAGCCCCATCTCTCTGGAAAACTCCTACACATACTTCAAAACCCAGCTGGGTCATTCGCTCCTCTAAGAACCCATTATCCCTCCCCATCTTCTCTCTCCTCTGGGTCTTTGCTAACACCCTGCAAGCTACTGGACAGAACCCCACGAGAGCAAAGATCTTGCCTTTCTCTTCCTGACTCTGTTGTTGACTGAGCCCCTAGCGACTGTTGAGCTGAACTGATGCTATGAGGATCCGATTCCATAGAAAATGAGAACGTGATTTGCAAAGTGTAGGACACTTGCTGGCTAATTTCCCAGCGTCTTAGAACACTGTGACGTTGGTTAGAGTGCAGATTCCTGGGCCCCACCCAGAGGATAGGAATGATTCTCTAGGTCCAGGGTTGGGGCTGGGAATCTGTGTTTTCATCCAGCGGCCCAGGTGTTTCTGATGCCGGTGACTTGCAGCCCTCACTACGATGGTGAGGGTGGTGCCCAAGGTCAGAGCTAGAACCTGGTCCCTTCACTTCTTTCTGGCCAGGAGTTCTCCAGTAAGGGCACAAGCGGCTCTGCAGAGGGAGTCCCGGCCCACCAACCCGAAGAGCTGCCGCCCACAGCGGGGGCAGGAACGGGCTGGTCCCTACAGCACTAGGGTTGGCTCAGGACGAGCCCACCTCGGGCCAGGTGACACAGACACTGTGACAGCTGACCTGGAGCAGTCGGGGTGGCTTCCTGGAGGTGGTGGTTCTTGGGGAGGGGATGGGCTGAGTGGAAAGAACCTGTGTGGACAAAGGCTGGGAGCTGAAACCCAGCCGGGGGCATTCAGGAGCCCAGGGTGGCTTAGACAGAAGGCAGTGTGGAGGCCCTGGAATTTCTGAGACGGAACAGTCAATGCCCAGCAAGGTGATTTGCTGGTTTTCTGAAATTGAGTCTCGTTGGCTTGCAAGGGTGCTGGGTGTATTGAGGGAGAAGCAGGCCAGGAGGCTAGTGCAGGGCCAGCGTGGGGGTTGGCACGGCAGAGAAGGCCAGGACAGAGCCCCACTGCCTCGGGGAGTGGGGATGGGGCCAGGCCACGTATGGGGCAGGCAAGAGGGCGTGTGCAGCACGCGAGTAAAGACAGACTGTGGAGCCAGCTGCCACGTAATGGCCATGTGACCCTGGCCAAGCCATTTGAACCCTCTGTGTCTCTGTTTCCCCATCTGTAAAATGGGATAATGATATTGCTGTGAGGAGTACCTCAGAGATGGGCTGTGTAGCTCTACAGAGACACAGTTTACTCACCTGTGCAGGAGTCAGTGGGACAAGGCAAGGAAGAAAGAATGGGTTTGCGAGGAAAGGAGAGAGAAGAGAAAAAAACTCCAGGTGGTCCGGCAACAGTGAATCTTAATTTGCATATTTACGGGGATAAACTGATTTGATCGCTGGCAGCTGGTGGGAGGGCCCCCTGGTCATTCCACCTTTAGAAGGCCAAGGAGGGCCCTCAGAGGAGACGCATGTGTTTTCATGGCTTCTCCAGGAAGCCGGGAGGGTTTCGCTGTGGCAGCCACGTGACGGGCTGTCCTTCCAGCCCACCTCCTCCGGGGTTCAGCCAGGTCACGCTTCCTCATCAGAATGTCTCACCAGCTACCTCACAGGCTCACTGGGAAGATAAAATGCAGAAAATTCTGACAGCAGGGCCAAGCGGTCTGCAGACAGAGGCAGCGCTCCGCGTACGTGTCGGCCGCCAGGGCTGTGGTTTGCTCTCACCAAGGCTACTCTGGGGAGGAGAGACGAGACCTCGGACGGACGGGGCACCTGTTTGTGGGGCGGGGGCCGCCGAGCTTTGGAAGCCTGCGAGTGTGAACCCAGAGATGAACCCAGAGACTGGCCGGGGCGACAGCAGAAGAGGCTGAGCGAGGCGGCTCAGGATGGGTGTTTGGGGCCAGAGCCGACCCTTGACATTGGCGAGTGTTTGTGCCCCTTCGAGAGAGATGGACGCCCTGACCCGCCCCCAGCAGGGTCGCGGCTCGATTCGATGGCAGCCCAAGCTTTACCAGCACGGATTCTCACCGTCCCAGCCGCCAGGCAGGTAAGGCCATGTGCCTGCCTTGCAGATGCTTAGAGAAGTTAAGCGACAGGCTGCTTCTCCAGCCACGTGCCCTGCCTGCCCGTGTTGGTCTTCCCCTCCCGGTGGCTTCAGTGAGTGACCTCTGCCCCCGTTGCCCAGTGCATCTGGATCTGGGGAGTGTGGAGGAAAAGCAGAGGACAGAAGGGCCCTCTGCAGGCAGCAGCCTAAGCCTGGCAGCGGGGTCCCTGGCCTCCAGGCTCGCTGTTTTGCGGGTGGAAATCCCAAGGGCTGGGGCAGGACCCAGACGAAGTTGGTGCCTCTTTCTGCCGGGTCTCCAAGTCCTCTGGGTTCCCGTAGGACAGATGGCTGCTTCAGAGGCAAAGCGGGGCGCACTTGGGGGCCTGACGGGCCGCAGCCCTTGCACCCCACGTCCTCTTCCTCCCAGGCTGGAGTTCCAAGGTCATCAGGGAAGGCGGAAGCCGTTTGCATGATCAAAGGAGACGGTCTTGTTTGACACGTGCGGCCCGGGTCCTCAGGGAGATGCTGAGATGGAGTCAGGAGGGTATGAGGCCTGTCAGGGTGATGCTTGCGAAAGACAAAAGGGACAGGAAGCAGGACCTGGCAGGGACTGAGCCTCGGTCAGCTGGGCCCGTCCCACTGCACTCCCATTGGCGGGGCGCCCAGGAGGAGCCTGACAGCTGCTGGAAAGCTCCACTTAGAGGCCATCCGCTAACTGCATGCCTCAGAAGTTGTTTCTTGAAGGGACCCCAGAGACATCTCCAAGGTCACCGGATTCGTTGGCACCGTAATTGCACGTGTCAGGAAGCCCAACCCACTTTTCTTTCCAAGTGGGGAAATCAGGGCTGTGACTGGAAAGCAAACTCGTGCAGCTGAATTTGCCTGCTGCCAGCGATGCGCCCCACAGCGTGTGTCTGCACAGAATCCCCACTCTACACAGGCTGCGCTCTCGGAGTTCCCAAGGCTGTGTCTGCACCCCGCTTGTCCGTACTGAGTGGCCGAGGCCTCCAGGTTCTTCCTTTCAGTGACATGACCCTGTCCTTTGGCCCTGCCCTCCTGGCTTTCACCCTGGCCCCGCCCTGTTAGACATCGTCCTCCATCGAGGCAGGAGCCCCTGCAAAGACACCGGCACTCTCCCACTCAAGGACACTGCCCCGAGTGTCCGCCTCACAGTCTGGGGCCCCAGTGGCCCCTCCAACGATGTGGACCAGATGTGCAGAGGGTGTAACAAGGCCGAGGCCACCTGCTTTGCAGAGGCAGCCCGGGCCCTTCTCCGGGGACAGGTCTGGCTTTGGGTGTCTGCAGGTGCCGAGGGCTGGTGTACGAAGTGCAAAGCACAGGAGCGTCAAACATGCAGATTCCCGGGACCCTCCCCGGAGTCAGACCCAAGTCCCTGGGCCTCTGCATTTATTACCCAGCTCCTGGGTGGGGCTGGCGCACTCAGGCTGTCTACAGGGATCGGGTGAGGGGCACAGGGCTCTCTCTGAGCCTTCCAAGTGTCTCCCTGGCCCCTGTGTGTAGTGGGGAGGGACCATGGGCCTATGAAGACCAGTCCCACCCACGGTGGGGTCTGAGGGTCTCAGAAACATGGAAGAGGGAGTCTCTTCGAGTCTGCACATTTTATTAAGATAATCGATTCTTAAGTTATTTCTTTGTTAATCAGAAAGCATCTCTGTGGCGAGAACATGCACAGTCTGTAGATATATAAAAATGTATCAGTCACTTCGCCTCTCCTGAACGCTAGCTCCGAGCCGCCCCTCCCCACAGCGAGGAAGCTAAAGGCCCGTCTCGGGGGGATGCCAGAGGAGCGGTGGGGCAGCCTCCACCTGCTGGGGCCAATCAGGTCGGAAGGCATCTCCGTGGCCACGCTGGGGGCTTCTGGGGCATTGGCAGCCCCAGGCCGTGGCCCCAGCACCCACGTATCCTGGCTCTTCCCAGGGAGCACAAGGGTCTCCCGTCTTCCTCCCCTGACCTTGCACGTGTGTGGTGAACCCTGCTGCACTGGCCACTGCAGTGTCATCACTGTAGGAACGGGAGGCCTGAACGAGGGCAGCTGGACCCCACGGAATCTGAAAGCTGACAGCTGGCCAGGAGCCTCGGGCAGGTGGCAGTGGTCATTTCCAACGGCTTAGACGCCTCCCCTTGGCACCTGGCTCAAGGGCTCTGACGGTCCAGAGTCCTGGTCCTGAGGGTGTCGGGACAGAGGTTAGCAGGATGCCCTGCGGGTGAGGCTCCGGACACAGAGCTCAAAGGCCTCGGTGCTGACGGGCTGTGCCCTCCATCCTCCGCACTGGGGCACGGGCACTGGGACAGCGCGGGCAGGGCTCCTCCAGGCCGCTCCCCACACACAACCCACAACCAGCCCTGGCAGCGTTGCCGGCTTTCGCCCAGCCTCCCGGCTCACCGTCCACCAGAGGTTGCTGGGCTATGGCTCTGGGCGTCCAGCTGCACACACGTGAAAGGCCTGCTCTGTAAACAGCCCTCTCCAGGGGCGGCGGGTGTCTGGACGGCACCCCTCTTCCCTCCCACGTGGCCTGGGAGCCGGGGTTGGTGGGGGGGCCCCCCGGCCAAGGCCGGGCCGGACGCCTCAGTCCTGCCGGCGTTCGGGGTGTCCACCGCTTCACGGGCAGCCAGGGCCCGCACAGCTTCTTCACTCCCAGGCCGTCGGGGCGAGCACCGCCTACACACCTGCCCCCGCCCCGGGCTCCTCGGGAAAGCCAGGCCCACGCTGCCTCACCGGGTAGGTGCTGAGAAAGCGGCTGCGGCGCGGGCAAGACACAGCCCGGGGTCCCTCCCGATCGTGGAGCCCGTGCTCCGGCCGCCGCGGGGGCCGGGCTGCCGGTCAGAGCGGCGCGGGGCCCAGCAGGCCGGGCCCGGGGCGCGGGCACAGCTGCAGCTGCACGCTGGCCGTGAACCAGCGGCGGGGCCGGCCCAGGCTGAGGTGCAGGGTGGTGCGGAAGGAGCTGCGGGCGCGCTTGGGGAAGATGATGGTGGTGCTGCGGAAGCGCAGGGCGCGCGGCCGCGGCTCCAGGGTCAGCTGGCTGCGGTAGCTGCGCCACGTGCAGTTAGGCGCGGCCACGATCGTCTCGCTGTAGGCCGTGACCGTGGGCACCGGCGCGTAGAAGACCTTGTCCCGGAAGTGCTTCTCCGAGGCGTACTTGACCTCGGAATTGCAGCTGCGGGGGAGGGCGGGAGCACGGGGGTGAGCCCCGGAGGCGGCAGCCAGGTCACCGTCCCGCGTGGTCGGGGGGCGGGGGCAGTGCGAACACGGAACGGGCTGGGCTCTTCCGAAATGCCCAGGTCAAAAGGGCAAGGAAGGGCTGAGGGACCCAGCTGGCTTGGAGGAAACTCGAGAGACGGGACAGTTAAATGCCGCACGTGACGCTGGCGGGATCCTGAACTGGGATAAAAATAGGCCATAAAAGGACATTTGGGGACAGTGGGTGGGACCGGACCAGGCAGTGGCCGTGTTTCAGCTCTAGCTGGCCCGGTTTTGGCAAGTGCACTGTCATTATGTGAGAGGATGTCACTGTCCTTAGGAAGGACACCAGCCGGAGTTACTTAGAGGTTCAGGGTCACGGTGTCACTAACATCCTCTTAAACGGGTCAGAAGAAAGTTTCGTTTACGTAGAACGAGACAGTGAGCAGATATTCAAGCCAATGGAAAGAGTCAATGAATCTGTCTAACGGGGGTTCCCTGTACTCTTCCTGCAACTTTCCTTAAGTTTGAAATGTTATCAAAATAAGTTTCCCCCAGGTAGCCTCAGCACCTCTAGGTGAGTGACCCTCCTTACGAGGGACCAACTGGTCAGTGCCCCCAGCTCTGCTCCCAGATCATCACATTGGAAGGAAAAGCTCCGGGGAGGGGTGTGGGGACTTCACCTGTCTCCCTCCCTGCTGCACCCCACAGGTGACCCGCGTGGGAAGGGAAGCAGGGGTCCCTAGAGCCCAGGCAGCTCGCATCCACCCTGGCTGGGGCCTCTGTAATAAAAACTAAAAAGGAGAGCTCTTTGGGAAGAAAAACTTTTAAAGGGGACCTGTTTGTCTCCTGGGACCCTATCCAGAGGTGAAGCGGGAGGAGGTAGTGGGTCCCACACCCCTGGGCAGGCCGGGGCGACGTGGACAAATCCATCCTGAGCGGGTGAGACCCACGGACCCTAGACTCCACCTTCTGGAAGCCCGATCCCCAGAAGCCCTCCGAGGAGGGCAGATGGCTGGGGGAAAGCTCCCGGTGGGGTGGCCTTAACTCAGAAGTGCAGGTGCCACCTGAGACGTCCTACACGTGGGAGGGCACCTAATACACATTCAGGGCAATGGCTCCCCGGGGGAAAAAGGGGCAAATTCAAAATAAAACCCAGCCAGGTTGGGGGTGAAGTTCAGTGTGGAAATGGTTGCATGTAGGCCGGGAAGGGCTGGAGAGGTGGCAGGGAAGGCCACCCGGGGATAGAGTCTCTTCAAATCACGGCTATGCCTCCTCGGGGAGCAGCACGCGGAGGGGCTGCCTAGAGGGAGGGGAGCCTGCTGAGCGCCCCAGCCTGGCCACCCCGCCTCACCCGGCCCAGCTGCCCCACTCACCGGATCTCGGGCGTGGGTTCTGGGTTCACCTCAATGCTCTCCCCAAAGAACACGGGCAGCATCCGGGGCCTCATCGCTCGCGCCGGGGTGCTCGGGGGGAGGGGGAGGGGCTGTGGGGAAAGCCAGGGACACAGGGTCACGTGAGCAGCCCTTTGGCACTGCAACCTCAGCTCCCCGCCAGGCACAAGGGTTGCCCCACACCACTCCAGTCCTGGTTTTCTGGAAGCCTGCTTTGCGGGGTCCATCGGGAAGCCCACCCCAGCGTCCCTCTGTGGAATGCAAGCGCTCTGATGCCCACGGCTCCCCACCCAGCCACCGGCCTGCCCCTCACTTCCTGGGCATCTCAATAAGGGGACGTGGTAACGGCCTCTTTCTACAACGCCTAGCCCCCCCGAGCCCCAGGAGCCAGGCTCAGAGCCCTGTAGAACTGGGACCCCTCTCAGGGAGCCCCTGAGCCTGAGCCTCGCAAGCTGCGACCCTGGGTGACACGTCAGGTAGGAGCTCTGCGAGGGACTGAAGACCGTGCTCGAGGGAAGAGTTCCCCGCGCTTCTTGGTGCGTGGCTGCGGGCCCCTCCTTCAGCTCCTGCACAGGCTTCCCCTGTCCTCGCCTGGACGAGGAGAGATCACAGCAGCTATGCCTTCTGAGCGCTAACCGCACCGGCCGTTGCTCTGAGCTCTCCATGTATCCATACATTCGATCACGGGAGGGAGCTGTTACTAGCATCCCCATTTTATAGATGCTGAAACTGAGGCCCAGGGTGGCTAAGTAACTTGCCTGAGGCCACACAGCTAGGAAGAGGCAGAGCTGGGGTTGGAACCCTGGCGGTCTGGCTCCAGAGTCTGCGCCCTCACCCATGTTCCCCGGCTGCCTCTCGGGTCCACGGGACGGGTGCTACAGCCCCAAGACCTGTCCTGTCACCTCCTGCTCGGAGCAAGCTTGCCCTCACACACAGGATCAGGGCGCTTCCCACACAGGCCTCTGCCCATATATCTTTCACTCGCCTTGGCCACGGCCCAGGCTGCCTCTGTGCCTTGGTTTATGCTGTTCCCTGTACTAGGAACGTCCTTCCCTTTTCTTCTCACTTGGTCGGTCCAGGGTGACAACTCAGGCACCAGCTCCCTTGTCTTCCCCCAACATCCTCTGAGGGGTTCCTGGAGCTCCCACCTGCTGGTCTCCATTGCTGCGACCCCTTTGTGTGTTGCCCCCAGACCATGAGCTCCTTAAGATTCAGGACCTGATGACCTCTCTGGCCCCAGGGCCTGGCACCTTGCAGACCCCATGGTGTCCAAGGACAGGACCTCACACGTGCAAAGCAGCGCCCTGCTCCCCTTCCACCTCTCCCCGCCGTCCTGTGAGCCCTTGGGCCAGGCCCACACCTGTCTTCAAATCCGCTCTCAGCCTATGGACATGGTCACCACAGCCCCCTCCTCAGCTGATCACAGCGTCCCCAGAACAGGGGCCGAGGAAGGACCACAGGAAGAAAAGATCTAAGACTTGGAGAAAGAGGGGGTTCTCCATAGGCCCCCAGCAGCTGTCGTCAAGCTGTCCCATCTCTCCCTTGCTGGGCATGGCAGGTGGAATAATGACCCCCAAAGTGTTCATGTCCTAATCCCCAGAACCTGGGAGTGCGTGACCTTACAGGGCAAAAGGGACTTTGCACATGTGGTTAAGGATCTTGAGATGGGGAGGCTGTCCTGGAGTGTCCAGTGGGCCCCCAATGTCTTCACAAGGGGTCCTTATAAGTGAAAGAGGGAGGCAGGGGGGTCAGAGTCAGAAAGAAATTGAGGACATTATGCTGCTGCCTTAAGGGTGGACGGGGCCAGGAGCCAAAGACTGTGGACAGCCTCTAGAAGGCGGGAAAGGCGAGAATTCTCCCCTAGAGCATCCAAAATCCTTGCTCTTAGCCCGTGAAAGCTGTTGTAGATTTCTAACCTTTGGAACCGTAAGATCTTAAATCTGTGTTGTTTTAACCCACTGTGCGTGGGGTCATTTGTTAGAGCAGCGACAGGAAGCTAATACACCATGGGACCCAGCAAACAACTCCCCTCTCGGGGCTGCAGCCTCCTGGGCCCCGAAGTGGGGCCACAGGCGCACCCGCCTCCCAGGCCGCAGTCATGACAGTGATTCAAAGTGTGTGAATGTGTGGGACAGTGCCCGGCACGGGGCAAGCGCCACATCAAGTCTTGTATAAAAGTCTCAGAATACGGAGAAAAGGCTTGTATTCTGCGTGCTTTTCACAAAGGCTCGAGGGGTGGTGGCTGGTGCGGGGGGGGGTCCTCTCAGGAGAGAGAGGTACAATCCACACTCTTTAACCTTGAGACAACCCTGCTCCTACCTTTCAGAAGCAAGTGCACCTCATTCAGGCGCTTTAAATTTAAAAATAAAATAGTGATGGGAATTCCCAGGCGGTCCAGTGGTTAGGACTCCACACTCTCACTGCCATGGCCCGAGTTCAATCCCTGGTTGGGGAACTAAGATGCCAAGAGCCGCGCGGTGTGGCCAAAAATTAAAAAATATATAAGTTAAAAAAAAAATAAAACAGTGACAAGATATAGGCACTTCTGGCATCCTCTGTGGCTCTGTGAAATCAGCACCGGCCTCAGCTGTAAAACTCCATGATCTGATGCTCATAAAAATCATACTCTCTCCCCGCGAGACTATCCGAAGCGTGAAGTATGGCGCTTCCCCAAATGTGTGCAGGGGTTTGCTGAGCACCTACTGTGCGCCAAACACCTACTGTGCGCCAGGCCCTGTGTGAGTCGGATGAGGCACAGTGCCTCCCAGGGCTCTTCTTGTGGACACCAAAGAGGAGAGAGGGTGAGGCAGGCGTGTGAGGGGCTATGGACATGGGTGCTAAGGTTTTGGGAGGTGTCTCTAGGTGGAAGGGCCGGAGGGAGGGAGGGGCAGCCTGCTACTGGTCTCCATCCCCCCACCCCACCCCCAAGAAAGAACAGTTCCCAAGCTCATGGGCAGGGAGGGCTTCCTTGGGAGGCAAAGCCTTCGGTGCAGAGCTGGGTACCACCATCCCTCTCGGGTCCCCCTGAGCCTCCTGGCGCGGCCCCGGTGCACATGTGGGGCCCCATTCTGGCCGGATCTCACTCCCCACACTGGCTGCCAGCAGAGGGGACAAGGCCGACCTCACAGACTAGGCCAGGAAGCTGGAGCTCTGGGCACCGTTTTCCAAAGGGCCCTGGTGAAAACAGCTAAAATCTGCCCCACCTGGGAACACGATACGAGAAAGAGAGAGAGGAAGCCTCTGAAAATCCAGACGCAGGCTGGCGTCCAGGGGCCCCCGGGGCGACGAGACAGCTCAGGCAGTCGTTGCCGAGGCCTGAGGCTGCCCCCGCAGAGCTCCAGGGACCAGTGGCAGTTCCGGCGTCCCGCAGCCGCCGGGCTCTGGAAGCTCAGAGCCGAGTCTTGCAGCTGCAGCGGTGTTTTAACATCAACATGGCACCGCTGCGCGCGGAGCCCGGCCAGCCCCGGGAGCCGGCCAGGAAGGCACACCGCTGGCCCTGCAAGGGCAGCCCTCCAGCCACGCTGGACTCACATTCCCATCGGAGCCGCCGGCGTGGGAGGCGGGCTGAGGACGGGGCTTGGGCTCCAGCGCCCAGGGGACCCCCTGCTGCTGCCGCTGCACCTGATGGCCTGGCCTGGGCCACCTGGAGCAAAGAAAGCTCCCAGGCGCCCTGCTCCCCTCACCGCCCCCCGACCCTGGGGCAGCCACATCCCAGCTCATTTCCCCAAAGGCCCTGGTGCTTGCTTCCCTCTGAAGAGGACCCGTCGAGAAACCCACCTGTGCCGGCCACCTGCGCACAGTGCCTCAGTTTGCTCGTCTGTACGAGGAGGCTGATGCCCGGGCGTGAGCTGGCCGGTGTCCTCGGGTCTCCTCGCAGCCCTGGGCTGCAGGGGCAGGGGAAGGCACGGGGAAGCTGAGAGCTGAAGGCCGGACCCCAGACTCCCAGACGCCACACATGCCCACCCTGGGATGGGGACACAGCTGGGCCAGCCTCCAGCCCCCAGCTCCTTCTAGGGACCGGGAGAGCCCTGTTCTAGCCTGGGGAGGGGGCTGGTCTGGCTCCCTGGTCTCCTGGGCAGGCAGGGTGTGTGTGTAGGGACCAGGGAGTGCTTCTGAGAGAGTGGGACCCAGAGAACAGCGGGCTGCCCTCCACCTACCATGCCCCCCCACCCCACCGCCTCACCCAGTGATTCACACGCCTTCCCTGGAGCTGCCGGGTGAGGATACATACTCCACGCCTGGAAGTAAAAATACACCCCGGCGTCTGGAGAGCTCCCCCTTCCTGGCTGTGGTACAGGGCACGGCCCACAGGACGGCAAAGAAAGATAAGTCCTCCGTCGTGAGAGCTCCGTGCCGCGCGGTGACAGCCCAGCCCCACCGGGGATCCGGGCCTGGCCGGCAGTGACAGGTAGGGATGGCGCAGCGGTGTGACACACGGCGGTCCCCCACCTGCCACCGCACGGGATGTGGCTGAAGACCACGTGTGACCCACAGAACCTTCCGCTTAGGGAGCATCAAGCCATCAGCGGAGGGTAAGTGGCAGGAGGAAGGGTCCGGGGAGACCCCACACTGACATGGGAGAGGGGCGTCCTCACCAAAGCCACAGGGAACCTTTGTAAGGGCCGAGACAGCCTTTCTCAGGCCACTGGCCTCACTGGCGGGGGATGGCTTCAACCACGATTGGAATTAAACTGAAGATCTTCGGCGTGTTTGGGATTTGAGACCAAAAGCTCCCGTGCTGGGCTAAGGGGACGCTGACCTGCACCCGTGAGGAAAGTGATCAAGGAGGGACATTTAAGCCCCAAGAATTCTTATCCTTTTTATGAAAGGCTTCGGGTATCGGTGGCAAATCCTGGGGTGAGGGGAGGGACTCCAAAAGGCTCGTTGCACAACACGGCACGACAGAGGCAGTGAGTGGGCCAGGCTCGGGGAGCCCAGAAGACCCCAAACAGCGCAGGCGCGGGGTCTGGCACCCAGGCCGGAGGCAGGGCTCAGGGACGGGCCGGCTCCCCAAGATGCCCTTGGGGGCCCGACGGACCCAAGCCAGCAGGATGGTGGTGGGTTGGTTTGTGGCCTCCACAAAGATATGTTCATGTCCTAATCCCCAGGACCTGTGAATGTGACCCTCTTTGGAAACAGGGTCTTTGCACATGTGATCAAGTTAAGATGCGGTCCCACTGGACGGGGGCGGGCCCTAATTCGACATGGCTGGTGTCCTTATACAAAGAGGGAACTTTGGACACGGGACACACAGAGGGAAGAAGGCCATGGGGGAACGGAGGGAGAGATGGAGGGGTGCATCTCCAAGGTAAGGCACGCCGAGGATGGCCGGCCACCACCAGAAGTTGGGACAGACACAAGGGAGGGATTCTCCCCTAGAGCCTTCGGAGGGAACACCCGGATCTCAGACCTCAGGCCTCTTTGTACCTTATCTGTTTCCCCCACCCCACAGCAGGGAGGCCAGGAGTCCCAAGGGCACAAAGGACAGACCACGCCCACCCGAAGGAGAGTCCCTGTCAGTCCCCGCCTAGTGGCATCTTCCCAGGAAGGTGGCTCCTGTCCACTCCCTCGCCCCCAGAGCGCCCGGCAGGGCACGGGCGTTAGTGTGACTAAGGCTACAGGCAGAACTTCTCACTCGGATGAGCCTTTCACAGAGACGCGAGGCTGCCAGAGACGTTGCTGAATTCCCGCTGGAGGCCACTTCATCCAGGGTTAAGCGGACGGGGGCTGAAAGGAGACGCCAGGGTTTCTGGCCCCTCATGGCCTTCCTTCCCGCCAACAGGCTCCTCCCTCCGTGGCCTGACACACCTGGTTCTCTTGCACCTCAGCTTGCTCATAGGCACCCTCGCTGGTCAGGGACACATCGTGAGCCTGCAAGGGGGCCAGGGGGGTTGACTCCTGTCTCCTCAGTTCACCTGTCCATCCATCCATCCATCCATCCATCCATCCGTGTGTCCATCCATCCATCCATTCATCCATCGGTCCATTTATCCATCCATTTGTCCATCCCTCCACCCATTCATCCTTCTATCCATGTATGCGTTCATCTGTCCATCCTTCCATCTGCCCATCCATCCATCCATCTATCCATTTGTCCACCCACCTGCGCTGCTATCCTTCCTAACGCCGGGCACTAACTCCCTAAATGCCTAACTCCCTCCCCTCTCTGCCCTCACCCTTGGTTTCGCCATCATAGACCAGAAACAGAGAAATGGGAAAATCCAGGTGTCCTGGGTTGGGGGCAGGGGTGGTGACAGCCGAGATCCTGAGAGTTGGCAGCGACGAAGACTTCCAAGGGCTGGGCAGCCCCGGGAGATTTTCGAGGATGGGCAAAGACAGCCCACTCCCCACCACCAATTCTACCTGGTTCCGGCCCCAAGGGCTTCCCTCGGAATCTGGGTCTGGGGAACCAGCACCTCATCCTTAGGGCGATTCCCCAGTGTGCCCCTCGGACACACACTCGACGTGTAAACGAACCCCAGGAGACCAGAGGGGGTGACGGGGCAACGCACGAGGGGGCCCAGGCCACTGGCTTCTAGAGAACCCACATCCACATCTGAGGGGCAACAGCTCAGACTGTCACCTCCAGTCACCACTCCACGGAGGGCCGAGCCCCTCATCTGCCACAGATGGGTGATCTGTCCTCATC
Organism: Stenella coeruleoalba; assembly: GCF_951394435.1. NCBI lineage: Eukaryota > Metazoa > Chordata > Mammalia > Artiodactyla > Delphinidae > Stenella > Stenella coeruleoalba. The sequence goes on along the minus strand of NC_137160.1, from coordinate 83,948,968 downwards.
TCACCCACCCCAGTGGTGGCTGTCCCCTCAAAGGTGCACCCCAGAGAAGACGACTTGCGACCCCAAACGCCGTCTGTGCTCTCCCTGAGGGTGGTAAGAGGGCACAGGGCTAGTTCCCTGAACTGGCCATGTTAACCTGGGGAGATGGGTGTCTGCCACACACACTCGCTCATCCTTCCTGGCAGCACGACCTCTCCCCACGGCTCCGCCAGGCAGGACGGGGAGGGGGGCAGGAAGGACATGGGGTGTTCCCTCAATCTGGAGCCGGAGGTCCAGGCCCCGAGAGCTCAAAGGTGACACAGACAGCGGCTGTCCTGTTCACAGCTGTATCCCTCGCCAGGCCTGGCTTAAATATTTGTGGGATGAATGCAGCTGACAGGCGAACCCTGGCTGGCCCGGCAGGCGGCTTTGGCTGGCCCGGTGTCCTGCAGGCGACCAGGGGCCCTGCAGGGAGACAAGCCCTCCGCAAAGCCTGTTCTGCAAGGCACTTCTCAGTCAAGTCTCTGATTTGCGTTTCTAATTTGGAGGGTCTGGGAGCTCATGAGGCCTTTTTAAAAAATAAAAATAAAACAGTCACAAGTACATTTTGGAAAGACCAAATGGAATTTTACTTTCTGGCCTCAGCTTAGCCTACAAGTCCCTGCACTGCCCTCCACCAGCCTCACGGCTGCAACTCAACCACGCCTCAGGACCTTTGCACTTGCCATTCCCTTGGACTGACACACAGTTCAGCCCTATGACCATAAAGGCCACTCTCTCATGTTTTCTGGTTTCCATTAAATGTCACTTCCCTGACCATCCAGTCTAAAGGAGCTCTACCTGAACCCAGCTCTTCATCTTACGGGCACTTAACAATCCACCTGGTGTTTTATCACATGTTTAAGTTGGTGACTGTCTCTCCCACTAGAATGCCAGTTCCACGAGGGCAGGGCCCTTGAACATCTTGTTCACCACTATGTCACCCACAGCCCAAAACAGCACATGGCATATAGTAGGTGCTCAATAAGTACCGGTGGGACGAATGACCGATTCCTAGATCTTCCTTTGGTTTGGGAATTACCAGGAACGGTACCATCGTTGGTCCAGAGTGGGCCAGAAGAAAACCTATGATCAAGTTAGGGTGGGGTTGAGGGATTCATTTATACCCAGCCTACTCCCCAGTGCCTTTTATGTCTTGGGGGACAACGTCGCAGCCAGCCAGTTACCCTACATCCACGGGGTACTGCCCAGAAGTTAAGTCCAGCTTATTAAAACAAAGTGGGGGGAAATGGAGCCTCTTTCTAGAGGGTGAGCAAGTTTAACATGCACTTGCAGCATAATAAATACGGTGACAAGCTAGCGAGGACCTCAGTGGCCAGGGGGCTGGGGACAGAACTGCAGCTCATCCCCCTGGCTGGGGTGTGCGCCACCAGTGTCGACCAGGAAGGCAGTGCTGGAAACTGGGTGTCAGAACAAAGATGCCTACCCCAGGCTGAACCCCAGGCCCACATGGTCTGACAGGTGCCAACCAAGGGGCTGCCAGAGGAAAGCGGCCCTGCTTGCGGCCACCTGAAACCACCAACGCCAAGACACAGGAGAGCGGCCGAAATGTTGCCCACATCTGCACCTGGAAAGCATTGTCAGTGAGTCGCCCGCAGGCAGGATTAGCAACATTTAACAGGAGTTAACCTGCGGGGGGCGGGGGATGGAGGCGGCCAGTGTGACAATAACTTAGGTGCCCGGGGGCCCAGCTGCAGGCTCCAGGGCTGAGAAGAGGCTTCCCTGTGGCAACCATTCCCTCTCTTTTTATTAAAAGCAGCATTTCCAAATCCTGTAGGTTCAGAGGTATTTTGTTTTTTTAAAAAAATCAAAACAACAACAACAAAACGCAGGTAGTTAATTAGCTGCACAGTGAAAGGTAGGATAATGCAAGGTTCAAGGGTAGAGACTCCGGAGCCCAATTCCCTGGGTTCTAACCCAGCACCGCCACTTAGTTTAGGCAAGTCGCTAACCTCTGTGCCTCAGCTTCCCCCTCTGGGAAATGGGTGTCATAAGAGCACCTACATACTTCTTGGGACTACTGTGAAAATGAAATGAGTTGATGCAAGTAAAGCGTTTAGGACGGCTCCTAGCACCTGGGAAGGCTATCTAAATGCAGATGTCATTACCTGTGTGGAAACAGCCCCAGGTCTTGCCTTCAAGCCAAATTAGAAAGATCAGAGACAGCTCAGTTCCATACCTGGCATCTAGTTAGCAAGGAGGGGGAAAAAATAAAATCAACCAGGACAGCCAAGACAAGTAAGCCAGGCCCACTGTTCTTATGGCCGCCTCTGGCTGGCCTGGCCGGCAGGGAAGGCCTCCAAAAATCCTTCTATAAGGGGGATTCCGGGTCATCCGAAGAATCAAGGGGAAGGCTGGTTCCCTGTCCCTTTCCTCCAAGGCCCACTGTGTAGGACACCACAGGGATTTATTCCCAACGCGCGAGCTCAAATACCACCCCCTCCATTCAACTGTGCCAAGTCTGAGACACTCTTTCAGGAAAGCTGGTACGTTCAGACAGCGGGATCGATTTCACTGCCAACAGCCTGGGTCACATCTATCAATCCCTGGAAGTCCAGAACGCCTCTCCTACCCCCAGCCCCCAAAAGAGAGACCAAAGTTCAAATTCAACGCATGATTTTGGTCTAAGCCAGCGGTTCCCAAACTCTGCTGCACATGAGGATAACCCGGGGAGGTTTTAAAAATCCTGATGTCCAGGTGGCAGGCTCTACCAATCAAATGACACTGTCTGGAGGTATGAGGTGGGCATGGATATTCTTGAAAGATCTCCAGGAGAGGGATTTCCCTGGTGGTCCAGTGGTTAAGACTCCACGTTCCCAATGCAGCGGGCCTGGGTTCGATCCCTGGTCGGGGAACTAGATCCCAGATGCCGCAACTAAGAGTCCGCAGGATGAAACTAAGACTTGATGCAGCCAAATAAATAAATACTTAAAAAAAAAAATCTCTGAGAGATTCCTGAGCCCACTCAAGTTTGGGACCCACTGGACCAAGGAGCAAGGGAGACACCAGTGACATTCCCATCAATAGGCCTGGAGGGAGGGGAACCATTCCTTTCTGCTCCTGGGAGGATTTCCAACTGGAGGGAAGCATTTACTGCCCTGTGAGGTACCAGGTGGGCATTGCCGGGGCCCCAGGAAAGCGGCGCCGGGCTGCAGTCGTGCTAGGACACCCGGCAGAAACAACGTGAAGGCGTGCAGAGCGCCGCAGAACAGGGAAATGCCACTGGAATTGTTAGCAGACTCCGGATCTCAACTTGTCATTTCCTCAAGTCCAAAGGCGCCCGATCCCGCCTGCCTGGCTCCCGCCTGCCGGGGAAGGGGTGCGGGGAACCCAGTCTCAGCCCAGCACCAAGCTGGGTGACCCCCGGAGCCCACCTGAGGGCCCCACTAAGTCTGGCAAGAGGGAAAACTCTTGCGTCTCCTGCCCTGGGGTTCCAGCCTTCCCCAGGCACCGCCTCAGCTCCACGTCAACATACCTCAACACCCCGGGAAGGAAGGGCTCCTGTCTGCGTTTGGTTAAAAAAAAAAAAAAAAAAGTCTTTCACGTTGGCAGCACAGGGGGAAGAGTAAACAGGGAACCTGGGTACACTGCTTCGGCCAGGGGCTCCAGCTCACCTAGCCTGAAGCCAGCCTCTTGGAGGATTTCGGACAGTCCTCAACCCCTGCTCTTTCACTGCTGACAGTAAGACGATCACTCCTTAGGCCCACAGCCAGGGAGAGGGCTGCAGGGGTCAGGCTGGACCATCCCCACCTGCGGAGCGTGGCTGTCACTTGGCCACCTTCTTGGCTGGGGGGATGGCGGGGGGAACCCAGTCCTGGCTCCTGAAGTACCCCATCCGGGGGCTGGCTCTGTTCCCGGTTTCTGCGCGAAGCCGCGTGCTTACCGCTTTGGCCTCGCCGGGTCCGGGGGCCTCCGAGGAGGCGCCAGAGCCCCCCGCGCGAGCGTCGAGGATGCCAGGCGCCAGGGAGTAGAAGGGCGGGCTGGGGCTGGGGCTGGGGGGCAGCCCGGAGTCAGGGCTGTCCAGCAAGCCCTCCCGGCTCTTCTCCTTGAGGCTCTCCTCCATGCCCTGCAGATGCAGGTGGCCCACCATGTCTGGGGGGCGCCGGGCGCGGGCCCCCGGCTCCTCGGGGGGCTCCTCCACCGCGCTCCGGGGCCCGGGGCGGGCGGCGGCGGGGCGAGGGCTGCGCGCCGGGGACCTGCGGGCAGAGCCGAGAGGCGGTGCGTCGGGCCCGGCGCCCACCCGCACCCCCCGCCCGAGTCCCCGGTTCCCCGGCCGCCCCGGCCGCGCGCGCGCGCGCCGCGCCCAGGAGGGGCCGGCGGTCGGGCGCCCGGCTCCGTGCGCTCGGGGCGGCTGCCCCTCCGCGCTGCCACGCCGGGCCCGCCGCCCGCCGCTGCTGGCCGCGCTCCAGCCACGCAGGGCCCGGCCTCGCCTTCGCGCTCCGCCGCCCGCCGCCCGCCGCCCGGCCCAGCCCGAGGCGCACGCCGCCGCCGGGCCCTCTCCGCACCTTCCCGGCCGCGCCTCCTTTTCTAGGCGCCTCCTCCCGGCCCACCCCGCCCCCGGCCTCCTCCGCGGTGGGCAACCGCCCCGTCTGGCGCCTCCACCCCCCCAGCCGGCGCCCGGGGCGACTGCACAGCCCAGCAATCCTCCGGAATAAACACCCCAGCGGCGGCACCAAGGGGTGACTCGTGGGGTCCCCAAGTCATCCCAAGTAACAGTAGTAGGAGTAGTAATGTCTGAGGTGACCTTTCGAGGTTTCTCCAGCTCACTGTAGTCCGAATAAAAGAATCTTCAGAGACCTCTGTTTTAGAAGATCTGTAACTTACAAGGGAGGGGGCGGAAACCAAAGGCTTCAATGCTCCGCAAGCTTCAAGACCTGTTCCTTAGCTCCCCTTTCCAACGGGCCGATCCGCCCCTTTGTCGATGTTCTAAAACACGAACCAACAGTCCCGGGGTATTTGTGTCTCCATCATTTGGGTACCCAAGCCCAACATACTGGTCCTCTGGGGTGGAAAGCCTTGGGTGGAAATGGGGCTGGGGCAGGTGACCGGGAGATTAGAAACATTTCCTGAATCCTCCAGCACCTGGCTGTTTCCCCAATTTCTTCCAAGCAGGTTCTTGAGCACTGACGGTCTCTCCCATCTTTCCCTTCTTTTCCTTCCTCGGAAGGGAGAAGTCACTTGCTTCCGTTTCTTCAGATGATTGACAAGGAGGTCCTTGTCAGTCCAGCTCCCACCCACACAGACACTCCCCCCAACCCCCACCAGGTGATCCAGCCTTCCATTCTGAAAACAGGGAATCCAGGGGTACCTAGAGGTTGCACTGTAGAACAGGAATGTGGGAGAGGCTCCTCGTCTAGCCAAGGGAGCAGAGGAGGCAGGGAAGGTGTGAGAGTGTGGACAGATATACTAGTTTGGTTTCCCTTTGGTGTCTGCTCTTCAGACACCCCCAAACTGAGGGCACCAGGCTAAAGCACGGTCATTCCATCAGGACTGATCAAGCCGCCACTGTGCCCCCAGCGCTGGGTCCACTTCAGAGCCGCCCACGAGCAAGATAGCCTGGCCCCCGGGGCGCCCAGTCAGATGAGGGGGGAAAACACACCAAGAAGCAAAGGCCGTGAGTTTCAAGGAGGGCATTGACGAGGCACTGCCAGCAAGAATCATCAGAGGGACAGTTCATTGCTGGGGTGTTCATGAAAGCCCGCTCTGAGGAAGGGACGTTTTAAGATGAGTCCTGAACAGTCCCACGTGAGCTGGAGAAAGAGAACTAGCCTTCCAGGCGGGGGGACGACAAGGACAAAGGTGCTCTCAGTAGTGAGAATGAGTTGCATTCCAGGAAGGGACAGAAGGGTTGGGGGGCTTCCTAAGAGCGCTGCGGGGGGACACAGAAGGACATGTTATCAGGTGAATTTGGAGCCCATTTCCATACCAACCAGGAAGACCATGGGAAGTCTGCTGCCCAAACAGAATTAGCCAGAGCTTTGAGTACCTGGAGCATTGTGGAGGAAAAAAACAAAACAAAACCCAACACAGAACAGCTGACTCCGTTTGCTTCAGTTCTTAGGCAAGAATTCAATTCAATTCTTCCTCAGCCTTGGGCTCCGTGACCAGAAATACGTGGGTGACTTATCATCTCACAGGACAAAAGCGGGGGCTGTGATTTGCAGAACAGACGCACATTGAGATGCAGTTCCTTCCCAAATGCTCACTCACTCAAGCCCCCAGAAGCGAGATCGCCTTCACTGCCCTCAGTGCCGTGCTGCCCTGGAGAAGAGTCTTTGATAAGAACGGATTACTTCTCAGCCCAGGGAAGTGAATCTGGCAACAACATCCACCCGAGGCTGGTGGGGAATTAGGCGGAGGCATGTGGGGCAGGGTTGCATCATTGAAGTGTCATCTTGACTTTATTTAAAATGTTGCTATTTTCATCATCTGGAATTTTTTGCATCATTTTGGCCTTTCCAGCACTGCAGTAAAATATAGTATGTGTCGCGATTTCCGCATCTGGGACGTTTCCTTAAATTTTGGACTCCAGGTGAGGGCCCTACTCTCCTCACCCTAATCTTGGCCCCCTTGTGCCATTCATGCTTATCAGGGGTGCCTTCATAACCATGCCCACTCGGGTTCTGGAAGTTTCCCTGCGCCCACACACAACTTCCCCTGAAATGGAATAACGCTGGAGATGTGTCCACACCCAGCAGCAGGAAAAACATGACCGCACTACAAATGTCAAACATGCAGTGAGTGGCCCACACACATGACCCCAGTGACCGTGACCTCTGACCTATTTGGATCTCCTGCCGCCGGCTGGGGGCTGCCCATCCGCTGAAAGCTGGTACCATAAAAGCTTCTGTTTCTCACTGTGTCAGATGGTCCGCAAATGTCAAAGGGGAGAAAAAGCCGAATTTCCATAAGTTAGCTTGAGCCAGGAGCTAGCAGTGGGTGGGGGGCTGTCTCGGCCAGTCGCTGGAGGAAAGGAGGCTTGAATCTCTGTAACGTGAGGCCGGTAGAGCAAGCAGGGCGGGGTCTTTGCAGATCCGAGTGCCTGCTCTGGACCAGGTGCTGTGGGCGGAGGGCGAGATCAGGTCTGCGGAGACCCGTATGTGGGGCTAAGGTATTTGGACTTTATCTGCCAGGGGATGGGGAATCTGTAGAGTTTAGGAAAGATCTGATGCAAACGGCTTCCGAAGTTGGATTACAGAGAGGAGAGTGGAGGGACTTCCCTGGCGGTCCAGGAGTTGGGACTCTGCGTTTCACTGCAGGGGGCACGGGTTCGATCAGGGAACTAGGATCCCTCGTGCCACGTGGTGCAGCAAAAAAAGAGAGGAGAGCGGAGACTGAGACAAATCGGGCAGAGAGAGTCGGTATTTAACAGAAAAGAAGTTATTAGGGTACCCCGACAAGGGGTCCTGAAGTGGGTGTCCCGTGCTGGAGAGAAGGGGAGACCCCCCCATACCACACACTTCCGGGAAGGGAGACGTTCGTTCAGGAGCTCGTGGAGTCACCTGCTTTTAAGAAAGGTGACCTAGGGCTTCCCTGGTGGCGCAGTGGTTGAGAGTCCGCCTGCCGATGCAGGGGACACGGGTTCGTGCTCCGGTCCGGGAGGATCCCACATGCCGCGGAGCGGCTGGACCCGTGAGCCGTGGCCGCTGAGCCTGCGCGTCCGGAGCCTGTGCTCCGCAACGGGAGAGGCCACAACAGTGAGAGGCCTGCGTACCGCAAAAAAAAAAGAAAGGTGACCTAGAATGGTCCCAAGCTCCATGGGGCTCACCCAGCATCCCGGCATCAGGGGGGCTTTCCCAGGCTGCTTTGTAAGGGGGAGAGAGAAAGGCCAGAGGATGCAGGGGAAGGGCACAGAGGAGAAAAGGCTTTTTCATGGAGAGCCGTTAGCCACTTGTTCCGAGCAGCAGTGAACATTCATGAAGTGGGGCTGTGCCTTCAGGGACGGCTGACAAAGGCCTCTGCTCACACACTGTCTCACCCTGGAACCCCACAAGCTACACTGACACTCCAGATGCATGCGTATTACTTCTAATTTAAAATAAAGGAGATCAATCCATGGAGGCTCAGAGAGGTTAAGTGACTTGCCTGTGGTCACACAGCTACTAAGCAGAAAGGCAGAGTGGATGCCGCGAGGATGGACGTGGGGGAAAGCTGTCAACGGGTACTAATGTATCGTGAAATGGGGGAGGCAAGACTTAGGTCCCAATGCCTGACAAACCGGCATTTCTGTGACCTGCACAGAAAGTACCGAAGCAAACGGCCCATCTGGGGAGCACGTTGAAGACCCCAAAGGACCAGGCTGAACTGGAGGCAAAGATCCTGCTCATGTGACATGGTGATTGTTCACGGATCACCTCCTGCTCTTGCCAACTGCACTGGAAGTCCCCTGAGGACAGGGCTTGGCAATCCTGTTTCCTGGTGGGCTGTGCACACCACACACAGGAATCTGAGTAATTGTACTTACGCGACGCACCCAGAAGGGCCCTAGTCACTCACATAGCAGTCCCTGGGGAGGTGGTGGCTGGTTTATTTAATCAGATCTGTATAGTTCCCCATAGTTCCTCAATGGTTGACATCATATTCTGGAAAGATTAGCAGAATATGGAGAATTACATCACCTTTAGAGATGAGAAAATGGAAGCACAGAGAGGGTAAGCGTTTTGCCTAAACTCACACAGCAGAGCCCATTCTTAAAATCCTCATCTGGGACCTGTCTTGGTTATCATTCAAGAGTCTGTCTGAAACAAGGAGCTGTCCCTTTGCGGGGGCCAAAGTCAAAACCCACCGAAAAGCCCCCTTCTCCTCCCAGTGAGAATGCAGGGCCTGTGGGCAGATCAGAGCTGTCTGCTCTTATTTCCAGAGCCTCTGTCAAATTCCAGATGGGGAGCTCTTGCTGGCAGGAATGGGGTGCACCCCTGGGTGGGGTGATGGGGCCCATGAGGCACAGGTTCGCCTCACCGCTGGGTATGGTCACAGCTTTAAATACCGCCTACCCGCCCAGGAGAGCTCCCACTCAAAGGAAAGGGGATCTTCTTGCTGTCCTCATGCTCAGCTGCCTGGGTTTGAACCCCAGCCCCGTGTGATTTGGGCGATTTGCACGCCCTCTCTGTGCCTAAGCACCCCCGTCTATAAAGCGGGGATGTTAATAAAGGGATTAAATGAGGATTAAATCTACTGGGATTAAATATAAGTACAACTAGAGACCGCTTCCAGGCCTGCCAGTGCCAGGCTGAGCCCTCGGCACAATGCCAGCGAACATGCTCCAGGCTTGGCCCGCCTGCGCTCTGAATCCCGGCACCTCACTTCCTCTCTAGGTAAAGCGACCAAAGTAATTAACATATTAAATACATATGTGTGCATGTGTAATCAATATATCAACATATAATCAATATATTGAATATATATGTATATAAGCACATACACACACATATATATATTTTTTTTTTAAAGAGAAGGAGGTGAAATGTAAGCTAAGTCTTTATCTTTTATGTGCAAAGTGCACAGATATTGTCTACCATTAGGGAATCCAGGAAATAACAGTAATCAAACATTATTTAGTTTTTTTTTTTTTTTTTTTTGTGGTACGCGGGCCTCTCACTGTCATGGCCTCTCCCGTTGCGGAGCACAGGCTCCGGACGCTCAGGCTCAGCGGCCATGGCTCACGGGCCCAGCCTCTCCACGGCATGTGGGATCTTCCCGGACCGGGGCACGAACCCATGTCCCCTGCATCGGCAGGCGGACTCTCAACCACTGCGCCACCAGGGAAGCCCCTCCATTATTTAGTTTTTGAAGGTAGCCACCAGGATTTAATTGGAGTTCAGAGAGGCAGAGGGCTGAGAGGTGAGAAACAGTTGCTTTGGTATCATAAACTCTGGACAAATCCCATTAGATTTTTTTTTTTATTGAAGTAGAGTTGATTTACAATGTTGTGTTAATTTCTGCTGTACAGCAAAGTGATTCAGTTTTACATATATATATATATATGTGTGTGTGTGTGCTTTTTTCATATTCTTTTCCATGATGGTTTATCACAGGATATTAAATGTAGTTCCCTGTGCTCTACAATAGGACCTTGTTGCTTATCCATCCTATACGTACTAGTTTACATCTGCTGACCCCAAACTCCCAGTCCATCCCTCCTCGCCCCCCTCCCCCTTGGCAAGCACAAGTCTGTTCTCTGTCTGTGAGTCTGTTTCTCCCATTAGATTTGTTCCCAAGGGCATGGGATCCAGTGGAATAGGTTTTCAGTGAGAGGCCCGGTACCATACAATGACAATGATATTCGGGCTGTGAGTCCAGCCAGGCCCAGCCCGGGGGCCCGGCCAGTGGGTGCCCTGCCCACCCCTGCTGGCCATCTGGCCTGAGAGTTTTCCATAGCGCCCTTGCTCAGTCCTCAGCGCAAGCTACAGGTGTCCCCGCCGGGACATAGCTTCACCAGTGACTCACCTCTTCATTTTTAGTACGTCCTCTGAGCCCGCGGCTCTGTCTCTGCAGCAGCTGTCTGTCTGGGGGTCAGGGCCTGCTCTGACCTCACCGCCCTCGGGCCCGTGCACAGAGGGCAGGGACCGAGGTCCGCACTAGGAGAGGGAAGTGAGGACAAAATGCATCCAGAGCGTATCTGGACCCGGGACTGCATTCTTCTGCTGACCTTCGAATGCGTGGGTCTGGACCAGCCTCAGGATCCTCAATGCCTTGAGCGAGATCATTAAAACTCTGCTTTAAGGGTCTGCGGGCTGCCTTCCCAGCTTGGTATTTCTGCTGCTGTTCCCCTCTCTCCTTCCAGAAGGGGGTCGACCGCATCACTTCACAGCCACATGCAGAGGCGCCCACAGCTGAAAGGGTTTTTGCAGCTGTTAACTTACTGGTTCACACCTTCGGGTTTACGGAGCTTTTAGCTGAAAAGGCCTTTTCTGCCAGCCTCTCCCAAGCCTGAGTAAACAAAAAACCTATTTATGTCTTCAGAGCACTTAATTAAGGCAGGGCAGGGATAAAATCAGTGACAGCAGTGTAGTAAAAACACAGTCCTTTAAGTCAGGAGAAGGGGGGGTGGGGTCGGGCCAGCTGCGCGTTCTTGGGGAAGCCGTGTCCCCTTCCAATCTTTGTTTTGTAAAGTTGAAAGAATATCATGAAAGCCCAAACACCCTTCTCCTCCACACCTCAACTGTTAATGCCATGATATTATATAGCCTTGATTTCATATCAAAACTCCCCCAATTATCCCAACGATGTCCTTGAAAGCTGCTTTGTTTTTCAATCTGGCGCCCAAGCATACGACGTTCTTAGTTGTCATTGCTGAGGGTCCGTTCTCCGGGGGTGTCCTGTGTTTCAGAACACCTTGGGAGCAGAAGCCCTGGCTGCCCTTTGTCTGGAAAGGTAGAGATAGTGTGTCCTTCCAAAGCAAAGTGTAGGCAGGCTTACCGTCCAGTGTAAGAAAGATGATATCTCCCTCTGGCCCGGGGCGGGCAGGGTAAGATCAGGCAGGCATACTGTCCATTATAAAATACTTGGGTTCCTTCAACTCAAGGTTCCTCTGCTATAATGCAAGGCACTGTGTGTGCGGGTGTCACCTGGCCTTCTCTGAGTGGCCCCGTGGGACCTGGGGCTCGGGAAAAATGGCACGAGAAAACGCTGGCAGTCTGTCTACTGCGAAGGCTGTGAGTCACGACATCCTCTGTCTCTGACCCCGGAATCTCCTGTGCTTTGCCAGGGCCCAGGCGACAGTGGCAGACTAACTTCTTAGCTGGCCGGGAAGGTGAAATCTCACATCTTTATAGTGTTTGATAATCATTTTCAGACAAGAGCATGAGTCACTTCACACCCTCAATAGTCATTTCTCTTTTGTCCTTTCTTCTAGAATAATCCCTTGCCTTTCGGTCTGTCTAGGCACTGACCGTTTCAAAGCGTTCAGGCCAGTTGTTTTTCTGTTTGTTTTTTTGTTTGTTTTGGCCGTGCCGCGCGGCATGCAGGATCTAGTTCCCTGACCAGGGATCAAACCCGCGGCCCCTGCAATGGAAGCGCAGAGTCCTAACCACTAGACTGCCAGGGAAGTCCCAATACATTCATGTTTCTCTACCACTTTTGTTACCATTTTTTCAATTTAGGGGTTCACAGTTGTCTTGCTTACAAGCTGCACTTAAAAGCAAACGCAAATATCTTCAGGGTCTGACGCATGTGGACCCGGGGCCCACGCACAGGGGACTAAACGCTGTGGAGGGCGGCCCCTTCTTCACGCCTCTCTTTTGGCGAATCTACGCAAGGCAAAACGTTTTGGGGTTTTCCAAATGTGGCACACCGTCCAGATGGGTTTCAAATGATTTTCTCTGGCTAGAAAGCATGATGTCACGTGAACTGGTGTGTGTGCGTGCCTGGATCCGTGACGCCAAAACATCACTTCTTGATGTAGAGGGTTTGGGGGATGAAAACGTTGTTATGCTGAGAAAAAAGTCCTCCTAGAAACACTACGGCCTTTCAAGAGCCGGCATGGCAAACACTCTTTAACTGGACAGTCGTTCTCAGCTACGTCTGAATAAAGAAGCAGACAGGATATCTGTGCACATTAAACATACGTAAGACTAAGTCTAACCTGGGTAGAGCCAAAGGGAAGCCAGAGTAACCAAGAGGGGTGCAGAGAGAGAACAAGCTCCGAGCTCTTTCTCTGCACCTCAGAGGGACCGAGGGAAAGCTGCCAGGGGCCCTGTATCTCCCCCGCGAGGGCCCCGGGGTGAGCACACTGCGGAGAAGGGCAAACAAATACCATTTCTATTCATTCCTGGAGGAAGACACAAGTCCGGACAGATTTTTTGGTTGTGTGGTTTGCGGCTGAAATGGAGACCAAGGGCATTGAGTAGGAAGCAATGGAAAGGCTCCAGGCTCCTGGCGTGATGCCCGGGGGCTCTGGGGAGGCAGAGTCTGGGTACCAGACTCGAGGGAGGGCATGGCTGTGGGCGGAGAGCTCAGCAAACCTCCCGGTTCAGCCCCGAGACACTGAGGGAAAGGGAGAGGGCCTCTTGTCTGCTATCCCTTCAATCAGTAGTTATTAATTGAGCACCTACTGTATGTGTGGCATTGGGGATACAGCCATGGACAAAGTTGGTCCCCATTCTTATGGAATTTCCAATCAGGGCTGAGATGGGTGGTAGAGAAAATAGTTCATCAGGATAACTTCAGAGACTTATGAATACTATACAAATACAATAGGATAGAGAATAACCAGTATGGAGCTGCTGTTGATGGGGTGGTGAGGGGAGTCAAGGAAGCCCCTTGGGTGGTGGGTTTGAATGGTGAAAGGAGCTGGCCCCGAGTAGAGCCTGAGGAAGGGCATTCCTCACAGAGGACACTGAAGGTGCGAAGGCCCTGAGGCCACCACAAACTTAAGGTGCTCTTCGTAAAGGGAATGAATGTAGAGAGAGACAACAGAGAGAAGACTGGGGGAAAATAAACAGAGAAAGGGAGACAAGATACAGGAGACGGAAGGGGGAAAGTGAAAGAGACCAGTTGTGAAGGACTGGAGGGAAAGGACAGGAAAATTCATGGAGGGTGTGGGGAAGAAAGCCACTGCCTACAAAGATGAATCGATGCATCGTGTGCACATGGGGGAAGGAAGGAGACGGGGTGCGTGCAAAGAAGGCCCACATCGCCTTCACTCCTGAATGACCCCTACTTGTCTCTGCCTGTGTGGACTTGGCATTTTTGCTGCCTTCGTGTGTGTTTAGTTCTTATTTCCCCAATTAGACTATGAACTTCACAAAGGCAGAGAGCATGCCTTGTAAATTGTTTTCCCTCTTTCTGCACAGCACTTGCCACAATGCTCTGTATACTGTGGGCTCACTAACTATTGTTTGAACAAAGGGATGGATGGATGGATTCTCAACCTAGACCGTGTCTCTCTGCAATTAGCCATGCTGTTTATATTTTGCAAAGGTTTGGATAAATATTTTGCACACGCACATGTGCCCACGTGGAGCACAAGAATGAACGTGCACTCTAGCTTAACTTAAAGAACATCTCTGGGGCTTCCCTGGTGGTGCAGTGGTTGAGAGTCCGCCTGCCGATGCAGGGGACACGGGTTCGTGCCCCGGTCTGGGAAGATCCCACGTGCCGCGGCGCGGCTGGGCCCGTGAGCCATGGCCGCTGAGCCTGCGCGTCCGGAGCCTGTGCTCTGCAACGGGAGAGGCCACAACAGTGAGAGGCCCGCGTACCGCAAAAAAAAAAAAAAGGACATCTCTGACACTTGAGATTAGCAAGTTGGCAAACTGATGCTAGGAGGTTTGGGAAGAGGTAAGGATTACCTGCTACATCGGGGTGAACATGGATGCCTGAGCCAGACACACCAGTGTTCAGCAGAGATGAACAAGAACAGGGAGGAGATATCGAAAAGAAGAGGGGAAAGTACGTTAAGTGCAGCAAGATTGCTAACGCTCACTAGTTTTGAAGTTCCACTCTTCTTCCAGGGAACAAGGCTGTACTATATTCCCCAGGCTTCTGGGCAGTTAGGTGTGGCCACAGGATTGAGTTCCAGCTACTGGAATGTGGGTGGGATCCACGTGTGCTACTCCTAGGCCCAGTCTGTAGAACTTCTCCTGCATACCTCCTCCAGCCACTGGCTGAATTGAGAGGACTCCAAGGACCTAAAGGAGGGAGGAGCCACAGGACAGACGGAGCCTGGGTCCCTGAGTGACTGTATGGAGAAGAGCCTGCTGACTGACGGCTCTGCAGCCACTGAGATGTGGAGGTTGTTTGTTACAGCAGCTAACACTGCTTATCCTGACCCATTCAGAAGAGATGGGGAAGGTGAGAAGCAGGGCTTTTCCTTCACACAGAAGAATACAGAAGAAGGAGCTCTCTACTCAGTGGTATCTAGAGGCCAGCTACAGAGACATCGCCCAGGAGCATGAAACGCTTCTCCCTGTGACACCAGGGTAGTGGACAAGCCCAGGAAAGGAAGGACAGAAGGGCTTCATTTCCCACAGGTAACAGAACAGGGGCATCTGAAGTCAAGCCTCTTGACATGGGGGCCACAAATTCCATATTTTATTTATTTATTTATTTATTTGCGGTATGCGGGCCTCCCACTGCTGTGGCCTCTCCCGTTGCGGAGCACAGGCTCCGGATGTGCAGGCTCAGTGGCCACGGCTCACGGGCCCAGCCGCTCCGTGGCATGTGGGATATTCCTGGACCGGGACACGAACCCACGTCCCCTGAATCGGCAGGTGGACTCTCAACCACTGCGCCACCAGGGAAGCCCAAATTCCATATTTTAAAAACAAGAGGGAAAAAAAGGTATGATAAACAAGTAGGAAAAAAGAGGTTTGATTGGAACTTCATCCTGAAAAATAAATCTAAAATGATAAAAACTAAAAATAAGCCAAGTTCATTTTTATTTACCAAAGTGTGGTAACCGCTTTAATGCTTAGAGCAGACAAATGACCAAGGATGATTTTTTTCTTTTACTTTCTATGTTTTTCCCCCAAGAAAATTGTCTAAAAGCATGATTGACATCCTTCCCTTCACATTTGACCTTTTCACAGCCCTTGTGGTTCAGAGTTGATCTTTTTTTTTTTAAGTTCAAGGGTTTAGTTCATTACAGCACTATTTACAATAGCCAGGACATGGAAGCAACCTAAATGTCATAGACAGAGGAATGGATAAAGAAGATGTGGCACATATATACAATGGAATATTACTCAGCCATAAAAAGAAACAAAATTGAGTTATTTGTAGTGAGGTGGATGGACCTAGAGTCTGTCATACAGAGTGAAGTAAGTCAGAGAGAGAAAAACAAATACCGTATGCTAACACATATATATGGAATCTAAAAAATAATGGTTCTAATGAACCTAGGGGCAGGACAGGAATAAAGACGCAGACGTAGAGAATGGACTTGACATGGGGAGCGGGAAGGGTAAGCTGGGACGAAGTGAGACAGTGGCATGGACATATATACACTATCAAATGTAAAATAGATAGCTAGTGGGAAGCAGCCGCATAGCACAGGGAGATCAGCTCGGTGCTTTGTGACCACCTAGAGGGGTGGGATAGGGAGGGTGGGAGGGAGACGCAAGAGGGCAGAAAATGAGGATATATGTGTGTGTATAGCTGATTCACTTTGTTGTACAGCAGAAACTAACACAATATTGTAAAGCAATTATACTCCAATAAAGATGTTTAAAAAAAAAAAGATGTGGTACATATATAGAATGGAATACTACTCAGCCATTAAAAAGAAGAAAATAATGCCGTTTGCAGCAACATGGATGCGACTAGAGATTATCATACTGAGTGAAGTAAGTCAGACAGAGAAAGACAAATATCTTGATATCACTTATTTGTGGACTCTAAAAAAGTGGTACAAATGGACTTATTTACAAAACAGAAATAGAGTCACAGATGCAGAAAACAAACTTAAGGTTAGCAGGGGGGAAAGTGGGGGAGGGAGGGAGATTGGGACTGACATAGACACACAACTATATATAAAACAGATAACTAATAAGAACCTGCTGTAGAGCACAGGGAACTCGACTCAATACTCTGTAATGGTCTATATGGGAAAAGAATCTAAAAAAGAGTGGATATATGTATAACTGATTGACTTTGCTGTACAGCAGAAACCAACACAACCCTGTAAATCAACTGTACTCCAAGAAAAATGTATAAATAAATAAATAGCAAAAAAAGTTCAAGGGTTTAGTTGCCATTTCCAAGGGCTTATGTGAATCCTTTCAAATTCCAGTCACAGTCCTGCAGGCGCGATTTAGTATCGCTGGGTGAAGTCGGATCAGCCACTGTCCCTCAGGTGACTGAGGATACAAGATGCTCTATCACCCAGCAGATGGTTCCAAAGTGTGTGTCTTTCTTTGTCCCCTACAACAGCGGTCCCCAACCTTTTTGGTACCAGGGACCAGTTTCGTGGAAGACAATTCTTCCATGGACCGGGGGTGCGAATGATGGTTCAGGCGGTAATGCGAGCAATTCCGGGGGCGGGGGGGGCGGGGGATGGTTCACGCAGTAATGCGAGCGATGGTTCAGGAGGTAATGCAAAAATGGGGAGCGATTGGGAGCCGCCGATGAAGCTTCGTTCACTAGCCCACCGCTCACCTCCAGCTGTGCGGCCTGGTTCCTAACAGGTCGCGGACCGGTACCAGGGGTTGGGGACCCCTGCCCTACAGGACGCGCTAAGCCAGGCCTCTGCAATTGCCACGCCCCACCTGAGGGACTTAAAGAAGCGGCATCTTGCAAGGGGGATCCCCTCCACGGAACTTTAAGCCACTTTGGCTTTGGAGCCACTGGCTGACATGAGCTGAGTCTGGAATGCTGAACCTGGATCTTCTGGAATGTTCCCAGGCTGCTGTTTACCCTGATTCTGGCCATCCACTGCATTTCCTACTACTGTTTTTCCAGCCCACTTAGCTATTCATGGGGAAAATATCACAGTGGGTAGAAAGTTTTTGCTCAAAAGCCAAACAAAGAGAAGAAAAACCAGGGCAAAGGGAAAGCAGCTTATTAAAAAAGAGACTTTGAGACATACCGAACGCTCTCATTAAGCAAATAATTTCCCAGGGTTCCTTAACGTACAAAGAAACTCAGGAGCTGCAAAAATAATCCAAGTTCAAGAAAATACCCCCGTTTCAGATTTGCTTTCTGTACATTCGCTAGAGTTTGCCCATGGTGAGGCTCCTGGCACCTGCCAGGATCAAGGACCCCGGGAAGACTCTACTTTGAAGCCAGCTGGACAGAAAGCTGGACATCTGGAAGCTCCTTAGAATCTCTCCTCTTGCCCGGACCCAAAAAAGCGGCTTCTCTATAGTCACCCTTTGTGCCTAGGTTTCTAATCAAAGAGGAAGTGGAGGGGGAGGAAATGTTTTTTCTTGGAACCAACAGCTGGATTCTTCTTACCATTCAGGGCTCTGCTCAGATGTCACCTCCTCTGGATGCCTGCCCTGATTATTCTGCCTAATCGCCCCACCCTCCTCTCCCAGTCACTCTATTCGGGTACCTTGCTTTGCGGTCTCCATATAATGTATCGTCACCTAAAATTATGAGGTTCACTGTTTTGTGTCTCTCACGCTATTAGCTAGCAACGCCATGGAGGAAGGAACTTTCTCTGTTTTATGCACCAATCAATGCCTAGCCCCTGGAAAAATGCTGGGCACATAGTAGATGCTCAATAAAGGTTTGTTGAATTAAATTGAATCCTCACGTTAGAAACATTGAAGAAGAAATGGTAGAAAACATTATTGCATTCCAGAAGGACTGGACCCTACCTCCTGGGAGTTTCTTTACAGAAAAATGGATATATATGCTTTTTTTTTTCCATAGGAGATGCAATGAATGCAACTCTTGTGCAAAGCATGGCATGAAATAACCAGGGTCATTGTGAAGAACACAATGAGATAATTGTGTAAAGTATTAATACTTAACGGAGCGTCTGGTATATTGTGAGTGTTCAGTGAATATTGGCACTTAATAACTCATACTGAGCTCAAGGTCAACTAAGTTCTGTCTTTTCCACAAGTGCTATTATAAATTCATATCTTCCATTTCCAGTCCTTCTGTTTTTTTAAGATGTGGTTTGATCTCTGTACAATTCATCTTACTATGCTTTGCTCAAAGCATTACATCATTCATCAGACTGTTCTTCCCAGCTTTGTATCATTTTTTAATGTGATCAGCACATCTTTGAAGGTCTTGTGAAAAACCACTCATAAAAATGTTGAGGTGAATGAGACAATGGAATATTATTCAGTGCCGAAAAGAAACGGGCCACGAAAAAGACATGGAGGAACCTCAAAAGCATATTACTAAGTGAAAGAAGCTGATCTGAAAAGGCTACATATGGTATGATTCTAACTATATGACACTCTGAACAAGGCAAAACTATGGAGACAGCAAAGGGATCTGTGGTTGCCAGGAGTTGGGGGGAGGGGCTGAATAGGTGGGGCGCAGGGGAATTTTAGGGCAGTGAAGCTATTCTGTATAATAGTGTAAAGGTGGGTACACGACCTTATACATTTGTTAAAACCCGTAGAACCATACAACAAAAAAGAGTGAATCTTAATGGGCTTTAGTTAATAGAAAGAGACCAATACTGAGTCATCGATTGTCACAAAGGTACTGCTCTAGTGCAAGATGTTAATAACAGGGGAGGCTGTGGGGAGAAGACAGGGTAGGTGGTGCACTCTCTGTACTTTTGCTCTATTTCCTCTAACCCTAAGACTGCCCTATATAATAGCTTTTTAATTTTTAACAAATGCCTTCTCTACCTAAGGAGTCTGGGTTTGAATTCTGTCTCTGCCACCAACTCCACCATCACCTCTAGTCATCACTTGGACAAGTTACTTAGCCTCTCTGAGCCTCAGTTTCCTTGTCTGTAAGATGGGGATCATAATAGCATCTACCACATAGGGCTATTGTTAGAACTGAGTGGGCTGGTACGTGAAAAGTACCGAGAACAGTGGTTGGTGCAGAAGCGTTCTGTAAGTGCTACGTAAGTGTTAGCTGACATTATTCTTATTATTATTGCCATCATCACAGGGATACACTAGAAGCGTCAATGGTAATTGTAACCTGAGTTAATTAGAGGAAGAACAGAGCTGGTTGGGGCACCACTGATCAGCACCCCCCCAATCAGACAGAACCCCAGGACACTGGCTGTCGACAGCGCCAAGTTCTCTCCACCTGAAAAATCATTAAACGTGCGCAGTGCCAATTTCCTTCCGGGCTAAGCCAGTTGGGAAACCACTGGTGTCTGGTTCTCTTCACCAAGAGAGTAAGCTTTTGCAGTCCTCCTGGGGAGAAGGTTTGAGCTTAGGAAGCCCCAGCACCCCATTCCCTTTGGCTGAAGGGGGCCAAGCACTTGTTCACTTCAGAGCAAGGTTCCCAATGGGCTGCCCCGGTGGGAAGAGTAGAATCCCATGATGACGCAGGGCAGGCGGGCTCAGGCACCATGACCCAAGCCGGTTGCTTTGCACCCCTCTTCTCTGCCACCTCCCGTCACCTCGACCCACCGCATCACCTCGCAGGCTCCGCCCAGCTCCGCGCAGGCGCAGTGGGGCTGCTCTGACCTCAGGGCACTGCTCAGACGTCTGGATGCTTCCCTGGGGTTTCTCACACGTGTAGGGACCTGCCTGGCCCTTGCGCATTTGAAACCCGAGAGTGTGGGGCATTCAGATCCACGGGGTCACCAGTGGGGACAGATGCTGATGCAGGAGCGCTGCCCCTTCCCATCCTCCCGGGGGACAGTTGTGAGGCTGCCTCTCGTAAGAATGTCCTACAGGACAGAGCTCCGGCTGATAAGGACGGGACCCCTCCTGCCCTTCTCCCTCAGTTCTGTTCCCTGGGACCACAGTTGCAAACAAACCACCTTCTTGCAAGCCTGAAGCTCTGCTCTAGGACTGAACCCAGGCTAAGACACTGGCTGTCTGCAGGTGGCATCTAGTCTATCCCCACCTCATGCATGAATGTGGTCCACAGACGCGCGCGCGCGCGCGCACACCCACACACCCACACACACACACACACTGCTGTGTTCCCATCACCCTCCCAAACGCCATCCACAGGGAAAGGATCTCCCCAGCAACAGCCATGAAGAACCAAAGGACCCAGTCCCCAGGGGTGGAGTCGGATGTGCTCTGTGCTGTCTGCAACACGCTAGCAGCACCCGAGGGGCTGGGTGCAAGTCAGCCGGGACACGGAGGTTTCTGGGGGCGGGGAGGGGTGATGTCTGGTGGAAGAGCTGCAGACGTGCACCCCTAAATTACAATATTTTCCTTCTCGAGGCGGAATGAATGCAGCCTCAGACAGAAGCTGCCCTGCAGCTGTTTGCGGCCGGGGCCCCGGGGCAGGCCAGTGACTTTGACAAGGGGGATTGGGATGGAACCTGACAAAGGGACCACTGTCTCTGAGGGAACTTGACATGAGCCCGGCAGAGCCAAGCGGCGGGAGTTTGCACAGCTGCGGCTGGAAGCAAACATGTACTTTTAGCTGACCTGGGCCCGTGGCTTCGTGCATTAAACCTGACACTTTCCAGATGTCCGGCACCCTCCCTCTGGCACCGTCCACAGCACCAGGTCCCCGGGTCCACACGCACTCCCGACGCGGCCCTGTCAATGCCGCATTGTGCTGGGAACCCCGGGCCTCTCCTGCAAACTCTGCACCCCGACCTGAAAGCGAGTCCCCCAGGCTGAGCTGAAGATTTACAAGCTGGATTTCAAACTAGTTCAAGTTCAAAGTCAGCTCAGCAGCAGGTGCCACTCTGACTGCCATCACTCTTCACGCCTGGCTCCAGGTTGGGAGGCGAGGGGGTACTGAGCATGCCTTCCAGAGGGCTCTTTTCAACCTGCCTTAGGGTGAACCCCAAGTCTTCCACCACCAAGGGGGAGGCTCAGCTGGAGTTTGGAGATACAGGCGGGTATCCCGACATGGCCACTGCCTCTCAGTCCCACCTGGGCTGAAGGAAAGCACGTGACCCTGATACATGGACACAGGCAGGCCACTTGGGGATCCCAGCTGCCGTGGGCACCCCAGGAGAGGGGGTCACAAACCCACGCCGTGGCACGAGCCTTCTCCAGCACCATCCGTTCTGGAAATTACACCACTCGGCAGTCCTAACTGGAGGGTAGGGGTAACAGATGCTCTAGGGCACTACAGTGATGGAGGCCAAGTGACAGAGGCATGACAGAGGTGGGCAGGACACTTGGACATTCTCTTGGGCAGGAGGTGACTTGCTTGGCTGGGGGACTCCCCCGCCGTGGCGTCTCTGAACTCAGGCAGGAGAAGCTAGGCTGGACCCTCAAGTCCACGGAGGGTGTGGCCCCGCTGCTGGGCACAGATACAAGAGGAACCATTGTCCCACCTGCTCGTGGTTGAGGAAGAGGGTAAAATGAGGTGACCGGTGGTGGGGAGAGTGCTTTGCTGAGTCGACAGGACCGACTCACAGGGTGTTTTTCCTCCTGGGACAAACCTGAGGAATTGAGGACACACTTGCTCAGGGGAGCCAGAAAGGGCACCCGGAGGCTCAGAGGCCCCAGAGCTCACCCCTCAGGCAACCCCAGGAAGCAGCGAGCAGCCTTCAATTCCTTTCCTTATTAAAGCATTTATTAATGTGGGCTCTGAGTGTAGCGCGCATCATTTCTCTGCATCTTCATTTTTACTGGGGTACAGTTTTCACATGCAGGGAGCACACATCTCAAAGGTCCAGCTCTGTGCATTCTTACATATGTGTACACTCCGTGACCGCCGGCCAGGTCCAGATGTAGAAGATGTCACCCCGAGGCCTCCCTCAAGCCCCCTCCCAGTCAGTAACCCCAGAGAGCCCTCCACATGGACTTTTATCATCACTGACCACTTTTGCCTAAAGATGAACTAAGATTCATCGTTTTGTCTCAAGGCAGAGAGACTGACAGCTTGGTAGAATGTAAATGGTGTCATTTAATATGTCATCTTGATTAACCCTTCATTTGTTTTTTTCCCCTTTCTTCTTCCTTGTCTCTTTTTCCATTTCTGACACCATGGAGGACGAGGCGATGGGGAAGGGGGCGGGCTGTTTCGGGTCTTGTCGTCTTGCGGGGTTATCTGCTGATGCATTACTGGGCCACGTAACAATCAGACACAGTACCTCAGAGAGGGGCCAGCTGAGTGACTTGGCTGGGCTCGCTCACGTGTCTGGAGGTCAGGTGGCCACTGGCTGCTCTGGGTTGACCTTGGTGGGGAGTTGACCTTGGTGGGCTAGCCTGGGCATGTTCTGCAAGTGGAAACCTGCAAGACCCCTTGAGGTCTGGCCCGGGAACTGCTTCACTATCATATCTACCTCATTTCTATTGGCCAAAGCCCAGAGTTAGAATAGGAAAGCACCACAGCATTCCAAAGCGAAGAGCTCATGACCTAATCCCCCCAAAGACCCCGCTCCTAACACCATCACATTGGGGGTTAGGGTTCCAGCCTATGAACATTGGGGGGACACAAACGTTCAGTCTATAGCAGTCATGGTGCAAGGGAGTGTCTGGATCCTTGAAGATAATCATCAAAGAGGGTCTTTATTAATTGAGGAGGGGGATTAAGCCTTTTATCTCCACTAACTTCTGGGGAAGAAGGAAGGGGGTGCCCTCAGAACTCACCGCAGCATTCCTGGGCCTCCCCATCGGCTGCGAGACCCCCGGTTGTGAGTCCTGAAGCTCTGTTCCTTTTGTTCCGTGGTGCGGAGCCCTGGCGTGGGCTGGGTCCCTGTCCTCCTGGGGGAGGCCGTGTCCCGGAGGCCCTGGGGAACCACTATCCCGGCTCCCTGTTCTCCACTCCTCTGGTTTCTGCAGATCTGACCTCCTTTCCATCCGCCCTGTGAACTGGTCCATTCTCCTACCCACAGCCTGATCACACACTCCACCTGTCTGGTTACCTCCACAGCTCTGAATCCTCCCTTTGTGGAGCTGGTGGGGAAAGGAGCTCTTTGGAGCACCAGAGAGACGCTCTCTGAGCCCTGCCTGAGGACAGCAAGTATGGGCTTGGTGTCTTCCGGGAAAGGAATGAACAAAAAGAAATCCGGAGCCGTGGCTCTCAGACGGGGAGAGGTCGGGTGGCCCGGCGCACTCCTGGCCACGGGAGGAGATGCCAAGGTAGGGCCCTGTGATGCGGCTGGCAGCCTGGACAGCATCCACGAGTGTGAGCTCCTGTGGCCGGGGCGTCTGAGAAGTGCAGCCCAATTAAACACTGAGGTTCTGGGGACTTGCCTGGCGGTCCAGCGGTCAGGAATCTGCAGGGGGCACAGGTTTGATCCCTGGTCGGGGAACTAAGATGCTGCATGCCGCACGGCATGGCCAAAAAAACAAAAACAAAAACAAAGCATTGAGGTTCTTGGAAGTGTAAGCTGGTGAGATGAATTCCCCATGAGTTAGTACACACTCACACACGTGCACATGCACGTGCACACAGAGGGAGACAAGTAATAGGCAAAGAAGAGCCCTGTAGTGGATTGAATTGTGTCCCCCCAGAGAAAGGTCCTAACCCCAGGGACCTGTGAGTGTGACCTTATTTGGAAATAGGGTCTACAGACGTGATCAAGCAAAGACGAGGTCGCCCTGGAGTGGGGTGGGCCTAACCCTAATGTCAGGCGTGTTCAGGAGAAGGTCAGAAGACAGACATACAGAGGAGGAGGCCGTGTGCAGATGGCGGCAGAGACCGGAGTGACGCGCCTACCGGCCGAGGGGCCCGGGGACGGCCAGTGCCTCCAGAAGCCGGGGGAGAGGCCTGGGACAGATCCTTCCCTGGAGGCCAGAGGGAGTGGCCCTACCCACTACCTTGATTTCAGACTTCTAGCTTTTGGGACTGTGAGAAAACAAATTTTGTGTTAAGCTGCCTCGTTGTAACTTAGCCGTCCTAAGAGGCTAACACGGGGCCTTAGGAGGGGCAGGAAAAGGAAGAAACCCCTCCCGTCTCCTGCCGCCTTTGCATACTGGCGTTTGAACACAATGTCCTATTTGCCCAAACATACATTTATCTGCTTAAACATTTGCCACATGGCCAGCGGCCTGGACTTATGTGAAGCGCCAGGGTTACACTACTCTGCTCAGAGGTGATACCAATGTCACTACTATGCCCAGAAGACCCTGCAGGATCTGGCCCCACCCTCGTGCTCTGACGGAGGCTACAGCTCTGGCCTTTGCTCAAAGCCGCGTCAGCCACCCGGCCCTCCTGCTGATCCGTTTCTGGGAATTAGGATGTGGCTGTCTTTGCGGGGCCTTTATTCATCCTACCACACACAGCAAAGCAGACTGTTGATACTTAAGATTTATTTGGGTGGCTTGGGAGGGGGGCTGTCAGTGGGGATGTTGGGAAGGTTCTCCTCAGAGCATCTCCAAGCTGGTGCCCTCGTTATTAATATTGTTATTGGTGACCCAGAGAGATCTGAGCTCCCCCTCTACAACTGGCGAGCTCTACAGACACACCGTTGGAAGGAATATGGACACACGCACACCAACATGATGCATAAAATAGGGAGCCCCTCTGAAGACGTTCACAAGGGAAAAATCATCAGAAATCCCTTAATAGGGAAAACATCACACAAAGGAGGTAGAGGGATGGGTCCTGAGCTAAGACGGCAGTTTGGAAAGAGCTTAAGGACTTTCTTCACGAGGGCTTCGTTGAAGCAGATAAAACAAAGATTCTTCTTGCCAGCAGGTTCAGGACGTGGACGTTCCAGCCATTCTCCTGTCCCCAGGAGCACAGGATAGCCCTACCCACCCGCCACGGCCCCAGTGCACAGGCCAGCCCCAAGAAATGCAAATCCCCAAGCATCACGGAAACACGACTTGCCCCAGGGTCTCAGTGACAGCGATGATGGGTCATGATTTCAAGAAAGCTGACCTCGTGCTTCTGAGATTTCACACAGAAGGAACTACCTCTGTTTCTCTGTGATGAAATCAATACGGAGGCTCTGCTTACTCTGTTTGGTTCCCAGAAGCCTGGTTCAGGAACTCCTGGAGGATGGGACGTGGTCGGTGTGGGGGGGAGGGCGGAGATAACGGCCACATCTTTGTATCCTTATTTCTCCGTGTGGGAACCCACCTTCCCTTCACCGTCTCCCCTTCCCAGTCCCCACGCGGGAGAAAGAAGGGCTGAACATCCCTTCAACCCGGCCAGCCCACTCTTCCAAACCCGTCCGTTTGCCCACGTGAGGCCCACGCGGAGGCAGCCGACACTGGGCTGGGATGTGTTAGGGTTCTGTAGAGCAAACAGGCTGGAGGGGGCCCTGGATCACCGCTGGGCTCCCACTCGCTGGAGGCGGGGTCTGCTCGCTCCTGAGAATGGGGAGGGGGTGATTCTGATGACTTTATTTTTTTTGGTTCTTGGTTTTTCGATAAATTTCTGCCCAAGGTTTTACGGAGTCTGGCACACGTGGGAGTGTGGAGCTCCGCACAGACCTTCTGGGATCAGGCGGGGGGGCAGTGTGGCCACCGACAGGGAGACCCCGCGCCTGCCTCTCCCCTTGGCCGCCTAGGTCAGGGGCATCCCAGGCCAGGTCCAGGCCCCCTCCTCTGCACACCCACCCTCTGCTTTAGCTCCAGCCCTCACACACCACCTGGATGATGACCCCAATTCCCCTCCCTAAAATAGTTCCCGTCTATTCACCTCTTACCGTGTGCCAGGTGGCTGCTAAACCTTCCAGGGTTTTTTTGGTTGTTGTTGTTTTTGTTTTCTCTCTGCGGTACGCGGGCCTCTCACGGTCGTGGCCTCTCCTGTTGCGGAGCACAGGCTCCAGACGCGCAGGCTCGGCGGCCATGGCTCATGGGCCCAGCCGCTCCGCGGCATGTGGGATCTTCCCGGACCGGGGCACAAACCCGTGTCCCCTGTATCGGCAGGCGGACTCTCAACCACTGCGCCACCAGGGAAGCCCCCTTTCAGGTTTTAACTCTTCTAAGTCTCCTCATAACCTTATAACGTAGAGACTAATTTTATCCCCATTTTACAGGGAAGGAAACTTAGGCACAGAGAGTAAACTCGCCCAAGACCACATAACAAGGGGCAGAGCCAGGATGTGAACCCAGACTGTTTCCCAGGCCTACGCTCTAACCACTACCCTATACTGCCACCCTCTACTCTGTCATCCTGGTGTTTTGTTTTGTTTTGTGTTGTAGTGATTTTCTGTTTTTAGAGAGCAAATCTATGCATGTCAGTTTCCTCCTTAAAGTCTTCAAAGTTCCCCCGTGGCTTTCAGGGTCTCACCTCCACGGCATGACAGGTGAGGCCTTGCGTGATCTGGCCTCCGCTGGCCCATTGCTTGTTATTTCCTCTCACAGTCCCCTGGGCGAGCCTCTGGACCTTTGCACAGGCTCTTCCCCATCTTGGCGGTCCCTTCCCCCAACACCCACCTGGCTAATTGGTGCTGGTCTTTTAAGGTTCAGCCCAGAGACCACTTCCCTCCCCCACTGTCACCTCGACGGCCCCTGTCTCCCCGACCTCAGTGAGGACCCACCCTCCTTACAGTGCTTAGAACTCAGTGTCCTAACTCTCGTTGTCTCTTTACGACTGTTTTGCCCATCAGACTACCGGCTCTACAGGACAAAACAGTAGTTTATTCACCTCTGCATCACCGGAGGCTCAGAGAGTTGCTCCAAAAGGTTTGTTGATACCCGAATCGACGTTCCCCATCCCTCCCGAGGGCTCAGCGGCTCAGATGGAGCACAGAGTAGCGCTTGATAGAAGCTTGTAGCTGAGCCGGGAGGGAAAGCGGCTGGCCGATCGCCCAGACACCCTCCGCGAGGCCCAGGGCGGGTCTGCATTTCCCCCAGGTCTGTGTGAAGGGCTGAAACGCGGACTTGTCCTCACTCGAGCTGTAAGAGGAACACTCCATGCCAGTCACGTCCTGTCCTGGGCCTCGGTTTTCCTTGGAAAGGTCGGCTGTATTCGTTTTCCTGGGGCTGCTGGGGCTTCTGGGACAAGCGACCACGAATGGGGTGGCTTAGAGCAGCGGCAGCGATCCTAAGAGCAGCTCCCTCCAAAGTGCTCTCCGTAAAGTGCAACACACTCCTCCCCCGAGCCCCGAAGCTCCACTCCCGGGTAATCACCCGAGAGGACGGA
This sequence comes from Stenella coeruleoalba, assembly GCF_951394435.1. Lineage (NCBI taxonomy): Eukaryota > Metazoa > Chordata > Mammalia > Artiodactyla > Delphinidae > Stenella > Stenella coeruleoalba. The sequence goes on along the minus strand of NC_137160.1, from coordinate 83,921,365 downwards.
GCGCGCATGTGCACGCGAAGCTCTGTGTGTGAATGTTTCCAGCAGCTTTCTTTGTAACAGGCTGAATCTGGAAACTACCCAAATATCCATCAGCAGGTGGGTGGGTAAACCACGGGCGGCGTGTCCACACAATGAAGGCCTTAGCCCATGACCCAGAGGAGCTGCAGGCACACGGCGCGGACGAGTGTCCGGTTCACGAGGCGCAGGGAGAGAAGCCGGATGCAAAACCACCACGTGATTCCATTCATGGGCAACTCTAGAGCGGAGGAGACCTGGCTTAGGTGACGGAGGTCAGCCTAGCGGTTACCTCTGGGGGGATTAAGCGGAAGAGGCTGGACTCTCTCTGCGGGGGTGGGAGACGGGATGTTCTAGATCTTGACTGGGTTGTTAGTGATGCAGGTGTAGACGAGTGTCAAACGCAGATCTGCGCGTTTCATTATATGTAGATGACGCTTCACCTTTTAAAAAGCTCCTTCCGAGGTTTAATCCGGAGGAAACGGCCGAGGCTGAAGCTGTGCCCCCAGGGCGCGCCTCCTCCGCCTAGATTGATCCTTTGCTCACAGCTCCGGGCCGGGCTTTGGAGGCAGCAGGTGAAGCTCTGGGCCGGTGGAATCGCCCCACCTCCAGCTGCCACCTCCTGGGCCTCGCTCTCCTCCCAGGCTCTTATTCCACTGCTGTGGGGCTGCCCTGAACAGACGGTAGGCAGGAAGCAGGTTCGAATCCTGAGCGGGGTCTGCTCCCTGCTGCCCTGAGGCCCTTGGCACCCCCTCCCCTTCCAGTCTAGGATTTGAGTGTCTGGACCAGGGAAGGGCAGATTTAGCCTGTTTTCCCAGCCTTGAGCCCGCAGACGGGTGCTCTGTGAAATGACACCTGTAGAGATGCTAAATCTTAAAATCCTTTCAGATTGCCGCCCTCGGTGAGTCCAGCCTCCTCAGTTCAAACCAAAAGGCCGAGCTATTTTACTATGTTTTCACTCCTCTAAAAACTAAAATCCGAGTAAGGTCTCTGCCAGAGTTCATAGCATCTTCCTTGTGTGGATTCCCTACCTTGACACGTGCTCTGGGTGTCAGAGGTCAGCACTGGGGGAAGCTGGGTGAAGGGTACGTGGGATTCAGGAGAGCAGGCAGGACTCCGTACTTTTTTTTTTTTTTTTTGGCAACTTCTTGTGAATCTTAACCTATGCTAAAATTAAAAGTCATACTAAAATGAAAAAACAAACAGCAACAGCAGAATCTCTGGGCTCCTGCCATGCAGGTTGTCCAAGGAAGGAATCTTTTATTAGTGTGTGTGCTTGCATGTCTGTCTGTCTGCCCAGGGGCGTGTGCTTCTCCATGCTTTCCTCTGTCTGAAAGCATCAATATTTTGGGCACACGTGTAATGCAGGATTTTCGTGCACGGGCTCCCAGACTGCCTGGTTTTGAATCTCATATCTACGGCTTACTATCTATGTGTTCTTGGGCAAGTTACTTAACCTTTCTGTGCCTCAGTTTCCTCATCTGTAAAATGGGCGCTCACAGTGCCTGCCTCCTTGGTCTGTAGTGGGGATGAATCAACTTCTAATAATTGTAAGTGCCTGGCACTTGGTGGGCACTCACACGGCGTGTACGGTCACCTTTGAAGCACGATGCTAGCTTGTGATCAGTCCCCTGGGAGCTGAGCATGACTTGGTGGTGTCCTGTGTCCCCTACTTCATTCGAATCTTCAGGGAACGTTCATAATGAGAGCGCCTTATGTGCCTGGTGTTAAATTCCCAGAGTCGTGAGCACAGCGCCTACAGAATTACCCAGAGCCCAGCCCACCACACCCTTCTCTGTCTATACTGTGAAGAGACCTCCAAGAAGTGTGTGGTTAGGGGGACAGAAGAGTCAATGGTGATTTCCAGCCTCTTGAAAGCCCCGAAGCCCCTTCCTATAGGTTTGACTAAATGTGCCCACTTTCCCTCCGCCACCAAAGTTTCACAGGCCTCTATTTCTTAAAATGAAAATTATTTGTTTTCAAGCCACCTGAGATAAAGAAGCAGGCAGGGGATGGGGTGGGGTGAGGGGAGCTGTCACCACAGAATTAAGGGGAGACTCACTGTTCTGGGGGCCCCAGTTAAGCAAGTTCGACCCCTTGTAGTAGCAGAACGCAAGCCCCCTGCCCTAGCTGGCAACCTCAGCCCTGCCTGCGAGGAGAGACCCATCTCAGTGCTCAGAGCTGGATCCACAGTTGATCCCGGCTTTGGTCCTGCCTGTTCTCCTGAGCCATCAGGCTGTGATTCCAGTCTTACGGGGGCGGGGGTAGGGTGAGGCTTGGCCCTGGAAGGGCCCCCATCTCCCCTCTCCACGGTGGCTCCCGGTACAAAGCTCCCTTTGATTCTCCACAGCCTGGTTTTCTGGTTTTTTAACAGGAGGTGGGGATTTTTTTTCCTCCTCTGGCAGCATGGTGCCGAAATGTTTACACTTGAGGGGTAGAGGAAAGGGGTTCTGCTCTCCTTCAGTGCCTTCAGACATTCCCGGGAGGAAATGAAGTGAAGGGAGATCAGAAAAGGCTGCCTCTGTTCAGAGCCTAGTGGGAAAAGCACGCCATGAACAGCGTGCTCTCACTTGGTCTCCATAGGTCTGTGGTGAATCTATACCCACTAATGTAGGGACCAGAAAGCGACAGGGACCAGGAGAAGACACAGCAGCCTGACAGCAAGGTTCACGTGCCAGCGCCTCCACTTCCTGGCTGACTCTGAGCCTCAGTGTTCTCATCTGTGAAATGGGAGCAATGACAGTCCCTACCGTGAGGGCTGCTGGGAGGCTAAATGTGTTCACTGTGCCCAGTGAGCAGCAGCCACACAGGGAGCGCTCAATAAAGCATCACTCTGTGTGCGAGAACGGGCACCACTTGGGTAGATGTTACATCTTCTCAACTGAATATTGGGAAGAAAAACATTAGAAGGGGAGGGACAGAAGTAAGAAAGTAGAGCGTGAAGGAGGGAGGGAGGGAGGGAGGGGGAAGGGGTCCTTCCCATGCAGATGCCCATCAAAGGGGTGCCTGGGGCAGGGGTTGGGGGGGTGGGGGGCTGATAGAATGTCCGTCACAACTACACACTGTCCACCCAGCTTCCTTGAGGGCCGTCCCCAGTGTGGAGAGGGGAGTTCCATACACCAAGAGCAGAAAGGCCACTTTTCTTCCCATTTAAAAAAAATTGCCATAAAATACACATGACATAACATTTACCTTGTAAATCCTTTCTAGGTGTGCAGTTCAATGGCATTCACACATCCACCTGTCGTGTAACCAGCACCACCGTCTATTTCTTTTTGTCATCATCGCAAACAGAAACTCTGTCCCCATTAAGCAATAACTCCCCATTTTGCCCTCCCCCAGCCCTCGGCAACCTCTAATCTACTTTCTGTCTCTATGAATTTACATATTTGGGGTATTTTATGTAAATAGAATCATACAGTTTTTGTCCTTTGGGGTCTGCCTTCTTTCACAGGACACGATGTTTTCAAGGTTCATCCGTATTGTAGCACGTGTCAGGGCTTCAGCCCTTTTTACGGCTGAATCATATTCCACTGCAGTCATGGACCACATTTTGTTTATCCATCCATCCGTCAATGGACATGTGGGTTGTTTCCACTTTTTGGCTGTTGTGAAAGGAAGGCTGTACCGCTGAACACTTCAGCATTCTCGAATCCCCAAATGGTGTGTTGGCTGGTTTCCTACAATGCACACAAGGATGAATTTATTTCTGATCCCCAGAGAAAGCTGCCTCTTCATGAATAAGCATGACATGCCTGGGACAGGACGAGAGCCAACAGCTTGGGGAAAACAGGAGTGAACCATGAAGACAGGTGTCAGGGAGAAAACAAGGCGTGTTGGGGAGTTTGGGGCCTGGGGCTGCCTCGGAGATGTTTATATTCTGAATTCCAAATGCCTGGAATGATTTCTGAATATCAGCTCCTTGGAGAGAGGGAAAGAGGGGTCTCTGAGTAAAAGACTTGAAAAATATTTAGCTCACTGTCAGAACGGAGGACCAGGGAATTGTGCTGGGGTGGGGGGTTGGGGAGGGTGAGGGAAAGGAAAGGATGGAGATCAAATTTCAGGCTGGTTTCAGCTTTATCTTCTCAGCAGTGCGACCCAAAGCTGGGTTATTTGGTACTAAGAGATTTTATCAATATGGAGGGACCGACCTGAGGCTTTGCCCTTGAAAAGTCTCCCTCCTCCGAAGAATTCAGTGCCTCGTCTGCTTTACTTGCTTTGTGTCCCTCCATCTCTCCCAATCCTGTTCTCTCTTCTGCATTTTTCCCCTCACATTTCTTTTTCTTTCTTTTTTTTTTTTGCGGTACGCGGGCCTCTCACTGTTGTGGCCTCTCCCGTTGCGGAGCACAGGCTCCAGACGTGCAGGCTCAGCGGCCATGGCTCACGGGCCCAGCCGCTCCGCGGCATGTGGGATCCTCCTGGACCTGGGCACGAACCCGTGTCCCCTGCATCGGCAGGCAGACTCTCAACCACCGCGCCACCAGGGAGGCCCCCCTCACATTTTTGTCACGCTGTATTTCTAACCTCACCGTGTCCCTTGTATATGGCGTGCAGTTGGATTTCGTTTCTTGAATCAGCGTCTGTCTTTGTGTGGCTGAACCAACTTGAATTTATTTTTACAACGAATACACACTATCTCCCTTCTCTCCTCTTGTTTTAGGTTCTGTTTCAGTCAGCCTTGCAATTTCTACTCTTTAATACCCTTTATCTACGGATACTACTGTCTTCTTTTTCCCTCTAGTGATGTGAAAGATGTCAAACGGTTTTGGTTACACTAATGTCAGCCTTTAAATAAAGCGGATTCAAGTCTCTCTGTAATTATCAAGATCAGGAATGAAACGGTCTCTGTAAAACGAGACGAAGAACATTAAACTAGTTTCCACTTTCTGCTGCCAGTTCCCAGCTTTTGTCTGTATGTAAACTGTGATTTTAGAATATTATTTCTATTTTCAAACATAATGAGATTTTCTTTCAATGACCATTTTTGACCAACATATGTGATTTTGTTGGCGGCCGTACTTTTGCCAGTTACTTAGATCCTGTCATCCATCTCTACCGACATCCTCTTATCTGTTTATCTTTTCCTTCTGCAATCTGGGCGAACCCTTGTTCATTCTCTGTCTCAGATGCTGTCTCTCCTTTGATTTCTCCAAAACACTGGTTTTTATTTAAATTTTTTTCTATTTTTGGCCACACCGCGCAACTTGCCGGATCTTAGTTCCCCGACCAGGGATTGAACCCAGGCCACAGCAGTGAAAGCACTGAGTCCTAACCACTGGACTGCCAGGGAAGTCCCGCCAAAACACTGTTTTAAATAGTCATCGTAGTTTCCCTTTTCTTAAAACGTCCCCTTCTCTTACCCAGATCACTTTTTGTCATTTTGGTTTGCTGTCTCGCTTGTTATCTCTTCTCGTCAAGACTGTGGTCCTGTGAGTTATGCTAGAGGTTGGATTTTTTTCCTGTAGGCCAGTGGCTCCAAAGGCCTCTGAGGATGAGAAGGACACAAGTGACTTGTGTTTTACAAAGCACTGGGGCTGCAGTGGCGATGCACACTTCAAGGAGAGGAGAGGTAGCTGGTGCGGGAGCGGGACCAGCTGGGAGGCTGCTGAAGGGAAGGACATTTTATTCTGCCCCCACGTGATTTTGTCAGAAAAATCACACCCGCTCCCAAACCCCTGTAGAGTTATCCTTTGTTTTTTTGCGGTACGCGGGCATCTCACTGTTGTGGCCTCTCCTGTTGCGGAACACAGGCTCCGGACGCGCAGGCTCAGCGGCCATGGCTCACGGGCCCAGCCGCTCCGCGGCATGAACCCGTGTCCCCTGCATCGGCAGGTGGACTCTCAACCACTGCGCCACCAGGGAAGCCCTATCCTTTGTTATTTTTAAGTCTTAGTGCATTAGTACAATTATCATCTGATAAACGTTTATCACCTTGTTTCATTTTTCAACATAAAGTCCCAGGCAAAAATCCCCCTCCTCTGCTCTTCTCTATTAAATTTGGTTCCTGGCTGAAGGAGATGACTTCAAGCAACTTGTATTGATACTGGTTTTCTTCGGCTAACAAGAAACTGACAACAACCATAATAGTAGCTGAACTTTTTGAGCACTTTTTACGTGTAAAGCATGATTCCAAGTGCTCGACCTGTATCAATTCATTTAAACCTCAAAACAATCCTATGAGGCTAAGGTTACACCCATTTCACAGATGGGGAGACAGAGGCACCAAAAGGTCACACAGCTTGAATGCTGCAGAGCTGGGATTCCAAGCTAAGCAGCCCCCGTTCTTAACCAAGAGAACAAACTGTAGAGACTAAATGCCCAACAAATATTAACTCTACGTCGTGTTTAATGTGTTGCTGTGGGTCCTCCCCTCATCCCCAATACCACCTCCTGGCAACGGTCCCGTGGGTGCCTCTGAAGGAAGGTTGCCAGATAATACAGGACGCCCGGTTCAGTTTGAATTTCAGATAATCAATGAATACTTTTTTAGTTTAAGTGGGTCCCGACTTGTGGACATTTGGGTTGTTTCCACTGTGGCGCTATTAGGCGTAAAGGTGTAAGCCTTTGTGTGGATATGTTTCCATTTCTCTTGGGTGAACGCCTACCAGCGGGACTGCATCCCGACCAGCTGAGAACAGGCGTTCCAGCTGCTCACATCTTTTTAACATTAATCGCTCTAGTGGCTGAGAAATGGTGGCACCTTTGACTTCTGCCCCACCTACCTCCTTCCCCTGCCTCCCAGCCCTACTCAGTACTTCAGCAATTTGATAGCTGGATTCTTTGAGTCTCACGTCCACCCAAACACAGCCCATCAGGAACAAATACAGAGGGTTAGAGGGCAACCTGGGCTGCTCAGCGGAGGAAACATTAGCGCGTCCGCTCTCGAGATGAAGGATGTGCAGAAAGAAAGACCTAGACCTTTTTATTTTATGCCGGTGCTCAGGGAGTTGGATTCTCCTGGGAGGTGAGCTCTGGAATGAGCCCAAAGCGATGCAGCTTGAGTGTGTGTCAGACACTGGTCTGTGTCGAAGGGGAAAGAGGATGCAGAGAAAAACGGTACGCCCCACTCCCGCCTCAGGGCACAGACTCAAGTGTGAGGGGCACACTCCCTGCTGGCCCTGGTGCTGCCCAGCCTCTCCCCAGTCACTGGGCCCCCTCTGTTCTCTTCCAACGATAATGAAGCTGGTGTTTATTGAGCACCTGTTTACAGCCCGGTGCTCTGCTCAGGGCTTCAAGTCGGAGACCTCACTTAATCCTCTTCGGCCCCTGAGATGGGTACTATTATTGTCCCAACATACAGAGGAGGGGAAGGGAGGCACGGCGTACCGTAAATGCCCAAGGTTATACTTGGCCAAGGTCATCCTGCCAGGGCGGGGCATTCTGTCTCAAATCTCCTTTCTTAGCCATTTCCATGCTCTGCGCGTCCACCTCACCTTCCTCTCGAGGGACCCCAACCTCTCCTGCCTCTTACCTCGATGGAGGTCGTGGCACCAGTTCAACCCGTTACGGAAGCAAAGCTTTTGTCCCAGAGCTGATGTGACAGTTCCAGCATGATCAATATTTTGCCTGAGATAGGTCACCGGGGGCGAGAGCCCAGGGTCTCAGGGTCTGTGCCTGCGAGGACGGGGCCTCCGAGAGTCGAGGTTCCTCACGTCACCCACCTGGGAAGATAGGACCACAGAGGCAGATTTTCAGTAAGATGAGGGTTGACTTTGCTGTCTACCAAACTGGGCAACAGAAGCAGGATGGAGGCCCAGCATTCAGAGATGTGTGCCACAGACCAACCAATGTCCTAGGGAAGCGGTGGCGTTCCTGTGGGTCGCTCTGGCCGACCACAGAGAAGCCAGTGAAAGATGGGAGCAGAGACGGGGCCGGTCAAAAACGAGATCGTTCCTGCCTACATCCACTCGCTAACCCCCTAGTTTTCCACACTTGTGGGGCCTTATTTCTGTTCTTGGAAACATTCCAGAATCCTCCCAAGCTGGGTCAGTGCATCCCGTGATGCCTCCTGTCTTAATCTGCTCTCCAAGGAGACCCGGTTACAGCCACACTTTCCTCCCTGCTCCCTTTCTCAGGTGCCTTAGCTGCTCGGTCAGTAACTCACTCCACAGTACCTAGTTGTGTTGTTTATAAAGGCCAGCCTGCCCGGGGATCTCTATTCATTGGTTCACCATGAGGCCTTTTACAAGAGAACTGGAAAGAATTTCTTGGAGGGAAAAGGGGTGGGGGCAGAGTCATAGTAAATTTAAGCTGAGGTCCCTCCCCCAGCCCCCTCTCCTTTTCTTCATTCCTTAGGCCATTAAAAGCACTAAAGACTGCATGTTTCTGAGCAGTCTTTCTTAGTTATGGGCCCAGGGCCAAGGGGCGTGCGGCAGATTTTCCCTTATAAATTACTGTATTTTAACATAGACAGTGAACTGAACACGGTGGAGCTGCCGCGCTCGCTGGGTCTTCCACACAGCGTTTGTAACTTAAGATTTTATAAAGGGTTGGAGCAAATTCTTAGTTAATAAGGGTTGGAATGCAGCAGAAACTACTCAAACTGCAGGCAAAATGGCAACTCGGCAGCCGGAAAAGAAATGAACATCAGGTTCTCAATCCTGTTATCTTTTCTTTTTTTTCTTTTCCCCATAGGCTGTTACAAGATCCTGAATATGGTTCCCTGTGCTATACAGCAAGTCCCTGTATTTTATCTCTTCTACATACAGTCATTTGCATCTGCTAATTCCAAACTCCTAATTTATCCCTCTCTCACCTCGCTTTCCCCTTTGGTAACCGTAAATTTGTTTTCTATGCCTGTGGGTCTGTTCCTGTTTCATAAATAAATTCACTTGTGTCAGGTTTTAGATTCCACCTATAAGTGATATCATATGGTATTTGTCTTTCTCTGTCTGACTTACTTCACTTAGTATGATCATCTCTAGATCCACCCATGTTGCTGCAAACGGCATTATTTCATTCTTTTTTAGGGCTGAGTAGTATTCCACATATCTTCTTTATCCATTCATCTGTTCATGAACACTTTCTTTATCCCTGTCCAAACTACATATTTAACCCACATTTGCCTCATTGTTTTCCTTGATCATGTTTCAAAAACCCAAACACCTCAACCCTATAAAGTAGGAAGCAACCCTATGAAGCACTGTGTCTTGATGGTCAAAATGTGGTTCTGAGGACAAACCCTTCAGCTTCACAATCTCTTCTCTGTAGTCTATTAGCTTTAAGACTTCAGGTGTGTTACTAAGAAGACTCCGTGTCACCAGCTGTAAAATCAGTCGATTTGGTTATAGAAGCCTGAACTAAGACAGCCGTTTTTCTCAAACTTTTCATCATGACTCACATTTGGGAAACTCTATATCTCAAACCAGGCGGCACACACAGACACACACACACACACACACACACACACACTCACATACACACACATTCCTGATATAAAAGTTTCATGAATCCATGCTTAGTCTTACTATGTGTGATGCACTCTACTACTTTGCTTCCTCGTCCCCTTTCTTCATGGCACAGCGGACTTGGGCTCACTAAATTGATTTCCATCCTCTTTAATGGGCACCACCCTCACTTTGAAAAAATAACTGCCCTAGAGAAACTAGGAGACACGGATAAGAGTATTCCTAGCAGCTTTGTTCGTGATAGGAAAACAAACCAAAGCACCGTAAACCAAACCAGGGAACGGCTTAAGTATCCGCCAACAGGAGGATCGATAAGTACCTGATACGACATTCAAACAAGGGGCTATTATACTTAGTGAAAATGAATGAACTAACATAACATGTATCAACGTGGATGAACTTACAAAGACAATACTGAGTCAAAGACACAAGTCATGGCAGAATGGATACAGTACTATATATATATAAGCATATATATGTACATATTATATATGTATATATATAATATGTGTATATATATATATATATATATATGCTTAAACACATACAATGTATAGTGTTTAAGGAGATGTTCATCCACATGTAGAAATGTTTAAAAAAATGCATAGGATTAACTAACACCAATTTCAGGATAATTGTTAACTCTGGTGAGACACCAGGATTTCAGTTGTTTGTTTGGTGATGTTTTCTTTCTTAAGCCAGTGGCAGGCATGTGGCTTTTGTTATATTCATCTTGAAATCTTCTTAATCATCTCTAGTTTTAATTTTTTCAAAAATCAAATGAAAGATAACAGGATTGAGAAGCAACCTAAGTGTCCATTGACAGATGAATGGATAAAGAAGATGTGCTATATATATACAAGGGAATATTACTCAGCCATAAAAAATGAAATATTGCCATTTGTAGCAACATGGATGGATCTAGAGTTCATCATACTAAGTCAGACAAAGACAAATATCATATGATAGCACTTATACGTGGAATCTAAAAAATAATACAAATGAATCTATTTGCGATACAGAAACAGACTCACAGACATAGAAAACAAACTTATGGTTACCAAACAGGAAAGGGAGGGAGGAGGCATAAATTAGGAGTTTGGGATTAACAGATGCACACTGTTATATATAAAAACAAGGATTAACTGTATAGCACAGGGACCTATATTCAATAACCTATAATGGAAAATAATCTGAAAAAATATATCTGTATAACTGAGTCACTTTGCTGTATACCTGAAACTAACACAATATTGTAAATCAACTATACTTCAATAAAAAAATTAAAAATAAAAGAAAGTTCCTTCTTCCCTGGAAAGAAGAAGGAAGAAACGATACAGTTGTAGTGCATTGTGAGGAAATGCAGATTCATTGTTTGTCTACATTTACCCAACAAACAAACAAACAAAAAAGGAAAGTAAGTCTGTTAGAAAAAAACATAAAATGCATCCCAAGAAATGCCTTTTTTTAAAAAAAATTAATTTATTAATTAATTTATTTTTGGCTGCATTGGGTCTTTGTTGCTGCACGCGGGCTTTCTCTAGTTGTGGCGAGCGGGGGCTACTTTGTTGCGGTGCGCGGGCTTCTCATTGCGGTGGCTTCTCTTGTTGCAGAGCACGGGCTCTAGGTGTGTGGGCTTCAGTAGTTGTGGCATGCGGGCTCAGTAGTTGTGGCTCACGGCTGTAGAGCACAGGCTCAGTAGTTGTGGCACACAGGCTTAGTTGCTCCATGGCATGTGGGATCTTCCCCGACCAGGGCTCGAACCCGTGTCACCTACATTGGCAGGCGGATTCTTAATCACTGAGCGACTAGGGAAGTCCCAAGAAATGCCTTTTTTTTTTTTTTTTGCGGTACGCGGGCCTCTCACTGCTGCGGCCTCTCCCGTCGCGGAGCACAGGCTCCGGACGCGCAGGCCCAGCGGCCATGGCTCACGGGCCCAAGCCGCTCCGCGGCATGTGGGATCCTCCCGGACCGGGGCACGAACCCGCGTCCCCTGCACCGGCAGGCGGACTCCCAACCACTGCGCCACCAGGGAAGCCCAGAAATGCCTTTTTAATGATTCACCTTTGAACATCAACATCATAACTCCTGTATTAGTTTCCTAGCGCTGCCACAATGACACACTAAGCGGTTTAAATAACAGAAATTTATCGTCTCACAGTTCTGGAGGCTAGAGGTCCGGGATCAAGGTGTTGGCAGGGCCCTGCTCCCACTGGAGGTGCCAGGCTCCTGTCCTGGCTTCTGGTAGTTCCTGGGCTTGTGGCAACTAACTTCAGCCTTCACAGGGCCATCTCCCTGTTTGCATGGCTGTGTCCAAATTCCCCTGTTTATAAGGACACCAGTCATATTGGATTAGCACCGCCCTACTCCAGTATAACTTCACCTTGACTAATTGCATCTGTAAAGACCGTACTTCCAAATCAGGTCCTATTCTGAGGTGCTGGGGGTTAGGACTTCAACCTACGAACCTGGGGAGGGGGACACAGTTAAGCCATCACAACTTCTCTTTACTATAGAATGATATAGTGTCGACTTCAACCAGTTTTTCCAACTTATCCTTGTTGAGTGCCAGAGGGCCATGGAAACTGAGACGAATTCATTACTTACAATTCTCTGTGGTGTTAAGTTCCCAAGTTCCTATTCTCTGTCCGATTCCCCTGTAATATGTGTGTGCAGACAGGCCTACCCATGCATGCACACACATGCATATACGCACACACTCACACACACTCACACACCCGTACCCACACAAGGTTAAAAAGCCCGTGGAGTTACGAATAAGGTTAAAGTGAGGGGAAAGCGCATAACCTGGAAAAACTGACTTTGGATTTTAACCAATCCCCCAGCGTTTGAAAAATAGCATGAGGATTTCAGGGAGTCCAGAGCGGCCCCCGACGCCCGGGACCTTGCCTCTCGGTTTTGCTCCAATTCTCTAGCACAAGGGCCCAGTGTGGGTGGGTGGGATGTCTGGGGCAAAGACACAGATACTATTATTCTGGGCTTCTCCTCGTGCTGGCAGCCACAGCTCCCACCGCCCCCCGAAAAGCCAGACTGTAGGTTCAAACCAGAGGTGTAATTGATGGCCTGGAGTGGCAAAGATGCCCCATCGCCCTCAAAAAACTACCACTTTGTTTCTGCGCTAGAGCAGGGCAGACCAGACGCCCACCACGCCAGCAACTTCCCAGATCTCGGCTGGTCGAGGACCTGTTACCCACCCTCAGGTTAGGAAAGGTGCCCCAGGCGAGCGTTTGAAGAGCTGGGGGAAGAGCTCTAGACTTTTTCTCTCTTCAAAATTTTGCTTCAGCTGAGAACATTCATTTTTAACTCGTGTTTTTCTAGTTGGTGAAACAGAGTGGGGTTTTTGCCAAAGACCGACTCCGACTCTTAAGAATCGAAACTTCTAGAGATTAGGGACCCTGTGTGAATTTTCTTTTTTGTTCACAGTATTCCTTGTAATTTTTTTTTTTTTTTTTGGACCAGGTGGAGGAAAATAACTGGTGTCTGCTAATACCCCTTGTGATGGCTGGAACCATTCTGAAGCATTGTTCATGCTTGTCTAACTTCTCTCTCGGCCCCAGTTGCCATCTGTCTACATCTGGCACAAACTCCTCACTTTGGTCTCCAAGGCGCCCTCACGGGGTTCCCGCAGATTCACCAAGTGTGAATTTATGCACCACCTTCCTTGGCCAGACTTTTCTTTCTCCTGGGTTCTCAGTCCGCCAGCCCCGCGCTAGAGGCGGCCCCCTCTCTGTCATGTCCCGTGTCTCGTTCATTACCAGGTGTGATCATTTTATTGCCTAATCTGTGCCTACTTCTCACCCCTGTCTCCACCCGCTGGCTTAGGCTCCTATTATGTCCCAGTCACAGATGTTGAATCAGATGACACATGAGATTAGCTCACTGTTCCAACAACAATCTCAAAATCTAAGTGGTTTGACAGCAATGAAAATGTGTTGCTCACTCATGCTGACGTGGGTTGGTCTTTGCTCTCGTGATCTAGGGGCCCAGATGCCTTCAGTATTGTGGCTCCATCCAGCATCCTCCGCTGGATCTTCTGTGTTCAGCCGGGAGACTGGAAAGTGCTTGGAGCTTCTCTAGGGACGTTTTAGGGGCCAGGCCTGGAAGTGCTGGCATCATTCTTGCCCAGAACTAGTCACATGACCCCACGGATGGGGCAAAGGGTTCTGGGAAATGTAGTCTTGTTGGGGGGGCACCGAGGAAGGAAAGGAGCACAGGGAAATAGGGGCAGCTGGCAGTCTTTGTCACCAAGCCCTCAAATTCACCCTCCACCACACAGAGTGACTCATAGAAGATGCCAGGATGGACGGCACATCCTTCAGGGACTCTCTCATCACTTGCTGGATGCCGAGCCAGCTTCTTAAAATGGCATCAAAGTCCCTCCAGACCCACATCCTGCCTCTTTGGTTTATGTCACAATATCCCCAACACCTCCCCACCCAGGAAGTGTCTCTCAGCCTCTCTTCTCTCACAGCACAAGTCCGGCCACGCTCCGACCCGGCCCCCAGAACTCGGGTGGTCTTCACGGCCCCTTCACCCTCTCTCCCAGCGCGCCCCACCTCCACCTCACTCACTCATTCGGGAGATCGTCTTAGAAGCTGATGGTGATTCTGCTTCTCTCTCCAGACGATGAGCTCCTGCAAGGCAAGGATGGTGTTTAATCCTTGTGAGTTTCCCTGTCTACTGCTCAGCACCCAAAATGCTTAATAAATGTTGATGGAGTGAATGGAGACCGAGAAAGGGCCCCCTCCCCGTACAGGCAGGGGATATCCAAGGTGGGGCCAGCATCACCTTCCAGGCCCCCATCCCCCCTGCAGCCTCCACTTCCCCGAGGCTCTGAGATTCAACTTGCCTTTATTTCTAAATGTAAAATTTGAGAGGCTAGTTGTTGCTTGAGAAAACTGGCACTGTGTGCTTTCATTTCTTAGGGGGCTGGGACCCTCAGACTTGGAGATGTTGGGATTTGCTGACAGGGCCTGGACGGCTCTTTCTCCCTCACATTAAGAAGCCAACTCGTGAGAAACCAACTGGCTTGGCCTGGCTTGCTGTAATCCTGTGGCCTTGCAGCTCTCGGAATTGGGTTTATTTATTCATTTAAATTGCTTTCTGGCATTTACTCGTGCTTGTTCTCTCCATAAAGACCTTTTTATTTTGGTCCCAGAGAGCTGTTTATTGCTTGGCACATGTGGCAGAAGAAGATGATTGGACTGGAGATGCTAATTTTGCTCTCTCCAGGGACCGTGGGCTGGAGGGGCCCCAGGATGGGGCTCTGCCCCCACACAGGGCACCTCTTGCCTCCAGGCCACTGGGAAGGGCTCCATCCAGAATGAAAACAGCCATCTGCAAACAGGAATGTCCTCATGTCCCACATGCAAGGAGGTTAGAGATGAAGATAGAGGCAGCCTCCACCACCCATCTCCAGGAAGTTGCAACCTCTCAGACACCCTTTGGGAGAAAGCTGGATTGCCGTAATAAAAAGTACGTGTAGGGCTTCCCTGGTGGCGCAGTGGTTGAGAGTCAGCCTGCCGATGCAGGGGACACGGGTTCGTGCCCCGGTCCGGGAAGATCCCACATGCCGCGGAGCGGCTGGGCCCGTGAGCCATGGCCGCTGAGCCTGCGCGTCCGGAGCCTGTGCTCCGTAACGGGAGAGGCCACAGCAGCGAGAGGCCCGTGTACCGCAAAAAAAAAAAAAAAAAAAAAAAAAAAAAAAGTACGTGTAAAAAAAAGAGCATCCCTACGTTTGTTTTTTGTTTTGTTTTTTATTCTAAAAGGTTGAGAACGATGAGACTGGGCAAGGGGCACGTGAGATAAAAGTCACTGGCTACGTTTTAAGATGGTTTTGGCCCGAGGGGGTGAGCGGAAGCTGGGTTTGCCAGGGATCCTGAAAGGGGGTAGATGGATCAAAAGTGGAGGAGCAAACCCACCATCCAGAGATCGCACTCCGTGATATTTACCCAAAGGAGTTGAAAACTTACGCCCACGTGAAAACCTGCACATGGATGTTTATAGCAGCTTTATTCCTTCAAACTTAGAAGCCACCAAGATGTCCTTCAGTAGGCGAATGGATAAATAAACCCTGGTACGTCCAGACAATGGAATATTATTCAGTGCTTCCAAGCTATCAGGCCATGAAAAGATGCGGAGGAAACTTAAAGGCATATTACTAAGTAAAAGAAGCCAATTTGAAAAGGCTATACCCTGGAAGATTCCAACTCTATGACATTCTGGAAAAGGAAAAACTATGGGGACAGTAACAAGATCAGTGATTGCCAGGGGTTAGAGGGTAGGGAGTGATGTACAGGTAGAGCACAGAGGATGTTTAGGGCAGTGAAAATACTCTGTATGAGACCATAATGGTGGACACACGTCATTCTACATTTGTCCAAACTCACAGAACGGACAACACCAAGAGTGAACTGTAATTGTACACCACGCATGTTGGGTGATGATGATGTGTCCATGTAGGTTCGTCAGTTGTAACAAATGTACCACCTGGTGGGGATGTTGATCACGGCGAGGCTGTGCCTGTGGGGGGCAGGGGGCACATGGGAAATCTCTGTACCTTCCCCTCAATTTTGCTGGGAACCTAAACTGCTCTAAAAAAAAAATGAAGTCTTGAAAAAAAAAAGTAGAGGAACGGAATGTAGGCGCTCATGTGAGTTGCAAAAGAAAGGAGAGAAATTGGACAGGAAGTAGTAAAACAAGTCCAAATAAAGGTATTTTTCCCTTGAGAACTGGCGGAGACCAAGCATCTTGGAAGATGGAAGCGTTCACAGGGAAAGAGGACCAGGTGCTACCAAGGAGGGATCAGAGAGAAAACCAACCTCCGAAGGAAAGTAAAAGGAGTCAGACTTAAGAGTAGGTGAAAGGAAGGGGGTTCAAGATGAAAAATAACATTTTATTTATTTATTGAAGGCTTGCAGTATGGCAGGCAAGGCACTAAGCACTTTACACGTAACACCTCTTTTAATCCTCATAACAGCTCCCTGATGTGGACCCTATTATAATACCCATTTTCCAGATGACGAAAGCGAGGCTCGCACAGGTTAAGGGATCTGTCTGTGGTCACACTGGGTGGATTCAGAATGGGATCTCATGTGGCTCCATCAGAAGGGAAACACCTCACCCACCAAGGATGGAGGAAGGACCCTCTGGAGCAGCTCCAATAGAAACAGGATAAGAGCCAAAAACGCAAGGCGCAAATGCAAACCACGTGAGTATTTTAAATTTTCTAGTAGCCACGTGAACAAGGATAAAAAGGAACAGGGGACATTCGTTGTAATATATTTTATTTAACCCAATACATCTAAGCTATTATCCTTACAACATGTAATCAATGTAGACAGATTATTAATTAGACACTTTACATTAGTTTTTCATCCTAAGCCTTTGAAACATGATGTACCTTACAGTGTGGATCAAGTACTCAACAGCCACCCGTGGCCAGCAGCTACCACGATGATGAGTCAAGGGCAAGAGAATGAGTCCTGTAGAAAGTGCTAAGCTGTACGTTGCGGACATAAAATAACGGGTCTCCTGGTTGGTTTCAAGTCCAAGACGTGTTATATCCTTTTAAAAAATAAACTTTTAAATGTGAATAACTTTAGATTATGATGTTACATCCCCGAGCAGGCCCTCAGACTTGGTTTCCTCATCATCCTTCTTTCCTGGCTTTGTACCTTTCACACAGACAAGGTTTTGCCAAAACGGTTGGCTTAAGCCAACGGCGTCTGCTTTGGAGACGGAGACTTGCCCGGGGCAGGCCTTGCCGTTGTTTTCCTAGATCCCGCTTTGACCTGTGGTGAAAAAGTGCCCTGATGTAGTCTGTAGGTCTTCTGCCCACTGGAGGAGCACTTGGCAATGCCACGGGCATTCCTGGCAGAGAAGTTGGGGAGGGAAATCGTTCTCTATGTTGATCTCGATTGTCTTTCCTATCCCCCCCCCCTTTGGCACTTGAACAACAAGCCACCGCTTCCCAGGCAGTGGCTACGAGTGCGTTTGTCTTGGCACCTGGGCGAGGAGGCCCCCTGAGCCTTGGTCATGCTTCTATTCTTGCTGCTTGAGGGGGACCCACTCACTGAATTCTGGGTCTTTTCTAAGTGCCTAACTTAGAGTAAGCAAATACATAAAAGGCAAAAGGAGTTTTAGAACATGTATTTGTGGGCCACTCAAATATAAAATACAGGGGCTTCCCTGGTGGCGCAGTGGCTAAGAATCCACCTGCCGATGCAGGGGACACAGGTTCGAGCCCTGGTCCGGGAAGATCCCACATGCTGCGGAGCAACTAAGCCGTGTGCCACAACTACTGAGGCTGTGCTCTACAGCCTGCGAGCCACAACTACTGAGCCCACGTGCCACAGCTACTGAAGCCCGTGCGCCTAGAGTCCACACACCACAACGAAGAGTAGCCCCCGTTCACTGCAACTAGAGAAAGCCAGTGTGCGGCAATGAAGACCCAGTGCAGCCATAAATAAATAAATAAATTTATAAAACTATATATATAAAATACAACTTGCTCAGCCACAGATACTTTTCCTGGAGAAGTTGAGCAAAGCCGTAAGAAGATTTATCTTCCTGACAGGGGACAGACCTGACCCGTCTGTTTCCAGCCTAGTGGACATTGCAGAAGGGGGCTGGTGCTTTGGCAAGATAGGGGTTCCCTAATATTCTTGAGAAGCTTTACCTCTAACACTGTTTGTGGTGCCCTTGGGGTATTTCAAGCATTGAGGCAATTTCAGGTTGGCTCATTTATGTGATAGTGATAGTGGAGGTGATGGTGGTGATGGTGGCAGTGATGGTGGTAAAGACTGTGGTCGTGGTGAGTTCCACAAGGTGTGAATTGTCCACAAGGTGTGAACTGTCCACAAGGTGTGAACTGTCCACAAGGATAGGTCGTGTCTTTCATTTTTGTATCTCCAACTTAGAATTTAGCTCAATAACTGCTTATTGAATGGGAGGCAGACACTGTAATTAAATAATTAACTGGGAAAAGAGGATTGCTCAGAGCTACCAGAGGACTAAATGGGAAACCAGGCATAGGTCTAGAGCCTTAAGTTAGTAGAGAAAATTAAAGTCTAACCAGACAGGAAAAGAGAAGGAGAAATTGAACATTTACACCCCTGTTCCCAATACCAGCTTCCCAGAACCAGGGAAGGATACATAACACATGGAATTCCAGCTCATGTGGTCATCATAGCAGTATCTCAGGGTGAAAAGTAATCAGACAAGCAGACGCTTGGTAATTTTCTATGATTACCCAAGGCCCTGAAACTCACACTCAGTTTCATCAATAATTTCCAAATTTTAGCCCTTTGTTTATCACTTTCAAATTTTTTGCTGTATCAGTGTACCACCTATACCAGGGATCAGTGAACTTTTCCGTAAAGGGCCAGATGGTGCATATCTCAGGCATCGTGGGCTGGACGGTCTCCATTGAAACTACTCAACTCTGCAGCTGTACTGTTAAAGCAACCAGAGCAATATAATGTGTCAGTGGTGGGTGTGGCTAAGTGCCAATAAAACTTTATTGACAAAAAACAGGCTGCAGACTGGATTGGGCCCAGGGCCACAGTCTGTAGACCCCAATTCATACTACTATTTACAAAGTATATTAAGGACTCAGTGTAAGAATAAATAAAGTAAAATAAATTAATCTACATTTCTTTTCATATCAATCCTCTAAATGGAAAACCATGCCATGCACACACAACTGCAAAAGTAAATTCGATGAGAATGAAACAAGGTTATTAAATTCTAACCAGGTGGATGGACTGTGTAAGACTTGCAGCCCGAAGCCTAACCTTTCTTGTTAAAAAAAAAAAAAAAATTAGGAAGTTCTAGAGAGGCAAGACTCATTAGCGCCAGGCTGAGGTTGTTTTCCTTGTAAGAATCAGCTGGATTAAAGAGCATCGGAGGGGGGATAACTTTCTCAGGATGTGACTTAATCTCATTTAAGTCCGTTCGATTTTCCACCAGAAGTCATCTGCTCCCCTGCAGTGACTGTTTCTGAGAAACCCTGGTTTCATTTGCTGTTAAACTCTGACAATGAGAACCCCGCATTTAGGGAAGGTAACATCCCAAACCATCAGGGCTGATTACCTTCCAAGAGGCAGGAGGCCCCACTCCCCCCACCCCCACCCCCACCCCCACCCCACCCCACCCCACCCCTCCCACCCCAGGAGGACAGGCCCCTGGGCAGCAAGCTCTGCTGGGATGTAGGCTCTGCCCTCCCGGATCTCGTGCAGAGAAGGCAAATAAACCCTCCTGCTGGGTTATTACCCTTGACAGGCCCTGCTGGGGAGCTTCCCCCACTGCCCCCCAGGATGATGCAGGACAGGCCGGCCCTGACACCTGGATGACCAAGCAAGGTCCAGCGTGACTCCCCCAGCCCCGCCCGGTCTGGCAGCGCGCTCTCTGGACCCTGCTGGTGAACCGTCCATCGGTTCGTCTCCAGACCAGCAGGGGCTCCACGTGGGAGGCGGTAACCCAGCAGCAGAGGTTGTAAAGCCTGAGCCCTGGGGACCCAGATGGTCCCAGGGCAGGAGGGACCAGGGGTTTCCATAGGCAGCCCTGATGCTCTTAAGCTCCAGCCTATCATAGATAATAAACGAGGGATGCAAACCAAACAAGGCCTGGGAGCCAAGTGGACGTGTGTCAGCTGGGGAATTATCAGCCGCAATCGCTGAGAGCGAGTCAAACACCTGATTCAGAGACAAACTCAGCTGCTGGGCTCCCACGCGCTGCATGAACAGCTGGGGTAGAGGTGGAGGGCCCAGAGATGCGTGGGTACCAGGTCTAGACCCCACCCTGTCTGGAGCCTGGGAGGCTCCTGCAGGCCTCGTGGAGCTCATGAAACCGGGTATTGAAGATATCAGATGGCGACAAAGGGGGATGGGGATTGGGCCTGAGGACTCCGAGGCTCAAGCAGGGTTCCCACCTACTCAGCATCCTGGTGCTTCCCTATTGTCAACCTCCAGGGACAGAAGAGGACCAAGAGGGGAGCAGATGCTCTGGATGCTACACACTCATGCCCTCGGTGCTCCTGGGCTGGAAGTACCAGGGAGTTCGTGCCCCTCCCCCAGGGGACGGTGTGACCAGGGCAGCCCCCTAGGCGGGTGGCTCTAAGGCAGGCTCCATCCTGGCTTCCAGGGCTCCCCAATGGGTGCTGAACTGAACCTCAGTAGCCCAGCAGTGACCTGCCTGAAAATGCATCCTTTCCTGCGGCCTTCCGGTCCCCATCTCACTGCCCACACTTCCCTCTGGCTGCTTCCTGGGCTCGCCTCCCAAATCCTTATCCCCTGGTACTCAAATCCTTGTCTCAGAGTTTTTATGGTTTCACGTCTTATGTTTAAGTCTTTAATCCTTTTTGAGTCGATTTTTGTGTATGGTGTAGGATACGGGTCCAATTTCATTCTTTTGCATGGGGATAACTGGTTTTCCCAACATCATTTATTGAAGAGACTATTCCTTCCCCATTGGGTGTTCTTGGCTCCCTTGTCAAAGATTGGTTGACCACATTTGTGTGGGTTTATTTCTGGGCTCTCTATTCTGTTCCAAGGGTCTATGGGTCTGTTTTTATGCCATTACTGTACTGTTTTGATTACTATAGCTTTATAATATAATCTGAAATCAGAAAATGTGATGCCTCCAACATTGTTCTTCTTTCTCAAGATTGCTTTGGCTATTTGGGGTCTTTGGTGGTTCCATATGAATTTTAGAATTATTTTTTCTTTTTCTGTGAAAATGCCAGTGGAATTTTGAAAGGGATTGTGTTAAAGCTATAGATCACTTTTGGTAGTATGGACATGTTAACAATATTAATTCTTCCAATACATGAACCAAAAAGTTTCTGTACAACAAAGGAAACAATCAACAAAATGAAATGGCAAATTATGGAATGGGAGAAAATAGTTACAAACTATATATCTGACTGGGAGCTAGTATTCAAAATATATAAGGAACTCACACAACTCAATAACAAAAAAAAAAAAAAAGAAAGAAAGAAAAACACACACACACACACACACACACACACAAATAAACTGATTAAAATATGAGCAGAAGCTCTGAATAGACATTTTTCCAAAGAAGACATACGAATTGCCGATAGGTATATAATAAGGTGCTGATAAATAACACTAATCATCAGGGAAATACAAATCAAAACCATAATGAGGGTTTCCCTGGTGGTGCAGTGGTTGGGAGTCCGCCTGCCGATGCAGGGGACATGGGTTCATGCCCCAGTCCGGGAAGATCCCACGTGCCGCAGAGCGGCTGGGCCCGTGAGCTGTGGCCACTGAGCCTGCGTGTCCGGAGCCTGTGCTCCGCAAGGGGAGAGGCCACAACAGTGAGAGGCCCGCGTACCGCAAAAAAA
This sequence comes from Stenella coeruleoalba, assembly GCF_951394435.1. Taxonomy (NCBI): domain Eukaryota; kingdom Metazoa; phylum Chordata; class Mammalia; order Artiodactyla; family Delphinidae; genus Stenella; species Stenella coeruleoalba. The sequence goes on along the minus strand of NC_137160.1, from coordinate 83,899,552 downwards.
AACACCAAAAAACCATAATGAGATATAACCTCACACCTGCTGTGTGAGAATGGCTATTATCAAGGAGACAAGGAACAGCAAGTGCTGGAGAGGGTGTGGAGAAAAGGGAGCCCTCACGCACCATTGGTGGGAATGTAAACTGGTGCAGCCACTGTGCAGAACAGGATGGAGGGTGCTCAAAAATTAAAAACAGAACTATCCTATGACCCAGCAATCCCGCTTCTGGGTATATATCCAAAGTATCTCAAAGAGCTATCTGTACTCCTACATTCACTGCAGCCTTATTCACAAGAGCCAAGATCTGGAAACAACCTAGGTTTCTGTCGACTGATAAAGACGTGGTATAAATACATATAATGGAATATTATTCAGTCACAGAAAAGGAAATCCTGCCATTTGCGACAACATGGATGAACCTGGAAGACATTATGTTAAGTGAAATATAGTCAGACCCAGAAAGACAAATACTGTGTGATCTCGCTTGTATGTGGAATCTAAAACAGATGAACTCATAGTAACAGAATAGGATGTTACCTGTCGGGGGCTGGGGATTGGAATAGAGGGTGACATTGGTGAAAGGGTATGAGGTTTTAGTTATGGGTAACTTCTGGACAGCTAATGTACAGCATGGGGACTGTAGTTAATCCTACCGTATTGTATACTTGAAATTTGCTAAGAGTAAATCTTGAGTTCTCTCTACATGCACAAGAAGGTAATTACGGGAGGTGGTGGATGTGTTAATTAGCTTCATGAGGTCATCATTTCACAGTGTGCACATATATCAAAGCATCACATCGTACATCTTAAATATACACCATGTGATTTGCCAGTTATACCTCAAGAAAGCTGGAAAAAATAGACTAATTGTTTAAGGCCATAAAGGCTCATACTGCATGAATTTGTTTATATGAAATTCTAGAAAAGGCAAAATCATAGTGACAGAAAGAGATCACCTGGGGTTGGAGGCTGGGATGAGGTCTGACTGCAAAGGGGCACGAAGGAACTTTGGGGGTGATTGGAAAGCTCTAAGTCAGGATGCCAATTTGGTATACAATTACCAAAATCTATCAAACCGTACTCTGAAATAAAGGCCAGTAAAGCTGGGAAAAGAAGTTCCAGAGCACAAAGCGTGGCTACAAAGAGCGACGAAGAATGGGAGCCGTTAATGCAATCCACCGGCAGGGTGGGGTGGGGATGCAGCACATCCTAAGATCTCCCGTGCGTGCCGGAGCCCCAGACAGGATGGCTTTGAGGAGGGTTGAGTCAGGCCCCCGCCAAGAGCCCCCCACCATGGAGTCTCTCCTCCCCTCTGGCAGGCACCCTCTGCGGTCCTGGAAATGGTGGTCACGTGCGTGTTGTAGGCAGGGGCTGGCTGGCCTGCAGGGGGCTCAGAGCTGGGGCACACACAGCCCCGTTGTTACCTGGAAATCCAATGTGCTGAGGTCAGAAGGCTTCCCGCCTCCGCCCTCCTCCCCAGCAAGTGCAAACGCTGTGTGGACCTGCACAAACCTATCCCAGCCCTCTTCTCTGACAGATTCAAATCAACAAAACCCTGTGGGGCGTCCAGAGAGCTGCAGGGGTCCTCCCGGTCACCCGTCCCCCGGACACGCAGCCCCAGCTCCTCGCTTACTGCTGGTTCCCAGCCCACCGTGAGCAGAGCTGACCGCGGGCCCCCGCCTTTTCCCAGGCCTTCTGTGTTTCTGACTCTGCTCCCACCGATGCCGACTTACTCGAGCCGTGACAGTGGCCTCCCTGCCCCGGGTCCTCCTTGCTGCCTCGGGTCCTCGGATCACAAGCAGAATGATACAAAAGGGTGGTGTCCCCTGGCCTCCCCATCGCCACCGGGACGAGAGTCCAGCCTCGGCTTTATCGTCCAGCATTTCTGTACTTAAACCGCCCCCGTTCCCTCTTGCTCCTTGACTGCCAAACACACCTACCTCATGCCTCCTCTCACAGTGATGATGATATATTTCAAACATTCAAGAAATATATATATAACAAGCCCTTCTGTGCCTACGACCCACGTTTAGGAGATAAAACATTTCAAATCGCTTGAGACCCTCTGGGCACCCTACTCAGAGGGCACCCCAGACCACCTGCCCCTCCCCCTCTCTGGCCACGCCCACCGCCTTGAACTGGGGGTTGAACATTCCCAGACGCGTCTTAGCCATTTTGCTACCTGTGTGTGTATCCCCCAAGCAATACCTATAGTACTGTTTTGCGTGGCTTAAAACCTTATCTGTGTGATAGGGTATCATGGGTGTTCGTCTAAGTTTGGGTTCCCTTAAAAGCAGAGGCTGAGAGGATTTGGTGCAGAGTTTACGTGGGAGGTGAGGCCAGGAAGGCTGGTGAGGAACTGGGGGTGGGAGGAAAGGCACTGAAGGCTGAGCCAGCCACGGGCGGCTAGGCAGCTGAGGCTGGGTCCCCGGGGGGCTCTGAGTGTGTAGAGCGACTCTCAGAGCGTCCGCTGAGGGCGGGGATGCTGGAGTACACATCCCCTCCCACCCCTCAAGGTTGAAGGTCACTCCCACAGGCAGAGAGAGTCCTTGGGGAGGGGTCTCAAGTGCCTGGGTCGTGGGGAGCGGCAGGCAAGGGCCCAGGGAGGCCGAGGGGATGCGGGCTGCTGACTGCTCCATGTTCTCCTGCAGCTGGGTTTTTCCTTCCAAAGTTCTTTTGAAATATATTCGTGTTCAGTGAAATGCAGCTCTAGTAATCACCCTCCCACACACTTTTTTTTAGCCTTTAAAAATATACATAATGTACAATTCACCATTAGTGGCACGCCTTCACAATGGCGTGCGGTCACCGCTTCTATCTAGTTCCAGAACACTGTCATCACCCCAAAAGGAAACCCCATACCCGTGTACCCATTAAACCGTCACTCTCAATTCCCCCCTCCCCCGGCCCCTGGCAACCACCAAACTCCTTTCTATCTCTATGGATTTACCAGCTCTGGACATTTCATATAAATGGAATCGTGTAACATGCAGCCTTTGGAGTCTGGTTTATTTCACTTGGAACAACATTTTCAAGGTTCGTCCATGTGGTGGCCTGTGTCAGAGCTTCACTCCTTTTAATGGCTGAATACTATTCCATTGTATGGATGGACCACATTTTCTTTAGCCATCCAGTTCTTGATGGACATTGGGTTGTTTCCATCTTTTGGCTATTGGTAGTAATGCTGCTATGAACACCTGTGTACACATTCTTGTTAGAACACCTGTTTTTAGATCTCTGGGCAGTACACCCAGGAGCGGAATTGCTGGGCTCTATGGTGACTCTATGTTTCACCCACTGAAGAACTGCCAGACTATTTTCCACATCAGCTGCACCATTTTACGCTCCCACCGGCAATGTACAAAGGTTACAACTCCTCCACACACTGACTGACACTTGTTATTTTCTGCAATTTTCATTTAGCCACGACATGGGTATGGAGGCTAGTATTCCTTTGTATGAATCCACCAACCAATCCCTCTGTTCCTCTGTTGATGGACATGTAGGGTGTTTCTGATTGGGGTTGCTACAAACCACAGTGCTGTGAACACTCTCCCACATGACAGCCTAGCTTGTGTGTCTTCATTTAACATTTTATCCTATACCGTTCTCATTTGGGAAAATCTTTCCTACCCTTTCACATCCTTCCTGCCTGATGGGTTCATCCGAGGCAGTGTTCAGGGCAAGCAAGCACCCATCACTTAGACCCACACTGTCCAATTCTGCAGCCACTAACTTCACATGGCTATAAGGCACTCACAGTGTGGCCAGTCCAAACTGAGGTGGGCCATGAACGTAAAACACACACTGGATTTCAAAGATGTAATCTGAAAAAATGTGAAATGTCTCATTAATAATAATGGTAATGTTCCGTATCAATTAATAATGTGGAGATGATAATGTGCTAAATAAAACATTTATTAAAATTAATTTCACCTGTTTCTTCTCACTTTATAAAAAGTGGGGCTACTAGAAAATTTTAAATGTGTGGCTTGCATTTGTGGCTCATCTTATATTTCCAGTGGACAGCGCTGTTCTAGATTATTCATTTGCCCTGTCATGTGTTCCCTCAACAGGGTTCTTTTCTGTTTCTTCACCCGGATTGTGAACTTTGCAGATGGTGGGAATTTAGCAGAGTGATCTCTCCAAGAGCAGATCTGATCATGTCCACACTGTTTCAACACCAGCTCTGTCTTCCTTTCACATCTTTCAATGATTTCTGTTGACTTTAGGATAAAGCAAAACTCTTCAATGTGGCTGCAAGGCCCTGTGGGGTCTGGCCCCCACCCGCCTTTGTGTACCCCCTGTGCCCCGACCACCCTGGGCTCTTTCCTCCTTGCTCCTGCCACAGGGCCTTTGCACATGCCACTCTCTCTGCTGGTGATGCCCTTTCTTTCCTTCATCACTGGTCCCTTCTATTCATCCTTTGGATCTGCGCTCAAACAGATTAGCCTGACTCTAATCAAGGCTCAGGACCACAGAGAGCTCCCGCACACCTCAAAATAGGCAAACTCCGCAATGCATCTTCTTGGGCTAATTTGTATGTGCCCTGAGAATCCCTGGCCCTGTGGACCATCCAGGTAACACCCCTGCAACATGCTCCCCACACTAGCTGGAGGAAGACACCTGAACTGGGGAATTCTATATCTGGGTCTCAAGTGTCTTTGAAACGAAATTTTGGTCCAAGAATAACACTGGTAACAAGATGCCTCATGTCAATTTTATGGGCTGCAAATACCTTCCAGTTAGACCATGCGGTAAGTTAAAGGCTTGAGCAGACCCCGAGAAGCTGCCAAAATGTTTCTCAGTTGCTCTTCTAAAAATGTCTTTGTCCTTGACTGTGGGTTGGCCACCCCTGGCCAGGGGGCAGAGGGAGCAGAGCCAGCAGTTTCCAGCTAGGACGTGACTGGGGCCAAACAATCGCTGTTGTCCAACACTGGGACATCTGAGCCACTGTGGGGATGGGAGCTTCTTTCAGGCCCATCCAGCGTGCCAGCTTTTGTTAGAATTGATGCCAGATTTCACGTGGAGACAAAGGAAACTTTTCCCCTGAGGCCCAAGGGAAGACAGATGAGCTGCTTTCCTATCTGTAAATGAAAGCAGGCTGAGAGGACATCACCCCAAATCAAGTCACGCGGCGGCACTGGGCCACCACAGCGCTCTGTGTCTCTCTTTTCACACTCCCTAATTGTTAAAAACGTTTAATCGAAGCATACCATATACATAAAAGTGTACAAATCAGATACATACAGTTCACCGAATTTTCATCAAGTGCACATACCCATGTAACCAGCACCCACGTGGAAGACCAGCACCTTCCCAGTTCCCCAAATGCCCTCCTTGGGTCCCGTCCCAGTTCTAATGTACACCCACCGCAACCACCATCCTTGCCTCCTGACTCTGCGGGGACGCATGCTGGCTTCTGACCTCCACATAAAAAGAATCAGACGGGGGCTTCCCTGGTGGCGCAGTGGTTGAGAGTCCGCCTGCCGATGCAGGGGACGTGGGTTCGTGCCCCGGTTCAGGAGGATCCCTACATGCCACGGAGCGGCTGGGCCCGTGAGCCGTGGCCGCTGAGCCTGCGCGTCCGGAGCCTGTGCTCCGCAACGGGAGAGGCCACAATAGTGAGAGGCCCGCGTACCGCAAAAAAAAAAAACAAAGAATCAGACGGCACGTGCCCCGGCCTGGCCCACTCAACATCATGTCTGTGAGTCTTCCATGCTGTGTGCAGCAGATGTTTGTCGACCTCACATACAGCACCTCACACAGAAACCCCATTTGTCCTGTTCACCTGTTGATGATCTTTGGATGACCCCCAAGCTTGGGGCTATTTCAAGGAGTCCTGCTCTGCATGTTCCAGTACGTGACTTTTGGTGAGCATCCGTGAACGTTTATAGAATGACTGGATCACGGGGTAAGTGTATGTTGAACATTTGAAGAAATGCCCAACTGTTCTCCAAACTGACTGCACCGTGGTCCATTCCCACCTGCACTGCAGGAGAGTTCCAGTTGCTCCACATTCCTGCCAACACTTGGTATGGCTGGTCCTTTTCATCTGGACCAGCCTTCCGGGTGTGTACCGATGGGTATGAACACTCAGTATCCCTAATACAAACAAGCCCAAGGACTCGGAAAGTTTGGGGAAGGGTGAGACCACTTCCTTTGTGTGCGTTTGGGGGGGGGCAGTTAGAAAGACGCATAGGACAGTTTTTCTCGTGTGTTTGTTTTTAATTCTTAGTTTATTTGACCAGGTCATATATAGCTCAGACCTGGACAAGTATATAAAGGATATGTTGAATAAGACGTGTCTCTGAGGAAAGCAGAAGGACAAGCTCCCCTGCTCTGTCCCATGCCCGGGCTCCCAGACCCAGGCGGTGGCTGTCTCCCTGGGGAGACCACCCTGGTGGGTCAGGGGAGCTCCCGGCAGGGCATCCTGATGGGAGCATGGGAGCCGTTCCAAGCCCGGGGAGGGCAGGCTCATTCTCAGCTCATAAACTTGCTCCCTGGCACTTACAGTCAGCGTTGGATCCTTCACAGGAGTCCTCCTGACCGCTCACCAGGTTCCCCATTTTGCAGAATTGTTTACGGTCTGTGCCACTTACTATTACTTTATGCATTTTATTTAGTTAGTTATTTACACAGGCATATAGTTTTACCAACTTCATCTGGAACCAGGTGATGAAAACAAAATAGGCACGAGCTCATGGGCCGAAGGATCTTGGCAGCCGCAGGGGCCTCAGGGCCTCTGAGCTGACAGGCAGCCCTGCTTTGGTCGGCTTCTTTGGGGTCCTCTCTCTGGCCAGTGGAGTGGAGAGCTGGGATTTGAGTGCCTGATCAAGAGGCAGGCTGGAAGTGGGGCTAATGGCCTGGACTTTGGAGGTGAAGTGCATGGACTCAAAGCCTCTCCCTACTACCTAACTCTCTGTGCCTCAGTTTCCACAGCTGCCAAATGGAACCGCCATGATGATTACACAAAGTGATTTATGGGAAGTGCATAGAGCAAAGTCTGGCATTCAGCAAGGGCCCTATAAGAGTTAGCTGCTATTATTAACAGCGTGGATGACAGGGCTAATGATATCATAGCTCTTAGGTGGCAACCCTCCCTGTTTGCCAGAGACCAAGGACACTGGACTTTCAGTGCTAAGCCCGGGAAAGTCCCAGCAAACTGGGGCAAGTCAGTCACCCTACAGAGCCTTGTCATTGGATGAACCAGCTGGGACCCTTCTCTTTATTTCAACAGAAAGTCCAAATGAGGAAATAAATATTGATTAGGCATTCGTTCATTCAATAAACATTTAGTAACTGCTGTCCTGTGTCAGGCACTGTTCAAGGACCTGGGAACACAGGATAGAATAAAGCAATGTCCCAGCTGCCCTCATGCAGTTGACATTCTAGTGGACAAGGTAGGTAATGAGCAAACAAACAAATAAATATTATAACATCAGGTAATAGACAGCCGACACACAAAGCTAAACACGGTGAAGGAAGAAAGCACGATGGGCGCTAGCTAAATAAGGTTAAAGAAAGACCCTTTAAGGAGATGATATTTGAGCAGAAAAACAAAGTCAGAGAGCAAGCCATGAGACTATCCAAGCAAAAGGCACAGCAGGTGCAAAGGCCCTGAGGTAGGGATGTGCTATCACTGAAATGCTTTGAGAAGGCAAGAGTTTGGTTGGTTTCATTTCAACCAACCTTAACCATCATTTGGAAGCCAATGCCAGGTGTTGTAGGGATAAGCAACATCAGTCCCATCTCTGGGAAGTTAGAGGCAGTGCTCAGGAAAGCGTACCTGAGAAACAGAGTGTGACATCATGAAAAGGACACTGCTCAGAGAGGAGGGGAGACTAGAGCCTCCTCGTGGATGCTGGGTGACCATGGTCAAGTCATTTACCTCTCTGGACTTCCCTTTTCTCAGGCTCAACATAGGGAATCAGAGAAAAAGTCCTCACTCTGAATAGGCCATGAGACCTGATTTTAGGATGCCACTTCAGAGGACACAGCAGGAGAGACTGTAGTTTCCTAAGAATGTTTGTCCCTGGCAGTCACTGAAGCTGGGGCAGGGCTGTGGATCTGTGTTCATGGCCCAGCTCAAAGGCTCCAAGCTTTCTCAAGTGGGCCCAAGGGTGGCTATGCCCATTTGAAAAATTGGATAATTGAGGCTCAGAAGGGGAAAGTAGTTTTCTTACTACCAAGATGCTTCTATTTGTTGGGGTCTCCTGGGCAGAGTTGAATAAATTGCAAGTTGGTTCCAAAAATCTCCTGAGAAAACCTGTAAACAAATATCCCATGGGCTTGATGCTCAGGTTCTAGATCCAGCACTTGCTGGTTCATCCAAAGCTGCTTTTTTTGTGAAAATTCATAGCTCTGCCTGTGTGTGAAGTGGGTAAGAAGTCTAATTTCCTGGCTTGGTTTTCACAATGGAATAGGAGCCCTGCCCCTAGTCAGTTTGGTTTTCAGACAAACGGATCTGTTGTCTATCATTGCATGGCCTATTCCTGGCTCTCCTTAGGGAGGTGAAGTGGGGCTGGCCGAGTCAATGATGTGCCCCATGATTCAAGGAGGGAGAGGCTGCCCCACCTACAGACCTTTTCCAGGGCAGAGCCTGTTTTGTACCATACACCTTTCACCTCATGCGTTCAGCTGATTGGACAGAGGTGACAACTCAGTGTCAGTGGCCAAGACATTAGCTGGTTGGCAGCCAATGAGGAAGCTGAGCATGAAGATTCTGCCCAAATAGGACAAATGAGACTAAAACGATTTTCCCTCTGGGGAATTTGAATTGGGAATGTGGAGAGGACCTGGTGACTGGTGACAGGAACAAAAAGGCACAAGGTTGAGAGAAGATGTGGGCAGTAGGGGCGCTAGAGAGCCATGAGCAAGACAAAGCTATGACCAAGATCACCTGAATAGAAGTCCAGGTTGTCTGAATGATAGAGAGAGGACACACAAGAAGACCCAGAGAGAAAAGTTGAAACAAAGGGAGTAGTTGAGTCCTGCCAGTGGGTGTGCCCTGGAGGGAAGAGCCTCAGGTCCTGCAGCTGGGGTCTTTGTACCTTCTTGGGAATTAGGGCTTTCCAGTTCCCATCTCCAAGAGGACCCAGTACCCCATGGTTGCTGCACATAGCTGTGTAAGGTGTACAGTGAATGTCTTGGGAAGGGGAGTGCCGTACATAAGTGGCAGCACCTCCTGCAGTTGTTGTGCAGTGTACAACATCTACAACTCTACGTGACAGCCTTGACCAGAGCTCACATTCTGGGCATGAGACAACCAAATATCCATTGTAAGTTTATTTATTCATTCATTCAACACATCATTTTTAGGCATGTTTTAACTGCCTGGCACTGTTTAGGGCACTGAAGTAAGAGACACGATCCTGGGTCTCATGAGGAGAAGAGACAGAAAATAAACAAGTAAACAAGATAATTTCAGAGTGACAACTGCTATGAAGACAAAATGAAGTAAAATAATATGATGGAGAATGACTTGAAGGTGAGAAGGGCTGCATTAATTATGTGGTCAGGGAGGGCCTCTCTAAGGAGGGGACATTTGGGCACAGATTTAAGAATAAGTAGGAACCTAGCAATTGAAGAACTGAGGAAGGGGTGTTCTGTGTGGAGGAACAGCAGGTGCAAAGGCCCTGAGGCAGGAATTGCCCCAGACAGGGCCTGATCATATACGGCCTTGTAGGATTTACTCTAATTGTGATGAAAAGCATTTAGAAGGCATTAAGCATTTATTGTAGGCTTGCAATGGTCATTACTTGAGAAAGCCAGTGTGGGTCCCTTTTCTTTGCAACTAAAATAGCTGAAGTAGCATGGTTTGCTGGAGTATTAATATCATTCCTCCACTCCTCAGAAAGGATCCATTTTCAGATCAAATGAGGTCACAAGGAGTCTTCACACATGCACCATGTCAGATTAGCTCCTTGAAGAATTACCTTCACCATACTGGCTTTCATCCAAGATTATTTCAAGAAACCATCATAGGAATTCTATATTTGCATTTGCTCTAAAATGGTTGTAAAGAGCATTGTAACTTGATATCCTTTATATGAAGCCCAATATAAGAAATTTATTTCAGAACTTGGTATCAGAAGCAAACTAAAAATTTGCTGTTTACCTTCTTTCTATAATGAGAGAGATGAGACTTCCTGTGTTTCCCTTTTTGACCTGGACACCAGGAAGCTCAGGGCTGAATCATATGCTTGATCACATAGAAACTGCTAAACCTTGTAGTTGGCATAGTCACTCCCTCTTTCAGTGGACCTAACTTGCTGTTTCTGTTATACTAATCTTTAAAATTTTATTTTTTGAATGATATCCTTTGCTGTAAGCTGTCTCATTCTTTTCTGGAGAGAAGTGGGGAGAGACGTAAATAAAGGCTTTATTCAACCAAGGTGTAAGCATATGCAAAGTCTGGTTGACCTAGTTCCCCAAGTCGTAAGACTTGTAAGTTCAAGCATACCCACCTAGAGGGGGGGCTAGGGAGGGTGGGGGAGAGAGGCAAGAGGGAGGAGATATGGGGATATATATATATATGTATAGCTGATTCACTTTGTTATGCAGTAGAAACTAACACACCACTGTAAAGCAATTATACTCCAATAAAGATGTTCAAAAAAAGCAAGCATACCTAAAGAAAAACAAACACGAATTTCATTTCTTACAATTAGCTTTGGGGTTAGAAATGAAAACAAATATATCTCCTGGAACAGCTCGTAATTCACCCATGCCCTGACATTTGCTGCTGTCTGTGAGCTGATACAAGCCCACTTTATTCCTAACACCACCCCCCTGCGTGGCGTCTGTGTCCCAGCAGTGTGACATGACCCTTCTAAAAGAGAACGGTGGACCCAGCAAGCAGAACAGAAACCTTTTTCAATTAAAAAGTCACTCGTGCTCAGGCTGACAGCTCACCCGAGCTACCTCTGACAGCCTGGTAACCCGTAATTTTTCCACTTTGCAAGGACGATTATGTACCTTCAAATGGCAGCGTAATTAACCAGGTCTATTACAGGCTCCCACATTCGTATAGTTTTGCTGGGATGTTTCTCCAGAGCTGGGGCCAGCGGAGACCCGTCACTGTGCCTGCTAATGAGCCCTTGCCTGTCGGGCACCACTCACCAAGGAGGTGAGGCCATGGGTGGCATTTCCTCTGGCACAGGGACCCCCACCAGGCTGCCCCTCTCCTGCAACATCTCAGTTCTCACCCACGGGGAAGAAAATAGCACAGCAATTCCATTCGTAGTCCCAAGGCGGCTATCTTTTATCCTACGAATGCTCCCCGCCTCCTCCAAATTAAGCACGCAATTAGGACGGAGGAATAGACCAGCAAGCAAACCATTGACGCTTATGAGTTCAAACAGGCCAGTGGTTCTCAGAATGTGGTCCCCAGCCCAGCATCATCTCTTGGGAACTTGATAGAAATGCAGCTTCTCTAGCCCCACCCCAGACCTGCTGAGTCAGAAAATCAGGCTTGGCCTGGCGATCTGTGTTTTCACAGGCCCTCTAAGGGATTCTGATGTACGGTCAAGTTTAAGCATCACCGGAATGGAGCATAGCATCATTGGTTTGTTAATTTTGGAAGGTTCAAGACCTGTTAATCTAACCCATGCACAGAGCCGAAATGAGGATTCAGGAGGTACAGAAAAGATTGAGCCTTAATTCTGGTCTTCAGCTTGCTTTATCCCATCACTTCTCTCTGCATTTGTTAAGAGAAGGAAAAGGCAGGGGAGGCAGGAGAAGGATTTGAAGGGATGAGGGGGGAAAGGATGTCGAAGAATATGCAGCCATGTTTTAAAACCTCCTCAGACAATAAACAGAAGACAAATGAATAAACAAAAGAAGTACTGATGATAGCAACTGCTATGAGGAAAGGAAAAAAGGAGGGGAAAGACCACATTTCACCAAGCAGGGTTCTCATCCAGGGTGATCATGCCCCCAGGGGACACTTGGTTACTCTGGTCTCCTTTCTGTTCTGATTTATGTCTTTTGAAGGTCACTTTAGTGGTTGGAAGGAGAATAAATGGATTGTGGGAGCAAGGGAGGAAGTGGGGAGATTAAGGGGAGGCTGTCACTGCCACCCCGGTGAGCAGTGTTGATGGCTTTCAGGAGAGGGCTAGGAGTGAATGCTTCTATTTGTTGGGGTCTCCTGGGCAGAGAAGAATAACTTGCAAGTTCATTTCCAAATCCCCTGGGCTTATGCTGAGGTTCTAAATCTAGCACTTGCCAGTTCATCCAAAGCTGCTCTTTGGTGAAAAATCATAGCTTTGTCTGTGTGTGACATAGATGGGTAAGAAACCCGATTTCCTCGTCGGGTTTTCACGATGGAATAGGAGCCCTGTCCCTTGTACACCTGCTACTCTGGTAGTAGCAGGAAAGATGGAGAAGGGAGATGTGTGACAGAAAACTTTCCAGGTTTCCTGATGTGAGGGGTGAGGGAGAGAGTCCCAGATGACTCCTGAGAGCAGCAGGGGTGGACATGAACCTATAAGGCAGCCCATATGCCAGGGACTGATGTCTGGGGCAACAGATGAGGGGGACAAGATGAAGGAAACCTAAGAGTAGATCCCCTGGAAGAGAAGTCACCAGGATGTCCACAGCTCCTGATAGCTCACTCACTCCCTGAGGACTAGGAAACTCAGCTGTCCCCACTGGAGCCTGGCATTCATTACCGAGGTTACAGACAGACCCCTCCCCCCAGGGAGACCTAGGTCCCCTTCACACGCCAGGGAGGGTGTTGAGAGCACCCCTGAGTTTCACCAACATCCGACACAGACTGGAGAGCCAGCATGGCTGTCTGGCGCCTGCAGAGACCAGGGATGAAATCCAACCATCATCCGTCATCTGTAATATGTGGAGATTAGGAAGCCAGTGAGGGCTGCGCGTGTTTTCACATTCATCCTGCAGCACGACGAGGCCCCCCTCTGGAGCCAACAATGGCGCCAGGAGAGCTTTCACAAAAAGATGTGAGTGAGCGAAATTTTCCATTCCTTTCATTGCCCTAAAATCGTACGTACAGGCTCTGGTCCACATTTGAACTTTCCAGAATAAGGTGATTATTGTTTTTCTTGGTTACCTGCTGCTCGGTCTCTGGGCTGGGCTTTTTTGGAATTTTTGTAGAAGAATTTGTAAGCACGTGTGACAATTCTGGTTTGTGGTGACAACGGATGTGCTCAGGAGAGAAAGTTCCATGCCAGGGGGTCCTCCTTAGCCCAAGCTGGATATGTTTCAGAATCAAACCAAAAGCATCTCCCACAGACCATCCAGCAGGCTGCCATTTATCCTCTGGGTCAAGTCAAGCCTGTGCAACTTTCATGTTATCATTCTCATGCCTTGGAGCCCAGAGAGGGTAAAGGGATTGTCTGAAGTCACACAGCAAAACAATCTACATACCTTCCTAATTCTTGTTTTCTGCACTAAGGAGGGAGGAATCCTTCTGCTCCAAGGAAGACATTAGTCAATTGTATTTTATATAAGTGTCTGTAATAATGGGAACAGTTCAAAAATGGAATGAATTGCTTTTTGATTCTCTGAGCACTTCCTTGAGAGAGAGCAAGGGTGTCACGGAGGGCAATCAGTGGTGTGCTAAAGCTGGCTCCCACAGCTTGGTGAAGGCCATCCTGTGCCTCTCCCAATGCCACATGTGGTGACATCTCATGGGTACCTTAAGATCAGTCACACGGTGAGAGCATTTACACCATGGAAACTGGTAAATGCTACAAACCAAAGCTTTTCTTTTTTTTTTTCAATAGAGTCAGTTGTTCAGCTAAATTTTACAAGCACACTCCTAGGACTAACTCATTCATTCATTCATCCATTTATTCATTCATCCCACAAACCCTGATCAGGCATCTACTGTACGCTTGATACTGGGTGAGATGTTGGGTCTCAAAGAAATGAAGGAGAGTCTGCTTTTTAAAGAGATGCACATGGGAGGGTGGAAGGGAGACGCAAGAGGGAGGAGATATGGGGACATATGTAGCTGATTCACTTTGTTATAAAGCAGAAACTAATGCACCATTGTAAAGCAATTATACTCCAATAAAGACATTAAAAAATAAGTAAATAAATAAAGAGATGCACAGTATGGAAAAGGGTGTGGGGGTAAATACCCGCCCCCCCACCTTCATTCAGGAGGCTCCTTATTTATTTGTTTGTTTGTTTATCTAGGCAATGCCTAATGCTTGCAGGGTCTTAGTTTCCCGACCAGGGATTGAACCTGGGCAGTGACAGCGCCAAGTCCTAACCACTGGATCGCCAGGGAATTCCCCCCTTAATTATTTGTAAACAACAACCAAAAAAGTAGAACTGACAAGAGTTCCATTGTACTGCCCCAGCTATAGAGAGCCACCCAGCTCACCAAATGGATGTTTTCCCCCCTTCTCCTCTTGTATCTTACTATCAGAAGAAAGAAAACGCACAGAGTGAGCCCTCAGCTAGGGCACCGGGTAATGATGGAGGGCACACTGACCCGGGGGTAATGTCGTGATCTGAGTGTAGCAATATTCAGCGAGCACTGATTCTGTGCCAGCACTGTACTAAGTGCTCTGCGTGCACTATTATCTCACGTGCCCCCGACCACAGCGTGTAAGGTCAATGGAGAAGTGTATGATCGTAGTACAAGCTGCTCCCCCCTCCAGTTCCCCCACCGCACACCCTCACCCCACCCCTCCGTGGAAGAACAATACCTTCCCACGCCGGTGAACTTAGGTGCGGCCATGTGACACATTTCAGCCAAAGAAATGTGATTATCGGGGATGTGTTTCACTTCCAGATGAAAGCCGGGCTCTGTCTCATCATCTGTTCCCTCTTTCAGGAGGCTGGTAATGTTTCAGATTGAAGCTCCATCAGCCTGGTCCTGAATTGAGGGTGAAATGGAGCGAAACTCTCTGCCTCCCCGGAAGGACGCGGGTTAAAAGGGAGAAATAATCCTTTGTTATAAGCAACTGAGATTTTTAGGGTCATTTGCTACTGCAGCATAACCTAGCATATCCTGAGCGATACAAGGGAGGTAATAATTCCTTTCCCCACAATATACGTGAAGAGACTGATACCCAGAGAGGTTCAGTTCTATTCCCACGCTCACACGGCTAGCAAAGAATAGTACTAGAACTTGAACCCAAGGAGGCTGATGCCAGAATTTGTGCTGTAAATTGCACCGTGGAACAGTGGGAAAGGAGTCAGCTGATTTTTCCTTCTAATCCTGATTGACACTTTGGGTCCTAGCAAGAACCTAAAACTCATTGCCCTGAGTCTCTTTCCAATCCACTATTCCTAAAACCCATGTTTATTTTAAAAGGAATCTATTCCATATGTTTCTGACCCTCCGTGACTTAAGCCACTCTAACTGCATTTGGACAGAGTTTGATATTTGGAGAAACTTCTGGGTCATCTTTCTTTTTTCTTCAGTAAGAGAAAGTCAGATGTCGCCTAGAGGCAAAGTGGTCCAAGCAGGCTCCTGAGGGTGAGACAGACAGGAGGTTTTCTCCACTCACTTCACCATCCACTGCAGCTTCGGAAATGAGGGGAGAAAAAAAGAGTATTTTCAGACAAATTCTAAGGAAGCCAGAGTTATAGTAGACACTAAAGGATCACACATATTCTGCAGGGGCATGGGGAAAATGTACATTTGCCTGGAGCTGAATCCTTGCTTGTTGATCCCATGAAGGATGTGAGATCTTTATCCCTGACTGTCTTTTTTTTTGGCGGTACGCGGGCCTCAACTGCTGTGGCCTCTCCCGTTGCGGAGCACAGGCTCCGGACGCGCAGGCTCAGCGGCCGTGGCTCACGGGCCCAGCCGCTCCGCGTCACGTGGGATCTTCCCGGACCGGGGCACGAACCCGCGTCCCCTGCATCAGCAGGCGGACTCTCAACCACTGCGCCCCCAGGGAAGCCCCTCCCTGACTGTCTTTTAAAAAAACAAATGGAGGGTGGGAGAGGATGAGGATCAGATGAGGGCGTCCTGAGTTGAACAGCGGCCCCTCAAAAGGTGTGTCAGCATCCACACCCCTGGAGCCTGTGAATACGACCTTATTTGGAAAAAGGGTCTCTGCAGATGTAATTAATTTAAGGATCTTGGGATGAGATCAGGCTGGATTATCCAGGTCGACCCTAAATCCAGTGACAATTGTTCTTATAAGAGAAAGGCCTGGGGAGATTTGAGAGAGAGAAGAGAAGACCCTGTAAAGATGGAGGTGGAGCCTGGAGTGATGTGGCCACAAGCCAAGGAACAGCAGGGACCACCATAGCTGGATTCTCCACTAGAGCCTTCGCCAGCAGTAAGCCCCTGCTGACACCTCGATTTGGGCCCAGAGATACTGATTTTGGACTTCTGGCTTCCAGGACGGTAAGAGAATAAACTTTTGTTGTTTTCAGCCACCAAGTTTGTGGCAATCCACTATGGAAGCCCTAGGGCAGTAATACACAGGGCCTCTTTACATTCTTAAAACGGACTGAGGATTCCCGAAGAGCTTTTGTTTTCTACATGCACTGTGTCTGTTGATACTCACTGTACTAAGAATTAAAATTGAGAAATTAAAAAAAAACCTATGTATTAATTCATGTAAAAATAACAATAACCTATCTATTGCGTGTTGACACAAATGATACTTTTTTTTCAGAACAAATAAGTTTTTCCAGAACAAAAACTGCAGTGAGAAGGGTGGCATTGTTTTACATTTTGCAAAGTTCTTTAATATCTTTCATTTCTTTCTACCCAAAGAAAATCTAAATTTCTTGAATCCAAAGAAAGCTGGATTCTTACCTCTTCTTCTGCATCTAATCTCTTGCGATACGTTGTTTTGGTTGAAATACGTGAAGAAGATCCTGCCACACAGATAGGTTGTTGGAAGGAGAAAGCAGCCTTCTTAGATAATCGCGCATGTGTTGTGCAGCCTCTGGAAGGCTCCACTGCACACTCATAAGAGAATGAGTGCAACACAGGCAATTCTCTTAGCGCTATCACAAAAATGGTATTGATGTCATGGACCCCAGAAAAGAGTTCCCTCAAGGGTTCCCTGGACCATACTTTGAGAATCAATGCCATAGAGGCAGGAAGTAAAGGGATAGAGAAGAAACCAAGATTCTCCTACATGAGCTGTGGGTAAACAAAGGGAAGGAAATGGTGCTGAACTGAAGTCACAGCCCTCCTCACCCTCCTGCCACGGAAGAGTGAAGGGCAGGCACGGAGCCCCAGCCAACGGGGAGGGTGTTTTTCCTCCAGCAGTTCTGGTGGAGAAAGTCCTCGGTCTTTGTTTTGGCACCAAGACTAATGAGCTATGCAAGCTTCTGTTACACATGGCAGGGCAGCCGAGGGTTCTGAGCCCAGCTGAGACCTGTATCCCAGGTCAACATGGCGGCCTGGAGTTCCCTCCAAGACAAAGCAGGGTGACAACACCTGCCCCCTCCTCCACAGGATTTGCAAGAGGGCCGCTGAGATACACAGGTGAAAGCACATTCGAAAAACATGAACATTTCCCCGCATAGACGAGGCTCCCATTTTCAATCTGCAGTAAGTGGCATCAGGTTTCCTGGTTGGTTTTGGTGTTGGTTATTTTGCTTCTCTGGACAAATCACCAAGCCATTCTACCTTGGTTTCCTTATCCATAAAATAAGGCTGGTGACAAATCGTCCTTTCTCCTTCCTCTTGCAACAATCCAATGAGATAAAATATGTTGAAGTGTTTTGAGGAAGTGAAGACAACAGAGAAATAAAAAACCCCTCCTTCCCTTCTTTCCAGAAACACGTGTGGAGCCCCTAGCACATAGGTGCAGTGATACTGAGTGAGTACCAGGTGCAGAGTTGAAATGTATGCAAATGACATGAAAATAGGCACCTCCCACAAACCCAGTTCTTCCACCTGGGAGTCCTGGCTTTCACCCAGCTGTCTGAGGCAAATTAGCAGAAGCACCACAATGACGTGCTCAGCCAGAACAATCCTACCCATCCCAGCGACACAAGGTTATGCTCCCTTGTAGTTCTGTTGCATGGGTGTGGTCAACCCTATTTGTGACATGGGATTCATGTTGGAAAAGCGAGAATCAAGTTGTGACAAGATAAGGACATTAGCCTCAGCTCTGGGGACTGGTCTCTCTGACAAAGCTTGGGGCGGTAAGGGGAAGAGGGAAGAGGGAAATATGGCCAAGCCGGCTTGCCTCTCCGTCCTCACATCCAGAATTATCCTGCTCGGAATCCTGTCTCTGCTAAAACCTGTCTCAGGCTCCAAACCTTTAACGGCAGCAGCATTAAAGAAGAGAGGAGAGGGGATCTCCAGTTTTCCCACATGGTTGGCTTTCCAGATCTCAGGTTGACCTAGATCTGCCTATTCAGCACCTCAGCAAACCCTCTCCCAACTTCAAACCTTCCAATGACCTTCCATCAAATTAGCATGTGGAAGAATCCAACTCAAGCCCTAGTGGAACTGGTCTTGTGGGATCAGCGTATTGATTACAAGGAAATCTGACTATCTGGGGAGGGGGGGCGGTGGGGAAGCTGGCCCTAATGAAAAGGTTCTTTAGTAAAAGAAAAAAGAAAAGAAAGAAGGGAAAGGACCCAGAAAATGCCCAGAGGTCAATCCACCCATGAATCAGAGATCGTCCAGAGTGAAGACCCAACAGTTTTAGGAAAGAATTATAATCCTTTCAGGATCTTTGACTGTGTTCCAGGCACTGTTCTAAATCCTGTACGTGTCATACCTAATCTAGTCCCTGAGCACAGAATTTCCACTGCTGCATTAACAAGGATGTGATCACAGCGGGGCAAGGAGCAGACCAGGGTAGAATTCCCAAAATAAAGAAATTCAAATCATTACAGAAAACAGTACACATGAGACCAAAGATGCAGAGAACTGATAAAATGGAAGAGCCTAAAAGCACAGACTAAGATTCAGGAAGAAATTTACAGAGATAAGAACGGGAGAAAGGATGAAAGTTCTTCAAACTCCCAAGTAGAAAAGACAGATTTCTCTCAAAGATGTCTAAAGCAGGATATTTCTGGGGACCCTCCTGCTGCAATGACCAAATCAGAAGTCAATCTCCAAAAACATTAAAGAAAAAAAAAAAACAAAGAAAGTGATGATAGCTAAGAAAGTGGTCTGCCTTGCATTATTCAAATGTGACTGCATTAGAAGGATATTCTTACCCTAGCAGACTTTCGCAAAATTTACCACCTAAGTACCATTTCGTGAGACATCAGTGGAGAAGACATTGTCAAGAACTCCAAGGACTAAAGAAAGGGGAAAAGAATTTTTAAAACTCTTGCTGTGCTAGAAAAGTATGTATGAAGACCAGAGTAGTTTAGACAGAATAATGTAAACTGGGATGGAGCATTTTGGGGTTAAGATGGTTGATGGAACATATACGTCTAACTTTGTTCCCTCCCAAAACCTCACTAAAACTACTAGAAAGGCAGTTTGTTGGTTTTGGTTTTTTAGAATCTTAAACCTTCAAGGAGGGGAGGAGGTAACAGCAAGAACATTTTGGAAGTCGAGAGGTGGATGGATGAGTCATAACTGACTTAGACTCAAAAAAAGCCAAATCCTAAACCAACAATGGGAAAAGCTGAGAACAAAAAAGAGCCTACTTCTTATGGGTGATGTTAAAATGCAGGTATTTGCCATTTAAACATACTATTTTTGAAAACAGAAAGTTCACAAGTAAAAATCATTCTAAGAATGTGAGACTGAAGAAGCCAACAAAGAGAAAACAAAATCAATTAATCAACAAGAAAAGAAAAACCATTATAACAATAAATGTAAATAGTCCAGATTCATTCATTAAAAGCGTAGGGTTTGAAACAGGTTGTTCACAAGAGACACAAAGAGCAAATAGAAAGGCAGACTATAATGGCAAATGACTTTCAATCAAATTCATATAAAAGAAAAGGGATTAATACTCAATAATGTAATGTATAAAGCAAAATATTTATCAAAATAAAAATTGGTTATTATTAAAGGTTATAGTTTGTAATGAAATCAAGATAAGGATTCATAAACTATCAGCTAAATAATGTTAGTATAAAATGAATAGAATAAAAACTAGTCGTAACACAGGGACAAATTAATAAAAGGGAGTATGTTTAAAGATCTGCAAGTTCATGCATAAATAAAGGAAACAAACAATAAATCAGCTGCACAGAACTTACAGACTTGCCAAACTTATACCATATAAACAAGAATTAGACCCTCTTTTGAGAGTTCATTGTTCTTCTATAAAAATTACCCACAAAGGCTCAATTTGTGCAACAGAAAAAAAAATGTATGTTCAATGCAGCATCATCTATAAAGTAAAAACTTGGAAACCATCTGCATGTCCCATCTGCATGAGAAGAATAGTTTCATAATTCATGTTCTAGCATCATGGTGAAATATTATGGAGCCATATAAGGTCACTTTGAAGACCATGTGGAAACAAGGGAAAATGTTTGCTATGCCAAGTTAAAAATGTATGAATAGTTTTAAAAAGTATGAGTACAAAATGTTACGGACACTATTATTTCATAGTGAGTGAAAGAAAATGTCCCCAAATAAAATTAGTTTTATATAGGGTGATCAGATTATTGTGGCTCTTCTATATTAATATTATCATTATATTGGTTTTCAATTAAAAATAGATACAACAAGATAGGTCAAAATAAGACAAAAATCCAGGGCAAAGAAAATAGGACTTTCTTACCAGATCTTGTATTCTGTCAGTAGGTTTTTGAATGTTTTATAAAATCCCTGGGGGTGGATAAGGCTTTGGCACAAGGGATAATCTGAATGTTTTTATCTCTTGGATAGGGTCAAAAGTTGCTGATAAATACTCCTTTGGGACAGAAATTAAATGATTTAGTAGATCTCAAACGAAGAGGTACAAATAGGAGAGATCCGTTTCCTCCAATCCAGGGACCCAAGTAGCTTGGGGATCCTTCCAAGCTAATATTCTCAGGCTGCTCCTGTGTATCCCGCTGTGTGTGTGTGTGTGTGTGTGTGTGTGTGTGTGTGTGTGTGCGCGCGCGTGGGCCCAGACAGGAAAGCATCTCTGTTTCTTTGCATCCTCTGCCCCTGATTGAGGTCTGTTGTTCAATCCCCGCCTAAGCAGCTCATTTTGTGTTCCACTTGGCGGACGCGAGTTTGATGCACACAGAGAAGGTTCCCTGGAACTGTTGACCCATTGGGAAGAGATTACAACTTTCCAGTGAAGACAATGAGAAATGTTATTTCTGGAAAAGGGGGCCTGTGAATATTTTGACATTTTCTTACAAGGTTATATTCTCCACAGACAGTAAAGAGGTGAAGGGGTAAGAGAAAGAAAAGAAACAGATGTTTGGCACCCACCGTTTTTTGGAACAATGTTTAAAACCCTTTCTCTATTCTTGTGAAAAATTTGGGAGTCTGACAAATCTTCAACCTTTTTGAAGGTGGACTCAGTTTTTTGCAAACAGCCTAAAGTAATTCAGAGCTCAGTGTAGTGAGTAAGTGTGGTAATTTATCTTGTTAATGATGTCATTATTAAAGCAGGTATAGCTCTATAAGATTGATTTTCATGTGTAATTTATAGGCTGCCTCGAAAAGGAATTTATAAAGATAATATTAATAGCAGAGCCGTTGCTGGAATAAGCATAGAACGATCCAAGGTCATTCTTTTGAAGGAAAACACTTGTTTGAGTTAAAAGACTTCTTATATTTGTTCAAAAAGTATGGATTTATTATTTTATAGGTTATTTCACCCTTTAAAAACAGAGCTATCGGTTTTTCTCTAATTTTAAAAGCGATACGTGGAAATCATACATTGAAAAATACAGAAGAGCATGAAGAGGAAAATAAGATTCCCACGCTATCCTCCAGAGATATTCATCGTTGAAATGTTGGTGTGTATCACTCCTTTTTTTCACTTACAGACTTTTTATTGGGAGGTAGATCTTAAAATTTAGACAGCCGGGGAAGCGACACTTGCCGCACCTCGATCCATCTATCAGTGGGATGACGTAAAATTCCTCCACGGCCACCTGAGGTGGCCCCAATTGCATGAAGATCCAGAGCCTACATGGTAAGGGATTTAATTAATCTTGAATGGAAGGTTCTAGAAGAATTCAATTAGCACCAAATCATTGGGAGGAAAAATTGGTTATGGGAGGAGTGTCTATACACCAGTGTTGACCCATAGAACTTCCTGCAGTGATGGAAATATTCTACCTCTGTGCCGTCCACTGTGGTAGCCACTTGCCCCCTATGGCTCTTGAGGCCTTGCAGTATGGCCAGTGCAACCGAGGAACTGAATTTTACATTTTATTTAATTTAAATGTAAATAGTCACGTGTAGCTAGTGGTTCCTGTATTCGCACAGCTCAATGCAAATACCCAGGCCTGAGAGAGCAAAGAGGAACGTCGGAAAATTATTAACGTGGGGATTTGTTTTCCTGCTGTAGATGCTTCCCCTTTCAAGTAATTTAACCATGAAAATATGCCTTTAAGTTCCCTTCCAACAGCTTTGACAGAGCAAAAAGATCTTTACTTAGAGCTACTGTTATAGAGGATGCTCATTTGGACTTCATAAACACTGGATTCCCCAAGCTGGACTCATTAGTGCTTAAGAAGTTTAAACCCATTGAGAGAGAGGAAACAAAAGCTTTAAATATTTCTAAAAATGTACACCAGCTTCAGTTCAAACAGACAATTGAAATATCCAAGTGACAAGGATGGTATCCAAAGCTGAATATTGGTGGCGTTAAATTCTTGTTTTGCATGAATCTTTCTGATTTTCCTTATGGAGGTTGCCTTTCATTTCCTTTGAAAGAAGAACAATGCTTAGAGGAAGAACAAAGCCACATCTTTCTTGAACTGGACCTGCTTTTCCGGGTTTCGTGGACGAGTTAATAGGAATTCAAAGCCAGAGGAAATGAGGCTCAGATCCCAAATGTCAACCTAGAACTATGTTCGCCTAAAACATTTCTTTGTGGGTTGAGGGAACGTGGATAGTGGGTGATGGCGCAAAGGGGAAAAGTGAGACCGGTCCCCGGTTCTTTGGCCAGAAGAAATGCCTCAGAAAATGCACAGAGTTTGGTTGAAAGTGGGTACTGAGTATAAGTGCAGCAACTGCTGTTCTTAGAGCCTTTTAACATCCCTTGTTGAATTATCCATGGTTGGTCTCAACAGCCTCACTATCCTCTGAAAATGAAAAAGAATAAGAAGGTCAGAAAAGCCACGTAAAGTAGACAAGAGGGTCACTTGGATTCTAAGCCCGAGAGAAAGTCGAATCCAGGCATATGACTTTTCACTTTCTGTGTGCTCTCCCGGGGACTGAGAGGCAAATGGCGGTATTGATCTGAATCCGTGGTTGGTTACATACAGGAGGGAAGCTGGCGGAAGCTTTCTTTATTTGTGGAGGGGACGGAAATGAACTCGGGATAGCTGGCTGGCCTGGGTTTAGAAGTTGCTGAAGTCGATAGATTTCTGGTGCCACCTCGGAGGACTTTCCACTGGGCGGTGTGTATTCCGCACCAGGCCACGGCACACAAGGTGACAGTCTCTGTTTGCAGGGCAGAGGCCGACGTCTCTAGAGCAGCCTGGGCAAAGCCCCAGGAAGGCAGGGCTTCAGCTCAGGACACAGTTGTTCCGTCCCCAGCCTAGCTCAGAGCAAATCAGGTGACTTCTTCAGGGCCCCAAAACCCACCCTACCCCCTTCAGGTAACTCTCTGGGGTGCTTGATAAGGAGATCCAGAAGATGGAGAGGTTTTTTTTTTTTTTCCCATAGAAGCAGCATCAGCAAGTGCAAATGCTAAAGCATGTACCTCTAAGCCAAGTTTAAAGCATTAACATTAATTAGAGACGGTTTACCCTGTTAACTTGCAAATTTTACACGCTAAGATATTTATGTTAAAGAAATTCCAAATAACAATACCTTACATAATATAAACATATATGAGAAATCTGCAGTCAGGTAATTTAGGATTGCTAAGTTACCCCTGATATCAAGGACCTATACTCCTATCTTGTTTCTCTGCCATTCTTTGCACTGGACTTCCGCCTCAAGATACAAAATGACTGCTTAAGCTCCAGCCATCATATCCTATTCTAGCCAGCAAGAAGGAAAGAAGAAATATCAGAGTGCCCTCTCCTTTGAAAGATACTTCCTGAAAATTACACATAATTCTTCCACTTGAATCTCATTGGCCAGAACTTAATCACTTGGCCACATCTAACTGCAAGGGAGGCTGGGAAATGTAGTTTTTATTTCAGATGGCCATATGCCCAGCTGAAAATCAGGAGTTCTTATATTGGTGGAAGTGATACTTTCTTACTTCCAAGGCTATGTCAAGGATGCACCTTCCACTTGGCTTTCTTTGGATGCTCGCTCTTGGGAACCAGCTGTCATGCTGTAAGGAAGCCCAAGCAGCCATGTGGAGAGGCTACCTAAAAGTGTCCCAGCTCATAGTGCTGGCTGAGGTTCCAGCCAAGAAGCAGCGTCAACTCATAGAGGCATGAGTGCACAAGACTTCAGGTTATTTCAGACCTGGGTCATCAAGTCACTGCCAAACTTTAAGTCCCCCCAAGCTGGAGGCCCAGATGTCATGGAGTAGAGGTAAGCTATCTTCCCTTTAATTCCTTGAACCACTAACTTTAGGGTGGTTTGGTCCTTTTTTTTTTTTTTTTTTTTTTGGCCATAGCAAGCGAGTTGCAGGATCTTAGTTCCCTGACCAGGGATTGAACCCGGGCCACGGCAGTGAAAGCACCAAGTCCTAACCACTAGACCACCAGGGAATTCCCTGGGGTGGTTTGTTATGTAGCAAAAGTAACTGGCACAGGGGGCTACAGAGTTTGGCTATTTTTCTGTAAGTGGCAGATGGAGGGCTAAAATAGGCAAGGAGGCCACTGCAGCCTCTCCCCTAACACCAGGCCCGCTTCCATCCCTCCCTCCAAGGGAGTAGGAGCTGCTGATCTGATCACAAGCACTGACTCAGCTAACAACAAAGCTGATGTTAATTCCTTCTCTGATACCATATCCTATGTGTATAGCAGCCCGAGGGCACGACACCCATGGATAGGAGAGGTGGTTCCCAGGACACGATGCAGACATTCTTGGTTATAAGTCCAAGTAACATCATAAAATTCTTTACTTCTTATCAAGTGATATTGTCAGGGTGTGTCTTACATGCATGTCTCTCTGGCGTAAAGGATGGGCTTACTGATTTAATGCAGGGTGTGGGAGGAAGGGGACAAGACTAGAGGTGGGGACACAAATAAGAGGCTGCTGCTATGCCCAGCTGAGAGGCCGAAGGGTTTCCAAATGGGAGCAGTGTTAGAAAGGAGGTTAGAAAAATATTTTGGAGGTAAAGTTGGAAGAGCTTGGATATAGGCTGGATTGGGGGTGGGGATTAGAGGAGAGTGAAGGGTTTTGGATAATTCTGATATTTCTGGCTTGGGTAGGTAGCTGGTGATGCTATCAACTGAAACTGAAGTTTAGGAAAGTTGATGACTTCGTTCTGGGATATGTTGAGTTATGTCCAGCCAGACAGGTGGAGATGTCTTGTGTGTGTGTGTGTGTGTGTGTGTGTGTGTGTGTGTGTGTGTGTGTGTTTAGGTGGGATGCTTCATCTGGGGAGGGAGGAGGTAAGATGTCTACATGATGGCCTGAATCATATTTGTCATGATTTAATAGAATACATCAAAGGCTTGAGGAAATATAAGTGCCACTTTCAAGGGTGGCTCAGCACATCCCTAGGCTGCTAGCAGAATTAGGGAAGTTAGGAGTTGGGGGGGGAATGGACAAAACAGCTCTTCCTATCCACACCTCCCTATCCACAGCCCCTGGCCAAGTCACTTTGCAGCTTCTCCCCTCAAGAAGTAGAGTCTATTTCCTCTCCCTTTGATTTGAGTTCAGCCATGTGACTTGTTTTGGCCAACGGGACATGGTGGAAGTGATGGTATTAGCCTGCAGGAAGAAGAAAGACCTATGGAACTGAATCACGTCATCCCAACTGAAGCCAAATTCAACCAGCCACCCCCCAGCGGATGTATCAGCTGCCCACAGATAAGCAGAGGTCAGCTAAACCCAGCCCAAATCAGCAGCAGGGGTCAGCTAAACCCAGCCCAAATCAGCAGCAGGGGTCAGCTAAACCCAGCCCAAGTCAGCAGAAGTGCCCAGTTGACCAACAAAGTCAAGAGTCATAACAAATGACTGTTGTTTCAAACCATGTTTTGGAAAGTGTTGTTACACAGCCTGTGTAACTGATACAACGACTCTAGGAAATAAGTGGGGGGGGGGTGGTTCTGTAACATACAGCTTGTTTACTTGGAAATGTTATACACAAAAAGGATAAGCCAGCTATGTGCACAAGCATTAGTCATCCTTTCCTTGCCACCTTCCTTCATACTCCCAGGACTTTGGTGATATCATCTCTTTCTTGGTACCAGTCTCACCTGGGCACCTCAGAACTGAAAGGACAGAATGGCTGGTGGAGCGTCTCAGCCTCAGCGTCACTGACACTTTGGGCTGGGCGAGTCTTTGTGGTGGGCGTCGTCCTGTGCATTGGAGGGTGTTTGGCAGCATCTCGGCCTCCACCCACTAGATGTCAGTAACATGCCTCCCCCCCCTCCAGTTGTGACAACCAAAAACGTTTCCAGGCATTGACAAATGTCCCCTGGCGAGTAAAAAAGATCACCCCCAGCTGAGAACCACTGGGCTAAAGGATTCCAGAAAAACCATACGACCAGCCCTCATAGAACAAACTGGCAAATGAAGGCCCCCCCAAAATACGCCAATATGGCTGCTACAAGAGCTTCACGCACTCATTCACTCATTCTTGCAATCACTGCATGCCTGCCGTATGCTGGCTGCTGTACCAGGGGCTGGAGATCCCAGGCCCTGTCTGGGGGAGCTCATAATCCAGTGGAACACGACCACTAGACAAGTGCAAGCCCTGAGAAGTCATAAAAGAGGCATTTAATGCAGGTTAGTGGAAGGCATTCAGGGACAACTTCCTGGAGGAGGTGGCTTCTTAGCTGAATGCTAAACACTGAGTCACACTTCTTTCAGATGAAAAGGGGAGTGTTTAGAGCACGTGAGCAGGTTCTGCAGGGAACTGGGTATAACTGGTGTGTGGAGCAGCACCTTCAGGGAAACACGGCTATTGTCCTTCGGAGCTGTGATGATCCAACCACTCCCAGCCACACGTCAGTCACTTCCCACGAATCTGCCACAAGACAGAAAGCAGACTCGGGCATCTAAGTCTCTGCAACAGAGCTGAGCCAGGCCCCGGGGAGGGCTTTGCCCAGCCGGCAGGGTTCAGGCAGAGGACAGAGGAAAACAAGGCTCTACTGTGGGTCCTGCCGTGTGGGAAGGCCCCGCCCAGCTGCTCCTAAGGGCTGGCACAGGGCTGCATCTGAAAGATGTGAAAAGCAACATTGTGGACGGCCAGGCAGGAGGGGCTCTGGGCACCTCACATCCCTGCCTTCGTCCTCCCTTGATCCGAAAGACCCATCATGCTGAGAGTCTGACACCCTTGCACCCCAGCTCCGTCTCCAGGTAGGTAAACAGAAATACCATTCATTCCGCAAATATTGACCAAGAGCCCGTGTACACAAGGCCCTGTATTAGGTGTGGCTGAGAGTATAGTCTCCAGGTTTATTGGGAGGCAGGCTGATAGTACAGAGCATTCAGTAGTAACTTCCAGGAAGTATTTATTGTGCATCTGTTATGTGCCAGGCACTGTATTAGGGATCCGATGTTGAACAGACCCTGAAGTTTCCTGGCATCATGGCGTTCACATTCCAGCACGGGGAACAGACAGTAAACCAGTAAGTCAATAAACAGGATCATTATTAGATAGCAGTAAGTACCTCTCAGGACACAATGAAATACCTCATTATCTCATTAGAAGGATCTGAATGCCAGAGAGTTTCAGTGGGAGGGCCACAGACAGCTTCTCTGATCAGGTGACAGGTGGGCTGCAACCAACAGGATTTATTCATTCATTCAACCAATGTTTACTGGGCACTGCCCAGGTGCCAGGCATTGGAATACATCAATGAATGAAATTGACAAAGACCCCTGTTCTCAGGGAGCTATTATCCTGGGAGTGAGGAGAACTAAGGAAATAAAAATTACTTCATGAAAAAAATATCTTACGTGTTAGAAGGTGATGAAATGCAATGAAACAAGAAAACGTGGGGCAGGAGAAATGGGCCTGCAGTGCCAAGGCTAAGGGCTGGGGTGGAACAGGGTAGGGCAGGGAGGAGCTGGTCAGAGTAAACCCCCTCCGGGTGACATCTGAGCCCAGAGACAAAGGACGGAGCCACATGAGTATCTGGGGAAGTGTGTCCCAAGTGAACCCAGGCGCTCACAGAACTGTGAAGGCAACAGCAAATTGTTTTTAGCAACCAAACTTGGGGATGTTTGTTACGCAGCAGTAGACAACAGGAAAGCTAAAATAAGCTCAGGACCTAGCCTAGAATCTGTCCCACCTCCAACTCCTTCCACTGTGCTGGGCTACGTCAGCTCTCTGTTGCACATGAGCGAACACCTAAAAGTCTCAGGTCAAGTTTCCTTGACTTTTTTCTCTTCCTTCCGATCTGCTGCAGCATCTACTTCCTGAGCCCACGTTCCTGACTGGGTCAGCATCCAGACCTGTCCCACCTCTGGAGTGTCCCACTGGTGGCCATCACCTCTGCCTCCCTGCCCCCCTCATTGCTTCAGTTTCTTCTTTTTCGGACTTTTCACCTGCCCCTTCCAAGGCCCTCAGAGCCTCAACAACACTTCTCCTGTTGGTCACACTTTGTAAACCTTCACTGATCTCACCTCTTTTTCCATTCTCACCGCCCCCCTCGGGACGAGGCTTCCTCATTTCTCCCTGGGTTATTGTAGAAACATCCCTCTGTCTTCAATCCTCGCAGTCTGGCTTTCTCACAGCTGTGAGTGTGTACTCGCTAAGGCACAGGTGTGGATCACCAATGGGATACAAACACCAGTGCATCCCTAAGGCCCCCCCACAAGAGGCCCTTCCTACTGTTCCTGCCCTCATTTCACTTCCCCATAGAGACTGTGGTTTCTCTGAAGACCCAGAGGTCCCCAGGTGGGTCAGCCTCACATTTGCACAAGACAGCCCCTTGCCTAGATTCCCTTCCCCCACTTTGTCTTGGGTGCATGCCTTCTCCTCATCAAACATCACCTCTTCTGGACAGCCTTCTCTGATATCACCAAGAAGCACTAGGATCCCCTAAGCAGAGTTGCCAATGCATCTGCATTATAGTACTGTCCATGTTGATTTGTCCCTGCTCTTTACTTGTGAGTCTATCCCATTAATCAGACTGTGAGCACCCTGAGGACAGAGCTCCTGCCTCATCCATCCGTAGCCTAATGAGCACCCAGCATAGGGTAAAGATTTATCTGAGAGGTCAGCAAACACAGCCCACAGGACAAATCCAGCCTGCCTGTCCCACTGCCTGTTTTGTATGGCCCATGAGCTAAAGATGGATTTTACAGATGAACATTTGCCATGAATCTGATGACAGGGAACATTAATTTTGTACTCCAATTGGACAAAATGTTATCCCTCCCCCCAAAAGAACTCCATTCTTCTCATTCATTGTTATCATAAAACATTGTATTCAATTGTGATGATTATTTTTTTAATTTTATCAATAAAAAATCTGTGGAAATGTGTTCTATCTCTTATTATATAAGAACCTGCATTTTATCCTAGATTGTGCCTCTCAGCTCTCAAAGTCTAAAATATTTATTTGCTGCCCCTTTACTGACAAAAGTTTGCTGACAGTGTTTGTAAGACCTAAATTTTCAAGTGCTTCCTTGACATCTTTGAACCTCACAGAGCCCCAAAGCCCTGCGTGTCCCTGCTCTCAACCAGATACACTCCCCACCCGGCCAGCTGGTCCTCAACGTGATGGATTTCACCCCTGATCAACCTGTGAAACGATTCAAACAAGCCATCATATCCTGCTGTGGAAACGATGGATCACCTCATCCTCTTGTTACTAGGAAGCTTGCCACCTGCAGCCCGTGCTGCTTCTGCTGCCCCTGCGTCCTGGGTGGCATCCTTCTCCATGAGGCTGTGAATATGTGCGATTCACAAGCTCCTGCCAGCCTCCTCTGTCCGGGGTCGGATGTCGTGTGTTTGGCCACCTCATACCATTTAGGGCCGGGGATCCCTCCTTCATCAATGGGGTGCATAAGAGGTGACTGGCGCAACGATCCCTGGTCTGAATGAATGAATCTGCCTGATTCCGGATCCTGTTTCATCTCCTTTGTGCCATCTCGCCTCCCTGAGCCCCACCCCCAGCCGTCAGGCCCCTCCCTCTCCCTTGCTCTGAAGCCCAGCCCCAGATTTCACCCCTCCTCCTCTTGGCCCTTTCACACCATCACACTACTTCTCCTGTGTGTCCTTCTGCCTGGAAGAATAAACCACCACATCCTGCCAGCTCGTTCTTAAAATCTTCTTGAAAGCTCGCCTCAGCCCCTCCTTTGCCCAGCTTGATCCAAGAAAAAGAAGTGATTTTTTTTTTTTTTAACGTTTTGAGTTGGAAGTGTTCGCCGGCTGGTCTGTCTGGACGCTGCATCAATAACCTTCATCCTCTTATGAAAAGCCCTGTATGTGAAGGTGGGTTGGGGGTGCTTTTTTAAGGCAAGGCTGCCAGCTCCCTTCTTATTAGAAGTCTGATAGGTTTACATGACACCTGAGAAAATAAAGCAGGAACTGTGCGTGCGGCATGTTGATAAAGTGATCCGAAGGGGGGAAAAACCCCGGAATGTGCCTCAATCCCGGGGACAGAACTTTGGACCCTTTGTGTTTCTTTACAGCCTGAAGCCAACTCAAAAGCAACAAACTTTGCTTTGCTCAACCCAAGAAAACCCAGTCCGCCACTGTGTTTATTCTAGAGCAAATCTGAAGGGACTGTTGTCTGAAAATTTGCAAATGTGGGCATTTATCAAACGTCTTTGCGTCTCCCTGAAAGAGACTGGGCTCCCCTGCAGCTGGGAGAGGAGCAGGGCATGCCGTGCATTTGTGTGGGTGAAGCAATTCGAAAAGAAAACTCCATGAACGTGCCTGCCTGAATCATGGGAACTGGACGTTGGACGCTCTGGACCCTGTGTGGGTGGGTGGGTGTGCAGGAGGAATGGAGAGGGACCCCTCTGCTCTTGTTCTCAGACATGGGGGCTCAGCTCTTGTTCACATACGGCAAGTATCAGTGTGTGTAGTTGACCAGATGGCCCTTTGAGGTTCTGCTGGAGAGAGGCCAGGGCAGATGTTGGCTGAAAGTGGCTAGAGTTTGCGATTCCTGTGCCACGCAGAGAGCACGGGCTGGATCCTGTGTGGAGACAGACACCACAGACCCGGCAGTACATTGTTCAATGGCCACAGATTCTTCGCCTCTCAGTGCACAAGCCCCTTTGCGGTGTTTGCAATGTCACTTTGTCCCTCCTCCTTCCCAGAGGCAGAGTCTATTTCTCCACCCCCTTGAATCTGAGCTGGACATGGGACGTGCTTTAACCACCAGGATCTGGTGGAAGTGATGCCATATTGGAGCCTAGGCCCTAAGAGTCTCTGCCGCTTCCTGTCTTCTTGGAACGCTATTCTAGGAGCACCAGGCAAGGAAGCCAGTCTAGCCAACTGGAAGACGGGAGGCCACATGATGGAGACCCAAGGCCAGTGCCAGCTACCTGTGAGACCCATGAGTGAGGCCATCTTGGACCTTCCAGCCCAGCAGATCGTCTAGCTGAATGCACTTGAGTGAACCCAAGTAAAACCAACAGGGAATCTCTGAGCCAACCCCCCAAAGCACAAGAAATTTGTTATTTTAAGCCACTAAGTTGTGGGAATGGCCTATTACACAGGCATACATAACTGATACAGATGGATGGACAATCAGAGACTGATACACTTCAGACCATTGCTGTCCAATAGGTATACAGGGCAAGCCACATTTATCATTCTAAATTTTCTAGTCATGTTAAAAAATGCTAAAACGAAACAGGCGTAATTCATTTTAATTATGTATCTTATTTACCCTAATGTACCCAAAATATCATCACTTTCAATATATGATCTATACAGAAAATATTATTGGGTATTTTACATTTTTTTTTCATACTAAGTTTACGAAATGAATGTGTCCTTTACACTTATAGCACAAGTCAAGTCCAACAAGACACATTTCGAGGGCTCGATCGCCACATGTGGCTAGTGGCTGCCATACTGAAACACAGCTTCCCAAATTTGGAAGATGGCTTGGAAGGAAAGAGACTAGAGGCAGGATGAGAAAGTGGGGACCTTCTGAGAGGCTCAGACAGAGATGATCAGGTCTGAACTGGCGTCCACTGGGGTGGAGAGAAGGTGACGGGTTCCAACGACATTCCTGAGTTGGAAGTTGATGACCGTAGCGGGTTGAACGGTGGCCTCCCCAGAAGATGTGGCTGTGGATGTGACCTTATTTGGAAAAAGCGTCTTTGCAGATGTGATTCAGTGTAGGATCTAGAGACGTGGGGATCCTAATTTATCCAAGTGGGCCCTAAATCCAATGACAAGTGTCCTCATAAGAAGAGGAGAGAAGGGAGACACCAAGGGGGACACAGAGAGGGGCAGGGGAAGGTCCTGTGCAGACGGAGGCAGAGACTGGAGGGACGCAGCCCCAGGCCAAGGGGCACCCAGGTCCACTAGAAGCCTGAAGAGGCAACAGAGGATCCTCCCCTGGAGCCTTCAGAAGGAGCACCGCCCCGCTGACGCCGTGATTCTGGACGTCTGGCCTCCAGAACTGTGACAGAAGACACTTCTGCTGTTATACGCCCTCAAGTCGACGGTGATTTGCTACAGCAGCTCCCGGGAAGCTCAGACACTGGCCTCTTAGATCTGGGTGGTTAGCGGACTCCGGGGCTTCAGGGACCGGCAGGCGGAGGGCGGGCGCCACGAGGAGCTGCATCTGGAGCCTCGGGGCGGAGCGAGTCCGAGGGCAGCCGGAGCTGTAGCGCGGCTGCGGAAATACAAACAGCTGGCGTTCAGCAAACACGGAGTGTGCCACTGCTTTAAATGCCTCTTTTTGTTGTTGTTGCTGCGGTACGCGGGCCTCTCGCTGTTGTGGCCTCTCCCGTTGCGGAGCACAGGCTCCGGACGCGCAGGCCCAGCGGCCGTGGCTCACGGAACCAGCCGCTCCGCGGCATGTGGGATCCTCCCGTACCGGGGCACGAACCCGCATCCTCTGCATCGGCAGGCGGACTCTCGACCACTGCGCCACCAGGGAAGCCCCTAAATGCCTCTTTTTATGAGCTCCATTCATCCCCTCAACAGCCAGCCCTATGAGGCAGACGCTACTCTAATCGCCATTACACAGAGGACAAAATTGAGGCACAGAAGGGGTACTTCACACAAGGTCACAATCTGGTAACTGGAAGAGCCTGGATTTGAACCCCAGCTGTGTAACCTCATTTCTGCCGGGGCTGCAGAGAGGGACGAGGGACCGAGGCAGACCGCAGGCAGATCTGCGGTGAAGGACAATTTTATCGATATTCACATCCAGGCCGTTTTAGGGGGATGAACTGTCCATCAGTTTTCCTGTGTCCACCCACTCAGAGGTCATCGCTGAATGACCGGAAGCCACACAGGACATGGGAAGTCTCCACGGCTGCCGGCAGAAATCAACCCAGTCAGCCCCAAATGGCAAGCAAGGCTGCATTTTCCATTTCTAAAATGCAGCCTGCTCCCCGGCTTGGCTCCCTCCAGGAAATCCTGTTTGTACTATTTCAGGAAAATTGTTGGCTTTTTTTTTCTGGCCCTTCCAGAAGCCCGACAGATGGTCTCAGATTTTCATGCTGTCTCCAGGGTGGCGTCTGAGACACCGCCTTGACGATTCTTTCTACTGTCAGGCATTTTAACAATAGGTGTTGCTTCAACAGATACTTTTTGAAAGCCCGCTTGTATGCAAAGTACTAGGTCTTGGGAGATGAATCAAAATGTATTGACTGCACATGTATATGTTCTGGGGCACGTGGGAGTCCGCAAGATTGTAGGGGAGATCCCAAGCCATTCCGGTGGGGGGGCTTGGGGCCTCCAACAAAGCACATTTATGTGCTCCACGCCTGTTACCCCAGCATGTGTGCACACCCTCAGAACACTTTTATCCAAGCAAGAGCAGATTAAAAGAAAGAACCATGGAAGCCTTAAGATGGAGAAAAAGTGACAGAAGAGCAAGTAGAGGGCTTGCCTTGGTGAGAGGAAGGTGTGTGTCTTATAAAGAGTGTCTCGAACTTGCTGGAGATTTAATTCCTTTTCCTGTGTCTGGGGGGGAAAGGAGGGGCACCAAACAGGGCAGACAGGAGCCCGAAGGCGCAGACTGCTTTGTGGAGAAGATGCTGTTCCAGCTCTCAAGGAAACTGTATTATAAGAAAGTCCAATGAGAAATGACACAAGTATTCCATGGCAATTAAGCCATAGACACTGCGTGGATTCTGCCATGACGGCCACCATACATTTTTGGCAGTAAGAGGGCTGGTTCTGGATCCCACAGACCAGATCCCACAGGTGAATGCCAGCTCCACCTGTCCATATGACTTCACATACGTAAATGCTCTCTCGGGGCCTCAGTTTTCCCATCTGTAAAGTGGGGGTTATAATGGCGCCAACCTCATAGGGTTGGGGTGGGGTTGAATGTGATGATGCTTGTCTCCCTGGCCCACAGCAAGTTCGTTGCCAGCATTATGCTTGGACTTGGCCAGGTCAAGACTGATAAAAGGCAGCCTCTTCCTCCAGTGAATTCCATCGGGGATCGGGCTTCCTGGGGAAGATCAAACTTCCAAAGCAGAGTGATATTGTAGTCTAAGGAGAAATGGTTTCTGGACGTATGGAGCAGACTATGGCCTGTGTTGAATTTCAAGGTCAACAATCATCCTAGCTCACGCCAACCCAACATTTTGGAGGTGTTTAGGCAAAAGAGATCAGGAAGCAAGGCCGTGCTTGCTGTCCACGCTGGCCCCAGATGCCCAATCTAGTTCCCAAAGCTGATTCTTCTGCTACCTGCCTCAATGCCAGGCTGGCGCCAGGAGATACCAGAAGCTTCTATGATCTTGAGGCTCTCCTTTAGAAAACCCCAAAGGATTTTTTTCATGCAACCTGTTAGATTTATTTTTTAAGCCGTTTCCCCCCAAAGCATTAAAAGAATTTTTTTACCGTGAACATTTTCAAGCACAGAGAAAACCAGAAATACATCTACTACCGAGAGTCAACAGTTGTTAACATTTTGCTTTCTATATTCTGCCCCTCTCTCCGGCTAAACCGTTTTAAAGTAAATTACAGATAAATTACATGGCGCTTCACCGTAACGCTGTGGCATCTCTAAGAAGAAAGAGGAGGATTCTCCCACACACCCGCAGTTCCTTTATCATATGTAACTAAATTAATAATAATTCCCTAATAGCATCTAATACCCATATTCAAACTTCCCCAATCTCTCACAAACTATCTTCCCAGAGGATTCTTAAGTGAGGTCTAGACAAACAGAGCAAATAAGGCTTATCAGCCATTGAGGCGCATTCTGAATCTGACATCAGCCTGGATGGCCAGGAGCTGTCCACCAGGGTCGACTTTGCCAAGGAATCAGAGGCCACACCACACCATGGGGCTGGGAGACTCGGGATAGAAAGGGGAGAATCACTCTATGTTTCTTTATGACTTTAGTTTCTGCGAAAGCCGTATCTTGCATAGGCGTTGGCCCAGCCCACTGGCTATGAAACTGGACCCCTTGGTCTC
Source organism: Stenella coeruleoalba (assembly GCF_951394435.1). Lineage (NCBI taxonomy): Eukaryota > Metazoa > Chordata > Mammalia > Artiodactyla > Delphinidae > Stenella > Stenella coeruleoalba. The sequence continues at coordinate 83,863,829 of NC_137160.1, read as the reverse complement.
TGTTTTATATTAGGAAGGTAGAGTCCACAGCATGGGGTGCTTTTCTTTCCCTGCCCCGTAAGAATCCAGACAAAATTCTTTGGTTATCAACTTTCTTTTCTGTGGCTGAACTCCCTGGGTCCACCACGCTTCTCTCCCATCACTCCATACGGCTGCTCCCCAAGTCGGCTCTACCTCAGCAACACGCCCAACACGCAGACACACACACACGCATGCATGCGTGTATGCACTTGCACACACATGCACACACAGGAGTGCACACCACACATGCATTCAAGCAGTGCACACACAATCACACACACTGAAGGCACACACACGTGCGTGCACTGCACACCGCTGCACACATGAGCATACACACATACCTACACGTACACACACAGGAGTGCACGTGCATGCACACACACACGCTCACGCACACAGTGCGGACACACTTGCACACCCACACACATGCACGCACACATACACACAAGTGGTGCACACCCTGAATACACACACGTGCACGCACGTGCACACCTACGCACACATGAGCATACACGTACACGCACATACATACACACACACTGAATGCACAGGTCCTTCCGTCCAAGGAAGAATGGAAACTCCAGCTCCCAGAATGTGGCTTCCCCACCTCCCCCCTCCCCCTTCAACTCCACTGCCTCCAAGTCTCCCCCCAGCTTTTGATAAGCACCCCCCCACCCCGGCTCCCTCCCACCAGAAGGAAGGTTGCAGCCTGCCAACCTCTGCTTGTAAACAAGCTGACCTGGCATCCCCAGCTGGGCTGGCAAAAGAGAAGCCAAGCCTAAGAAACGGGAGGGACTCATTGGTTTCACGGCCCCGGGCGGGTTCCCTCAGCCTCTGCCCCCTTCCGGGCCCCCTCCCCTGGCAGCCCACTGCGAACAGCGAACAGCGAGAACGCAAGCCCTTAGCTGCAAGGAGAAAGTCCCCTAAAAGAGGATGTGGACCCAGGCAGGCTGTTGCGGGGGGAGGGTTTAACGAGAGGCCTGGGGCCAGGGGCAGGGAGGAACTAAGGGAAAGGAACTGGAGTGCACGCTTTTAACAGGAATTTGATTCAAAACAGTAAGGGTCTGTCTCTAAATTGGCCCGCAGCAAAGCTGGAAAGCGAGGGGCGCCTCAGTTTTATAGGCTTTTAACAGTCCAGCATCAGCCACAGGTATGCTGTGTAATCACTTCCCTCTTAGCGGGAGGTGGGGGGGGGTGTGTGACACTGGAGCCCCGAGGGAAGGAGGGCCTCTCGCAGACATGGAATATTCCAGTCCATTCCAGAAACCATGCCACATGCAGCCTTCAAGTCTCAACTCCGACAGGTTTGCCCGGAGATCGTGGGCACCAAGGATCCACTCCACAGTCAGTAACGGGGTTTACTGAGCACTAGACCCTCGAACTTGACCCTGCGCTCCGGCATCCAAAAGCCGAAGAAACTGCGTTTTAGCCTCACAGAGAACCTGTAATTCGATTGGGGGCATAAAAGAAATACAGTTGATTCTCATTATTCCTGGAAGTTCTGTTCTATGAAGTCACCCCAAACACTGAATTAACAAGTACCAAACCACTGCTCCTAGGGGAGGATCCGGGGTTGGGTTCCTGTGAGCCTCTGGTCACAACCGTTTCATCAACCAATCGGTATGTCTCTGTTTAAAGATGATTTAATTACTATATATTATGGATTCATTAACACTGGACTCACAGCCAACAGCACTGTCACTCACTCTTGAATGAAGCTTATGTAACACAGGTATTTTCTGCGTAAGGCACGTCACAGCCTTCTTGCACTCACGGACACTAAACAGTGCTTTTGGACTACACGTGGGGCCATTTTAAACAGCAGTCACCAACAGAAAGCAAAAGACGTGACACTACACAGACTGCAAAAAGGATGATGGTTTACAGCAGGACGTGAGACAAGAAGACAGAATTGCCCTGTTTGCCCTCAGCTGGAACACGCACACTGGGCAGCTCTGCACGTGTCTGCAAATGGCCGAAAGAAATGCCACTAGCATCGACTTGGGGGTGACCGATAGATGTTAGCAAGTAGGTGAATTCGCAAATATAGAAACAACGAATGAGGATTGACTGTACTTTAAAAACCATGATGGAAGATCTACACGTGTGGAATTCCACCCCTGCCTACACAGAGCTTTGCAGGGCTAACCAGGAAAGAAAAGGAGAGACCGGCCCCGAGCAGAGAGCCAGGGCCTTTTTGCAAAATTCACCTCAGTCCACGGGATTCAGGAGCCTGGAAAAAACACACTTCCTAAAGGTCAGCGCACGTGGACCACTTTCTCTGCCGTCTTGATGAAGTCCAAGCTGTGGCCATGAGAACTGGCTTAAGCCTCAGGCCAACCTGAGCTTCCTTTACATGATTCTTGACACATGGAGCCTCTGTTTCCTCATCTTGTAAATGGGTATAAATAATACCTCAAAATTCGGTTATGATTGGCACAGTGTTTGCTAAATGACAATTACTTCTATGATTGTTATTATTACTACTACCCAGGCTGCTATTAGTATTGTTGTTGTTGGTGGTGGTTGTTATTATTATTACCATCATCAGTATTTACCACCCAGCCAGGCATCCGGCCTGTAATCCATCACTATCTTTGATGACGGGAACAGATCCAGTCTGGGGGGAGTCTGAAGCTTATACAATTTCAGAGGACTTCTTTAAAAGAAAAAAAAATGAAATTGAAAATTAAAAACTAGATCCAGGGCCTTGGGGCAGGGAGATGTTTGCATGAGCAGCCAGAAGTTTAAGCTCCATTACCTTCAAAGTAAACCCACCTGTTTGGATCTTGTACTGATACATAAACTAAGTCCTTGGTCATCTATTTCTTTCTTAATCAGTTAAAATAATTAAGCATGTCTTTTTATTTCCTACTCTGTGCCAAGCATAGCAGTGATCAAGACAAAGGCCCTGCTCTCATGGGAGAGGCCTTCTTGGGGTGGGGGTGAGGGACAGGAAATAAATATGTAAACCAATAAATGATACGGAAGGAGGAGAGGTCTGCCATTGGTAGAGAACTCAGGGCAGGTTCAGAGCTGAGATTTTTCCAGTGAGAAAGAGCAAGCCCTGTAGAGCCCTAGGGGAAGAACTTCCAGACAAAGGGAACAGGAAGTGAAGGGACAAGCGTTCTGCAATCATGGAACAGCAAGGCCAGTGGCTTAGAGTGAGTGATGCAAGACTAAATTGAAGAGATAGGCAAAGGCAGATTAGGGAGGGCATTGGAGACCACAGAGAGGAGTTTGGACTTGATGCTAAAAGCAAAGGAAAGCCCGTGGGAGATTTTAAACAGAGGTTGATGCAATTTATGTTTCTGAAAGATCTTTCTGGTTCCCATGAGTAGAATGGATCATGGAGGAACTTGACTGCTGTCTTTTGGCATCAGCAGCTTGGGAGGCTGATCAGGTAGGGCTGGGACACAGGAGTGGAACAATGAGAATGGAATCGTCCACCCCCCAACCCCGGGGGCCACCCTCTCCCAGCAGCTCATGAGAATCAATACCTGGAACAAAGCCCTTGGGTTACTGCTTTGTTCTACTGGGAGAAAAGCAATGAAAGAACGGAAATGGCTTGGCCAACTGGGCCCCAGCGGGGCTTGCACGGCTGGGCCCTTGGGAAGCAAGGAGACAGCAACTGTGAGGAGAGGTGTCAGCCCTCCCTTCCTGCGCCAGGGCTTCCCTGGCTAGGGCGCTTTATTACACGGCCTGTCGCTGGGTTTTTGGCAGCGGGAGCCGACTGTCAGAAGGGCTCTAGTCCCATTTAGTGGAGTTAGGTGGAGGGAAGAGTTTGCCTCTGCGTGTTCTGCTTTCATTTGGCAAAAGGCGGCCTTGTAAGGGGCCCAAGGTTGTGGAATTAATTACAGCCAATTACCCTGCATATAATACTCAGGTTCCAGCTTGCTGAGAGCCTTTTAGAGGTGGGAGAAATTCACAGGCAAGCAGTCAAGAAAAGGCCTCCTCCCAACCATCTCACGGCCCAGCCTCCTGTGAGATCACCCTTTAACTCCAACACTCTTTTTAAATAAATGGCCCAGGTTACCCTTCCCCCTCCCCATGTCCTCAAGTCCAAAAGTGAGAGAGTGGCATGGACATATATACGCTACCAAATGTAAAACAGACAGCTAGTGGGAAGCAGCCGCATAGCACAGGGAGATCAGCTCGGTGCTTTGTGACCACCTAGAGGGGTGGGATAGGGAGGGTGGGAGGGAGATGCAGGAGGGAAGAGATATGGGAACGTATGTATACGTATAACTGATTCACTTTGTTATACAGCAGAAACTAACACACCATTGTAAAGCACTTGTACTCCAATAAAGATGTTAAATAAATAAATATGGCCTCTTAAAAGCACTGTTCAAAATTCCCCCAAATAAGGATTATTGCAGTTAACACATAAAAATAAGATTCAGAGCTGCTTCAGTTTAAATGTCGCCTGTATTCACCTCCCTATACCTGTGCTTATTAATGAATGACAGAAGATCCCCTTAAAAAATTGACCTAAATCACAAAAATACATAAAAGATGCATTGCAGCCATCATAGAGCAAAGCAATATTAATAATAGTAATAAACACTATCTTCTGCAAATAATGACATGTGTCTTCCTTTCCATCACTTGCTCCCCTTTCTAATATTCATGTCGTGTTGCATTGGCTTACTTGGCTTATCTAGAACATGAAACAGTGCAGCAATATCAGGCATTCTTGTCTTGCTACTGATTTTTAATGGGAATGCCTCCCTGGCTTCAGCATTTAATATGATGCCGGCTATTAAGCTTATGATAAATCATCTTTATCATATGAAGAAAAATTTCTTTTGTTCCAAGTGGGTTTTTTTTTTACTGGTAATTTATTTTTATATTTTTTCATATGAAAGGGATCATAGAAGGATATACAGTGAGAAATCACTCCTCTTTTCCTAATCCCCAGACACTCAGTTGCCCTCTTCACAGGGAACCTCTGTTATTAGTTTCTTTTGTATCTTTCTAGAGATGTTTCATGCTCATACAAAAGTATTAGTCTGCTAGGGTCCCCATAATAAAATGTCACAGAATGTGTTCTATGCTTAAACAACAGAAATGTGTTCTCTCACAGTTCTGGAGGCTAAAGTCTGAGACCAAGGTGTGGGCAGGGTTGGTTTCTCCTGAGGCCTTTCTCCTTGGCTTGGAGACAGGCTTCTTCTCACTGTGTGCTCCTATGGCCTTTTTCTGTGGGGGTGCATCCCTGGTGTCTTCCTCTTCTTATAAGGACACCAGTCCTATTGTACTGGGTCCCACTGTCATGATCTGCTTTAACTTTAATTACGTCCTTAAAGGCCCTTTATCCAAATACAGTCACATTGGGGGTTAGGCTTCAACATAGGAATTTGGAGCGGGGGGGGAGCATAAGTCAGTCCATAACAACAAACAAATACGAATACGTGTGTATGTGTGCATGTATGTGTGTATGTGTTCATTTTTTTCCACCTTTTCCACAAATGGCAATATGCTATTCACATCTTGCTTTTTTTTTTTAATGAATATGTTGAAGTCCTAACTCTTAATTAATTAATTAATTTTTGCTGTGTTGCGTCTTCGTTTCTGTGCGAGGGCTTTCTCTAGTTGTGGCAAGCGGGAGCCACTCTTCATCGCGGTGCGCGGGCCTCTCACTATCGCGGCCTCTCTTGTTGCGGAGCACAGGCTCCAGACGAGCAGGCTCAGTAGTTGTGGCTCATGGGCCTAGTTGCTCCGCGGCATGTGGGATCCTCCCAGACCAGGGCTCGAACCCGTGTTCCCTGCATTAGCAGGCAGATTCTCAACCACTGTGCCACCAGGGAAGCCCCACATCTTGCTTTTTAAACTGAACACTCTATCTGGGAGATCTATCCACACCAGTATACAGAAAGTTTTCTAGTCTTTAATGGAATGTAATTTATGGAACCAGCCCTCTATGAATGGACTTGAGGTTGTTGCCGATATCCTGCTATATTAGGATCAATTGCCCTGTGCAGCCTTATCTTTCCTCACTTTCCGCTGGTGCATGTCTCTGTGGGATAAATTCCTAGGAGGGATGTGTGCATTCGTCGTGTTGACACATGTTAACAAACGGCCCCCCACGTGTGGCTGAAGTCCCTGACTTTCCCGCCAGCCGTGTCGGAGCATCCCCGCCGCCCACCCTGCCGACAGGATGCTTTCTCACTTCCAGTCTCTGCCAAACTGATGGTGTGGAAATGAGGGCACAGTCTTGGTTCCAAGTTGCCTTTCTCTTACTCCGAGGGCAGCCGGGAATCTTTTCACAGTGCACGGGCCAACTGAACAGCATTTTTCTGTGGCGTCTGCACGTGTCCTTTTCCCAGTGCGTCACTGTCTTCCTCTCATGGATCTGTCCGAGACGTTGACGTCATCTTCAACCCGGGATCTTTTCTCGGCTTCTATTGGGCCTTTCTGGGTTTTGCTCTGGTTTCTTCCTCAGGACCATCCATCGCTCATTACCCAACTCACTTTTCTGTCATTCATATCCTATCACCTCCTCTGCGTGTGTTCTTTCCTCCTGCGCTTAGGGGAGCTCCTCGAACTTATCCTAGAGGGGTGTTTTTAGCGACAGGGAGCAGAAACTCCCCCTGCCAGTGACTTAAACAATCGGAACATTTGTGGTCTCTTAACTGACATCCCTGTCCAACATCCCCCGCAGAGACCACCTCATGAGTCACTGGCCAGCTGGGCACCCATGACCAGGCTTAAGACAATCACTGACGAAGGGGAATGACACCCCCGTGGTTGGCGTAGATCAACAAAGATTCACCTCCTGGGTCTCGGAGGGGCCAGTGCCTGCCCCCCAGAAGTGCACACGGCTCCAGGAAGATAAAGTAATAAAGGTTCTGTTTGTGTGGAAGAGATGGGGAGTGTGGATCTTGGCCAATAACCATCAGATTCCCCCATTTTCCTGAGCATCACTGATTCAATTTTCTACTGTCTCCTGCTGCTTCCAGTGTCAATGTCCTTTCTTTGGGTGTCTTGTTAGTTCCCTCACGATCCTTCTAGACACACCCAGATCCTTTACTGCTTCTGCCTCATCTTTGCCTGCCTCCCTCCATCACAATCCAGTGCCCTGTCATCTCACGTTTACCTCATTTTAAAATCTCAGTTCCTCAACCTATGGCGAACCCAAGATAGAGGCTTTCTACAATTCACTATTGTTTTCTGCAGAAAATCTTCTTCAAAAGTGTGTTTTTCTTCTGGGGGGTAAATTTCCCCATCTTTCCCATTGCAGGATGGTTTCAGCAAATACAGGGTTTCTTTTCTGGTGCTTTCCTTGGATCAAATGTCTGCTCAGGTCTGGCATTCGGCGGGTGCTGGCTTTTTGGTCCCCCTCCCAGTACACCTGGGTAGTTGCTATTAGAACCTTCATTTCGGATCCTTAAGCCCGAGCCTTGGCTGTTAAGACCCAACCTGGAGCCAAGTTCCCCACGTCTGGCAGCGGTTTTCCTGGAGGGGCTGTGCTAGCTGAGGAGGCATCTTCCATTTCTGCTGCCTGGTTGTCTGACGATCAGAGGGAAATTTATTCACAGATAATTGGAAACAATCTGAAGTCCTTCCAATGCGAGAGAGAGTGCATAAAGCTCTACAAGCCCCCAAGGGGAGCACTCCCACCACTGTTCCTCTCTTCACCATTCCTTTCTTCTAACTTGACATCCCAGAAATGATGACCACCACCCACCCACCCACTTCTGCCTCGGGCCAGTTCACTGCTGGGAATTGAGTGCTGGATTGGGCATGAAAGAGAGGGGCTAATGGAGGAATGAGGTGCAAAATGTCTATGGTAACCTCCAGAATACAACCTCTGTACAGCTGGGGGTAGCTACCCCCTCCGTCGTCAGAAATAGCCCTAGGTCACTGAGATGAGCCATGACACAATGGAACCCACTTACTGCTTCTCTGCTCAGCCCCGCCATTTTGCCATTTGACGGCACCATTGATGCTTTTGCCCTTGGGTTTGACAGGCAGGAGTCCATATTCCTAGTTGTCAGGACTGTTGCAACTCCTTCTAATTCTTCAGGAGTGAGGAACGCAAAGCTGGTCCCTTTGACTCTACACGCTTTTTAGTTTTTGTTTCTCAAAAGTGCACTGATGCATTTTCCCCCTTTTGTTTGTTTGTTTGTTTGTTTGTTTGCTAGCATGCTAGGAGGAAAGAAAGAAAAATCACCGGGACCTTTGTTTTTCTCCATATGAGTCTCCAGCTGGTTCCTATTCTGGGATCCCGTTCCTGTCAGCATAACCAACTTCTGATGGTTCCACAGGCAAAGCTAGTGGTATTTTTTTGTTCCATTTAAAAAAAAAAAAAAATCTCCAACAGAAGCCCCAAACTTCCCCCCTCAGGATATCCATAATCCACATGCACAGGGTCCCAAGGATGTGTCCCCAGAAGGACAGCAGCTCACACCCACAGCAGTTTGGGGGCAGCTGCAGGCTTCTCGTTCGTTCCGTACTCCTCGGCGGCGCCCTCCCCAGCCAGCACCATCTTGGCTCAGGCTGGCCCCATCACTGGGTTGGGTTTGTCCCCTCTCCCCCATTCTCATTCTCTGTTGGAGGATTCTCCAGGGCCGTGCAGTCAGGGCGGGTCCACCCAGTAACCTCCAGGAATAGATCTTCCCGTTTGGAGCTGGTCATTCTGGTACACGCCCCTCTGGAACCAGGTGAGGTGAGGAACCACCTCTGAACCAGCCGACCAGCGACCTTTTCTCCTCCTTAGTCAGGCTCCCAGCCCAGGACCCCCTGGGGAACGTGTGTCTCTGCAGAAGGGAGCCTGGCTGCAGAGGCTGAGGCTGGGGGCGTGGCTGGTGTGGGCCTTCACGCTCCCTGAGTAGCTGGCACACACCCCGGGCTGCCTGATGGGTGTGCATCACCAATGGACGGACGATGGGTATTTGGGTTGATAATCAAAAGCAAGATATTTCATTTCCATTCCAGCAAAAATGAGTGTCTTTAGAAAATGCATAATATGTGGGTATCTAGAACACTTTAGGAAACTGATACTTTTCTTTGTCTTCAACAGTGGGTTTTCTATCATACTTTATTTTCCAAAAGTCATTGCCTTATTTTCTTGTAGCCCCTTATAAAGTGAGTATAACGGGTTGAATGTTTGTGTTCCCCCAGAAATTGTATGTTAAAGTCCTAACTCCCAATGTGATGGTATTTGGCGATGATTAGGGTTGGATGAGGGTGGGGCCCTCATGATGGGATTAGTGGCCTTATAAAAAGAGAAAGAGAGAAATTTCTCTCCCTCCCCCTCTCCCTCTTTCTCCCTCTTACTTCCTCTGTCTTCCTCTCTCTTCCCCAGGCCCCCAAGTGCAGGCCATATGAGCACACAGCAAGAAAGCAACTGTCTACAAGCCAAGAAACGGGTCCTCACCAGACACAGAATCTGCCAGCACCTTGATCTTGAACTTACAGCCTCCAGAACTGTGAAAGACAAATGTTTAAATCACCCACTCTGTGGTATTTTGTTATAGCAGCCTGAGCTGAATAAGACAGTCAGAATGACAGTTTTGTTCTCATTTTATAGATGGGAAAACTGCAGCCTAGAGAGGTTAATGGCTCATCAAAGAATACGTAACCATTTAGCATTAAAGCCAGGACAGAAACCTACATTCCCAGTATTTCTAACAAGACTCACTTTCCCAGACCACCATGGCTCAATTCTGGTAAGACTCTACTGAGTAAGGGAGATACCTCCCGACAGGATGGAGAGAAACTAGCACTCACTGCTCACCTTCCATGTCCTAAGAGCACCAATAAGCACTTTCTCACCTATTTTCATTTCCTACAAGTTAGAACTCCGAAGATCAGAGAGGATAAGTAACTGGCCCAAAGTCACACAGCTAGTAAGCAATAGGGGTGGGATTTGAACCCAGGGGTGTCTGGACCAGGTGATGCTTTCTTCCTGAGCCACCTGGGCTCATCAAGGATCGCCAGTGTCGGCTACCTCAGACCACAGGACAAGTCTCACTTTGGGGTCTATATGTTTCCAGCCCAATTCACAAGCAGCTTGCTGCTGGAGACAAAGCACCCTGCCCTGCAGGCCCAGCCTGGAGGCCAGAAATCAGTCACTTCTCCTCAAGCAACAATTTCAATCCATTTCACATTAAATTCTTACGAGAAAACCTTCCCCCCCTTCAGTTTTTCCACGAATGTGGCAAGGCTTCGGTCCAGGAAACAAAAAATAAAAGTATCACACGATTTCAGAACGCAAGAGAAACTAATTAAATCCAAGTTTTCACAGAACGTTAAAAGTTGAACACAACTCAAAACACACTTGAGATTCAGAGTGGATTTCAAATGCTTTCTGAGAATGGAACAACAACCCCCCAAAAAACCCCAAAACAAAAAAAACCCAATGACTTTTCGTTAGTAAGTTCTCCCTAAATATGCAGGAGGGAGCCAGAACTGAATGGACCACAAAAGCACGTGGGAAGACGGGGGGGTTTTCAGGGGAAGGTGAAAAAAAATTCAGGGTTGTCTCTTCATTCTCAGTAATCCTGGGGTCTAGACAGACCCCGTTGGGTGAAATGAGTATCAGGAAATACAGCTTGGAATGTGGAACCCAGGCAATTTGAAACGGGGCATGAATTAGGCAGCAAGGGAAGGGGTATCGCTCATTTGCAAAGTGCAACGGAAAGAAAACAGAATGCTTTCACCCAGAAACTAGCTGAGAAGAGGTATTTGAAGGCTGGAGCTAGGGGTTTCTCTCTGGAAAGAACATCACCAGAGGTTCCTTTTACTTGTAAAGACAAAATGATCATCTCAGAGTGTCTCCTGTGAGTGAAAGTTCTCTCCAGAGAACATTTAATCTCATAAAAATCATGCCAATAGTAGCCAATGTATAGTCGCTATTATTTAGTATAAATACGATGGAGCATTTATTGAGAATGGACCCCAGGTACTATTGTGATCTCCACACAGCCACAAGGCATTGGCAAGAGGCCCTCAAAGCTTCAGGCTGCACTGGCTTTAAAGCCCACCTCGGGGGAAAATCCTGAAGCCCTGGATAGAGGGGGCAGCTCTCTTTCTGCCTTGGTAGGTCTACACGACTGAGGTGTCCTGCATTGTTTGGAAAGGAAGAGTTTCAGAATAACAGCTCTGACACATGCTAGCTGTGTGTTTTGGGCAAGTTACTCAACCTCTCTGTGCCTCAGTTGCCTCATCTGTATAATGGGATTGTGCCTATAACCACCTCTTGGGGTTGTCATGAGGATTGGATGAGATAAAGCAGGTGAGGGACTAATCCAGGGCGTGGCACACCTCGAGAGCTTAAACATGTTCGCTGTTATCGTCATCAGCTCTCCGGGCCCCCCATCCTAGACGGTGGACCCAAACTGTGCATCCCCAGCAGGAAGCATGCCCCACTGGACGTGTGGTCCCTCCACTCTTGGCTTCGTTTCAATTCAGCAAACATTATGGAGTGCCCACGGCAGCCAGACTGAGGATGTGGGGGGAAGACGTCTCCCACAAGGGAATGAGATGCAAGAGTTAATAGTACAGGGCGTCAAGGATGACCAGCCAGGGGAGGGGACACAGGGGCAGCCTCAGGGGGTGGTCAGGGAAGGCCAACACCCCCCACCTCACCTGCCTCCCTCCTGTCCCCCTGTTCTTCCTCTGCCCTCCTTTTTCCCCTTATTTAACACCTACATACATACACCTGCCCTGAAGATGTGGGAAGAAGAAAATTGATAAAAAAAAAAAAAAAAGAGAGAGAAGAATACCTCAAGTGTACACGGCACTTAGCAATTCCAGGCAATGTTTGAAGCCTTTTGCAGGTATTAAATCATTTAATCCTCACAACAACCCCTCAAAGTAATTACTGTTATCCCTGTCCTTTTAAAGACTGAGGCACAGAGAGGTTGAATAACCTGCCCTGGGTCACACAGCCATAGATATGGAGCTGGGGTTCATGCCAGGACACTCCTCTCTATGGCTGGGAAAACACAGGCCCCTCTCGGGGGCTTACACCAACATGTAAGAGCAGTGAACCAAAGCTCACACGGGCCCCAGGGGCACAAGGCGGACACAGGTTACCCTAGGAAAGCCTCTGGAGAGGTGAGAGCCAGGGCTGAGTCTGGAAGGGTGAGTGCGTGCTCAGGAAGAGAGGAGGGGGCGTTTCCAGGAGGGGAAGACTCTTGAGCATGGGGCAAGCGTATTTGAACACCCGGCACCCTGGAGGAAACTCAGGTCCCACCATGCAGGTCCCACCAGCGTGCATTCATGAATGTTCACTGGTCATGGCGGTGTGGGCAGGGCATTGCCTGGGGCCACGTGCTTTCTCCTGTGGGGACTCACTGTTGCCAGGCTCTGTTCAAGGAAAGTGTTTAGGGGGAAGCACACATATGATGCTTGTTTATAAAAAGATGGATGTGGCTGCCTGTGGAGGACGGACTGGAGGGAGGTAGAAGGGTGAGGTGGGGACGCTGCCACTTCCAGGGCAGAAGCCCAGTGGCCGCACCAAGGATGGTGGAGTGGAGACTGGAGGGATTGGAATGTGGGCTCCAGGGGTGCGGGAGGAAAAAGGACCTGGTCTGATGAAGTGGGTGGATCATGGAGTCACTGGGCCCCCCTGGGGGGACAGAGCTACAGAGCAGGGGAGGCTGGTGGATGAGGGGAGGGCCCCAGGCAGTCTGGATTTTATCCTGACGGAGGTGAGCTGGGAGTGTCATGGAAGGAAAATGGCATGGACCACTCTGTATATTAAAAACATCTCTCCAGAGGAATAAACAGTACAAAAACTGTTTATTTTATATGTACTAGGACCTAGCTCATATAAAAGTTTAATATACCATAAATGTAGCATTGCAAATCAATACAGAAAGAAGGAATTAGTCACTAGTGCTGGGACAATTGGTTAGTTATTTGGGGAAAAAATAATGTTGGCTCCTCAACATCATAAACCAAAATAAAATCCAGATGGATGAAAGAAGTAAATGCAAAAGAATAATAATAATAGAGCTCCAAAACAAGCAGGAAAAAAACAGAGGCAAATACTTATTTGATTTCTGGATGGGACACAGCTTTTTAAGCACCAAACAATGAAAGAAATCTGAGATTGATAGATCTGACTACATTAAAGCAAAACCTCTGAACATCAGAGTGTGTCACAAAATTCAAAAGCAAACACACTGAGGCAGAATATTTGCAACACTGCTGATGGATCAATGATCAATAGCCTTCATATATTAAAAGTTCTTGAAAACAAACAAGAAAACATGCAATCACCCTAACAGAGAACAAAAGACCTTTGTAGAAAAAGGGAGGCACATGCTTAATAGGTGAATGAAAAAATGTTTGCCTGTGTAACTAAAGATATACAAAGACATACAAGTAAAACAACACTTTTAAAAAGCTTACCAAACTAAGAAAAAAATGTTAAATAATAATTTTTAGAAAACCAGTGTTAGTGAGGATGCAGAAAAATGGGTACTCACACTGGTGGGGTTATAATTTGGCCTCTCCACTAGGAAAAATCTGATAACAGCAGAAGCCCTAAAAGTGTTCTCACCCTTTGGTCCAGTAATTCCACTTCTAGAAATGTAGTCTCAGGAAATAATCAGAGATGTAAGCAAAGGTTCACGTAGGTGACTTATACTGCAACATAGTAATTTAAAAAAGGAGAAATAATTCAAAACCCCAAAAAAGAAGAGTAGATAAATAAGGCGTGGTATATCCATGTGCTTGAATATTATACAGCAATTAAAATCAAGTTTCCAAAGAATATTTAAGGACACAAAAAGCCTTAATAAAATAATATTATGTGAAAAAAACTGAATATAATAGAAATTCCATGTGATTCAGAAATTACATATTGCACATATTATATATTACATACTATATACAGCATATATAAAATTTTATATAGTATACCTACTATATATAATTATATAGTACATTATGCTAAATATTATATATCATATAAATTGAACAACGCAGAGGTTAGGGGCACCGGACCCTCCACGCAGTCAAAAATTCGCATGTAACTTATATTTGGCCTTCATATCCACTGCCCCTCAGTATTTACCACTGAAAGAAATCCATGCAGTTCAAACCCATTTTGTTCAAGGGTCAACTGCACTATATTATATATATTACATAATATATAGTATGTGTTATGTATATTAGTGTCTGGTCTACAAAGGGCTGTCTTCTCGCCGTGTTGTTGTTATTACTATTGAAACCTCTGGAAGTAGAACCTCCAGAAGCCAGCAAAAACAACTCCAGGGAAACTGAGTCTGGAGACTCCCTCCTCAAAGCTAACCGAACCCATGGGACTTCCCTGGCGGTCCAGTGGTTAGGACTCCATGCTTTCACTGCCGAGGGCCCAGGTTCAATCCCTGGTCGGGGAACTAGGATCCCGCAAGCCGCTCGATATGGCCAAATAGAGAAAAAAGAAAAAAAGCTAACCCAACCCAATCCACACGCAGAGAGCCACTCATGATGGCAACAGCCCCAAGAGGAAGCCAAGACCTCCAGGGCGCCACCTGGTGGTGACAGAGGTTATACCCGCACACATGCCTAAGCACACCTCTCATTTATAATGCAAACTCAGGGGCATCCTTTAAATCAGCCACATTAGCCCTACTGATCGCCCCCAAGCAGGTACTGCGGGTGGATGTTGTGCTGGTAGGATTTCAGGATTTTAGCATTTGCTTAATAAAAGGAAATTTTGCTCTTAATTTTCTTCTGTAAGAAAAGCAGACACACTGCCATCGCATAAAAACATTAAAATCAATTCAGGTATTATAGTTCCTGTATTTGGGATTTTCAGAGGACTCTCCTTCAACAATAGTTCCAGAGGGGAGGTTTCAGTACCTGTGGCCACCCTGTTTCCGTAGCTCATCTAAACACGTCTTAAGGGAAGGGATGATGTGTACACAGTACATTTCTAGAACCTCAAATTGCATGTGCGGCACATAATGGAAACTCAATAAACACTTAGTGTTACCACTCATTTATTATATAAACATAGATTTATGATCCCACGTGCCTATTGCTGTGTAACAAATTACCCCATAACTTAGTAACTTAGAATAACAATCAATACTTACTGTCTCACCCAGTTTGGGAGGGTCAGGAATTTGGGGTGACTTAGCTCAGGGTCTCTCGTGTGATTGCAGTCGAGATGTTGGCCAGGGCTGTGGTCATCTGAAGGCCTGACTGGGGCTGGAGGGTCCATTTTGGAGTTGGCTCATTCATGTGATTGGCAAAATAGTGCTGGGTGTTGGCAGGAGACCTCAGCTCCTCCCCATGTAGACCTGCCCAGAGGGCTGCTTGTGTGTCCTCCTGACATGGCAGCTGGTTTTCCCAGAGAAAATGATCCGAGAGAGAGAGCAAGACGGAAGCTGCAATGTCTTCTGTGGACGAGCTTTGGAAGTCACACGCCGACATTTCTGCATTGGTTACACAGCCCAGCCCAATTCGGGGTGAGAGGGGAACACCAGGAGGCCAGGATCACCAGGGCCATACTGGGGGCTGGCTGCCACCCAGGGACCAAATTGGCCACTTATGTATATTGTTTCTAATCTTCACAACACTGCTATGCGTTGGTTTTATTGTCCTCACTGCATGGATGAGAAGACATCCCCAAAGTAGGCACGTGTCTTATGCAAAAGCAGAAAGATGAAGGGCATGGGTTTGGGATGCGGGGAGCGATGGGGGGTCAGATTCCAGTTGGATCGCTCAGTGGTAAAACATTGCTTTCCCCCAGCCACAGGGCTTCCTCCTCCATTGAAAAACATGCACCAGCTATGTATTTTAACACCCCGCAATCGTTATTTTAAACATCTCCCTGGCTAAGAATTCTTTTTTAATATCCAAATTGGTAAGTAATGACTGCATCTTTATAAAGACATGAACCTCCCTAAGTTAGAGGTTGTGCTACTGGAGAAATTAAACTTTTATAAAGTAGATATTATTTGATTTAGGTATGAAAGTTCTGCTATGTTGGTGAATCTTTTCCAAATTTTAAACAACTGCCTAAATGTATTAAATTAAACTGAACTTAGATGAGACACTTTAACAGAAGACTTCTGGAAGTTAGAATGAAGACCCAGGACACCAAGTTGTGAGGCTCTCTCCCCAGCCAGCCCCATTTCCCCACCTCTGAAACTGGAATCACAGCAATCGTGATGATGCCGGTCACGATGATGATATAATAATACTGCATATTATCTCATTTGAGTTTCCCCATAACCTCAGAAGCTGGAATGACTACTTGCCCTTAATTGTACAGATGAGGGAAATGAGATTCCAGAAAGGGTAAGCGATTTCCTCAAAGTCACACAGTTCATTTTTTTTTAATTAATTAATTAATTTTTGCTGTGTTGGGTCTTCGTCTCTGTGCAAGGGCTTTCTCTAGTTGTGGCAAGCGGGGGCCACTCTTCATCACGATGCGCGGGCCTCTCACTATCGCGGCCTCTCTTGTTGCGGAGCACAGGCTCCAGATGTGCAGGCTCAGTAGCTGTGGCTCACGGGCCTAGTTGCTCCGCGGCATGTGGGATCTTCCCAGACCAGGGCTCGAACCCATGTCCCCTGCATCGGCAGGCAGACTCTCAACCACTGCGCTACCAGGGAAGCCCCACACGGTTCACTTTTGAAGCAGAGTTGAGTGAGAACCTGGGTGTCCTACCTTCCAATCCTGTGATAGTTTTCACCACTCCCAGAATTTGAAAGCCAGCAAAATGATGGACCAGGGGTTGGGAAGGATGAAATGAATTCTCAGGGTGTTTGTGGGTTTCTCATTAGAAGAGTTCGCTGTTTCTTTCTATTGCTTTTCCACTGTGGGTGCTTTGTTTTTTGGGTTTTTTCCTGATTTGAACATGAACCACCTCATTCAGATACACCCTAACCTAGCTTCCTGGAACCGTGCAGAAAAGGAACCCCTGAACCCACCTTACTCCCGTTTTTTTCTCTTCTCTTTTTCCAGCTTCAGCTGCAGGCTGAGCCCCCAGCGCCTGCTCCTCAGTGGCTGGGAAGCCCTGTCAGAGGGTGCAGTTTTGGGAATCCAACTGGCCAAGGCACTGTGTTATTCTATCAGCAGCAGGCACCTTCCCTAGAAGTTCCGCCAGACCTTTGTAGGATTCCCTGACGGCCTAGCGCTGGGCTGGAAGAAACAACTGCAGAAGGTTAAGACTCATAAAACAGATTCCATCTTAAAAGATAGCCAAGTGCTCCAGAGATGGCAGAAATGGGGACAGTTGCCTCTTGAACGAAAACAGCACATCATCACTGGAGTACAAGGAATTTCCTGGTACCGTCATTGGAAAAGTGGGAAAAGGTCCCGAGCCACAAGCTGGAGGTTAGAAAGAACAGAACCAGAGAAAGCCAGGAACCCCAGGCCAGCTGCTCGGGGCCACCCAGCCCCGAGCAGTAGCTCCCAAGGCTAGTGTGCATCCCAGAGCGGTACAAGGCTGTGTGGTTCTGGAATCATCCGTCGGGGGACTGAGCCGGGGTGCTTGTGGGTAACATTGAATAATCACTCTCATAGTCTATTTCAGTAAAGAGCACCCTCGTTCAGCTCCTCCGAGCCTCCGTCAGCTGTGCTACTGCGACCCCTCTGTGCCTCAGTGGCAGCCTGGGACCCGCCTGGGTGAGGTTCTCAGTCTCCCAACACAGGGCTAAAAGGGCTAGTCCACTGCATCAGTCCCCTGACCGAGTTTAATGGTTATGAGCAATTTCCATTTGTGGGGCTCGTATTGAGGTTAAAGAGGGTTGGCTGTTTTTTCTTTTCTTTTTCTTTAATTCGGGTATAGTTGCTTTACAACGTTGTCTTAGTTTCTGCTGTACAGGTGAAGTGAATCAGCTATATGTACACATATATCCCCTCCTTTTTGGATTTCCCTCCCATTTAGGTCACCACAGAACATTCAGTAGAGTTCCCTGTGCTATACAGTAGGTTCTCATTACTTATCTATTTTATACATAGTAGGGTATATATGTCAACCTCAATCTCCCAATTCATCCCACCCCCTTCCCCCCCTTGGTGTCCATATGTTTGTTCTCTACGTCTGTGTCTCTATTTCTGCTTTGCAAATAGGTTCCTCTGTACCGTTTTTCTAGATTCCACATATATGCATTACTATACGATATTTGTTTTTTCTCTGACTTACTTCACTCTGTATGACAGTCTCTAGGTCCATCCACATCTCTGCAAATGGCACAGTTTCATTCCTTTTTATGGCTGACTGGCATTCCATTGTATATATGCACCACATCTTCTTTATCCATTCGTCTGTTGATGGGCATTTAGGTTGCTTCCATGACCTGGCTATTGTAAATAGTGCTGCAGTGAACATTGGGGTGCATGTGTCTTTTTGGATTATGGTTTTCTCTGGGTATATGCCCAGGAGTGGGATTGCTGGGTCATATTTATACTTTTTTTAAAAAAAATTAATTTATTCATTTATTTATTTATTTTTGGCTGTGTTGGGTCTTCGTTGCTGTGTGCAGGCTTTTCTCTAGTTGTGGTGAGCGGGAGCTACTCTTCATTGCGGTGCGCGGGCTTCTCACTGTGGTGGCTTCTCTTGTGGCGGAGCACGGGCTCTAGGTGCGCGAGCTTCAGTAGTTGTGGTT
Organism: Stenella coeruleoalba; assembly: GCF_951394435.1. NCBI lineage: Eukaryota > Metazoa > Chordata > Mammalia > Artiodactyla > Delphinidae > Stenella > Stenella coeruleoalba. Next base: position 83,845,223 of record NC_137160.1, on the reverse strand, counting down.
CGCGGGCTCTAGAGCACAGGTTCAGTAGTTGTGGCACACGGGCTTAGCTGCTCCGCGGCATGTGGGATCTTCCCGGACCAGGGCTCAAACCCGTGTCCCCTGCATTGGCAGGTGGATTCTCAACCACTGCGCCACCAGGAAAGCCCTATTTTTAGTTTTCTAAGAAACTTCCATACTGTTCTCCATAGTGGCTGTATCCATTTACATCCCCACCAACTGTGTAGGAGGGTTCCCTTTTCTCCACACCCTTGTTATTTATTTTCTATCATTCATTTAACCAATATTTATTGAGCACCTTCTATATGCCAGGTGCTGGAGAGGCAGCAGTGAAGAAAATGGCCAAGATCCCTGCCCTTCTGGAGCTGACATTCTACTGGGGGAAACAGGCAATATACCAATATACATAAGGTAGTAGTCAATGACATACTTTGCTAGAAGAAAAGGTAGAGCAAGGGCCCTGGCTGGGCAGGACAAGCCCCACTGAGAAAGTGACACTGGAGTAAAGACTCAGGATCAGGAAGTGTGGCAGACACGTAATGGCCCCAAAGATGTCCACGTCCTAACCCTGACACCTGGCTGTAAATGGCAACGTGCAGGGACCTTATGTGGCAAAAGGGACTTGGCAGGTGTGATTAAGTTGAGGATCTTGAGATGGGGAGGTTATCTGGGTGAGCCCAATGCAATGACAAGGGTACCATGTGTTGATCTGATACACTTGCATTAACCAGCACCTCCATCCCATCCCATAATTACCATTTCTTTTTCTTTTTTTTTTTCTTGGCCGTCCCACGCGGCTTGCGGGATCTTAGTTCCCTGACCATGGATCAAACCCAGGTCCTCGGCAGTGAAAATGCAGAGCCCTAACCACTGTACCACCAGGGAATTCCACCATTTCTTTTTCATGGTGAGAACCTTTAAGATCTGTCTTAGCAACTTCAAGTATATAATACAATCTTTTTAACTATAATCACCATGCTGCATGTTAGATTCCCAGAACTTATTTGTCTTATAAGTGGGAATTTGTACCCTTTGGCCAACATCTCCCCAATTCCCCCCAACCCCCCAGCCCCTGGTAACCACCATTCTACCCTCTGATTCATAAAGCTCATAGAGTTCAGCTTTTTTCAATTCCACACATAAGCGAGATAATACAGTATTTGTGTCTGTGTCTGACTTAATCTCACTCAGCGTAATGCCCTCAAGGTCCATTCACGATGTCGCAGACAACAGGATTTCCTTTTTTCTCATGTCTGAATAATATTCCATTGCGTATATACACCACATCTTCTCTATATGTATCCATTCGTCCCTTGACGGACATTTATGTTGTTTCCAAATCCAGGCTATTGTGAATAATGTATCTCCTGTGTTTTCAACGCAGCACCCAAGACACAAGAACTGACCTATTATTCTATGTAAAGAAAAACAAGTAACTTCCTGTGGCTTCCCACCTCTATAATGTTTTAGAAGTTAGCAGAAATAACTATCCTGCCCCCCCAAATATCAGCACTCCTATCACAGTGCCTGAAATTCCACTATTTGACATTAGCTCCTTTAGATACAATCCCCTATGCATTCATTCATTCAATGCCTGCCATGTTGATCGAGGGCTTGCCGCGTGCCAGGCACTATTCTGTGTGCCGAGAATTTAGCAATGAACAAAACAGTCGAGTTCGGGGAAGACAATGAGGCTGAAAAGTCATAACTAGTGCAGTAGGAAGAAAACCCAGAGAATGGAGTCCCAGAAGCCAGGGAAAGGAAGAGTTTTAAGAAAGAGGTGTGATTGACAAATGCTGCTTGCTGCTAAACTGAGTAAGGTGAGGACTGAGAATTTACCTTTGGATTTCGTAAGATGGTTGTCACTGGGAACCTTGACAAGAGCTGTTTATCTAGAGTAGTGGAAGCAAATGTCTGATTAGATTAGGTTCAAAAGAGCCTGGTAGTTAAGGCAGTGGAAGCAGTGAGTATAGTTCAAAACTCCGATGTGCAGATCTGCAAGTTGCGCACTGCACAACTCAGAGGTGCCCTTAATACAGGCCATGATGTGAATGCTGCTTCTTGGAGTTATCCAGCTAGATAGCCCTGGTACAGATGAATCTTTCTGGAATTTTTGCTATAAAGGGGAGCAGAGAAATGGGGCAATCGTAGAGGGATGTTGAATCAAAGAAAAATTTTTTTTCAAGATTGGAGCTATAATGACAAGTTTGTCACTAATAGGAGTGACTTAGTAGGGAATGACAAATTGATTGAAACCAAATATCCCATAAAACGTAATGACTTATCAGCCGGGGGAAAATTACTTGACAGCAAACTAAAAGCAAACCAAAGCTGGGGGAGAGGGAAGAGACCAAAGCCTGGAAGGAGAGAACCAAACTCAGAAGGTTCAAAGATGAACTTCATCGGTCCCCCTGCTTCTACTTTAATATGAGTTGATGTGCCCATAAATGGCAAGCTTAACACAAAGGATGCATCTCTAGTAGGTGAATTCCATGCACAGTGGCAACTGAATAATAGAGAGGAAATTTGATAGGTATATCAATTAGGAATACCTTTGGCTGCAAATAACAGACAATCTAAACTATCAGTGAACTGAACAGGATACAAGTTTATTTCTTCGTCACTTAAAAGAAGCCTGTTAATAGGCAGCCAAAGGCTGGCATGGTGGCTCCCTGATGCCATCAGAGACTCAGGCTCTTTCTATATTTCTGTTTCATTCTCCCAGCCTGTAGCTTCCATCCTCAAGGTCATCTCATGGTCCAAGATGGCTGCTGGAGCTCCAGCCATCAAGACTACCTTCCAGGAAATAGGAAGAATGATCAACCAAAAAGGGCTATCTTCCCAGCTGAGTCAGCGCTCTTTAAGAAGACTTTTTGGAGAATAAAAAAAAAACAAAGTTAGCAGAAGGAAAGAAATCATAAAGATCAGATCAGAAATAAATGAAAAAGAAATGAAGGAAACAATAGCAAAGATCAATAAAACTAAAAGCTTGTTTTTTGAGAAGATAAACAAAATTAGCCAGACTCATTAAGAAAAAAAGGGAGAAGACTCAAATCAATAGAATTAGAAATGAAAATGGAGAAATAACAACTGACACTGCAGAAATACAAAGGATCATGAGAGATTACTACAAGCAACTATATGCCAATAAAATGGACAACCTGGAAGAAATGGACAAATTCTTAGGAATGCACAACATTCTGAGACTCAACCAGGAAGAAATAGAAAATATAAACAGACCAATCACATGTGCTGAAATTGAGACTGTGATTAAAAATCTTCCAACAAACAAAAGCCCAGAACCAGATAGCTTCACAGGCGAATTCTATCAAACATTTAGAGAAGAGCTAACACCTATCCTTCTCAAACTCTTTCAAAATATAGCAGAGGGAGGAACACTCCCAAACTCCTTCTACGAGGCCACCATCACCCTGATACCAAAACCAGACAAAGATGTCACAGAGAAAGAAAACTACAGGCCAATATCACTGATGAACATAGATGCAAAAATCCTCAACAAAATACTAGCAAACAGAATCCAACAGCACTTTAAAAGGATCATACACCATGATCAGGTGGGGTTTATCCCAGGAATGCAAGGATTCTTCAATATACACAAATCAATCCGTGTGATACACCATATTAACAAATTGAAGGAGAAAAACCATATGATCATCTCAATAGATGCAGAGAAAGCTTTCGACAAAATTCAACACCATTTACGGTAAAAAGCCTGCAGAAAGTAGGCACAGAGGGAACTATCCTCAACATAATAAAGGCCACATATGACAAACCCACAGCCAACATCGTCCTCAATGGTGAAAAACTGAAACCATTTCCACTAAGATCAGGAACAAGACAAGGTTGCCCACTCTCACCACTATTATTCAACATAGTTTTGGAATTTTTAGCCACAGCAATCGGAGAAGAAAAAGAAATAAAAGGAATCCAAATCGGAAAAGAAGAAGTAAAGCTATCACTTTGCAGATGACATGATATTATACATAGAGAATCCTAAAGATGCTACCAGAAAACTACTAGAGCTAATCAATGAATTTGGTAAAGTAGCAGGATACAAAATTAGTGCACAGAGATCTCTTGCATTCCTATATACTAATGAAAAGTTTGAAAGAGAAATTAAGGAAACATTCCCATTTACCACTGCAACAAAAAGAATAAAATACCTAGGAATAAACCTACCTAAGCAGACAAAAGACCTGCATGCAGGAAATTATAAGACACTGATGAAAGAAATTAAAGATGATACAAACAGATGGAGAGATATACCAAGTTCTTATACTGGAAGAATCAACATTGTGAAAGTGACTATACCACACAAAGCAATCTACAGATTGAATGCAATCCCTATCAAACTACCACTGGCATTTTCCACAGAACTAGAACAAAAAATTTCACAATTTGTATGGAAACACAAAAGACCGTGAATAGCCAAAGCAATCTTGAGAAAGAAAAATGGAGCTGGAGGAATCAGGCTCCTGGACTTCAGACTAAATTACAAAGCTATAGTAATCAAGATAGTATGGTACTGGCACCAAAACAGAAATATAGATCAATGGAACAGGACAGAAAGCCCAGAGATAAACCCACGCACATTTGGTCACCTTATTTTTGATAAGGGAGGCAAGAATATACAACGGAGAAAAGACAGCCTCTTCAATAAGTGGTGCTGGGAAAACTGGACAGCTACATTTGAAAGAATGAAATTAGAACACTCCCTAACACCATACACAAAAATAAACTCAAAATGGATTAAAGACCTAAATGTAAGGCCAGACACTATCAAACTCTTAGAGGAAAACATAGGCAGAACACTCTATGACATAAATCACAGCAAGATCCTTTTTGACCCGCCTCCTAGAGAAATGGAAATAAAAATGAAAATAAACAAATAGGACCTAATGAAACTTCAAAGCTATTGCACAGCAAAGGAAAACACAAACAAGATGAAAAGACAACCCTCAGAATGGGAGAAAATATTTGCAACTGAAGCAACTGACAAAGGATTAATCTCCAAAATTTACAAGCAGCTCATGCAGCTCCATATCAAAAAGAAACAACCAACCCAATCCAGAAATGGGCAGAAGACCTAAAGAGACATTTCTCCAAAGAAGACATACAGATGGCCAACAAACACATGAAAGAATGCTCGACATCACTAATCATTAGAGAAATGCAAATCAAAACTACAATGAGGTATCACCTCACACTGGTCAGAATGGCCATCATCAAAAATTCTACAAACAGGGCTTCCCTGGTGGCGCAGTGGTTGAGAGTCCGCCTGCCGATGCAGGGGACACGGGTTTGTGCCCTGGTCCAGGAAGATTCCACATGCCACGGAGCGGCTAGGCCCGTGAGCCATGGCCACTGAGCCTGCGCGTCCGGAGCCTGTGCTCCGCAACGGGAGAGGCCACAACAGTGAGAGGCCCGCGTACAGCAAAAAAAAAAAAAAAAAATCTACAAACAATAAATGCTGGAGAGGGTGTGGAGAAAAGGGAGCCCTCTTGCACTGTTGGTGGGAATGTAAACTGATACAGCCACTATGGAGAACAGTATGGAGGTTCCTTAAAAAACTAAAAATAGAACTACCATATGACCCAGCAATCCCACTACTGGGCATATACCCTGAGAAAACCATAATTCAAAAAGAGTCATGTACCACAATGTTCACTGCAGCATTATTTACAATAGCCAGGACATGGAAGCAACCTAAGTGTCCATTGACAGATGAATGGATAAAGAAGATGTGGCACATATATACATTGGAATATTACTCAGCCATAAAAAGAAATGAAACTGAGGTATTTGTCGTGAGATGGATGGACCTAGAGTCTGTCATACAGAGTGAAGTTAAGTCAGAAAGAGAAAAACAAATACCATATGCTAACACAAATATATGGAATCTAAAAAAAAAAAAATGGTTCTGAAGAACCTAGGGGCAGGACAGGAATAAAGACGCAGACGTAGAGAATGGACTTGAGGACATGGGGAGGGGGAAGGGTAAGCTGGGACGAAGTGAGAGAGTGGCGTGGACATATATACACTACCAAATGTAAAATAGATAGCTAGTGGGAAGCAGCCGCATAGCACAGGGAGATCAGCTCGGTGCTTTGTGACCACCTGGAGGGGTGGGATAGGGAGGGTGGGAGGGAGGGAGACGCAAGAGGGAAGAGATATGGGAACATATGTATATGTATAACTGATTCACTTTGTTATAAAGCAGAAACTAACACACCACTGTAAAGCAATTATACTCCAATAAAGATGTTAAAAAAAGAAGAAGACTTCTTGGAAGTGCCGTGCCACACTTTCACTTCCACTGGTCAGAACTCAGTCACAAGGGCATACACTGAGCCACAAGCGAAGCCAAGGAATGCAGTTTGTGGTTGGGCACATTATCCGGACTCTCTTTCTGATGAACAAGGAGAGAATGGCTATTTAGGTAGGCAACTAGATGTCACTGACTCACAGTTTTCCCAGAGTCATTCAGACGATGCCTTATCATCAATACCGAGGTTAACCTCAGACCAGCCACAGGTTGGGGGAGGGAGACGGGGAGGCCCTTGATCTTGAGCTTGGAAACGACAGAGAATTCACATTTAAGTGTGACAGCTCCATGTGGGTGGAGACATAGCTACTGCTGGGAACTGGATGACCCTCACAGACCAGCTGCAAGCTCCCCAGGGCACACCAAAGCCACATGCTTGACCTGGGGCTTGTAGCATTAACCCTAGGATGCCCATGGGGTTCTAGATTTTCAGGGGATGTGTTCCCAGGACACAAGCAGGAAACCCAAGCCTCTAGGCCGGCTCCCCTGTTGTGGCTGGTGCGTTTCACCTCATTGCAGCCTCTGAGCTTTGGCAGAGAACGTGAATTCCTTCCTGTTCCCTTCACTTTCCAGCTCAGGAAATGGTGGAGAGATATTGGGGTCCCAGAACATGCCTCATGTGGCCCAATATTCCTCGTGGCTGCTGAGCTGACATCAATTCATGGAATTTTTGACAACAGGCTTCTCTCTTCCTGTTGAGAAGTTCCCCAGATATAACGACAGAGAGAGACCTACGGGGGTTCAGCCAGAAAGGAAGGGCTATGGGTAAGTCAGACCTCATGGCTCCTTCAAACACTCAGAGGCAACATTAATCTGGACACTTGGATGAAAGGCCTAGCTCCCTGCGCCAGGCCATTTGTAAACTACGTGTCCAGAAAGCATCTCTGGACGCAGAGACCTACAGCTCTCCTTTGCGGGTCGCAAGCACAGGGCTGGGAGGACTCATGCTTTCCCTGGCCATCTCACCGTCTTTTTTTTCAGCTACAAATTTAGAAGCAGCATTTAATAAGAAAAACAGAAGCCACAGGAAGAAGGAGGCCCTGGAAACAATATATGTTGCAAAAGACCTTGCGTCTCAGCTGCTCCCAATTAGAGGACATCCGGCTGTCTCTAGGGCAAGAACCCAGTGAGGGGCTGATTGATCAGGAATTAAAGATCAGTGATGACCACATCTGAACGCAGCCCCCCCTCCCCCCGGGAATGTTCTTTGCTAGCCAGGGCATGATGGTCCCTGTGGACCCCCTGCCCCCTCTCCTTGACATTGGCTGCTTTTTCTTCCTCCCCTCCTTCCCTCCTGCTCTCTCTCCACCTCTTCTCACTCTTTCTTCTCCCTGTCCCGTTACCCTTTTCCCCTCCTTTGTCAAGGTCTCTAGTCCTGTTAGAAGACATCCCTCAAACATTACAGACTGACTGTGTGACGTGTAAGCTAAATGCATCCCTGCTTAAGACATCGCCTGGCAAAGAGGAGAAGAATGAATAATAACAGTAGCCATGCTTACTGACTGCTTATTATGTGCCAGGCAGTGTCCTCAGCACTTAACAATCATTACTAGCTCTTTCCTTCCCCAGAACGATCTCCTGTTGCAGGTATTTATGTTGCCCCCATTGAACAGAGAAGGTGGCATTCAGATGAGAAGGTTTGAGGGAGAGACTGAGTGACCTCTTCCTTTCTGCTGTTTCTGCGGGGAACTCCTCTTGAAACTCCCCGTGGGGTCCTTGTGAAGAAGCTCATTTCCTTCAAGGAGGCTGGAGAAGATGCAGGCTTGTGACCTGGCTCTAAAAAGGCAGTGGAACTTCTCATTCTATAGGCACAGGTTGATGAAGCAGGTGACAGGGGGTTAACTGGTATGGTATTTTCCCTAGACGCAACTGGTCAACCAGTTGTCCCACCTGTTACTTCTATTCCACATGATTTGGAGTCATTGAATCAGTTGGCATGTGCTTCTTTGGAAGTAATGGGAAGCCCAAACAAAGTGTTTCAATGATGAAGCCATTGATCATCTCCCCTAGCAAGACATCCAGAGGTAGAGTGGTTCCAGGGCTGGTTAATTCAACAGCTCACTGATGGCATCGAGGAATCAGGTTCCTTCTACCTTTCTTACTGTCATCCTCAATGGCATCCCTCATGGTCTCAAGGTGGCTGCCACAGCTCCAGGCAAACATCCACACACAACATCCAGAAGTGGAAAGGGGGCTATCTCCTCCTTGTGTCTCTATAGGAGCTAAGAATCCTTTCCCAGAAGCCCCCAGGAGACTTCTCACACCTCATTGGCCAGAACTGGTCACATGTCCATGTCTAAGCCAGAAACAGGAAAAAGGGATGGAGCCACATGTTTGCATCAACGGATCAGGATTTACCCACATCTGCGCGGGGGAGCAGTGGGCATGGAAGAGGCACACGGCTGTTGGGTTGAAAACCAATATGTTCTGCCTCAAGTATCTTCCTTAATGGCACATTCCCATCTACCCCACCTTACAAAGTGTTGTCATGCCAATGAGTTCAATGTTCAGTTTCTTTGCAGGCTAGGGAAACTACCTGTTCTAAATGCAAAACATGTGAAATTCACCTTTTTCCGATTCTTTTAGTCTTTTGCCTGGACGCACAGAGCTTTGCCTTGCCAGCGTGTACCTGATCAGACACCAATAACGATACAGTTAAAACAAGAAACAGTCCCAACCTCCTGGCTCGGTTCGATTCAGAGGTAACCACATACAGACTTTCTGGGTGTTTCTGTAACGGATTTTGAGCTCTGCCTGTGTTTAGAAGAGATTGGTGTCACATATAAGCAATGTGGAGCCAGGGGAAGTGTAGGCTGATTCAGCAGGGGGTCTGAAAGAGGGAGCCAGAGAGTCAGGAGAGACCGCGATGGACAGATGGACACCACAGAAAGATACGGACAGACAGCGAGAGAGCTCGTACTGGGCTTCTCTCATCTCCTTCCCAGGCAGGATATGCAAAGACTGCTCCAAAGAAATGGACAGCTGATCTCTTAAGACGCAGAACATCTCACGGAATCCCCAAATACGTCACCCTATCATCCCATAAGCAGTCCTAAATCCTAGACCACAGGACCACTTGTGCGAGATCTCACAGCTAGCCCGGAATAGAACTCAGTATGCTTAGATCCCACCACCAAACCTGGCACTGTTACAGAATAATAAGAAAAATAACCCCCATGTGGTCAGCTTTCACCATGTGCCAGGGACTGTCCTCAGCATTTTATATTCCTCACCTCATTTGCTCTCCCAGGAATGCTGGGAGGTGGGTGTGATTTTTAATGCTCGTTTTTCAGTTACCCATTAACACCTTGGTGAGGCTGTTCCGTGAACCACCTCAGTTTCCCCAGCTAGTAAGTGGCAGAGCCAGGAGTTTAACCTAAGCCTGTCTCTCTAACAATCAGCTATGTATACCGCCATAAGCATTCCAAGCATCTTCCTAGCACTGAAGTATTTTTTTTTAAGTCTTTGTTGAATTTGTTACAATATTGCTTCTGTTTTAGGTTTTGATTTTTTGGCCCTGAGGCATGTGGGATCTTAGCTCCCCAACCAGGGATCGAACCCGCACCCCCTATATTGGAAGGCGAAGTCTTAACCACTGGACTGCCAGGGAAGTCCCTAGCACTGAAGTATTTTATTAACATGGACAGTGGTGGCAATGAGCAAAGATTATTCTAGAGGCTGATTAATAGCATTATGATTATTTAGAAAACTCTAATAATCCAATAAGTGGCCATGCACGGAAGTAATGCAGAAAACTGTGTGAAGCCACCAGGAAAAGAAAGGAGTATGGGAACATTTCCTTGGGGAGAGAGCGGTCTCGCTGACCCTCTGTCTCAAGAATCACTCACAGGGCTTCCCTGGTGGCGCAGTGGTTGAGAGTCCGCCTGCCGATGCAGGGGACACGGGTTCGTGCCCCGGTCCGGGAAGATCCCACGTGCCGCAGAGCGACTGGGCCCGTGAGCCATGGCCGCTGAGCCTGCGCATCCGGAACCTGTGCTCCGCAACGGGGGAGAGGCCACAACAGTGAGAGGCCCACGTACCGCAAAAAAAAAAAAAAAAAAAAAAAGAATCACTCACTCCTCAAACAATTATATGTATACAAAGGTTCAGAGCAGCTTTATTCAAAATAACCAAAAAGTGGAAACAACTCAAATGTCCATCAATGGATGAACAGATAAATTGTGGTCTACCTATAGAGTGGAATATTATTCAGCCATAAAGATGAATGAAATTCTGACACATGCTACCATGTAGGTGAACCTCACAAACGTCGTGCTGAGGGAAGGGAGCCAAACACAACATGTCACATATTTTGTATGATTCCTTTTCTTGATTATTATTTTGTTTGGCCATGCGCACAGCTTGTGGGATCTTGGTTCCTCTGCCAGGGATCGAACCCAGTCCCTCCCTCAGCTGTGGAAGCATGGATTCCTAACCACTAGACCACCAGGGAAGTCCCAGTACGATGCCTTTCTATGAAATATCTAGAATAGGCCAATTCAAAGAGATAAGAAGCAGATGGTTGGTGTCCAGGGGCTGGGGGAGGGGGGAATGCAGAGCAACTATTTAATGGGTATGGGGTCTTCTCCTGGGGTGACAAAAATGGACTGGAACTAGATAAAGGTGATGCTTAGACAACATCACGAATGTACTAAGTGCCCCTGAGTTATTCCACTTAAAATGGTCAGTTTTATGTCATGTGAATTTCACCTCAATGAAGAGAAGAAGAAAAGAATCAGTTATCCTGATTATAAAATCATCACATTCTCATCAAAGCATCTGAAAGGGACACAGCCACTCTCCTTCCAACAGGTGGGGTGAGAGCTGGCGCTCCAAGAACGGCTGAAGCTGCTCACTGCTAGCAACTGCTAATACAGGCGCTGCTTGATAAAGTCAGATTGCTAAGTGCGGAGTAGCCCAGTGGAATAACGTAACAGCATTTCAAGAAAGCAGGATGTATTTCTGATGGCTGAGGTCTGCAGGACCACTGCAGCGAAGCAGCAGGACCACTGAGAGATCTGACCCCATATCAGAAAGGATGGCTGACTCTGGGTCTGCCTGGGGAAACATCTCTGAAATTAGTATGTTAGAGAAAAATGCAATCATTAGGTCTGAAATCGGTTTTGTCCTCCAGGAGGAAATTGAATTGGCTTCCTCTGACATCAGCTACCTTTTAGACGAAGCCTCCTGTGTTCCTGATTTGAAATTTCATTGGGCAGGGGGGCAGGATCTGGTTTCTGTCTGCTTGGGATGGGAGGGGTGGGGGGGCAGGTGGAGAAGAAAGGGGATCAGGCAGCAGTTACAGGGCTGGCGGAGGGAATTCTCAGCCACAAACATCCAAGGCACCTCGTTTGTTGAGAAAGAGAAAATTGCAGTGACCCTCAACTTTTGATTTTCAAAACCTGGGTGACTGTCGAGTGTATGCAAACACTGACATCTCGATGACAAAGCTATGCTGGAATATAGGCTCCAGATTTCCTAAGGGGTGAGGGTAGATGGCCTTCATCTAGTGGAAGGAAAGGGGAGATCCCAGCCCTCCACACGAAACAAAGAGCTTCTGGAAAACATCTGGATCCGTCACTTCTGCAGGACCTACCCTCCACCCACCGGGAGTGGCGTGTGCATTGTCCAAGGGGATGTCACAGCAGGTTGGCGTATACCTTCGGAGATGGTACACGGTAATGTGACAAAAGACAGAGGCCTCCCGGCTCCCAAAGTTTCCTTCTTCCGTTTGCCCCTTTAGCGAAGATGTCGCTGCCTTACCTCCTGCGCCTGGATCAAAATGGGCTTTCCCCCAGTCTTTCCCAAGGTCTTCCCCGTGGTCCACCTTGGCCTCACCTGACCCTCTCTGCATCCCACCACTTATAATAATTTTCTTTCCTCCTCCGCGCTGAAGCCATACGTATGGCCCCATCATTCTTACAGCCCTTTACATACTGCTTGGAAGGTTCCCCACTTGGCACCACTGGCCTCTGCTGACTCATCCTCCCCTCCTTGAAGGCTCCCTCTACTATCTAGCACTTCCCCCTGCACTGGGACCTCCCCAGCTTTAAGTCTCACCCACAGAAAACATACGGGTGTCTTTCCAGTTCAACACACCTATTGGGAATCATTCTTATCCAGGTATCGAGTTGAGAGCTTTCACATTATTTTCACATTTATATGAGAACTCTGGAAGACTTGAACGAACCCTGTTTCACCAACACTATGGAATATTATGCACCTGTTGAAAAGAATGCGTGAGGGCCATGTGTTGACCTGAAGAGGTAGCTGATACACCAAGTTAAAAAACAATCAGCACGTGATCAAGGTTAACCTCATCAGCAACGGGATGATCGCATGGACTGCTGATAGGATGTGATGAGAATTTGCCTGTGTTCTTCCTCCCCAGAACCTACCGCAGAGTCTACACAAGAGAAATAAATCAGACAAAGACCCACTGAGGGGCATTCTACAAAATAATTGGCCGGTATTCTTCAAAAGCGTCAAGGTCATGAGAGACATAAAAGACTAAGGAACTGTCTCGGATTGGAGGAGGCTGAGCAGACATGACGACTGAGTGCAGTGTGGCGCCCTGGATGGGGATATTGGGGGAAACGGGTGACACGTGAGTGAGGATGGAGTTTAGCTCACAGTAATGTACTGGAGTTGGTTTCTTGGTTTTGACAAATGTGCCATAGGAGAAACTGGGTGAGGGCTATGCGGGAACTCTTCGCACCTTGTCTGCAAATCTAAAACTATTCCAAAATTTAAAGTTTTTAAAAACAACAGCAGGTTGTAAGGTGAATAGTATACTCTAATTTTTTTAAAAAATCAAAACCAATAATGGATGGACCTAGAGATGACCATACTAAGCGAAGTAAGTCATCTGTAGTGAGGTGGATGGACCTAGAGTCTGTCATACAGAGTGAAGTTAAACCAGAAAGAGAAAAACAAATACCGCATATCCGTATATTAACGCATATATATGGAATCTAGAAAAATGGTACTGATGAACCTAGTGGCAGGGCAGGAATAGAGAGGCAGACATACAGAACGGAATTGAGGACACAGTGGGGGAAGGGGAGGCTGGGAAGAAGTGAGAGAGTGGCATGGACATATATACACTACCATGTATAAAATAGCTAGCTAGTGGGAAGCAGCCGCATAGAACAGCGAGATCAGCTCGGTGCTTTGTGACCACCTAGAGGGGTGGGATGGGGAGGGTGGGAGGGAGGCTCAAGAGGGAGGGGACATAGGTATACATATAGATGATTCAGCTTGTTGTGCAGCAGAAACGAACACAACGCTGTAAAGCAATTTTAATTCAATAAAGATGTAATAAAAAAAAATAAAAAATCAAAACCAATAATGGATGGACCTAGAGATTATCATACTACGTGAAGTACGTCAGACAGAGAAAGACAAATACTATATTGTATCATTTACATGTGGAATCTAAAAAACAGTACAAATGAACTTATTTACAAAACGGAAACAGATTCACAGACATAGAAAACAAACTTATCGTTACCAAAGGGGAAGGGGAGAGGGATAAATTGGGAGCACGGGATTAACAGATTCACACCACCGTACATAAAACAGATAAGCCACAGGATGTACTGTACAGCACAGGGAATTATATTCAATACCTTGTAATAAACTATAATGGAAAAGAATCGAAAGAAGAATACAGATATATACATATACATGTATAACCAGATCACTTTGCTGTACACCTGAAACTAACACAATATTGTAGATCAACTATACTTCCATTAAAAAAAATAAACATGCCCCTATGTACAAACATGGCATAGAAGGATACACGCTAAACGTGGGGTGGGGGTGAGATGAAGGGTAAGGGGATTATTAACATCTTTCTGTTACTTGAACTGCTGCGATTAACAACCTGTTTTTATGCTATCTGACCTGCTGCAGAGAGTAAAATATGCAATCTTTTAAAAATCTAATAAAGTTTGAGGTGGGGGGGGGGTGCCTCTCTATCTCCAAAAGCAGTGGCAGGAGAATATTTACTGGAGCTTTAACAAGGAGGGCCAAATTACACCCTCCCCCAACCCCTGAAATAGTTTCTCTCTCCAGACACACAGTGGTATTTCCACTGGCCCCATTAGGCAGTTAAACTTGATGCCAAGTATGAGAACAATTATTACCCACAGTTTGGCAGCTTGTAAATAACAGCCCTCAGTGGTATCCCGCAAAGAATTTTATATATTAAGAGAGGTTTACGGGAAAATGTCCACTTCATACTACCCATGAAACCTGAAGATGTTGAATATGATTTTGACTCATGGAATGGAGGAGTTCTGGTAGGGGCCGGATGGTGTAGGATGAAGCAGGAAGAATAAAGAGGGAAAAGCGCTAAGAAGAGGTGGAGGGAACTGAGGATTAAGAAACCACTTACGTGCCATTTGCAGAGATGTGGATGGGCCTAGAGACTGTCATACAGAGGGAAGTAAGTCAGAAAGAGAAAAACAAATATCGTATAATATCGCTTATAGGTGGAATCTAGGAAAATGGTACAGATGAACTCACTTGCAAAGCAGAAACAGAGACACAGATGTAGAGAACAAACTTATGGATACCAAGGGGGTGAAGGGGAATGGGATGAATTGGGAGATTGGGATGGACATATTTACACTACTATGTATAAAATAGATAACTAGTGAGAACTTACTGTATAGCACAGGGGACTCTACTCATTGCTCTTTGGGGACCTAAATGGGAAGGAAATCCAAAAAAGAGGGGATATATGTATATATATAGCTGATTCGCTTTGCTGTACAGTAGAAACTAACACAATATGGTAAAGCAACTACACTCCAATACAAATTAATAAATATAAAATAAAATTTGGGAGAGCAAGCAATATGGTAATATTCATTTAGTGAAAAAAAAAAAAGAAAAAGAAAAGAAACCACTCCTGAGAGAAGAGACTGAGACAAACTGCAGAGCATCTGAGGAGAGAAAGGGGGCAAAGATTCCCATGAGGAGAACCAGCTGAAATAGTGTTATAACTAAGAAGGTTTCATAGGGTGTCCAAATACAAGATAAATACACAAACACAAGTAACTTTCTTTTATGGCAGCCTCAATCAATTACACAATGTCAGGGGCCAAAAGATCTATCCATGTCAACAACAAAAAGCAGACACACGCACACACACACACACACACACACAATACTGAGGCATAAAGTTACAAGAAATACCCAAGATCTATGTGGTAATACTTATAAAACTTCACTGGAGAACATGAGTAGACCTGAAAAATGGAAAGACTTATCTTGTTCTTTGGGTAAAAAGGCTCAACATCATAAAGATGTTGATTTCACCCCCACTTTAATCCAGAACTTCAATGCAATTCCAAGCAACCTCCTAAGAGGGTTCATAATATAACTTGAAAGGCTGATGCTAAAATTCACCTAACATGAACAGCCATGAAATTGTAAAAGAACAGCCATGAGATAGTAAAATATACTAAAAGCTATAATCATCAAAAAGGTGTGGTCTCCGTAAACGGAGGTGTAATTGTTTTTTGTTTGTTGTGTTTTTTTAAATTGTTTGGCCACGCTGTGTGGCATGTGGGATCTTAGTTCCCCAACCAGGGACCGAACCCACACCCCCTGCATTGGAAGCACAGGGTCTTAACCACTGGACTGCCAGGGAAGTCCCTGGAGGTGCAATTGTTGATTCCTTGCCATCGTGAGCATCCAACCTCCCCTTCCCATTCCCAAAGAGCACCCTGAACAGCCAGAGTTTAGGTGGGATTGACCTTATCCCCACCTCTAGGGTGACATCTGATTAGCACAAGCCAGTCTGCATGTTCCATTCTCCTACCCCAGTGCTGGGTTCAAATCAGATCACAGAAGGACAACTTCACCTAATTCTGGAATGCCTATTGATGTAGACTCTCTCTGTTTCCTGTTGGATATGACCAAGGAAGCATGTAACCTTGGAAGCTCCTGGATTCAAACCAAGGTGGTGCCAAGACAAAGAAAGCAGAGACAGTAAATGCAGAGAGAGAAGGCAGGTCCTGCCTACGTCATCTGGGTTGTGAGATCCCGCCTTGCCTGAAGCCCCGGACTTCTCAATTATAAGTCAATCAATTCATTGCATTTTTTTAATCCGTTCTATTGAGTTTTCCTTGTTTGCAACTAAAAATACCTTCCCTGCTTCGATACAGATTGGACACATAGATAAATGGAATAACATAGAGTATCCAGAAAAGTGTGTGTGTGTGTGCGTGTGTTTCACATCCCAGTGTGTGTAACAGGGAAGAACAAAATCTGACTCCCTGTTGGATCTGTTTACTTTAACCTTTGCTCTGTTGCTTTTGTTACTGTAATCGCTAAAAGGACGTTGTCTATAGCTATCGGCATACATAATGGCCTCCCTTGGGGAACCCTGCCCCTCTGCCTAAACGTTAAACTAAAGTACTTTTGTTCAGCTCACAGGGAAACACTCTGACCCTGCTTACCTGTGAATGGCTGCAAGAAAGAAGAAATAACACATCCCCTCCCCAAGGCTGGCCAAACCAGGAGATGTTTTGTGAGACTTATGGCCTTTTTACTTTACTTCCTCACCTCCTCCCCCTCTCTGCTGTATAAAAGAAACTAGGATCCAGACCCTGATAAGATGGTACTCTAGGACATTAGTCTGCCGTCTTCTCGGAGATGGCTTTCTGAATAAAGTTGCTATTTCCTGCCTCAACACCTCATCTCCTGGTTTATTGGCCTGTCGTGCGGCGAGCTTGGACTTGGTAACATGTGGACGTGTGTTTTTGCACGAGTGGTTCTTTAAGCCACCCTCCTCATCAGCATCACTTTGGGGACTTTGGGGACTTCTGAAATGCAGGCTGCAGGTGAGCAGAATTAGAATGGGGACTCTGCCTTTGTAACAAGCTTCCCAGCTATTTCTTAGGCATGGGGAATTCTGAGAGCTACCAGGAAAGAGAAGTGTTTCAAACTGTGGGTCATGACCAATCAGTGGGTTGTGAAATCAATTTAGAAGTTCTGGGTCAGCATTTTTTTAAATGAAAGAATGGGTTGGGGTGGGATGGAATGGAACAAAACAGAATAAGGCAGAACACGTCAGAGAGTGTCACAGCAGAAAAGGTAAATATTGCTTTGTGGAATTTTTGTTTTAGTTATACATATGCAAAGCTGAGATCCAGCTGGCATTCAGCACTACAAGTGTACCCGTGGTTAAAATACCAAAATGCATTTCTACTGGTTGGGAGACAGCTGTTGCCTGCCCACGTGCCCTCCTGCTGTCTTGGGATACCCTCTCCCCACAACCTCACTCAGATTCAGCAACAAAAGGGTTAACTTCTGGCACAGCAGGGGGCTTCCAAAAACTGGCTCGGCTTTAAGACCAAATTCTGATGGGTCAGCCTCCTGGCCTTCCCAGATGTTAAATATTTTGACTCTCACCTCTGTACATGTGTGTGAGCATAACGGATTGGAATATTAAAATGGATTGCAATTACTGAGGAAGTTTGGAAAGCACGGTTAAGGGCCAAGGGTTCTCAGAGGACCCCGGTGATGGGAAGGTGGCGGGGGCGGGGGGGTGGGGGGTGGGCGCTGGGTGTATTCAGGTTCGTATGTCCATCCCTTCACCTGGCCGGGCTTCACAAGGCAAAGCAAACGAGGAATGGCCTTTGCTTCTTTTGCACATATTTAATCTGAAAACAAACAGTGGGAGGTGTGTAAATACACGCGCCAAACCCACCACGGGAAGAGCAGGTGGTGAGAACACCAGACCGAACGGGACGATAATGATGTCCAACTACTAGCCAATGTCCAGAGGGGATCCAGAGATCGGGAGGAAACTGAGAGAAGACAGAAGTGAAACACTGCTTCTCTGGTCCACTGGACCAGCATGATCAGATTCCAGCACTGATGAGAATTTTAAATACATCAGTTCTTCGAGTGCTAAATAATAAACCTTATGTTTTGAGATAAGATTCGGCAAGAGACAATGTTTTCATGAGTTCAACATGGCCAATATCACTCAAACCTTAGACTCCAAGTAAAATCCATTTCCTAAGACGCTGCCCATCTTGTGACTCTCTGTCTTCCTATCCCACTCGCTCACTTAAATATGATCTGCCCACATTTTAAAAAACTGTTCATCCTTAGGGGCAGGACAGGAATAAAGACGCAGACGTAGAGAATGGACTTGAGGACACGGGGAGGGGGAACGGTAAGCTGGGACGAAGTGAGAGAGCGGCATGGACATATATACACTGACAAATGTAAAACAGATAGCTAGTGGGAAGCAGCCGCATAGCACAGGGAGATCAGCTCGGTGCTTTGTGACCACCTAGAGGGGTGGGATAGGGAGGGTGGGAGGGAGACGCAAGAGGGAGGGGATATGGGGATATATGTATACATATAGCTGACTCACTTTGTTATACAGCATAAACTAACACACCATTGTAAAGCAGTTATATTCCAAAAAAGATGTTAAAATAAATAACTGTTCATCTTTAAGTCCACTCTCAATGACTTTGGAAATAAGTACACACCCTTGAAACCATCACCACAATCAATGCCATAAACGTATCCATCACTTCCAAAAGTGTCCTCCTGCCTCTTATTTTGGGTGTGTGATAAGAACACTTATTAAACTTACCCTCTTAGCAAAATTATAAGCACACAGTACAGTGTTGTCAGCTACGGGCACTGTGGTGTACAGGAGGTGTCTAGGACTTACTATTCACCTTCTCTAACTGAAACTTTGTGTCCTTTGACAAATCCTTCCCGTTCCCTCCTCCCCTCAGCCCCTGGCAACCCCTATTCTACTGTCTGCTTCTGAGGTCTGTTCTTTTATATTCATCATGTGAGTGGTATCATGCAGCATTTGTCCTTCTGTATCTGGCTTATTTCACTTAGGGTAACGTCCTCCAGGTTCCTCCATGTTGTCACAAATGGCAGTATTTCCTGCTTTCCCGTGGCTGAAGACCATGTCATCAAATTAGGCACCACATTTTCTTTATCCATTTGTCTGTCAATGGACATTTAGGTTGCTTCCATATCTTGGTTATTGTGGATAATGCTGCCCTAAGCATATAATGAGAATAACACTGCATCTTCGAGATCCTGATTTCAATTTCTTTGGATATATATCCAGGAGTGGGATTGCTGAATCGTACGGTAGTTCTATTTCAAATTTTTTGAGGAACCTCCATACTGTTCTCCATAGTGGCTGCACCAACTTATATTCCCACCAACAGTGCACAAGGGTTCCCTTTTGTCCACATCCTCACCAACATTTGTTTTTTGTTTGTCTGTTTTATTTTGTTTTGAAATAACAGATATCCTAACAGGTGTGAAGCGGTTTTTCATCAGGGTTTTAATTTGCCTTCCCTTGATAATGAGTGATGTTGAGCATCTTTTCATGTATCTGTTGGCCATCTGTATATATCCCTTGGGAAAATATCTAGCCAAGACCTTTGCCCATTTTTAAATCAGGTTATTTGGTTTTTGGCTATTGAGCTGTAGGAGTTCTTTAGATATTTTAGGTATTAACCCTTTATCAGATAGACGGTTTGCAAATGCTTTCCCCCATCCCGTAGGTTGTCTTTTCAGTTTGTTGATTGTTTCCTTTGTTGCAAGGATCCAGCTGTCGCCAGCACTTGAAAAAATGTTCCACAGGAAGACTGGCAGAATGAAGCTCACTGCAGTGCTCGATTCACTCCAGTAAATTCCTCCCACCCAGTCTCAGTTCAGCTAGATTCTTCTGACTCTCAATCCTACTGCTAGGGATTTACCCCACAGATGTGCTTTGGGGAGAGGGTCTAGGCGGGGAAGGGATAGGATTGCCAGACACAATACAGGATGCCCAGTTGAAATTGAATTTCAGATCAACAAAAATTTTTAGCATAAGTGTGTCCCATGCAATATGTGGGATATACTAAAAAAAAAAACATTGTTTATCTGCAATTCAGATTGAACTGGGCATCCTGTATCTTAATTTGCTAAATCGGGCAGCTCAAGGAAGGAGGGGCTGCAGGAAAGAGGAGAGGCGTTCATTTTCCACGTTGTACTTTTCTGTACTGTTTGAACTTTCAAACATTATAAAATTTAGGATTTTTTAATGTAAGCAGGAATTACACGAGACCTCCCTCCACCATTTCTGTGGGTTTGCTTTCCTCTTAATTCTTTGTAATTTTTATACATTTCTTAATGGTTAAAGACATCTTTTAAGATTAAAAAAAAAATCAGCTCCATGTAAGTAGAAAAAGGGCAACAAAGAAGCGCTTTTCAGATGAACGGATGGGGGGAGAAAGGGTTAAAGTTAAATATGGAAAGTGACCGGAAAAGTCAGGGCTGTTTGAACAGTAAATGAACCGAAAGAAAATACCAGAAATGGAAGCAAAGCCAAAACACGGCAAGAGGGAGAAGTGGAAACAGCGGTGGGCGTCAGTGTCAGGTGGCCGCATGGTAGAACACTGCGTCTTATTTTAACCAGCCCTGAACCCTCTCCGGTATTTATTTTAGCATGACTCTTACATGATAAACTACATCTCTCTCATTCCTATCATTCTGGTTTCAACACCCTTATTGCACAATCCATCTGCAGAATGCAGACAGTCCTGAATAATTTACACTTTGCTTTTGTGACTCTGGAATTCACACGTTTATGAATTAAAACGTTTTGCCCTAGGCTGAAAATAAATATTTTCTCTGTCCTTGACAGCATTTCAGTTCCCGTCAGGCAACCGGAAACTTTCCCCTGAAGGTTGGACAATTCTCCTTCTGCCCGCAGGGACTTGCCAGCCCCGATTGAGCCTCCAGAGGCAATTGAGAAAGTCGAGTGAACATTTTCCATTAAATCCTCCTGGAGCATCATTTATCTTTCTCAAACCTTCCTAGGAAAAATTTCCCTGTGAAAACCAAAAAAAAAAAGAAAGTCGTTTTGTAAACTGTGAAATGTAGCACACACCACACTGCTCAGGAGGAGGCTGGCCTCTCCAGGCCAGGAATTCTGGAAAGTTCTGTCTGCCTCTGGCCGGTTTGTTTGTTCTGTACACTGGCCCTTGTGGTTGGGAATTCGCAGCTGCACAAAAGGAGCTTTCTTGGAGTGAAGAGGAATATCCACAAGGCCTGCATAACAGGTGATGGTAATGAAGCCAGTGGCCAAAGCAGCAGGTGGTGCCTGTAACACGCATGTCATTGGGTCGGGTCCCCGGGAGCCCTGGGGTTGGGCGGCCCAGCCCAGGGAGCTTCCTGATGCTTCCTGATGAGGTCTGTATTTATCTGGTCCCCGCTGTCTGCGGCTCTGAGGATGAGGGGCTAGGTGGGACACAGTGCCTCACATTCCTTCTAGCTCTGGTTTTCCTTCTTTTTTTTTTTTTTTTTTTTTTTTTTTGCAGTAGGCGGGCCTCTCACTGTTGTGGCCTCTCCCGTTGCGGAGCACAGGCTCCGGACGCGCAGGCTCAGCGGCCATGGCTCACGGGCCCAGCCGCTCCGCGGCACGTGGGATCCTCCCGGACCGGGGCATGAACCCGTGTCCCCTGCATCGGCAGGCGGACTCTCAACCACTGCGCCACCAGGGAAGCTCTGGTTTTCCTTCTTGATTCAGAAAACACATCGACTTCATTCCCTGGAACCCAGAGCTTGGCACAGACTAGGCTGCTCCTACCAGGAGACCTCCACGGGCCCAGAGCAGAGACCCAGGAGGAGGGGATGGGGGACATCCTGTGACAGTAGACAGGCCTGGGCTCACCAGCCACGCCCTCTTTAGCCCAGCTCACCTGCAGAGGGAGCATCCTGGCTACACCAGGCAGACTGGCCCTCTGGTAACAACAGCAAGTGACAGGCACTTGAGGAAGGAAAGAAAATGACCTCTGGGTTGACATTCAGGACATAAAGGGGAAGATTGCACGGGGTAAAGGGCCCAGAACCTGAAGCCAGGTGGCCCTGGGTTCAAATGCTGCCCCATCACTCCTGGCTGTGACCCCGGGGAGGTGCTGAAATACTCAGCGTCTCCATCTGGGAACTGGAGGTGGAATTAACAGTCCCTGCCTCAGGCGAGGTGACTGGTTCCTCTCCGGGTGCACTTAGAGCAACAGCGCTGAGTGTTGAATACGAGCTGTCGCGGTGCTTACAGTCACACAGGTCATTTTCTTGGCAAACTTCCACAGAAAAAGGAGGAGGAAAATTGGATGAGTGTCCACACCGGGCTCAGCAGACCAGCACCTCTGACGCAGCAAATGTTGCAAGGCAAGGAGACGGATAAAAACTTCTTTCCTTTGATGTGATCCTTCACGGCTCTCTATCTCCTTCCCCTTGGAAGGCTTCCGCCCACCCGTGGGAAGTTAATGAAAGAGCAGGGGAGGGGAATTCCCTGGTGTTCCAATGGTTAGGACTCCATGCTGTCACTGCCAGGGGCCCGGGTTCAATCCCTGGTTGGGGTACTAAGATCCCACAAGCCACACGGTGTGGCAAAAAGATTAATAAATAAAAATAATAAAAATAAAGACACCTGACGATAGCCAGTACTGGAGCGCCCACACACACATAAAGAAGAGCCGGGGAAGGACAGTGGTGCCCAGTCTGTGCCACGCAGCTAGCGGGGAAGCAGAACTGCCTCGGGTGGCGCACGTGTGGCCTCCGCTGTCAGCCTGAGCAGGTGCATGCACTTAAGTGCTGAACAAAAATGTCCGAAGAGCATTTGAACCAGAAACCGTGTGTTCACAGGAAGGGGTTAAATGAGGATGGACTAAGGTGTACCCAACGTACGAGGCATTTCAACCCCCCGCAGATACAAGCAGATGCTGAACGCCCCTATAATATGGTTGTTCCAAGCTCAGGTTCTCGAGCCAGAGACACTGGGTTCAAACCCCGACTCTCCCACTTTCTAATTGTGTGATATTGGGAAAGACATTTATCCTCTCCAGCAGCGCTGCCTGGTAGAACTTTCTGCAGGAATGGAAATGTTCTGTACCTGTGCTGGGCTGCGTATGGAGCACCTGAGACACTGGCTAGCCCACAGTTTGGTTAATTAATGCTCATTTTAATTTAATTAAATGCTGTTCATTACGGTAGCCTCTAGCCACATGTGACTATTTATTTTACTGGAGTAGAGTTGATTTATAATGTTGTATTAGTTTCAGGATTCAGTTATAATATATAGACATAGATAGACATATATATGTTCTTTTTCAGATTCTTTCCATTATAGGTTATTGCAAGATATTGAGTATAGTTCCCTGTGCTCTACAGTAGGTCCCTGTTGTTTATGTATTTTATACATAGTTGTGTATATCTGTTAATCCCAAACTCCTAATTTATTCCTCCCCCACTTTCCCCTTTGGTAACCAGAAGTTTGTTTTCTATGCCTGTGAGTCTATTTCTGTTTTAAAAAAAAGTTCATTTGTATCATTTTTTTTAGATTCTACATATAAGTGATGTCATATGGTATTGTCTTACTTCACTTAGTATGATCATCTCCAGGTCCATCCATGTTGCTGCAAATGGCTTTATTTCATTCTTTTTTATGGCTGAGTAGTATTCCATTGTATATACGTACCACATCTTCTTTATCCATTCATCTGTCTACGTACCACATGTGACTATTAAAACTGAATTGGCTAATTCATTTGATTTCATAAGCCTCTGTTTTTCCCCTCTGTAACATGGGTATAATAATAGTATCCACCTCACAGAATTAAATGAGATAAAGTGTAATAGGCCAATTTCATGGTAAGCATTTAATAAATGCTAGCTACTAATATGGTGAATTTTATTGGGTACCCAGTAATCTCTCTCCTCCCCGCCCACAGCTTGCAACTCTTGTGTGACCTTCTCACCCCACCTTGGGGAGGCAAAATAACGGCCTCCCAAAGATGTACGCGGTACAATCCCCTGAGCCTGTCAATTTGTTAGGCTACATGGCTAAGAGGAATTAAGGTTACACGTGGAATTAAGGTAGTTAATCAGCTGACCTTAAAATAAGGACACCATTGGGACTCCCCTGGTGGTCCAGTGGTTAAGACTCCGCACTCCCAAGGCAGGGGGCACAGGTTCGGTCCCTGGTCAGGGAACTGAGATCCCACGTGCCGCAGAGCACAGCCAAAAAAATAATAATAAGGACACTGTTTCGGATCATCCAGTTGGGCCCAGTGTAATCACGAGACTCCTTAAAAGGTGGAAAAGGGGAGAAGAAGAGACGGTCAAAGGGATGCGGTGTGAGAAACACTCGAATGGCCACTGTTGGCTTTGAGGATGGAGAAAGGGGCCAAGGAATGGGGCAGCCTCTAGAAGCTGGAAAAGGCAAGAAATGGACCCTCCCCTAGAACTTCCAGAAGGAACCAACCCTGCCGACACCTCCACTTTAGCTCAGTGAGACCCATTTCAGACTCTGGGCTTCCAGAACCACAAGATAATAAAGTTATGTTCTTTTAAGCCTCGAAGCGCGTGGGAATTTGTTACAGCCGAGGCAGGAAAGGAACACAAGCACTGCCTCGCTGATTCCATGAAAAGACTGCCCGTCTGGCCCCGATGAACCTCCAGCGGTGTCCGCTTTGGATTTCACTGGTCAATGTCATGGTTAATCACAAACCTATAAATCAAACGGAGGGAAGGGGGGAACCTGAAAGACCTCTCATTTAAAGTGTCTTTTCTGCAAGAGAAGGATCTGCGTTCCATTATATTTTCAAAGTCCCATTTATATGTTTCAAGTCAGTTCTTCTCTAAATGGTGCAGAACGAATTTTAGTCCCCAGTGCACACCCTTTAGAGGATTGTGGGGTTAAAATGAAAATAAATTGACAATGGGTGTATATTGTTCCTTGCAGTGAAGTATCTCTTTCTTTGCCAAACCGCTTCTCCGTTTCTGAGGCACCCTCCAAGGAAACAGGGCCATTTTGGGGTACCTTGGATGCCTTAGAGCTGGAGGGATGACAAAGGGCGGGGTTGTACCAGCTCCAGGGAATCTGGCCCGACGCTGGGGAGGAGGGAGGACAAACCCACGATGACTTTTGACTTTTGCTTATGTACCTCTCCAGCTCACCCACAACCCCTACCACAAAGGCATTCCTGCTTCTCTCCCCAAAAGCACAACTTGGCTTCCAAGAAACAGGGAAGCAGTGTTTTATACCAGATTCCGCTTGGTTCGATCAAAGATGTTGATTCAAACTTTTCCGGCAAAGGAGGAATCATACTGTCAGCTTCTCGGGGTCAGCCTCACTTCTAATGTCAGGACAGGAGAAACAGGTCCACAACCCCTTATGCACAAATCTGAAGTCCAAACAGGTCTGAACACCAAAAGTGTTCCCATAACTCCTCTGGCAGCAAAACCTGAGTGACTCACCATGAGGTGATGTGATGTTTATCCAGCTTAGTGTCACTATTCCTACAACTTACTGCAGAAAATAATGTGTTATTACAGAGTTCTTCCCCAAACCCTGCTGGCAGGGGGTTTCCATAAGATGCAGTATATGTAACAGATTACTTTTCAAAATTCCAAACAAATTCCGATTTCCTAAACACACTCGATTTGGGTAACACAGAGGTTTTGGATAATGGATTATGAATTTGTACTAGATTTGCATTTCTCATTGCATCATCATTTTCCCTCTCTTATTACACCTAGGAACCTAAAATTTTTGAAGTATCTTTTCCCTCGATAATATTTTTCATTTAAAATGACATGCAGGGACTTCCCTGGTGGCACAGTGGTTAAGAATCTGCCTGCCAATGCAGGGGACGCTTGTTCGAGCCCTGCTCCGGGGAGATCCCACAGGCCGCAGAGCAACTAAGCCCGTGCGCCACAACTACTGAGCCTGCGCTCTAGAGCCTGCGAGCCACAACTACTGAAGCCTGTGTGCCTATAGTCCATGATCCGAAACAAGAGAAGCCACCGCAATGAGAAGCCCGCACACCGCAACGAAGAGTAGCCCCTGCTCGCTGCAGCTACAGAAAGCCCGCACGTGGCAACAAAGACCCAGTGCGGCCAAAAATAGAAAAATTAAAAAATAAATTTATTTTTTAAAAATGCCATGCAAATATCAACCTTGGGAAAAAGCACCATGGGGAGTCTGGATCACCTGCTGTTTTATCCAGGTCCCTGACCCTTTACAATGAGGTGCCTGACTTAAGCTCTCACCAACCCCCAGTGACCTTGCTGGGGCATGGGACTCTCTAGTCAGCCTAGTCTTTGTCGATGCCCCAAGTTCAACAACACTATGGCACTCGGCACATTTACTCCACCGCCAGCCAGGTTTTCTGGGAGCCAAAGGTGAAGATGCAGTATGTCTCTGCACAACAACAACCAGACCTGATTCCAAAATCTCTTCCATCCATGGATCCTCTAGCCAGGTGCAAGGTCTGATCACCTCCATTTAGCTCTGAAGCCTTTTAGTTTTTCAACCAGTTGACTGCCTAAAATGTAACAGAAGGGAGGTCCTCTGGCTATCCATAACTCCGCATCTATCTCTGCTGAACACTCTTGGTTCTCCCAGAAAACAGCCTAAGTGTCCAGCTGGGTGGGAACCCAGGGCTGCCCACAGGAAGCCAAATTTGTGCTGCCAACTGCCTGTGCAAAAAGAATCCCATTGCTTCGGCACATTCACTTGGGTGTCTTCCAAAGATTCTAAAATATAATCTGTTAGGCTGCATTCATTAGGCAAACCAGGAGGGAAAGTTGAATTAACTAACCAGATTATTTAGAGAAAAGAGTGGTCAGCTGGGGAATAAGTGGAGTCCAGGGTTTCATGCAGATTTCATGATTCTTCCCCAATCGATTTCACTGAGTAGCTGCTCAACTAACCACAGCTCTTCCTGGGGTCACTCTCATACCTGCCCCATCTAGTCAGTGGGGAGAAAATGTTTTTGCCTCTAGAGAAGCTGTCTTACTTTGGGCTGTCGCAGAAGCTGACCCTGGGTCAGGATTTGAGTGTAGGAATGCCATTTGGAAGATGCAGGGAGCGGCACTAGGGAGTGAGGAAGGAGAGGAAAGAAAGCCAATGAAGGATCAGTCATTTCAAGCTACCACTGTGGGCAACAGAGCTCAAGCCCACGAGGAAACTTCCGGGCAGCGGTGCAAAGCACGTGCCCCAGAATAGCCCGTCCCGGAAGGGACAACTCTTCCTTAAAATCACACTCCAGTTCATACATGTACGACATTATGTAAGAAATAATTGTGTAAATAAAATTAGACAATGCATTCATAAATTCCAAGTAAATTCATGAAGGAAATACGAAATCACCATGAGGCAAACTACACTAGTAACTGCAGCAGGCAAGACCCATCAACGGATGCTAAAATCACGGGGCCAGAGTTTGAGGAGAAATAGGATATCTGCAAGGTCCTCAAGGGTCTCCCCCAAGAGCGTATTCACTGTAAAGGAAAAATGGTGATATTTCAAAGGAAAAATTTGACAGGTGCTACGTTAACCAAGGGAACAAGGTCAACATTACTAGTAGGAAGGTTTACCGACAGCATTTGCCCTGGCCATCGTGCCATGGAGAGCAACCCGACATCACCCCTGGGGCATTCTTGCCAAAAATGTATCTCATTTTTAAATATATCTCATTTTAGGGAATTCCCTGACGGTCCAGGGGTTAGGAGTCCACGCTTCCACTTCCAGGGCACTGGTTTGATCCCTGGTCGGGGAACTGGGATCCCGCAAGCTGCGCAGTGCTGCCAATTAAAAAATAAATCAATAAAATAAATAAAATGTATCTCATTTTAAATCTCTAAATTTAAAGTTATGTACATTTTAAATACATTTAAATTTAAATGTATCTCTGTTTTAAACATGGGAAAACATCAGAGAAACCCAAACTGAGGGCCATTCTCAGAAATCACTGACCTGTGCTCTTCAAAAATGTCAAGGTCGGGACTTCCCTGGTGGTGAAGTTGTTAAGAATCTGCCTGCCAATGCAGGGGACGCGGGTTCGAGCCCTAGTCCGGGAAGATCCCACATGTCGCGGAGCAACTAAGCCCATGCGCCACAACTACTGAGTCTGCGTTCTAGAACCCAAGAGGCACAACTACTGAAGCCCGTGCACCACAACGAAGAAGAGCCCCCGCTCGCCCCCGCTCGTTGCAAATAGAGAAAGCCCGTGCGCAGCAACGAAGACCCAATGCCACCAAAATAAATAAATAAATTTATTTATTTTTTTAGATGTCAAGGTCAGGCCAGGCAAGGAAAGAGAGAAACTGTCACAGGTTGGAGGAGACCAAAGAGACCCCCCCCCCCCAACTCACTGCACTGTGGGATCCCGGGAGGGATCTTGGAACAGAAAAAGGACATTAGTGGAAAAACTTGTGAAAATGGAATAAGGTTTGTCGTTTGGTTAATCGCATCATATCAACGTCAGTTTCCTAGTTTTGATCTTTGTATTATAAATGTGCAAGATTTCAACATCGCGGAAGCTGGGTGAAGAGTATACGAGAACTCTCTGTGCTATTTTGCAACTTTTCTGTAAGTCTAAAAAAGTTATTCCAAAATAGAAAAGTTTATTTATTTATTTTGAAAGAAGAGTTAGGCCACCTGAGGAGGGAGGGAACTGAGGATTTATACCTCGATTGCCCAGTGCCACTGGTTGAGGGCTTCCATGATGGCTGGTGATGCCCTAGCATTTCCGGCTTGTCAGGTGGGCAAAGTGACCTTCCCTTCCGGGATTCAGGGAAGAGGCTTCAGGCAGTGGCGGCTGGATGGTGAGCAGAGCTGATGACCAACTGAGAGACACAGTTGGGGCCCTGGCAGCATCACCCACAGGTGTCCACTGTGAGAGGCAGCAAGGAACATTTCAGGGGCTTGGAGATTAGACGCTATGTCTTCCTTCCCTGCTGGCAGAGCCTTTCCAGTCCATTTCCATGTAACCCAAATAACCATTCAACACTGACCCCTTCCCTTGCTGGAGGGGACCTGGTGATCTCTCTCCCTCCCGAGTGACAGGTTCTTTGTCACCTTTGGGATGTCTACATCTGTGGGCAGAGAATGGAGTCTTCTTGGTATTTTAGAACAAAATTCAGTATAAAGTTCAGTAGATAATGATTGGTAAATTTAAACAAACAAACCACAAAACGCTGCCATGTATTCGTAGTTCCATTTAAGCATGTAAGTCCGACCTAAATTCAAAGGAAATGATCTGGGACAAGGAATCGGCCTTTCTTTCCACTGTACATCAAGGAATTACCATTTATGTCATTCTAAAATCCACAGAAGGTGCTGTGCTGTCAGCTTCCCTCAAACAGCACCTACAGGTCCCCGGCTCCCAAAGGTACAGTCTTTTCTTAGGAAAAGTAACCTCTTTGGTGGATCTGATGGTACATTTATTTTGGAAAAGAGGGGGAGTTCCTTATACACACTCCCAACCTCTGTTTTAAATTATTGCTTCAGGCCTTCCTGCCAAACCCATCATGTATAAAGGGACTCACGGCTAAGTATGTAAATAATTTTTAAAATTCCAGTGGTAGTGATTTGGAAATAAGGGGGGTTTTCTTTTCCTTTTCTTTCTTTCTTTTTTTTTTTCCCCCTGCTAGGGTTACTAGAGAATTTAACATTGTTTTAATTTGGAACACAAGTCGAGTCTCTTAAAGCCTCTTGCTCCCTGTGTATAAAACTTGTGCTTTACATCATCATAACGCTTTAGAGTATTAAGTAATTGATTTAATTAAACAAGCAACTTTTTTTGCCCTTGGGCCCAACCCTGGATGTGTAAAGGTTTAGAAATTTCAAAGAATGTGGAGACATGGGATAGATCTTACAGACCTAGAAAATCAAGGTCATCATTTGTGAAGATGTGTCGATGAACAAAGGCCTGGAGTGCCCCCAGGTTTAGGCAAATTTGAGAGTCTTTAAATATCCGTATTTTTCATAATAGGATTTGGTCAAACAGACATCTGCTATTTTTGCTGCCCACCTTTTGTGCATTTTCTTTTGGAAAGGCTCTCAATTTCCCTCCAGGGAGTCAGTCCCTGACTAACTCAGATAACGATGGGTTCAGATGGGGTTCCATGCAGGGATCCAGGAACCCAGGACCACAGTGATTGGTTCAGGGGGTGGTCATGTGACTGAATAAGAGCCAATAAGAAGCCACTGGGATGTTGATGGGAATGCTGGGACCAAGGAGCTTGCTTTGTTTTCTTTAAAGCACTAGATCTGGGGCTGCCATTTGTGACTGCCAGAGGTGAGAGTGCCAGTGGCCAACAGGAAGAGCTCAAGGATGGACTCAACATGGAAGAGATGGGGCCGAGAATTAGAGGGAAAGAGAGAGCCAGAAACTGCATCCTGATGATATTGTTTAGACCCTTATTTCCAACTATGCCCAAAGTCAGCAATTGTAGACAAATGAGTCAAGAAAGTATTTTTAGTGCTTAACCCAGTGGGGGTTTCTGTCACTTGCAACCAAAAGGGACATAAGCCAATTTGTCTGGGAAATTAACAAAGCAGAGCCCTAGTAAGTTTAAAAATTACTCCTGAGGGCCTCCCTGGTGATGCAGTGGTTAAGAATCCGCCTGCCAATACAGGGGACACAGGTTCGAGCCCTGGTACGTGAAGATCCCACATGCTCCAGAGCAACTAAGCCCATGTGCCACAGCTACTGAAGCCCGCGTGCCTAGAGCGCGCGAGCCACATCTACTGCAGCACATTGCATCCATGCGCCACAACTACTGAGCCTGTGCGCCTAGAGCCCATGCTCCACCACAAGAGAAGCCACCACAACGAGAAGCCAGCGCACCGCAACGAAGAGTAGCCCCCACTCAACTGCAACTAGAGAAAGCCCATGCACAGCAACGAAGACCAATGCAGCCAAAAATAAATAAATAAATTTACTTAAAAAAACACACACACACACATCATTTAAGATAAAATTAAAAAAAAAAAAGTTACTCCTGAGGTGTACTATGTCAACTACGCTCTTCAACCGTAGATGCCGTGTGAAGGATGGTGAGGATTCTCTCAGGGCTGGAGGGTAAAGGCCCTGTGGTCTGATGCAGGAGTGACTTTGGACCATCAGTCTCTCACTCTGGAACTCAGTTGCTAAATGAGGAAGTAGATGAGGCGGTCTTTCAAACGCCACCTCCAGAATGGTCTGATCTGTGATCTTAGGGATTGTGACGAGAGATCACAAACCTCATGAGACCTACACGTGCACGCGCACACACACGTATACACTCCCAGACACAGGCACACATGCACACATGCCTACACACATACATAAACACACACACAAGTCTCTTCCCCCACACACCCCTTATCCAACAGACTACTCAGCCTTCCTCTGTAGGATCCACTTCTCTCTGGAGCCTAAAGACTAGGTGCCCCGCTGGACACCACAATGGTGCAGGGAAAGTGGGACACAAAAGCTGAGGCGCCGCGTGCTTATTGGACCCACACAAAATCCTCAACCCCATTTTAGAACGCCAACGGGAAGAACAGAGACCGCGCACGTACAGCATTCCACGCCTGAGTTTCTGGGATGCCACTGTGGAAAGTTAAAGAAACTTCAAGAAAAGAGTTCTCCTTCGTGACTAAGGGAATAACGGTAGCAACAGCAGCACATTGCATCTTGGGTGATATTCAATATCTTTCAAAGTGCTTTCTGGTGTTTCTACCCCTGGTCATGTTTGTAGATCCAACTCCAATCCTAATGCCTGCTCAGTTTTTAAACCATTGTGATGCATATAATGATCTGCAAAGATGCCAGCAGGGCATTAGAGAAACCCAACTCTTGACCTAAATTTTTTTAAAATGAGGAAAGTGGGAATAGAAGGATATGCTCTCAACTACAGACACACGCACACGCACACACGCACGCACGCACGCACACACACACACACGGCGTGTACCTGTCCCGAATGGTGGGTATACGTCATATATTCTGCACTGCAAGAAGCCTTCTGCTCACTCAGAGTGAGCCCCAGCCTGCACACCCAGCCGCACGCACAGTCCCCTGAAAGCTGCCTCCTGGCCACCCCTCGGGTCTGAGGACCAGACACCAGCAAGGTGGTCTACCCCAGGCTCAGGCCATTTGGGCAGGGGATCCTGGGGTCCCGGGTACCAGGAGTTGTCTGGGGCCAGGGCTGGGATGCAGGTGAGGCAGGAGAGGGGCTCGCTCTCATGCCCAGCTCTGTACTTGCACCCTCGGAGGGGAGAGCATGGCCCGAGCCGGCTCCCTAAATCCCAGGCCCAGGGCAGCCCCCGCCCCAGGCCAAGCTTCAGGGCATTGCTGGCCCCCAGAGAGCATCCTCCTCCACCCTAGGACCCTCATAGAACACCGTTTAAAAGCCACAGCCCCAAAGCACACCTGTCAACCCTTGCCCCACAGCATCCACGAAATATCCCCTCTGGGAGCTTTATTTTTGGTCCCCCGAGCAGAAGCTGCCCCCCTTCCTCTGTTCTCCCAAGCGCAGCACCTTTCAGACCAGGCACGAAGAGCACAGTGGTTTCCTACTACTTGGAAAAACAGAATCTCAGCTTCCTCTGTCACAGCCATCTTCAAACGCATGGGGACAAATTGATTCTTCCAGGGCTTCATTAATTGTCCCAGAGAAGCACTTTAATCTCTTCCGTCCTCTTCTATTTTCAAAGATCTGTTTCTCTAGGCACCTCTGACCACTTTCAGGGGCTGGGAAGGAGCCCTCTGCCACCCTGGGCTGACATGGCCTGAGATTCCAGGAGGAAGGGATAGGGGGCCGGGGTAATGCCTGCCACGCATGGCTCCCACCTTAATGCAACTAATCACGGTGCCTGGGGTTTGTAAAATTCTGTTCTTCCCAGGAACATGAAGCTCACTCCTCTGTTAACCTTACCTACCTGCACATCAGTCAGATGAGGGATAAGGCATTTTTAACAGCAAGACTGGGGGCAGACCCCAAATCTCGTGTCCCATGGGTCTGCCCTGTACTGTCATATCCGACGGGGGGAAGGACTGTGTTGCTTGGGGGTCAAGACAGAGACCCACCTTCCTCGGACACTTATTCGGGGGCTGTCCTGGGGAATGCTCCAGGTGAGTTAAAGAAGCCGTTTTTTTCTAAGCCAAATACCAAAGTCACTTTCATGGGACTTAAAATAGAATTGTCCTATGACCGTGGAGAAGGGGCGATGACGCTTGCCTTGGAAAAGGCTGTGATGAGCAGTTATGGGAGGAGACAGAAGAGAAATACCTAGGCACGAAATGGTCCAGATCTTCATTTCACCGTTTTAAAGGGAGCAGACAATTATTTCCACTGGAACCCAGAGAGGACTGAGATTCCCAATTCTCCTACAATGCAGGAAGGAAATTGAGACTTTCAGTTCTGGTTCATTCATTTCGGCTCAGAATCACTCTCTGGTTGGAAAACTCCAGCGGCCTTTTCGGGTTGAATTTTTATGCCTTCATTCCTGCCAACTCCCCGTGCACTTAGCTCCAAATCTTCCTTTCTTTTTCCTTTGGGCTCCAAACTATTGTTGCAAAATTATCCTCCTGTTGGGAATTTACGATGCCTCCATTTTTCAAGGGTCTTCCATCAGACACTTCAGCTGTGAAAAAATGACCATTGTTCCTAGACCTTTGGTAAAATTCCTTCATCATGATTTATGGACTTAAGGGGTATCCATTCTTATTGAGGTGTCCGGGGAACCAGGAACTGTATCCACATTTGCCCCTTGGTCAATTGTCCCTCAGACTTAAGTCAAGGGTGCTGTGTTTTAGGGGAGGAACAGGGTATATGCCTGCCCTGAGGTGGGTTATTACATTTGCTTCAGATCGGCACATACTCCAAACCCTGAGATCATGGACCACCCACCATAAACCTCCAAACACGGACCCTCATGGAAACTCACAGACCACCAACCACTGGCCCTCATGGCCCTCCATCACCCACTTACACAGGGCCTCTCAACAAGGACACGTCAGTGTGCTGCATCCTGGCCCCTGCCCACTAGGAGACAAGTGTATGATGGGAAAGACATAATTCATTTCATGCCAACTCTTTTCATTTCCTTGTTAAAAACATAAAATAGGATAAGAGTCTTTTTGGAGGGAGGGAGAGAGGTGGAGATGGGGAAAGTCAGTGTAGAGCCTAGATCTGTACTGCCAACATTTGCTATTTTCTGGAACGGAAGCTTGGCCCCATAATACTGTTCCATATATTTATCAAACTCACCCTTCTCCACATCACGTGTTCCCTGGCAGCCACCACCAGGAATACAGCCCTGTCCAGTCTTTGGAAACTTCCTTCAAAACGCTCTCCATGTTCTACTTAAATGTTAGAAAGTCACAGCTTTCTGGAAGCCTGGAAAGAGACAGCTATTTTAAAAGGTTCCTATGTCTCCCCACCAGCTATAAAACAAAGTACCTTTGTAGTTTGTACAGTGACAAAACAATGCACATAGTAGGTCCCCAATACATTTGTTGAAGTGATTTAACCTGTGTTAATTTCCTCATCTGGAAAAACGAGCATAAAAGTGTTTGACCTGCCAATCCGGAAACGCATGGGGAGCAAAAAGGCCATTTCAAGGGCTTCCCATAAACTACCAACCTTCACGAGATACCTTTTTGTCACTAGCTCAGTCATGGTGTTTGCCAGTGAGTTACTGCTGCGTAATAAGTGGGTCCAAAAACATAGCCACTTAAAATAAGAACCATTTTATTGTATCTCACAATTCCGTGGGCAGGAATTCAGGCAGGGCTTGGCTTGCTGATGCTTCTGTTCTACATGGTGTTGACAGATCACTCAGTGGTACTCAGCTGGCTGATAGGCTGGTCCGGGAAGTCCAAGATGGCTTCACTCATATGCCGCATCTTGGGGGCGATGGCTGGAAGGCTGGACTCAGATGGACTGTCAACTGGACCATCACATGAGGTCTCCCCAGCATGGCAGGTGCAAGATAACCAGATTTCTTCCATGGTGGCTCCGGGCTCCAAGCATGAGTGTTCCAGTGAACAAAAGAGATGCT
This sequence comes from Stenella coeruleoalba, assembly GCF_951394435.1. NCBI lineage: Eukaryota > Metazoa > Chordata > Mammalia > Artiodactyla > Delphinidae > Stenella > Stenella coeruleoalba. The sequence goes on along the minus strand of NC_137160.1, from coordinate 83,809,977 downwards.
TCATGGCCTTTTATGACCTAGCCTTGGAAGTCATATGGAGTCACTTCCACCATAGTCTATGGGTCAAGGCAGTCACAAGGCTACCCAGTTTCAAGGGAAGAGAACCTGGACCCCATCTCTCAACGGAAGGAGTGTCAGAGCTTTTGCGAGTAGGTCTTAAAACTGCCTCCACAGTGTTAACCATCTTCTGTTGCCCACAGTGGGTTGGAAGTTCCACAGACTAAGAGCCGGTCCTTCAGGAAGATGGGAGAGCTTTACCTAGTACACCATGGCCCAGTTTGAATTTTTTTTACACCCTTCCAGATGGAAAGAGGACATGGTGAGCTGAATCCCTGAAAAACCTGTGTGATGGGTGAGTTAGTTCCTGAGAACAGGCCCAACCAAGATGGGTAGCAGTCATACCACCCTCAATCCTGGACCCAATCATTGGCGTTTAATCCCATCTCTGCCCTCAGTCCATCCTGCTGACAGCTTTGTGTGAAGGCCAAAAAAGAAGCCGGAAACACTGAATGAGAGTTCGTGAAGAGAGAGCATGACTACCTAACTCAAAGGATCAGGATTGGGGCTTCCCTGGTGGCGCAGTGGTTGAGAGTCCGCCTGCTGATACAGGGGACACGGGTTCGTGCCCTGGTCCGGGAGGATCCCACGTGTTGCAGAGCGGCTGGGCCCGTGAGCCATGGCCACTAAGCCTGCGCGTCCGGAGCCTGTGCTCCGCAATAGGAGTGGCCACAACAGTGAGAGGCCCGCGTACCGCAGGAAAAAAAAAAAAAAAAAATCAGGATTTTTAGTATCCCAGATAATCATAATAATGCCCAACCATTGTTCCTTTTTTACTCTTTCTCTCTTCCTTTTATTCTCTTTTTAAAATTCCTCTCTTTATTTCTCTCCATTCATTTTCTTCCTTTCATTCAAGAATATTTACTGAGTAACTGCCAAATCCTGAGCCTGCGTCTGGAAGATGCAACAGAAAATCACATAATCTTAACACCAAGTGCATCACTGCAAACTAAGATTAGCACTCTGAAGCAAGGGTCAGCAAATGATCGCATAAAGAGCCCAATAGCAAGGAAGGAAGTAGGCCACACGGTCCCTATTGCAACTCTGCCATGGTAGCAAGAAAACAACTATAAGCATTATTCACAGTAGCTAAGACATGGAAACAGCCTGAGTGTGCAGGGATGCATGAATGGATAAAGAAAATGTGGAAAAAAATATATATATATATATATTACACTGGAATATTACTCGGACTTTAAAAAGAGGGAAATCTCACCATATGCAACAACAGAGATGGACCTGGAGGACATTGTGCTGAGTGAGATAAGCCAGGCACCGGAAGATAAAGACAGCATGACCTCACGTGTACGTGGAATCTAAAGAAAAAGCTGAAGTCATAGTAACAGAGAGCAGAATGATGGTTGCCAGAGGCCAGGGGATGGGGAAAAGTGAAGACGTTGGTTAGAGAGTATGTTCTGGATATCTAATGCACAGCATGGTGACTATAGCTAATAATAATGTATTGTGGGGCTTCCCTGGTGGCGCAGTGGTTGAGAGTCCCGGGTTCGTGTCCCGGTCCGGGAAGATCCCACATGCCGCAGAGCGGCTGGGCCCGTGAGCCATGGCCTCTGAGCCTGCGCGTCCGGAGCCTGTGCTCCGCAACGGGAGAGGCCGCAACAGTGAGAGGCCCACGTACCGAAAAGAACGTTGTTCTACGAAGATGTATAACAAGGCAACTTGATCTACTATGGTATGGGAAGAAAAGAGGAGTCTTTCCCTGAGGAAGTGACTTTTTAATAAGTAGGTATTTACCAGGTGAAGGGATGCACAGAAGGATGGTACGGACAAGTCAAAGGGGAGGCATCATTGGCAGAAGTTTAAAAAGGCCAGTTTGGACAGAGGGAAAATGGGTCAAGGGAAATTAGCAAGAAATGAGATTGGGGAGAAGTTGTCTGTGGCCAAATCATGCAGGGTCTTGGTAAGCATGTTAAAATTGGGGGAGCTTTGATCCCAAAGCAATGGAAAACCAGTGAAGGATTTTAAGAGTTAAGAAAAAAAAGATGTATGCATACTTATCTTTTCTCTCAACTAGGTCCCATATTGACCTATCTCAATCAGCTGAGGTTGCATTTTCTCGAAGTCCTCAAAGTATTAAAAGGCTATTCAAGCGTAAGGTCTTATTATTAGTCAAGGTTGGTACTCGGAGGGATTCCTTGAATAATTAACTAATTGGTCTCACACGTCTCACCATGGATTTAAAATTTGTTTCTAAGTATTTGGCTCCAAAGGTTTTTAAACTATTCTGTTTCGTGGTGTTAATTTTTCCATTGTCTAGACAGCTGGAGAGTCAGACAGGATTATCAGGAGGAAAGGGGCGATTTATGACCAAAAGTCAACCTTCTCAGCCAATGGAATTTACATATTAATGACCACTGTGGCAGCTGTCATAAGAAACCTTTAAAAACTAAAACTTTTCATGTTTGTGCATTTCTGGAATTTGGCATTGGGTAGATATTTTGCATTTTTAATACACACGAAAGACCTTCTAATAAAACCACAGAAGAAAGATTGATGAGTGTGTACCTGGGGACTGGGGTGGGGGGGTTAGAATCTGGGCTTAATTTTAGAGGATACATCAACTTTCTGGAGTCTTATAAGGAATAAGATGAATTCTAACTTCCTTATTAACATGAGGAGGAACTCTAGGAGTCTTATGGCCACTTTGCTTTGACAGAATCAAAATGCAGAAAATGTGCCCATTAGCGCTGGGTCATAAAACTGAATCCAGAGTACGAGGAACGTCAGAGGTTACACTATTTTATGCTTGTACCCCTTTCCACATTCTCCCCAAATGGGTATTCCATTCCTGTTTGAATATCTCCGTTGATAAAGGAATTCACTGACTTCCTAATTGGAATAACTTCTTTCTACAAATAATATCTTCTTTGCTGACGTTTCCATTCATTGGTCCCAGATCTGGCCTCTGAAGCCAGTGGAAGATGCCCAGCCTCTCAGATAGAATGTTCTTCTGCTTCCCCGTCTTTACTGGGAAATATCCCTTCAGGGCCCCAAGGTGGCTACTCCACCTCCAGCCTCAAGCCCTCAGTTGAAGCAAAATGAAAAAAATAGCAAGGAAGAGGGGCGGTACTTATATAAGGAAAGCAAAACAATCCCAGAAGTCTCCACTGGATTTCCACTTAGAACTCATTAGCTGGAACTGAATCACGTGACCACCCAACATACAGGTTCTTTATATAGACGTGGGGCGCCGAGACAGAAACGTGACCGTGTGTGTCAAGAGCCTTTAAACTGCTCTTGATTTGGCCATTCGCTTCCAAGCATCTACCCTAGACAAAACTTTGTGTTTAAGGATGTTCATCCCGACAGAAGAACCTAAATGCCCACAAATAATAAAACTGCTCAGGAAACTGTTAGAACCAACCAACGACATGAGACAGGCATTAAAAACTGCCTGTGAGATTATTAAACACATGGAGAAAATCTGTAATAGAACTCAGTAAAAACCCTTCAATAGGAGAACAAATGAATAAACTATCTACTCATAAAATGTTCTATTCATACTGCTATATTTTTATCATACCATTGAATTGTAGAGCAACAGTAAAGAAAAACCTTGCTGATTCATGAGGCAGCATAGATGAATCTCAGAAAGATAGTGCTGAGCGAAAGATGATAAACAAAAAAGAAAAGACACTGGATGACTCCATTTAGTTCAAGTTCTAGAACTTCAGAATGAGTAGAAATGGAAATCAGAACAGTGGTTTCCTAGAACGGATAAAGGGGAGACTGACCAAAAAAGGGTTCAAGGGACCTTTCTGGAGTGCTGGAAATATTCTAGATCTTGACTGGGATAGAGGTTACACATGTTGTATACACGTGTAACGTACACGGGTATATACATTTGTTAAAACCCATCACCCTATACATTTTAAATGGATAGATTTTATTAAATGTAAATTATAGTGCAATAATGTGGTATAAAACAAAATTTAAAACTAGGTGGCAGGGCCTTCCCTGATGGCTCAGTGGTTAAGAATCTACCTGCCAATGCAGGGGACACGGGTTTGATCCCTGGTCTGAGAAGATCCCACATGCCGCGGAGCAACTAAACCCGTGCGCTACAACTACTGAGCCCGCGCGCCTAGGGCCCGTGCTCTGCAACAAGAGAAGCCACCGCGATGAGAAGGCCACACACCGCAACGAAGACCAGCCCTGCTCGCCACAACTAGGGAAAGCCCGTGCACAGCGATGAAGACCCAACACAGCCAAAAATAAATTTAAAAAATTTTTTTAATTGTGTTAAAAAAAAAAAAAACAAAACCTAAGTGGTAAACTCAGGTGCCATCTTGGAAACAGTATTAACTATATTAACAAAGGCGGAAAAAAAGCCAGAAGGGACAACATCAAAGAGCTCACAGTACGGGGTTTTATCTTGGGGTGATGGAGAGGTTTGGGAACTAGATAGAGGTGTTGGTCGCAAAACACTGTGAATGTACTAAACGGCATTGAATTGCTCACCGTAAAATGGTTAACTTTACATCAAGTGACTTCCACTTCGATTAAAAAAAAAGTTAATTACGGGTGTGTCTAAGGGGAGGGCTGGCAGAGAGATGACTTCTCCTGATCATTTTTATCATCCTTCTCTTCCATTATCCCTTTTGAATTTTCTGCAGTGAGCACGCATTAACTTTATAATTATGCGATAACTGAGCAACTGATCTTTAGCAGGGACCCTCAGGAGTTTCAGAGGGTAGAAGCAGAGTCAGCTTTCCTATGGGACCCGGCTCCCAAGGGAGCTCTGGGCACAAAGGAGATGAATTTAGTGAGTGCTTTCTGCTCTCCTGCAGCTTACAGCCGAGCCCCTTGCCGCCCGTCCCAGCACTGGAGTGAGGCACCTGCCCTTGCCCGTCGGGACCTTCTGCCTCACAGAGGCCACCAGAGAATTTCCTGATTGTGTATAAGGTGAGATGTACATTTCAGACGTTTTCCGTGTAAAATGGAGAAGCAATGGCCCGACTCCCTGCCTTGACGGTGACGTCCAGGCTGCTTAATGGGGGGTGTCCAAGCTGTGTGTGTCACTGGAGCTTCGAGCAGAGTTGAGGCCGATGCGGGTGAGGGCTCCTGGTTCCGAATTAGGAGATCGGGGACTGTGCCTTGGATGGCCTTCCTGGGGAGAGTCCTTCGTAAGGGGTCTGAGCACCCCAGCTCAGGGCTCCAATCTGGACTCCGTCCAGGCAGCCTTCAGTGGCAATCGGCTCAGAGCAGAAACTCAAGAGGGAAGCAGGCACCAGCGGCAGCCCGGATTCCTGATTCTTGAAAGCTTTGGGGCGAGGAGGGGGGTCGTGGTCTCAGGAGGGAACAGCTCAGTCTCAGGAAGCTGTAGCCCTGCGGTTAAAACATGAATTCCTACAAAAGGAGCATTGTGCGAGCCACAGGAAGTCTTTAAGGGGGCATCAATCTTGTGTCACCCAGAGATGTTTATCCTAAAGGCAATGCCATGTGGCCAGGCACGGGGGAGTCTCAGGCAGACAAACTGATCCAGGAGGTGGGGGAGGGGGACAGTGAGCCAGAAGTGGGCCAGGCACCAGCAGAGCCCATGCGTCAGATCCACCCACGACCAGCACCCGAGAGGTGCAGGTAGATGAAGACTGAGACAACTTCCCTTGGTCTCATTAGCAAGGACAACACCTGAGACCAGACCCAAGCGGGTGGCAGAAGGACCTCAGTCTGGCAGGAAATTAGGACCTTGGAGCAGGGGGTCAGAGCGCTGAGTGGAACCACATCCGCCCCCTGCAGAGAAGCCAAAGGCAAAACTTCGCACATTACGGGGAGTTGACGGGACACTCCAAGGGCTTTACTCCGAAGTGAAGCCCCGGCAGGTTGGTAAGAAGAACACAGCTTCATCCACCCTCTAAAGACAAAGACACCAGACTTATCCTCACATCAGAGAGCCAGGGTCACGATCTAAGATAGACAGCCTTCCCGTGCACAGAGCCAGCAACGGAGGCAGCTCAAGCAAACGTCAGAAAGGCCAGCTGGTAACGGCTGCTTGTGGATGCCTCTGGGCTGACACCGGCGGGGCAGCACCAAATTATGAGAAACAACCAGGGGGATCCAGGCCAGGGCATCTGGACCAGATTCCACGAGCCACAGGGCATCTGCACCAGATTCCACGAGACCTTCTTTCTTCTTCTTCCCTCTCCCATGGAAGAGTCCAGATAGCCCAGGCTGGTGTGCCTAGAGGCCAGAGCCCTGGGTTCTAGGGCCATCACTGCTGCATGCTGCCATGTGACCCTGGCCACTTAACCCTCTGCGGTCCAGTTTTCTCAGTGTGAGGATTCCATGAACAACGCGTGTCAGAGCCTTTCCTAATCCAGCAAGGATCCAAATGCAGGTGCCACCGCTATGGCCTGTCTCTGGCTTTGAGCAGCCATTTCCCCCATAGAGGGCAAAAGAAACCTCCAAAAGAACCTCTGGTCTTTGCAAAATAAAACTCATTCTTTCCCTCACTCACACGCAGCACCTTTCAGCCAGAGAGCAGCCAGCAGGCTCATGTTTTGAGAGCTGGATTTTTCCATTTGGGGGCACCGAGGTTTATTTGGAAAGAGAAGCGTCCTCATTTTACATGCCTGGCTCCAAGTAGTATATTGTTTCAGTTCGACTGCTGGTCTCTTTAGCCAAAGCAGTCTGAGCCACACCAGAGAGGAGAAAGAACAGTGGGGAGAGAGAGAGGGACAGAATGCGTGAGGTATTTCCTGAAACGAAATCCAATCTGATTGAACTTAAAAATAGCTGGAAAATCAATACTTCAGAGACTGACTTTTTTAAAAAGTCGGGGGTGGGGGGTGGGGCGGGGTGAAGGCAGGTGGAGAAAAGAAACCTCCCAGGTTTGGCCCCTGAAATGCCAAGATCTTATTTGCCAGAGTGATGGGCTGAAGCCAGTAAAAGGAACACAGACTGTCTGTCCTTAATTTGGTGGCAACAGGAGAAAGGCGGGGTTTGGATTCTGAGAAGCAGAAAAGAAATAAGGCTGGGGCTTTCCCGTCTTTCTTGGAGAAGGAAGGAAGAAAAGGCTCCCAGCTGGGAAGGATTGTTACACAGTGTTCATACGGCTAGAAGGCTGGCTCCCCCAATTAAGAAAATGTAAGGGGATTCCACACAGAGGCAGGAGAATGGAAGAGACGGTCATGGTCACGGGAGGTTGTTCAGTCTCTTGATCTAGCCCACCAGGTAACCCTAGGGATGGTGGAACCAACCACGCCCCTCTCCTCCTCCAGGTGAGACAAAGATGAAGTGCTTTCCCCAGGGGCGGACAGGAATGAGTAATAGGGTCAAAAATAAGAAAGCAATGGTGGCGACTTTACTAAGCCTCTGTCTGAAGCTGGAACAATAGGAGAAAAATGGTGATTTCTCACAGTGCACTTAAGAGATGAGGCAAGGGGACTTCCCTGGCGATCCAGGGGTTAGGACTCCGCGCTTCCACTGGCGGGCGTGCGGGTTCGATCCCTGGTTGGGGAACTAAGATCCCACAATCTGTGCAGTGTGGCCAAACAAATATAAGTAAATACCTTGACACTGTATCTAAAAAAATGAGAGAGAGAGAGAGAGAGAGAGAGAGAGAGAGAGAGAGAGAGAGAGAAAGAGAGAGAGACAAAGACGAGGCTGGAAGTAAGATTTCAAACAGGAGATGCAAATCTCTCTCCATGTATTGGTTAGAGACGGGGCGGGGGGGGGGGGGGTTCTGGCAGTACCTCTCACCCCTGATATGGGAATTGATGATTTGCAAAGGATGCTCCAGCCCCAAAAGATTTGGGGGGAATTAAGAGAATATGAGTCCTTTCTGGCTTGGCAGGAGCAAACACTGGGAAAAAAATAGGTTGATGAGGGTCAGAGAGCAAAACACGCTTATGTTTGTCCTTGATCTTGCATTTCTTTGGAATGTGAGTTGCAGTTACCTTTATCTTGGAATCTGAGGCCTTTCAAAATGCCGCCCCAGGTGGCCGTGTCTCACCTGGGGGAGCGGGAGCCGCACTCCACTCCTCTGGGTGCGTTCTGCCCGACTGCGTTCATTTTCCTCCCTGCAGCAAACACTGTCTCCCCCTCCTGACTGTTGCCACAGCATCTGTTAGCTGTCTCATCCTGTGGGCACCCAGTTCTATTTCATTTGCCCTTTGAGGCGTGGTTTGGATGAGTGTGCTAATTGTTTAATTTATTTCTCACTTGTTCGTTCTCTCCCGGCCCCCTCCAAGGTTACCTCCTGCCCAGCTTTTAAATCTTCTCGCCTCCCTCGGTCAGTGATCCTCCATCAATTCACCCTGCCTCCTGTCGATCTAATCTCTCCCCCTACGTCTGTTCCTGCTCCTTGGATATAAATTACCCAGGTCTCTGCAAGAGCACGAGCGATGATTCTCAGCCTCGCCTCTTTCCTAGCCTGCGTCTCAACCTTCACAGAAATGCAGTCCTGGTCTCGGTTTCCCTTTGCCTCTCTTTGGCCCTCGTCCCTTGCAATATACATTTCTGCTAAAATGATTCTATCTGTGCTTCCCAGCGACCTTCTGGCCACAAAACCCCAGGATGCCCGTGGAGTCACCTGCTTTTACAAGCAAGGAGACAGAAACCCACAGAGAACAACAGCCTTGCCCAAGGTCATAGCCATAGTTGGTGGCATAGTCATTCTAGTGCTGTGTTAGTGCAAGCCACAGATACGGTTTTTAATTTTCTAGCAGCCACATTTTAAAAAGAAAAAAAAAAGAAAAGGTGAGATTAATTTAATAAATAGGTGTCCTCTAACTCAATATATCCAAAACCTTACCATCTCAACATGTATGTAATCAATATAAATTATTAATGAGGGCTTCCCTGGTGGCACAGTGGTTAAGAATCCACCTGCCAATGCAGGGGACACGGGTTTGAGCCCTGGTCTGGGAAGATCCCACATGCCGTGGAGCAACTAAGCCCGTGTGCCACAACTACTGAAGCCCACGCTCCACAACAAAAGAAGCCACCGCAATGAGAAGTCCACGCACCACAACGAGGAGTAGCCCCTGCTCACCGCAACTAGAGAAAGCCCGCGCGCAGCAACGAAGACCCAACACAGCCAAAGAAAAAAAATTATTAATGAGATCGTCTACATGCTTTTTGTGTCCTGGGTGTTTGAGATCAGTGTGTAATTTACACTTGCAGCCCATCCAGACTCAGACAAGCCCCCTCCCCAGCACTCCAGGGCCACGTGTGACTGGTGGTTTCCAGGTTGGACGGCCCAGCTCTGCAGCTCCAGTGCCGGGCTCCTGTTCCAGGGCTCTCTCCATGATGCCCAGCTAGGTGAGGCCGCTGGGGTCTCTGCTGTCACACCGCCCGCACCACTTGACTCTGGGCATCACCACTGCCTGCTCCTGCCTGCGGTGCTCCTGACTCTGCATCCTCTGGGTTTTCCTTTGCATCCCTCTTCCCACTCTGGCTCTCCCTTCCTCTTCACACTCCGAACGTGGGCATCCCTCAAGATAAGTATATTTAGGTCAATAACAGTAGTAATGATCTTCTCCATCATCATCGTCATCACCAATGTGATATTGACCCATGCACCGTTCCAAGTGCTTTCCATGTAATAATTCACTGAGTACTCATAGCTACCCTAAGAGGTAGGTACCGTGATTATCCCCCAGGTATTAGTTTCCTTTTGCTGCTGTAACGAATAATCACAAACTCAGCGGCTTAAAACAGCAGAATGTATTATCTTGTAGTCCTGTAGTTAGAAGTCCACCCCAGGTCTCACTGGGCAGAAATCACAGGGTCAGCAGGATACCTTCCTTCCCGGAGCCTCTGGGAGAGAATTCATAGCATTGCCTTTCCCAGCTCCTAGAAGCCACCTGCATTCCCCTGGCTTATGGCCTCTTGTTCTGTCTTCAAAGCCAGCCATGGTGGGCTGGTTCCTCCCCCCATTGCATCTATTCAAGCTCCTCTCCCATCTCCCTCTTTGTTGGTTCCACCCGGATAATCCAGAATAACCTCCCCATCTTCAAGTCAGCTGTGATCTTAACTCCCCTTTGCCAGATAATCTAACATCATCACGGGTTCAGGGATTAGGACGGGGGCGTCTTTGTGGGAGGGGGCGTTATTCTGGCTCTCGCACTCCATTTTACGGATAAGGAAAGAGAAAGGTTAAGTGACTCACACAAGGTCACACAGCCGTAACTCCCCCTGACTTTGATGCTTTTCAGACACTTTGATGCTTTTCAGACACTTTTCAGACCCAGCCCTTCCATGTCACTCCCACTGCTGGCATCCCGGTGCGGGATCTCTGACCTTAGACTTTGGGAGATGCCAATCCGCCCACCAAAGCCTTTCCTTCCGAATCCCAGGCTTGTTTACAGCTGTTATTTCCTGGGTGCTTTACACCGTGTTACTTAAAACCAATGGATTAATTCAGAAAGTGTAAAGAAAGATGGATTCTCTGAAGAATCATCCACTGAAAGAAAGTCTTTTGCAAAAATTCATATTCGACGTCATGCTCTCCGTGGGCTGTGCACACAAGGGATTGGGGTGCTCATAACGTACGCAGGGGGACCGGGTCCATCTCTTTACCTTCGCCCCACCCCGAAAAGGGCAGCCTTGATTGAAATGTGCCTCAGAAAGGTCAGTTCCAATCAAGGTAACCATTCTCACCCCAGCCAAGAAAAACACCAGGGCTTGTTTTCAGACCATTAAGCATTGTCTCCCCAGTAGCCTGGTTTCCTTCGTTTTTATATACAGACTGTTCAGGAGGAGAAAGAAAACCTCAAATCCTTCCATGCACTGCAGCTGAATGTTCCAGAAAGGTCGATTTGGGACAAATCACCCGCAGGCTTCTCCAGCCTCTGTAGCTCCCCCCCTTGTCGGAAGCCCCCTGAGCCCCATAGAAATGGAAGAATAAGGCATCCCTCTTCCCCACACCCCACCCCAGCTGACCCTGGCTAATTCCCAGTGAAGGACATAGAGACCAGCGGAAAAGGAACCAAGAGCCGCCGCAGCGCCTTCCCTGAATCTGCCTGACTAGTCAGGTCAGGTCCTCAGTCCCGTCTCCTTACGTTCTGCCCCGAACTTCACTCAAAGATAAAGGTCACAGTTTAAGGTTGAAGCAGCCTGAAGCTACACCCACTCAAATTCCTGAGAACTCACAGACCCATCTTCTACTCACCAGAATGTAAAAGGGTAGATTCCACCTCGTGATGCTGTGATTTATAATAAGAAATATGTATTTGAACTTCATCCCTATTCCTGGCACAGGGCTCCTAAAACCCTTGGAATTTCCTAAGAGATAAGAGAGATACGGGTTTGTTGTGCTAGTCTTCTTTTTTAGAATTTTTTAAAATTAATTAATTAATTTATTTTTGGCTGTGTTGGGTCTTCGTTGCTGCGCGCAGGCTTTCTCTAGTTGCAGCGAGTGGGGCTACTCTTCGCTGCAGAGCACGGGCCTTCTCATTGCGGTGGCTTCTCTTGCTGCAGAGCACGGGCTCTAGGCGCATGGGCTTCAGTAGTTGCGGTGCGTGGGCTCAGTAGTTGTGGCATGTGGGCTTAGCTGCTCCGCGGCATGCGGGATCTTCCTGGACCAGGGCTCAAATCCGTGTGCCCTCCATTGGCAGGCGGATTCTTAACCACTGTGCCACCAGGGAAGTCCAGTTTTGCCATTCTTAACAAGCCCATTTTGACCACGGTTTATGTTAATGAGGTGACTTTTGGAAAGCCCCTAAGGATGGGGGCTGGTTGCCAAGGAAACCAACCATGTGCTTAGAGGGTTGGACCCGTCAGTCCCACCTCCTGACCCCCCACATCCAAGGAGGGGAAAGGGCTGGAGGTTGAACTGATCACCAATGGCCAATTATTTTATCAATCATGCCTGTGTAACGGACCTCCATAAAAACCCCGAAAGGACGGGGTTCAGAGAACTTCTGGGTTTGGTGAGCACGCAGAGGTGCCGGGAGGGTGGTGCACCCGGAAGGGGCATGGAAGCTCCGAGTCCCCTCCCACAGGCCTTGCCCTGTGCATCTCCTCCATCTGGCTGTTCCTGAGTCGTATCCTTTGATAATAACCAGTAATCTAGTGAGTAAACTGTTTTCCTGAGCTCTGAGCCACACTAGCAATAATGGAACTTCAGAAGAGGCTTGTGGAAACCTTCGATGTATAGCCAGTCAGTGAGACGCACAGGTGGCAACCTGGACTCGTGATTGGCACCTGAAGCTGGGGTGGGGGCAGTCCTGGGGGACTGAGCCCTTCACCTGCGGGATCAGCTGCTGTCTCCAGGTAAACAGAGTGGGAATGTGAGTTCAGCTGCAGGACACCCAGCTGGTGTCAGAGAGTTGGAGAACTGCTTGGTGGGGGGCGCCCCGCTCACACCTGGTCGCAGGAATGTGCGAACCGGCAGTCCCCATCTGGCCCCGGGACCAGGCTGAGCTTCTCTTCAGCACCGGCAGGAGCCCCTGCCTGGTAGCCTGCAGTGCAACTTGCCTGCAATCACACACCTCACCGGCGGCGGCTCGTCTGACGGATGCATGCAGATGGCCCACGAAATTCATTTCAGGCCAGGTTTGAACAGCTTTCTCATCAAACCTGCAATCAGAGCTCTTCACCAGGAGCAAGGTGGGCCCGTTTCAATTTCATCTCCTTTCACGTATTAAATGAAAATAAATGGAGACTGAAAGAGACAAGGTATGTGAGAGCACTTCCAAGGGTGCCCAGCAAGATCAGGAACACAGGCTACAAATTCATCTCCCCCCGGCCGTGGGAGTGCCTTGCAGGAGGGTCCAGGCCCCTTGGGGTGCCCCGGAAGTGAGCAGATGAGAAAAGACAGCGCCCCCAGCCCCCGGAGAATATAAATATTAGATGCGCGTTCTTTGAGCAGTTAAAAATCCTGAAATTAGGGACTTCCCTCGTGGTCCAGTGGTTGACTCCGCGCTGCCGATGCAGGGGGCCCAGGCTTGATCCCTGGTCAGGGAACTAGATCCCGCATGCATGCCGCAGCTAAAGATCCCGCACACGGCAACGAAGATCTCTCGTGCTGCAACTAAGACCTGGCGCAGCCAAATAAATAAATAAATAAACGTGGGTTTTTTTTTAATGTTTTTTCAAAAACCCTGAAAATGGAATAAACTTACATGAAAAAGTGAGCATTCGAAGATGAAAGGCTTAACGACATGGAATTAGACACAGACATTGTACCTGGGTCGATGTCCTGGTTTTGATAATGAGCTATTGTCATGGAAGATGGAACTATAGGGGTAAGCTGAGTACAGGGTACACCAGATGGTCTATACTATTTTTGCAACTTTCTGCAGTCTATCATTATGGCAAGATAAAAAGTTTTGTTGTTTTTTTTTTTTTAAAGGAAAAGGGCTTGTCGCTGAAAAAGAGGGGAAGGTGGGAGGGAGGGGGAGACAGAGAGAGGAGAGCTGGAGAAAGAGAGGGGAGAGGAAGAGAGGGATAAGAGCAGAAAGACAGAGCCCTTGCACTGTATCACGGGGTAACAGACGACGCTTTCAGGGGGATCTGGCCACGGCGGGGGCGCGGCTGGCAGCACGGCTGCCTTCGGCTTTGACGCGCCCTGCTCTGTTCTGCTTCCAACTGGTCTGAATTAAAAGCTGACTCCACGAAGCGCTTGGAGGGGCAGATTTCTCTTTATTATTTATTCTGGACCCAGTGGAAAAGTGCCTTCGAAGGCATTCGCCTTAGCTCTGGGGCCTGTTTTATTTGGAGAACAATTGGAGATGATGAGCGGCATTAAATGCAAATTCTCCTCGGCAGCTCCTTGACGGAGGCTGGAGGGGATGCCTTTCCCATCTGCGGGCCCACGTGCGGGAAGGAAGAGGTGCAGGCCTGGGCTCACGGCGTCCACAAGGCAGCCGGGCTACCGGGTCTCTGTTAGTTTCCTCCGAGGAATCAGCGCTTTCCAACCGCGAGGTGGGTTATTCCAATGGCTCCCGGCCTGACTTGCAGCTGCTCTGATCCTGGAAGATTAGTTCCAAATTCTGCCGTCTAAGGTCAAACATTTGGATGTTCTCGGCAGAAACTAGTTTCATTTGACTTAAAAGAACACAGACCATGGGGTGTGTGTGTTTGGGGGGGGTTCATTGTGAGCAATGGAAAATTTATTCCAAAGCTCCATTTCTCATTAAAAAAAAAATCTTTTTAACCAAAGAGACATACGTTTTCCTGACAATGTGGAACAGAATAAGGCAGCCGTTCCCCAGTGTTAACTTTCAGATCATATCCACAAGGTAAATAAAGCATAAATTAACCAATTACAATAAAATACCAGATAAATGCCTCTGACAACTCCGAGCTTCCCAGGAAAATGCTTCCAGCTGTGACCCCTGACTTGCAATGCATGGGCTGAATGAGACCTGAGTTTGTTTATAAAGGATGGAGTTGTGTCACCATCTTCCTGCTCCAAGGGGCCTCTACCTTTCATGTGAATGGAATCAAATAGAACCGAAGCATTTTAAAAGTCAGTGACAAGAAGAGATAAGCCTAGATATTCCCAGGGCATCCCATGACGACACATCAATCAGAAATCTGCTTTTTATAAATTGGAAATAGACTCCTAAGGCTGGAGCAGAAAGAATGCCAAAGTTAGCAGCCTTGTTCTGGTGAGAGTAATGGTTCATCAGACAGAGGACCGGAAGTGAATGGGGTCTGAGGGCAGGAGGGCCCACAGCTTGTTTTTTTTTTCCACAGCTTGTTTTTGTAAATAAAGTTTTATTGGCACACAGTCATGCTCGTTCCTTTACATACTGTCTATGCCTGCTTTCTTGTTATACAGGCAGAGTTTAGTTGTGACAGAGAACAGATGGCCCGCAAAGCTGAAGATGTCTGCAGCTTACCAAATGGGGAGCTGAAATGACACTCCCTGTGGTGGCTGGAATAAGAAAAGAACATGGAAGGTCATGGTTCAACATGGCAGAGTGGCCAGCAGAGGGACTAAGGTAGCAGTAGCCAGGCTGGCAAAGGCACAGGGATGATAAGGAGTGATGAGACAGAGCTCCAGCCTCACACCATCGTACACTGCTTGCATTAGCTGTCTACACTGAGTAACAAAGTATCACAAGCTCAGTGGCTTCAAACAACGTTTATTAGCCCACAGCTCTGTAGGTGGGCAGTCTGGGTTCCGTGAGGCTGGGGTCTCTGCTCAGCATCTCGCTTGGCTTAAATCAAAACGGCACTGTCTGGGACTCCCCTGGTGGCCCAGTGGCTGAGACTCCATGCTCCCAGTGCAGGGGGCCCAGGGTCGATCCCTGGTCAGGGACCTAGATCCCACGTGCCACAACTAAGAGTCTGCACACTGCAACTAAAGATCCCATGTGCCACAACTAAGACCTGGCGCAGCCAAATAAATTTAAAAAACCAAACAAAACAAAAAACTGCACTGTCATCTGGAACTTCGGGTCCTCTACCAAGGTCACGTGGCTGTGTCAGAATTCAGTTCCTTGGGCTCGTAGGACTGACGTCCTCATGTCCTTAGTGGCTGGCTGTCAGCTCCCAGAGGCCACCCAAAATTCCTTGCCACACTGTCCCCTCCATCTCCAGCAAGAGAATCCTTCTCCAACATCAAATCCCCCTCATCCTTTGAATCTTTGACTTCCTCTGTCTCTGATTTCTAGACCCAGATGTAAAGGGCTCCTGTGACTAGATCAGGCCAACCTGGCTATCTCCCTAACATAAAGTCAATTGACTGGGGACCTTAATGACATCAGTTGCGCCCATAATCGTTTTTGAATAACTGGGAGAAGGTGTGTGTACACCAGGGGCTGGAATCCTGGCCCCATCTTATAATTTTGCCTGCTCCATCATCTTACACCAGCCAGCACAGCAGGGAGTCAACAGACGACGCTGGAAGTTGGTAAACCCAAAATAAACCACAGAAGCCTGCATTCAGAGGCGTGGGGTACCCACCAGAACTAAAACCCAAGACTGTTCAGTAGAGGTCGGTTCCAGGGCTAGAAGAGGCCAAGTGAGAGGTGGGGCAAGGAGCTGTCACTCACCACGAGAACACTATTATAGACTCTGATTTTTTAAATTATGTGCATACATTATTTTGATTGTGATTTGTTTTTTAAGAGGGTAAAGAAATCAATCCCACTGGATTTCTCTCCCTGGAAGTCCTTATCTCAGTTTCCTCTGCGTTCAAGTTACCTACACCTGCAACCATCTTTGCGTTCTTTTCTCTAACCCTGAGGGTCCCTCCTCAAAAGCAAGTGGCCCACCTGTACCCTTGACCCCAGGCCTCCCTCGGCCTCTCCTGCAACCTCACTCCATCTGGTGAGCTGTGTCCACCCACCATCTGCAAACTCTCCCTCTCTTTTTGGGCTCCCCTAGAGCCAGAAGTTGAATGTAAATGGTTTATTTGGGAGGTGACCCCAGGAAGCACCAGATGGGGAGCAGGGAAGTGACACAGAGAAGGGAGGGTGGCCCATGAAGTGCTTCCAAGTTGGTTACCACTGGGGGATCCTAGAAGCCACGCAGAGGAGCCCTCAGACACCCCAACCAAGGGGCGAGATGGTGAGAAGAGACCTGTTAAAGAGCAGAGCCCCAGTTTTTAGAGATCCCCCAGGGTCCGCAGGGAAGGATTCATAGCACTTGCTAATATTCCTTGGGAATTCCCAGAAACAGGTAGAGTGAGGAACCTAGTAAAAGACCAGATTTCCTGGGTGAAGCGAATGGAAACTCATACTGGTTAGCGGGGCATGAAAGAGAAATACGCTATCCAGACCCAGAACCCTCAGGGGTATCCCTCCCTACCCCACTCCCTTCTCTTGTTTTCTTTCCTGCCTTGTTCCAAAAGGGATTTGAGGCAGCTTACGAGACAACATACGATTCGTCATGGTGGATCATGAGAAGATGGAAAAGAAAAAGAGACCTGGTCCAAGAATGCGGCTCCTTCAAGACTGTAGCCCAAATTGCCCTGCACATTTGAACAAGCAGATGCACGAATTTGACTCCGATTTTTCTAGAAGCCCCAGTAAAAATGAAAATCTGGTTATACAGCCTAACTCAGTGTCCCTAACAAAAGATGGGGCAATTGCTCAGCACTCTCAGGTGTTCTCAAGGAAAACGACCCAAAATGTCAGGGCTGACGTCATCCCAAACATCCTAAGTTTGGACACCTAAGGGTGACTCTGGTGGGGCAGCTTCTCCAGCAACGCCACCACTGTCAAGGCAATAATTACAGGTTAACATACAGTAATCCCTACACTAGGTCATCTGAGATCATTCTACAGCGGCTGGCACACGTCAGTCCCCGGAAAGCACTCTGTGCTGGTTGCCTTAATCCATCCAGTGTTAGATTCCAGACTGTCTAGAGCAGGGGTCTGCAAACTACAGCCCAAGGGCCAAACCCATCTCACAGCCTGTTTTTATAAATAAAGTTTTATTAGCACGCAGTCACGTTCATTGCTTAGCGTATTGCCTGCGGCTGCTTTTGAGCTACAACAGCAGAGGTGAGTAGTTGACTATTTGGTCAACAGAGGTGACTATGTGGTTCAAAAATCGTAAAATTACCATCTGGCCCTTTACAGCAAAAACACGCAACCCCCAGTCTAGAGGGATGGAAGGACCACATGCCCTTCAGGCCAGCCCTCCATAAAGACTGTTCTCAGCCCAGTTCCCAATAGATGTGGCAGAGCAGTGAGTTCAACGTCATACTTCCTGGCAAGTACCTGGCATGCAGCACCTGACTCTGACAGTTATAAACGGGACGATGTGCCTGAGCCAACGTCGTGGGTTGACCTTCAGAATCCTGACAAGGACAGGGGCCTGCGTAAGAACCTGTACACCCCAGGTCAGCAGTCAGAGAAGAGAACAGCCATGTGCCAAGTTGATCTTTAAAAATAATTAAGGAGCCCGCAAGCCGCAACTAAGACCTGGTGCAACCAGATAAATAAATAAATATTTAAAAAAATAATCTTGATAACTTTGCATCCCCACTCATGCACAGGTCGGCGAGCTCTCCAAAGCTCCCATTTCTGTTTCACCGAGGATGGCCATGCTAATTTTAGCCCAGAAATTTCTTAAGGTCCACGCACCCAACCCAAAGCCCTGGTGGACACCTCAGCACTGAGGTCAGTGCTTTCCCGTGAAGGGTCACAGCCCCTTTGAGATGCTGCCCAGAGCCCCTCGGCCCATCTGAGTTTACCTGCAGCTGCGGTGAGCACTTCCAGTGCAGGCAGACGGCTCCTCTCTTCGAATGCCTGCCTCTCCCATTCTCACCCACCCTGAGCTTACTCTGGGGTATGCTCAGCCTGTCCCCAGGGAAGCCTGGAAGGGCTGGGGATTTAATGCCTCCAGAGCAAACGTAACCAATAAAGAAAGAGGGACTTCCCCAGCGGTCCAGTGGTTAAGACCCGCGCTTCCACTGCACGGGGCACGGGTTCGATCCCTGGTGGGGGAACTAAGACCCTGAAACCGAGTGAGGCCTCCTTTTGTCCACCATTTCTTATAGGCAAGACTCCAGCCTCCATGACCCCCTTGAGTTCCAAAGGGATGTGAACAGTTGATAATCAAGGGGGGAGCAGCTAAGAAACCACCTGAGGCGAGATTAAAGGGACCAGAGAAGCACATCAAGATTAAGAGAGACCACTGTGTGACGAGATGAAGGGAGGGCAGGCCCTGCTGACACCCTGATCTTGTCAGAGACTCCACCCTTGAACGCTGCTATAAAGCCCTTCACCAAATCCTCTGGGGTGGAGACACAGTTTTTCGAGGCAGAAGCCTTACCAGAAGCAATAAAACTATCCTTTTCTACTTCACCCAAAACCCTGTCTCCGGGATTTGATTCGGCACCGGTGCACGGAGAGGCCGAGCTTTCAGTAACAATCCCATGTGCTGTGCGGCACAGCCAAAAATAAAATAAAATAAAAAGTTAAAAAGTGAGAGTCAGTGGATAAATAGCCCAGCTTGCCCGCCCCTCAGTGGGACAACTCTGAGGCAGTCCTAAAGGGGACCCCTGGCGGGACGGAGCCCCAGTGACCCACAGTCCCATCCACCTCCTTAACGCATGCATTTGGGGGTTTTCCCCCCTCCCAGCCCCCTCATATGTGCTTCCCAGAATCACCTCCTGGATAAACTATCTGCCCCCAAGGGCTGTCTCAGCATCTGTGTTTAAGGGACCCAAACGAGCCATGTACCCTCTGAAGATGGAGTGTTTGCAAATTATACAATGAATTCGTTAACTCACATGACCCACTCCAGGGGACTGCTATTCATCAGCCTGTTAAAAGTTGGAAAACATCCACCAAAGTTAATAACATGGGCTTTAAAAAAAAAAAAGTTGAAATGCTATCCTGGTTTGTTCTGGAAAGAATTACAGAGAGGGGCTAATTGTCTGTTAAGACCACTCGAAGATGACAATTACAACACCATATCCTGCATATTAAAAAAATAATCTTACATGTGCAATCTCTGTGATGGCCCTGGCTATAATGTATGACAATTTTCTGAATATATATCTGTCTCCCCTGCCGTGTCGTGAGTTGTAGGTGGGGACACAGGAGGTACCCCTCTTTTACAGGGTTAGCAGGTGTCCAACAGATTCACGTTCTAAAAATGGTCTGTTTGCTCTTTTTTGCCTGTTCGGTGGGGAGGAAGCTTTTCCCGGCTTTTCTCACTGCTGGGTTATTTCTCCCAAGAGTAGCCCTGCGGGACATCGCAGTGAGCCGTCGACCAGAAAGTGAACTGCTCAACACACAAAGCCTTTCAGGTAAAGTGACCCACACCCTCTCCTAGACCCACATTTGCAGCAAGATCTACATCTCCTCAACCTCTTTGGATTTCAACTTTGCTTGGAATATCCACAAATCCGTTTTCCTCCAAGGTTTAACTTAATTTTTCTTTCTGCTTCCCCCAAACTGTCTCCTCCCACAATCCTTGTCTTTCTTGATTTTAAGTCATTTTTTAAATTATAAAAGTCCTGAGGTTTGTGAAAGAAAACCTAGAGACTTATAGGAAAGTGCAGAGAAGAAATGGAAATTGCCTGTTTAGTCACCACGTAAGTCCGATCACTGTTAGTTCTCAGGCTGGTGAATTTCCTCCAGGTCTCTTGTAGGTGTCGCTGGGTGGGATTTTTTTTTTTTTTTTTTTTTACCAATATGATCGTGCTATGGAGATCCAGCTCTTGCCCCTTAATATTATATTTTTTAGGTTAAGTTTTATGGCTAGGGTGGCTAGTATGCAGTTTGAGGTCATAAAAGGCACAAGTCTGCATTTGTTACCACGTAAAATTTCATCAAAAATATTCTTGTGGTTTTAATATCTATCCACCACAAACACTTTTTTAAATGACAACAGAATAATCCATGGAACAGGTATCTTGATAAATAATGCTTCTACAAACGTGTGTGCTTGATAAACTTTATTTAGAACTAATTCCTTGAGCTAGACTCCCAGAAGTGAAATTTGAAGGTCAAAGGGCATAAACCTTCTTTTAGGTAGGCTAGTGAAGTATAATAGACTTTGCACAACTGCCTGGGTTCAAATCTCACCTCAGTTGCTAACTGGGTGATCTCGCAAATTACTGCCCTCTGCCTCTGTTTCCTCAGCTATCAAATGGGAGTGATAATAACAGGCCTACCCATAGGATTGTTACATTGTGAGGATGAAATGATGTGCTATATATAAGATGCTACAAAGAGCTGAGTAGGCCCTCAACAAATGTGAACTCTTATGATTGGGATTGTTACTCTAGTTACTATTACTGTTAACCTCCTCACTGCTCTGATACCTAATGCTAGACTGTTTCCAAAGTTCAGATCAAAAAGAACACTCTTTCATTAGAATCTCATACACTGCAACAGTATTGCCTTTTATTTTATTTTCTTCTCTATTGATTTGATCAGATGAAACGTGATTTTAACTGGCATTTCTTTGAATCCAATTTAGGTTGACCTTATAAAAGGTGTTTTCTATATTTTCCATGGTATAGGTTTGTCAATTACCTGTCCGTATTCTTAGCTCACTTATATAGAGAGACCTTGGTGCATTTCTAACTCTTCCTGCATTTGCACGTTCACTAAAACGTTCCTGATGGGAGCACACCTGTTCTTTGCCACACGGAGTGGGAGACCATGGGGATAGATGGAGACAAGGGAGACAGAGGGGTGTCTGTGCCCCCAGAGCTTTCAGATGGGAGGAATAAACTGATTATTGCAACTTGTCACGGGTTGCTGGGTGTGTCAAGAGCCGCGTCAGAGGGATTGCCCTAGCCTAGGGGATGGAGCAAGGCTGCCCTGAAAAGGGGATGCTAAGCTGAGAGATGTGAAGGAGGGGAGACAGAAGAAGAGGTGTGAGAGGTGAGAGCCACGCCAGAAAACCGGGGCTATTTTTTAATGTATATATAAAGAGTAGAATTTTATTACCACAACCACAGAAACGTGGTTTTGCTACAAAATATGAGAAGTGTTTCAGAGTCTTGGGCCGCTAAGCATGCTAAAGAAGTATCATCATCGCCGTCGTCACCACCACCACCATCATCATCCAGCTCTTTCTCTGAGCCGTTCATGATCTCACGTAAAGACAAATACTCCCAGGGCGGTGTAGCCTTAGGTTGCCCCGTCATCCACGCTCCGCTCTGCTCTGCTTTCTCTCCATTCCTCTTTAATTGTCTCGGTCAACATAGCATTCCCTTGTGCTTCCAACTTGCCCAGAAATGCAGCTTTTTACTTCTATGTTACACCTAACAATCTATTTTAAGATCACCCCAATGGCTGGAAACCAGCTCACACTGGGACTTCTAGGAAAGATTTACTATTGGCTGTGAGGAGAGGCAAGGGCTTTCAGCTCAGTGCACCACGCCAAAAGCTCCCTCTTTTCTCGATGCTCAGAACACTGGGCAGAAATCTGACTTTAAGGTTTTCTTCAAAATATGCAATGTTAATTCTATGCGTTATAAGCTTCCAAATAAATAAGGTTGGATGTTCCCCGCTCTTGACTAGACCCCCAGATATGCAAAGGTTCCCTCCCGAAACCATTTCCAAGTCTCCTGGAATGTTCTAATTAACATAGGAAAAGAATCCAAAGACTCTTCCAACAGAGAAAACATGATGACCAAAGGCAGACGATGTGATAGAAAAGAGGTGGGGACTGGTATATGAAAGTCCCAAACCCTCCTGTCCTGGTAGCTTCTCTTTCCAAACAGACCCAAGTTCATTTATCTGTAAAAACCCTCCAAAGTGAGCAGGGAGATAGAAACCCTTATCCTAAAAATGGTAGTGAATTTCCAACTCAGAACACTGGGTGATTAAAAGAATATAGATGGGGGTGGGGGGGTTCATCTAGAGAAGAGGGAGGGTGTTTCCCTGGATCAATGTGTACATATGTACATACACATCCATCCATGCACATAACAGACGTATGCTCATATGTATATACACGCATATACATATATGTCAATGTGTGTGTGTGTATGTGTGTGTGTGTGTGTGTATATATATATATATATATATATATATATGAATAGTTTTCCTTGTCGGAAACACAATTTTATAAGCACATACACATATAGATAGATACGTATACATACATATATATACGTACACACATATGTATGTATCTATGCGTGTATCTACATCTATGTACGTCTAATAGATACATATACACATAGACAGGTAGATAGAAAGACAGATAGTTAGCTAGTTAGCTAGCTAGATAGATAGATAATGTATGCACTTGTAAAATTCTGTTTCCAGCAAGGAAAACTATTAATAACATCTAGTATGAGACTCTTATTAGGGGGTCATATTACCCAAGTTCCTCTAAAATCCACCTGCTCAGACTGGCCGTGGGTGAGAAGAGTCAGCCTATTCATTTTTTTTCCCCCTCAGGGAAAGAGGTCTGTTGTTAGAGATGTATAATGACAACAACTTTGACCAACGCTCTGACATTTCTAAGCATTTCCACATACATACATTAATCATTTAGATCAGTGGTTGGCAAACTCTTTCTCCAAAGGGACAGACAGTAAGTGGCTCTGTGTAC
The DNA here is from genome assembly GCF_951394435.1 of Stenella coeruleoalba. Lineage (NCBI taxonomy): Eukaryota > Metazoa > Chordata > Mammalia > Artiodactyla > Delphinidae > Stenella > Stenella coeruleoalba. The sequence goes on along the minus strand of NC_137160.1, from coordinate 83,786,964 downwards.
CAGTCGGTCTCCGTCACAATTGTTCAACTCTGTCCTAGGAGTGTGACAGCACCGCAGACACTGAGTAAATGAATGGACACGGCTGCATGTCAATAAAACTGCATTCACAAAATGGGGGGGCAGGCTGTATGTGGCCCCAAGACCATCGTTAGTCAGCCCCTGAGTTAGATGCTGTCAGTGACAGATAGGTGCCGTTTTTATTCCCATCTTACAGATGAGGAAACCAAGGCTCCGCAAGGTTGATTCTGTTCAGCCACTCAAGCCAGCATCAAACCCAGATGCTCGGACCCCAAAGCTCATGTTCTCTTTCTACTATATCATGTTTCAACATCTCTATCTTAAAAATAACAGATGAGGGCTTCCCTGGGGGCGCAGTGGTTGAGAGTCCGCCTGCGGATACAGGGGACACGGGTTCGTGCCCCGGTCCGGGAAGATCCCACATGCCGCGGAGCGGCTGGGCCCGTGAGCCATGGCCGCTGAGCCTGCGCGTCCGGAGCCTGTGCTCCGCAACGGGAGAGGCCACAACAGTGAGAGGCCCGCGTACCGCAAATAAATACATAAATAAATAACAGATGAAAGATGGGGGATGGGGGTTGGGGGGAGATAGTCTCTCTCTGAGCATGAGCTCATTCGTTTTGAGCTACCTGGGATAGTTGGGGCTCCTGGTATTACTGCCAATGGAAGAAAATAATAGACATGCTTCTCTCAAGGGCCACAGTTATTAAAGGATGAAAAATCCAGTCCTCTGAAAAATGTCAACCAGGGAGAGGAGACAGCCTCATGATGAAAAATAAATGAATAAATACACTTCCAACTGCAGAATTGGCATCCGTTTTGACACATAAATGTTTTAACTAAACATTTATATTTTGAGATAACTGTAGATCCCCACACAGAAGAAATAAAGCAGCAATTCCCTAGTGCCCTTTACCTGGTTTCTCCTATGGTAATTTCCTGCAAAACTGTGTCACAACCATGAGAGTGACACTGATACAGTCGAGATACAGAATCTGTCCATCGCACAGCGTCCCACACGTTGCCCTTTTATAACCACCCTCTCTTCCCTTCCATCCCCACACCCCAGCAACCACTGATCCCTTCTCCATTTCTATATTTCTGCCATTTCCATCATATCGTACAAATGGAATCATACAGTCTGCAAACTTTGTGGACTGTTTTTTTCTTCCACAAAGCGCAGTTCTCTGGAGGTTCATCCAGGTTGTTTCAGACATCAGTATTTGCTTCTTTTTTTTTTAATTAAAAAACTTTTTAACTGAAGTATAGTTGATTTACAATGTTGAGTTAGTTTCAGGTGTACAGCAAAGTGATTCAGATAGATTAGAGACAGATAGATAGATAAATAGATAGATATTCTTTTTCAGATTCTTTTCCATTATAGGTTATTACAAGATATTGAATCTAGTTCCCTGTGCTATATAGTAGGTCCTCGTTGTTTATCCATTTTATACGTAGTAGTTTGTATCTGCTAATCCTAAACTCCTAATTTATCTGCCCCCCTCTCCTTTCCCCTTTGGTCACCATAAGTTGGTTTTCTATGTCTGTGAGCCTGTTTCTGTTTCGTAAATAAGTTCATTTATATCATTTTTTTTAAGATTCCACATATAAGTGATATTATATGATATTTGTCTTTCTCTGTCTGACTTACTTCACTTAGTATGATCATCTCTAGGTCCACCCATGTTGCTGCCAATGGCAATATTTCATGGAGGTGCCTTAAAAAAAAACTAAAAATAGAGTTACCATAGGATCCAGCAAACCCACTCCTGGGCATCTATCTGGAAAAGATGAAAATTCTAACTCAAAAAGATACATACAGGACTTCCTGGTGGCGCAGTGGTTAAGAATCCGCCTGCCAACACAGGGGACACGGGTGCGAGCTCTGGTCTGGGAAGATCCCACATGCCGCTGAGCAACTAAACCCGTGCACCACAACTACTGAAGCCCGCGTGCCACAACTACTGAAGCCCACGTGCCACAACTACTGAGCCTGTGCTCTAGAGCCCGCGAGCCACAACTACTGAAGCCCGCGCGCCTAGAGCCCCTGCTCCGCAACAAGAGAAGCCACCGCAATGAGAAGCCTGCACACCGTAACAAAGAGTAGCCCCCGCTCGCCGCAACTAGAGAAAGCCCGTGCGCAGCAACGAAGACCCAACACAGCCAAAACCAAATGAAGTAATTAATTAATTTAAAAAAAGATACATGCACCCCAATGTTCATTGCAGCACTCCGTACAATAGCCAAGACTTGGAAGCAACCTATATGTCCATCGACGGATGGATAAAGAAGTTGTGAGAGAGAAAGATATATATATGCAATCGAATAGCATTTGTTCCTTTATTATAGTGTGTCCAACCACTCACACGTTGAACTGTGAGGTCGCCTCCCGTCAGCCTCCGTCCCCACCGCTCTCTCTGCATCTTCTCTCCTCCGCCCCTCCCCAGCTGTGCGGAGGCAACAACAGCATCACACTATTTTCTCCCTTCTCCTGCGTGTGCCATACAGAGACCCTCTCTCTTCTTTTCAGCCTCTCGCAACCTGCTGGTTTCTTTCCTCGACCTGAGAACATCCTTAGATCTTCCCTATCCGGAAATCACATCTCTTCACCCAGATGTCCTTTCCAGCTGACAGTCCAGCACAGAATCTCTCTGAAAGGATAGTAAGAACATGCCTCTCGAAAGGACTGGAGGGCTGGGGACAGGAAAAGGAAGACTCTGTGCTGTACTGGCGGGACATGACTACCTTTTGCACTGTGCACCTATTCCAACTGTACCATTCCACGCTCCCTGCCCCCGGGAGATCTTTACTTCAACAATATCGTTTTTCATGTGCCACGTATTGTTCAGTTCTTGGCCCCAGATTATTTAATCAAATCCCAGGCGTTAGACATTTTATCTGTTCCCCAATGTTTTCACACTATGATGACTGGCACAACAACCCTCTTCGTGCTCAAATCTTTGGCCACATCTCTGATTATTTCCTGAGGATAAATAGTGGAAAGCCAGTGACCCACCAGATAGGTTCCTAAAAGTGGACTATTGGGTCAAAAAGAGGCTTCCCATCGCTTGTGCCAAGCTCCCCCTGTAGAAGGTATAAACGTAGATGCCCCTGGCAGCTCCTTTCCCCACACAGACTCCCAGCTTTGCATTTAATAAGTTAAAACATGTGGTCTCGTGCTGTTCGTTTTCATCTCTTTTGTTACTGCTGAGGCTAACAATTTGTTCAATTTTTCATTTGCTATTACAGTTGGCCCTCTGTATCTGCGGATTCTGCATCCGTGGATTCAACCAACCACGAAGATGGAAACTATTTTTTTAAAAAATCCAGAAAGTTCCCAAAAGCCAAACTCGAACTTGCCACTTGCCAGCAACTATTTACATAGCATTAACTTTGTAGTAGGTATTGTAAGTAATCTAGAGAGCATTTAAAATATGCAGGAGGATGTGCATAGATTTTGTGCAAGTACTATGCCATTTTATAAAGGGACTTGAGCACCCGTGGATTTGGGTATTCACGGGAGGTCCTGGAATCCAACCCCCTGTGGATACCAAGGGGGTGTTGATTGTCTAATTACATTTCCTCTTCCATGAATTGTCCATTCAGTCTCTGCTCACTTTTCTTTTAGGATCCTAGTCCTATTCTTATTAGTTTGAGTACTTTGTGCACGTAAGGTTATGACTCTAAAATATCTGAACAAGCATTTACTTTCATGGTTCATTTTTGGCTTTTCATTTTCTATAGGAAAAAAGTATACATATATCTATGGAAATTTTAAATTTTAGGTGGTCAATCCATTTCTTTCCTTAGGGCTTTCTTTCTATTGTTTTTTACACTTGGAAAGAAAGAATTTCCTTATTCAGAGAGCACCTGAACACCATCACCCATATTTTCTTCTGTATTCTTCATTTTATTTACATATGTATTTCCTTGATGCAATTAAAATTTATTTGGAATATGGGATGAGGTGAGACCGTTAACTGATTTTTTTCCCAGAGTCCATTTTTCCTGAAGTTATTCATTAACTATTTATTAATCAAGCTTTCCCCTTCCGTTGTTTGGGAGTGCTTCCTTTAATGCAATTAAACATATCAAGTGGGGCTTCCCTGGTGGTGCAGTGGTTGAGAGTCCGCCTGCCGATGCAGGGGACACGGGTTCGTGCCCCGGTCTGGGACGATCCCACATGCCGCGGAGCGGCTGGGCCCGTGAGCCATGGCCGCTGAGCCTGCACGTCTGGAGCCTGTGCTCCGCAACGGGAGAGGCCACAACAGTGAGAGGCCCGCGTATCACCTATCAAGTGATAGGGTTTTTTTGTTTGTTTGTTTGTTTTTTTCTGTACGCGGGCCTCTCACTGTTGCGGCCTCTCCCGTAGTGGAGCACAGGCTCCGGACGCGCAGGCTCAGCGGCCATGGCTCACGGGCCCAGCCGCTCCGCGGCATGTGGGATCTTCCCAGACCGGGGCACGAACCCGTGTCCCCTGCATCGGCAGGCGGACTCTCAACCACTGCACCACCAGGGAAGCCCCAAGTGATAGGTTTTTGAGTTCTCTCTTCTGTCCCTTGATCTTCATATTTATTCTTGATCTAAATCCACTCTCTTCAATTATTATAGCTTTATAATATGTTTACTGTTTGGTAGGGTAAGTCCCCTCCCATTACTTTTAGCAAAAATTCCCAGTTACCTTGTCTTTATTCTTCTTAAGAAACTTCAGAATCATTTTGTCAAGTTCCTAAAACTCTAATAGGTTAATTAGTTCAACTAATCCTGTTACTGAACAAACTTGGGTCTGCTTGGCCGAAGAGCAGCAAAGCCAATCTACTGACACCGGGTTGTGGTGAAGGAAGGTACAGTGTTTATTGCAGGGCGCCAAGCAAGGAGAATGGGCAGCTCATGCTCAAAAGACCCAAACTCCCCAACAGCTTTCAGGGAAGGGTTTTTAAAGGGCACACCAGGGGTGAGGGTTGTAGGGTGACTGATCAGCTCATGCACAATTCTCTGTTCGGTGGTGAGGTAACAGGATGATGTTTCAGGAATCTCAATCATCAACCTTCTGCTTCCAATGGTCTGGAGTCTAAGTGCCAGTGGTCAGCAGGCAGTTAACTTCCCCCACCTGCTGGGGGTTTTAGTATCTGCAAAACAACTCAAGGATATGCCACAGGACATTATCTACAGCCCTTGAGGAGGAACTAAAGGTTCTTGACTTTGTTTTTTGGCTAAACTATTATTATTTTGTCTTGTTTGACTGCCTTCCTTTTTTTCTGCATCATTTCTCACTTCTCTGATTAAATCTGCTCTTTGGAACTCGGCAAAGGCCTAAGAGGCTAAAGCTTTTCTACAAACAAGAGGCAGGGGGACACGGGGGTGTATCTCTCCCCGGGAAGGCCCCACAGGGTCTTGCTGGCTTTCAATTCTACCCCCCCAACATATTCTCTATCCGTTCATGTCTTTTTGTTTCCACTGTTACTCTCTAGGTCTGTCCATCACTTTCCTGGTAAATAATTGATTTTTCTCCTAGTGGACTTATAAGTTGGTTTACTTAGGATATCCAGAGGCCCCCGTTAAGGAAATCAGCTGGTACGTACAACAGCAGGTTAAACTCTAACTACACAATCAGTGCTCTCCACGCACCAACTGCGGCAAACTATATCATTGTTCCAAAATGTCTGTTGTCCCTCCCCGAGGGAGGGTTGTATTTTCTTGCCCCATGGGTAACAGCCTTGGTCACATGAGTTGCTTTGGCCAATGAAACGTATGCAGAGGTGCTAAGTGTCATTTCTGAACCAACTCCATGAAGCATCTCCTGACCCCCTGCAGAATGTCACACCTCCCTCTTCACAGTTGGTGTGCACGTCCCTGGTGACGGTGACGGGCTTAACTTTCCTTTACAGCCATTTGTGAGCTGTTGGCTCCTCCCTAATCACAGAGAGCCCTCTTGACGGCACAGACTGCGCCTCAGTCACCTCAATATTCCCTGTGGCAACTGCCACACCCACCCATGGCAGGTGATCTGCCTGCGTAACTGCTGCATCAAGGATGGCAAACATACCTCTGGTTTGAACTGTAAGGTGAAAGTTGGGACGGTCTTCTTCCATTCCTTCTCTCCAGCCACCCTAAGACCCATTCTAATTCTAAAAATAATCACAGTGGTTTGTCAAGGGGAGATTTCCATATGCCTGTAAAACCCCATCATTGACATTTATACCTATGTCCCACTTTTTTCCACAATTCAGTATATTTTTCCACTCTTTATGCCCAGCCAATGGAAAATGGATTTAAAAATAGGCCAATGTATTACAGGAAACATCTTGATCCTAGACAAAAAAAAAAACAAACAGAGAGGGACCCTTCAAAAGAAATGGACGGTGTGGCTGCCCTGCCTGCTTGAGGACAGAAAGGGTCCTCGTGCCGTATGTGTTGTACTTGGCTGCCCCCTTGCTGACGCTGTCCATAGCCATGTCACCAGCCTCATCCTATTCTAGCTGAGAGAGAGAGGGAGGGAGGGAGGGAGGGACAGAGGCTTTGAAGAAATAACCTTCCCAGGAAATGTCTCCTGAAGCTGTCTGCACAGGAAATATGTGCAAAGGAAGGAGGAGAAGAGAGAAATGTGGAACGGATCTAGTTTATTCTCAACTGACACATCATGGGTAACGTTTTCTATCATATTTCCTTGTTCAGAGTAGGAGATGGGGTGTTTTCCCTTCTCTCCTTCCTCTGTAACCTGCCTTTGTTTTTCTGAGAGAAGGCTTTTTTGCTCACTTCTACTCTCTCACCTGTAAGCTCTCCCTCTACTCTCTCCTTTAAGGCAAAGACTTGTTTCCGCCCTGCCTTCTAGAGTCGAAGAGACATTGACTTTTCAAGCTGGGAGGAGACTGATCAATAGTCTACAGGGCTTTCTCATTTTCTGGAGGGTGAGCATCCTAGGAATTCCTCTCCTCTTATATGTCACATCTTCCATTAAGGATTTTCAATTAAAAACCAGGACTGTAGAATCCAATTCATGAAAAGGCTCCCAACCAGAGCCCCTGAGAGAGGGATTTCTGAGCTTGGAGGGTGTTTTCTAAGCTTGAGGCAATATTTACATGGCCAAGGGCACCTCAGAAGCAGTGAGGTGTCTGTAGGGCCCTCGACATCGGGAAATGACATTTGGAGGCCCCTCGTGCATTTCACAACGCCCGTTACTTTTCAGACTGTCTGTACATCTCATCTCCTCCCACGACATCAATAAAGGAGGCAAATATTTTTTCACTTAAAAAAAAAAAAAACTGAATCCATGGGAGGTAAAATAATTTGCCAAAGGCTGTCCATCACGTTACTGCAGGGCTGGGATTCAGCTTTCCACATGCACGTATGCGGTCTCCATCCCTGTTCCTGGCACCGACTCCTAAAACCCCTGGAATTTCCTAAGTGCTGAGAGCCATAAAGGTGTCTTTTGTTATGTTAAGGAGGTGACTTTTGAAAAGGACCTGAGGGTGGCAGCTGGTTGCCAGGGGAACCAATCACGTGATTGGAGGGTTAGAACTTTCGGTCCCACCCCCTCCCACATCCATCCTGGGAGAGGAGAGGGGCTAGAGGTTGAGTCAGTCACCAGCTGCCAGTAATTTAATCAATCAGGCCTACATAATGAAGCCTCCATACCCCAGAAGGACAGGGTTCGGGGTTCTGAGAGCTCCCAGGTTGGTGAACTTGTGGAGATGCCAGGAGAGTCGAATGCCCAGAGAGCATGGAGGATCCCCACCCTTTCCTCAGACCTTGCCGTACGCATCTCTTCCGTCTGGCTGTTCCTGAATTATATCCTTTGTAATAAACTGGTAATCTAGTCGGTAAAATGTTTCTCTGAGTTCTAGGAGCTGCTGTAGCAAATTAACCGAACCCAAAGAGGGGATCACTGGAATCTCCAATCTATAATCGGTGGGTCAGAAGCACAGGTGACAACCTGGACTTGTGACTGACATCTGAAGTGTGTGTGTGTGGTGGGGGGAGGCAGTCTTGTGGGGCTGGGCCCTTAACCTGTGGGATCTGATGCTGTCTCCAGGTAGAGAGTGTCAGAGTTGAGCTGAACTGTATGACACCCAGCTGGTGCTAGGGACTTGCTTGCTGGTGCGAGGACCCCTCCAAAACCCACACACAAACACACTGGAACTGGTGTCAGAATTGACAGGCAGTGCCATTTAACTCTACTCTGAACAATGAAAACATTAACACTTTTTAACCCTCTCCCATTTTCCTTCCTCCAACCTCTAATTGCTGTTGGTTGTATTTTTTTAGCTTTGTCACGATTTATAAATGTTTCCAAAATAACCATAAGACGCCCCCTAAAAACCTCTTATTTAAGTGGATGATTCAGCGCTTACCACTATTTGTAAAACTGTATTTTCTCCATTCCTGAGTTCTTTATTTCAATTTATTTCTTGGTTGGTTTGATTTCAATAAGAATATTCCCTGCTTGAGAACACTTTTTTGTTGCCTTTATAAGCTAAGGACAACGTGTCTGGGTATAAAATTATTGAGTCACAGTTCTTCTCTTTGGAGTTTGGTAAACATTGCTCCGCTGTATTCCTGCACTGATGTTGTATGAACCCTTTTGCTACCGTGTTTCCATTGCTGGGTTTTATCTTCAAATAACTTTTTCAAAAGGAAATAAAACCTCAGAATCATTAGACTTCTCCAATATTTGAAAAAGACAGCCTGTTGCCTTTACATACGAATGCAGGGAGAATCAAAAACCAGAAGAAATCATCAGATATACAGAAGATGTTAGGTGGTGATAAGTGTTAACAGAGAATAAAGCATTTAATAGATATGCCTCCTCTATTTTCTAGCACTGAGTATTAATGTGGAGAAGTCTAAGGTCCTATTTTCCCTTCTAAATATTATTACCTTTCATGCCCAAATGCCTGAAAACTTCATTCTCCTTAATGCTCATTTAACTGAACCCAAGTAGTTTTAGCATCAACCAAACTGTCTAAATTTTAGCAGGAACACAGTGTACTCCCTTGAGCTGAAATCCAGCACTTCCTCCCTCTCCAGGAAAGTTTCTTCCAACTTTGAATACTTTTTGGTTCCACTTGTTGATTTCTCCGCTCATCCTTACGTTGGATTGTTTTTGCCCTCCACAGCCCTTACATTCTTTTTAATTACTTTACTTTCTTTCTTCTATTTCCTCTGGGCCAGAGACGATTAGGGTGGACTGTCCAAAACTGTCATTTCTTTGTGGGTCAAAATCAGCAATTTCATATGGTTCAACCTAGTTTGGAGATTCCTTAGAGCTTCAGTGGTAGCTGAAGTTATGAGAACAATGCTATTCTCCCCTTGTGTCCTAAAGGAAAATCATTCCCATAAGCTCCCATCAGAATTTGCCTTATGTCTCATTGGCTAAGACTGGGGCACATGCCCACCTCACTGGCCAATCACTGTCAAAGGTAACAGCATGGACTTACTGACTTATCTCAGTCAGGATTCATCCTATCTCAGGGCTGGACACTGGCCACCCAAACAAAACCAGGATTTGGGGTTAGCAAGGAAGAAGGAAGGATGGCTGTTAGGTGACTTAGACGGGGGGTAGGTTTAGGTGACAGCATGGCTTTAGGGGTCAGTGCTCACACAGTTTTCTGGGAGACTCATACGAACAACCCAGGGTCAGGGAATGATACTTAACTAAACTTCCTGGCTCTTCAGAGGAGGCTGGTCGCTGTCAAGGATGAAAGGGATGAGGTCAAGGGCTCATAACGCATGGGAGGTTCCGAAATAACATGAAGGAGCTGCCTTTCTGCATTACTGGAAAAACGCTAGAAAGAAGAGACTGGATGTCTGGCTCTGCTGCCCCTTTAACTGGCCTCATATGAACCTGTTAAACAACAGATGAAGAACGAGAGTTTTGGCGGTTTTTTTGTTTGTTTGTTTTAAGGAAAAGCAATTCAAGGACTGAGCTGCGGAGGACACTTATTTCAAAACTCTTTTCCAGGGCAGCTGGCACCTTGGACATTTTTGCAAACGCAAAGACGGAGCCTTTGCAGTCGCTTTTTACTTTCTCACAGCAGCTCCCGAAAAGGGGAGCTGCCAGTGTGAAATGAAAAGACAAAGAGAGGCTTTTCCCTCTGCCTCCTGATGTCCTTTTGGGGGTCCTGATCTACCAAAAAGAGAGAGAGAGAGAGAGAGAATTTCCATTTTGAAAACAGGCCAGCCTACTCTTGTGTTCACTAAACTCCCCAAGCCCGGATCCCAAGGCAAGCTCACCGCCTCCTGGTCTGTAAAATGCCAAGTTAGGGAAATCTCTGCGCTCTCAGATTTTGCATCTGGAAAGCAGGGGTGAATGCATCCCCTCCTGCCCTACGGGCCATGTGGTAGAGGATAAGTGAGGTCACCTCTGAGCCAGGGATTAGTCTCCAATCCCTCCCTCCCTTCAAAACTGTTCCACAGCGCCCTCTCCAGCAGGAGCTCTGAATATTTTTAATCACGCATCCCCAGGAGGAAACCACGCGAGCACTGTGTCGATTGGGTCCTTCCGGAAGTGGATGCGGAGTTAGGAGGGCAAGAGGTTCACGGGGGGTGACACCTGTGACAGACAAAGGGGAGAGGAAGCAGGACCAGGCTGGGCAGATCTGAGGGTCTCAGCCAGCCCACCGGGGCTCCAGAGCAAAGACTGACTATTAGGGAGGTCCTGCATGGGGCAGAAATGGCCAGCCCTGGGTCCCTGCCTCGCTCAGGCACTGGCTGGCAGGCTGCCTCTGCTCAAAAGCAAAGATGGAGCCTAGATGCACATGTAACAGCTGGAGGCTGCAGTGGAGCAAGATCTTTCTGGAAGGCAGGTCTGAGTGCGCGCCTCCACAGTGGCCATGCATGCATGCGTGTGCGTGTGTGTGTGCGACACCCTAGGAAACAGACAGCCCCGTGCACACGGCCCGGGGGGAGCCCTCCCCCTCCTGCTTCCTGAGTCGTGTCCAGCAGCTACTGATTATTCCTTAGACCCCCACGAGCTGCAGGGCCAGCTCTTTGCCTTCACTTGTTTAAAACTGGAGTTGCAGTATCAAAACCCTATCGCTTCAGTGGGGTTTTTTTGTTGTTTTTTTTTTTGCGGTACGCGGGCCTCTCACTGCTGTGGCCTCTCCCGTTGCGGAGCACAGGCTCCGGACGCGCAGGCTCAGCGGCCATGGCTCACGGGCCCAGCCTCTCCGCGGCATGTGGGATCTTCCCGGACCGGGGCACGAACCCGCGTCCCCTGCATCGGCAGGCGGACTCCCAACCACTGCGCCACCAGGGAAGCCCCTATCGCTTCAGTTTTTACGACATAAACTCACAAAGGTCCGCGCCAAACTTAACTACATGCCGATCCTGTCCTTCTCTGGGTCCTGGAGTAAAGGAGCCACCAGGAGACAAGACCCTTCAGATCCTAAAAGGGGAGAAATCCCTCCTTTGCAAAACTGTCTCCAATCTGGCTCCACGATTATTTACTTCGCCCACGTGTTGAAAAATCCCCCAACGCGTGATTCATTCCAGAAGGGTGTGGGAAAGGTCGCGCGCTCAGCCTCCAAGTGAAGCCCAGATACAGCTTCCGGTTCCGGAGGTTACAGAGAAGCGGAGCTTCCCCGACTCTTCAGGTGTGGATGCTCCCAGGACCAAGGAGCCCCAGGTCACTCCTCAGGTGCTTGAGAGGCACAGAACTGTGTGCTTGACTTGCGTGCTCTCTGCTCTTTGCAAACTTAGAACGTGAAGCCAAGGAAAAGAGAGAAAAGAGAACGCGGATGTAAAAGCTTGGGAGGAGAGCTGAACAGTTGGACGGCAGCGGCGGCACGGTCATTTCATAACATCACACATAACACCGCGCTCACCACTGCTGGAGGTCAAGTCCCCTGCCCCCAACCCCGAGAGCAGATTTTTGTCTCGTGTGTTCCTTTATCTTTTCAGAGAACTTGTATCAGGGCCTGACTTCAAATGTTGCTTGAAATCTGCTCTCCTCCTAGTATTTAAGTTTCGTGGAGGAACTGAGGCATCCACAATAAAAATATGAATTCAGGAATACGGAGAGCTGCTCTTTTTTCTTCTCTTGTGCTTTAGAAAGTCTGGCTCCTTTGTGTCTGGGGCGGGGCTGTGGTCCACAGCGACTTCATAATGTATTTGATCTGCGTGTCTTGTCCCTTGATGAAGAGCGGGCGGCAGAGACGGAGAGAAATCGAGACCTGTTGCCAACGAGCACAGAAGTTCTTCCAGATGCCTCGTGCACACACACTCTCTGCCCCGCTCCTACTTTTAGGGTTGAATCCTGATCAATCCCGTGGCCCAGAGCAGTGCTTCTCAACCAGGGACATTTTGTGCCCCCTCCTTCCCCCCAGGGGACATGGGACAATGTCTGGAGGCATTTTTGATTGTCACAACTGGGAGGATGCTTCGGGCCTCTCATGGGCGGAGGCCAGGGACGCCGCTCAACATCCTGTAAGGGCCCACAGCAAAGAATGACGCATCCCAAATGCCAGTGGTGCTGAGGCTGAGAAACCGTGGCCTCAAGTAACACAATACACGGGCAGCTTCTTATCTTTTTGTCTTGTTGCATTCTTCAACTTCATGATGCAAAAAACAAAAACCACACACCCTTGAAAAAAAAGCCTTTCGGCTGGCCCTCAGGCCCGCGGCATTTCAGGATGACAGTGGCCAGTAACAGAAATGGTGAAGCTGGGGGTGGCCTTCGCGTGAGGCATCTGGGCGGCCTCCTGGGTCACCTGGGAGCCTGGCTACAAGCTCAGACAGAGGTGACTGGAGTGCTGGTTTTCCGAGAGCCTTTTCCCTCAGTCATGCCAAGGACCTTGTATACGATTTGCGGTGATTAGGTGGGGCACGAATGTGTTTTCAGCCAGCCGGGTGCCGTATCCCTCGCACGGCTACTGCTTTGTGTGCAGCGAGCTGCAGGTATCACTCTTCTGAACGGCCGCACAGAGTGCCGGGCAGAGGTCAGGGAGGGGCGTAGAGGGCAGCCCCTGACGGGTCCTTGTCTTAGGTGCTCTCTGCTCTTTGTGAACGTAGGACGTGCTAAGGAAGGGGAGCTGGTCTCTTGGCAGCTCTGATGGTCATACTTAGGGATGCGGGAACCCCCTCAAATCTGCAGGCCTGGGAAGAAGAAATGCCTGAGAGCCGATACTCGGCCGTCTCCTGTGTTCGTCGTCATGGAGATAAATGCTTCTGTAAGAAGAGTTCTTGGCCTCCCATGAGGGCAAAGACAGAACTTCTTATCAATCAGGCGACTCTAGGATACCCACCATAGAAGAGAAACATGTCCTGGTTGCCTTGAGGGCCCTAATATGGGGAAAGATTCACTTCAATTTGAATCCATCGGTTCTAATAAATTCACTCTCTATTCATTGATGGTTGAAAAGATAATGAAAGTAGAAACAAGAGACAATTAAGAATTAAAGATAGGGCTTCCCTGGTGGTGCAGTGGTTGAGAGTCCACCTGCCGATGCAGGGGACATGGGTTCGTGTCCCGGTCCGGGAAGATCCCACATGCCGCGGAGCGGCTGGGCCCGTGAGCCATGGCCACTGAGCCTGCGCTCTGCTACGGGAGGGGCCACAGCAGTGAGAGGTCCGCGTACCGCAAAAAAAAAAAAAAAAAAAGAATTAAAGATATTGCTAACTTTTAGGTTTATACTGATGGAGCTGGTGTAATCTCATTATTGCAATGAGGTCATACAGTTGGGAAAAGCCTCCCCTTTCTGACTGTCAGGCATCCAGGCATCTTGCTTCAAGACAGGCCCACCTGTGTTAGCAAAGGTGGAGACGCAGATATTCCTGCTCCCTGGTAGCCCAGGTGCAGGCACGTGGCCGAGCTGTGACCACCTAGGTACCGTGCTGGGGTGAACAGTGTCCCCCCCAAATTCATGCCCACCGTGAACCTGTGAATGTGACCTTATTTGAAAATACAGCAGCCATACAGACACCCCTGCTTGGGACCTTGAACCCCGAGGGTGTGATACAGAGCCCAGTGTCGGAGGACTGGCCGCCCAGGTAAAATGGTACGAACTTTTGGTTCTTAATTTCCTTTTCCTGCCCCACCAGGAGCAAAAGAAATCTGCTTGGTTTCATCCGTTTCCCTCTTTCCTTCTTTCGGAGTTTCCATCCCCCGATAAACCGTTCCATGGGTGATGATGTTTTTCGAACAAAGGATAAGGTCATTCTACCTCCTGCAAACTCACCCAGGGCCAAATCACGGGGCTGCTCAGTGGGCAGCACAGAGACATGAACCATAGCTGATCACTTCCGACTGTGGGCTCCAGGGCCAACTTCCCAGCCACTTTCCAAGTTAATTCTATCTCTGCAAGCGCCGTGTTGAAGATGGAACTTGTTTCCTAGGTGTGTACACCGCGTTCCATTTTTAACATCATGGGCTCCAACATGAGGGAGAAATGGATTTTTAAAGTTGGGCGATCCCATAAAAAAGAAGCATTAAACAGGGTCTTCTGAATTTTCTTGGATGGAGGGCGTGCTGCTAACTCGGCCTTAACCACATAATACAAGAAGTTCAGGGATGCATCAAACTTCACGGGCAAGTTGGAAAAGTGATTTCTCTTTTAATCCACAAGGCAGAGTGAAGTGGCTGGACTTCCATCTTACACCAAACTTGGGTCAAAGACTGTCTCAGCCGGAAACACGGCCCGTGCCTGGGTGGATGCCAGGAACTGTGCCAGCCCTGCCTCCCTCCTGAGAGGCTGCAGTGTTATTACCCCCATTGCACAGTAGGGCAAACTGAAGCCACATGGCCGGTGTGAGACGGTTCTTGATTCGAAGCCAGAACCCATGCACGTAACTGCCCCTTGGTGACGAAAAGGGGAGTCTAAGGGAGAATGGGGGAAAAATATATAAATTTTCAGGGAAACATTTGTACCTTAAACTTAGTAAGGTGTGTTGGGGGAAAGATCAATATTTATGTAAGTCGGTATATGTGTGTACAAATCAGCCTTTTAACTGGGGATCTAGTCATGACCAAAGATACCACCTTACTTCAATGGACCAAAAGCATCTTATATTTTCATTTTATTTAATACATCTATTTTCACTCACTAATACCATCTCTTTCAAAAGTATGAACGAAAGATCACTTAAATCCTTTCTTTATCTGCCGCTTCATTTATCTTTGTAAATCGAACAGACTTCTCCCACTGACTTATAATGTCAAGAAGGCTTTCTATTTGTATGAAAATGATTTCAGGTTTCATCTTGCTTAAAATGCATGTATTTCGGGGCTTCCCTGGTGGCACAGTGGTTGAGAGTCCGCCTGCCGATGTAGGGGACGCGGGTTCATGCCCCGGTCCGGGAAGATCCCACGTGCCGCGGAGCGGCTGGGCCCGTGAGCCATGGCCGCTGAGCCTGTGCGTCCGGAGCCTGTGCTCCGCAGTGGGAGAGGCCACAACAGTGAGAGGACACAACAGTGAGAGGCCCGCGTACCGCAAAAAAAAAAAAAAAAAAAAAAAAAAAAAAGCATGTATTTCTTCATTTCAACACTATCATGCTCCCATTTAAATAATACAAATACCTCCCACTTTTAAAAAATACAGACTTTCCACTGGAGAAATACTTCCCACTTCACATATTGAAATTTGCATTTAGAGGAGATCTGGGTAGCGCCTGAGGCAGGACATGGAGCCTCTCCTTTTCTAAACCTGGGTCCGGCTCCTCTGGTCCCTCTTCTCCCCAGGCCTCACCCATGGGCCCTGTCTTCTGTCTGCTGGTCTGGCCGTAGCAAGGATCCTGCTAAGTCCCTTTAGAAAGGATCTCTTACCCTTGATATCTGATCGCCTTGTCCTACCTTCAGCAAGAATCCCGCTAAGTTGGTTTAGCAAGAATCCCTGCCCTTGATGTTTCCTCTTCTATCCAACGACCCGACCCGTCATTGACTATAAATCCCCAGCTGTCTTTGCTGTATTCAGAGTTGAGGCTGGCCTCTCCTTCACTGAGACAGTCTTGACACCTACAGTCCTAAATAAAGTCTTCTGTACTATTTTCACAAGTGTCAGAATAACTTTTTTTTTTTTTGTGGCTGTGCCACACGGCTTGCGGGATCTCAGTTCCCTGACCACGGATTGAACCCAGGGCCACAGCAGTGAAAGCCTGGAATCCTAACCACTAGGCCACCAGGGAACTCCCCAGAATAACTTTTTTTTTTTTTTAACAGGCAAAACATCTCACCACTTGAAACCATCTGAGTGAAAGAGTATTATTAATATAATGCAATATATTAAAAACCCATATATTTAAAAACCAATATTCAAAGTAAGAGTGCTCCGAGAGCATTCCAGAACATGCCTTCTTTCTCTGCTCTCCCAGGTGGTCTTGTTCACGCCTACAGAATTCAGAGGTGATTCTCAGCCATTCTCCCCATGTCATCCCAACATAAGTCCCATCACTTCCGACTGGACCAATTGTTCTCCCCAACTCCCCCCCACTGTCCCCTCTCCTCTCCAACCCACCAACACCACCAGTCACTGCCCCACTGAAAACTCCCCCGTGGCATTCAGAATAGTGGATACGTTACAGACCTCCTAGCTCTGGGCCACCCAATCCCTTCCAGCCTTCCTAAACACATCTTATGTTCCAGAACCTTCTGGCCTTTCCACCTTTGCTCCCGACATCATGACATCCTGGAACATCCCCAGTGCCAGCTCACACCCACCTGCATGTCTGAGCTTGACTCCTCTGACCTCAGGCTCGCGCTGAGATGTGCTGTGGCTGCCTTACCTTCCCTATGGGGGCGGGAGAATCACCAGCCGGGAAAACGTTTCATTTCTTTGCCACCCACAGCGCCTAGCCCGATGAATCAGACGTGGTGGGTATTCAGTAAATGCCCATTAAGCAACTGAACAAACGTCACCATTGAATTCAGCAGGACAGAAAACACGGACGGAAAATCTGAAAAGATTTGTTTTCTAGAAGGACATTTGATCCCTGCTTGCCAGGCCTGACGAATTTAAATCATTCAAAGCGAGCAAGCGCCCTCTTGTGGCCACAGGATGACAGCACATCACAGAAAAGAGTTCAATTACGGAGTTCTGAGATTTCCCACCTGGGGGTTTTCTTCCTCCTGAGCGTAGGCAGGGGCGCAAAGAAACCATTCCCGTGAGGAACCCAAGGTCAACGCAAGTGGCTCAGTAGCTCACTCGGAGAATTTAGCTCCTCCTCACGCCAACCAGGTAACAGGAACTGTGGCTACATCAGGGAATTTGATCCCTCCCGCTTGGAAAGCCCACCAACTAATTGCAACGTGGGGACCTTGATTGGATCGTGGCTAAAACAAACCAGCAGGGACTTCCCTGGCGGTCCAGTGGTTAAGACTTCGCCTTCCAATACAGGGGGCGCAGGTTCCATCCCTGGTAGGGGAGCTAAGATCCCACATGCCTCGGGGCCAAAAAGCCAAAACATAAAACAGAAGCAATATTGTAACAAATTCAATAAAGACTTTAAAAATCATCCACATCAAAAAATAAATAAATAAAATAAAACAAACCAGCAGTAAGAGGCATTTGGGAGAATCAGCAACAAAAAAACCTTGTACGCAAATGTTCGCTGCAGCCTTGTTCATTAGCGACGGAAAAAAGAAACAGCCCAAGGGTCCACCAACGAATAACGGTGGTATATCCATATACTGGGATAACACACGGCGATAAGAAGGAGCAAACTACTGAGACACACACAACGTGGATGGGTATTACACATCGTGCTGCATTAAAAAGGCTCACACAAGAGTACATTCTATTTAACCGAAGTTCCAGAAGAGGCAATGGTAGGAAAAATTGGAACAGGGGTTGCCTGTGGTTGGGGTGGGGGGGCTTGACTGGGGCCTGGGGGAACTTTCTGGGGTGATGATAATGTTCTGTAACTTGATAGGGGTTTGGGTTACACAGGTGTATGCACTTGTCTTAACTCATCAAATGTTACACTTAAAATGGGTGTCTATCATTATATATGTAAATTTTACCCCAAAAGGAACAAAACGACAACAAAAAGATGCTAAATCTTATAAATGACATGCCGATGCTGAAGTGTTTGGGGAG
This sequence comes from Stenella coeruleoalba, assembly GCF_951394435.1. Taxonomy (NCBI): domain Eukaryota; kingdom Metazoa; phylum Chordata; class Mammalia; order Artiodactyla; family Delphinidae; genus Stenella; species Stenella coeruleoalba. The sequence continues at coordinate 83,768,920 of NC_137160.1, read as the reverse complement.
AAGAATACTGAGATCTGCACCTTGCTTTGAAATGCACTGAAAAACTAAGATGGATTAATGGACAAACAGAAGGATGGCTAGATGGACAGGTACATGATAAAGCAAACAGCAAAATGTTAATTGCAGGACTAGTGGTGGTGGATATGTATATAGATGTTCACTGTAAAATTCTTTCCACTTGTCTGATGTTTGAAAAGCAATATGATAAAATCTTGGGTGGAAAGATATTGGGGGATATTTGGATATAGACTGAGCAGTAGATGACTGAATAAATTCTGTTCATCTTTACGTATGATGGTGCTGCTGTGGTTAATAGGAAAATGTCCTTATGTTCAGAGATCCATATTCAAGTATTTAGAGTGAAGTGTCATAATGTGTGAAACACACTTTAAAATACTCCAGGGAGAAAATGAAGCTAAGGGCTTCCCTGGTGGCGCAGTGGTTGAGAGTCCGCCTGCCGATGCAGGGGACATGGGTTTGTGCCCCGGTCCGGGAAGATCCCACATGCCGCGGAGCGGCTGGGCCCATGAGCCATGGCCGCTGAGCCTGCGCGTCCGGAGCCTGTGCTCCACAGCGGGAGTGGCCACAGCAGTGAGAGGCCTGCGTAGCGCAAAAAAAAAAAAAAAAAAAGAAGCAGCTAAAATTGCAAAATGTTAATAATTGTTGTATCCATGTGATGGATGTATGGGTGTCAATTATTCCATTTTCCGTCTTCGAAGTGTTTCACAGTAAAAAGGAGACACGCTCTCTCAAGGAGCTTGAACTCCAACAGTGAGTGAAAGTTCTGTCCCTTTTCCCTTGTCTGCTCGCATTGTTATCTTTTTCCTTTTAAAAATTAAGTCCATGATGAGGATGAAGAAAATCTGTTGATAACGTGTCATCTGGTGATGAGCATCTCATGAGAAGGGAAGTGTAAAGAGAATGAGTGAATGATGAGATAAAAGACAAAGTTAACAAGGAAGCAAGTAATGCAAAGGGAGAGGACAGGTGCCTGTGAGAAGGAGGGACTTTACCTGTTCCCGTAATTCTAGACAGAATATTTGCAAACATGCCCCGCCCCCCAGGTTTCCTGTCTTGGTCACTGTCATTCCCCGGTATCTACCTCCAAAGTCAAGACCGAGATGCTGCTTGCCACATCCCATGAGCCACCAAGTCCAGGGTCTTCTGCCTCCTACATCTCTCTCTCCAGTTAACCTTGTGCCCCTCAATGACCTCGTCTGTAAACTGGGCATGATGACACCTGCTTCCTGAGTTGTTGTCAGGATCGAATACTATAGCACAGTGTGTCTGCTGCGGCCAGAATACACAACTGTGTGTTTCTTTATTTCCCTTGCGCACACCTCCCTGGCACTTAAAGCCCTCTCCCAAGCGCTCTAAATATATCACCCAGATGCTTCAACTTCCAGCAATAACGTCTTACTTACAGTTTCCCCAACGCACGTCGTAACTTCACGCTCCAGGTCGTCATGGAAATCAGCAGCTCTCAAAGTGTGGTCAACAGGTCCCCATGGTCCCAGCATCAGCATCCCCTGGGAACTTGATAGAGACAAAAATTCTCAGGTGCCACCCCACACCCACGGAATAAGAAAATCGGGGTGGGGCTCGGTGATCTCTTTTCACGAGTCCTCCAGCTAATTCTGAAGGATGATGAATTGTGAGAACCGTTGGGGTATTCCATCTCCTCTGCTTGGAGTATGCTTTCTCATTGTACCTGTCAAACTCCTATGCATCCCTTAAAGCCCTCCTGTAGGAAGCCTCTCCTGGATCCATAGCCCTAGATAAGGTTATTCATGCTCACCTCTGCACTAATGCTGTACCTTGATCCTACTTCTTCTGTAGGTGTTCTATGACCCCGTGCTATAGTTATTTGTTTGGAAGTCTTTCTCTCCAACTAGGCTAAACAAAGGTAGTAAGGAGCATGTTTGATATCATCCTCTGTATTTTCAGCCCTTAGCAAGTAAGTGCCTTTCACTCAAGGAAAGTTCACCTGCTTGAGCTGCCTGGTGGCCCAACTAGCTGTCCAGGTGAAGGAGGTAACTCCCTAACTGATAGAGCAGCGGTTTGAGATTCAGGATACCTGGTGGAGGTGTTTGCTTTGAGTGTACTTTTATTTTATTTGAAAATCATATATATCCATCCTTCAATTTCATTTATAGGAAGAGTCGAATATTGGCAATGTTGTAACACCTTTGAATTTCTTAAATGCATTTTCTGATTATCCTTAAGCTGCAATGATTTCCCTCCAAAGATGGTAGCACTTTGCTTTCAATTCGATCCAATAACATGATGTGTGATGTGTTCACCCAGATGGTAGAAAAGACTGGCTGACATGCCTTTTGCAGGAGATGCGGCTGTTTACCAGAAGCGAGTCCTTGGCCAGGTTAAACTCTCTAATAGTGGTAATGCCAGCCAATATTTACTGAACGCTCCGTCTCTGCAAGGCCCTGTATTCGTCTCCCTTCAGCTTTACCAGAGCCATATGCAGTAGGTACAGATCCTATTCCCACCTTACAGGTGAGGAATCTGAGGCACAAAGAGGTCAAGCAACTTGCTCAAAATCACGAAGCTAAATAGGGGACCAGGATCACAGCCAGGAAAAGTGCCTTCAAAATCCACTCCCGGGCTTCCCTGGTGGCGCAGTGGTTGAGAGTCCGCCTGCCGATGCAGGGGACGCGGGTTCGTGCCCCGGTCTGGGAAGCTCCCACATGCCGCGGAGCGGCTGGGCCCGTGAGCCATGGCCGCTGAGCCTGAGCGTCCGGAGCCTGTGCTCCGCAACGGGAGAGGCCACAACAGTGAGAGGCCCGCGTACCGCAAAAAAAAAAAAAAAAAAAAAAAAAATCCACTCCCACTGCGATGGGTGTTTTGTTTTGTTTTGTTTTTCTGACTCGGCGCTCTAAATATTCCTCCAAGGTGCCTTTCCTTTTTTGGCTGCTTTTTCCACCGTGTTTAATATACACCATGTTCACCGTTTTAGCCATTTTTAAGTGTATGGCTCAGTGGCGTTAAGTACGTTCACCCTGTGTGCAACCACCGTCCATCTCCAGAACTTTTTCATCTTCCCCAAAACAAACTTTGTCCCCATTAAACACTAACCCCCCACTCCCCCTTCCCCAGCCCCTGGCACCCACCCTTCTACATTCTGTCTATGAATCTGACTACTTTAGGTATCTCATATAAATGGAATCACACGATATTTGTACGATACTCAGCATAACGTCCTCAAAGTTCAACCATGTCGAAGCATACATCAGAATTTCCTTCCTTTTTAAAGCTAGTAGCCCATTGTGTGGATAAACCCCATTTTGCTTATTTGTTCATCCATCAATGGACACTTGGGTTGCTTCCACCCTTTGGCTATTATGAATGATGCTGCTGTGAACATGGGTGTACAAATATCTGTTGGCGTCCCTCCTTTCAAGTCTTCTGGGTATGTACCCAGAAGTGGGATTGCTAGATAGTATGGTGATTCCAGGAGACCTGGTTTCTTGCTTAGCTTTGCCCCCTCACTTTTGTAAGTCACTGAACACTCTTTCCAGTGTCCCATGCATAAAATGAAGACGGAATACCTTTTTCCCTTTGAATTACTATGACCATGACAATGATAAGTATATTAAGACAGAGATATCAGCTTCTGAACTATAAAGGGGGTTTATGAGTTCCATATATTGTTGACTGGAGGGGGAGAAAAGGAGGCAAAGAAGGAATATATATATATATATTTTTGTTTGTTTGTTTGTTTGTTTGTTTTCGGTACGCAGGCCTCTCACTGTTGCGGCCTCTCCCGTAGTGGAGCACAGGCTCCGGACGCGCAGGCTCAGCGGCCATGGCTCACGGGCCCAGCCGCTCCGTGGCATGTGGGATCTTCCCGGACTGGGGCACGAACCTGCGTCCCTTGCATCGGCAGGCGGACTCTCAACCACTGCGCCACCAGGGAAGCCCAGAAGGAATATTTTTTAACCACCCATAACCTCAAAAGCTTTTCTGTTCTCTAAGCTAAAATCTGCCCTCCTGGGCTGCTGTGCCGTCTAACTAACTTCTTAGCATTCTTATATTTTTAGCAGAACTTTCTTTGGTCAGATAATGGTCACTGATAAGCCCTACAGGAAAATGAAAAGGGAAGATAACGTTAATCTGCTGACACACACGCTTGGGATATTTAGAGCCAAAAGAATTGCTTTATCAATAGGCTGTCTTATCAGAGATGATTCTTGGCATGCTTCACCAAGCAGTCGTTTAAGAGTTTTTTAAAAACATTGTCATTTGTAGTATGATTTACATGCAATGATCTGAGCCCTTGGAAGGAAACCCACTTTTTCAAGCCACAGCACAAGTGAAGTAATGGTTTGTAACTCAATGATGTATATGCTAGACTATCAATTTTCATTTTATATTATCTCAGAGAAATTGCCTGATGAAATCACATAATGCTTCTACTTTTTATAGAGTACTACCTCTTGTAAACGCACGCACACACGCACACACAGTCTTCTTAGCATTAATAATTGTATCTTTCGATCTTTTAAATCAGTGATCACTGAAGGACGAGCCTAGAGGTAATTAACAACTTAGAAAGAATTCACTAAACATATGAAACAAAGTAAATGGATTTGGAGCATGAGGTTCAACATTAGATAAGAAAGGCGTAAGTCAGAGAGGGAATGGGTTACAACTTGGGACCATGAAGTTATACATGAATAGTGGTGGTTTAAAGTAATTCAGAGAACAAGTGGAGGATGGCAGTTTTGGGGTCTCCCCTCCCAGGGGTAAAAATATTTAGAAAGCTGCATGGAAATTGGGGACCCGGATGGATAATCACAAGGAACCTGTTATCCCAGCTCCTGACCCGCCCCTTTTGACCACTAGAGGGGGCCATCTGTGCATTTCAAGCCACATCACCGCTTCATTTTTCCAAAGCGAAATGACTCCATTTTAACTTGGTGGACCCCGAATAATCAAGGACTTAATTTTTGGCCTCTCTAGTCAGGCAGCATAGAACTGTCAAGTTTTTAATGCCCAGCAGCTCTTATTTCTTTATGTAAAATAACTTTGGCATTTGACTCTGCCATGTTCATAAAATGTCTCTCAGCAGGTTTATTTTATTAATTTTGTTCTAAAATGTATCAACTCTAGAAATAGGTGAGGGAGACTAAGAGGTACAAACTTCCACTTACAAAATAAATGAGTCCTCCGGGATGAAATGTACAGCGTGCAGAATACAGCTGAAATTGTAAGAGCTGTGTACGGTGACAGACGTAGCTAGACTTAACCTGGTGATCATTTTGTAACGTAAAGAAACCTCAAATCATCATGTTGTACATCTAGAACTAACGTAGTGTTGCAGGTCAATTATACTTCAATAATAAATAAATAGATGTATCAACTCCAATAAAGGCAAGAGCGACACTATTTCCAGTAAAAAGTAAATAACAAAGCAAACTGTTCTTCGGTCTTAGAGGTTTTTTTGTTTGGAAAAAGGAAAATGAACATCTGTCTTAAAAAATACCCCAAACTATCCAGAGAAGATAAACTCTTCAGTGTATGATTAATATTCAACTATGCATGAGTGAATCAGCAACTTCTAGGTGACTATTCTTTACACGGAGAAAAAAAAAAAAAGGACCCCAGGTTGGCTTTTTCCATCAAATGATTGGCTCTTTCCCAATCACCTACATAACTTGCATTTGCTCAAGGAATGTCAGCTAATCTGATTATATTATTCAAAACTAAATCATGAAGGCAAATGAAATATAATGAATTCCAAAGCAACCTATCATTTTATTATTCCATATTCGCGGGGGTTATCCGAGTGATTGCTTCACCCCATCAGTCTGCATATTAAAATTGTGTCGATACTCAGAGGCAGTTATCAGAGGGGCCAGAGGACTCTGGGGGACTTGTACGCTATTCTGTGCATGTCCTCTGAGAGTGTGAGAAAAAGAAGAGAGAAGAGACCCCAGGTGATGCTACAGAGCTGATGAGGATCCCAAGCCATTTCGCTGCCGGGGTCCCTGATGACAGCGGCCTCTCGAGCCTCCAAGGACACCCTGCGCTGGGCACGCGAGGTTGGCAACAATCTGTTTCCCAGGCATCTCAAAGCCCAAGGATCTCCTGAGGATCTTGACTAGCACTTCCGCTGAGATGGAAACTCTTAATGCTGGAAAGAGCTATTCACACTCGGTCTGCGTTAGGTCAGCACCTCGGCCGACGTGAGATCAGAGCACGGGGGAAATCGGGAAAAGACCTGAGAATACCGACTGGCAAACGCCCTAATGCGTGATTGAAGGCTGGAGTTCACGGGCTCTGGTTTCTGGTCCTTCCCCTCCTCAGAATGACTGTCCTGTAAGTACCATTTTTGTTTATTCACATGGGGCAGAAATTTCCGTTGGGCTGGTCTCACCTGATGCTGTCGATAACTCAATCCCTGCAGGTGCATGGTCTGGACGGCCCTTGGACCTGGTCAGGAGGGGCCCCTGCCCTGAGCCCCATGCTTCAGAGGGCCCTCTCAGACCCTCTCGGGGGCCATGGGGATGTGCCCACCTGGAGCCTTGCCTCTACACCGTGCTCCAAATATCCACACACACACCCCCACCGGATGTTCCTTCCCAAACAGCCCAGGCCTGCTCTCAGGGTCTACGTGAGCCTTTCTTCCTGTGCACCCCCCTCCAAGCGAGCTGCTGCTAGAGATACCCCAGCCCAAAGACCCACAAGGGGGCAGCTCCAGGGTGGAGGTAGGAGATGGACAGCACTTGGACCGTGGGCTGGGGTGTCCTCCCTCCCGGCCCACCACGGCCAGCATGGAACTCCAAGGCTGAGCGGGCTTTCAGTAGGAGAAGAGAATATATTTTAGCGAACACTTCGTTAGCTTGATTTCTAACTTTTAAAGGAACAGACACATGGGGTGTGGGTCCCCATTTGTACTCTTACTCCAAGCACCAAACAAATTAGGGGCTGCATTAGCCAGGGCTCTCCAGAGAAACAGAGCCAACGGAATAGAGACAGATGTATAGCAAGAGACTTTCTACAGGGACAGGCTCAGGGGATTAGGAAGGCTGCAAAGTCCCGTGATCTGCCATCTGCAAGCTGGACACCCAGGAGAGCTGGTTCCAGTCTGACTCCACAGGCCCCAGAACCAGGAGCACTGGAGCTTCATTTGCCAGGTTTCTCTACATTCTGCCCAGTGCCACCACCGCCACCACCGCTTCCAGGCACAGCCAGGGGCGCCAGACCCTGCACTGGCTCAGCCCAGCTCTGACGGTCAGCGCCATCCTTTCTGCAAGATCCAAACACCACCAGGGACTGCTGTCCCCTCGACACGGTGGGCACCCACTCTGTGCCAGGCACTGAGCTGAGGCCTGGACCATCCTATGAGGGACAGACTCTCAGTCATAAGTTCTGTTTTACAGATGAGGAGACTGAAGCTTGGAGGTGAATAAACTTTTTTGAGGTCACACTTAGACACGCTGGAGGGACCCTGAATCCAGGGTGTTTGGGTACCACCGCCCTCTGGCCCCGCTGATTCTCCTCACTTATGTAGCTCTGAGCACAGCACAGATGGTATTTTGTTGGTACGTGACTAGATCCAGGGGAACCCTACAGTGTGAGCAGTATCAATTGAGCATCTACAGGGCACGTAAAGCCTAGTAGCATCTGCCTCTTAGGATTTCCGCCTCATCCCCCTTTGAATAATTCCAAACCGCTAAGACTTAGAGAGTCCCGGAAAACCCAGACCACCCCCCAAGAGCTGTACCCCAGCGGGCTCTGCAGCCTACGGCTCTCGCTGCATCCCATCACCTCAGGGCAGTGCCGGGACGAGAGTCGACCTTGGCGTAGATGGTTGGCCCCAAGTCGGTCCAGTTCCATGTGTCTACCCTGGGGAAAGTGGTCCACGTGGCCCGGGGTGGCCCTGGCCTTGATTCCTGAGCCTCACACAGTCTTTTCCCAAGGTGCAGGTGCCCAGAAGCCCTGGGTCTGATTGTTCTTGTGAACCCAGGCCCTTCTTCCCTCTCCCCGCTCCCTGGGGAGCATGTCACCAGGGCGTGCAACCTCTCTTTAGAAACCAGCATGGCCTCCCTGCTCCCTGTGCAGCCCAAAGGGCTCCCCACCCACCCCAATGAGGGTCTCCTGCACTCCCCCTATGACACCCCTTCCCTGAACACTAGAGCCCCTTCTCATCCTTCCCTCCGGCAGGTGTGCCAGGCTTGGCAAATGAAAAAAACACACGGCACTCGGCTAGATGCGAACTTCAGATTAACAATGAATAAACGATGAATAGGTTTTAGCATCAGCAGGTCAGATATCTGAAATTCAAATGTGACGGGGCATTCTGCACTTTATCAGGCAACCTTACCTAAGGGTGACTCCCCAGGACCCAGGGGCCCCACCCCCTCTGCCCGGGGACCTAACGGTGCTACATGTTGTGTGTTATCCTTATTTTTCAAAATGACTCAGCGCAATGATAGGTGAGAGGAAAAGAACATATAATGGTCTTGATAAAGATCAACCATGTAAGTTCAAAGGCTTGGTTTACTTTTAATAGTTCTTATCTAATAGAATTTAAGTCTATGAAAAGTTTTACTCATTTTGGTCTCATCTGAGATGTGTTACGTGATACCATCACTGCCATTCATCTCTGAACAGTTTTACTGGTCTTGATCTCCTCTCTAGCTGTCAACTTGAGGGAAAGGGGATGCTTTGCTTGTTCTGTTTCTAAATCTCCAAGTGGATAGGATTTTTGTCTCTTTCTCAGCAACTTTGATATGTATGATGTTATAGGCAGAGAATGTGGCCTGTGGGATTTATGCATTTTGAAATCTGGTGAGATTTTCTTCCTGGCATGAAACATGGTCAGTTTTTATGAATGCTCCAAGGGGGTTTGTTGGCACAGAGTTCACGGACAGCTGACAGATCACGTTTGTTAACAGTGCTGGTTGATTTTTCTTTGTCTAGTTGATTTGCAGATTTCTGAGAGAGGAGGATTAACATATTCTGTTGTGGTTGGGAGTTAATTTCTCCTTGTACCTCTAAAAACATAAACTGTATCTTTCAAAGCTATGTTTTTAGCCGAACAGATGTACACAACCATTTACCTTGACAAATTATTCCTCTGATAAATTGATGCTTTTTACCTTGCATTCTATTTTCATTGGCAAGGCTGCCACCACTGGCTTTCTTTCTGTTAGCATTTTCCTGGTATGTTTTTCCATTCCCTTATTTTCAACCTTTTGTGTCACCTCTGTATTGTAGGTGGTCTCTTGTAATCAACGTGTACACATATTTGTGGTGAAGTTTATCATTCAACTTGAAAATGTCCGTAAACAGCAGAATTTAACCCATTCACGTTTACTACGATGAATGCTATGTTTACATTCACTCCTGCCATCTTATTTTATACTTCTTTTTCTTTCTTTTCCTGATGTTTACTGGATCGAGTGAGCTGTCTTTGCATGCAACACGTAGAGAATTCATTCCTCTCCAAACATGACCTGTTGTCAACAGTGACACTGTGTGCCCTGCTTGTCATCAGCTGAAATCTCCAGCTCCTTCCCCACAGGACATTAGAGGCCGGACTTACCCTCTGGACTAAGTCCCTGTGGGTCTTGAGTTTATCTCAGAAAGGGAGAAGGGGGGGCATGCAGGGGCAGAGGAACGCCAGGGTAAAAAGGATATTTTGGGGACAGACCGGATGAAGGCTCAAGGTGGTTGATTTAACCATTAATAAGGAGATATCGCCTTAATTTTGTATGCCAAGCAAGTGGAGTGGACACAGAAATTAAACACAGAAGGACACGACACCAAGTGATGTGAATAGGTTTATTTGAGAATCTAAACACAACCCACACAGGCACTGGGGACCTTGCTCCAGTTTTACAGCAAGAATTGCCTTCCCTGCAACCGAGAGCCGGACTCAGTTGTGGCTCCAGCACTTTCCATGCATGGAGCCGACTCTTCCCACCTCCAGCCAGTCCCTCTGAAGGACCCAGCTGTTCTCACCCACACGAACTCTCTCACATTGCTCACAGGACTTTTCTCTTGAGCACATCACGTTATACTGTAACACGGCTTTGCACTGAGCCCAGGGTCACAGCACATGCACACGCAGCTTTCATGTTATGCCAACAGCCTCTTCTTTCTTCACAGCACAGCACGAGGTTACTTTTTTTCCATTCATTACACCATTGCTCTCTGTTTGTCCCAGTGACCCACCACTGTTCTGACCTCTTAGATGCCCCTTTGCCCAAGGTCCCTACACAATGAATAACAGTGTGGCTCAATCAGTGTTCTTTATCCATTAGAGTCCCAAAATAAATAGGAAAGCCCGCCTTCCTAGAAAAATGTCTACACCCACAGATACACAAACCCCTGCATACACTTTAAGAAGGTTCTGGACCTCTCTGAAAACCATCTACAGACGCTAGGTTTAAAAGCTCTCTAAACATGGCGCTCCTACCATAATTCATGATGCAGAGAAGATCTGGGCCAGGGCCAGCTTCATTTTCCAAAGGAGGAGGGGGAGTCTGAGTGAACCCATTTTCAGAAGTGGCACCGAGGGAGCAGAACTGGCAGGGTGCACACAAAACCGGCTACAAAATGTAAACATTCCCCTGAAAATCAGCAAGAGCAACTTACACATGCTATTATTTTACTTTAAAAACGTATTTTATTTGCATATACCTACATCTGAACAACAAAAGCACTTTGGTCTAACCGTCACCTTCCTCCGAGACCTCCGCCGACACGTTTAACAAACACAAGGCCCCGGAATCTCTGGAATTGCTCGTGTGCCTCTTAATATTTTAAAATATAACATGAGAATGACTTTTCTTTTTTAATGTTCTCATGTCCTTCTGACCTCAGAATTACTCTGCCTTATGCACACCAGGAGTGGGAACCAATGGGTAACACACAGAGGCCTCCCTGCCCGTAGGGTTTGGGGGACCCCGGCCTGTGGAAGCCGGAAGCTCTCCCAGAATTTCTGTGCAGTCCTCGGGGCGTACGTCTCAGGGCCGCCCTCTCCGGGCCCCGGCGTCTCTCAAAGTGTTGTACTTACATGTTCTGCCCACTTCAGTTTGGACACAGCACCTGGCCCTTCCACCAGTTTCCATAAGAAAGCCACTCAGACCAAGCATCCCAAGCCTTTTGGGAGGGATTCTGTGGTCCTAAGGGTTCATACAGGAAAATGTGCAACCTGACACCATTCTACTCCGCTGGGTCCCTTTCCAAGTCTACTCTGTATTTTCTTGTCTCAGACTATCCCAGGAGACTGCAGTTCTTCGCTTTCTCACCACGTGGAACAGTTCAGCCCTCTCCAGGTCCCACCCCAAACTGAGATGTCCTAACCCCCCACAGGGCTCAGCAGAACCAAAGAACTCCAAATAACACGATTCATCTTCCTTCATAGGCACCTGGGATTAATAACAATTCTTCTGTTGCATTACTAAAGGCTAGGCACTTGATGTGTGTTTACTTAGTTTTCTCAAATGTCTCACAGGTTAGGTATTTTCAAAACCATCTTACGGATGAGAAACCTGAGATTCAGAGAAGTGAAGAAACTGAGTAAGGTCACAGAGTAAGTGCTGTATCACCTTCGTGTTTCCTACCTCTCTTTATCTCAATCCATGTACCAACTCGGCAGTGCTACTTGTATTTGCTTCCTGCCCTGTAATGGTATCAACCTCTTTCTCATCTCTTCCTCGGGGTCTGATTTTACCATTGAGTACTTTTTCCATCCGCTGATACTTGCTTTCACCTATTATTTTCAAATTCCTGAGGATAACAGCAGGTTGCACAGAAAGACTCGCTTAATAATTTTAAATCTGGGGGGGATAACTGAACCAAGAGGTGGAAGGTCCCTTGGAAGGCATCGTGTCCAAGCCTCACGCAACACCAAAGACACACCCACAGCTTCCTCCAGATGGCCCGCGACTGGCCTGGGCACCCACCTTCTCTAGAGCAGACCACTGCAGGCTATTGGGCTGACTTCTTGAAAGAGTTCTTCCTTAAGGTAAGAGACCGTAAAGATACAATCTGCCATTTACTCGGGCTCCCCTTAGAAACTGTGAAGTCGGCCCTGGCTTTTCTCGCTCACACCCTAACTCCTAGCAGGCACAGGAGTGACCCAGTGGGAGAGCTCAAGCCACGTGTGACCCACGTGGGGTCTCTGCCCCACCCCACTCACATCGAAAGGGCCGTCTGGATGGCTTCCGCCTCAACTGTGGAAGCGGAGCCTAGACTCGCCCCGAGAGGCAGGTGGACGCCAGACCCACCCGCTGTCAGAGACTGGTGTGCGGGGTCTGGGCCACCACTGCTTAGCTGAGAAGTGTCAGGTCTTAGCATGGGTGGGAGACAGCCATCAGGGACCAGAGCACAGCTTGCAAAGTGAAAGAAAAGCCTATGGGCACCATGCAGGTAATACAAATGACGAAAATGGGTCACACAGGGAACATGAATTCGTTGCCAACCTTTAAAAATCATTAAATTTTATGTAAAGATCTGGATTGTTGGTTTTTCCTTAAAAGAGCAGATGATGCGGGACCCTTAAGCCTGTATCTCACATGGAAACAAACAGCTACCACTGAGCAGGCGCTGTCCTCTCAGGAGGGCAGGCTCTCTCCAGTCTGCCAGACATGACGACTCCTTTGTCAATTGCTTGACCCCTGGGCCAGAGGGTCCTCGCAACTTGGTTTGCTGGGGCAGTCCCAGTTTAGGCCTATTGTCCTTGTTGAAGTATCAACAGCATCACCCCCTCACTTTATTATATGGTCACCTAGACATAATGCACAACACACACACACACACACACACACACACACACACACACACACGCTGACCACTGAATTCACACAACCACATGTCAAGCACAGAACCCTGTTATAAAGTGATTTTATTAAATTGATTTGGACATACTGTAGGTCAAATAATATTTTCCGAAGATAACAATTATGGACTTTAAAGCTCGACATAAAATTAGTAGCTTCAAAAGTGTTAGTCATATTCCCCAGCAACAGCATGATAAAATAATTCAACTATGTAGAAATATAGAACTCTAGGACTAGCTGGAAACTCAGAAATCATTTAGCCTAATGTCCTCATTTTGTAAGTGAGAAAACTAGACTCAAAGATTAAGCAATTTGCCCAAGCTCACATACCTAACAGTAATACAGCTACAAATCAAACCAATTTTTCCTAAACCTATAATTCTATCAGTGATATTTCAACTGGCTCTCTATCAACTAAAAGTCTAGGCTTTTCTCTAACGCTCCACACTACTGTGACATGGAAGTGTGTTAAGACACTACAGTAAATCGTAGTCGAGGAATTCAGGCCTGGAAGGGGCTTTATCAAATAACTAAGCCAGCCCTCTCTTTGCGAAAATGAGGAAACATGAGAAGCAACTTCCCAAGGGCTTGTTAACAGAGATGTCTGGATCAAAATTCAGACGGTAACAAATTTACCCCCAAATCCCACCTCCAGTTTCATGGCTCACCCAGTAAGTTATGTGCTCCTTTTAAATCTCCTTTATGCATTGAGGTTTTAGTTATACAAGAAACCCTTCCAGTCAAACAGAAGAAATTAATTCAAATATGAAGAGAAAATCAAGCTTCGTTTCAGTATTTCGATGACTATTTCGGGTAGTTCATTTTCCAACCTCTCAGACAGTGGACAGAGACCGCTAACCTGAACACCCATTTCAGAGCTTTCAAAGAGCCTTAATTTCCCCAAAGACTTCCTGAGCAAAAGGACTACATGTGGGAAATCAATGAGAATAGGAATGAGAAGGGAAACAAAGTTAAAAATTAGTTGCTTTTTGTTGTCATTGGGGACTTTTGGTCTTCTAAACATTCCTTGAGTTCCTCCACATGAGTTTTTAATACCAATCTAGCCAGAAAAAAAAAAAAAAAGAAAAAAAAAAAGGCCTATAAATGTCAGGATACTGAGCAGCTCAGTATCTCTCCCCCTCCCCGCTGCACGCTGCCCTCACCGCCGGCCGCCACCTCCTGCTCCGGAAGCTCCCCGGCAGGACCGCGAGCCCCCTGCAGCCGCCCCTGTGCTGCCCCCGGAAAGGCCTCCCTGCCCGCTACCTACCGCTGCCCCCCGCCCCACCCCCACTGCTCTAAATCTTCACCCTAGGTTATTTTCTCTGTATCACTTAATCACTACCTCAAACTACATTATTTATTTGTTTACTTGCTTATCATCTGTCTCCTCCACCAGAAGTCAACGCCACGAGAGTAGGGCCCTTGTCTGTCTTACTCAGTGGTATTCCCGGTACCTGGCACAGTGCCTGGCACGTAGGAGGTGTTCAATAAATACTTGTTGAATGAATGAAGAAAGTTCATGCCTACAAAGGAACTGATATGTAATCCTCAATGAAAAGGTATCGAGGACTCCTACACATTATTGCCCCAAAATCACAGAATCAGAGACTATTATTAGTGAGGCCTCCTACCATCCGCTTCTCCTATGGTCTCCCCAAGCCAGTAAGGGGTTCCCCTTGTTACCAAAGGAGCCTGAGAGGGCAATTCTGGATGGAGAAGAGTTCTAACTTTGCTTGCTTCTTCCTCCCTATTTACATTCAGCTATTTCCAAAAAAATTCAAGTTAAAAATATGTGATGTAGCCACTAGAAAATTAAGTCTGACTAACATAGAGACACAGTGATTAGCAGAATTCACAAAATTAAAGTTCAAGGGCATGTATGTCTGCCAATGATTTCGCCAACAGACAAAGTAAATGGAAATTATGAGTCACCTAAAATCTAAAATGAAATTTAATGCCATCTAGGAAGGGGTGGATATTTATGGGATTTTGAGGATATACAGGTACAGTGAGTTCAGAAGTAACGGGATATATGGACAGATACGTAGAGGCTGAATCGAGTGGTGACCTCAGAAATACCAGAACACTACTTCGTGGGAGCCGGCCGTTTTCAAACGCATTCACCAGTATGCTTGGATCAAGAGAAGGTCGGTCATGAGCTCCCGAAACGGGGGAGTATCTGGGGTGACTTTTAGGTAAAGTGTAGACAGAAGGTGACTCAGGAGGCTGGGCAAGGATCATGGTTTCCTGTGTAGTGTTTCAACTGTGGAGGCATCGCGCCAGAATCCCAGGAAACACACACCCACGACTGGGACCTCACAGCCTGTCCTGGGCAAACACGCGGAGGGATTCCAGATTCAAAGTCAAGCTGTGGAACACACTTGGCATGAATCCAAAAAATCAACCTCACACGTGCCTCTTGGAAAACAATGTTCTGCTGGGGCTTGCTGTAAAAATTTCTTGGGTCAATGTAGGTATTTACAGGGTTTTCCTTCCTAGTGGCACTTATGGGTTTTAGGATTTTTACCTCTTAGCAAAACGCTTTATATAACTGATATTTTGAGATGGTTTCTCTCCTTTGTGTGCACTCTCTGGTGGATGCAGAGGCTGGTGCTCTGACTGAAGGCCTTCCCACACTCATCACATTTGAAAGGTTTCTCCCCCGTGTGCACTCGCTGATGGATGCAGAGGCTCGAGCTCTGGCTGAAGGCCTTCCCACACCCACAGCATCTATAGGGCTTCTCCCCGGTGTGCACTCTCTGATGGATGCAGAGGCTCGAGCTCTGGCTGAAGGCCTTCCCACACTCATAGCATTTATAGGGCTTCTCTCCTGTGTGGACTCTCTGATGCATGCAGAGGCTAGAAGTGTGCCTGAAGGCCTTCCCGCACTCTTCACATTTAAAGGGCTTCTCTCCGGTGTGGACTCTCTGATGCATGCAGAGGTTTGAACTATTGCTAAAGCCCCTTCCGCACTCACTACAGACATAGGGTTTCTCACCTGTGTGAACTCTCATGTGAATCTGAAGGTGTGAGCTCCAGTTGAAGGCTTTGCCGCACTCGTAGCACTTATAGGGCTTCTCCACCGTGTGGATCTTCTTGTGTCTATTGAGCTTTGTCGTGGTGCTAAAGTCCTTCCCGCAATCATCACATTTATACGCCTTCTCTCCCGTGTGGTCTCTCCAATGGATATGGAGCTCTGACAGATGAAAGAAACCCTTGTCGCACTTGTCACACTTATGGGGCTTCTCAGCAGTGTGAATTTTCTGATGCATAAAAAGATCTGCTCTCTCAGAGAAGAATTCCCTACACATGGGGCACTTGTAGATCATGTTTCCTATTTGGTGTCGTGATTTAGCGGAGAAGGTTTCCTCACAACTACTACAGTTACAGGGCTGCTATTTCACAGAGCCTCTCACTTGGCCATTTTGGTGCTTATCTCAGGCTGGCTCTGCTCGGGAGGTTCGAGGCCGGCCTAAGCTCTCCCCTGCCTGTCTTTCTATGGAAGGTTCCTCCCTGCATAGTGCTCCTCACTCGGTATTATTATTGATTAGAAAGTGACATTTACTTCCACGTGGACTCTGTAACTCATTAACACAGAACTTTCTTTGAGATCCTGAGCTGCCAACATTCCAAGGGGCTCCCAAGGTAGAAACCTTTGCGTTTTTAAGCCCCTGGAATCTTCCTCTTGCAGAATAATCTCGTACTTCTCAGTTGCAGGAAAAGGTCTGCACAGTGTACCCTGTAGCCAAGGGTGCGATACTGCGTGCTGGTCTCGGTCACCAGGAGCCTCCCCTTGCAGAGTCACAATGACATCCTGCCTCCTGCACATCAGACAGGAGCCTCCCGGGAAGCCAGCGCCTTGGGTCCAGGTGTGTCAGTCCTTCCTGGTGAGGATTCCCTACGCAGGTGTCACTCCGGCAGTCTCCTATAACAGAAACATAAATACTTACACTGAAAATGCCTTTCTTGTCCAGAAAATTGCTATGGATTCCATAATTAATTTTATAAACGTGACAGCAGTAACACAGACCTTTTTTGATCTTGAGGAAGGAGCTCTTATCTTCCAGAGAGACGTGTCTCTTGGATTTGCAGGTCTGAAGAAGAGAATTTGTAGATATCATGCTCCTGTTCATAGCCCAAGTACATAATCCAATTACAACCACTTACTGTAATTATCTGAGCAACATCAAGGGAAGACTATTGAAAAAGAAAAGAAATCCTCAGAAGACCTACATGTGAATATGAGAAGCAGCTGTCCTGCATAAAAGGCACACGAAGGAAAACGCACTCCACTTGGAACTTCAGAAGGGAAAATGTTGCTTCTGGAGCTGAAACATAGTATCGAGTCACCTCCCAATCCACAGAAAGAATAAATATATGACAGCATCAAATGTCATTCCCTTGCTTAACTGTCCTCCATGGTTTCCTGATGTACTTAAAATCCAAATCCTTAACCTAAAAACCAAGGTCCTGCATGGCCTTGCCCCCAAGCTCCCCGACCTCACGCGTGGCTTGGTGTGTGAGCCGCCTCTCCCCTACGTAAAGAAGGCCCCTGGCTAAGGCTCTATTTTAACCTCTTATTTGATTCCTTCAAAGCGCAGAGAACCTGTAATTATCTTGTTCCTTGCTTCTTGTTCTGTGTCCCGTACTAGACTATAAATGCCAGGAGGGAAGAACTCTGTATGTTGCTCGCTGTTACATCCTGGCAAAGGGGAGGTGGGGAGGTGTTTCAGTTAGCATTTGTTGAACGCATCTCCAGAGTACTTTATGACACCGCCTCTCTCCTGCAGACGTGGCCTGCTTTCTTCTGCTACAGCAGATAAAGGTACATTTTCCAGTGCCTTGTTACCAGGCTTTTGATAACCAACATGGAACAAAATATATACCAAACAGAAGGAGAGGAAACAGAAGAAAATTCCAAAATATTCAATCTGAAATCTTTTGAGGTTTAGGATGCCTTACCCACCTTTTCATGCCCTGTTCTTTATACTCAGTAAATGATACTTCAATTAATTAATGAAATTAACAGATCTTAAAATAACACTCTCCATAATATGTTTTATATAAATAAAGACAGGGTACATGAGGGATTGAGATTTCTTCAACATTAAAACTGCAAAATAAATTGCACTGTTTCTAGATGGAAGTGTTAGAATAATGAAATTCAACTAGATAAACAAAATTTCAGCAAAAAAAATATAGTCAATGTCTGAAAAAGTATATATGCATCTATCCTCTGACCCAGTAATCACACTTCTAGAGCTCTATCTCAAGATATACTGCAAACTAGGAATGACTGATGGCCCAGTTTATTGAGGCAGTACTTGTAACAGCAACATTGCCAGCAACCCAAGGCCCGTCCACTGGGGAGTGGCTGAATCAACTCTGGGACTTCATTCAGGGGACAACTGCTCAGCCATTGAAAACAGGGAATGAGGAAGAGCATGATGTACTGATGTGAGTGAACCCAGATAACACTGTTCACTAAAAAAAAAAAAAAAAACACAAGGCATAGAATAATAGCTCAAACATGCTACCTTTTGTGCAAAAAAAGAGGGGAATATGAATTATTTAAATATTTCTTTACATGATGTATAAAAGTAAACATGGAGAAGGATAATACAAAATGAATTTTTTATTGAAATATAGTTAATCACAACGTTTTATTAGTTTCAGGTGTACAGCAAGTGATTCTGTTATACATATATATATATTCCTTTTCAGATCATTTTCCATCAAAGGTTATTGCAAGATATTGTGTATAGTTCCCTGTGCTATACAGTAGGTCCTTGTTGTTCACCTATTTTATATATAGTAGTGTGTATACGTTAATCCCAAACTCCTAATTTATCTTCCCACCCCCATTATCCCCTTTGGTAACCGTAAGTTTGTTTTCTATGTCTGTGAGTCTATTTCTGTTTAATACAAAATGAATTTAAATGGGAGGAAGGAGAAAAGGATGAAGTAAAGTTTCTCTGAATGTAACTTGTGATGTAGTTTTGACTTTGGAGACATATGAATGTTTATAAATTCAAAAAATAAAACTAAATAAACAAGAAAAGCAATCCCTAAATTTTGAAAACAAAATGAAGAAAATGAACCTTAACTTTCAAGTTGATGACACAGCCACAAACGACTTTTGAGTACAGCAGACTGATCATACATACCCGGGGGACATTCTGTTGATAAGTAAAGCTGCAAAGAAGTCAAACTTCTTTCAATAGTTTAACTTAGTTATAATAACGGTGGTGTTTTTATAAAGTAGGATAATAAGTTTTTATAAAGTAGGCAAATAAGTCATTACGGTAATGTTGTTAGGAACCAAGATTCGAGGTGAAACAAATGAGATACAAATATAAAATCAAAGGTAAGGAAAAAAATCCTGTAACGTAAAATTTGACTTAGAAATATCAGTTTGAATTCATATCTTTTTTTTTCTTAAGGCTGTCCATCAAAAAGGCCTGGAAGCAATGACAACCGACAGCAATGGTCCCTTCCCTTATAGACCCTTTTCCACCAAATGGCACAGGGATCCTTGCAGAATGCCTGGTCTCAAGGCCAGAGCAGCACTTTATGAAGTGAGCCTGGGACACCTTGTCATGCCAGAATGTAAGAGAGTCATGGCAAAGGAACACAGATGCCAATTCATGAAGAGACTCCTGCTGGCCAAAAATGGGACAACTAAGCATCAAAAGGAATAATGAATGCAAGCCACTGAAACACACTAAATATACAAAACCCCCGAGTTCACAATGACGACAAGGGTTGGGGAGGAGCGGAAAAAGTAAGAGAGGGACAGACAGAGGCAGAGAGACAGACTCAAGGCACTAGACTAAACTGAAAGTTATAGGACACCAATTTTTACCTTTTTTGACACTTGGCAACTAAAAGGAAAGAATGAAAAATCCTTCGTCTATGAACTATCTTTCAAGATGATGCAACAATCCAGCTAGGAAACACGCAACCCTAACGAAATGCGTGATTCAGACCCCGGTAAGAAATGGGTGAAAACGTCAGATGAAAGGCTGATCGAGAACGTTTTACATTTTGAGGATCTGGCTGTCAACCCCTGAACCCACCAATCCATGATGTCAGCGTAACTCCAAGGGGCAACAGGAAACACACAGCGTCATCTGCAACATTCCTGCCAAGCATGCCTCCAGGACTCATTTTTATTTGAAGGAACTAGGAGGGCTAGAGGAACTACCAGGATACCAGCAGAAAAATATCAAAATGTGACGCAGTCCACAGGACAGCTACCCATTTCTGCAACAAGTAAATGGCATGGAGAAAGGGGGAGGGGGGGGTTGGGCTGCTCTAGATTACAAAGACTTGAGATAGAACAACCGTACCAGCCAAATGTAACTTGAAGACCTACCTTCTTCAGAATCTGATTCAAATAGGCCAGCTGCTAAAACGGACAACTGGGGAAGCACCGTTAGGGACTAGGTATCAGATGACACAAGGAACACTGCTCACTGTATTCGGTGTGACAATGCCTTTGCAGTTGTATAAACAAATGTCTGTATTTTTTGAGATTTATACTGAAGTTTGTAAGAATGAAAGGACACGATGTCTGAGATGTGTCTTAAAATGCTTTGGCCGAAATAAAAACGACAGACAAAGTAAATGAGGGAGGATTGTTGTAACTGTTACTTCTAGGTGATGGATAAATGATGAATAAGCTAATCTATCTTCCTTTGTGTATGTCTGTAATTTTTCATGATAACAAAACTGGTTCGTGTCGGGAAAACATTCTTTTCCTGCTCCTCCTGCAATGACAAACTGATCCCAGGACCCGGCACATTGCACAGAGGTGAAACTGAACTAAACAGATGCACTCCTCCAATGGCTGTGACTTCCCCAATCAATCCTGAGCACGTGAGAACGTGTGCACCGCAGATGTCACTGGAGAGCAGAGGGAAGGTGACGGTGACAAGCAGGGGACACAGGGAGCAGTGCTGCACTCCGCCCTCCTTCCCTCCTGAGCTAATTAACCGAGATGCCATGCGGTTCTCCTGGTGCCCTCCCTCAGAAATGAAGCAGTGAAGGTCAAGGCATCCATCCAGACTGGCCTCAGGAGAGGCTGACTCTGCTCAGAAGGGTGGAAACACCAAGCTCAGTGATGTGAAACTCCTACAGTTGTCGTACATGAACTCCCGCCAGAGTTTCTCTGGACGAGGAGTCAGGTACTGCCATTCCTTCCAGGTAAAGTGCCTGTAAGTCTCACCGCATGAGGGCAAGCTACATTCTGCAGGAAAAAGCTCAAGCAAAAGAACCTCCAGCAAATTTGCCATGTGACCAACCAAAAAACAAAAGGAGGACAAACCACCACCAAGGATCCTCACTGTAGCCTTTCCTAAAACAGCACCTGCCTCACTGCTTCCGTACATACAAAGGAGACTGTAAACCCAGCGAGTAGGTAGATGCCACAGAAGTCTACAGATCCCAAGGGCACAACGTCCCCAAGATTCTCTCACTCAAGACGACGTCTCCTATCCAATGTCCCATAATGGCTTTCAAGGGGACAGCCCATTGTTTGACTGTGAGGCCACCTGGGAGACCTGAGGAGGGAGGAACCTTGCACTGAGGTCACCTGGCACTGCCACGGGCAATGTCCCATCTGTCCACGAGACCTCAGGGGCACCCTCAGCAGTACAAGCCTTCAATTTATATTTGAGGAGAACCTCTCAAACAGGAAGGTTAGAGTCCAGCTGAGAAGTGACGGGAAGAAAGCTTCAAGTAGCCCATCTGCCTCAAGTCCCCACCTTCCATGAAAAGAGCCCTCTTCTCTCCCTGTAGTTTGTCCATTAGCAGCTGTGCCTCATCTAAACCTTGTGACACCAAACAATACCTGAATTTGTACCCATCTCCCAGCACAGTTAAAAGTGAGGGATCAGCTAATAGACAACTGTGGCTGAAATGCGAGGAAGTAAAAAAATGAGTCCTAAATACAAAGAAACTATGCCCTGAGAGAATAAAAGCTCTGGGCCCTGGCATTGGAAAGGGTCATCTGGAAATGGAGACGCAGGATTAATGGGCTGGGAGAATGGAGCTGTTGCCCTTTGAGTGCTGATCGGGCCAAGAGCTCTCAATTCTAGACACAGATTCAACCACCACTGTGCTCAGGAGGTAACACTACTACCGGACTGTGGTCTGAGGCACCGCGTCTGCTGCAGTGGCCTTGAATTTCCTTGCAGGCAGATATGCCTGCAGGGAGAGGAGCCCACTCTGGTCACACCTGCAGGGGGCAAAGGTCAAGAGGAAGGTACAGAGGGGGGACGCTGATTTTCTCTCCAAATTTCGGCCTGAATCTGTTGCAGAACTTGAAGATAACAGTCCCTCCACCCTAGGAGGAAGCTCAGGACACTGGGGAGGAAGATTCTGAACGTGGATTTTGAAAGAGGATTATTTAAACTACTTCTGTATACGCCTTTCACGTATTACTCTCTTTTACACAGCTGTCCCCAGAATATGATTCTGCACAGGAAAAATGGGCGAACTAGTTTTTCAGATTTCTTATTAAAATGATCCGATGCTTGCAAAATAGAAGGACCCAGGCTGCACAGGGCAGGTGTTGAAGAACGAACAGAAGAGCAGGCGAGCAGGACACTGAGAGTCACTGTCCCACAGGGCCCTGGCGCTGGGCTGACGGGAGGCGTCAGTGTGGCTGCACTCAGCAGAACCAACCACCCAACACAGAGGCGCAGGCCGGGCAATGGCGACCAGCAGACGCTCCAGAACGCTGACTCGGATCTCGATCACACTCAGTACAGGTTGGACGTGAAATCAAGACCAACCACCCTGACCCAGCAGGAGAGAAATCCAGTCACGCTCGTCAAGGAGTTGGCACCAGAAGCCTCGCCCTCAGACTGTACCCGCGCACCAGGCCGGCTGCTGTTGTGTGCTGTGCTGCAGGTCCTTCTACAGTATTAAGGTTCCTATAAAGCATTAAATATAAATAACCCCACCCTAGAGTAGCAGACTCTTTAATACATCAGTTAAATCTATGTCAACAGAGATCAAACTAACTTCCCATCTAGAACCAGATCTGCCAGAACATGTGGTTTATAGTTCTGTCACTCGAAGGGATAAGGGCACACTTTCTGGGAAAGATAAAAATGAAACAGAATAGGAAAGAAGACATTCCTATGCCTCCAGCCTCAACCAAAAACCCCACCACCAACTGCAGTGCGCTGCACCGGCCATGTGACTCATCTCCCCCACTTGTAGAGCAGGCATTGTGTCATGGGGCCTGGAGAAGATTCTCAAAGATAACCAAAGTGCCGTAGCTCAGATGATGATGCCCTAGACTAGTCACTGTGAAATATAAAGACTCCAAATCAACTTCCAGGTCTCTTAATTACTGGGAAGTGTTTTACAGGAAGATCCCTGTGTTCCCAGCTGCCCTAACACATGTTGGTTCATGCCATGTTGTTTAGTGTTTGATTTATAAATGATACTCAAGAGAATCCAGCTCACCCAGAAGCAGGCCTAGAAGAAAGTCACCATTGATGCAACAGTCCTGGAAATTGAACTCAGATGCAGGATCGGCACATGCGTGCATGCAGGTATATGTTCCACAAACATGTAGCACCCAGCATTTGTCAGGCAGCGGGCTACACTCTGCAAGATCCTATGAAGAACAACACAGCCACGGCTTCTGCATTCGTGTGGTTTACAGTCTAGGAGAGGAAGGAGACAGGCCCAGCATCATGCAAGTGGTGCTGTGGCCGAGCAGGCCCCAGGGACACAGCTGCACGAAGGGGGGCATACTAACTAGTCTTTCGTGACAAGGAAGACTTCTAGTAAACTCTACTTTTATACTGAAACCGAAAGGACAAACCGAATTAACCACGAAGGGTAGGAGGACAGAGGGTCTTGGCCTAGAGAAGGGCAAGTGTCTAGAGACAACCAGGACTACCAAGCCTAGGAGCACACGTTCAGCATGTGGAAGGCAAAAGGGGGGCTCTGCCCTGCTCTTACCTCTACCAGATTATGATGTGAAAGGACACTTCCTTAGAATAAAACTCTAAGGTTCAAAGTCAAAGGGGAGTGGGCAGCAATGGAAAAGAATGTTCCGTCTGGAAATGAGAGGGGAGGCTTTCTAATTGATTTGTAGCTTCTGCTGTGGCCACCTCAGTCGTAGGAATCCCTCCTCAGAGCCTGGCCAGTGAGGGAGTGTGGCTCATTCCCGCGGGACCAAGACAGAGCCTGCCTGTGTGTCACAGCCTGGGACAGGGTGGGGAGCATACAAAACTCCACTCACCCGTCCCTGCCACTCCCCTTCCCACAGCAACGGTGACTCCACATCTCCCGAAATCATCATAAACCCTGCCAAGGGATCACCTGCTAGAGCAGTCGAAGACTACATGCCCCCTAACGGGCCAAGAATATGAAAAAGCTCCAGCCTCACCCAGAAGTCCTGATCGCTAGAAAACATTCCAAAAAGAAATAAGATTCCACTCTTCCTCTACACTCGTCAAAGCCGATGAAAACCTACAGTCAATCTGACAGCATGATCCTGAGAGCGTGAGTCTCTGTGTAGCGCCAGTCCCGCTTCCCCAGCTGCCCCCACTCCTTCCAACGCTCAGCCCACTGAAAGCCGCCTCTCACCCCGAGAAGTAGCACTTTCTGCCAACCTTTTTTATCCTGCAAAAAAACACACACTTGCCAGCTCTTCCACCAACAGTGTGACTTTAAGCAACTCACTTAAGCCTAAGACTCAATTACCTCAAACGTAAAAGAGAAATGATACTCATATCCATCTCTCGGGGCTGTTACGAAAATGAAATGAGACAATGCACAAGCCTAGGCCCCATAAACTCTCCCCCGTCCTTCCCTCAACTCGTTGAACATCGGGAAGGCATGCTGTTTACTGGAGGGTGGCTTCAGGAACCTGCAGTGCTCAGCCGTCAACCTGTCACCTCCCAGCGTCCATACGCTTTCCTGACTGCAAACTCACTTCCTGTTCGGGATCACCTCTCCCTGTCTACGCAGCACTGATGGGCCAATAAATCAGGGTGCTCTATCCTCCCACAGTGAAAACCGAGTCCCCAGACCTTCCCCTCCTGAGTTGGGGAAAATGCTAATAAATACTGGCTACAGAATGACAAAGCAATTCTTTTCCCTAAAAACTCCTCTTTTATCCAATTTCCTAGCTCAGAGTCAGCTGGGTTTGCCGTGGTATCCATCTCTTCCTTCTCCTCTGTCCCTGCTACGCACAGAAATGTTAAAGTCTGCTCTAAAATACGTCCTTCACATTCTGTTTTCCTCGCTCACTCCAGGTTCAAGGCCTCTCCTACAACACACTAAGCCAAGAGCCTGACAAACGGCCTGGTTCACCTTAAAACCATGCTCCAGCAAGGCGCGCTAGGTCAGATGCCTTCTGGGATCCAGCAGGGAATATAACCGTGTGCTCTTGTCCGGCTTAAGACATCAGGGGCCAGGGGGCCCCTCCCACCTACTCCCCTTAAAAGCATTCATTCCTACAAATAAAACGTCAGCAGGCTGAAATCAGTCCACCAGCCACAAGTTGAGTCTCTTGCAAAAAACCCAACTTGTGAGCACGGGATACTGAACAACTGTCCAACCTCGGGAAGCTCAGTTCTTTCCAGTTACTGTCGTAGACCAGCAGTTCTCAAAAACCAAGACTCTTGGGGGTTCCAAAACCCTTATAAAACAAGATCAAAATGATTTTCAAAATAACAGTAAGATGTAGTTTACTTTTTTCACTGTGCTGACACTTGCATGGAGGGTGCAGAAATACTGGCTGGTAAACTGCCGACTCCTCAGGCCCCTCACACAGAGCCCTACGGCAGAGGCACCAAGTGATACCTGTAGTCAAAGTGTTCTTCACCTCCAGGGGCTCACAGTAAGCCAAAGTTTCACTTAAGAATATCCTTGGGCTTCCCTGGTGGCGCAGTGGTTCAGAGTCCGCCTGCCGATGCAGGGGACACGGGTTCGTGCCCCGGTCCGGGAGGATCCCACATGCCACGGAGCGGCTGGGCCCGTGAGCCATGGCCGCTGAGCATGCGCGTCCGGAGCCTCTGCTCCGCAACGGGAGAGGCCACAGCAGTTGAGAGGCCCGCGTACCGCCAAAAAAAAAAAAAAAAAAAAAAAGAATATCCTTGAAGAAGCAATAAAAAAATAATTTTACTAAATCTAGACCCTTTTTTTATATTAATTACATTTATGTTAAACACATTATGTTTATTACATTGATATGAAATACATACAAATATATTTTCAATGTATATTTATCATATTCTAGATTAAAATGGAAGCATACCAGGTCGCATACCCAAGGGCAATGGTTGCCTAAAGGAAAAGCACTTGTACAAATGTAACTGTCTGAGCTGCAAGCTGAACCGCCTCTTCTTCTCGACAGAACATCATTTTTACTTGAGTGACTACACACTTGCTATGCAGACTTAGGTGCTGGACAGACATCTCAGATAACAGGAAACTGATGGTATTTACTGCCAACTGTCAAATCCGAGCTTTCAAGTGAAAATTGGGATTTTGGAAAACTCCTGTCACCATGAGCTCTCCAGCTTCCTGAGACTTGAAGACTTTCCTGATGAGACTGACAGCAACACTTACCGTGAATTTTCTGATATTACATGTAATGGAACATATAAACATTCTCAGGATCTGCAAAAAGTGAACCAATGTTGCCCAAATGACCAATGTGTCAGGTAACAAATCACTGTGGGTAAAAGATCTATTCAAAGTACAAAAGAGACCAGGGATTTTTAACACAGCACAGTACAAAAGGTTCACCGATAGGACTGCACACTGCAACTAACCTGTAGGAACCTACCACTTGTCAAGTTTCGGTATCGTGTCACAAATGAACTCACAATTACCTGAAAAGGCTACCGAAATCCCTTTTTCAATTCTCTTGTCTGTGAGGCTGGATGTCTTCATCTACTTCAGCTAAAACAACATATTGCCAAAGATTGAACACAGAAGCAGATGTAAATATTGCCACTCTTCCTACTAAATGTTTTCTTGTTTTAGAAAATAGCTATTTTTCATACAAATGTAATTTGTGTTAATGTGTAATGAGTTTGTCATTATTTTTAAATTAATTTTTTTGTGAAGTTTTAGTCTTCATTTCTATTATAAGCATCAATGCCCATAACCCACACAGACAGAAAGCTCTTTGAGGTCCGTAAATAACACTTCTTAAAGCGTAAAAGGATCCAAAGACCAAAAAGGGGTTGAGATTCCATCTCAAACCGACTTTTTTTTTTAAAGCTGAAAGTATGTGAACAAACTGTAAGATGAACACTTACTTATAGCTAGTAATTTCCATCATCAGCCATCATTATTCTGGTTGTAAGAAAAATACCCTCCAAATTCCTCTACAATAACCCCAAAGTCAAGTTCCGTACATGAGAAGATTAAAAGATGAACACTACAAGAAATAACTCTTTACCCAGAGAGATGTTTTATAAAGGATTCAGAAATTATCCCATTAGGCAGAAGTCACAAATGTGTTCCTCTAAGACCTTGATTTCGGTTCCAAGGCCTTGTGATTCTTATTATCCTATATGGTTCCCCCTGGACATAATGGATGCCCCTGTTCATGGACAGAGAACATGGAACGTGTCCCCAGCACGGCTAGGAACTCGTCCTCCTCACAAACCATCAGGAAGTCCCACAAATCAACTCACTCAGATAGTAATTGGGCAGTGGTATGCTAAGGAACCTCTGCTTGGCCCTTTTCTACAGGCCTCGGCAACAAAAAATAAATGGAAAGGCTGTTCAGGTCCCTGGTGCCTGCATGCTGCAGAGGAACAGGGCTAAGAAGTTCAAGGCCATCCCCCGTGTGCTGCAGGGACCTGGGCACACGACATAGGCAGCATCTACCTCCTTGTTAATCTCACTACCAGAAAATTCCAGTCTAAACTACACATAACAGGGTATAGCTGACCTAGATACTCAAGCTCCACAGGCCCAGTCCACCTCATCTCTGCTCGGCTACCTGTCTCAGAATAACTTGATTATAGCAGTCACTTGTAACGCATCGATTAGGACTGTGAATGTCAAGCCCACTCTCTTTTGCTCCTACATCACCATCGGTCCTTCAATAGAAGATATTAGCGGCCTGGAAGACACCCAGGCTGGCTGCCCAAAAGGCCCTTCCTATTTCCCACACTTTTCCCAGTACGTCACTTCTCAAGCTACCAGGGCCGCTTCTCCTCATTACAGTCCCTCTGCACGGGCCCCGGGCCACCTCTACGGTACCGGGTCACAGGGAAGTCCACCTTGTAAGGTCCTAGCCCTCGCACCTTGGTGGCTGGCTTCCCCCAACACTCTACGGCAGCCCCAAAGGCCTCCAGCTAGTCCGCTCCCACACCTCATCTGCCCTCAATGACAACCCCCTTCAAGGCCCAACTGCGGGCCGCGTTCCTGACGTGTGCTTCTCACTCACAGAGGTGAGAACGCAGGCTTCCTCATCCTCCAGGCTGACCTCAGGAACGGGAAGCTGGAGGCAGTCCAAGCTGAGGGGAGCCTCGCTTACAGTGGCTCAAGCACGCAGCTCTCTCCGGGGCCTAAATCTCCCGGGGCCAAATGCCCAGCCTCACAACACGGTCCAGGCTTCTATCCACCTAAGGGCCAGTTCAGGTGCTCACGCGCTGCACCTACTCACTGGCGTGCCACACGCTTCGGAAAACCACAGCGGCCTCAAAGCAGGCTCCTGAAACAGTCCGTCAGTCACCGGCCACTGGCTGCCGTTCACGCGGCGTCTACTCGGTAACCTGCCCTGACCCCTGTTCCAACACTCCCCGACCTGGCGCTCAAGCAGCACTTCCTGAATCCACCACTGATTATCAGCTGCCTTGGTAATTTATAGGGACAGTTTCCCTGAGGGCACTGAGGCCAACTTTTTAGGTCAAAGGAGTTTCTGAGTCTGAGCAGGAGTCTCCAACTCACCTTTAATGACAACAGTGGGTTTTACATCACTTCTGATGCCTTCCTCTCTGCTTCCCCGCCACCAGTGGGTGAGAAAAGACTCCAATCTAGTGTGACCCCTGAGCACTAAAAGAGAGCCCCTGCCACTGGCTTCCTCAGCCGCTCGCCCAGGATCTCCCAGGGGGCCACCTTATCCCTACCCCGACCACGTTTCCTACTTGGGGCCCCACGTGTGTGGGCTCCTCTCTCCCCGCCCCCTATTCCTGCCCACACGTCCTGAAAGTCCTAGGTTCCCTGACCTCGCGCCTAATAAAGTTCTCAGTGGCTAAGGATCTGGGCTCTGGGTTTTAATGATCCGTAGGGAAGAGAGCTGCTTTGCTCCTGTCCTTGGGACAACTGCTCTTCGTGTGACTTGGTTTAATGACTCCTAATGGAAAAAAGACAAAAGGAACCACGCCTGATTTTTCTTTAACTAGAAATTATCTCAGAGGCTATGAAATTAGGTCTGGAGAAGGGCAACAAAAAGTATAGAGGGAGTGAGGCCAAGTTTTCTTCTGAGTCTGAGAAGGAAGTCTGAGAAGGACAACTGCCTGTGTGATTACGGTGATAAAGGATGACATAGGTATATACTCCTCAGCTTCCCTCCAGCCCAGTCCTCCCACAAAAATGACCTCTGGAATGACACAGCGGGGCGTGGGCCTGGCTCTGCCGCTTGCTGTGTGACCCCGGTTGACCTAAGACTGATCTGTAAAAATATGGATAGTCGTGTCTACAACCCTTTGCTGTGATAATTAAAGAAGATAATAAGTGGGAAAGTACTTATCAGAGTGCCCACAGCTTGGCTGAAGCCAAATAAATGCGAGTTTCCTTATTTCCCTTATTTTGACTAGTGCATGACACACTCCTTCATTTGCCTCATCTCACAGGCAGAGGCCTCCCAAGACCCCCCAGTGTGCCTCCCAGTAATTACGGTTCCTCCTCTGCTCCAAGTCAAGCGCTGCTTTCACACCTTCGTGTCTGTCTCCTGCACCTCCCGCTTCTACCCAGCAGTTTTTCCTTCTTGACTCTCTATTCATAGGATTGTCTTAAAATCCTTGACTGCAGTGACATTTCCTCACACTCTGGACTCCACCACCACACCACCTGTTTCCTGCTCTTCGACACTGTACACAGGAACGCCCAAGGAATGGGACACGATGTGATTTGCTTCACTGATGGCCCCTATGTGAGTACCACATATAAGGCCCAAGTTTACCTTATCTAGTAAATGTGTAACATCTATATACATTAGGAATCATAATAATTTGGTGGGTGGAACACTGGGCTTGCAGTAAGAAGTTCTAAGTTCAAATTCTTGATCTGACACTGAACAGCTGTGTGGCCACAGATCACTCATTCTCAGCCTCAACTCACTCATCCAGGAAATGGATGGTCAGACCCACTGTTAGTCATACAGATGCTCACCCTCGCTCTCATCACGGGGCTTAAGGGCCTCTGCCTCATTCTGTCCCCAGGAAGGAGCAGCAAAGACCGGGAAGCAGTGGGGGGTATGGGAGGGGGACTGAGAACAAAAGCTTTTCGGGACACAACAAGGATGCTTAGAGAGTCAATGCACCTAAGCACTACAGCCTGTAAGACTGTGCCCTCGCCTGCATAACCTGCCTTTTCCTGTCCCTTCCCTTTGGCTGATTCCATTGGCTTTGTCTTCCTCAGGGGACCAGCCTTTCACAACTGGGCCAGGGGATTCCCCTGCTCCAAGGCCTGCAGGAGTGGGGCCAGGGCAGGGCCGGGACAGCAAGCACAGCAGGCTCAGGTCAGAGCTCTAATGCGCAGTGAGAATGACTCTCGTTTATCAGACTTGATTCCTCCTCGTACTGCTGGAGGAGTAAGACCTACAGGGACAAAATCCATGTTCGGGCCTAGAAGAAAAAGGACCAGAGACTAGAAAGCTCAAGCCACCCTCAGGGAGAAGCAAAGGAAATACCTGAAGGTCACACAGGGCCTGGCCAGCTAAAGGAAGGATACACACAGACTGGGCCCAGGAGACCGTGACAGAAATGAAAAGTGGATTTTTAACAGGACTGTCCCCAGTGATGCTGGGATTGGGAGTATAACGGTAGTTGGCAGGTCAGAAAATTAGAGATTTGGGATTCTGTTTTTTTTATGCATTTTAAAAATTGTGGTTAAAACTACATAATATAATGTACCATCTTAGCCATTTTTCAGTGTAGAGTTCAGTAGTGTTAAGTATGTGATGTGCACATTATTGTGAAAGCTCTCCAGAACTTTTTCATCTTGCAAAACTGAAACTCTGTACCCACTGAACAACTCCCCCTTCCATTCTGCTTTGTTTCTATGAATCTACTTTAAATATCTCAGATTCTGGCTATTTTTATACCTGGGTCACAACCTGTAACTTGTTCTGTTTGGCAAACCAGGTAAGTATGTATGGGCGTGACAGAGCTGTGCAGCAGGCTCACTCAGGAAGCACGAACTGCAAGAGCAGCTAACTTCCTACAGCCACACAGAGACAAGCATAATCCTACAACCGCACAGGCCATGGCCATCAGAATTCAGGATTAGCATGGAGAGAAACGCATCACCACCCCACTCTCAAAATGAGCCAGGGAATGGTTACAAAACCCAGTGCAGAACGTCAGCATTCAGGCTTTTGACCTGGTAGGACTAGCACCTGAGGGTGATCAGTGCCATTTTGGAAACATACGCTATTAAAGACTACTAACAAATTTGGCCAGTGGTCCCAGCGAACACTCCTCACCTCCAGGAACTCTAGGCAGAAATGTGCAATAGGACTGAACCAGAAATACAAAACACATGAATACTTCATCATTAGCTAGGCCTGTGAATCCCATTCCTGATGCAGCATTCCACAGTGGGGCTACATCACATGGAGAACTCCTTTTCCCTCTGTTAGTGGTAACCTTGAGCTTGAGACCAAAGTAATTATGGGCAGAACAGGAATTCATAAACTACTAGGCCTGTATCTCAAGTCTTACTACTCATAAAAAAGGAAGCTGACTGAGGGGACCCAAGTCAACACCAGAGAGAATGGAGCCACAAAGGGACAGAGAAGAGAAAAAGATCATTTGCCACCATGCCCAGGTAGACTCGCCCAGGCTTCCAGACAGGGCCGTGGCCTGGAAGTCAACCCAGCACCCGGAGGAAGAGAGGAGAGCAGCCTCTCTTCCCCTGGGCTGGTCAGGAGCAGCCCCAGCCTTCCCACCCTGCCAAGTAGAGTCAGGAAAGAGAAAGACACCACACCTCCCCACAGGCTTAACCTCCTCACTGTGCACAGTAACTACACCCACTACAGCAAAGGCCACTGAAACGTCCTTTATCTCACTGAGTCAGTTCTCCTTGTGCAGGAGGGACGTGAAGTCAGGGCAGGGAGAGGCCCAGAGCTGAGAACTCAACCTCTGGCAGTGAGGGAAAAAGATGAGAAGCCACATGCCCCAGGCCAACAACCACTGAGACAGGGTTCTCCTTCCTCTTGCTGACCAGCCATGCATAGCAAGAATGTAAAGTTTTATCATGAACGTAAACCACAGCGATCCAGACTGCGTGTTCAACTGGAGTATTTTGGATTTCAGCAATGACCAAATAAAGAGGAACAAATACCTGTCCTACGTAAAATATATGTTGTCTTCTTGAGTCAAGCTGAAGGAAAAAAAAATTATTAAAAAATGATCACAAATCCAAAGGCTCAAAAGAAAATGAAGGAAAAAAATGCTTGTGCTGGAAACACGCTGCTCTCAGAATCATGTCTGCACAGAGACTGATGTAACAGAGTCCCCAGTAAGAAGACTTTCAGGAACTCAAATTTAAGGAGAAAGCTGCTGTTCAGACTTTGGAAGAAAACACCAGAAACTTACGGAGTAACAAACTCAGCTTAAAAACAAGCTGTGATATCTCAGTGAAGACAGGACCAATGGGAAAGAAAACCAGGAGGGCATCAGTCTAAAAAGCAGGTTTCTGGTCCCGAAGGCCTTCAGGACAGCAAAGGAAAATGGAACAGAGAGAGCGAAGCTTTAGTAGCCAATGGCTTACATGAAATCAAGAAAATCAGACTCCAGAGGTACAAAGAGGAACTCCAGATGGGACAAAGGTGCTTCTGCTGTCTTCAGAGTTAAGGAAAGTTGTCTAAGGCCTAGAGACCTCAAAGCCAGAGAGAGGCAAGAGCTTTCTTAGAAAAATCATGAGACAGGGAGACTTTCTTCCTCACTGAGTCCGAAAGGGAACATGCTTAGAAAAAACTCCAGAGACAGTTTCGGTTTAGAAATAGTTGAGGGCGATTCTCCATCGAGGAAAACGGTCAAACAAGGGGAAAACTTACCACAGTGACAGAAGTCAAAACCCCCAAGACATTCCAGAAGAAGAGGCAGAGGCAGGGCCCACAGTGGCTGAAGGGCAACAAAAGCCTCGGGATCCTGCTGGGTTAGAAACATGCAGAGAGAAAAGTAGAAGGTTTGTATTATGGAGAATTTAGGATCACAAAGCTTTTTGAAGAGCTGACTATTATACATGTGGGGTCCCAGCTCAGAAGATAGGTAGACCCACTTATATTTAGGATTTATATAAAAATATGGAATTCAAGGCCTATAGGGCCGAACAGAGGATGAGAAAGCCTGAGAAACTCTAGAAAGGAAATTCCAGGCAAGCCTGCACAACTTCCCTTCAAGATATAGGAATTCTAGTATCATAAGTAGCCTCTTGATAGGAATTTTATCCAAATTGAGTTTTAGGTTCACACTGGATACTGAGTAACTGACTCGGATTGGCTGGAATCCTAGAGAGTCTAAAATCAATACTGTTTTTCTCACTTATTTTCCAGGTGAGAGGCTGCTGAAGGAGCAGAGACTACAAGCGGGGTGAACGAGTTCATACCCTGGTTTTACCACACGCTAGCTGTGCAAACCTTCACCTAAGAGATTAAGAGTGGGGTTAATGGAGATAATAAAAGGCAACTGACCTTGAAAGGTAACATTATAAGGTAGTTTAAGGGTTAAATAAATTAACGCATGACAAGTATTTAAAACAGTGCCTATGGTCTTCCCTGGTGGCACAGTGGTTGAGAGTCCGCCTGCCGATGCAGGGGACACAGGTTCGTGCCCCGGTCCGGGAAGATCCCACATGCCGCAAAGCGGCTGGGCCCGTGAGCCATGGCCGCTGAGCCTGCGCATCCGGAGCCTGTGCTCCGCAATGGGAGAGGCCACAACAGTGAGAGGCCCGCGTACCGCGAGAAAAAACAAAAGAACAAAAAACAGTGTCTAGAAACTGTTAAGGGCTCAACAAAGTTTAGTTATCATTATCATTATTTTATTTATTCCATCTACTTCCTCCCCTCTCTGCTATTTTCTAAAACTGCTAAGAGTAGTTTGGGTATAGATTCCGAGATGTATTTTAAAGTTCGGGGAACATCTCTTTTCCTTGGGAAGTGATGACACATTAAGGGAGTTAGGGATCAAACTGCTGCCATGTTAACATTCGGATGCAACATTCTCCTAAATTTGGGGAATCTAGGGACGGTGCTAAGTCACTATATGTCTATATAGCTCCCCAGAAATCTGGGGGGAAGGAAACATGCAAATGATACGAGGTTGGAGTTAAGCCAACTCTGCTAACATCTATCTGAAGCAGCTCTATCACTTCAGCAGAAACCACTAACATGAGAAATGGAGTCCTACAGACTGCCCTGAGTGACCCTGCAACATCTGAAACTGAATCAAATGGGGAGAAAAAGGAAAACCAAAAATGCTTTCAATATATTTAGGGATTTTAGTTTCTAAAATGGGAACAAAGGGTTGACTCAGAATGAAGGTTGTTAATAGGATATACTTTAAAGGGCAGGAATTTCAAATGGTTGAGAGGGGGCCAGGTTTTTTCTTCCTTGCTGAATTACACATGCCAATCATGGTGCCTGCAAATCCTACAGGTGGGAACGGCCTCAGCTTTAAGGACAGGCCCAGCTGCTGCAGACCATATAACCGCTCCATCTCACCTCACCACAGGGTCTTAGACTACGTGCAGACACCTGACCCATGAGCTTAACAGTGACCTCTGCTGTGGCCTGGAATAACAGTAAAAGCTGCAACAAAGTTGTATTCCCAATCTCTCTCTCTCAGGAATCTAAACAATATTGAAAATGAGGTGATTAGCCAGGAGACATGAAGCTGAAAGGTTACTACGTACAAAGGAACTGGAGCGGTCACGAGCAATCACAGCAAACCAGAGTCATGAGGAAGTAGAATCTCTAAGTAAGGTAGAGAAAAGATAGATGGGATAGGAAAAAAGAAAAAACCAGATGGCAGCAAGAGGAAAAAGACACAAAGGAAAGACAGCTGCCTTGAGACCCCACTGTCGATTGGAGAGACTGCTTGTCTCCGACCTGACTTAGTTAACGACAGTTTTCTGGCCCAGGTGCATCCTTACGCCATATCCCGTTTCCTAAAATGGAATGGATCTCTGCTCCTTGCAACAGAAAATCGCTAACTAAAACAGTTAGTTCAGCTCCCCTGAGGATGGAGTTTTCCCAGGAGGCAGCTCGGTGCCTCCAACCAACAGACTCCTGGCAAGTCCACCCCAGCCAGACGTGCCTAGATGTCGCAACAGAACGGGGCGGGGGGGGGGGGGTCTCATTCCCTAGGCTCCTTCGGCACAGGCCCTAGGGCTTATGAGCATCTCAATGGCCTATGAAAATGTTTGAGACCTGAAAAAAATATTTACTGGATGTAAAATATGAAAATAAAATCATAAAATCAAAGTTAATAAATGTTTAATGCCTACAACTAGTCTAATGAAGCTTAACTCACAGTTTTGTATAAGCTAATTTCATGTGGGATGTGGGTACATTTTTTTAATACGTTTGATACGTGACATGGTAAAGGCCACCGAAGATAAGAGTGCTGAGGCCTTCTAAGGACTGCAAACCAGTCCCGCGGAAGGAGACATGCTTGGGTGTAAGCTGCAACCCGCCCACCCTGCCCTCCGCAGAAGTTTACACTTAAATATTATGCCTTACTACTCAAAACTGAGCAGTCTGAAGTTAGAACTCAAGCCTCACCTCCCAAATTTAAACACACTGTAACTTTGGCACTCCTGAATTAGGGGTCTATTATTTTTTCTTAATGTAATATTTTACAAAAATGAAGCCAAACAACTTCTACTAGCCATCCTATTAGTTTTACCAAAAAGAAGGGAAAACATGTTATTCAGGCTACAAATGGTCCTGTATGTTTGAAGGACAGCTGTCAGCATAATAAATCAAAAATTGGTCACATTTACTCTCTCCTTGTGCAAGAGTCACCATGAATGTCAGGAACAGATCCAAACATTCTCTCCCATTTGGCCAGATTCTTAATCTGAGAAAAACAGGAGGTAGTTCAGAAGTTATACGAGATTTAAATCTTATACCTGTAAAAGCAGAAAGGCAAATATAATTCTCCTTCCACAGTCACTGCTGATTAGGGCTCTCACTGGGTGAGCACAGAGAAGCTCACCGTCTGTTCCAGCTACGACCACTGCCCTCTCCCCACCTTCTCTGCTGGCCTTCCCTGCAGACCTCTACACTTCCCGGTCCTGCCCCCCCACACCCACTCCCCCTTCTATACCCCACCCCCACGACGCCTCTTCTGCAAAACTGTTCCCTGGGAGTTCCCTGGCCGTCCGGTGGTTAGGACACTCCGGGCTTTCACTGCCGAGGGCCCGGGGTCCAGTCCTTTGTGAAGGAACTAAGACCCTGCAAGCTGTGTGGTGCAGCCAAACAAAACAGAAAAACCAACCAAACAAACAAAACCATTGCCCCCCTCGTCAGAGCGCAAGGCCAGACCCTTGCTCCTGTTTCACTCTTTGACCCTAGGTTACACACGTCTCCTCTGTCCCCAGTTCCCTGCACTTTCTCACCTCTCCTCAGGCCTTGCTGAAGGCATTGACCATTTCTTTTATTCCTTCTTTCTAAACACCAGTGTCCGCTAAAGGTACATCCTGACTCCATTTTTTTTTAGCTCAACCACCTGCCTGGCTTGAATGAGAACCATTTCCATGATGACAATTCCACATTCTCTCATAACAGGAATATTTCCTTATCATCCCACAATGAACTGAAAATCACTAATTCGCCATATGAAGTCCCTATAAAAGGCAACATCTTCCCCCAACAAGTCTCCCAGGCTGGGAGCTTTAAATCCAACTCTCTCCCCCTCCCCACCCTACACATCTTTCCATTTCATCT
Organism: Stenella coeruleoalba; assembly: GCF_951394435.1. Taxonomy (NCBI): domain Eukaryota; kingdom Metazoa; phylum Chordata; class Mammalia; order Artiodactyla; family Delphinidae; genus Stenella; species Stenella coeruleoalba. Next base: position 83,731,930 of record NC_137160.1, on the reverse strand, counting down.
GATCTCTGCTTATTTTCTCCTCTCAGCGTTTAAACCAACGCTAAGCCTCTTCCATCTTAAGGAAAACCCGTATTCAATCCTATGCCTTCTCTAGCTGCCATGCTCTCTCTCCATTTCCCCACCCAGGCTTCTTCAAGGCTTATCTTCCCGACTTCTATCGCTCCACTTCCCACTTACTCCTCCACCCATCACTACGCCACTGAAGAGCCTCCGGGCGCAGCCTTCATCTCGCAGGACTCTCCCTCTGTGACTCCGCTCTCACCACCACAGTCTTATGCTCAGCCTGCTGGAGACCTCTGCTCCCCCTAAGCACCGGTGCTCCCGTGGGCTCCACCTCAGCCCTCGCTGCTCCCCACTTACACCCCCACCAGGCCAGCCATCCAGTCCACGCGTTCTCAACTCGGGCTGTTAAAGAGAACCTTTTGTAGGAGTTGTTTTAACCGTGCAGAACGCCTCCAGAGGGCGCTCAAACACTTGCTCAGAAATCTTCATGGCCAGTTACACGACAGCATTAGAACCTGAAACGAATTTCACAGTGGATTACTACCTCTAACTCGTTGCTAAGCAGCATGAAGATTTGTACAACCTGCTTTCTGCAGGTTCCCTGATCCTAACTGTGAGTCTGGGGGCTTGCTTATCACAAGGTCCTAATCCTAGCATAATATAGAGATAAAGTAATGTTACTGCATATTGGTTAACTAAAAACCTGACTTATGTTTGCTGGCCGATGCCAAGTATTTTGAATCATTGAAATAGTCTTAAATCCTATGAAGCTTAATCCTACACGTTTGACATGCACATCTAAAAATAATTTTGAAAGCCAGAGGGACATAATGGGTTTACTCTGAAGGAAAGGGGTTCGGATTATTTTTATGAATTGTTTTATCATTTACCTAACCCCTTTGGGACAGACGTTTGCTCTGGCTTTAATAAGGGCTTCCTCACAAGATCTGTCACAATACTGTGGAAGGCGCTGCAAAATTAGATGTGGAAATAAGCTATGATTATTTTATGAACTTGCAGGTTATGAAAAATAAATGAGCTCTAGAATAGCTTTACTGAATTTCTTATATCAGGTGACACAAGAGACAATGCATATTCTAGAGTTAGAATAAAGCTGTAGAAATGCTTTCGTATTAGCAACACATATGACTGCTTTTTAAAATCAAACTTTGAATTCTTCTGATACAACGCCAAAGTTAACCTTCATTTTTTTGAAAATCTCCCTTCTTCCAACTTCTGTCCAAATGAGTATCTACCAAAGCCACTGGTTATCCATCTTGTAGTTCTCCCAATTTGGATAGCTGTGGTGATTCTTTAAACTTAGGCTAAACACTTCGATTTGCCCAATCTAGTTTCACTCCTTATCCCTTTATCACATCTGTGAACATTTAAAACTACTGCCCCTGCCACTTCTGGGAACTTCCTCCTCAGCTGCCAGGAACCGCCCTCTCCTGAGCCCCTCCTCTGCACTCACCGCCTGGCGCATCTGCCCCTGTAGGCCCTGCAACAGTGAACCCAATCAGCTGGGCTGAACCAATCAGATGCTCTTCCCTGAGAGTTTAGACTTGGGACGTGGAAAGTCTGGGTCTATAAAGTGACCTGGCAGGGACAGTGACTCAGGAGGGACAAAGGCAGAGAGCAGCTGCACTGATTCCTGTTGATGTTCCAGCCACCACTGGGTCTCAGCCAAGAAACAGCCCTGGATGCCATGGTGGCCTCCTCAGAAATCCCCCTTCACTTAAGCCATTTCAAATGCATTTTCTTTTAACCAAATGTCCTCTAAGACATCCTCCTCCTCTCTGATGAATTCTTTTGAGAATTTAAAGGTCTCCCCTACCTTTTCCTTGATGGGTCATATGCCCCAGCTCTGCTCTGGGCTCCTACTCATTCTGGCCTACACAATATCACCCATCCACGGTTTCCATGCCAGCTGTGCGGTGAGGACACTGTGAATGATTCTCCAACCTCTATCCATACTTCTGCTACAGCCTGAATGTTTGTGTCCCCTAACTCCAGTGTGATGGTGTTAGGAGGTGGGGCCTTTAGGAGGTGATCAGGTCATGTGGGTGGAGCCCTCACAATGGGATGAGTGTCCTTATAAAAGAGACCCCAGAGAACTCCCTCGCCCCTCTGCCACGTGAGGACACAGCGAGAAGACGGCATCTTATGAACCAGGAAGCAGGACCTCATCAGACACTCAATTTACTGGCACCTTGATCTTGGATCTCCCAGCCTCCAGAACTGTGAAAAATAAATACTTGTTGTTGTAGCCACCCAGTCTACGGTATTTTGTCATGGCAGCCCAAATAGACTAGGACAACTTCTAATGGCCAGGTAGGCACCTGCGGATGGATCAGACCTAGGGCACCCCTCTGCCTACGTCCTGGCCCACCTCTGTGTGGAACGACCAGTTTGGAAACATCAATAGAAATCGCTCCAATTATTCAGCAGTACTGACAACAGGATGACTGACTTTAGGACCACCACCTGCTCAAAGAGTCAGAGTCTAGCCCAAAAGGCAACCAGAGTATTACCCAAAGTCAGGGTCATGAAGTCTTAACTCCATATAAAAGACATCAACAGTCCAGTCTAAGCTAGACAGATACCCCAATCTTAAACAATACATAGATGTGTAATCATATTCCAAGAAAAATTTACCACACAGATTTATGCACAGCACTCAGTCATTCATATAACAAAGCATGTATCTGCATCATAAAATCATTCTTTGCAAATTCTCTCAGGAAGATCCTACATGTCCTACAAGCCCCATACACTCAGCACGTCCAAAACTCAATCTGTCACCTCTTCACCAAAGCCAACTCTGTTCTCAACTCTAGTAAATGGGTCCACTAGTCTCTCAATTGCAAGTCAGAAACCTGGTTACCATCAACCCTCCTCCCACTCACGAAGTTCTGTCACTCTATCTCCTCAATCCCTCCTGAATTTATCCACCCACCTCACCGACATTCAGCTGCCATTCAGGCCACCACCCTCCCCGGAACACTGCAAAGCCTCCGGGCTTGCCTTCCCCTAACCCATTATCCACTGTAAGGCAATCCTCCTAAAATGCAAAATGGATTGTTGATTACCCCGCTTAAAGTTTCTCAATGGGTTCCATTAATTCTCAGTGTAATTTCCGAATTTATTCATATGGCATATATTTGTTTGTTTCTTTGTTTTTGGCCATGCAGCATGCGGCATCTTAGTTCCCCAATCAGGGATCGAACACCGTGCCCCCTGCATTGGGAGAGCAGAGTCTTAAACCACTGGACCGCCACCGAAGTCCCAGGCTTTCAAACTCTGATCAGCGTTAGCTACTATTTACCTCTCCTGGTTCATCTCTCACAGCTGCCCACGCCGATTCTAGCTCCAGCCAAAGCAAACTTCTTCAGACTCGCCAGGTTCTGTCTGCTCCTAGGCCTCAATCACTCCCTGCCCCGCCACCCAACACTCCTTTGAACTCTGGGCCCTCACACTTGCTGTTCCTGCCATTTACCTTCGGGGCTCACCTTCTCTAGAAAGCCTCCCCTGACTGGCACCCCTACCCTCAAATCTGGGTCATGTAGGGTACCTTCTTATGTGCCCTCAGAGCCCTTCCATGTCCGCAACGCTATCTCCACTACCACACTTCCTCGGCTTTGTCCTCCACTAAGCCACATGCCACTCCACGTCCACAGAACCTACTGCAGGTCCACAGTTAACCCCTGGCAAGGGAACAAATGCACATGCCTTTAGAATAACCCCTTCAGCCTCACCTACACTGCATACCCCGAGGCACCCTGAGCTCCACTCTGCCGAGTCACTTGCAGGCCCTGCATAATAATCAGGCTCTCAATGCTTCTGCCCTTGGTCCAGCTGGCTAAGTGCTACTCATCCTGACTCAGTTAAATGCAACTTGCTCTGGGACTGGATCTGTGTGTTAGGAACACGAAGAGTTAACAAGAGTCAACCTAGGAAATTCCATGGCCCATGTTTTAAGTTTCTGCATTTATTCTACAGTTACAAGAAACGAGAACTATTTTTATTCTGCATATTGCTAAGAAGCAATTTTCCTCCAAAAGTTGGAAGAGACAAAATTCATTCAAACTTACTCCAAATGTATCACTCAAAAAATGTTTAGATATTAGTTTTTAGAGAACATTTTAGAGGACACTTTAATATATAAGACAGATCTATTTTTTTAAAGGGCATGTATCTATTAACCATGCAGCTAACACATGTTCTACATAGGATGTACTTTTTTAAAGTAAACGTTCCAAAATAAATGAAATAACAAATTATAGATGTAATAACATAATCCTGAAAAATAAAAAAAGCAAAAAATTTTAAATCATCCTACATCCTACTACCTTAAATACACAACTTTTAAGATTTTCATTTAATTTCTTCTAGACATTTTTCCATCATAGGTTTTTGTGGAGGGTTGTTGGGACTTCTGTTTAACTAAGGGTTTTAATCATATCACGTATGCAATTTTGCATCCTGATTTTCCTTCAACATTGTCATAAGCACTTTAATACATTTTCTTCCTAAATATTTTAACGGCCAGTAATATATTATCCAGTGGATGTACCATAACTTAACCCTTAAAGTTATAGGAAATGCACCCTTAAAAATAATTCCACAATACATATCTTTTGTATGCAAAGCCTCTCTGTATTTAAAAATATTCCTCTGGGCTTCCCTGGTGGCGCAGGGGTTGAGAGTCCGCCTGCCGATGCAGTGGACGCAGGTTCATGCCCCAGTCCGGGAGGATCCCACGTGCCGCGGAGCGGCTGGGCCCGTGGGCCGTGGCCACTGAGCCTGTGTGTCCGGAGCCTGTGCTCCGCAATGGGAGAGGCCACAACAGTGAGAGGCCCACATACCGCAAAATAAATAAATAAATAAAAATAAAAATATTCCTTTGATGGCTCCTAAGTGGTTGCTACATCAAGGAATATGATTACTTTTAAGGCTCTTGATACATATGTCTAATGTAACATAAGAGTGTGACATTTTTGCTACATCCTCGCAAGTCCTAGGTCTTAAAATTTTTTAGTCTAAATTTAGGCCTTTATTAAGTGAGAAATTGTAAAATCTTCATTACAAGTAAATCTCATTGTAAAAAGGAAAAAAAAACTTCAACAATCCAAAACATTGTGAAATAAATATAAAATCAGTCCCAGAAATAAAAATTCAGTCTCCCCTATTCTCTTCCCCTCAGAAGTAGTCACATATCTTTCTAGATCTGTCTCTATTTTTATTCAGAACACACACACACACAACCACACACACTATTTTGTTTTGTATCTTACAAAGAAACGGAATTAAACCTGCTCAAAAATATATTCTAGACATCTATCCAAGCTATGTCAATACATACAAATCTACCTCTCTTTTAAAAAGCTACGTAACATTCCGTAGTGTACAGGTACCAAATTTTTTGTGTTCATCTTCAGTTTTTCCTCATTCTAAGTGATGCTGCGACAGACTTCATTCAAACTAACTTGTATCTTCTTATTAGAATATCATCAATTCCTTGAAGTGTATCTGCTAGATGAAAGCATATGGGTGTTTTTAAAATTTTGACAGGTTTGGGCAAACTGTCATCTGGAAAGGTCGAACCAATTTTATGTTCCCAAGAATATACGAGGTACCTTTTTCTCTACATCCTTGGGCAGCTTTTAAATTTTAGCCTGAGAGCCACCCCCCCCCAAAAAAACCTCACTGTTTTAATTTCCATTCCCCTAATCACAAGTGAGGTTGAATTTCCTGTCATTGCTTTGATATTTTCATTTCTCTCAGAACTATTCATATTCTCCATTCATTTCTTAATTGTGTCAATTCTATTATCCTTTGTTTATACATGTTACCAAAACTTTTTCCCCAGTCTGTCACCTTGTGATGTTTTTTTGTCACTCAGAAATATCAGCTTTGATGATGTTCCAACTTATCATCCTTTTACGATTTGGGGCCTTGGTCTTACCTAAATGGTCTACCCCAAAAACATTTTTCCCAACATAATACATCCTCCAACATAATAAGTTCTTATATTTTCTTCTAGTACTTTTATAGGTGTTTTTGTCTTTGAGTTAGTTCTTTAATTCAAATAAAAGTCATTTTTGAATATGGGGAAGTAGAATCTTTCTTTCCAAATAGTCATTTTTCCCTATACAATGCATCAAACAACCATTGCCCAACTGTTTCAAAATACCAACTTTATTATATAATAAATTCCTATATATATATATATATATATATATATATATATATATGGGTCTGTTACTGGATTCTACTTGTCCATGTACCAGCTTGTCTATTCTTGTGCTCACCATTTACATTACTGTACCATTACAGTATGTTTTGATATCTGGCATAGCAAATCGTTCATCACTATTTTTCCGCTTGAAAAATTTCTTGGCCACTCTAGCACATTTAGTCCTCTGGACAAATTTTAGAAGCAATTTATCAAGTGTCCAGAAATAAGTCTCACTGGGATTTCAACTGGAATAACACTGAAGTTACAGTTTAATTTGTAGAGTATTGCAATCTTTACAAAGATGCCGTCCCTTCCAGAAACATGTAATGTCTGCCCATTTATTTAGGTTAGCTTTTAAATTCTTCAGGTAAAGGTTTTTACTTTTTTCATAAAGCTCTTGTACATTTGTGTTTTACTCTTAAATGTGTTCTGGTTTTGTTGCTACTGAGAAGAGACTTTTACTTTTCTATAGGAGTAATTACCAATTATTTGATTATGAGTGAGATCACACATCTTTCCAAATGTTGAACAAATTATACTTCTATCCAGTGAACTATCCACATCCTGCAACCACGTGTGGATTTTCATGATTTTCCTCATTGATTTGTGTTGAGTCCTTTGCATGTTGAAGATATTAACTCTTCACTTATATTTGTCATAAATATTTTCCTACTTTGTGGTTTAGTTTTTGATCCTAGGGTTTTGTTTTCTCTTTCTTCTTAAAGAAGTTTTAAATGTGTACATAATCTAATACATTGATTTTAACTAGCAACAGATTTGAGTGCCCCATAGGTGCGAAGACCTGTATCTCTCTCTCACAAAAGCTGCACGGTGGGTATTACTTTCCTCACTTAAAATAATCCAGTTCAAGTCTGTGTGACTGCAAAGCCTGTGCTCTGTCCACCTCAGCGTGCACAACTCTTTTTTCCAGATGTTTAATATTTACTTCCATATTTTCTTCCTGATTTGAAGGGCATTCACGATGGTTTGTCATTTATTACATTCCCATATACAGTTTATCTCTGGGGTGCTGAATAGGTTCCAGTGACCTGTACAGAACAAACATGATTCTACAATATGTTTAAACAATCAGATAGGGTTTGTCCCACCTCATTACTCACTATTCTGTCCAGTTCACCCAAAAAAGGGCATCTCTATAACGTTTAAACATCACATCCAGGAATACGGCCTGTCCTTCTGTTTAAGACATTGTCTTATCTTTCAGGATGTTTTCTGGTCTCCTCCAGGCAGACCGCACTTGTCTCGGTGAGGCTGTGCTTACCTGTTTCTTGTTTTTTGTTGCATTGTGATCAGAGCCTGCTGTTTTGGTTGTTTATCCATTTAGTTTCTGCCAGGTTATTTTTAGTATTCAGAAAGCTATGACTTTTATATACACATTGTGCGCCCAGTCACTTTCTCGATTTTTTTGTCTGTTTTTTCTGTTATTCTCATTTTTTTAAGCCAACAGCATCTACAAATGTTTCCCTTCTTTTCATTTTAGAGCCTTGCCTCAGTCTTATTTCATGTATTCCTGCTTTGACAAAACTTACCAAAAACATGTTAAATACCCCAAATTTTAATTTGACTCTGATACTTTTCTGTTAAGCATAGTATGAATAATTAGTTTAACATATGTGTGCCTTTCGCATTAAAAAAGTGCATTTTTATGCCTACGTTTTAGAAATAAAGAATTATTTATTTTTAAAATCAATTATTTATTTTTAAAATCAAATACCTATCTTGATCTTAGTTTAGCTGGTAGTTTAAAGTCAACGTGAACTGGACGGGAAAGACCACTTCTCTTCTAGAAAGGCCTCTGAAATGGCCTACCTGGTCTCCCCCACTTCGACTCTCCACCCCTACATTCTGCACGCAGCTGCTGGAGTGGTTGTTTAAACATGCAAATCTGATTATGTCACTCCCCTACTTAAAACCGAACCCTTGTAATGGTTTCCCATTTCACTCAGGGTGAAATAAAACATCCTTAACCTGCCCTACAAGACCCTACACGATCTGGCCCCTGCCTAGCCACACTTGCCCCTCACCCACCATAATCTATCCACACGTCATTCTTTCAGTTCCCGGAATGGGCAAAGCTTCCCCCCTTCTGGGCCTTCCTACAGGCTGTTCCCCTGCCTGGAAAATTATCCCCCATCTCATTCTACACTGACGCCTACTCACCCTTCAGATCTCAGCTCAAACCTTATTTTTGCAAAAAAGTCTTTCCTGGGCCCTCCTTCTGCAATCTGAAATTTGGTCCCCTTTTTATACTCTCTCATAGCCAATGCTACTTCACTTTCATAGCAGATACCAGTTCATGATTCTACACGCAGCTGCGCGATTGTGTTTAATTTCTGATCTCCTCTCCCCCCACAGATCAATTACAAGAGAACAGGGTCAAGTTGATTTTGCTGACCACACTACAAACATTCATGCATATATGAATGAAAGAAAAACACCTACAAAGCCCCTAATGGTATCTCTTACATCTTAAACGATACCCATCACATTATTCAATAAATATTTACCGTTAAAACTCTGATACTGCCTGCAAACTCCATAAGAATCCATTTTACTCAAAGGACATAAAAACTAACCTGAATCTGCTGCTGCTTCAGAAAAACACATACACAAATTTACATCACTAGGAAGTAAGTTCTGTTTACATATTATGAGAGTTTTATGTAGTGTTCAAGTTGCTGATACTTTATTCTCAGGCAACTAATTTTTATGCCTTATTTTTAAGGTATGTAAAGCACTATGAAAAGTGCTTTGTAAAATACTCTTTCAGAAGTCTAATGTATTAACAGTACTTGGTAAAAATATAGCAAAATCAGAAATTAAACAGCATTCAAAGTTGGCTATCTGTAGTATTCTGTAATATACATATCTGGTCAAAAAAGAAAATATAAATTATATTGTAAATTAAAAATTCCTTCAGATCACAAAGGCCAATTAAATCAACATTATATACCACTTTACACTCTACAAAGACTTTCACATACATCATATGACTGAACTTGGTGGGACAGAGCAGGTATTAACATCATTTGTAGAAAAGAAAACTGAGGCTTAGAGTAATTAAATGTCCTCCCCAAGGTCACAGGACTTGAAAGTAGTAGAGTCACAATTACAACGGGGGGAGGGGTGGAGGCTCCTACATGTAAATTTCTGAACCAAAGAGAACTTCCATCATAAAAGCTTAGGCTCTGTAATTAGTGTAGATTTGTGCTCCCTTCACTAAAATGTCATTTCACTAGAGAACGACAACCAAAGAAGCTGTTTAAGTATCAAGTTAAAACATCCATTGCCATCAATCCAGGAAATGGCTAAATAAACTATGGTGCACTCAAACTATGGAACATGATGCAGCAGTTCTGCAAAATGAGTGAATGCATCACATGCTAAAACTGAAAGCTAGAGTACACTTGTACTTGTTAAAACAGTCAGAGATAATACAAGTACACACATTGTTTAGATCGTAAAATCATTTTTAAAGATCTAGAAGGATACACACCAAACATAATAGTTGTTATCTCTGGGGACAGAGATTTGTAGTCAAAGACTTTAGCCCATCTCTGTAATGTTTTCATTTTTACAACGAAAATGCTTTACTTTGCTAATTTAAAACTAATTTTTAAAATTTAAATTAACCTGTGGGTTGAACACGAAGGTCATTTTTCTGTTCTAAAAAGCTGTGCATCTACCAAGGAAGTAGGGCCCCCCCCCAAAAAAGGACAAAATATAGAAACAAAAACAGTTCGATCCTTTTAAAACAATAAACTATCACAAAACGTTCCTTTAAAAAAAAAAACAATAGCTCAGAATTTTTAAAAAACATCTAGTCTCCTTTGTTGCAATAAGACAACCAATCAACTATCAACTAGAAAAGTCCGGAACAGGCTCCTCCTAGAGAGATTTAGTTGTTAGAGTTCGGCAAGGAAGGTTTCACAAAGGAGCTGAGTTTTGAGGGAAATGAGAGGTGACTTGGCAGAGAGATGCGGGAAGATTAAGCCAGATGGGGAAATGTCTGGGAGGTGGATATGTTGAGTTAATCAGAAGCAGGGCACAGGGAGAAAACTGGAGTAAAGTCCTGAAAGAGGAGAGGAGGTTCCTTTGGATGTGGGAGGTGAGAGGGAGCTCGACGGCGCTGCCATCCAGTTTACCTGGGTTGAGAATCCGGCCCTTGTTATGGTCAAACAATGGAGGCGTCCAGCGGCAGCAGCGATCTGCGCTGGGTGCCGGGAGGGTTCCTCATCACCTGAGTAGGATGCTCGGCTGGCTCTGCTGGGACGCGAGGCGCTCTAAAAAAAAACACAACATCACATCATGCAGCCAAGCTTCTCCGCGACACAGCCTGGCTCCCTGATCCCACGGCGCGGCCATTACCGCCTCTCCGCGGACCCGCCTGGAAAGGCTCCAAGGCGCGGCTTCACGGGTTTCTAAAGCTGTTTTGCTCCCCCTTCCCTCAGCTCCAACAACAATGGAGCCCGGCTCGGGAGTCCGGCTCCCGCGGGGCCTCCGCCCGGCCTCGCCCCTGCCGCTGCACCTCCGCCGCCGCGCACCCTGCCGCCATCTGTAACCCCCGCTCCCCGGCACTGCGGGCCCACGCCGGCTCGCCGAGGCCAGAGGCCAGGCTGCCCTCCCCGGGGCCGGCCCGGTGGCCGCCAGGCCGCCCAGCTGCGCGGTAGCTGCTCTGACCTTTCCCACCGATGCCCGGGCACCCGCCCCGGCTCGAGGCCCATCCTAAGTGATGGGTTGTTTTTCTTTTCTTTAATCCACTCATCCTTCTTCCGACCCCGAGCCCACTCCCCGGCCCCCGCCCCCCGCCCCCGCCTTGACTCAGAGAAGAAATAAAGAGACTGCAGCTCGGCCGCCCCACAACTCACTCCAAGTGAGGGGTTGAAGCGCCCCAGGCCGCGGACTCCGCGCACCCACCCTCCCTCTCCTCAAGGGACACCTCACAGGTGCGCCTCCAAGCCGCGCGCGCGCGCTCCGCACACCCAGACGCCTCCGGGGGACAGCGCGCGTGCGCACGCACGAGGCCAGCGAGCCCCAGGGGAGCGGGGGCCGCACGCATGCGCGCCGCCCGGCCCTCTCCCCTTCCCCCCTCCCCTGCCCCCGCCCCCGTTGGCCGCCCGCGCGTGCCCTCCCCCCAATCCCAGGCTGGTCCCGGGTACCCCCCAACCCCCACCGCCCAGCGCGCGCGCGCTCCCGCTCGTCCGCCTCGCTCCTCCTCCCCCGCGCCCCACCCGGGCCCGCGTTACCCCGGGCAACCGCAGTGCGGCCGCACCTGAGCTTTGCGCCTGCGTCCCACCGGCCAGACCCTCCCTTCCCCTCGGTCCGTTCCCCAACCCCTAACAGCTGCGGGAGGGGGGCGTCGCCCCCTCCCCGGGAAGTGAGTATCGATCGGCCTCCCCCGCCCCTCCCCGCAGACACAGACCCGCCGCCGCGCCGGCGCCTCTGCCGCCCTCCCGGTCAGCGCGGACAGGCCTCGCCGCCCCGGCCCCCACTCCCAGCGTGCACCGCGGCGAGCGCTCGGGTGGGAGCCGGCGAGATGCGCTCGGCGGGCGGTGCCCACTGACCTCCCTCGGCGGCCGGGCCGGGGCAGGGCCGGAGCCGGGAGCCAGCCCCGCCCGCCGCCCCGCCCATGGACCGCAGGCCCCCGCTGCCGCCCGCCCGGAGGACCGCGCCGAGGGGGGGAGCCGCCTGAAGGACCGCGACGGCCGCGCCCGCAGGTGAGGCGGGGCCCGAGGTGTGACCGAGTCCAGCCCCGCTCACCTGGCGGTACCTGCAGTGAGGCTCTGCGGGCGCCGGTGGGGGGGCGGAGGCATCTGTCGCGGCAGAAACTCATTTAGATAATTTTTAAAGCCCTCACTGCAGGGGGAGGGGTGCTCCCGACCCACGGGCTGGGGAAGGGTGTCCCCTTGCGGAGACATCTCGGGGGGGAAAAACCAAGAGGTGGAAAGGAGGGCAAAAGTGAGGCGCAGCGACTCCCGCGCCGGCTGCCTGCAGGGTCTTCCAGCCCGTTATGGGGAGGGGGATGCCCTTGTCAGGGCTCCAGTCGAGGCTGCAGTCCGTCCCCACCGCGCACCCAAGCCAATCCGAAGGGGGAGGAGAGGACAGCCCAGGGGCCGCTTCTGCCAGCCCCGGGGTGGGATTGTAGGGTGAGGGATCCGCATTGCAGGTGCACCAGGAGCGCCCGAGGGCCTGGCCCTGCTTTGTTTGGGATGCTGTGGGGAGGAGGCCGTCTGAATCCACATCGCTATTTAAATGCGTTTACCACCTCGTGGACGTTAGAGACCCTCCCAGATAAGTTGCATTGTCTCCTGTCCTGATAACCCTTTACGTAAGTACTCTATCTTTACAGCCCCTTTCTAAAGCTTTGATATGGGCTTTAGTTTACCCTAGATAACGATTTGCTTGTGATTCATGAAACTGAGCATAATGCAAATATGCAGCAGAGCTCCAGGCTCGGCGACAGAGCTGCCGTCTGCTACAGCGAGTTAGTCTAGTTTATCTAACTTACGTTTTCATGCTGACCTGTATTAATTTTAAGCTTTGATATTGAGCCGTATGATCTATTCCAATTATGCAAATGAAGTGGTCTGAGAGGAAGTATGATCGTGCTCTGTAATTTAGGTTGCAGTAATCGGTCTTATAACAAAATACAAGCTGTCATACGGTAATATATTACACATTTCCAGAAACCAACCTGTAAGAGTGTTAAAGCTAGAATTGACGTTTTAATACTTTTAAGTTTGACGTTTATTTAAAGAGCATTGTTATTGTTTTATTAAATGGGTTTTGTTTTGTTTTGCACAGTCAAGAATTCTCTTGCATTTTCTTGCCGTTGAATTATAAGGAAAAGAATGCTAACATTTAAAGTGACTTTTACCTCCAAAGACGTTCTGAATTCATTTCTTTAGGCTAAATGTTCATCTTACGTGAAATATTTTTGGAGAAGGTTTTAAAGCTTATGGTATGTTTATGTGTATATACACATATGTTTACGTATACATACACACTATTGGAAAACCTTAAAATAAAATAGTTTTTATTGTTCCTCTGCATCATGTTATAATTACTCAGTAAATTCAGTTTAGGTATATTTAAAATCTAAAGTACCAGGCAATAATTTGTGTGTATCAGATTTCTACTGTAGCACATGTAAATACAACAGTCTAACAAACAAGTTTCTTGAAATTAGATATTTTTATTGTTAATTCTTTTTTTTAAAAAAATGAATCCTTTTACTTACGACAGAAAATCACTCATGTGGGCGCTTAACTCTTTCATCTGTCATTCGTTGCATAAATTCATTTTAACATCATCATTACTTGATGGAGTGCATTTGCAGCAATACTGATGTTAACAGTGTTGAGGCTTTTAAGAAATACTTATTTTTGTATTATATTTATAATTTTCTTATATTTCTGGCAAGAAAAGACATGAGCCTTTTTTCTTTTATCTGGAACAAGGTCAGCCATAAAAAGTTCTTAAGATATAGTGGGCACACTATGTTTATTAACTAAGATTAATTGTAGCTACTGGATTGGATATCCTTAAAGGGCAGAAACTAGGCGCCTTTATATGCTTCACACACCAAGGGTGCAATGAATGTTTGACTCAGATTGACGTTCCAGACTAGTTAGGTAGGTGCTAGCTTAGTGACACCAATTTTCACATCGCCAGCTTTGACATTTAAACCTGCAGAAAGGTTGGGTAGGGAAGTGAATGTGTCCTAATTGTCTTCAAGTATTCAGGGTCTGTCACGCAGCAGAGGGATTTTCTATTTCCGTGAGTTCCAAAGAAGACAAGTAGTACTTACAGGAAGAGAGACTTCACTTTGACATAAAAGCACAAGTTGCTTATGATTAGAACCTCCAGTGACAAAAGGGGCTGCTCTTTCCCTGCGGAGTTTCCGGATAAGCTGGTCCCCCGCTGGGCAGGAATGGCTACTAGGAGGTGTCACACCGGCCTGGGAGAGGCCTCGTGAGGGGGGGCACTGAGGGACTCCAGTGGCAACTAGATTGGAGGGCATTGTGGTTCTGTTTTATTTCTTACTCTGGCTTCTGCAGTTGTGGGCATGACAACATCCCAGACACCTACTTCAACCCTAGGAAGACTTTTACTGGGGTAGAGGCCACCCTGATATCAGAGGTGATTCTAATCCTACTTTGCATTTGCGTGGGGCTTTACAGGTAATAAAGCACCCTCACATTCAGTGTTTTATTTTAAAAGACTCTTCTTAATTACGCTGATTTGTATTTCTTCTTTTGGCTTTTATTTTCTGTAATAAACATTTAATCAAGAAGAAAATTACCCTTTTCTATGAAGGCAAGCAGAGGAGTCTTTTTTTTTAAGCTCTTTTTAAAAATGGAATGATGTCAGTCATTCTTTTGAGAGTCAGCATGTTGTGCAGGTGAATAGATTCTTAGCTGAAATTATTCTTTGAAAGATACTGATTAAGGGCTGATTCTTGTGCTTGCTGTGCATTTTAGTTTCTGTTTATTTCATTGGTCAAACATGACTCAAATTTCACAGCAAAAAGTCCATTCATATCCACTAACAGTAAGTTGCACTGGACTTTTCAGTTTGTCTACCTCGTTTTTAAATACATGTTGGCAGGTAAAACACAGCTGAGGAGAAGCAGCATTTCAGTGGACCGAACAGATTAGGTGGATTGGAGTTTTGTGTTTGAAGAAGAAAAAGACGTGTCCCATTTGTACTAAGTGAAATCTGGGAATGATAATTTATCAACAATAAGAATGATGCTCTATCTGTTATAACAAAGATTAGGCTATTGACTGTCAATCACAATACATGTATTAAGTGGATCAGTGGGAATAGGACTCTGTGGCCCAGGAGCAGAGCAGAGCTTCCTGTAAACAGCAGAGCACCCAATAAATGCTGTCTGCACAAGGATTTAAGTGGAACATGATGGTAAGGAGGCCAGTTGAGTTAAACCAGATTCTGACCTCTCCAATTTAGGAAGAAGTTAGAGGGGGGGAAAACAGTTCTGAATTAATATATACGTGTAATTAATTTTTAAAAACCTTAAAAAAATAGTTCCTCTCTTTTGTTCTCTAGCAGATGAGTTTGTCCCATACTTTTGTGGCTCTTATCCACCAGCTGAATTTGGGTGTGATAATTTAAATAAGACAAAGATTTTAAAATTTTGTTTGAACCAGAGGTGCATCGTTTATTTATACTTTATGCACGAAAGGAAAAGAGAAGAATACCAAGTTCTTCTGGTAAACCAAAAAATAAAATAAGGAAATCTTACAAGTATTTATTCCTTCAAGGAAAAAAAATCACAGATGCTGCTTTAAATATTATGAGCAGAACAGCAAATTATCAAGTAAGGCAACCAGTTAGAAAGTGGCCTTTTTAGAAGTGAAAGGTTACATTTTACAGCTCCTCACCATGCTCTCTGAAGGCATCTCACAGATGTCTTAAAAGACTTCTTTGTTAATCAGAAAACAGGAGTTTATGTTTTTATGGGAGTTTCCACACTGGGGAGCAGACTGAAATGAATACCTTAGTGATTATCCCAGTTTACCACTTTATCAGAAATAACTGTTTGAAGCAAGAAGTCTGTACTCCTCTGGAGCTGTAAGGGAAGAAGTGTTCTCCTCGTTTCAAGATTCTTTCTCCTAGCCAGATTCTCAGGATTGAGCAGTGAAATTCCATCGGCTAGCACAAAAGAATAAGCCGGAGATGCTTAAAGCTTACAATAAAGGAGAGGAAAAAGAAGAACACTTTTAATAAATGGAATTCTAGGCATGTGATACTCTGCTGCTACAATGTTTTTCTTTGTTGCCTCTTTGACAACACTTAATATGTTACGTTTAGATAGTATAGGATCCATTATCCTTTGCTCTTGAGATTTCCTTCCCACCCTACTTCTAAATGCACCCTGGACCCCTGTTATTTACCATGTAGGTAAGAGGGTTTATGAGGCATTTTTTAAAATAATTTTTAATTAATTAATTATTTAGTCTGCACTGGGTCTTAGTTGATGGCACGCGAGATCTTTAGTTGTGGCATGCAGACGTCTTAGTTGCGGCATGCAGGCTTCTTAGTTGCAGCATACAGGATCTAGTTCCCCAAACAGGAATCGAACCCGGGCCTCATGCATTGGGAGCGCAGAGTCTTACCCACTGGACCACCAGGGAAGTCCCTATGAGGCATTTCTTATGTGACATTGCTCACACATTGCTGCCACGTATCAATTATAATTCCCAGTATTATTACAGTACTGTTTTTCTTAAAGTTACACATTCCACCTAGAAATGAGTGGCACCATACTCTTAAAGGGCCATCTTTGGTGCAAAGTCAGTGTGAAAACATTAGCTCCCCAAGGTACAGTTCCATCACTGTCGTGGCTTAATAATCCAGGGACCGCCATATTTTTCTAATGGTTTCTATCTAATTCTTTTAGTGATGATCAAGTGTAGGAGGTTAGGTTCCTGCCATACTCCAGACATTGAAGGAGGCTTTCTTTTTGCCCCTGTCTCTCCAACTGTCACAAGTGTCAACTCAGGTAAAGGGCACTGGTATTATTTTCCCCTCAGTGGCTGTGGCATTTGGGAGCAGATCCAGTTTTTAGAAATATGTCTTGCACATTGACAAGAAAGATGAAGAAAGGCTTTGTTGTTTTTTAATTTTCTGTTCCCATAGATAAGTACATAGCAGAGGTTGTTAGGTAGGGCCTGTTCTTTCCAAGGAGGGGTCAATCCTTGTCTTTGAGAGTGAGTCATCTTTATCTTTTGGTTACGTCCTGGTGACCAGACAAGAAATCCTGGTGGAACAGAGCAGCAGCTTTCAGCCACTGAGATACTTGCTCACAGACATGCCCTATTGCACCGGGTCAGGGGAGGCGGGGACATAGTCTTTGATGACAGAGAGAAAGGCTGTGTCATCCTTCTCAGCCTCTGCATTGTGTGATGGGTTTCAAGTGAGGAATTAGTTCCCATCAAGAAAGTGCTGGAGTCAGTCTTTGACAGAAACAGTGTTCTCAATATAGTAAGGCTGTGGTATTAGGACCTGGTTCAGAGATGAGCAAAGCCCAACTTTATTGTTTGAGGGCAAAGGCAGGGTTTTGGGGGGAAGACAAAATAAAAATCTGAGTTGGAACAAATATGGCCAGAGGTGAGACCTTCTTGGAGACAGTTAGGAGGTGTTCTCGTGTCTCATCCACAGTTGTAGGATGGAACTCAGAGCAGTTCAGGATGATCATTGACTGGAAAGGTGCATTGACTTCTCCCCCCCAGCAGGCTGCGGGTGGAGTAGAGCGCCTTCCCACGTAGGCTCGGGGGCCACCGGGACTGGACCTTCCTGGGCAGCTTATCATCACAAGTCTGAAACTCAAGTGGGAAGCAGATTATCCATCTCTGAGCCTTAGAGGAAAACCGAGTGAAGTTAGAAGTTGTTAAGCAGTCGAGGCCAGTGTCTCCCTACCAGAGATGCTGTGAGTTTTCGGTACGTTAGTGTCAGTCGCCCACAGAACTATAAATCCCTGCGGGAAGGTTGACATGACAGCGCAGACTGTTGAACCCTAAAGTGAACCCCGTCACTCGGCTTCTTGCACCTGTGCATGCAACGCGTCGACACCCTTTATCAGTGCTGCCCAGTGATAGAGCACAGCTTCATCCAGCACATTAACAATCTGCCTTTAGAAGTCTCATAAGCCTACTCAGTCTTTTAGATGAAGGTCCCAGTTTTTTGTTTGTTAAAGCTCTCGTGTTCACAATCTATAGGTAGAGCGTCTGGCTGCTTCCGTCCAGTTTTTGCATAATCCTGCCAGGCTATTTTTCACAATTTCGTCTTGACATTTAACCACCTCTTCTGATTCTGAATGATACAGCAGATGTGTAGGGCCTTACAGCTTTATTTACAATCTGACCTGTAAATTGTGGACTCCAATTATAAGAAGACACATTTAATGTGCCAAATCCAGAAATAAAATATTTCAGGAATCTTGTTGATGGTCATTTGTCAGCCTTGGTACATAGGTATCTTCTACATCTGGCGAGATTACTAAATGGTCACATGGAAATCATTGCCCTGTTTGAATAAGACAAATTTGAATGTATTTACAAATGCCACCCCCCCCAAAGGGGATAGCGAAGCTGCTCTCTTTGATGTGAGCCTGACAAATAATGTAGCTCATACAATGCTGTTGAACTACACTGGGGAAACTGGAGCATACCACTCCTGTCCAATTATCCCTAGCATCCCCTTACATGTGCATGTACAAGGCCATGGGCACAGGAACAAGATGAGGAAATTAAATCCTTTGGAGCTACTAAGGTGCTGTCTGGGGAATGCCAAAATGTCTGGTTACAAGGACTCCCTGCCAGCCTCCAAACGACCTTATACCATGGAGGACCTGATCTGGGACAAGTGCAGCATGGATAAGAGCTGCCAGAAGGGACCGGTCAGTCTGAAAAGGATGCCTGGTCAAAGATAGCCTGCACCATGTTATTCACCAAAGGGAGAATGTTTCTAAAATGGCCCCAACGTAGGGTAACACGAGGACCATTAGAAACGTGGGCTCCTCCCCAAGTGAGGCGCCCTCGCTATTTTCACAGTTGACCACAGTCAGAACGAGGGTCAGAAAAAGAGTAAGAAGGAAAAGCAGCATTACATGTTGCACTGGGGGCAATATGTCTTGCCTTTGGACGTACCCTACAGAGGCAAGACGAATACAGATCCTTCTTTGTTGACAACAGTTTGCATCCCAGAGAATAATTTTCTTTTCTGTGAGCTACTAGTCTTTTCTCCTCAATTATACACAAGTTTTTACTGATTTACTTAAGTATACCTCAATTCACACATACATAACATGGTTCCAAACAGTATATTTCAATGACAGTATATTATTTAGAGATTTTAAATTGTGGTTTTAAAATGTTATCAGACATATCAGATGCCCATTATATATCGATTGATTTTACCTTGTTAATTTGGGCTTTAAGAATAAGTGTTCAAAAATACCTAGCAGATGACTCACAGGGATTGTGAGGTGATAAGGTGTGTTTTTTCCTATTTGAATTTTAATCTCTTTACAAGTCTTTAGGTAAATATAAATTATTAACTACCTCACTATCAGTCCAAAGAGAATTAGGGATTTTAGAAAATAACATATAATTTACACTAACTAATGCAGTTGTTGATACTAAAAATTTTTCAGAGAAGTATGGCATCTTAAAACATTACTCAGCTAATGCAAGTCGTTTCATAGGCTAACACAGTGTAATATTGTCTGAGATTTGTCAAAGCAAATGATGAAGGTACCAGTTTCTTATGATGTAACTCGTTTTAGTTGTATGCTCATGTTTAGGGTTACCCACTCTTAAACAATGGTCGGTAAGGAATTTAGGAAGTTCAGTTTAATGTAGCCTTTTGGCAGAAATCCCACTGCTTGGTATGAACTGATACGCGTAGGATCGTCTGTCCCTCCCCTGTCAGGTCTGTGGCGGCCGGGTTCGCATCTGTTTTATTCGTTGCCATCTCCCAGATGACCTCAGAGGCGCCTTGCTCAGAGGGGCTCAGAGAAAGGTGTTTTCTTCAGTGAAAGAGTGAACTGTGATCCTTTATATCCCCCAGCAGAGGGAAACAGAACCTTCATTTACATCCCCAAAGTCCCTAAACAATATACGAAAGGATTTGCCCCAAGAGTATTTTAATAATTTAATTCTTCATGTGTCTTCCATGTTCTGCTGGAATACCTTCTTTCTTGTTCTTAGTACGGAAGCTTTTTAAAGAAGATAAATAGCTTTTCAGTTTGCACCTGTATCTTGTTTCCAAACTGGGATTTTATAACCTGAGTAATTGTTTTGACTCTGGAAGTGACCTTTTCCAAGCGGAAAACCATTTTTGAAATTGGCAGCTCAACACATTTCTTTAACTTCTCCAATATATTTCTGCAAATTACACAGTTTAAATGATGGCCCTTTTTCATGAACAGGGTTTCCTGGGTGGCCATGGAGCCTGGACTTTCACTTCTCCCAGCCTGGAAACCTTTTCGTGTCAGTACATGTAAAATATTAAGAGTTCTGGTATGATTTCATAAATTTCTTAGGAGTCTTTAGAAGCGTCTTAAGATTTATGCAAGTATGTAGTGGTCCTCTTAAAAACAGGAATTCCTTTGCGTTCAAGAAATGTTAAAGCCTTTACACATCATCATTTCCTAGAGATTCCCTGATGGTTTAGAACAGAGCACTCCTGCTGAAAGCGTATATTGGGTCAACTTCGATATATACATTTAATGTCTGCAGAAATATGCAGCTTTATAACCGTAAATCTGGAGTCCCTAGTTGGGGGTTGCAGAATTCTCTTATTCACCCTCTCCATTTCTCAGCTCACTTAAACATTCACAGAGGAAAAGCAACATCTCATGCCATCCGATAACAGGAGGAAAATGATTTATATTCTTAGGCACATTTTACCCTCAGCCCCTTTCTTCTGAGCCGAAGAAAGGAGATTCACATATCCTGACCCAGGACAGTGAGGCCGGTAAAGCGGTGCCTTTCTGCACACCTGCCTCACCAAGAGTTGAAGACGTGGAGAAGAAACCGTCTCCAGCAGGCACCCTGGGAGTCTCTCACTGATGGTTGCCTTTCCTCCAAGGTCAGGAGCCCTCTGTTATAGGAAGGAGGCTGCACGTGGCTGGGACCTGTCCCTCCTGAGCACTCCGTCACCCACGGTTTACTAGCAATCCCGGAAACCCAAGGAGAGCAGAGTAAACCTCGTCAGAAGGCACAAAAGGCCTGCCTCAGATTAGGTTGACTCTGACCCAGTGCTGAGACACGGGGCAGGACCATTCTGCATTGTGAGGGCCCTCCTGTGCGTCGTAGGCTGTTTTGCAGCACCCTTGACCTCTACCCACCAGGTGCCAGATGTGCCCCTTCCCCAGCTGTGACAACCCATAGTGTCTCCAGACCTCCAGTCTCCCCGGGGGTACCACTGCCTAACTCGGTCAGACCCGCAAATGGGGTTCACCAGCGGGATGCTCCCCCTCAAATTCTGACTGCCTACACTTGTCTCAAGTCATAAAATTTACACACCAACTCCGTGTATTCTCTGGACCAATATAACCAACTGCATCTTGCAGCAGCTGTAAAACAGTGACTGTGTAGATTCTCTGAGGAAAACGAAAATCCTCCGTGGAGGGTGTTCCAAGCAGGTCAGTCAGATTGCGGAAGCAGGCAAGCTCCTCAGCAAGACCCGATGGGCGTTACCTTCGCCCCTCTTTGCTGGATTATATTTATCTCAGCAAGGAGCCCCTGTCCTCCTCTTTCTCTCCTCCCCATGCTGGTAGCCATCCGGGTTGTCACACCAGTTGTTGATCTGAACGGGCAGACTCAAACTCCATCTGAATAAAGAATATGTTAGTGTCTGCACTTAATTCAGCCTTCTGTATGAAGAGCAAAAGCCCCTCCTCTAACTAACCAGGAAGCCCTAAAATTTCTAGAGCAGGGAAGCTCAAGCAGGAGGGGATATGGGGATATATGTGTACGTATCGCTGATTCACTTTGTTATACAGCAGAAACTAACACAACACTGTAAAGCAATTATACTCCAATAAAGATATAAGAAAAAAGGGGGGGTTAAAGGTGTTTTAATAATAAAAGATTATTTTTTTAAAAATTAAAAAATTCTGTATCTTCAAAACAGAGATATCTCTTTAAATTATATTACTACGATGATAAATTATCAAGTAAGGCAACCTATTAGAAAAGCAAACTTTTAGAAATTGAGTTACATTTTAAATGAGTCAGAAATAATCTCTGAAGTCGAAATGTCTTAAAATACTTGTTTGATAATAAAACAGAAGTATATAACTTTATACACATTTCCACACTGAACAGCAGAGTACGCTTATGGTTCTTTACCAGAACTATAGCTTCTTAACCCAGAATAGTGTCTGCTTCTCTGCAGCTTTAGGAGCGAAGAAACATTCTCTCTTATTCTGAGATGTTTTCTTCACAAGCATCAAGAATAAGCACTGGAATTCTCCCGGTTAGCACTGAGCGAAAAAGAGTAGACTGGAGAAGCTTAACACTTAAAATATGGGGGAAGGAGCAGAAAAGAGCGGAAGAGGAGTTTTAACAAGTAGAATATGGGGCAAAGGATGTTTTAACAAGTAGAATACGGGGCAAAGGATGTTCTGGCTCTGTAAGGCATGCATGCCTTTCATCTCCATCTGGGGAGAACAGTGGTGTTCATGGGTAAGGGCGTGGCCCTGGAGTCAGCCTGGTTTGGGATGAAGCCCCACCCAGCCACTTGCTAGCTGTGACTTAAAGGAAGTCCTTTAACCCTTTCAGCTTGTTTGCTAATGTGTGAGATAGGAGGAGGACGTCTAGTCGTCAGAGTGCTTCTACCATGTGTAGCTTGGTGCTCCCGGATATGTGAGCCCTCAGTACAAGGCAGTTCTGTTGTTTACTATGTTTATGCTGATTTCCTGGAGCTTCAGGCTGTGTTGCTGCTGCACTTCCCTTCCCTTCCCTTCCCTTCCCTTCCCCCTGCATCATCCCCACCAGACTCAATTCCCTCTGGTAGAGCTTTGGCTGTAATGGGTAAGCTCAACTTTTCCCATTTCCTCTCTCTTCCATCTCAACTATTCTGAGCGGCTTTTAATAAGCAACTCAAATCCAGTCCTCGCTTTTCTATCTGATTTTATTTTCCACCACTCCCCAGAATGTTCTTTCCGTGTCAGACAGTGTAATGGTCTCACTGTGACTTCTGAAACTTCATTCTCACTTACCTCCTCCTGTGTAAACCCTGCCCATCCTTAAGGACCAGCTCCAGTCCCAGCCTCTTCAGACCATCTTGGTCACTGCAGTCCTTAGCCACTCGACATTCCTTAGGCACCTCCATGTGCCCAGCAATGTGTAAGGTACCAGGAACGCTAAAATGACTGGGGCATGGTCCTCACATGCCGGGGATTCACAAAGTCTCCTATGAGAGGCAGGCAGGTAATTGAGAAGGAGCTTCAGGTGCTGTGACGGGTTACCCTTCCCCTAGCTCCTTACTGAGCATCCTCGGGAGGATTTAATTATACTTTGTTTTCTGTGTACTTTGGTGGCTGAGTCTTATATGCCCAATAAGCTACAGGCATAGGACTGAGTACACAGCTAGCACTTTAGACCATATGCTGGCTTGACCTTTAACCTCGAGGTGCATATGTAAAAGGAAGCTTGGTTGCTAGGCCTGTTGCAATGCGCCTCGTAAACTCCAAAAGATAAATTAAAAAACAAAATCGATGATGATGTTAAGCTCCTGGCCATCACCATAACCTCTTGGCGACTCGAGTGGTTTCTAGGCTTGTAGAATTCATGGAACGGTGCGTTTTTTAATTGGGAGGTTCTAAAATGAAAATAAAAACGTGTCCTTTGAACTGAATAAAGTTAGCTTTATGGAAAAGTCGCTGCATTGTCCTCTTTTTTCTCTCTCTGTCACTGACCAGGAAAAGCATCATCAGAGCTCGGCATGCGCATTTCCTGAATTTCTGAGTTTCTGCCACCACCGAAAATTGAGAAAGCGCAAAGCCAGCCCAGTTCACGCTGGCAGAGCCAGCTCTCGGGTGTGGTGCTGTGCCTATGTCAGCGCCAGGAACCCACACAGTCAGCCCCTAACAGGAATAACTGTCCAGGTGTGTAAGCTGCACCCAGTGAGATCCCGTGTGTCACAGGCTCTGCAGAACGTCCTGAACAGGCGCACACTTTCCCTCCCACTGAAATTAAACTGTATCTCATTTTTACATGGCTTGATAGTTTTCTGGCCTTTTTATTTGTGAGCTTCCCAAAGGCATGCGTGAACTAGCTCTCCTTCCTCCTCTGCCTTATTCCCATGCCAGTCAGAGAAGTATTTCCAAGTCCTCTCATGTCACTAATACAAAAGACACTACCTAATTGCGGGGGGTGTCAGACCAGAGACTGGGTGAGATTACCACTAATTCTCAACTAGAGAGAATGCTTTCTTAAAGGGCCACCTTAGATTCCTAGAGGGAGGCCTTCCCTGGGTGCTGGCATTATAGCAGGGAACAGACAGAAAGCCCTTCTTCTCATGGAGCTTACATTCTAGTCCTGTAAGAAAGAGCAACCAATGACCTCATTTTAGGTAGTGATAAACGCTATAAAGACGCAAGATGGGATGGGATGATGATAATGACAGTTAGAATAAAGTCCGGTTGAAGTGTTCTTGCAGTGCAGAGAGCAGCCACGGCGGGCTCCACAGTGGAGTAGCTGCGAGCCAGGGAGCGCTTGGGGATGGCTCTCCGTGTCGGAGCACCGACGGCAGCCAGTACGTAGTTCTAGGCACAGCTGTAAACGCTTTAAATCTGCGCCGCCCAGTATGGTCGCCCCCAGCCACGTGGGACAACTTAAATTTGCATTAAGTCAAATCAAAGTAAATAAAAAGAAAATTTCCTTTTCTCATACACACCAGCTACATATCAGGGGCTCAGTGTGTCATGAGCTTCACTGGACAGCAGAGAAGAGAATATTTCTACCACTGCAGGAAGTTCTATTGGATAGCGCCTCCTTATTTTTTATTTTTATTTTTTTGCCACGTGGGATGTGGGATCTTAGTTCCCTGACCAGGGATCAGACCCGCATCCCCTGCATTGTAAGCACGGAGTCTTAACCACTGGACCGCCAGGGAAGTCCCGGATAGCGCCCCTTTAGGTCAACTCATTTAATCTTCACAACAACCCCAATAAAGTAGGTACTATTTTCCCATTTGGCAGTTTTCCCATTTGGGCAGTTATACATAACTCGCCCAAAGGTGCATCGTTAATAAGTGGCAGGGCTAGGAATCAAACTGCAGCACGCTGGCTCCGGATCCAGAGCCCGGGGGTTCATCCCTACCTGCTGCGTCGCTCTGGCTCATCCCTGAGTACAGCTCATCTCTGCAGCTTACTTCCAGCTGGACTGCAGCCGATGGAGACAGTTACGCCTTGGTAAAGTCTTGTCACTGGATGCTTTAAGATTCAGCTAAGAGAAATTCTGAGCCAAGGGTTAGATCTTTCCTAATAAAAGTGTAGACCTACGTTAGCACAATTTCTCCCTCCTTAAAAAGAAATGGGAAGAGGGAGCTACAAAGCACCAGGAGGATACCCAGTCTGTGTGTGATCTCCATAAGGCTCTGAGCTCTCTATGCCTCAGTACGTAAGGTTGGGAAGATAGCAAGTACCTGTCTCAGAGCTGTTGGATTTGATGAGAAGGCACGGAAAGCACTCAGCACAGTACCGAGCACACGGTACGCTAGGTACGTGGCAACTCTTGTCACTGTCAGCATCGTCACTACTGCTGCATTCTGTAGCGGCCATCCCGGGACGGAACGTTCCACAGGGTACAGAGAGCACCCAGAACTGACACCTTCTCCCAGAGCTGTCATGAGACCTTCTGGTTCCAAACTCCACACGTCTGGAGGCAGAGGAGGTGCCCGCCTTTGGAAACAGTTTGCATGTGGCTCATGGGCCTCATGTACACTTAGGCAAAGGTCTTGCTCCTCTGAGCCTTAGTTCCGCAAAAAATGGGTACCGTATACATATAGCTGATTCACTTTGTTATACAGCAGAAATTAACACACCATTGTAAAGCAATTATACTCCAATAAAGATGTTTTAAAAAAATGGGTATCGTACCTCTCTTGTGTGATTGTTTCAAGAATTAGGTGGTTACCTATGAGCCTGGCACAGACACTTGGTAAATAATAGCCGTAATGTCGATTTTTGTGAATGATTTCCAGCTTTTCACAATAAAAAAAAATGCCTTTGAGTATGGTCTAAGTGCCTTAGACCAACGCAGAGGCTGTGTCAGGGTAGAGTGGGGGAGACGGAACAGGTCTATCTATCACCAACACCATCTCCATCAGCAAGCTCACTTTAAACTGCGGTGGTCACACCGAAGAAAAGCAGGGTAAAGCCAGCGGAAAAGGATCTTGGCACAGATGTTTTGCTGAGATGGAAGCTGCTTCACATCCTCCCACACAACCAGCAAGAAACCATGTGATCTGAGGTGACCATCCTGCCCATTATGAAAAATGGGAGGAAAAACAAATTCCACTGGCTCCCAACTGCCTGATAGACGCCACCAGAATTGGATCAACCAGAAGAAGCTGAAACACCCAGCCTCAGGATTTTGGACTTCAAATGGAAAATCTGGGCACTCTAAACCAAAATTGCCAAGTTCCAAAAATACGGATACATCGTATGCTTATTATTAAAAGTATCTAAATTAAAGTGGGCCCCGAAAGAGTTTCATGATTATAATTAATCCCATTGTGGGAGTATGAGGTCAAATACGAGAGGAAAACAAAACAAAGGCTGTCATACAAATGGAAAACGCGACAAAAGTGCAAAAGAAAAATAGTGTCAAGGACAGGAAGAGTGAGAAAATACTGCATTGCATCCCCTTCTTTGAAAATTCCAAATGAATATAAAATGCCGTGATGGTTTTCTTTCCCCAATTTCTTCTGCTGTCCTCCCACAGTTGACAGGTAATCTGTGAAAGACAATTGCCCTCCCTCTTATTTTACCTTTATTTGTTTTTAGTTATTTCTACTGGCTAATGTACTAATGGCTCGTTTATCTAATATGATCCAAACTTGGCTGCAAAGACAAACCCTAACTTACCTGCACAGCACCTGCATGCCTTGCCTCATTCTCACTCTTGGCAGCTTCATCTGGATCTCAGTATTGTTTGTTTTAAATGCCAGACCCTGTTAATAGAGCAGTATTCTGTGGGGAGGTTTTCTCCTCCCCTGGAACTCAATGCGTGACTTACTAAAGAAGTGGAGTATAGGATTCTGGGAATTCTCCCAACCCCTGACACAATAAAAGAATCATTGTGAGTAGAGAGAACTTTATGGGAGTCACCCTAAATGGCATCAGTAAACGTGCCTCATTTATTCTACACGGCACAGGAGGCTCACAGAAAGGAAACTTTTAAAGATGTGGATAATGTATGTCAGGACTGTCAGAGCAGTAGATGGGCAGTCGAGAGGTCAGGCGTCCTTAGGTGGACATGCTGGAGCCATCAGAAACGTTCTAGGAAGCGAAGATCCAGGTAAATGCCTTTTTAAAAGAATAGGTTTGTCTTCTTTTAAAAATATTTGTACTCCAGCTGTTATTCCATAGGGAAAGAAGTCCCGTAAAAATATTTTATCACTGATCACCAGAGGGTATGTAATTACTAAAACTGAATGCTTGGGCCTGGTTCCTTTAGTCGCTGAATTGACTACTGTTGGACTGTTTTAATGATTTCAAAGCTCTCTACTATCCTTCTTCTTTCAACTTGTCTGAAATAACTCGTGTGGGCCATTTTGTAGAAGGGCACGTCGGGAGGTGTCTTGTTTTTGCTTGGTTGCCTAGCCAAATTGTAATGCTGTCCAAGATGACATGGCTGGAACCGGGCAGAGTCCTTTCTAGAATAGCACGAGGATAAAGTCTCTTTTCTCTCTCAGTGATCATCTGAGATGCTTAGCGAGAGTTTAGCTAAATATGTTCTATTAGCACTAATGAAACAACCGACTAGTTTACTTTAGTATAAGTAATAAAGGAAAAGTATGGCTAAATTAAAGTGTATAGAGCTTTGGTTAATAATACCTTTCTTTCGGGGGACTTCTCTGGCAGTGATTTAAGACTCCATGCTCCCAATGCAGGGGACACGGGTTCGATCCCTGGCCCTGGTTGGGGAACTAAGATCCAGCATGCTGCACGGTGCGGCCAATAATAATAATAATAATACCTTTCCTTCTTTTGGGGGGCCTAATTAGTCAGGCGCACAAAATGGATAAAAGAAGCCCTATCAGTTAAATCAATTGAAATGGTTCATCCGTTTGGCAGACCATAGAGAGAGAGATCTTTAAAGCAAGCGCACACATCTCAGCCTCGGAAATACAGTTTAGGGTAGTGATTGTCAGGCGCTAAGACTTGAGAAGTACCTCCTGTTTCGTCAGTGTAAGAGGACAGTTTGGCATTTGGGTCACCATACCTTTTCGTCATCAACCAGCAGACAATTAAAATCTGCAGTAATCACAGTCAGATGTAGAAATGGAAACACTAATCAGATATGACCTGCTAATTTTCCTTTCCATTTAAAGGCAGATATCACTCGGTAGAGCTATTTGTGTGGGAAGGCTTGAGATTTTATATGTCCCTAAATGATTGGCTCAGGATCATCTTGGTAAAGGACAAGGTTGTCAGGAGCTCACAAATGGCATCTCTCTTTAGTTGCAAATGTTTCCTGCCCTCGCTTCTGAAATGAGGCGATTTGGGTGATCCCGGGCCGGGGGCGGGGGGCAGGGGGCAGGGCAGTCAGCTGGAGGCTGCCCAGGAAGGGCAGGAGGGGGATGCAGGGAGAGCAGGAAGGGCCAAGTGGCGTCACCACAGACCCGCCGGCCACCTGGCCACCCCCTGCCCTAGAAGCAACTTCCCTGAAACAGGAAGTGCTGAGCCGACTGTGTGCTGACGTGATGCCCGGGATGGCAGCCCCTCACAGCCAGGAGATGGGGTGCTGGTGCGCCTGCCTCCTGGGGTGGGGTCTGCCACAGGGCATAAGCATTCTGGCCATGAAGTCGCCCAGTTTTCTGGGAGGCCCTGGGCACTCCCAGAAGGTACTGTGTGATTTCAGACCGTGGGAGTGCATGTGTTTCTCTACCTGGCCACGGCCCACTCAGAGGCACTTTTAGACAACCTGAAACACAGACTTGCTTTCTTCCTGAGACGTTTACACACAGAGGGACCGCGCCCCTACCAGCGTACAGACACGTGACGTGGTTTTTAAATAGAAGTCAAATAGAAACTCTTAAAGTATGAGATAATCAGACTGCAGAGAAACACGGTTCATAAATCCACCACGTACGCCTCCAGTGACTGCAGCCTTCACAGACGACCACATATCGCGTTTCCCTGTCTAATTGCTGGTGCCTCTAATCACATCTATTACAACTTTAATGTCAGGCTGTACGTTCTTTCAGAAGGAAATGGCTGTCAGTGTCTAAAGAATTGTGATGAGCCTTGTATTTTATGACAGATAATGTCAGAGAATTACAGGAATGTACAATGCGTGGGGGTGGGGAGGCGCTCGAGGGCTCGTCATGATCGTTTTCTGCATATCTCGGAGACACTAAATTGTTGCTTTTATAAAAATTGCCTTCCCGTTAATTCTCCTTGGTTCTGGTAAAGCATCCCAAGACTACCCTGGAACAACATCATTAAAACATATGATACCACTTTGCTAGTGGATAGTTAGTGGTTATGTTTTGTAAGAGAAACAGCTTTATAGTTTTTTCTGGCTATAAAGTAATATATTTTCATCATTAAAGAAGCTTTAGGTAGTACCAAAATAGAATTTTTTTTAAGTAAAAATCACCCACAATCCACCGTCTAGAGATAAATGCTTTTAATGTTTCATTGTGTATACTTCTAGAATTTTTTTCTCTACTTGTATCTACAAAAATGTGATATATACAGCTTTTAATATACTCTTTTGACTTAACCTAGTATAGATGTATTTCCTTGTCAATAAATATAGATGCACATTATCATTTTTAATGATATCATAGTTCAGATGTGCCACGCTAACTCCTCACTGGCAGACATTCAGATTACTCTGTGAGGTGGTTATCTTGCAAAAGATGCTTTTCTTCTTTTGGTTTCTACTGGCGTTCTCCTCTTTTAGCTTTTAGAGACCAACCATTAAAAGGTGATGTGCACTGCCCACCCAGACAGAGAACAGGACCCCAAAAAGCGTCTCCATCCGAAGTTTCCACATTTGGATGAGTGCAAATTTAGTTCAGTTACCACTTTATCACAGTAGACAGACACATGCTAAGTGTTTTATCTAAGATAGCTCATTTTATCCCCCCAGTCACTATGTCTTGTAGGTACTGTTATTGTTCCTCATGTTATGGGAGGAGAAGGTGAGGGCACAGAGAGGCTGCAGCTCGAACGTGGCTGAGTGCGAACTGGAGCCCAGGATTCTGACTCCTGTGCTAAGCTCTTGACCCGCCTATTGTCTTAGTTTTAAAAATATCCCAATTGCTTAAGAATGATTAATAAACAAGATTTTTTGTCACTTCAAAAACATAATTGCATCTTTTGCTTTCAACGTTTTTTTACTTCCACTTTTTAATGGTGTTCATTCTTTTTACCAGAATGTTTTTGGAGTGATTGTTGAGTGCTTACGCTTCCTTGAAATGCTGTCCTTTTTCTTAGTGTCCTAACTCTTTGGGATTCTCAAATAACTTATCAGCTGAACTTCTTAAATACACGTGCAAGTAGAAATAACAGGGTCGTGCAACTTAAAACAGTTTCTTTGTCCAGGATTGTTGTGAATTCAGAATAACATCAGGCTTCATTTTTCAGAGATGGTAAGTTTCCTTTCCTACAAGCAGGTATTTTAGATTGAGAGTTGATGGCCTAATTAGCCATCCACCTTTTTTTAGCTTCTTGTAGAGTACTATAGATTGATTCAACGTAGGAAGTAGGTTTTACTGTCCCTTAGGGTGCCTGATTCTGCCTGACTCTCTTTATTCGCTTCCCTGAATGGCTCCTCTCCAGTGAAAATGGAAAAGGCCAGCAGAAAATGCTTGTGTTTGCTTTTATGTTGCCCTCTTTGGAAGTAACTGGAATCCTTTGCTAGCTCATTTCCACACTTAGATGATGTTCAGGAAATACCCTAGTGTGGGAATAAGTAAACAATATTTATATATTGATCAATATTTACATAAAATAATATAGGTAACAATTATTGAGCACTTACTACATGCCAGACACCATAAGTGATTGCATTTAGCACTTAACCCTTTAAGTTAGATATTACGATGGTTTAGGTGACAAGATAGGGTTCAGATTTAACCCCAAACACTCTAGCACCTCAAGACTTTGGCCATTCTGCTCTTTTTTTTATCCCGTTGTGCTAAGCGAATCTTCTTTGGGCCACAGGTTCTTGATCTTGAAATAAAGAGGTGTTGGAATAGTTGATTTTGAAGGTCTCTGCCACCCTCAACATTTCCTGAGTCCACGAATCCACTCAGGACACCACCTCCCTGCTGGGAACCATCTCTTCTCCTCTTACATTTAATCACTACACTTGCCTTTGTCCTCTGGCCAACCTTCATTTACTCCGTGACAGTGCTTCAGCCAGAGGACACCAGAGCCACACAGACAGTTCCCACAAAACAGCCACAGAGGTCCTTGCGCACAAGACGCTCGCCGGGTCCCAGGCCCTGCCGAGCACGCGCAGAGGCAGTGGGACGCCAGTCATTCTGACGGTTCACGGCATGAGAACCAGATGTGAATGGGTTATAACTTATTCATGACTAGGATCTAAAATAGCTTGTTATAACTAATTCACAGCACCACGTGAGTACTGGGTGTACTATTTTTTTTTTCAGATTCTAAAATTATTACCCTATTTCCACAAGCTTTGTGTTGAGAGAATAGATAGGTCTACTTTTGATTGCCCAGGAACAAAGAAGTGTCCCATTTTTAAATGGTGAGACCTTTTACTATCAAAGATATTCCATTTCTGTTAGCCTAAGAAATGTGGTCCAGGGATACTTTGAAACATTGTTTCTGGCGTATGAAGAAATTACAGGATGAGGTCATGCTCAAATCAGTGCTGCTGCAGTGCTTTTTGATTAATGCCACGTAATTCTTGTTGAGGTCTCCAGTCGGTACGATCGGGGAGCCGTATAAAAGTAACTGAAGCCCGTACGTAATTTGGGAGTTCAGACACGAAGGAAGAATGGGGGCTGATTAGGCGGGGGCGGGGGGGGGGGAGGTGGTTTGCCAAGAGCAGTGCGGATTGCGGGAACCAGTGTGCAGAGGCCCCGTGCTGGGGCTGCGGCAGATGCCAGGGGTGAGAGGGCAGCAGTGTAGGTGGTATGGGGCGAGGCCGGGGCAGGGGTGGGCAGCTGAGCAGGCAGGGTGGGCCAAGAGCATCGGAGGGACGAGGCAGCGGGAACTAAGATCCCGCATGCGCACGGCGTGGCCAAAAAAAAAAAAAAGCAAGACTTGTTGGTGAGTCTTTCTGCCGTACCGGGTGGTCGGCAGGGCCTTCCTGGTTGCTGACTGTCCCACCTGGAGCATAGGGAGGGTGGGTCCCACCTCCTTGAGCAGTGCGGCTCCGGGCTCGCCCCGCGCTGCGCTGGGGGAACGCGGCAGACCTTCCCGCCGAGAGGCTGCTGCAGTGGACCGCGCACATTTCCCCCTCAGCTTCGGAGCGCTGGAGATCACGTGTATGCTTTGTGGAAAGCATCTGAATTTCTGCCTGAAGGTGAAGGCCACCCCCGCCCTCCAGATTCTCGCCCACAGGATCTGAGGGCGAGGAGCAGCCTCAAGGTTCAGATGCAGCATTTCTTGATTTACGTTTTCCCTTGTGGGCAGGACGTTCCTGTTTTTCCTTGGGTGTTTGTGAGAACAAACGACGTAAGTGATGGGGAAGCACTTTGTGCTTGTGCAAGTGGAGATGGTCCATAAATAAGATCACGATGTCATCATTTATACATTAATGCCCCCAAAGGGAGGAAAGGACATTACTTTGAATTGGGTTGAGAACTGGACGTGAGCTACTGACAGGCAGTTTGTCCTCATGCGGATACAGAGCAGACCCAGTGAGGTCGGGGTCCTCACGTCTCTCTGAGAACCGTCATTAAAAGCATGTTGTCACCACGAGGTGATGTTAGTATCCCGGCCCGCTCCGGGAAGCTGTCTCGGCCAGGTGCCAACCTCTATAGAACTTGGCCCTTTTCAAGTGTTAACTTTCTGACCATATAGAGGGAACAGTAAATTCACAGAAATTTAATGTCTAGTGAATTTGGCACGGGAAGAATCATGGATGTGGCCTAACCTCCGAGTCACGATCAAGGTAACCTGCCCCATGGGTGGTCTTGCTTTGAGATGCCCACGCCCTTTGCTTCTGCCAGGGTTCCACGGGAGGAAGCGGGCAGAGTGGGGCTTGCTCTCTGGCTGCCACCGTGGCTGGAACGCCATCCTCTGCAGTGAGGGCTGCATCTCTGGGGAGAGAAGAGGGCCCGTGTCCAGACCACGCTGCCTCTGACCGAGCAAATAACTGTAAAATTGCCGGTGGCTCCCGGTGACACTGAGACACGAAATGGGATTTGCCTCGAGACAAGGAGCTGCAGTACAAAGCGCCCACGACATGTAGTGTATGCCCTTTTGACAGGGAAAGTGCAGTGTTTTGTCAGCCACGCTGCACTACTGGCTGACACACGGCTGAGAGGGCCTGAGTGCCTTTTACTCAAGCAGGAAGCATTATTCATCTGCAGCAGACGCCGGCACCTTACCTTCATCCATCACGCTGACGCTTTCAGGGAGGGGTCGTCAGTGCTCCTTCACGTCTCTGGCTCCCATAGCCAGAGATTCTGAATCAAGCCTCCCAGAACCAACGCCATCCCTTCCTCCATGTTATCTGCATCTCTCAGCTGTGTCTCCTTGGCCTGAACAGGATGCTTCTGTAGCTTCATTCACGTCAGCTTCTGGGAAGGACTAAGTCGTTGCAGTGATTCCACGTCATCAGTAACTAATGAGAAGACATTAAACCATCACCTTCTTTTAAGCAGCAGCAACTCCCTGTCCTCAGCAAGTCAGTGATACTATGTACCCTTTCGAGCTGATGAGAAAATACTGTCGTAATTTGGATCCCATCTGGAGGTGTGACTTGTTTCCTCGGACCTAAGTGGACCTGTCTCGTGCATGTATATCCAACAACCAGAGAACGCCCCGCACAGATGGCATCTCCTCCTCTGGGCCTTTTAAGTCAGCATAGAGTGTGGAAGAAGAGAGACCAACCTCCAAATGGAATATCACGGGGCTGAAAAACCCCTGTCCTCTGGTTGTCAGGGCTCCAAACGGAGCCGTCAAAGCTCACTTGCCGGCTTTGCATGTTATATAATCGCGCTCCTCTATTCACCTCATGTTCCTTCTTCCCCAGACTGCCTGCCCAGGTAATGGGAAGCTTCAAGGGCACGCTTGTATTTCTGTAGTTATGACGGTGAATTCATGAATTACAGATTCAGTGCCATTCAAGTCGCCGACTCGCCAAGGCCGTTAGAATGTGAATACTTACTTAAATCATATTAAATTTGTTACAAATAAAATTTAATACCAAACTGTGATGGGACTGGGGTGCCTGCTGAGGCCACATTTCCCCTCCCCTCCCTGCCCCCCACGGTAGGTCACAGAACACGTTTATTTCTGGTCTCGGCGACGCCTCCTTTCGTGCCGTCAGTGCCGGACGAAACTGGTTTGCAGCTTTAGCGCGTCGCGCCCTCCCTGTGCGAGGCACGCCTGTAAGTCAAGCCAGGAGCTCGTGGAAGCAAAGGCTCTTCAGCCCTGAGGGCCTCAAGCTCCCCTGGTGCCGCACCCACGCTGGACAACCCGGCGCTGGGCCCACTGGGTTAGCAGGTGCTGGCGGTGGGCCTCCTGGGCGCCAGGCACCGTGCAAGGCCCGGGGTACAGCGGGGACCGAGCCTGCAGTCTGCGCGTGGAGGCGCGAGACCGTTAACTAGTTGTGGGCAGGCCGTGAAGGCTTAGAGTGCGTGACGTCGCCCAGCCCGGGGGCCAGGGCTTCCGGGAGGAAGTGAACTTGGGCCGAGAAGTAAAGGACACGCAGACGTCAGCTCACGGGAACGGTGGGGCCGAGGGAGGACCCGAGAGGAGCACTCCGGGCAGAGGAGCCCAAGACAAGGCCCCGGGGTGCGGAGGCGAGGCCCAGCCAAGGCCCTGGAGGCTCACCGAGCAGCTGAGCACAGAGGGCACAGGGCCAGGCCCGGGCCCATGTGGACCAGCCTCACTCAGAGCCGTGGGGGCCCCCGAAGATCCTGTGAAAATCACTCTGCTACGACGTGGGGACGGAATCGAGGCGGCGAGAGAGGACAGAGGGAGGATTCCACAGCGATTCAGGTGAGGGTGGTGTGGCTTAGGTGTAGAGACGGAGAAAAGCAAGTGGACTTGAGAACTGTTTTCCAAGTGGGGTCACCAAGACGCAGCGGTGGACCCTCCAGGCCGCTGGGCAGCGAGGGGGCAACTGTACACCCGGCTCGTTCTTCATCCTTCCAGACACACTGAGTTCTGGATCAAATGTAAATTGTTCTTTCTCGTCAATGGCAAACCCCTAAAACACAGGCTCTGCCTGCTGCATCAGCCACCAGGAGCGCAGATTTGGGTCCATCCTTTTAAAGAGGAGAACAAGGCATCTCCTCTGGCGTTGCCACTTGCGAAGCCCATCGTAGCGCCTAGGAGTTGATGTTCCCGGTGAGACAATGGAATTGATGCCAGAGTGACCGACTCAGGTCTGCTGAACAGAAGTAAACGTGGGCGTCTCTACCGGAAGCTCCAGAAGCGGTCCTGCATTTGCCTCCGTTCGATGTCGAGGCTGTCCAGCTTTCGGACAGCCCTTCACAGCTCACGCCCCGGACTTGCCTTGTTCCGGGCTGGCTCCTTTGTTAGGTCAGCGTCCTCCTCCCAAGGCCACGTGCTGACCACACAGGGTCGGGATCTCAGGCACCGTGGGGCTCCAGTTAGAATTAGTGTCTGGCCCGGCAGCCCCATACAAGGACCTTGTGGCTACAGCAGGGAGACAATTCGGGGGCGGAAACCTTCCTCGCTCCTGTGGAAAGGCTGCTCTCAGCTCCCCTGAGGAAGGCTCTGGTGGATGGAAACTCAGCTGGCATGGCCTGCAGCCAGCTTTAGGTAGAGCTCAAGGCCTGGGGAAATCTGATCTTCCTTGCATAGAAATGATCCTGTATTTACTCAACCAGTTCCCTCTTGCTGGATTTTGAGTTGTCTCTGGTCTTTTCTGACTGTGAACTGCACTGTAATGACCGTCCTCCTATAGCTACACCTTCTCACACGGAGGCCATCATTTCCCTCTGGGGGACTCCTAGAAGTGGAACCGCTAAGTCAGACGGAAGCTAAATTCTAAGGCGCCAGATACACTGCCAGATCGCCTCCTGTAATAGGTGCAGTGAACACTCCCACCCAAAACTGCGCTGTTTCTTCTTAGTCACAGCTGTCTCTCGCCAGCTTCCCCCCTGGCAGGCGTGTCCCTTCCAGGACGTGTCCGTGTGCACCCTTCGCCCAGGCTTTGTCCGGCACGTTCTCTGTCCTCTGCACTCCCTCACTTTCCTTTCCTCCTTCAGCCTCCTCGTGTGAATGAAAACGCGTGTCCTGGGTTCCAGCTACGCGCCGTTCTTAGCTCCAGAGCTGGGGTGTAAATATCTGTAAGCTGCGGGGCTTACAGGTAACAGACAGTGCTTGGTGTTGCCCGGCGTGTTGCCACCTCCAGAGCGGACCCTCGTGCCACCCTGCCACACACCCGCTCACCGGAAGCCCTCTGAGGGGTGGTATTTCCTTTGGGGGCGCTCGTTGGCCCAGCAGATTAGGAAAAAGGCACCCGAGGCTCTGTGTTCACAGGAATAATTTATAGGCAGATAATCCACATTTCATCCTCAGCCTGTTTCAGTGCCGCGCAAGGCGTCTTGAATTACTGGGCTAGCTTTTACAGAATGGCCGACTGACTTCGCCACATTTCTCGAGTTACAGCGAAGGCCCTGAGCAAGTGGCTGATGATGGAGGATGGAAGCCGGCGGCGGGGGGCGGAGGGTGGCAGATGGCAGGGTCTGGGTCCGGCCTCCAGACACCCGCAGCCACCACGTGGCCCGGTGAGAATGGTTCTCAGGAAATTCCCAAGGAAAGAAGGACTTGGGGGGCTCTCAACTCTGTGAGGTCCCAGGGCTTCCCTCCGAAACACCACGCTTGTCGTCCTCCTGGCCTGCCAGCTCTAGGTTCCACTTCCCCGCGCCCGGTTCTCCTGAGCGGAGGCAGCAGTGCTTCACCTCCTCAGGGAAGTCTGTCAAGGGAGATTTTGCTCTCAGTCTGTTGAAGTCGGGTAGCCCACGGAGAGCCTAGGATTTGGAATCGGGGAGCCCTCTGCATCCGGAGCGGGGCCTCACACTGCCCTCCAGCCCGCAGAGCCAAGGAGGGCAGGCGGCGTCCTCTTCCAGCCCGCCACCCCGAGACCCTCGTTGTCGGGGACAGCCACCAGGCCCTGTGTCCCCTGCAGGTCATCTGGATGCCAGCATGGCGACCGCAAACCTGGAGAACCAGCTGCACAGCGCGCAGAAGAACCTCTTGTTCCTTCAGCGGGAGCACGCCAGCACGCTCAAGGGGCTGCACGCTGAGATCAGGCGGCTGCAGCAACACTGCACAGGTACGAGCTCCGGGGACCAGGGCGGGGGGCAGCCCCAGGCCTGCCGGGGCTGTAGAGCAACGCAGGACCTGTCGTCGAGGCCACCTCGCACCGGCTGGCTCAAAAGCTGTGCGGGGTGAGCGAGGAGGGGGTCTCCTTCTTCTCTCTCTCTGGTTAACCCTGTCATCGCTGGGGTCCATTTGAATGCGTCACCTCATCCTCTTTGCCAAGGCCACACGCTCGAGCGTAAAGCTGTGAAGCCAGTTCTCAGCTTACTGAGGCCCTGAAGGATCCAGGTGCAATGGTTAGAAGCTACCATGCGTCTTGGAACCAGGGACCAAAGTGTACCACACAGAGCAAGCTGCCTGCTAATTGTGGGTGCTGGAGTGTGTACCAGGGAAAAGAGGGGCCCCCGAACCCGAGTAAGGACAGCGGCCGCTGACAGTTGCTGTTCTCACTCTTGCCTCTAATGCTGCCAACCTCTGCCCTGTTCGGGCAGGACTCGCAGGCTGATCGTGCGTTTTCAGAGCTGATGAAGGTCTTGAAATACACTGTAATCATACAAAATTAACATATATGATCTCCTTTTTAGATTTAACGTATGAGCTGACACTTAAAAGTTCGGATCAGACAGGTAAGAACTCCCTTCCCAAAAGCTGATGCTTCCTGTTGTTTCCTGTTGAGGCACACGTTGGTCCACCTGTTTTCACTAATTACACACGTAGAAGAAAACACACTTGCTGTGAAGAGTTGCACATGTGACCAGGGCTCTCTGAGAAAAGGTGGGAGGGCAGTTTGGACCCCTCGGTGTGTCGGTGGGGTGGGAGGGGTGAGTGCTTTTATTTCCTTCTGATCGACACACGTACTTGGAATGCCTGCTCTGTGTTCTTCTGGGTTTTCTGATTTTTTACAGTGAGTATGTGTCCCTTCTGTAATCAAGAAATAGATGTGATTTAAACCGGAAGGAAAGAGGAGATGGAGCGGGGTCCCACCTCCTCTGTGTCCGTGAAGCTTAGCACAGGACCTGGCACAAAGTGTGTGCTCTCTACAGACTGGTTGAGCGAGGGGTCACATGACTGGGTGGCCCCCAGAGCAGCGCTGAAGGTCTTTCTCTAGACTCTAGTCCCAGAAATGCTCCCCCAAAACCAGAATCCTCAGGGACCCCCAAAACTATCAGCCTGATGGCAGCTGGAGCAGAGGAGACAGAAGCCGGGCCTCTGTGGCCTGTCCCAAATAGCTGCTCCCCAGACCAGGGTGAGGCTTTTAAAAGTGTAGAAACCGCATTTGAGTCGAGATGACTTTTCCTAAACAGGCCTCACACGAGCAGCGACTATTCACGAGCGAGTCTAGGTCCTCGTGACCGTTCCCCCGAGCCCGAGAGCGCCGTCCAGCACTGCCGTTCCACCTGCGCCACCCGTGCCACGTCTCCTAAGCGTGCCTTCCGGGAGCTAGGACCCCCTCTTCCTGTGTGTGGTGGATGAGGGGCCTGGGGACGGGGTTCAGGAGAGCAGGATGGCCGCCTCCAGTCGGGGACTCCAGCCCGCACCCCGCCATCCATGTCACCGAAATCAGGCTGTCCTTACTTGCTGTCCCCTCTGAGCCCACGCTAATCTGTAGAAACACCATTCTTGCCCTATATCCTCTCCAGACGTGGTTCTCGGCCCTGAGTCCCGAGGCCACCCGCCCACCAACCCAGCCCCTCATCAGGGGCTCATGGTAACAGCTGGCGTGGGGCATCTCCTGTGGGGGGCAGAGCGCAAGCCTCTCAGGTGGGCCTGTGCCCCGCCCAGGGGTGGAAGCACACGCAGACGCGGCTCTCAGAGGAGCCGTTCGGCAGCTTCTCTGACATCCCTGAACCCGCGTCCTCATCTGAGAGGCACCCACAAACACTGGTTCCGGCCTCACCACCAGGGCCTCCTACCTTCACGGACCACCCGCCCCGTTCAGCCGCCCTGCACAGCGCGAGCACAGCCAGGGAGAGTCTTGCCGAAGGGCGGCCTGTGTGGTGTTAGGGGCAGGCCAAGGACCAAGGAGGGGCCTGAACTCAGGCCCAAGGATGCCATGCTCTGAGAGGTGCAGAGAGGGGACCCGTGTCGGGGGAAAGGTGGCAGCCTGGCATCCAGCCTCCTCCGCAATTTCAGAGCTTTGGTGCTCTAGACATAAAGGAAGTCTACATTTGCCTTTCCAAACCGTGCTTGGAATGGCGCAGACAGATGGCTCTGCTAACAGTTTAATCCTCAGCCTTTGGACAGGTCTAATACTCTGAAATTGCCCATTTTAACATCAGCATTTTTGAAATTTGGAGACATCCTTTTATGCAATAAGCTGGAGAGCTGGATGGGGCCTCAAAGACTGCCTGATCTCCCACCTTTTCCTGGGGGGAGAGGACACGGAGGTGGCACGAGCGATGGGGGTCCTACCCTCCGTGTGGCCTGTGGGCACCGCACCCATCTTGGCCAGGGGAACCGCCACCGTGGGGAGGGGGGGCCGGCCTAGACCCCCGATCCCCGCACAGCAGGTCTCCCTGCCCCCCAGGGCCTGGCCGCCCTGCCCTCGGGTTCTCACTCCGCTCCCTCGGCTTGGCCTTCCAGGAGACAGCTCTTCTAGAAGCAGCGAACTCAAGAAAAGATGTGAAGACCTGGAGGCGCAGCTGAAGCTGAAGGAGGACGAGAACAACGAGCTGCTGACCGAGCTGGAGCAGAAGAGCGCGATGGTCGTCGTGCTGGAGAACAGCATCAAGGAGCGCGAGAGGCGGTACCTGGAGGAGCTGAAGGTGAAGAGCCACAAGCTGGGCGCGCTGAGCAGCGAGCTGGAGCAGCGCGCCGGCACCATCGCCTACCTGACGTCGCAGCTGCACGCCACCAAGAGGAAGCTCCTGAGCTCCGGCGGCACCTCGGACGGCAGCCCGGCCGGCAGCCCCGCGCTGGCCAGCTACAAGCCGGCCCCGCCCAAGGACAGGCTGCCCGAGACGCCCCGGCGCCGCATGAAGAAGAGCCTCTCGGCCCCGCTGCACCCGGAGTTCGAGGAGGTCTACAGATTCGGGGCCGAGAGCCGGAAACTGCTTCTGCGGGAGCCGGTGGACGCCATGCCCGACCCCACCCCGTTCCTGCTGGCCAGGGAGTCGGCCGAGGTCCACCTCGTCAAGGAGCGGCCCCTCGTCATCCCCCCCATAGCCTCGGACCGCAGCGCCGGCGAGCAGCCCAGCCCCGCCCGCGAGAAGCCGCACAGGGCGCACGTGGGCGTGGCGCACCGCATCCACCACGCGACCCCGGCGCAGGCCCCGCCCGAGGTGGAGACGCTGGCGGTGGACCAGGTGAACGGAGGCGGCAAGGTGGCGAGGAAGCACTCAGGGACGGACAGAACTGTGTGAAGGCCCCCCGCGACCCTTCCCCGCGCTCTCGAGGCACTGTGATCACTCCTAGGAAAAACTCAGCCGCACCTCCTCTGTTTCTTTTCTTTTTCAATTCCCATGCATGCCGAATTGTTTTCACGCCTGTCAACAGATTATTCTCCTGCTCCCCCTGCCCTCTGACCGACACCGAAACACGATCGTGTCCCTGCTACGGAATCCGTACTTACTAATCGCTGCGGCCAAACACCTGTGTGCCGACTCGCTTGCTTCCAGCCCGGCTCCGCGGAATCTCAGCGCGCTCGCGGACAAAGCACGGGCCGCAGGCTGCGCCGCTGCTCAACGTTAACGACATCAGATAGTCACACGCCTAATTATAAAGTCGGAGCAACACATAACGACCTTGACCTCATCCCTCCCGTTTCCAGGGCGGCCTGTCCGGAGCAGCCCTGCTCCCTCCAGGAGACCCCCCGTAACCTCCCGACACACCCTCCCCCGGGGGGCGGCACGGATAACCGAGCAGATGTATGTTAAGTCACGGGAACTAAATAAGATGACGTCACTCCTCATATCACCACGACCTGAATGTGTTGTTTTTTGTTAGTTTTATCCAAAATGTTCAAGATCCCAACAAACTTTATTTTCTAAACCTGCCTTCTTTCTGTTCTGTGTCTTTTATTAAACCACCCGAGGGTGG
This sequence comes from Stenella coeruleoalba, assembly GCF_951394435.1. Classification (NCBI taxonomy): domain Eukaryota; kingdom Metazoa; phylum Chordata; class Mammalia; order Artiodactyla; family Delphinidae; genus Stenella; species Stenella coeruleoalba. Next base: position 83,690,405 of record NC_137160.1, on the reverse strand, counting down.
GCCTGGGTGGGGGGGGAACAGTGGGAGGGAAAGAAATAGCGCCCGCTTCTGCCCCTCGCCCCCAGTAACCGCTGCCCTGACAGTGGGCTCACCCAGGGGTGCGTCCCGGGCTGGGGGTTCACTTCCGGAAAGATGAGTCCCCTGCCGTGTCTCACTGCCCTGAGCCATCCCTTAGAACGTTCTGCGCCTCGGAAGTTCTAGCAAAAGCCAGTTGTCCCCGTGACTGGCCTCGCCCTCGTGTCCCGCTAGTGCTCAGCTCAGCCCAGCCCCGTTCCTCCCTCGCAGGGTAAAGCCGCTCCTCGCCCCCGGCCGGGCCTGGCCGGAGTAGCCCCAGGGGCGCAGGAGGAAGGGACGCCGGGTAGCCGCCGGTCCTTCAGGTTCTTCGTCTGCACCCAACCCCTCACAGCCTCACGCAGGAATCAAAACACCAGGCTCAGCACCCTCACCCACACGCTACCAGGCCAGCGCCCGGGGAGCCGGGCTGGAGAGTTCTGTAAGGGTGTGGGTGACTCCGGCCTCATCAGCCCAGGGACGGGGGCCCTGCTGCCTCCGCGCAGCAGCCTCGGCCTTCTACCCCGCGCCCCAGCACGCAGCCCTCGCTCCAGAGAGGCGTCTGCTGAAAGAGACCTGGACCATCAAAAAAACCACCTTTGACAATTTACGTTAGAATTCTCACTTGTGCCATCGACATGCAGGCAGTTTTGCTTAAGTGGTTCCCCTGAGAAGGAAAAGCAAACTCGACACGTCTTAAAATGCTCTTGTTGAATTTACTTTTTGAATACCACAGAATCCTTTTTTTTAAAGTTAAAAAGAATAAAACCATTCAGGTTAACTTATATGGAAAGACATATATAAATGGCTGATTTCAAATGAAAGAAAAAAATCAGTGTCAACCCCCCTTCTGCCTCGAGAGGCCCCAAGAAGTGACAGCAGATGATGCGTCTTCACGAATTCCCAGCACATCCGTTGCCGGCCACAGACTTAGAATCTCGTGCCGTTTTCTTCACCCAGAGGGTTAATCAGAATTCAGGGTGAGGCATACCCCTTGCAGGACCCAGTGAGAAATGTGCTTCGTGGTAAAGAGATCGGCTTCAAAAACCAAGCCGACCCCCATGGCGTTCCTTCTCATGGAGGTGGTGTAGACGGGCGTCCGGAAAGTGTTCTGCACGGGAAAGGGGCGTGAGGTGCCGGCGCGGGCAGAGGGGCGCGCGGGTCCCGGGGAGGGCGAAGGCTCGTCTAAGCGCTACGGGTGCGGAGGGGCCCCGCGAGGTGCCGGGCTCTGCTGACACCCATGAGAAGCGGGGTCGGCCAGCAGAGCAGGCCGTCCTGCAGGGGCGCCTGCCGTCCACACCGGATGTAGCTACCTTCCGATCCACGCAATGAGCGCAGAATTTCACCAGAAGGGAGGAGTCGCTCCTCAAGCTGGTCTGGGCCACAGCCTCCAACCTTGAACCCGTGCCGCCCCCGCAAGGCTCTGCACACACGCACGCGCACGCATGCATTGTTCCCCCGGGACGTGGCTCAAAGGCTTCCCCCAGCCCTGAAAGGTTAAGAGCCCCTGTGCTAAAAGGCAAGACTCTTGGAAACCACCTGGTGTCTAACTCCAGTCAGAGGAGAAGAGGGGAAATGGGGCAGGCGTCGGCCTTTCACCTGCAGTTTGAGGCGATGGGCTTCAGTGGGGATGATCTTCACGACCGGCAGGTTGACGGCCAGCACCTTGGATTTGCTCTTGATAAGACATCCTTTTTCTACATCCCAGTCAGCGCCTTCTAGATAGAGTCCTGAGACAAAGCATCCTAGAGGCACCAGGAAGAGAGCCGCACTTAGGCGGAGGCAAGTGTCATTCTGCCCAGCATTCGGCAGCTCTAGCAGATGCGCATATGGACAAACAAAAGGGTAACTAACTGATTCTCCTTCCCCATACACAGCCCCCGCCTTTTCCCAAGAGGGGTGGCCACCATTTCTACCCCGCCCACTTTCCTTTTGTAGAGCCCAGATGGGACACCCTGGAGACCCCGTGACCCTCCATACGGCCACAGCGCCATGGAAGAGGGGTGGTCGCCTCTCCCCAGCAATGTGGCACGAAGGCCCACAGACTTAACTGGCCTCGGGCCCCAGAGTCAGCTGGCACCATGGCCACCCCAACACTGCCGGTCCCTCTGAGACCTCGCTGGCCTTCTACAAAGAGGACTGAGCGCTCCACAATGTTCACCATAAACCCCCTCTCCCTAAGCTAGCTGAAGAGGGCTTTTGTGCTTGCAGCGAGATGTCCTCTAAGACACGACCCCCCGGGAACCCACAGTTTCCAGCCCCAGTTCACACAGCCAGTCACCAGTGTCTGAGGGACTCGACGTTATAGCACAGTTGAACGGTTCCCACCTGGCCCATCCTGCTCTCTGGCTACCATGCCCCCGGGCCCTCATGGTTTCCAGGGAAGCCACCTGGCGATCCAGTTCTTTCTAACCTAGTAGCCCATTTCCCACAGACAAGCTGGGCGAGTGTGGCTCAGCTCTCCCCTGACGTCAGCCCACGTCTCAATGGAAAAACTGGAAAAGAAACACCTGGACTCACCCTCAGAGACGTCAAGCCCCACGTGGACAGCACACAAACATGGCCAGTATTTGCAGCAGTCTGACTTTCCGGGCCCACACTGTGCTCAGCCCTTCTGAGGGTAGCTTGGGGAGGGAGACCCTACGTGAGAGGCCGTGAATCCGCAGGGAGCTGGCCGTACCTTGTCCCGCCCGCTCATTCACTTCGTCTGCATCTTGGAACTTGGTCACTTGCGTGAACAGGGTGGAGCGGTCCAGCGGCCAGCCGTTCCTCCGGCAGGTGGCCTGCACCAGGGCCGTGAGGTAGGATTCTGGGATGTGCAGCCCCGAGAGCCACATCACACTGGGCTCACTCTCAGTGACCTGGAGAGAGAAGGCAGCTGGTGAGAGCCTGGGGCTGCCATCCAATGCCGGGGTCAAAGCTGACAGAAGATGTAGTTCACATTAGGAGCAGGAAGATGGTGTTGGGACAACTGGCAGCCCACTGGGAAAAACAAGCGGGATCACCAAACTCCAGGTGCAGCCAAGATTTAAATATAGAAAATACACCACATGCAGACTCAGCGCTTCCACTGCAGGGGGCGCAGGTTCGATCCCTGGTCGGGGAACTAGGATCCCGCATGCCACGCAGCGCGGCCAAAAAAATAAAAACAAAACTAAACTAAATAAATAAACCACAAAAGTACAAATCAAATCTCCAGTGAATGTTTTCAGAATCTTGGAGTGGAGAATACAAAACCCAGAAGCCATAAAAGAAAAGACTGATCTATTTGACTACATTAAAATGTAAAACTTTCCTATGGAAAAAATACCACAGAATCAAAAAGCTTAAGGCAAGCTGGGGAAATATCTGTAACACCAGCAGACAAAAGACTTAATTCCCTTGATGTACAAAGAGCTCTTAAAAACCAATTTTAGAAGGTGGAGAATTTGAGGGGCTCCCCTGGTGGCGCAGTGGTTAAGAATCTGCCTGCCAATGCAGGGGACACGGGTTTGATCCCACGGGAAGATTCCACATGCCGCGGAGCAACTAAGCCACAACTACTGAAGCCCGCGCGCCTAGAGCCCATGCTCTGCGACAAGAGAAGCCACCGGAGAAGCCTGAGCACCGCAACGAAGAGTAGCCCCCGCTCACCGCAACTAGACAAAGCCCGCGCACAGCAACGAAGACCCAACGCAGCCAAAAATAAATAATTTTTTTAAAAAATGGTGGAGAACTTGATAAAAATGAAATCAAGATACAAAGACAGTTCACAGAAAAACACAAAATGTCTATAAACGTGTCAAATACACTCAGCCTCACCATAATTAAAGAAATACACAACCAACATAGTTGATGTTACTTTTTGCCTATGAAGGAGAAAAAGATCCAAGGTATTAAGAACACACCATGTTGCAGAGAGGTGAGGAAATAATCATTCTCGTACGCTGTGGTTTCAAGTTCTCTAGAAAACCATCTGACAAGAGCTGTCAGAATTTAAAATGCACACACTCGGATCCAACTCTTCCATTGTACCCATGGAATATACTCATATGAGTCTCCAAAGGCATGTGCACCAGAATGTTGTTCGTACTAGCAAAACAAAAAATCCAAAAAGAGAACAAAAAACCAATGGTAACCACCTAAACATCCATCAGGGGAAAGGATACGGGATGTCTGTGAGACGGAGTAGCCTAGAAGGAATGACGTCTAGATGTACTTAGATGGAACAATTGCCAAGACAGACTCTTGGATGGATAAATCAAGTTGGGCATAGTATGCTTCAAAGTCTTTCTTTTTTTAATATATTTATTTTATTTATTTATTTTTGGCTGGGTTGGGTCTTCGTTGCTGTGCGTGAGCTTTCTCTATCTGCGGCGAGCAGGGGCTACTCTTCCTTGCGGTGGCTTCTCTTTGTTGGGGAGCACGGGCTCTAGGCGTGCAGGCTTCGGTTGTTGCGGCACGTGGGCTCAGTAGTTGTGGCTCGAGGGCTCTAGAGAGCAGACTCAGTAGTTGTGGCGCACGGACTTAGCTGCTCCGCGGCACGTGGGATCTTCCCGGACCAGGGCTTGAACCCGTGTCCCCCGCATTGGCAGGCAGATCCTTAACCACTGCGCCACCAGGGAAGCCCCCAAGGAAGGGAGGAAGGAAGGGAGGGGGGAAGGGAGAAAAGGAAAAAAAAACAGATACGCTTGCAGAGTCCGAGACCATTTCCAGAGCACCCAGTCAGCTCCTGACAGAGGTACCACTGGGGAGGGGAGAAGGAGTCGGGAAGTGGTTTGAGGGGGTCCAGGCCAAGCCTTGAACCAGCAAGCAGACCGCTGCCTCTCACTCACCCACGTCGTGTACTGGCTGAACCTCCGCAGGAAGTAGGGCATCCAGTTTCCGAGGGACTTTAAGGTGTCAGGGGCAAGCTTTCTCCAGATATTAGGGATTTGCCCAAGAAAGAGGGACCTGGCTACATCATCTAATTCACTGCTCATCCCAACTTCTCCAGCCAAGGCCTGTTTATAGAATCAAGAGCAGTCAGGCAAGACTAGCGGAAAACCCAGCACTCCACCGAGGCAGGAATTTGCACTCGAGGAACAGGCTTACCCTCTGAAGTTCAGCCAGGGACGTGGACATCCGTATGACAAGCTTGTTGAAGCGCTGCAGCTCCTGCAGGAGCACCACTGAGGTAGGGGAGGCGACCGTCCCCAGCTGCTTCCTGACCAGGTCCAAGTCAAAGACTTTGGGCATCTTGTTTGCTATGTCCTTGGCCACATGGCCAGTGTAATCATCTCGGCTGATGGCGGTGCTGCATTCCCCTGAAATCAGGACACTTTTCAGAGAGAGCAAGGCATCTGAGCACAGGACTGGGGTGCCTTCTGGCTCTCAGAAGGGCACCAACGGTACGGAAGCTATCAGAACCCGAAGCAGCACTTTGCGCCAATGCCCTTTGTCCCCAGTCCGATGGGCACAGTCCTCTGCAGGGGACTTTACCCGTCTGAGGCTGCAGCTCCAGCAGGTGAGACCACATGTCTCGAGCTGCCTGAGTGTAATATCCAGTCTCAGCGTTGAGGTGCAGCCCAAACACTTCAGGCGTGTTGGCCAGAGGGAGGGCCTCGATGGCTTCTGTAATGGGAGAGAACAGCGGCTGCACTGCCATGCCACCTCCGATTCCCGAGGGCCCACAGCCTCGACGTCCCCACACACGCGAGCCCACGTTCCACCTCCGAGAGGGTGACGTGCTTTTAAAATAAGAATTCTACACCGCCATGCCCAATACAGGCCTGTGTGCATCTTTTTTTTTTTTTTTTTTTTTTTGCCATGCCTCGTGGCTTGCGGGATCTCAATTCCCCAACCAGAGATCAAACCCAGGCCCACAGCAGTGAAAGTGCAGAGCCCTAACCACTGGGCCACCAGGGAACTTCCTCTACGTGTATCTTTTATGAAAATGGCTCAGTGACTTTCCCAGGGGCCACTCTGCCCTTCCAGGGAGACTCTGATATATTTACCATCATTCCAGGACAAGAAGTCTGAACTAACTCCATCAGCTCTGAGGCTAGGAAGAGCCCACTGGGCCCCGCTAAAAGGCATAAGAAACCACCCCGAGCCGTCAAAGAGTCCCACCAGGGAAGGGGTCAGAAGCATCAAGCCAACCACAGAAACCAGAAGAGCTGAAATGTACGGGCTCCCTTAGAATAAAACGTCTACATACTTCCTGATGGCTGAGAAATCTCACCAACAAATTTTTCCTTGACATCCCCCGTGGGGATTTTGTAGTCCACTTCCTTGTTCCGGAAAAAGTAGAATGGCTGGAAAGTATCGAAAAGGAAGTCCCCCAGGTATTCATCCATGTAGATGGTCAGGATGCGCCGGTCAAAGCTGTCGATGGCCCGTCCTCCGTACATGACCTGACATGACAGGGAGTGAGAGCCGGCCGGGACCCGGAACCTACGGGGTGGGCCCTGAGGCCCCGGGCCCAGCGGACAGTCCAGGGTCAAGCCCGGATGCGCCCTTAGAGAGACTCCTGCCGCCCGGCCACTGTACAGCTCAAACCGTGCTGACTTGCACAGGCTTCAGGCCACTCTATACAAGAGGGCTCGTGTGCAGACTCATAGAGCCCAAGGTGATAGCAGTCCTCATGAAATGCTGGGAGCCAGTGTGCAACTGGCCAACTCCCCAAAACACAGCGAACGAGCAAACAAAACAACCCAAGGAGCCAGCAGCCGCTTTTGTCTTTGGAACAGCGATGTCTCTGTTTGAGCCACACACAGGCCTCCGGGGAAGCTTTCCCACGAGCGCTGTATAAGGCCGTGGCCTCCAGAGTGGACCTCCAGGCCCACCGAACAGAAGCAGGGCTCCCATGACGTGCCTGAGGCATCCTCAGCGAGGAACAGGAGTCCCCAGGGCGATGAGTCCAAACGCCCAGGTGACGGTTGCTCACTTAGGACAAAGAATAACAGGGTGACGAACCGGGGCGCGGGGGGGTGGTGTTTCACAGAGACCCAGGGGCCTTCAGCTGATGGGCAGCAGCAAGAGGGGAGTCCCAGAAGACTCGGGGGCCATGGACCAGGGGCACCAGGCCACAGCCCAGCCCGCCCCAGGGGGCCTGCAGCAGGCGCCCAGGATGCTCCTACCTCCCCGATTAGGTACTTGAGGCTGCCCCACGGGATCCGAGGGTCGTGCTGCCGGAAAGCTTTTGTTAAGTATGTGTTCAGAATTTCCATGCAGACCTGCAAAGAGGAGGAACGGGCCTGGGTAACCGAAAACCCATAAAGTCATTCGCGTTCTGACTGTTTTCTGAAAACGTGGGCAGGAACAACGAAGGAAGGAGTGTCCCCCGGGAGAGGCAGTAGCCGCCTCTTCACCTGGAAGTCAGACTCGTTGAAGTCGTAGTACACGTTCCACCCGATCTTCCCGAACTTTCTCCTCTCCTGCACCACAGCATGGAAGAACGCCAACACGTAGACCAGGGACTTGAAAGCAGGGTGTGGACACTGGTCCAGCTTCTCAGGAGAGATCTTGAAGTACGTGGCTCTCATGTTGAGTTTCAGCCCGTTGGGTGGCTCGGTGACAACCTGTTGGAGGCAAAGACCGATGGTGACGGAAACCCCAGGCCCCCGAGCAGGGCTCTGAAGGGTGTGCAGACTGCAGTCATCTTGGCTTTTCCCTCCGTCCTTGCAAAGCTATCTTCCCTATTCCCAAGGGCCCACGTGAATGAGTTAAAAACGAGACGTTGTTCCAGCTCTGCCCTGACTCATCGAATGACCCCAGGAAGGCTCTTTTAACCTCCTCTGATCCATGGGGTCCTCAAGTGTAAAACAGAAGTAGCTAAGTTTTTCCCTCTGCCTGTCCTGGAGGAAGAGAGAGATGATGAAACCATTCCCCAAAATGTTCCCAGAGACTAAATTAAACAGGGCAGGTAAACTCCTTGAAACTTACACACACAAGCACTCACTCCAGTTCTGCGGGCTGTGGGAGGGCCGATCATTAGAGTTAAAAAGGATAAATGTGAAGTCCATGAAAACCAACCCAGAAATTGTTTTGAGGACATGCAGAAGTGATAAAGATGGGCCTGGGAGTCAACACTGTCACCCGATAATTGTCACCCTATCCGGACAGTGCTTACCTCTGAAGGGAGAGGGAGAAATGGAACTGGGAAAGGCGGGGGTGTCCAACTCTATCCTAAACACACACATGCACACAGCAAAACGGGAGTGAGGTAAGGAACCGAGCCGTGGGCACGTCTGTCTGTCCTGCTGCCACACCTTCAAGGACTTCTGCAGGATCCCGATGGGGAAGCCCTCGGTGGGGTCCGTGGTGAGCCACAGGCGGAAGTCGGGGTGGGGCTTGGTGACCCTCTCCAGGGACTTCTCCAGATCCTTCAGCCACTGGACCAGGAGATGGCAGTTCTGCAGCATCAGCCACTGCCCTCGAGCCACCGCCATCTCCAGCAGCTGTAGGGCCACCTGCTCCGACACAGACAGAAAGGAAGCGTCGGCGTCCCACTGCCACACCACCCTGTGCTCTCCCAGAGACCCGCTGCAAGCACCAGGAAACTACTGGCCACTGCAGCAGAAGCCACAGAGGAGCCAGCGGTCCCGGAGCCACAGAGGGAGCCTTTGAAGAAGCAACCCTTTAGACTTCCCGCGGGGCCACCGGGGTCCGCTGGGCTGCACTCATTGGCCTCCCTCAGCCCCCAGAGCTCCAACCTCGGACTCAGTGGCACCTGCCCCCTGACCAGTTGGCCTTGCCACTGGGGCAGTGACAGCCCGGATCTGAAACGCGGCTCTTGCAAGGGCTGAGGGAGATAAAGACTGGATGTGAAAGGGCTTTGGAAACAGCAGAACACACCGACGGTACCAGGCTGGGCAATCACAGCAGGTTAGCTCCAGAACTATACTACTGTTCACACTGTCATCGCTGTGACGTGTGATTACTGCTCCGTAGACCGGAAATGCATGGCACTCGTGTGTGTGTGTTGGGGGGGGGGGCGGGGGGGGCGGTACTCTTGGCTTAAAGCCAAACATTCGTTAATTCATTCCTAACAGGGGCCGGTGACCTCACCCACGTTTAGGGCTTGTTCCCTCCAACAACAATTTACCTTTTCTTGACCTTGACCCATGGCAAGGAATTTGAGGCGGTTCCCTCCAAAACCGCTGTGCTCGGCTAATTTCATAAGGTCACTGGCAGGGTCAGAGCCAGGACTCAGGATAAACACAATGGGCGAGTTGGGTGTGCTCTGCTCAAAGATGGCTTCAAAGCTGATCACCGGAGGCTGCACGTACCTGGGGAAAGAAACACGACTGGAAAACGCGCCCGGGAGGACAGCGCCAGGCAGGGGCCGGCCAGTCCGACCAGCACTCTTCCTCCCAGTGTCCAGAACCTTCTGACTGTCCCTCTGGTATGGCTCTTTGCTCAGCCTTCCTTGTTTTGGAATCCAGGTTTTACACACATCTCGTTCACTGGATGGTAATAAGCTCCTGGGTGATGGGGACCTCTCCACACAGCCCAGTACATCCGGGTTGGGTGGTTCAGGAGACTTGTACTGAGCTGCATGCCTCCTGACAAGCCGGCCTTCCAGGTGCGCGTGCCCTGGGCACCGAACCCAGAGGTCCCACACCGGCGGCTCCACAGGCGTGTCCTGAACGGCCTGCATCTCGAGATTTTTAAAAAGTTAGTTGCCAGCACATAACGATTGGGAGATTTCATGTAGAGATCCAAATTTCTAGTTTCCGTTGAAGAGTCAGAGATCTGAGTCCCCGCCGCCACCTGGCATCAGTCAGCAGGAGTTCAGGGGCTGCTGGCCAGGGCTTGACCTCTCCAGTGGGCCCGAGTCCTCATCCAGCCACGCCCAGTCCTCTCCATCACCCGCCGGCCGTGGAGGCAGATTTGAGTTTGTCACCCTAAGTTACCCATCCGGCCTCGCCCTCGATTCCAGAGCTGCCAATACGGGAGCCATGAGGCACGTGTGGCTACTGAGCAGTTGAAGTGTGGCGAGTGCAAACTGAGATGAGCTGCACGTGTGAATTCACACAGGATTGTAAAGCCTTGGCATCAAAAAATATGCCAAATATCTCAACCCATTACATGCTGAGATAGTATTTTAATATTTGAGTTAAATATAATTATTAATACATATTATTTATATGATATGATGTATTAATATATATAATATAACTTATGATGATTGTTATTCAAATTAATTTTGACTGTTTCCTTTTTTATAAATTTACTTTTTTCATTGACGTATAGTTGATTTACAATGTTGTGTTAGTTTCAGGTGTACAGCAAAGTGATTCAGTTATAATATAAATATATATTCTTTTTCAGATTCTTTTCCCATCTAGGTTATTACAAAATATTGAGTAGAGTTCCCTGTGCTATACAGTAGGTCCTTGTTGTTTATCTATTTTATATATAGTGGTGTGTATATTTTACTCCCAAATTCCTAATATATCCCTCCCCCTCCCCTTTCCCCTTTGGTAACCATAAATTGGTTTTCTATGTCTGTGAGTCTGTTTCTGTTTTGTAAATAAGTTCATTTGTATCATTTAATAATTAAATACAGTTACTTATTATTAGTAAATATTATATATATATAATATATTGTTATATATTAATATATTATATTTTATATGCTTATGATAACTGTTATTAAAATTAATTTCACCTGCTTCTTTTTGAATGTGGCTACCAGAAGACTTGAAATGACATACGTCACTCACACTGTATTTTTCTTAAACAGCGCTGCTCTAGAGTGGCTACCGAATCATGCTCAAAGGCAGTCCCCTCTGGCCACCCACTGCCATCCGTGAGTCCAGGAAGGGGTGACATTAGATATTCTACCCCACAGAAAGGGCCAAGCAAACACAAACAGCTCACTTACTTCTCTCCCACTGTTACAGTCACGTAGTCAGTCACGGCCCGATATACCCGATCCACACGGAAACAGCGCAAAATAAGCAACTTCTGGAAAGGGGTGATGTTGTCATCATAACCCAGGGGGAATGGAAACTGCTCAAGTGAATCCAGGTCATACCACTGGGAAAAGCAAAGAACATTCATGCTGGCGTCAACTGAGAAATGATATAGGCCCCCCTTTTTATGTGAAGGTCCCAAGAGCCCCTGTAAAGGGATGAAATCGACAGGCCACGTCTAGTCAGATCTGTCATTTTCTACCCCCCAAACTCTGAACTTTAGGAAGGGATGGACTGAGCCTTATGGACTGTTGAATTCCCACTGCCCATCAAGGGACGTGGTCCAGCCACAGATGCTCAAAGTTTCTTGAATGGATGGATGAATGGATGGACAGATAGAGGCAGATGGACAGATGGTTGGATGGACAAATGGATGGATGGACAGATGGAGAGATAGATAGATAGTTCTCCCGCAAAACTAGCTGAACTAGATAAAGGAGAATTCCATCCAGGGAGTTAGAGGGCGTTGGCTACACTCTGCACGAGCCACTCAGAGGCAGATCTTCAAACTCATGGGGAGTTAGGCTACAGATTGAGTGGAGATGACTGACATGCGGGGAAGGGAAGGAGGAGAAAGAGGACACTTGCTCACCTCCTGCCAGACAGTCAGATGTTTCTCCACATCATCAGGAAGAGTCCCAAAGTTGTCTGGAAACATCTCTGATAAAAGAATGATATCTTCCCATCCCTGGTCGGACAACCAAGCACAGGGTTTTCTCCGTTTGCTTTTCTCCAGGGAAATGTTTCCTAATCACAACAGGATAAGAGAAGTAAACAGCCGACACCAACACACGGGGAAGAGTAAGCAACTCCATTCCTGGGCTTCCCTCACTTTGGGGGAAAATCCACTTCTCAAAAGGGGGCTGGAAAGAGAAGAGGGTTAGGCTTCCCCTGTCACCATCCGTAACTCCAGCCAGGAAGCTCGGCGTGGCTTCCAGCCTCGGGGCAGCCTTAAGGCAGAGGCTGGCTGCTCTGAGTTAACTCGAACTATCTCTGAGGCTGGAACTGTCAACTGAGGTATTTACTAAAGCGGTGCTATTGGAAGCCAAGTTTTAAGGAAGGCAAATTTCTGCTGTTGTTTTGGTGAACAAACTCATACACATGTGCAACGTGGGTCCAGGGAGTCGGGAAGCATGAAACGAGGCAAATTCGTTACCTTTTAAGAAGAAATCTAATTCTTCCTGGGGGACTCTCCCCTCTGCTTGTTCTATCTTGATAGTCATATTGAAAGAAAAAAGTAACTTGTGCCTCTCAAACAACCCTGAAGAGAAACAACAGATGGGTCTGGATAAAACAAATGCATTTAAACCCAGGGTTTCTCATGCACACCACGCTTAAATTTCAGAGAAATGAACTGAAGCACCTCAACTGCACAGTCAGTTGCATTTAGCCATCTTTGCATTTGGTGTCCGTGAACACCTGCAAAAACTATGAGCTCAACTGACACGTCATGCCCACAAGTGCAACGGGCAGTGACCCTCACTCGTACGCATCTGCAATGGTCACGTCTCCGGGCGGCACTTACCACGCCCTCGTGGGAAGAGGAGGCGGGGTGCCCCCCCCAGCAGATGAAGGACCGTATGATGGAGGTTCAGAGCCACCTCCTGAATGAAGTGCTGGTCATTTGCCGGACTCAAAGCAAAAGTTCTTACAGTGGAGAAGAGGTATTAACAAACTTTCTATAAAGGGCCAGAGAGTAAATCGACTCGGCTTTGCAGACTAGACAGTCTCTGTCATAACTACTCAACTCTGCCATTGTACTGTGAAAGCCGCCATGGACGATCTGTACAGAAGCGGGTGTGGCTGTGTGCCAAGATAACTTTATTTACAGAAGCAGGCGGTGGGACGGATCTGGCCAATCTCTGTTGCAGAGTAAGCCCATTCCATCAACACACTCTATGGATAGGAAGACGCAAAACATTAGAGTTCTTTTTTTTTTTCTAACGGAAAAAAAAAAACCACGTAAGTCAAAATGTGTGATGTGAATTCTATCTTATACGTGTTAGAAGGGTTGGTTACTTAAGTGAGCCCTATAGGACAGCCCTCAACCTGTTTCCTGCCCTACACAATTTTGAGCTGTGTCCCCCTCAAAATCTATAAGTTGACACCTTAATACCCAGTACCTCAGAGCTGGAGACAGGGCCTCTAAGAGGTGATTAGGTTACTCAGCATAAACAAGAACGAAATCATGCCACTTGCAGCGACATGGATGGACCTAGAGATTGTCATACTGAGTGAAGTAAGTCAGACAGAGAAAGACAAGTATCATATGATATCGCTTATATGTGGAATCTAAAAAAAAAATGGTACAAATGAACCTGTTTACAAAACAGAAATAGAGTCACAGATGTAGAAAATAAACTCACGGTTACCAAGGGGGAAAGGGCAGGAGGAGGGATAAATTGGGAGATTGGGATTGACATATACACACGACTGTATATAAAATAGATAACTGACAAGAGCCTGCTGTATAGCACAGGGATCTCTGCTCAATACTCTGTAATGAATCTAAAAAAGAGTGGAGGTATGTATATGCATAACTGATTCACTTTGCTGTACACCTGAAACTAACACAACATTGTAAATCAATTATACGCCAATACAAATTAATTTAAAAAAATAAAATGAGGCTGTTAGGGAGGGCCCCCATGCAATCCCAACTGGTGTCCTTATAAGAAGAGGAAATTTGGACACACGGACAGAAGCGCACAGAGTGCATCGGTCCTAAATCGGTGCGAACAGGTGCTCACCTGTGCAGCCATAGTTATAGATGTTGAAGGTCAGCGTGTCCATGATGTTCCTTAATCGCTTCAGAAGAATGGAGTCAGGCAGCGACTTCTTGAGTGACAAGCGGAAGACCTCCAGGAAGGAGATCAGGGAGTGCTGGTACATGGAGCTCACCAGGGCCATCTCCGACAGCGCAAAGAACAGGATGGCTCCCCTCCGGGCGGCCGGCCGGTAGCCATCCCGCAGCCTGTCGATGTCCAGGGCTGTCTTCTCCGCCAGCTTGAGCTTCTCTGATACCTGAAGAAGAGGCGCACGTTGCCACTTACAGCCGAAACCAGGAAGACATACGAAACAGGCGAGAAAGTAAGAAGGCGGGGGGGGGGGGGGGGGGGGGGGGGCGGGGGGAGGGGGGCAGCCAAGAAAGCCATGCAGCGCTCACAGGAAGGGCCCCCAGCCTCTCGCGAGATGTGGTATATATTTGTGGCTCGACCCCCCGCTGCCCCCGTGCCCCCTTCTTCTAGTAACAGTCCCTGAGTTTGATCTAGAGACCTACAGTTTCCTCCTTTCATTCATATGTGGGGCTCAAGCCCGAGGCCAGGAGGGGAGCGGGTGAGTGAGGTCCAGAGAATCCACACTTGGCATCCCCAGCCCATGGGAGTGGTCTGGGGTGAGCACGTGACTTCAGTGACAGGAAAAGATTCTCATTCTTCTCTTTTGGACTTGAACCTCAGTGGACATGAAGCCAGACCCAGCTTGTGACCATGAGCGGAGCTTGGCTCCACAGGGAGGCAGAGAATGAAGCCAACACAGCAGAAGGTCCAGAAATGGAGAGAAACTGAGCCCTGGATGATATGCTTGGAGTCCTGGATCCAGCCCTGCCTGAAGCCATCCCTCGACTTTTCTGTTTTCTAGGCCGATCAATTCCCTTTGGACTTGAGGCACGTAGGGCCAGATTTTCTATCGCTCTCAATTAAGAGAGGCTGACTGGGTGCACAGGGGTCCCTGGGAACATCTCTGGGACTCCGTAGCAGGATCGATACACTTTTCCACACAGTTCATACCTCCATGGCTTTGGACTTGGTCTCCTCCAGGGTCTGCACCAGCTCCACATTGTCCAGCATGTTCCCCGTGGAGGTGGCCAGTTCCCGAAGGAGGGAGTCCTCCAAGCCCTTCAGCAGGTTCTTGTTCTCACTCGTCTCCTGGATGAGATGCTCTCTCTGCTCTTCCAGCTCTCGCCTCTCGAAGGCCACCAGCACGCTCAGCAGCTGGTCCTCCAGGCCTTTCAGTGTGACTGTGGGGGGACGAGGGAGGCCCTCACCACCACGTCCCCCTGCCAGGCTGCTCACCATCTCGTCTCCCCCGCACAGCAGTGCCTGGGGCAAGTGGAGGGTGGGCCCGGCATCCCAGGAACACGAGGACTCACTCTCCCACCAATGCCATTCTAAAGCCCCAGGTGACAAATATGGGACAGAGCGAAACAGAGATGCTGTTACCTGGAGTAATGGACAGCAAGTGTGAAGATGCACTAAAATCAAATCCAGGGCTCCCACATCTTGGGGGACCCTCGTTAGATATCTGGGTTTATACCCAAACTTTTTTTTTTTTTTAAGCCACGCGGCTTACGGGATCTTAGTTCCCTAACCAGGGATCGAACCCAGGCCCTTGGCAGTGAAAGCACGGAGTCCTAACCACTGGACCACCAGGGAGCTTCCTAACGCGTACTGAAACCTGATTAACCTACCTAAGAACCCGTGTGACTACCCTAGAAAATGTGGGAAGTTCATTCAAGTTCATAACGGAATTCAATTGAGAGGAAGAGGGAAATCCAAAATCATACTGTGTATTTAGATACACAAATACAGTATAACTTCCTGCTGCGGCAGAAAGGGGTCTCGCCTCGCTCCGAGGGTGAATGTCTGAGCCCCGTGGTCCAGACTCAGCACATCTCAAGACACATAACTCATTGCCTTCTAAAGGCCCCCAAACCTTTTGGTGTTGCTTCCTCATTAAGAACTGATTGGTTGGGACTTCCCTGGGGGTCCAGTGGTTAAGACTCCGAACTCCCAATGCAGGAGGCATGGGTTCGATCCCTGGCAGGGGAACTAAGATCCCACATGCCGCACGGTGAAGCCTCAAGAAGCAAGCCAAAAGGAACTGATTGGTTGACTATGAAAGCTGTGCCTCTGAGAATGATTCACCGAATGAAGTGACGTCCCTTGAGAGCCCTGAGCTCAGACTGCGGTCTCCACCTGAAATTCGGCACTGCGGCTCTGTACATGCTTACCAGTATAATTGATCACCATGGCTTTCCCAAACACGGATGGGCCGTATCTGGGGTTGGCCAGCTTGGTGTTCAGATACAGTCTGAAATTCGAATCATAGCCCACTTCCTTGTCTCCCAGTATGATAAACTGCCGTCCTTGGGAGACCTTGATGTTTTTTTCTAAGACGTTATCAATCACAGGGTCGATGTACTCATCCACATCGTGGAACAGGAAAGGCGTCCCGTACTTTATAGATATCTCCAGCTGCTTGAGGAAGTCGGGGTCATTGAAGGAAGCCACCTGGAAGGGAGGGGAGGCAGATGCTAAAAATCAGCTCACTCGCCAAATTCAAGGGGAAAAGAATCCTTGGAGGTGGCAGGGGACATGTCAGCACCTTGAAGGGAGGCAGAGGGGAAAACACAGAACAGGGAGAGAAGCAGGGCACGTAACCAGCATAAACCATGAGGTTCAGGCTCTGAGCAGCCTCTCGTTCAAAAAGCACAGGTCAGCAGCCAAAAGGGATTAGGAGAGAATCTCTTCACATCTCTCAGAAGACCTCAAAAAGGATCCAAACACAGAGTCCACAAAAAAAAAAAAAAAAAAATTCACTCCCCTCCAAACCTTAGGCTTGCTTTCTTATCTCTTTTCTCAAAACATCTGTAAAAATTCTTCCTCTCTTCCAGCCCCTGGGACCTCCTCTTCCCTTCCTCTCCACCCTCTTTTATTACATGGATGTACTTAGCCACTCACCCCATAAGTTGAACCCTCCCTCTTTAAGAGATAGGATGGGGATAGGAGTAGGATGGGGGCTAGGAGAGGTCTGGCAATTCCAGAACTCTCTGGAAGGCTCAGGGAAGAGGGACATCAAGGAATATTCCTGCACTGATGATATCTGTCCCACTACAGTTCTATGTGAATTTTGGGAGTGGATGTCCCCCCGCCCCGACCTTGGGATGCTTCCCCTACCTGCATGTACATTCCCGGAAGCAAGGACCAGAAAAAACAAGGAAAAGATAAAAATGGAAAAACATGAATTGTTAATTATTTCAGTAAAAGGTAACTGGGCCCCCAGCAATTTCACCCCCAAATATTAAAAACACACGCCCACAAAAAACTTGCACATGAATGTTCACAGCAGCACTGTTCATGACAGCCAAAAAGCAGAAACAACCCAAATGTCCATCAACTGATATGCAGGTAAACAGACTGTGGTCCATCCATGCAACACACTATTATTTAGCCATAAGAAGGAATGAAGTCCTGATACCTGCTACAATATGTGTTGATTAAGCATTTGGAAACAATGTGATTACTACTGTACTCAATACATATCTTTGAGACAGAATGTGTCCCACAAACGTTTATCGAGGCCCGTGTTAGATGCTGGGTTCTGCTGAGCCCTGGAATTGAACGAAGCCTTGGAAAACGCTGGATTCGCTAAGCAGGGAAAATGTATTTTGAAAACATGATGCTAAGTGAAAGAAGCCAGTCGCAAAAGGCCACACACTGTACAATCGCACTCACACTTAATGTCCAGCACAGGCAGATCTATAGAGACAGAAAATATATTAGTGGTTGTCAGAGGCTGGGGGTTAGGGGCAGGAGGGGAAATGGATGTTCTGGGGTGGTGATGTCTAAAGGATACAGCATTTTTGGAGGAGGGTGATAAAAACTGATCCTGGTGATTGCTACACAACTCAATGTATAATATACTAAAAGCTACTGAACTGTATTCTTCAAACGGATGGATTGTACGGTAGATGAATTATATCTCAATCAAGCCCCTCCCCTGCCCTCCAAAAAGAAAGTGACCGAGCATCTGAGGCCACTTGGCTCTGCACTGAGTAGGGGGGACGCAAAGACGAACACAGCACCGTCTTTGCCTTCACGTGACCCACAGGGCAATGAATAGGCAAAGGGCAGAGTGGAATCCGAGGTGGTTCAAGCCGCCCTCCAAGACTCAACAGGGTGGGCGGGCCAGGAAGGGGAGGGCTCTGCTTGGGGCCTCAGGGTGGTGGCATTTCAGCTCGGCCTTGTGGAGGCCTGGGGACACCGGGGAGCACTGGGCTGGGCCCCAGGATGTGGAGCGGTGTGGGGTGTGTGTCGGGGGCAGCCGTACCCGCAAGTTGTTCTTCTCCTCTTTTCTCTTTATCCAGTTGAGGGCCTGCTGCTGCGGGTCGATGCAGAGGGGGAAGCGGCTGGCCCGGGTGGTGAGGATGCCGTTCTGAACCGAGAGCTCGTCGGGGGGCAGCCCCTGGGAGCCCCACCTGGAAGGGGCAGCGACAGGGGAAATGGGGATTTTTCTGGCCGAGCTGCGAGCCAACGGGGAGCCTCCGAGGCAGGGGAGCTGGGCGGGCAGAGTTCCCTGCCGTCTCTGTGCAGGTGGGTCAGCTGCATGCCCCCCGGGCTCTGTGCCCCGTCCTCCCAGCCCAGGGTCGTCCTCACCTGCTGATCTCAACGTCGTCCGTGAGCAAGTTCTCGAGTCTGAAGGGCTGGCTCAGGGGGATCCCCCGCTCCAGGATGTCACTCTGCCAGACCTGGTTGACCATCTCGTCCCGGAAGTCCCACGTGAAGGCGCCCTCATAGCTCAGGAAGGCTGCGCACAGCAGGCAGTCGCCCAGCAACTTCATGCGCCGGTGCATCAGCTCGTCCAAATCGTTCAGCCACCTGGCGTGGGCGGGGGCTGCCGTGAGCAGTCACATTCCGGCACAACCCGAAGGAACCTTCTAGAAAAGCCAGCCTGACACACGGCCGGGAGGGGGCTAGCCAGAAGGAAACCTTTTCTGAGATGTTCTTTGCTTGTAGAGGACAGAGATCGCCAGCTCACTTTGACATTTCCCTGTCTAGTGAACCCAACGTTTTCAAAGGCTTTGTTCAACTCCAGAGCTCGGCAGAACCCAGCATCTAACAGGGGACTCGATAAATGTTTGGGGGATGAATTTTGTCTCAAAGATATGTATAAAGTACAACAGTAATCACATTGTTTCCAAACACCTAATCAATAGCTTAAAAACACGCCCAGGGCTTCCCTGGTGGCGCAGTGGTTGAGAGTCTGCCTGCCGATGCAGGGGACGCGGGTTCGTGCCCCTGTCTGGGAAGATCCCACATGCCGCAGAGCGGCTGGGCCCATGAGCCATGGCCGCTGAGCCTGCGTATCCGGAGCCTGTGCTCCGCAACGGGAGAGGCCACAACGGTGAGAGGCCCACGTACCGCAAAAAAAAAAAAAAAAAAATAGACATATTGAAAATGGTTTGTTTCCCATAAGCAAACAATATTTTCCAGTGCTTTCCATACCATTTTTACAGGTGCCAGGTAAGAAACTATTGTCACATCCAGTGGACCAGCTATGGCCCAATGGGCCTCTTGCCCATAAGCATCAAACAGCTCCACCTACTGAAAACTGAAGCTCAGGACTGAACCAGCCACAAGGGTCCAGAGACAGAAGTGGGCTCCTCCTCCAGATCCTTCCAGAAGGGACTTAGGGTTAAAGGTCATCAAGAAGCAAACATTCCCAGGCCCTAGGGCACTGGTTCCCCCCCCCCCCCCCCCCCCGTCTCCACTGCTGCCATGCCTCCCCTTAACAGTTACTCAGTAAATAACACTCGATACCTATTTTTAAAAGAATCTATAAAATGGCCATTAGCCGCCTTTAAACATGATAATAGTAAAATCAGAACTTTTTCACACAGTTTTCAGCTCAAAATGCAGTGTGGAATAAAGACTCCACATGGCGAGAAATGGTGCTGTGGACGTTCACTCACAAACCACAAAGTCTGGCTTAGAGCTACTTAGCGGGAAGGCCCATTACCCAGGCTGACCTGACGTTCTCAGACCCCAGCCCCGAGATGAGCTTGTCGGCCGCAATCAGCCGTCTCTCCATGATCTCGGCTTCTTCCTGCAGCTTCTGCTTCTCCAGTATGGCCGCCTCGTACTTGGTCCCCAGAGCTTCCAGTTCTCTCTGGATCGCTGCCAGCTCATTCTGGATCCTCTCCAGTTCACGTTTGGTCAAGGAAAAATTCCGCTCCAGCCTGGCCAGCTATGTGAAGACAAGGGAAAAGCACAGCAGTGAGGTGGGAATAAGACAGTCTCACACCTGGGCTTATGTCCACCTGCAATTTTTTTTTTTTTTGGGCCATGCCACGAGGCTCGTGGGATCTTAGCTCCCCGACCAGGGATCAAACCCAGACCCACGGCAGTGAAAGCGCTGAGTTCTAACCACTGGGCCACCAGGGAAGTCCTCCACCTGCATTTCTAATGCTGTCCCTACCCTCTGGGGCCACCCTATGTCATAGCGAGGCACATGGCTTCTTTTCTTAGTGACCTCTTCAATGGTTTGATGCAAAAGCCCTACATCCCATTAGAAAAAAGACGTCCTGCATCTGAGTTAGCAGACGGCTTAATTTTCGTGGGTACTAGGGTCCCAGTAAGAGGACCCTGTGATTCTAAGCCAAAAACTCAAAAGAATGCACTGAAGACTGTATTGGTCCTACTATGGGTTCTAAGTTTTCTGAGTGATAAAATCCTGACTTATAAAGCAATGTCAAAATATGGCTCAAAACGATAGAATCAACCTTACACAATTCTCTTTGTATTGTGTCTTCTGCATGTTCCTTTAACCCAGTGGTTCTCAACAGGGACCGACTTTGCCCCCCAAGGGACACATGACAATGTTTGGAAACATTTCTGGTTGTCAGAACTTGGGGGAAGGGACGACGGCATCCAGTGGGTGGAGGCCAGCGAGGCTGCTTAGTACCCTGCAGTGTCCAGGACGGCCTCCCCCAAAAGAAGGATCCAATCTAAAGCGTCAGTAGCACCCAGGGTGAGAAACTCTGTTTCAGCCCTCGAGAATGATTTTACCCTCTTTTCTTCAAACATCTTTCAGACTTTGGTTCTGTCGGTTCACATTACATCTAAATGAGAGCTATAATTCAGGGTTATCATTTACTGGGGGAAAAAATGTTTATGCAGTTTAGAACCAGAACCTTGCCAGAATTTCTCCAGTAAAGCTGTGGACACATTCATTCTGACTCCAAAACAATCTCTTGGCAGAAGTGTGCAGGTCTTACAGATGGGCAATACCTGGTCTCTCTTGGGCTTGATTTCTCTAAAGACGTCACAGTAGCCCATCACAGCTTCCACAAATTTCAGCATCCCCAAGCCTGCCCTGCTCACGGCTTCCATTTCCTCAGTCGTGGTATTGAGGGTCTTCAAGAGGCCTAAAGGTCAAAGACGCAATGATTTCGATGAGCGGTGAGCTTCGTCTTGGGAAAATAAAATGGGAAGTAAACTGCCTACTAACAAAGTAAGTGTAACTAGTTCCTTCTCCTTGGTAAGCCTGTGAGTGGGATCTGGACAGCTTTCCCAGGGACAACAGGTGGGTCCAACCCCGAATGAATTTTGTGTAAGTGGATGTTTAAGATGTGAGTGAGGGGTACATGTTACTGCCACCCAGGACATCCTATGACACAGGAACTTGCGTGTGACACCCAGCAGCCCCCAGAGACCCAGGGCATCAGTGGGGACCCCCCAACTGGGCACCAAGGTGGCTCAGAGCTGGCAGCTAACTGGGGTTCATAGGTCATTACAGGGCACCATCACCTCCACCTGCACCCTCACCCTGGGAGTAACTTCACATAAATGAAAACCCATCCAACGATCGGGTAAAGAGAGTCCCTTGGGTTTTTGTAGTTGTTGTTATCCTTTGTGTTTCGATTAGCTTTGTTTTTGTGTTTTTTTTTTTTTTTTGCGGTACGCGGGCCTCTCACTGTTGTGGCCTCTCCCGTTGCGGAGCACAGGCTCCAGACGCGCAGGCTCAGCAGCCATGGCTCACGGGCCCAGCTGCTCCGCGGCATGTGGGATCCTCCCGGACCGGGGCACGAACCCATATCCCCTGCATCGGCAGGCGGACTCTCAACCACTGCACCACCAGGGAAGCCCCTGTTTTGTTTTTTTTTAAGTGGCTGAAAAAATGCATTGACGGTCAAGTTCTGAACAAACGACCGTGATAAACAGTGACACAATGAACTTTTATTGCCTTTGAAAAAGACTAGCATCATTCTCACTGGCTAAGCTCTGGGGCAGGTCAGGAACCAGGCTCAGGGGGAACGCAGGCATCTGTAACTGAAATGCGGGCATGGGGTGGGTGGTGCCGCCCCCCCTCCTCACCCACCCTCCAGGACCTACAGAAGACTTCATACTGGCAAAAGGCACAAGGGAAGTCAAGGTTAGACCAACTTTTTTTTTTCTTCCCCGAATACCCATTTTTAAAAATTGAGGTAAAATTCACATAACATTAAATGAACACGTTAAAGTGTCTAATTAAACATGTTCAATAAACATGGTAAACAATAAACACGCTAAAGTGGCATTTAGTAGATTGACAAGGTTTTGCAGGCCTCACCTCTGTGTAGTTCCAAGACATTCTCGTCATCTCAAAAGGAAACTTCAGAGCTGTTAAGCAGTAACAACCCACTTCCCCTCCCCAAACCCTGGCAAACACTAATCTGCTCTCCATCCCTGTGGATTTACCTGTTTACCTACGGACACGTCATATAAATGGAATTACAATACGTGACCTTTTATGCCTGGCTTCTTTCACTTAGCATCACGCTTTTGAGGCTCATCTACGCTGTAGCACACAGCAGCACTTTGTTCCTTTGTATGACTGAATAATATTCCAATGTGTGGATATGTTTGTTCTTGTTCATCCGTTCATCCACTGATAGATATCTGGGTTGTCTCCACCTTCTGGCTATTGTTAAACAGTGCTGTCAGGAACATCTGTGTATAAGCTTTTGTTTGAATACCTGTTTTCTATTCTTTGGGGTCTATACATAGGCGTGGAGTGGTTGGGACACATGGTAATTCTATGATTAACTGTCTGAGGAGCTGCCAAACTGTTTACCACACCATTTTACATTTCTACAAACAACGTACGAGGGTTGCAACTTCTCCATATCCTCCCCGACACTTGTAGTTTTGTGTGGTTTTGTTTAAATTATACCATCCTAGTGGGTCTGAACGGTACCTCATTGTGGTCTGATCTGCATTTTCCTAGTGACTAATGTTACACATATTTTCATATGCTTATTAGCAATTTGTGTATCTTTTTTGGAGAAATGTCTATTCAAGTCCTCTGCCCACGAGACCAGTTCTTGGCACCACTACGCCCATCGGACAAGATGCACAGAAGACCAGGCAGGGCGGGCTCCATGAGAGAGTCATGTATCCTACTAGGGAAAACCAGACCCGTTGCTGAACCACACATTCAGCGGGCATCCACTGCCACTGCCCAACCAGCAACCATCCTCCCTGCCGCTGTCTTCCTCTGGGGACGATCATTCCCCCCCTTCCATCGGCAACGCCACGGCGAACACCATCTGACCACGATGGGCGGGTCTGCCTGCGACAAGCCCTCTCCTTACTCTCCCTCCCGGCCCCAGAGACTGAGCCGCCAGGCTGGCAACCAGCCTGGCTGTTCCTACATCTGTCTACACTCACCTCTGATATTTTTAACTTGGCTCTGGGTAACTGAATCAAAGTCAATCTCCATCAGAGACCTCAGGAAGTTGGGGTCGGACATCATGCCTTTGGCGGTTTTCCAGTTGAGTTCTCTGTACCCCTTCATGATGAGGATGCATTCACAGACCGTCTGCACCTGCTTCGGGGGCTTAGCAAACGACCTGGGGAGAAACGGATGCACACGCGGGTCAGACGCAGGATGTGGCCAGGATCTGGCCTGAATGAGAGTTCCGAAAAATTGGTGAGTCGTTTCTTGGATGCGATACCGCGTGGAAACAACGGAAGCCACATCTCAACACCGACTCGTGCCCCTGGGGGTGGGCTTCTCCAGGGGCAGGGACTGGGTCTCATCTATCATGTGCCACGTCAGGCTCCTGGAATCGGACTGGGCGCCAGGAACACAGCAGGGTGTCGTTCAAGGCAAACCCAGGCCACCCCTGAATCCGCAGCTCAGGGTGGAGCCTGAGCATCTGTGTTTTTAAGGACACCCTGGGGTGATTCCTCAGACTCTAGGTGGTAGCCGCTGTCATTATTGTCATTATCATCATCATCCTATTTTCCACTTAGGAGATAAAGAAACAGAGCTCAAGTGTTTGGATGGCCTGCCTGTGTCCACATGGCCCATCCCGCACCCTGGCGTCCTTCAGGCTCTGGAAGTTGTTGTCTCTGTCTTTGATGAAGTTAGACCATCACTCTGCTGCTCCAACACTCGGGTGTCCAGCACCCTCGACCCTCCGGAGAACTGGAAACCCAAAAGGATCAGGAGGCGGAAAGGCTGTATCGGCGTAAAGACCCAAGAAGGAATGAGTCGCACACTGACTGTACCCAGTGGGCCCGCTTGGCAAAGTCTATAAAAGCCGTGGAGAAGACGATGAAGAAAAAGCAAAGGAAAGGAAGAGCCCCCGGAGGGCAGGGAGCGGCCTGGGGAGAGGCCAGAGTGCCCCAGAGGGAGGGGGAGGGAGACACGGAGCGAGAACAAGCTGACCCGCACAGCAGTGTGGAGGCTCTGAACCCGGCAACCCCCAGACCCCTCCTGGCCCCGGGACCCCCGCTCACTGCCTGAGGAGCCACACAGCTTGGGGACAAGCCAGGGCAATGCCTCCAGCACCAAGCCCGATGATTAAAGTAATGGTCCTGAGTCACCAGGGAAAGGTTCAATGATGCGGCCTTAGGCGCTCACGAAAGCAGGCATGCTGCCAACTGTTTTTAAAAGGTTCCCTTCGGGGCTGCTGAAGGTCAGGGCCCGGCCACGCTCTCTGAATAATCCGAGGAGGAGGGATGATGATGACGATGATGATGACGATGATGACGACGATGATGATGATGATTATCCTCAGTGAGATGTTTTCAGACACAAGTCAGAAAAAGCCTCGGGGTGGCGTCCTGAGCCCTCCGGAAAGTTAGGAACGGTCCGGGGTTCTCAGCTTTCCCATCTATCAAATGGGGAAGCGGACCCGGAACCTTTCAGCTCCCAAAGCCTTTGAGTGGAGTTCTCTGTTACCAGTGTACAAACCATGCCCAGGAACCTCGTTTATCCAGAACACAGTGTTGTGGTGCCAGATAACCGAGGGGCTCGAAAAAGTAAGGTTACAAGTCTGAGAAATGAAAGCGTTTCTGTTTCACTAGATTCCTTTCTTCTATCACAAAAGAAACTCAGGAGGGGACTTCCCTGATGGTCCAGTGGGTAAGACTCCATGCTCCCACTGCAGGGGGCCCGGGTCCGATCCTTGGTCTGGGAACTAGATCCCGCATGTCACAATTAAGAGTCCACATGCCACAGCTAAGAGTCCACATGCCACAGCTAAGACCCAGCGCAGCCAAAATAAATAAATGAATAATTTTTAAAAAGAAAAGAAAAGAGATTCAGGGAGAGAGAGACAGACAGACAGAGGTGACGCCATGTTGCCTTCCCTGGAGGAGAATACCCATCACAAGCCCCACTCCCCACCCCCTCACTCTACCCCAGACCCTCTGACCGTCTCCGCTTTTCCCCCCTGAGTCAACCTCCTTCTAGCCCCGCTCCAGCCTCCATCCCACGTCTCAGTTTAAATGTCACTTCCTGGGGGTCATCTTCCCTGACTACCCACCCCCCAGACTAGTTCAGGTTCCCCCATTATCCACAGTCATAGCAACAAAGACCCTCCCTTCCTGACCTCCTCCTGGGTAATTTTGCTGTACACGTGAGAGTCCCACGTGCACACCCGTGCCTCCCCCAGACCATGGGCTGGCTCCATGCAGTGAAGACCCCCTGCCTGGCCCATTGCCTCTCAGCCCCAGTGCCAGCACATGGTGGGCGGGCGGTAGGCACCCAATGATACTGAATGAAGGAAAGGAAGCAAAGTAAAACTGCAGGCCAGTAACAAAGGGAGCCTTTTGTACTCCAGAGGAACAGCCACGCTAATCTTCATTACTCCTAATCTTCCTGCCTTAACACTTAATGATCTCTGCAAAGGGGATTGAGCATTACAGAAAGGAAGTGCTATTGAAAGAATTAAAGGATTATAAAATTGTCAAGACCTAAATGCTGGCTCATCGCTCTTAACATCCCAGTGGCCTAAACAAAGCCAGACTGTACTCCTCTGCATCCAAACTCATTAAACCCGAAGAAAAATCCCAAAGAGATCAAAGATTTAAAGGTAAACACTATAAAAGTATTAAACTATAAAAGTACAGGATGAAACCATGGGGAAATTATTTTACAATCTTCCAGTTGCAAGGCCTTTTAAGTATGAGGTAATAGCGAAAGCCACAAAATAAAATATTGCTAGAAGCTGCCACGTAAAACTAATAATTTATACACGGCAAACACAGGCACGCACAAAAACCTCCTAAATAGTCAAATGGCTGATGACAAACTGGGAAAACTATTTGCAACTCGCATCATGAATGAAAGCTAGTCTCCCATTATATAAAAAGCCCACAGAAATGGATAAGAAAAAAAAAAAAGGCAACAGTAACAGCAATCCACAAGATAAATGGGCAAAGCACATAAACAGTTCACAGAAAATGAAATACACAGGACTCTGACACACATTCTTCACATATGAAATAAAGGCCCACCTCACTCAGCAAAAGGGGAATGCACATTACAACGACACAAATACCATTTTTCATCTATAAAACAAGCAAAGGGTTTCCCTGGTGGCGCAGTGGTTGAGAGTCTGCCTGCCAGTGCAGGGGACACGGGTTCGTGCCCCGGTCCGGGAAGATCCCACATGCCGCGGAGAGGCTGGGCCCGTGAGCCATGGCCGCTGAGCCTGCGCGTCCGGAGCCTGTGCTCCGCAACGGGAGAGGGCACGGCAGTGAGAGGCCCGCGAACCGCAAAAAAAAAAAAAAAAAAAAAAACAAGCAAAAAGCCAAGTGTTTAGTAGCGCCCTCTGTTGGTAAGGCCGTGGAAAAGCAGGTGCTCGCGTGTATTGCCAGTGGGAGTGTAAATGCGTTCCACGCCTACGGGTGGGCATTAGGCAAGAGCTGCAGACGTTATAAACACACACACCTTGGAAGCCAGCAATTCCACTTGTGAAAATGTGTCCTTCCAGTGGACTTGTGCAGAGTGAAGTAAGACAGGGTTATTCTTTGCCACACTGTTTGTAAAGGCAAAAGACTGGAAATAAGCTAAAAATTCATAAATTGAGGTGGATTAAATAAATGACGGCACAGCCATCCAATGGATTATGATGAGCTATTTTTAAATACTGAGGAAGTTCTCATATAACAACATGCAAAAGATCTCCAAGGTCTCAAGCAAAAACACTAAGATGCAGAAAAATACGTATAGTATATTACCAATTATATTTTAAAAGGAAAGAAAAAAGGCTACGGAAGTATCCCTTGTTCTACAACCCTTAGAGTCCAACGTCGGGAACTGAAGAGACACTTGTACATCTGGTTGCCTTGAACATGTACAAAAGCTGTCTGAATGGATGTGTCAGTAATGAATGGCAACAGTTACCTGTCGGGTGGGTGGTGAGGGGAACTAAGCTGAGGGCGGACAGGTGAGAGGGGGCTTTTCATAGCACATCATTTTGATGTTGGAACCATGACCCTAGCTAATGTTTACATGGCACTGACTCTGTGCTCAACTCAGTTCTGAGAGCTCTTTACGTAATAGCTCACTGGAACCTCGTAACAACCCCGATGCCATGGGGACAGTTATTATCATCCACATTTTACAAACAAGGAAATTGCAGCACAGAGAGGTTAGGTGACTTATCGAAGGTCACACAGCCAGTAAGAAGCAAAGCCATGCATCAACATATTACCTGTTCCAATAATTACAATTTTAAGAATTATTCCTTTTGGGCCCTAGGCCACTTTCATTTTCTCGGGGGTGATGCAGGCACCCCATCTAACTGCAGGGGACACATATCAAACTCTCCATGTGGTCCCATGGAAATCCACTCTTGGATTAGATAAATACTCCTTCCAAACAAATACTCAAACATCCTTCCCAACTCTCTGCTCTCAGAACGCTTTTATGCTGCTGACCTGGGAGGAGTGCCCCAAGTCTGTATAACCAGTGGTTGGATGTTTCCTTTGGAAAGGTGCACGCTGAGGGTCTCTCCCACAGCTCAGTCTAAACTCCCAGCGCGTGCTACTGCAGTTTTAAAACGTCCATCCTTATACCTTCACTGCGATCACACTGCGAAGCTCTGAAACCATGACCTCTTGCTAAGAGCAGCAGCAGCTCCGGATGACCCCCCCAGGAGTGACTAGGGCCCCTGCCCTGGAACTGGCTGAACGTTCTGTTCAATCCACATGTTCCACAAACGAGCCAACCGCCAGAGCACAACCCTTAGCAAAAGCGATGAGCTCCGAGAAGCAGCCCCACCCGCCAGGAGCGCAGAACGCAGGGCAGCTCCCAGCCTGCAGACAGGAGTCTCTCTCACAGGAGACCTGACTGCGGGACCAGAAGGATGGAACCCCTTCTGAAAACGAGGCTGCGACGGGGAGTGAGGAGAGAGCCGAGGCTCCTGATGCAGGGACACGCGTGGGGGGCCTGGCAGCACGATGACGGGCGGGGGGTGGTGGAGGGGGCAGACGGGACACCGTTTCTTCCTGGCTTCCCTCACGGTGCTAAACTTACCAGCGAGAGCCACGAACGGTGCCCTGGGGGGACCACGCCCCGCGGGGGGAGGGGAGAAAGCGCCACACCAGACCCCTCTTCTGGACAGCAAATGGGCCCTCTGGCTGCGGGGGATGGAGTCATTTTACAGACTGATTTGCAGAATGTCTGGGGCCACAGTGAAGACCCACCCTCCCAGGACTTCCCTGGCGGTCCAGTGGTTAGGGCTCAGCGCTTTCACTGCCAGGGCCCAGGTTTAACCCCTGGTCAGGGAACTAAGATCCCACAAGCCGCGCGGTGTGGCAAAAAAACAAAACCAAACAAACAAACAAAAGACACTACTCTCCCCACCTGTAAAAGGCCAGCATTTGGCTAGAAATGGATGCGGGCACACCCCATCCACTCTCAGCCTGTGACACGCCTAGCCTGCATCCAGGGCCCTGCCCCTTTTAGGGCAGACACTCCTCTGTCCTTCCCGCAAAGAGGACTGACTTACAAGGCTCCAGCTCTCCCACCAGCCCCTTGGGGAACCCAGCCTCCTTCTGTGAGTCAGCCTGGGTTCAAGGCCAGTGGGCCATGGTACCAACTGGCTGGGAGGCCTGAGGCAAGTCAGCTCACCTCCCTGGGCTCCACGTCCCTCAGCTGCGAATGAAGACGGTGACAATCCCCACCACGGAAAGTGCCGGGCACAGCGGCCGGCACAGAAATGCCGAACAGCCATGATTATCTCATAATTACTGTCAGGAGTGACCCTGGTGGCCGAGCACGCTGTGGGGGGATGGCCAGCCGTTACCTGATCTCGGTCACGTCCGACTTGTCCAGTTTCTGCAGCTCCAGCTTGGCGGCCTCCAGGATGGGCATGACCTCGGCCAGGGCCGCCTCGGCCGCAGCCTTCTCCGCCGCGATGATCTTGTTTTGCTCCTCTATCTCCGTGGCTTTTTCCTCCGCCAGCTTCTTCTTTTCCTCCGCTATGGGGGGGAGGGGGAGGTCAGTGAAGCCCCTGGGGCATGGGGAGGACGGACCACCGCTCCCGAGCCAAAGCAGCGCAGCCCTCAAAGGTGGGCGCGGGGCGGAGGGGGCTGAATGAGCTTCGGCCAATATGGCGGCCTTGGGCGTTCCCACTGGGACAGATGTCCTCACGGCGCCTGGGGTTCCCAACACAGGGACAGCTGCTGCGACTCGGACCCTCCTTGACTGTGTCCCCCTCCCCCCACCCCACTCCATCCCACAAGACAGCCTCCAGCCCTGCCTGGCCAGTGTTAGCTGAGGACATCAGAGTGCCCGCCCTGTTTTTCTGGCTGACAGACATCTCTCTGGTTCTTCGTCAGCTTTTCCTACATTCATTCAGCCCAGCTCAAAAGCCACCCTCCCCTGAGGTCACTCTCAGTCTCGTCACTCTGTTCATTTGCTTCATGACACTAATCACAATCTGAAATTTCATCTGATCACTGGCTTGTTGATCGGCTCCACTCACTAGAAACGTAAGCATCTCCCCGACGGCTGTGACCCCAGCGTTTAGAACAAAGCTTGGCTCACAGTAGGTGTACTGGCTCGAATAGTGTCCCCCTCAAAATTCATGGCCACCCAGAACCTCAGAAAGTCACCTTATTTGGAAAGAGAGTCTTTGTAGATGTAATTAGTTAACACGAGGTCATACTGGGTTAGGGGAGGTCCTAAATCCAATGACTGTGTCCTTATAGAAGGCCATGTGAAGACACAGAGGGGGAAAGGTCACGTGACAATGGAGGGGCAGAGATGGGAGGGATGCGTCCACGAGCCAAGGAGCGCCCAGGATCGCGGGCCACCACCAGAAGCTGGGAGAGGCCAGGAAGCGTCCTCCCCTAGAGCCTGTGGAAGGAGCAGGGCCCTGCCAAGACCTTCACTTCAGACTCCTGTCCTCCAGAACCGTGAGAGAATAAATAAACGCCTGTTGTTTTAAGCCGCCCAGTTTGCGGTGCTTTGTTATGGCAGCCCCAGGAAAAGAACACAGTAGGTATTCAATCAACGTACGCTGAATTCAGCAGTCTCTCCCTGATGGGGCGTTCTCTCGGGACTCATCCTCACAAGTCCACAAGCAAGTGTTCAGGTTGGCTGATTCAAAATGTGAACTGCAGGAGAACGTCTAATGGATCCAGCCAGGGCTGGAACAAGCCCAACCCGGCAGCCCAGACTGCAGGTCAAGAGCAGACAGGGTGCCAAAGCCAAGTTGGGGTGCTGTGACCAGAGTAATGAAAAGTGGGTCCTGTGGATAGGGCCTGACACGATACAGCTGGAATCGAACTGAACCGAGGTCCTATGCAGAAGCGACACAAACGTGGGCTAGGAAGAGAATACCCAGAGGCAGGGAGGTTGAGTGGCTTCTGCAGAAATCCGAGGAGGAGCCGAGGAGGACACGCGTCAGAACATGGGATTCTGAGAGACGACAGAAACGGGGGTCCCAAGACCTAGGGAGAAGGAGGGTTAGGGGTCGTGGCAGAGCTGCAGCTTAGGAGTTGTCCTATGTGAGAGTGGTGTAAAGTAAGCCAGTTCCAGGAATTCCCTGGCGGTCCAGTGGTTAAGACTCTGCACTCCCAATGCAGGGGGCCTGGGTTTGAGCCCTGGTCGGGGAACTAGATCCCGCATGCATGCTGCAACTAAAAAAAAAAAAAAAAAAAGATCCCGCATGCCGCAACAAAGATCCCGTGTGCCGCAACTAAGACCCGGCACAAATAAATAAATAAAAAAAAAGAAAGCCAATTTCTTAGAGCAGGAGGGAACCAGAGCAAGGGCAGCCGCCAGGCCAGGAAGATCAGGTGAGGGGCCCAAGAAAGGACCCGGAGACAGGCTCACCTTAGAACCAAGCAAGTCCCAAGTGAATGACGCTCAGGCCGAGGTCATCTAAACCGACCCAGTTCACTAGCTCATTGAGGGTAAAGAGATGACTTTTCCACATCCTGGCAAATCCTCAAGCTACCAGCTGTGGGTCCTGCCTATGGTAACGTCTTAGTGCCTATTATAGGGGGCTTGACGCTAAGTCAGAAAAAACAGCAATGCGAGGGTCAAAAGATGCCAGTTCCTACAAGTGGCTTCCCAGGGATGTCCCCCAGTGGAGCCCTGTCCTGTTTGGGGTTTTTTTTGGCGGGGTGGGGCGTGGGGTGTCCCGACCCCCACAGTTGGACCCGCACTCACCTATGGCTGTATTGGTGGCGATCTCCTCCAGCAGAGCCTCGCAGGCAGCTGACTTCTCCGCCAGCACAATCTTCTGCTCGGCCAGCTTCTGGTTCAGCTCGTCCAGCTGGATGGTGGCCTCCTTCAGCTTGTCCAGCCCCCCCTCCAGACGCTTGCACTGAGCTGAGGAAAGGGAACACAGGTATTCACCCTCCAGGGGGCGCTGTTCCCAACACACCCAGACAAGCGTTCCAGTGCGATCCGTCCAAGTTGGGCTCACCGGAAAAAAAAAAAAATTATTTTCATGAGATGTCAAGCATCTATCAGTACCTCCATTGCCGTTTGGGGATGGCATCTTCCAAAATGAATGTATTTCTGAAAATAACCATTTGTTTGGCAAACAACCAGAGCCAGAGCATTTTAAAAAAACATCGTCCAGCAGGGCATGTTGCTCTCATCAAATAGTATCTCTAATGCAATGAACATTTAGAGCTAAGAAAGTGCATGGCCCAGCACAGAAAAACAAAAATAAAAGCATGCCAGGCCCACACAGACGAATCACTCTGAAATGCAAAATCCAAAATGTGCTTTGCTTTGCCTCAATCCTGAGTGTGCCCAATCTTGCTAAGAAATGTCCGCTTAAGGAAAAGATCAGCTGTTGGATCTTTATTCATAAGTAATAACAATTCCTGTTAACTGTCCCATTCCCAAGTCTTACCTATATTATACTGAGTTTTCTCATCCAGTAATTTCGAATACGTGTTAATAAAATCCAGGTAGTTCTTGGGAGTTACGTAGTTGCTGCGCCTCAATTTCTGTAGAAATTGTTTACTGAATTCACCCACGGATTCGTGGACCAAAACAACGTGTTCTACCAGATCTTCCATATTTTCTACTGGGATCAGCGGATTAGTCCCTGAAGAGGAAGGAATGGAAAAGGGTGGCTCATAAAGAAAGGACAGGAGCAGTTCCTCAAAAAGTTAAACATGGAATTCCCATGTGACCCAACAATTCCACTCCTAAGTTTGTACCCAAAAGAACTGAAAAATGGACACAAGGAGATTCTTGGACGCCAATGTTCTTAGCAGCACTATTCACAGTAGCCAAAAGTGGGAACCATGTCCAAGTGTCCATCAACAGATGGATGGATAAACAAAATATGGTCTGTCCATAAATGGAATATTATTCAGCCTCGAACAAGAAGGAAATTCTGACACACGCCACAACATGAATAAACTTGGAAAACACGCTAAGTAAAAGAAGCTAGACACAAAAGGACAAATGTTTCATCATTTGACTTACATGAAATATCTAGAGTTGGCAAATTCGTAGAGACAGAAAGTATATTAGAGGTTACCAGGGGTTGGGGGCAGGTCTGGGAGGACAAGCAGTGAGTGTTCAGTGGGGACAGAGTTCCAGTTTTAAAGATGAAAAAGGTTCTGGAGATGGATGGTGGTAGCAGTTGCACAACATGGTGAATGTAATTAGTGTAACAGAGCACACTTAAAATAGTTAAAAACGGTTAAAATGGAAATTTTTATACATTTTACCACAGTAAAATATGATATAAAAATGTTTTAATAGAAAAGAGCAGTTATCACTTGTCAGTGGCTTTTCTGGACCACAGTACTGATCCACGCTCTGGTAATTTCTCTAAGAACACAGAAAGCCAATTCTCTGTCCCTACTGGTAGGAAGGCTAAGGCAGGGTAGTAGGAGGGGCTTGAGATTCCAGGAGGGAAATTTGCTCAGTGTCCCTGCTGTATCCCCTGTACCCAGCACATACTGGGCACAAGGTAGGTCTTCCTGTAAGTCTGCTGAAAGAATTAATCATCACTCCCGGTGCCAAAACCACATCACTTGGATTATCTCACAGATGGCAAAATACTTTCACC
Organism: Stenella coeruleoalba; assembly: GCF_951394435.1. NCBI lineage: Eukaryota > Metazoa > Chordata > Mammalia > Artiodactyla > Delphinidae > Stenella > Stenella coeruleoalba. Next base: position 83,656,793 of record NC_137160.1, on the reverse strand, counting down.
TCAAAGCAGAAAATGAAGGAAGGAAGTATGACCAAAAGCATGCATTCATCGAGATTCTGCATATTTGATCTTGAATTATACCAGGGATTAGCAAACCACAGCCATGGGCCAATTTAACAGCACGCATGAAAAGCTTTGCCTCACAAATACCCATACTTATGGGTAAACCTACAGCCTGCAGGACAAATCCGGCCGACCACCTGTTTTTGTAAATAAAGTTTTATTGGCACACGACCACGCCCGTTCATTTACATATCGTCTAGGGCTGCTTTCCTGATGCGATGGTGGGATTGAGTAGTTGCAACAGAGACCATATGACCTGCAAAGCTGAAAATGTTTATCATCCGGTCATTTACAGAGAAAGTTTGCTGATCCCTGAGTTATATCATCAGGAAAGAGTCATTCTCTTAGCCCCCTTCCCCAGAAGACTGCGATCTGCCTCCCAAGGGGGACGAGTTATTTATTTATTGAATACGTATTTATAAGGCTGGCGCTATTTACAAGGTCACCCAGTGTCATAAGTCTGCTCAAGTTAGGTCCAGATAAAAAGTTCTTCCCTGAGGATAAACTGACTTGCTTTCTTATTTTGAAGATTAAAATTAATAATCAAGGCCTCAGGGCTTGGAAACTGTACATCAAAATCAACATTGATGGATAATCAGTTTACCGAAAGGTCCTTCAGGCATCCTTGGGGTCAGGGGTCAGCACACTTTCTCTGTAAAGAGCCAGACAGTAAATATTTAGGCTGTGTGGGCCGTAGAGTCTCTGTGGCAATTACTCAGCTTTCTGGTTGTAGCATAAAAGCAGCCGTAGACAGTGTGTTTATTACGTGTGTGCCAATAAGACTGCATTTGCCAAGGCAAGCGGTGGCTGAATCTGGCCTTCAGGCCAGGGTTTGCTGACCCCTACTTTGGATGATACCGAATCAATTTTTATCCCACGTTGTCCTTGTAAATCCCCCGAAATCTCTTTGGACTAAAACACAATATAAATCAAAACACGCTAACAAACTCAAACACCATTCACGGCCATGGGGGTTAATGGTGACAGAATCTACTGGACCAAAATTCAGAGTCAGAAAAAGGATAACAAATTGCTTTGTTATACTGTTAACATGGTCCCCACGTTAGCTGTCACTTACCTAAAAATGACTTAGCCACTGCGTGCAGAGCTTGGGAAGGCCAGGGCGTGAACCAGTCGATACCAGTGTTATTTACTAGACCTTGAAAAGAGAGAGAAACAAGAGAGATGATCGCTCTGCAACTCCGCGATGCTCGGGAACATGGATGCCGGCTTTGGTACCCAACACATTGGTGAGTGAGCCGGGCGGGTCCAAAAATAATGATCAAGGGACTTCCCTGGCGGTCCAGTGGTAGGAACTCTGCGCTTCCAATGCAGGGGGCGCGGGCTCGACCCCTGGTCGGGGAACTAAGATCCCGCATCCGCGCGGCCCAGCCAAAAATTTTAAAAAATAAGTAAATACACAAAAATAATGATCAAAAGCAGGGCTTCTCAGCCTCGGCACTGTCGACACGTGGCCGGATAATCCTGTCTGGTGGGGCTGTCTGTGCACTGTGGGGTGTTTGGCAGCCCCCTGGCCTCTGTCAACTAGATACCAGTTGGATACGTGGCCGCCCCCCCCCCAGAGTTGTGACAACCAAAAATGTCTCCAGGCATTGAGAAATGTCCCCCTGGGGGAGCAAAACGGCCTCCCTCTGCTCTAGGGCAGGTACTGCACCTTCCATGAGGCTGCCAGAATCTTCCCTGATGGAAGGGCACGGAGAGCTACACTGCACTCGCTATGGGCCTTGCACCTGAGACCTGAGCATTCCCTCGTGTCAGAAGGATAACAGCCATCCAGCGGCAACACGAGAGCCTGTTGGCAGATGTGAGGGGCCGCTCGGGGCTCATCCGACATGGCAGGGCCCACATTTCAACCTAATGACCATGGCATGGGTCACTTTGCTGGTGGAACCTCATATGTCATTCCCTCCCTAAGGCACGTGCCCTGCTGAAGGGGGAAAAATGGATTTGCAGGCTCTGCTCAAGGGCACCTGGGAAATTTCTGCAGCGGGTCCTCAGGGTGTCCCCCACCGGCGACATGCCCAGGACGATGTGCAGGTTATCCGCACTCTTGTTCACGAAGTACTGCCACGTGGACTCCTTGGCCGGGCCCATCCCTCGCTCCAAAGCCTCTTGTCCAATCTGACTGAGGATAGACTCCTTCTCCTCTTCTGGGAAAAGCGTGGGCACGATTCCTAGAAAACAAAGGCCAGGATTCTGTTTAAGTTCCAGGGTTATTATCTCTCGCGGCACTGAAATGGCAAGAGGCACTGCGTCACGAAAGGGCAGTGGATGCCGAGTCCAGAGCGCAGGGCTTGGGTCCTAACTCTGAGACCCAAGGCTCACTTGTTGTGTGTGTAAATCCCTTGAGCCTCAGTCGCCTCATCTGTGAAATGGAAATAACAAGTGCCTCCTGCTTACCTGGGCAGGTGATCGTGAGCATCAGAGCAGGGCTTCTCAACGGGGGACAACTCTGCCCTTCCCAAGGGACATCTGGCGATGTCTGAAGGCATTTTTGGTTGTCCCAACATGTGTGTGTGTGTGTGTGTGTGTGTGTGTGTGTGTGTCTGTGTGTGTGTGTGCGTGCGTGTGTTGCTGTGTGTGTGTGTGTTGTGGGGCGGCGGTACTAATGGCATCTGGAGGCCAGGGATGCTACTAAACATCCCATAATACCCAGGACAGCCTCCACAACAAAGAATGATCCCACCCTAATGTCATCAGTGCCAAGGAGGAGAGGCAAAGCCTTCATTCTGCAGCAAAGCATAAGAGCTTCAGAGCTATCTGCCCTCGATCCTTTGGGGTACTGTTAAATGGACCCACCGGACCCTACTCAGTCTTCATAGAAAATACACCCCGAGCCCTGCAGTGGGGTTTACAGACAGAGAACAGGGCTGACATTGACACCCCGGATCACAAGTTTGTGACCCATGTATGAAAAGTCCGCTGCCAACCCAAGGACACGTGTGCTAAAGGCCACATCAACAGCCTAGACAGTAGGTGCCCCAGGCATTCGGGAGACGGGAAACTGGCACGGTCGAGGAGGCTTCCTGGAGGAGGGTGACCCTGCAAGGCACTAGAGCTAAAACTGGGGGGAAAGTTTCCTTGGTGGTGGACTTGAAAGTGGAGTTCTGTTGTTTTTGCCCCCAGCCCCCATGCACTCCCCCCGTTTCTTGTCATAGGTCTCTCTTTTCCTTTGGAGAATCACTTCTTAGCCATTCTAAGTCTGGATGTGGTTTTGGGTAGTCATGACACTACCCCAGGCCTGACCAATCAGAACCCTGCATGACCCCGGCCAAAGTCATTGGCTCAGGGATGGGCATGTGATCTGAGCCAGCCAATGAGGGCCCTGCTAGGCACTTTGGCCACAACTCCTGGGAAAGAGAAACCCTCATTCACTGGACTAAGAAAGGAGGATGCAAGTCTGCAGCTTCTAGTGCCATTTTTTAAAACTACTTTGGGAAAACCCAAGAATGCAAATAAAAGAAAAACAGTAAAGCCAAGAGCGAGGGAGAGACCAGTTCCTGATGATATCATTTGAGCACCTGAATCCAACCTGGACTTTTTCAGTTCCAAGAATCAATACCATCTCCTTCATTTCTCCCTAATTTTACGTAAGCTTGTTTGGGTTGAGCTCCTGCCACTTGTGGCCATGGAGGCTGATAAAGAGATGGAGAGAGAGAGTGTACCAGGCATGGGCAAGATGCAGAGGCAGGATGCAAAGAGTACACCTGGAGAATGAGAAGAGAAAGGCGGCCAGGCTGCAGAGACAGGAGAAGTCAGTCCACGGAGACCCGGAGCAAAGAAAACACAAGTGCAATGAGCAGAGAGTGGTATCTTAGGAGGAAGGGCAATACGGAGATGTGTGCAAAAAGTCAAGGCCAGACACGACGAGGGTCTGGCTTAGATGGTAAAGGGGACACAAGGGAAGGGACAGGCTTTAGAGACAGAAAAGCATTCGCAAATGTGGGAGAGGCTAAGAGTCGACACGCTCCAGGGTTTAGACCTGATGAGAGTTATGGAATAACTAAACACGTGGAGACGGGCAGGGGAGACGAGCCCCCTGAGGACGAGAAACAGCCAGATTGTGGCTCGTTGGGCTTTGGGGTTTCTGTTGGGTTTTTTCTTTTTTTGTTGTTCACTATTTGTACCATTTCAAATTAGTACAAAACATTTTTAGGGCGTCCCTGGTTGAGGATACTTCACACGTGTTGTCACAACTCCTCGCTGGGGGACTGAGTGTATCCTGTGCGACACCCCAGGGAGGGGGCTCTGGAAGCCTGTGCCTGGCTCCCCCAGCCTTTACCCCACGTGCCTTTCCCCTTGCCGATCGTGCTGTGCGCCCTGTTGCTGTGATAACTCACAGCCGTGTGGACGACAGGATATAAAGAGGAACTTGCTCCTGGCTCTCCTCTGCGTTCTCTTGCTCTGGTTCATTCTTCCTCTTTGAATTCAGTCCTGGACTCGCTTTGCTTCTCACACTCTCCCCCGGGATGACTGCATCCATCCCCAAGGTTTTACAAACTACAGGCCAGTGACTCTGAAATTGACATCTCCACCCGAGGCCCTTCTTCTGAGCCTCAGACTCATCTATCCTTGGAAATAGGGTCTTTACAGAAGGAATCAAGTTAAAATGAAGTCATTAAGGTAGGTCCTAATCCAATATGACTGGTGTCCTTCTATAGGTGGGTATTCGGACAAAGAGAAAGACACAGGGAGAACAACAAGAGAACACGAAGACAGAGATCGGGGTGATGCCTCTACAAGGCAAAGAAGGTCAAAGATTGGCAGCAAACTACCAGAAGCCAGGAGAGAAGCGTGGGAGATTCTCCCTCAAAGCCCTCAGAAGGAACCAGCCCTGCCGACACCCTGATCTCGGACTCCTGGCCTCCAGAACCGTGAAACAATAGACGTTTGCTGTCTAAGCCACCCCTTCTGTGGTACTCTGCTACAGCAGCCCTCGAAAACAAACACACTACCTAACAGCTTGTAGGTGTAGCGGACTCCACAAGCCCCACGTGACACAGGCCCGATCTGGTCTTCCCTTCCTGGTAAACGGAACCACTCATCACTCACTCAAGCCAGGAACCCGAGAATCATGCTTGACACTCTCTTCCTCACCTCGTCTGGTCCATCCAAGTCCCATTGGCTCTACCTCCAAAATATCTCGAGAATCCACCAGTTCTCTCCGTTCCCACTGCCCCACCCTCGTCCAAGTCGCTGTCACGTCTCACCTGCACCTGGGCAGCAGCTCCAAGCTGGCTGCCCTCTCGGGGTCTGATGCATCTCTAATCCAGTTCCCACAGGGCAGCCAGAGGGCTCTTTTAAAAATAGAAATCTGGGGACTTCCCTGGCGGTCCAGTGGTTAAGACTCCGTGCTTCCAAGGCAGGGGGCGTGGGTTCAATCCCTGGTCGGGGAACTAAGATCCCACATGCCATGCAGCACGGCCAAAAATAAAATAAAAAATAAAAATAAATAAAAATGTAAGTCCGTACCACAGCACCGCACCCAGAATAAAATCTAGTCTCGGGCTTCCCTGGTGGCGCAGTGGTTGAGAGTCCGCCTGCCGATGCAGTGGACACGGGTTCGTGCCCCGGTCCGGGAAGATCCCACATGCTGCGGAGCGGCTGGGCCCGTGAGCCACGGCCGCTGAGCCCGGGTGTCCGGAGCCCGTGCTCCACAACGGGAGAGGCCACAACAGTGAGAGGCCCACGTACCACAAAAAAAAAAAAATCTATTCTCCATTAAATGGCTCACAAGGCCCTGCGCGGTGTGGCCCCTTCACCTGGTTTGCATCCCGTCCACCAGCTCACCACGCTCCCGCCGTACACACTGTACCCTTGGCCTGTGATGTGCCTACCCACCTGTGAGAGCCTGAATGATGCCTCCTGTGCAGGTAGGAAGTGCTTTAAAAAGGTAACGCTTATCAGACAGCCTCCGCTGAAAGCTGAGCAGCGGAGACCAGCAATGCCCGTGCGAGACCAGCGTCCTGGTACCTGAGGTGAGCATGTTGTTGATGAGCTCCAGGAAACCCTCCTCGGCCACGTGGGCATCCGTGAGCAGGAAGATCATTATCTTGTTCTCAATGCCAAGTTTCAGGTAAAGGTTCTTCAGATCTTCCCGGAAACTGTTCTCAGAGTAGCCGCGGCTCAGAAGGATCTCAAACACCTGCCGACATGGAGCACAGCATCCCCGTGAGACCACCGGCCCTACGGAGGGTGTCCAGGTAAGTGCAGAGGGAGAGGACAGCTCCAGGCAGCGCAGCTCAGGCTGAGCCACGATCAAAGAGGGACCAGTGACAGCAAATCTGGATGACCTGGGCCATTTTCACAAGATACGGTTGAGTGAGAAATGCAGGACACACAAAACTGACATCCCTTTTTGTCAAACAAACCACAGCGGACGTCCTGTGCGGGCGCACACGTGTGCGAGGTGAGAGCTTATGCAGGGAACAAGGCCTGCAAAAAGAGGGGTGGGGGTAATGCAAAGGACACCCTCAGTCATTAAAATGAGTCATTTGATGGGAGTTCCCTGGCAGTCCAGTGGTTAGGACCTGGCGCTTCCATCCCTGGTTGGGGAACTAAGATCCCGCAAGCCACGTGGGGTGGCCAAAAAAACAAAAGAGTCATTTGAGTTACTGGGAGGGAGGGACGGCAGAGGATAGCCAAGCAACAGAGGAAATGCGTGTGGGTACAGTCACTGTGCGACCTCATTTAAAATGCGATAAACTGGGGGAAGATGTGTAAAAAAACCAAATAAGAAGCAATTTAAAAAATCTTAAATTCAAAAGTCCTATTACACACAAAATAGATAAAAATGGAAATAAGGACACAAATGTCAGCCAAGTCTTCCCTGTTCAAGCATTTCCTCCGGCTCACATGTGTAGAAGTTTAACTGCGACCAACGGTTTAGAAAAAGCTCAGATTTATGGAAACAGAAAGATCCCTCATTTCCTCCCTCCCCTCTACCTCTAGTGTCTCTCTCTCTCTCTCTCTCTCTCTGTCACACACACACACACACACACACACACACACACAGAGCCTCTTTCACACTCACAGGTACTCACACATGCTCACACGCAGCCACTCACACACTTTCACACCCACACACGTTCACACTCACAGTCAACTCTCAAACACGCACTCAGTCGACACACTTCCATGTTCGTGGGTACACACACAGGTGCTCACCCATTTTCACACTCAAAGTCCCTCACACACATTCACACACGGTTACACACACGTGGACACCCGCACACCCTCTCACACAGTCACAGGCACAATCTCAGGGCAACATGGAAGCCCTCCAGCCACATATAATCAGGTCTCCAGTTCTACCTGCCGCCTGCAGACCCCGTTCATCCTCCCCGAGTGTAGCTTTCACTGCGCCCCCTCAACAGGTCCCGGCACCCCTGGCATGGACAGCTCTCCTGGTCCCCCTGCCCAACTGCCCCTCCACTTCCCAGGACACAGGGACGGCCCAGCACAGCCCACTCCTTCTCCACTTCCCTCTGACATCCTCTCCGCCATTCTTCGAGCCCAAGATGCACAAGCACTACCTCAAAGGAAAATGCATCCATTTTTGTTTGTTTGTTTGTTTCTTGGTTTTGTTTTTCTGGACGTGCATCATGGCATGTGGGACTTTAGTTCCCCAACCAGGGATCAAACCTGCTCCCCCTGTAGTGGAAGCACAGAGTCTTAATCACTGGACCACCAGGGAAGTCCCAAAAATGCATCAGTTTTACCTGGAATAATCAACAGAAAAGTCAACTTGCCCAGAGGGTAACATTACATCCTACAGAAAAGTGTAGGAAACAATAGTAAAACAATTACATTTGAATAATGGATGATTTTGATTACATACTTTATCTAATTTTAAAGGTACATCAACCAAGTTAGTTTAGAAATACTTTCAACAAAAGGTTAATATTTGTGAAATACTGCAAGCTAGATTCATTGAATTAACCGTGACTCCTCTTCTATATAAAGAGTTCTCACAAATCAATAAGCATATAAAGAGGCAACTCAAAAGAGGGAAAAGACAAATATCTAATGAACGTATAAAAAGATATTCAAACTGCACTATTAATTAAAGAAATAAATTCTCATTTGAACTATAATAGTTTTCACCCATAACCCTGGCAGATATCAGAATGACAATACCTGGTATTGGCAGAGTAGGGAGAAGAGGACATTGCTGGTAGCATAAATCAGTTTAGTCCTTTGTCATGGGACTGATTGGTTGTTAATGAAGACATTTTAAAAAATAAACCAAATACAGTGAATAATAGAATGACACTGTAAACCCCACCCATCTTTAACATTTGCTAAAAACCCAAAAGTCATACTTGCTTCAAAACTATTTTTAACAAAGTTATGGATAAAATTAAAAATCCTTTGCTTCTCCTCTGAGCCTCCATCTCCAGGCTTTTCTTTTTTTTTTTTGCGCCACACCGTGAGGCTTGCAGGATCTTAGTTCCCTGACCAGGGATCGAACCCACGCCCCAGCAGTGAAAGCACTGAGTCCTAACCACTGGACCGCCAGGGTATTCCCTAGGCCATTTTTACTCCTGATTCAAGGAGGCACACTCCACCATGAGTTCAGGTCCAACCTTTCTAATGTGAAATCTGGTGCCACAGATCAAAGGTCTTTTAAAAACATATACCCTTAAACCCTCCAGTTTCCCAATTTCAAAAGAAAATGTTTGCATGGAAAAAACTGATCGGTGTGCAAAGAACAAGAATGTTCATCACTGCACTGTTTATAATAACAAAACAAGGAAAAGGCTAAGTGTCCACCAACAGAGAGGCTTATGTGTGGCATATCTACCCAAGGGAACATTGGGCAGTGTTTCAAAGGAAAATGCAAATATATAGCTATTGACTTTAAAAGATGTCGGTGATCTAGAGTTAAATGGAAAAAAACAGATTACAAAAGTTCCATATAGATGTTAATTATATAATATTGCAAAATTGTAATATTTCTAAATGTCTGACTAAAGAAGGATTTTTAATTAAAATATTGTACTACACCTTCATCAAATTTGGATTCTGAAAGGTGTCAAACGACAAGGGATGTTGACATGTTAAATGGAAAAGGTATATATTATTTTTATACTCTGAACAATATAATTTGAAAATAAAATTTTACAAGACCCTCTTAAGAAAAAGTTACATTAACCCATTGCTAATAATAAGTTAATATATTTGTAGACTCATAGGAAAATTCTGGAAGGATGTGCACCAAAATGTTACTTAGGAACCAACAGTGGTAATCCTTAGGTGATGAGATTACATGATCTTTATTTTCTTTAGATGTTTCTGCATTTTCCGAATAGCTGCAACGAGGACATATTACGTGTATATAGAGACCAGTGATCCCATAACAGCCGTGATCACTCTGTGATGATGATAATGATGCTGAGTTCAATCTGATTCCAGAAGACACGAGAAGACGAATAAGACAGTTTGTGCAAAAGGACACCTTCTAATGCTAGTAGAAGGATTACGGAAACCCAACAAGAGGTATCCCCTCCGAGGATGGATCAAAGGGATCCAGGGTAGGCATCAGGGGTAGCTGAGTGCCTGGTAATGACTGAGGCTGAATAACGACCCTGTTCTGCCCAGGAAAAGCAGGCACGCCAGGGGGCGGCGGGGGTGGGGGGGTGTCAAGGCACCTGGGACTAGTTTTCAGCAAAAACAGAGACATTGAGGATAATGCAAGACCCTAGTAATGAACAGGATCGGATACCAGAGAACTAAGGACAGTGTGGGAGGGTGAGTTGTGGAGACGACTCCTCTTCAAAATTGATTCTCATTGCACGGTGCACGTCTCCACGGTGATGGGCCAGGCTGGCGAGTTAACCTGTGGGCACTGCAGGACTATCTGTAAGAGCCTAAGGATGGTGTGGAGAAACAGGACCCTTCATACAGTGCTGGGGGGATATAGAATGGTGAGGCCCTTTGGAAAACAATCTGGCAGTTTCTCAAATGAGTCAACAGAGAATTGCCGTTATGACCCAGCAACTCTGCTCTTAGGTATCCACCCAAGAGAAATGAAAACATATGTCCACACAGAATCTTGTACATGAATGCTTAGAGCAGCGTAGTTCATAATAGCCAAAAGGTGGAAATGACCCAAATGACTGTCAACAGATGAATGGATAAACGAAACGTGGGCTACCACACAGGGAACGTGATTCAGCCACAAAACGGAGTGAAGCACTGATACATAGATGAAGCTTGAAAACGTTATGCTAAACGCAAGGAGCTGCCACAAAAGACCACATGCTCTGATTCTATTTGTATGAAAATACAGGATAGGAAAGTCGAGAGAGACAGAAAGTAGAGTAGTGGTTTCCTAGGGCTGGGGGGTGGTTGGAAGGACAGGAAGAGAGAGGGCAACAGCTAAAGGGCTTGGGATTTCTTCTTGAGATGATGAAAATGTTCTAAAATTGAATGTGGTAATGGTTTCACAACCTTTGGAACATATTTTTATAAAACTATTGAATTGTACACCTTACGTGGATGACCTGTATGGTCTGTGAAATGTATCTCAATAAAACTTTTTTTTTTTTAAAGATTCTAAGAATGTGCCAGAACCACGCATGCTGGTTGTGCTGATACATTGCCGACCCTCAACACTGGGTCCATGGAGGTGTAGGGCAACCCCTCCTCCACACGAGCACAGGTCACAGGTCACGGGATTTGCTCGTGTTTGACTTTCGAACTTGATTTGACAGATTCTTCATTCCAAATACAATACAATAGTTAGATGCTTCAAATATTCAGTTAAAATAATATCAACCCCCCCCCCAACAAAAACACTTTATACTCTATGAAAACATCGTGTTATGGTCTGTTATAGATAGCTCAAATATTTGCAGGAACTACTAACTGTGGAAATTGGGATACCAAACCCATTTCTGGGGGGTGGGAGGGGAGCTCGGCTCACCTCATAGCCAGCTGTGAAGGCGGCCAGCCTGGCCAGAGACTGCTTCCCGGAGCCCCCGACCCCGACCAACAGGGCGTGGCCACGGTCCAGTCGAATGATGCGGTGCACACGGGTCAGGTGCTCCAAAGCATCGTCAAAGAGAACCAAGCTCATTTTGGTGTTGCTTTCATTATACTCTTCAAGAATTTCCTGAATTTTAGAAAAAGAAATAATTTTCTTTAAGAATCACTGGTTTTTAAGAGACAGACTCTCTCCTTTTGTGCCAGAGTGACTAAGAACAGAGGAGAGATTTTTCTGAATGTCTATAATTGCTGAAATTATTCAATCATTCAGGTTGAAGAGACTAGCTTTTACGATCAAGATTCCGATCTGCTGGTCTGTGACTGGCCAGCAGCGAGACAATGCTAGTTACAAGGTTCGACTCATGAATTAAGATGAAGATGAATATTAGGGGGGCAGATGAGTGGTTCCCAAAGCTGGCTGCGCATCGGAACCCTGGCACCCTTCATGGGCTTGATGAAGGGAAACGCACAAAGATGGGCCCCAGGGGTCTGTGTGTTGAACAAATTCATCAGACCGTTCCCATGCACCACTGGACATGGACACCACTGGATCAGACACAAGCCCACATCCTGAACCAAGAGACAGAGGCATGGGTGCCCTTCCTAGCTCCACCTCCTGGGCACCCATGCAATGCGCTCCCGGAAGAGGTGAGCCGTGTCCGCACCTGGAACAAAGCCTTGGCTGCCTCATAGTCCTGAATGTCTTCATAAATACGCGTTTCCTCTTCGTGCAGAGCCATCCGGAAGTCTCCAAACAGGATGGGGTCCCTCATCACCACCTCCGCGTCATCCTTAAAATGTTCCGTGACCAAGCTGCCTATGTGCTCTTCAACCTGACAATACAAGACCACTTCAGGAAGCCAAACTCAACACCACGGACGTGCTAAGACTTGTCGGAAAAAGAGTGTATGCTAGGATTATCTGAAGTAATTTGCATTCGATTTTTTTCCCCATTGGCTGCAAGGTACTTAATAATCCACCCTACTTTACCTGTTGACTCTCATTATTAGTCTCTATTTTTCTGCAGTGTCCCATACAAAAAACACATTGAAAAAAAATACATTGGGTTTTTTTTGATTTGTACTTTTTCTTTTCACCCAGAGAAGAATTTTGTGGTTAGAGTATTTTTTTGCATTTGCTGGTCCATATTCAATGTACTGACCAGTTGCTTGTCTGTTTCATCGATTAACCGGTCGTGGAAGACTCTCAGACACTCGTTCCTCCAGACTCTCACCATCTGGGTCACCGTCTGGAACCTACAGGATGGAAGGGGCAAAACCAGCCACAAAGTTATCTAGAGAAGAGCAGGCTGAATGCTACTATTTTCAGATGGGTACACAGGGTGCAGAAAAGGACAACACTCCCATAGCCTTTTTCCCCCCTGGTTTCACATTAATTGAAATTTAAAGCAAGCTAACAATTTAATTGTAAAGACCGTAACGTTGTCATTCATAACTTATCCTGCTGCATGGAAGAAAAAGAACATTGTCTATAAGTGACATAAATGACCTGAGAACCTGACAGGACTCCTACTTGCTGGAATTTATGAATTTAAAATCAGCAGCAGAGCCACTGGCAGCTCCTTTTTCTAAGAACCAACTGACCCCAGTTCCGGGTTTTTTTCTGGTTTCTGGCAACGAGCTCTCACTCCACCCTAAATACCTAGAGCTGCTCTCTCTGGAACTGCCATTCTGAAACCTTCAAGGGCACCCAGGAGTCAGTGTGGGTACGGGGAAAGTTCCTAATTCATTTTCCAATATTTTGTGGATTCGTAACATGAATCCGCGAAATTGGAGGATCCCTGCAAACCTACATAGATGGAAGTTTACATTAATGTAAATACACAGATACGTCCAGCTTTCATGAGTCAATCTCTAGACCCAGACTTAAATCCCTTCTGTCCTCCATGCTTAACTTCTCCCAAAGACACATATATTGATAATAGAACCAGTTAGCAACTGACAACCATTCAGGTGTACGAAGGAAAGGCTCCACACGGGCCAATTTCGCCTTTAGAACTGAGAACAAATGGTTGTCACAGCAGTCCTACCGCGGGGTTGAACACACCTGTCCACACGGCCACACACCTGCGTCTCCTGGCTCCACCTGCCTTCAACTCAAGGGCTCAAGAGGCATCAGGTCTTAACCAAGCATTTGACTCTGTTCTTTGTTTAACGTAAACAGAAAGACACTGGGTAATTAATTGATACATGGATTCACACCACATTCCTTGATAGCTCCTCTGTCTTAAAAGAATAAGAAAACCCATCGTACCGATGGGACACATTTTAGTGAGAGAAAACAAACTCACCGTTCTGGCTTAGTGAGGACAAGACCGTTAAAAACCCGCGAGAGATCTCGAAGGTTAAAGATGTAGTGGAACTTGGATGGGGTGGGCAGTAGATCCTGAACAATGTTCTTGTAAAGTGCCAAAGTGCAGGATGTCAGCTTGTCACTTACAGCCACAATGCTCTCATGAAACACCTACAGAATGAAAAGACACCCCCCAAGTGTCTATCAGTGAATGAATGGATAAGCAAAATGTGGTCCATCCATACCATGGAATATGACTGGGCCATAAAAAAGAATGAAGCACTGACACCTGCTACACTGATGGATGAACCTTGAAAACGTGATACTCAGTGAAAGAAACCAAACACAGAAGGCCACATATTGTATGATTCCATCAATGGGAAATTTCCAGAATAGGAAAATCCACAGAGACGGAACGCAGATCAGTGGTTGCCGGGGGCTGAAGGATAGGATGGAATAACTGCTTTTGGGGTGATAAAAATATTCTGGAACTAGACAGTGGTGATAGTTGTACAACATTGTGAATGTACTAAATGCCGCTGAACCGTATACTTTAAAATGGTTTTAACAGCTAATCTTATGTTGCATGAATTTTACCACAATTTTTTGAGAGGAGGTAAGAAAACAATTAAAGAAATAGAGAAACTAATCATCTGATCTGCTTTTGTTTCCCTAGGTTTTCTCATTAACTGACAAGTCAACGTGATATGAAACCAAAGCCCCAAACCAGCCCTCAGTTTGAGGTTGATTTGACTGGCACAGACCTCACTGTTTTGGAAGCGAATGGCTTAACGTAGGGCATGAACACGCCAGGTGACCACTGATCCCACACCTTTATGTTTCCTGCCTGGCCCTTCAGGACTTTAAGTGTGCAAGCCTGCTTTAGAAGGCAAATGCCAGGATCAGAAGGTCATTATTTAAATGAACGGGTTCCATTCATGGGGGTCACGTAAATCACAACGATAACAGCAATAACTAGTATCTAGTGAGTATCGGACATGTGCTGGGCACTGTGCCACACACTTTACATGCAGTTTCTCCTTTCATTCTCCCAAACCCTAAGTGAGGGGTACCAGAATTATCTCCCTGTTCCGGAGGAGGATGGGGACTAAAAGCTCTCAAGGGACTTGCCCAAGAGGCAGAATGGGGACTGACTCCAGAGCCCAAGTCCTCTAGTTGGTTCCAAGTCCTCTAGCTGGTTCACTGCTGTCACTCAAGGTGGCCTAGGTAACTCAGGGCCACATCACAACTTCCATGGGACCCAGGCACCTTCATGGGTCCCTTCCTCCATAAAAATACATTACTTATATATCTTATTATATATATTATATTCTTTATATATATTATATAAATATATTACATTCTATTTCTAGAAAACTATATACATTATTTTATTTAATTATAATTAAATATATTATCTTACATATATATTATGACTGCCTTGGTAGAAAGATGAATATGATGCAGGCTGAATTACATTGATTCCTTTCTTCTGGTTTTGAAAGAAATGAAAACATGTTCACGGTCCCCTAGAAGCACCGTGGGCTGTAGGCATTGTGTTTGCTGTGCCAGATGCACACGCTGCCACCACGTTTCTACCCAACACATGGCCCTCCGGTTTAGACTTCTAATTAAAATCAAATTACCGAGGTATGGCCTTTGAGGATGGAGGAATAAATTAAGTGCAGAGACTCCTCTGAAGGAAATGGAATGTTGAAGACACTGAACAGCGAAATAAATCTCGGGTCGACTTCGTTGCGGCCTCCCCCCGCTTTCCCCATCGCGGCAATAAAGCCACAGTCTCGGATGCTTTTACAGTTCAGCTCCTTCCCCCGGTCGTACAGGTAGCCTTTGTCCAACAGCAGTTTCAGCAGGGCGATCGGCTGCTGTGTGCCATATTCGTCCACCTTGATTTTTTTTTTTTTAAAGAAAAGGAAGAACAGTGGTATCATAAAGCAGAACTCAGCAACGCCTCTGCTGCCCACCTAAACTAAATCTCATCTCTCCTCTCGCTCTCTCGGAGCGCTCTGGCTTGAGTTTCATTGGGCTTCTCAGAGTTTGCAGTTCTATATACTCATGTGTAATTTTTTAGAAATCTGTGTCCCTGTCTAGACTGTAAGCTCCCTGAGGGCAGGAACTATATATGTTTTGCTCATCACTTCACAGCACCAGTCCCATAGGAGGTGCTCAATAAATATATCAGTTGGATGGATGGATGGAAAAACAAGTGTGTGGATGGCTGGCTGGATGCAAAGATAGACAGAGGCAAAGATGGATGCACAGATGCATGGATGGATGGATGGATCCTGGCTTTGCAAACAGTCCATCTGGAAGACAGATATTTCAGGGAAAACATGGTTCTGCAGAAAAGATATAAATCTATATCCCAGTGCTAAGAAAACTGTGCACCTCTCAGGCTCTGGCCCCAGAAACACACCCATTGTGCACGCTAAAGTTCCCTTTCCTTGGTAAACCCAGAGGAATCCTGAGGAAGCGCCTGCCCTCATGCTTCCCATGCTTCCCGAAGCCCATGCTTTCGGGCCGAGAGCAGCATTACTACCCGAAGTACAGCTCATCTGGAAATCTCTCGCTCAAACATATGCTGAATATAGTTCAGAGGCTGCCGTGCTACCTACTTCCCTCCTTTGAGAAACTACGGAACACAATCTAAGGAAAGGGTCTCTCTGGTTAAGAAGACACTTCCTGTCACACTGTCCCTTAAGCTGACTCCTCGTAACCTGGGCCCTGCAGACATTGTGCAGAATAAAGACAGGCGTTCTCACGCTCACCCACTCCACGCACACACACGGCCACACAAACACAGCACACTGCCCCGCCCCTGCCGTTAACCCCACCAACCTTTGGCATGTTCATGTCATCCATGAACACCAGGAGGCGTTTCCCCATGGGTGGGCCGTACGTGTCTTTTGTTCGTTTTTCCACGCTGGCTTCTAAATTTCTTTGGATATCCATGGACGTGGTGCGGGAGGAGAAACTGACCATTAACACAATCTGAAACAGAAAGAGATTATTCCAAAGGTGGTCTTTTTTTTCACAGTACCTGCAGGGAATGTTTGATCGTAAGCTAGCATCTCTTTTGCAAATTCGTTGGTATCTGAACTAACTTTTTTATAACCCAACGTGAGTCTGAACTTCATTCTATCTTGTAGTGCTAAAGCAAGAATTCCTCTTCCCTTTTGGCAGGTTGTGTGAAGCAATAACTGGTTGCCAGGTGTGACAGCGTGGACTTCTAACCAGGCGACCTCAGAACCATCACTTAACCTTTCAGAGCCTCGTTCTTCTCATCTGAAAGATGATTTTAATGAAATCTTCTTGGACTACTTCATAGAGTGACTTTATCATGTGAGATGGAATACACCAAGGTGTTTTCAAAACGACAAAGCAATATTCAAACATAAGTTACTATCATGCCTGCTACATCTTAATAAATAAGTCAAAGACAGCATGAACAATCACTAGTTAGTCCTTGGAAGTAACCACTGAGAGAAAGGTGAGGGAGGCCCCCCGATCCCTGTGTGGGGCGCACATCCTCACGCACTCGTACTTGGGGCTTCTCCCCTGCCCCTTCTTAGAGCGATGGGTGAGAGTTCACTGATCAGTGGCTCCGACACTTAATTATGCATCAGAGTCAGCTGGAGGGCAGCCTGATGGGGTCCCATCCTCAGAGTTTCCGATTCAGTAGGTCCCAGTGGTATAAGAAAGTTTTCAGGTGATGCTTATGCTGTGGGTCCAGGGACCACATGTTCGGAATCGCTGCCTTAGATAACACCCTGCTACAAGGTGTCCACAAGTGCAGGTGCACCTGAGCTGAACATCTGAAGGTGAATGTGCTTCTCTGTCATGAACGTATCCAGATATGTCTTGTTGGGCCGATAAGCACGAGCTGCTGAGTCCCGGTGGGAAGGGTCACAGCGGGGGGGCTTCTGAACACGGGTTCCCTTTGCTCCATAAACTGGTAGGTCCTTCTGGCTGTAAACATCCTTCGTGTGCCCTCCACAATGGCATCCTCAGAGCTAAATAAACCATGCCTGCACGTGCTGGTATGTGAGTGACCTTGACCATCCATTCGTGGGCAGTGCAACCCAGTCCCGCCCACATCCCTTACGTGCCCATCGCCAAGCTGGGCTGACCACTCCCCAGCCCAGAAGGCCACGTGGCTTCCCGGAGCCTCTTTGCTCCTGGAGGCACCAGCCTAAGGGAGAGTCAGAGGAAAGCAGTGGGGAACTGTCTCCCCTCTGAGGTTCCAGAAGGCCAGAACAGGAATTGGGAACTTAAATGACGGGCAACATTAACAAGGAACTGAGTCAGTGTGTGGACTGGGGACAAATCTATGACAGCTGGAGATCCTGAGTCACAGGCAGCTTCTTGGAGGAGATAAGAGTCTTTACATGGTTATTAAACATAAAGCAGGACTTGTTTAAGCCAAGAGAGCTGCAGTGGTGAGCAGGTGGGCCCCGCAGGACCACTCTGAGTACGCAGAGGAGGAATGCCGCGCTCTTTCATAACGTCTCGGTGCACCTGGCACATTCTGCACATTTTCGCGTTTTGTCTCCCCTCCTCACAAGATCGGGCCTTAACAGCCTTGTTCACTGTCGTTTGCCCTGGGGCACCCAGACCCTCCTACGTTTGACATGTGGCTGGAGGAAGGAGGGGAGAAACCACAAAGTGGTGATGAGGAATGTGAATGCCAGCCTCCAGACGACTCCCAAGCACCCTCACCTCCAGGCACCCACACCCTGTGTAGCCCCCTCCCGTGCTGTATCAGGGTGGGCCATGGTGGTTTCTGTGTGACCCACAGAATGTGGCAGAAGCGATGGTGTGTGATTTCCTGGGTCATATGAAGCATTGCAGCATCTGCTTTGATATCCTGTACGTTCATTCTGCGGGGAGCCAGCTACCATGTCAAGAGGACACCAGCAGCCCTTGGAGAGGCCCACATGGTGGGGAACTGAGGCCGACCATTTCGGAAGAGGGTCCTCCAGCCACAGTCAAGCCTTCAGATGACCACAGCCCTGGTCAACCTTGCAATCTCATGAGAGAGCCTGGGCTAGAACTACCCAGCTAACCCACTCCCAGATTCCTGACCTGCAGAAACTGACATAGTGTTTGTTGTATGAGCTGCTTCGTGTTGGGGTAACTTGTTACGTGGCAATAGATAACAGATACAAATAATGACTTACATTAGTTTCTTCGTTCAGGTTTTTAAGGAAGTTCTGGGTAGTGGCTGTCTTGGAGGTGCCAGATTCACCAACCAAAATAACAGGTTGCCTAATCTTAACCATTTGTTCCAGCGTCCAGGTAGTACGGGTTGTATCCACTGTGTGAACTAAGGAATATATGAAGAACAGGAGCATCACAGAAATGCCAACAAGGTGTGCATTGGGCAACCTGGAGCTTCACAGGATCCCATAAATCCCATAAAAAGCATCAGCAAAAACCCAAGAGGTGACCTTGAAAACGTATATATGGGTGAAATCATCTTAGGAGAACCTCACTACCCCAACCATTATTTTTAATAGCTTTATGGAGGTGTAACCCACATACCATAAAATTCACTCCAATTTTAAGTGTACAATTTGATGAGTTTGATACCTTTCTACAGCTGTGTCATCATCACCACATCCAGGTGTAGAACACCCAAACGGTTTTAATATCCCATTCTGATTTATACTCAGGATATTAAAAACTCAGCTTCTCCACTGCATATGTCACTCACTTATCACTGATCAGGATTTGGTTTCCTGACCAACAATTTCCTCTGACGAGAGCATGAAGCCTCAAAGTCAGGTCCGGCTTACTCCTGCGTTGGCAATTTTTAATCCTGATTGGTTCCTGAGAAAATACGTACACCTCACTCTAAAAGAACTCTATACAAACCAAAATCAGATGTTCGTTATGTGAAATGCTTCAGCCTCTATGTTATCCAAATAGCCAGAGGTGTGCACGTAAAATGCGACTCAGTACACAAAGCCCATGGTACGCGACCCCTCAAGGCGGCATCTCTTACAAAACGCTGCCTTGTTCATTCCACTTTCACTCCTTCCTTCGTCCCTCCCCACGCCCAGCCAGCTCTATGGGGCAGAAGGGAGCCTGTGCAAAGCAACAGGAAGCAGACCGGCACCCTACCTCTTGCCCCGACCTGTCAGGATCCGCCTGCCCAGGGAAAGAGTTGAGAGGCACAGCCAGCAGCACATAAAAGGAATCCGAAGTGCCGCCCTCTTGGAAAAGTCCACGGCTCACGTTCCTCAGTTTCTCCCAACCAGCACTCCGGGTGGGACTCAGAGTACCACAGGGACCTCAGAATCTTTTTCCCTTCCTCACAGAACGAGAACCAGACACGCTTAAACCGAGGGTTTGGTTCTCACTTACCCAGGATGTCAATAAATTTCCTCTCACGGGAATGAACATACTTTGGAACTAATTTATTCCATGGTATCCATTTCTTCTGTGTGGGATCAAAATGGAAGTCAAACAAGGTTGGAAGGTGACCTGTAACAAACAGTGGTCTGTTTCACTTCGATCGTGGACATGGAAATACAGGATCAGCTTTGGCTCATGCTTGAAATGAACTAATGCTATTTGCTCCCTGGACAGAAACTTAATTGAATAGATAGATAAGGATGGATGGATGGATAGATGGATGGATGGATGGATGGATGGATGGATGAGTAGATAGAGATAGATAAAAATGGATGGATGGATAAAGATAGATAGATAGATAGATAGATAGATAGATAGATAGATAGATAGATAGATTTAAATATAACTGGGCTAGGGAACCCAGGAAAAGGCTCAGAAGGGAGGGGATTGGAAGTCAGAGCTGTGGACATGGTGAAAAGTCTCATTAAGAGTGAAAAGAGGGTCTAGGACCAAATCCTGATGTGAGGGAGGGGCAGAGGAAGGAGACTCAACAAAGGAGACTTTGAGGGCATGGCCAGGATGGAGCAGGATGGAGGAAGAACGTTTTCAGAAGGCAGAAAGTGGTACCATGTCCGATGCTGGGACAACGTCGGGGAAGCAAAGACCAGAAGGGGTCACCAGATCCGGTAACAAGAAGGCAGTGCATGTGCAGTTTGGGAGGAGCAGTTTGGGTAGAGATGTCTGAGAGCCTGTGGGATGGGATTGGTAGAGAGGGACAGATGGAAAATATAGGAGAAAGAGCAGAAAACCAGTGAAGCCAGGAGCCTGATGAGGAGGGTGTGGGTAGACCTCAAAGCACAGGGCGGGTCCAGCTGGGAGCTGGTCTCCTCTCCCCTGAGAAAGGAGACAGGAGAAGTTGGGGGCTGGAAAAATTCCTATCTGACGGTGTCCATTTTTCCTGTTGCAGGAAGAAGGAAGGTCACCTGCAGAGAGAGGGGAGAGGGCCATGTGGAGATTTGGAGAAAAAGGGAGATGAACTGCCCCCGTGGGGACAGGAGAGGGAGTTCAAGTTCAAGACTGAATTTATGGAGGTGCCAGACTTCGTGGTTGTGTGATTGTCTCAGTATCCCTCAGCCCCTGGAGAGGCAGAGAAAGCAGGCTTGGGTTTTCTCAGAGAGATTCGACAGAAGGGCAATTAGGCAAGAGGGGTTGAAGCGACAGGGCGGCAGAAGAGGATTCAGAAGGTTCAGAAGGTGGTAGGAAGAATGGCGGGGGGCGGGGGACGGTCCCCACGAGGCCAACTGGGGTCACGTGTGGCAGGAATCACAGAAGCCGACTGTGAAGCAGGGATTGGGAGGTATGCATTTATGATGCAGACAGAACTGTGCCAGGTGTTATGAGCTAGGATAATGTCGAGGGACCCGGATCCTGGAGCTGAGTGCAGAAGGCATCTGGAAGGGGGTTGTCTACACGGCCATTCAAGTCCCCAAGACGAGAGCAAACTAGGGAGAAAGACCAGACCGGGACCAGCATCGTCTCTGATGGCAGCAGCACGTAGCCGGCATGGTATGCATAGCTGGGAAGCACCCCCCGAGCCCGCCGCCAAAGGAGACTCAGGGTCCCAAGAAAGTACAAGCAATCTACTCCCCAAAAGACCATAGAGGTTTTTTTATTGGGGTATAGTTGTTTTACAATGTTGTGTTAGTTTCTACTGTACAGAGAAGTGGAGTTCCCTGTGCTACACAGCAGGTTCTCATTAGGACCTATTTTATATATATTAGTGTATATATGTCAGTCCCAATCTCCCAATTCATCCCATCCCCCCCTTTCCTCCCTTGGTGTCCGAACAAAGACCAAAGACTTTTAAAACATCTTTTATTTGCTCAATGACTCTCCACTAGAAAGACCTACGATCATTTTACTTTGCGCTTTAAAAAGAACAGCCCAGGTAATGATTACAGGATACAGCTTGGGTCTCCCTGCCAAGCCATATTCAAATGTCATTAAGAGACAGACAAAGAAGGATCCTAGTGTCAGCTATAGTTCTTGGAGAATGCCACATTTTCATCATATATGGTTCTTTGAGGATGCACATTCTTCATGCAAACAGTTAAACCTTACTGTAATGATTTCCTATGAATGGTCTGCAAATCCACACGTGATTGTCTCCTGTGCAAATACTCAGGAATAGAGCAGATGAATTAAGCGGTGGAATTTTAGAGAGAAAAAAAAAAAGAGAGAGAAGCCCAAAGGAGAAGAACTTCAAAGGCAAGCACAATGTGAAAATTTTAAAGAGCTTAAACAGAGTGAAGGAAGCTAGCGCCTAAGCTAGGGGGGAAAAGGGTAGACTCAGCAAAAAAGGCCACATCCCAGGGAGCTGGGCTCTGCTATGGCAGTTCACACATTTGAACGTCTCCTGACGGTACCACTGGGTGCTCTGACCATTGCACATTTCTCTACAGGAGCAAACAACCTGGAAAACCCACACAGGCATACATATGGAAAAGCAAGGTCACGTCCTCTTAAAAACCTAACCAAAAACATTCTGAGCAGGAAAACAAGCTACCTTTGGTTCCTACCTGGCAGTTCCCCAGGGTTGGCCCAAACGCCTTCCGTATCAACAGTAGGCAAAGAAGCGATGTGTTTAATGCATTCATCAAATTTAGCCCTTCCATCCTCGAGCAGGGCAGCGCCCAGAGAGCAGCACAGAGCCTCTAAGAAGTAGCACTCCAGAACATCGCGGTCCTCGATTTCTCCCTCTAGTAACGAATCCAGCATCTTGGTTAACTGGGTTACCTGGTTCACAGGAAAACACCTGGGTCCGTCCATATATTCCACACATCCCCACCAGGGTCGGTTCTGGTCATAAATCCCGGGATCCCAGATCCCAAAGCGGCGGGAACTATATGACCCGCCATATTGGTTTCAACAGATGGAGCCCAGTATCTTGTCTTGCACAGGGTCACAAAAGGAAGTATTGTGTCCTCCTTGTCAGTAGCTGGCAATGTTAGAACTTACCCATCTGGCATCTTTGCTCCTCTTGAAAGCCCACTGTGGGGGGGGGGGTCCATCTTTAGGGAAGAATTTCTTTTTTGCCGACAAAGATCCTTACTTACCATATTTAGGCTTGTCTGCGGAACTATTGTCTTCAGCTTCTCTCCTTGTTTTCCAGCCACTATTCCTTCCGTTATCATGTCAATGAGATAGGGTACATATTTCTCAAACAGACTCTGTAAATCACCTTGCTCCACCTATAAAAGAGCAGAATTTCAAAGCATTTTCAAGGGTTCCTTTATTTAAATGGAAGTTCGTGGGAAGCTTTGCTTGTAAAAAGAGGGGGGGAGAGGGAACTTCCCCGGTGGTCCAGTGGCTATGAGTCCACGCTCCCAATGCAGGGGGCCAGGGTTCGATCCCTGGTCAGGGAACTAGATCCCACATGCCACAACTAAGAGTTCGCATGACGCAACTAAAGATCCCGTGTGCCGCAACTAAGACCCGCCTGGCGCAGCCAAATAAATAAATAAATATTAAAAAAAAAAAGAGGGGGTGAGAAATATTTTCTGATGAATGAGAAATTTGGCAGGTGAGTAAACTCTGATAACTCATATATTTGTAGAGAAGTTTGTCCTTTATAATGCTCTTTCATTTCATCGTGAAGCCTTTGAGTTCACTGACCTGGGAGGGAGGTGCCACAAAAGGTCCCATTTGATAGGAAAAGCGCAGGTTACCTTAGAGCTCAAACGACATGGCCACAGTCATTGAGCAAAGCGTGCAAAGCCGTGGAAGGTCCTTCTCCCTACCAAGGCATTGATGACCACCAGGGATTGCAATGGGCGGTCATCCCCCATTTGACAGTGTGCCTCAAATGGTCCCATCATGTTTCCCTTGGTCTTCTTTGGGGTAATTATGTCCTGGTTTCCAATTCACCATCAGCCTAGTGGTCCTTCTAGAGACGCATCCTGTGTGGTCATGGTGTCCCAGGTGTGGTCAAGCCACAACGTTCACATGACTGTCACATCTATCTCTGCAGCTTTCAATGAAGCCTACCATTAAGACAATACACATTTTTGAGCAGCCATGTGATACGTCACAGGGTTTGAGGTCAACTGAAACCATCGGATCTCAATTCCATGACAAACTAGGTCCTTCACACACTGTATTCATCCAACTGAGCAAAGCAGGAGGTGCTGGGCACCTAATAGAGACAAGTCTCCCAACTCCTGGGCTTGGCTGGATAAGGGGTTGCCAACTACAACGCATAAGCCAAATCTGGCCTGCCACCTGTTTTTGTAAATAAAGTTTTATTGGTATATTGTTATGCCCATTCATGTACTGTGGCCGCTTTCATACCACAATGGCGGGGTTGAGTAGTTGCAAAGAAACCACATGGCCCGCAAAGCCTAAACTATCTACTCTCTACTCTTTCACAGAAAAAATTTGTCGCTCCCTGGTCTAGACTATCAAAATCACTACCTATCCCACCTGCTGTGAATTATCTGGAAATCTAATAAGGGTGTCTCCCATGTTTTTTATTTTTTACTTTTTTATTTTTATATTTTTTGCGGTACGCGGGCCTCTCACTGCTGTGGCCTCTCCCGTTGCGGAGCACAGGCTCCGGACGCGCAGGCTCAGTGGCCACGGCTCACGGGCCCAGCCGCTCCGCGGCATGTGGGATCTTCCCGGACCGGGGCACGAACCCGTGTCCCCTGCATCGGCAGGCGGACTCTCAACCACTGTGCCACCGGGGAAGCCCCGGGTGTCTTCCATGTTTTTATCCAACTTATTGATAACATTAAGTGCTCAAGATCCTGGGCAGGTCAAGGTCAAGGTCATGGCCTTCAACAACAAACATCCCTCTGAGTTATTTTTATCCAACTAGCCACCAATACTAGTAACTGGTAAGTTCATTTTGGGAATAATTTTCACCTTGTTTTGTATTTGATTAACCCATTTTTTCCAGTACGGTTGATATTTCAAGTTTTTCGGATCCACGTAAACCATTCCACACCGAGACACAGTCGCAGGGGAGGCATACTGTAAATCTCCAACCTGGAGAAACAAACAAGATCAGTGTTTTCTACAGCTACAGACAACTGGAGTGCGTGTTTTAAAGCCGTTGCTTGTACAAAGTTTTTACAAATGCATAGAACCCAAGTCATACCCCAGTTAACACAGCTTTTATGAGGTTTCTAATTGAACACTTAGGTTTATCACGGGAAGATTATGCATCTCTGATGTAGCACTTTTTAAGTTTCTTTGACCATAAAATTAATATGAAAATTAACATGCTGTAGAATATCTGGCCAAAATTAAAAAGTATAAAGAAGAAAATAAGTTAACCAAAATCCCACCACCAAGAAACAAACACTGTTTTGGGGTGTTTTCCTTTCAGTCTTTTTTCTTTATTTTTTATAACATAATTGAGATCAGGGAATATGAAACTTAGTAAGTATGCATCTAACAGCAATATCAACACACCAGTCTCTCTTCATCTGAAAAAAAGACACCGTTCAGTCAGTCAACAAAATAATGATATGCATAAATACTCATACGTCGACAAATTTTGCAGGCCAAGTTAGGAATGGTATTAGCACTAAGCTAGAGTGAAAGCAAGTCTCAGGACCACAGCTGTGAAACAGGTTCAGAGGATATGACAGAAAGTTTGAAAAATGAAGATAAGATAAAGGCAAATAGTGAGAGAGAGAGAGGAAAAAAAGGCAACTATAAACTCCAGTAAAAAAAAAAATGGCTCTAAAAGAAAGTAAATGCATCACAGTTCCTGGATTTCTTGCTTCGCCAGCAAGTATATCACAGTATACTAGTTGGCTCTACAGTAAATATTTCCTAATTCATAATGATGTAAATATGTTTACTGGTTTAACTGACTTAGCAGTATAGTATTCTATGGAGGGGAGGTGGGCTGATGGTATAAAAGATGAACCCTCACTTTCATAGCAGTCAGTCAACAGATAATGTGTAACCTTGATAAAGGAAGAAATAGCACGCAAAGTGGGTTCCTTTAGACAGTAGAGTAACCATCAGAAGAAACAACTCAAGTGTGAAATGGAGTTACCTCTGGGATACAGTAAGGAGGGATGATGAGGGCAGCAGGTAGAAGAACAGAGTTGTACTCATCATAAATTCTTCTGCATTGTTTGGGTTTTCTTCAATCATCTATATTTATAGCTATTTTAATAAACATTTTAGTCTACAAATAACAAATGCGGGAGAGGGTGTGGAGAAAAGGGAACCCTCCTACACCGTTGGTGGAAATGTAAGTTGGTGCAGCTACTGTGAAGAACAGTATGGAGGTTCCTTAAAAAAACTAAAAATAGAGCTCCTATATGATCCAGCAATCCCACTCCTGGGCATATATCTGGACAAAACTATAATTCAAAAAGATACATGTACCACAGTGTTCACTGCAGCACTATTTACAATGGCCAAGACATGGAAACAACCTAAATTTCCATCAACAGATGAGTGGATAAAGAAGATGTGGTACATATATACAATGGAATACTACTCAGCCATGAAAAAGAATGAAATAATGCCATTTGCAGCAACATGGATGGACCTAGAGATTATCATACTAAGTGAGGTAGGTCAGAAGGAGAAAGACAAATACCATATGATATCACTTATACGTGGAATCTGAAATATGACACAAGTGAACTTATTTACAAAAGAGAAACACACTCACAGACATAGAGAACAGAATTGTGGTTGCCAAGGGGGAGGGGGATGGGGGAGGGATGGATTGGGAGTTTGGGATTAGCAGATGCAAACTATTATACATAGGATGGATAAACAACAAGGTCCCACTATACAGCACAGGGAACTATATTCAGTATCCTGTGATAAACCATAATGGAAAAGAATATGAAAAAGAATGTATATAAATGTATAACTAAATCACTCTGCTGAACAGTAGAAATCAACACAACATTGTAAATCAACTATACTTCAATAAAATAAATTTTTTTAAAAATAAACATTTTAGGGACTTCCCTGGTGGTACAGTGGTTAAGAATCTGCCCGCCAATGCAGGGGACACAGATTTGATCCCTGGTCCAGGAAGATCCCACATGCAGTGGGGCAACTAAGCCCGTGCGCCACAACTATTGAGCCCGCGTGCCACAACTACCGAAGCCTGCACGCCTAGAGCCCGTGCTCGGCAACAAGAGAAGCCACCACAATGAGAAGCCTGCGCACCGCAACGAAGAGTCGCCCCCTCTCGATGCAACTAGAGAAAGCCCACGCGTGTCGACGGAGACCCGAAGCAGCCAAAAATAAATTTAAAAAATTACAAATGTAAATAAAAAATTAAAAGTTAAAAAATAAACATTTTAAATTTTAATTAAAAGAAAGACCTATGTGAAATTATTTTTCATCACTACTTGCCTCGAAGACCAGGGCACAGTGTGCTTGAAGCCGAATACGCTCACCGTTGGCCAACGTCAGCAGCTTGTTGTCGTCCATCACAGAATTCATGTTCTCCACCCACAGAGCGTCCACATCACCATCAAATAAAATATACCTGCAGCAACCAGAGAAACGTGAGCCATGTAAGGCTTCCAACTATGGAGCTTGGTGCAACCTCCCTGTTCATGTTGAACGTCTTTTCCCAGGGTTTCCTTTTTTTCTTTTCATTTTTTTTTCTTGCAGTACGCGGGCCTCTCACTGTCGTGGTCTCTCCCGTTGCGGAGCACAGGCTCCGGACGCGCAGGCTCAGCGGCCATGCCTCACGGGCCTAGCCGCTCCGCGGCATGTGGGATCTTCCCGGACCCGGGCACGAACCCGTGTCTCCTGCATCGGCAGGCGGACTCTCAACCACTGCGCCACCAGGGAAGCCCCTTTTTTTCTCTTTTAAAGATTTTTTTTTTTTTGATGTGGACCATTTTTAAAGTCTTTATTGAATTTGTTACAATATTGCTTCTGTCTTATGTTTTGGTTTTTCGGCCACGAGGCATGTGGGATCTTAGCTCCCCGACCAGGGATCGAACCTGCACCCCCTGCATTGGAAGGCGAAGTCTTAACCACTGGACCGCCAGGGAAGTCCCACAGGGTTTTCTAACCAGGATCTGAGATAGGGCACCCTACTTGGTGCTTACAATAGTTTATATATATATAAACTATTCGAGTTAGTCACCAACATTTAAGAATCAGGAAACCTGACCCAACAATCTGGATTCCCTTCTTCCCTGGCAAACAGGAAGGTCTGACAGTACAGACTTGCATTCCCGCGTGGGAACGATGCGCTGCTGCTGGTAGTAGCTGCCCATGAAGACACAGTGTCTCAGTCCACCTCATTCTTTTCTTAAATCTGAGCATCAGCTGCTATTTACCGCTGGTTTGGACACCTAGTCCTCTTATGGTCAAGTTAAAAGGATTTCATATACCCATGTGTACGGGATTGAATGGTGGCCCCCATAAGATAGGTCTATCCAGAAGCTGTGAGTGGGACCTTATTTGGAAAAAAGGTCTTTGCAGATATAATTAAGGTAAGGATCTTGAGATGAGATCATCCTGGATTATCCAACAACAAGTATCCTTACATCGGGGGAAGCCACGTGAAGATGGAGGCAGAGATTGGAGGGATGCGGCCATAAGCCAAGCAATGCCTGGGGTCACTAAAGCTGTCAAAGGCAAGGGAGGACCTTCCTCTAGAATCTTCAGAGGCAGTGCTGCCCCGTCTTTGTTTCAGACTTCTGGCCTCCAGAAATGATGAAGAATAAATTTCTGGGTGGTATTGTTTTAGCCACCCAGTTAATGGTAATTTGTTACAGAGGCCCTGCAGAAGCTAATACACCATGTAACTTGGCCCATTTCACTCCCTGATGCTACCTGCTGGGCCCCTAGGAACATCTGCATTTGCAAAGCCCTGGTTTACACACCATCCTTCCTGGCAGGAGATCTACTTTGGCTTCAGGGCCTCCGGTGTTCAAGCTACGTGACCCTTCAGTTCTGTGGCTATAGTGGGTCACATCACAGTAAAGCCCAGCTCCGAGGGAGACTGAGTTGGACAGGGGGATTCTACTGTGCTGGAATGCTGATTTGATATTGCTTCCGTTTAATTCACTGATATGAGTAGTTGGATTTTTCCAGCATTAACCTTTTGGTTTATTTTCTTCCAGTATTTTTTTTAACTTCTTTTATCTTAAATAATTTCAAACTTACAGAGTTGCAAGAATAGACGAGTGCAAAGAAGTACCATATGCCCTCCAACCAGAGGGCAGTTGTTAATTTTGCCCCGTGGACGCTCTTTTGTTCTCTCTCTGTTTTCCTGAATCATTTGAAAATAAGTTGCGGACATGACGCCCTGTATTCCTAAATGCTTAAGCACGCGTTTCCTAAGAACAAACACCTTCTCTAATATAACCACAGTACAGTTATCAAAATCAGGACATTTAGCATCGATAGACTACTGTTAGCTAATATACAATCCATGTTCAAATTTCACCAACTGTCCCAAAAGAAAGTCTCCATTTTATAGCATCGTAGGAAGACTAGATTCAGGCTACAATCAATAGATGCTAAAACCGTCGGGTGAAGGTTTGACGAGGAATATAGGGTATTTACATAGTCTTAGGGTATCTCCCCACACCTTGCATATCAATTGCAGAAGGAAAAATGGCAGATACCACCCTAACCTGATGATCGAAGTTAAAGTCACCAATAAGGGGGCAAACCAGTATCACGTGCTTCCGATGAGACGCTGAGAAGGGCACCATGTCCCTTCTGAGAGATTCCTGCAAGGACATGTAGCCTGCATCCAGTTACGAGAAAGCAACAGACAAACCCAAACTGAGGGCGTATTCTGTGCAGCAGCTGGCCTGGAATCTTTCAGAACATCAAGGCCATGAAAGATAAAGAAAACCTAAGGAACTGCTTGAAATTAGAAGACGTCAAAGCGATAGGACAACCGAGCACAGTGTGAAATCCTGGACTGATCCAGAATCAGGAGAGGATTGCTAAAAAGAGTCTGTTCCAAAAGTCATCAGTTGAGACGTTAGACTCGTTATTTAAGGGATTTTTAATTAATGGGGTTGGACTAGAATATACAATCAGGATCATCCCTGGGTTTACCTGACAGGTGTCACGGGAGCAACTAACACCGGAGAATGCTTTTTACTGGATGTTCCAATAGAGCATTTCCCCTCCCGGCCTCACTAGACCCTCACCGCGGTGGGCAGTGATTGGAGCAGGGCAGGCAGCCTCAACCGCGCCTGCAGGTGAGAAAGTGCAGCTCTGAAGGGTGTTCCAGCACTTTCCACGATGCTTTGTCGCTTCTCCTTGACGTACCTTGCCGTAGAGGCAGCCTGGTGTGGTGCCCGTTTGAGGGCTTGGACTCTGATGTCCCAAGTTCAAATCCCTGGCCTTGGGGCAAGCTCTTTCCTCCCCTTCCTTGGATCTCAGCTTCCTCCATGGTAAGCTGGGATCCATCGTAGTCAAGGAGCGTGATTTAGACAACACATAAACAGCACTGAGGTGGTACCTGGCCCTTCGTGAGCAGAGCCCCCTGAGTCTGTTTGCTTCCAAGCATGAAACTACAATACTATATACATCATTTGTTTCTTTGTAAGCTTTGGCTAACTCACTATGAACCCACCCAGGCTCTTCCCTCCCTACAAAGATACTCACTTTCGCTCCTTCTTATCCGTCGGCTTGTTGACCTCCCTGAAGATGTTGGACAGCACCCCATCTGTCCAGTCTCGGGTGGTGGGGTCCAGGATGCCGTAGAGCTCTATGACACTCATCGCCTTGGGGTTCAGGACATACAGCTTTGTCACCAGCCCGAGCCTAAATCAAAGGAGAGGCTTCAGCCGTGGCTCGGGCAGACTAAACGCATTAGGAGCACAATCTAGGTCACCCATGTGGGGGATCAGATCCCCTGTGTTTTCGATCCAATCCAAAATTTAAAATGCAAACCATCCAAACTCTGCACTGGGCTTCCCACTCTCTGTTAATGACTTGTGCTAAACACAAGGGAACCACCTTTCACCAGGAACGTGGCCCCAACACAAGTGAGGTCTGAACTGATAACACGGCTTTGACTTCTGAGGGCAACAGACGCTAACCTTCATGTATATTTCATGTTTGTGTATTTACATATTCATGCACATGGCACACTCAGGCAAATATTTCACAACGGGTGTTAGGAGATTATAGTCACCAGGATAACGTAAAACCTTTGGACTCCCGACGCTCAGTCCCTCATAGTTACAGAACGACATCTGCCCTGCGTTGCTGGCTTTACAAATCACGCAGACAGGGTATTTCCCAGTATAATGCCTGTAAATTCCCGCAGTGCCGTGGGATTAACTCATCTATAGAAAACTAAAGTTCACACAAAACATAGTTTATAATTAACAAAATAAATAAATAAAAATAATCGTGGCATACCTATACTCACATCTGTACGTGACAGTTCTATAAATTATCTAACAATGAATTAATTACAGAACGAAATACAGGATGGCTATGGAATAACCCTCTTAAAATCAGTAAGCCATCGTCCACTGATTATCTCACGAGAAACATAAGAAGGAAGAAGGAACGACTGTCACTCAATTGGATTTTATAGCCTACTAGAACTGGTAAAGTCACAAAGATTATAAGGCTTGATTTAGATGTTTGCTGGAACGTCAGCGTGCACTGAAATCTTTCCGGAATGCAGCTATTGCTTAGGAGAAAGGTGAGAAGTCAGAAAACCCATATTCAGTATAAGGGCATCGATTCACCACAGGTCTTTGTGATATTCTATATTAGGAGTGTGAAATCACTTTTTCCTTCGAGTAGTATAGCTCTTGCAGGGCTGGTGATGATAAGGCATTTGGGGAGGGGACACTTTTTTGGCCACTCTGATACCATAACAGTGTCGCCTAACGGCCGGGGGGCCTGACCGACTTTACAGGAGCAATCTGAACGCCAAGAAAATACGACCTAAGTTAATTTTCAAAACATCCTTATAAGATAGTTTTTGAAATACTCATTTCACAAATAAACCTATTCACAGTCTGATGCACAAAAGGCTAACTGCTTTGCCTTCTAAAATATATCAACTAAATCAGCAATAAAACAAGTTAAGATGCTCTGGGTTTGGGACTTGCCTGGCCGTCCAGTGGTTAGGACTTCGCACTCCCACTGCAGGCGGCACAGGTTCCATCCCTGGTCAGGGAACTGAGATCCCACAAGCCACGTGGCGCGGCCAAAGTTAAAAAAAAAAAAAGATGCTCCGGGTTTAAAGCGGGGTGTCTGGGACAAACGTAACCTCCCAGGAAATCAGAGAGCAAAGTGGGACTAGGTAATACCGCCACCGACCTCACCGTGAAACCACCGTGGCAACAAAGCCCTCCCCGAGGAGGCCATACTCACCTGGTCTGGGCCTGACACAGGGCATTTACGACCACGGACTTGCCCCCTCCCGTGGGCCCCACCACCATTGTCGTGTGGCGGGTCATCATGGTCTCGAACATCTGAACCACCTTATCCACCTGTGG
Source organism: Stenella coeruleoalba (assembly GCF_951394435.1). NCBI lineage: Eukaryota > Metazoa > Chordata > Mammalia > Artiodactyla > Delphinidae > Stenella > Stenella coeruleoalba. The sequence goes on along the minus strand of NC_137160.1, from coordinate 83,624,520 downwards.
GACAAGCAGTGGCAGCTGGGTTAAAACATAGCTTTTTGTTAAAAACAGCTTTATTGAGCTAGAATTTGCACACCGTACAACTCACGCATTTAAAGTGTTTCAACAATTCAGTGGTTTTCAGTATGTTTAAAAGGTTGTGAAACCATTACCACGTTCAATTTTAGAACATTTTCATCACCCCCCACAGAAAAAAACCTCTGTGCTCATTCGTCATGTCTCCCAAGCCCGTTGCCCCCAGCCCCTGGCACCCACTAATCTACTGTCTGTCTCTATGGATTTGCCCGTTCTTGACAAAAGAATGGAATGATATAAAGGGAATTGTGCAGTATGTAGTTTGGGGTGTCTGGCTTCTTTCACTCAGCATCATGTTTTTAAGGTTCACCCATCAGTGTAGCCTGTGTCAGTACTTCCTTCCTTTTTATGGCCAAATAATGTTCCATTGTATGGATGGACCACATTTTGTCTATCTCTTCATCCGTTGATGATATTTGCATTATTTCCACTTGTTGGCACTTACGAATAATGCTGCTATGAATATTCATGGACAAGTTTTCATGTGGATAAATACGTTCTCATTTCTCTTGGGTTTATACCTAGGAATAAAATTGCTGTTCGTCATATAGTAACTCTATGTTTCACTTCTTGAGGAACCACCAGACTCTTTCCAAAAGTGGCTACACTACACCTTTCTACATTCCCACGAAAAACACATCTTTTTAAACAACCACCTCTAGAGGAAACCACCAGGGCCAGGAAAGGTGCACAGAGATCTCTCATCTGTGGTCAGTACCCGCTGCCCTGGCCTGAGGCCTCTGGGTAGCCTGATGCCCCAAGGTGGCCCGTCCAGAGGCAGCCACCCCAAACCTGCAGCTTTGGGCATTTACGCCCTGAGCAGAACACTCTGGCCATAATGTATGGCTTACAGACAACATATACAATCTCACAGGCTTCAGATGATCAAAATTTTACTTGTAATATCTAATTTAAAATTTTTTCAAGTGTGACTCTGGGGGAAAAAAAGGTGGGGTGGGGAGAGAAGATTAGACGGTTGGGCCCCAAAACAAAATACTTAATTTATCTGATCACATTATGCCAAAAACATTTTTGGAAGGTGAGATATCCATAGAGTGGAATATAACTCAGCCTCCAAAAGGAAGGGAATCCTGACACATGCTACAACACGGATGAACCTTGAGGACGCTATGCTGAGTGAAATCAGCCAGACACAAAAGGACACACACTGTATGATTCCACTCACATGAGGTCCCCAGAGGAGTCAAATGCCTAGAGACAGAAAGTAGAATAGAGGTTACCAGGTGCTGAGGGAGGAGGAGGGGGAATTAGTATTTAATGGGGACAGAGCTTCAGTTTTGCACGATGCAAATCTCTTTCACCACAACATGAGTATATTTAACATTATTAAACTGTACTAAAAATGGATAAAATGGTAAATCTTATGTGTACTTTACCACAATAAAAAAAAAGAAAAAGAAAATGGGGGTGGGGAATGGTTAAGATGGTAAATGTTATGTGTATTTTACCACAATTATTTTTAAATGAAAAAAAAAATGGAAAGGACCCAGAAAAAGCCAGTGAACTCTCATCCTCAGCAGCATTTTACCTGGACAGGTAAGACAATGTAGCCATTTTCCTGGAGCACCTGTTCTACAGCATCATTGAAATCGGGGTAGCGAACCCGCGGGCAGTCTAGTCCAGGAAACAGATCGGAAATCAAACCAAGGAAGAGAGGGACGTCTTCAAACACGAACTTGGGCAGATTCATGTCTCGAAGGGCCCTCATAAGCACCACATCCTGGATGGAACGAAACAGACGTCTTCAAAGATGTTTCTGAAAGCCCCCAGGGCTAGTCTAGAAATCGTCTTATGAAGTAGACAATGAAATTTTATATGAAATACAAAACATAAAGCATTCCAAGTACAGTTTCTGGAGAGATACACGAGTCTATTGCCCACAGAGTGGCATTGATCAGACTCTGTTCTGGAGTAAGTCCCGTGTGAAAGAAACATGACCACCCCTCTGGCTTTTATTGCAAAGAGGAAATAACTCATGTTCGTGCTTTCTAGAGAATTTTATTCACCCCCACCCCTCCAGCCCATCATCCTGCAATTGTAGATTGATTATTATCATTGAAGTATCACAAACATTGGCACCATGAAGACATTGAACTGGACCTTATGGTAATATGCCAAATTCAAAGAGAACAATGTAATGAAGAAGAGACCAAATGAAGGCCAGACAAGTAAATGAAGTGACAGCTAAGAATAAAACTTTCTCTTGATACCTGTGCTCCCCGTCACCTCCATCCCAGCATTTAGTCAATACACATGAACCAAATTAAAAAACCAGAGAACTTAGAGCATGTGGCCCCTACCTCCCTAAGCTCAGAAGAACCTCTCTTCAGCTCACCAGCCATCACCAACACTGATTTAACGGCTCTGAGTCCAAAATCATAATGATGTTGCTTGGAGAGCTGCTCCCGGGCCAGCTTATACAGAACGGTCATCTTTTTGGCCAGAGTCTTTTGTGATAAAAGACAATGAAAAATAAATGAAGAAAATGCCCTGAAAACACCAGAACGTCACGACACAAAGAAAACTGACATAAAGATGTTCAGATGAAGCTGCTCTACAAACCAGCAAATCTTGCCTCCAACAAATACCAGGATGGGTCCCCCGTTTTTAACAGTGATAAATTACAACCTAATTTAAAAGAACACCAGCCTTACCAGACAGAGTTGGATGACAGTCCTTGAAAGCCAAGGAAAATCTTAACCACCTTAAAGAACAGAATTCATACAACTTTTTAAATCATAGAGATTACACTCCAGAAATGTGCTTCCTTTAACCTAAACATGTTATTAAAGTTTTCTCGTAACTGTTTTTGGGGACAAGTCATCCACCTGGTCTACATCAAGGATTCAACACTTGCTGGTCCCTATGGATGGCATGGGGATTTTGCTCATTGAAACTAAGAACCAGAGATCTCTCCACTCCGGCTCCAAATCCATAGACAATAGGATTGGCAATAAGAGCCTTTACCAAAACACTGCAGAGAAGCAACCTAACAATCCTTTACCTTAAAAATATTTGCAGGCTTCCCTGGTGGCACAGTGGTTGAGAGTCCACCTGCCGATGCAGGGGACGCGGGTTCGTGCCCCAGTCCGGGAAGATCCCACATGACACGGAGCGGCTGGGCCCGTGAGCCATGGCCGCTGAGCCTGCGCGTCCGGAGCCTGTGCTCCGCAACGGGAGAGGCCACAACAGTGATAGGCCTGCGTACCACAAAAAAAAAAAAAAAATATATATATATATATATATATATATATATATATATTTATTTATTTATTTATTTGGCTGCAGCGGGTCTTAGTTGCAGCATGCGGGATCTTATTTTTTAGGTGCTGCATGTGGGATACAGTTGCCCGACCGGGGGTCAAACCCAGGCAGGCCCCCTGCATTGGGAGCGCGAAGTCTTAACCACTGGACCACCAGGGAAGTCCCAGTTTCCTGGTTTTGATGTTATCACTGCGGGAAGCTGGGTGAGCGGTACCTGGAACTCTCTGGACTACTGCTGCCATCTCTTGTGAGTCAAATGATTCCAAAATAAAAGTTATAATTTTAAAAAGAGAGAAAGGGAGGACTTCCCTGGTGGTCCAGTGGTTAAGACTCCACACTTCCACTGCAGGGGGCACAGGTTCAGTCCCTGGTCGGGGAACTAAGATCCCGCATGCAGCACAATGTGGCCAAATAAATTAATTTAATTTAATTTTAAGAAATGATGCACTCCCAGCTTTAAAAAAGAGAAAAAGAGACAGAGAGAGAGAAAAGGGAGAGAGATAAAGCAAAACAATTTGAAAAGCCACACTTTTCAAATTTCAAGCCCTGGGAATGAAAATGTCCCAGGGCCCCCATCTGCGAGCAGACCCAGGCGGGTGCAGGGACGCCTGGCGGTAAGGGACCTCACCTTGGCCCAGAAGAAGCCCTCGGAGAACAGCATGATTTCACAGATCTGCTGCAGGTCAGGCACAATCACCACCACGGGCCGGAACAGGGCCTTCACTGACTCGGGCAGTTCCGTGCGGCCCGCGTAGCCGGGGTTCATGGTGATGAAGATGCCCATTCTCGAGTCCAGGGAGATCTCCTGCCCTTCAAACTAGGGGACAAGAGGAAAGGAAGGAAGGATTATGCTGCTGGCCAGCCTACCATGGGGCAAGGAGGCCTGGGGAGCCACATGGCTCTTCCTTTCATGGGTACAAGACAGACACCACCATCTGTCTCTTGCCCTTTCCCGGTGATAAATGCAGAGTCCTCGTGCTTATGGCCTCAGTGTTCTGGGGTGCCAGCCTCAGCCGACCCCCAAACTCTGATGTGAATCAAGGGTCTGTCCACTTGAGAAGTAGCTGATGTTGGGAAAGTGTGCAGCCGGGGGTTGATTCGAGGCACTGTGTGACCTCCAACAGGTCACTTACCCTCTCTGAGTCTCTGTTTCCTTCTCTGCAAGGCTGTGGCAGTTAAACGAGACAACATATTCAAGAGCACCCAGCCCACTGCTTCGTGCAAAGTGGACTTTCATTCATGTTAGCTGTCACTTCTCTCCCCATTCCCACCTTCATGCTGGTCTGGCTGCCTGGGTGTCACCTGGACCCTTCCGACAGAATCCTACCTCAGCATCCTTCAAGAAACCAGCCTGTGTCCTCCAGGGGCCCCATGGACCAACAAAATGCAGAAATCTCTATATTTTGAGTCTCTTTAGCCTACAGTTGAATTTCAACTGTCTTAACTTTCCTCTCTACTAAGATTTTACTATTCTATTTCTTTTCATGGTCCACCAGAGAGACAGACGACAGATGTTTTATTTTTATGAGGCACAGCCTGCCTCAGGGACAAGAGGGCAGCCCAGCCTGAGAGCTGATGCTCCCCAGAGATGGAGGCTGCTGTCTTGTCTCTCAAGTCTGCACTGAGACTACACTCACCCACGCCTCAGTATCTCATGTGAGTCCCAGATCAACCTCTGGAGACAAGACACAGCCCTGCTCTTAAAAACACAGGCTCTAGGGACTTCCCTGGCGGTCCAGTGGCTAAGACTCCACACTTCCACTGCAGGGGGAGTGCGTTCTGTCCCCGGTCAGGGAACTAAGATCCCACATCCTGCATGCCACACAGCATGGCCCAAAACACAAAACAAAACAAAACAGCTTCTAGAAACCCAAACACATTGCAGGCTCAATGTGTCTCCCATGGGAGTAGTAAGCTCAGCCCTAAAATGTTTCAGAAGAACTAATTAATAGAAATCCATCCAGAATCCTCAAATGTTTAACAGTACCCAGTTTACATAATCTCTTGACCATGAGCCCTGAGGTCCAGGGAGAAAGCAGGTGGGGTGCAGGGCCGCAGAGGTGCCCACAATGGAATCCTCACCAACCCATGCTGAATTTGGGTCCTGAATCTCCCAATGAGGCTCTGTGGGGCCTTGGAGGATGTACAGGAGTTTTCAGGTGAAGGAGAAAAAAGGACAATTCCAAGCAGATAGGGATGCATATGGTGTCCCAGGGCGTGGAATGTTTGTAGAGCAAGTGGCGTAAAGTGACAAGTGTTCAGGGCACGCAGGGGCAAGGACAGTGGCCAGAGGAGCAGTAGAGCAAGCTGGGATCACAGTGTAGGGAAACGGTCCAGCCATTCTGGTCTCTGTTGTCAGAGAACTCACTCTGGGCTACCTAAATTACATACGGTCCTGTTTCTCCAAACTCTCAACCAGTTTAATCTGATGTAACTTCATACAGACATCCCAAACTTGAGTCTACAAATGTATTGTTGGACGGGGAGAGATTAGTAAATTCTCAAAAAATTTTTAAGTTTGCCTTTTCACTTTGATAACAATCTTAATAATCTTCCTCATTACAGTGCGGTAATTTTACCAAGTACGAAGGCAAATGTTCTTGTTCACTGTGATAATTTCTACTGAAGATATTTTGATTGAATGGAACGTTGATTTTTCTTCTTTAAGTCGTTTTTTCTCAAATTTGGGAAGAATATTTCCTGACCTTGAAAGGGGGCCTTACACATCACTTATTTGAGAATCCTGCCCTACCCGTCTGTAACTATGGATCACATGTCTGGAATTATTTTGAAGTTCTTAGACTATTACAGTCCTTAATTATCAAAGATGTTGATAATTTGGGGAAACCCAACTATCTCCATTTGAAAGCAGAAGTTGGGCAAATCTTCATCTAGGGGGAACCTGGTCTGGATAGACGACTGTCCACCACCTGATATTTCAGCACGTTCCCAGCCTGGGGACATGATCCGGGCTGGCTTCACACTTATCCTCACCTGGAACCTGGTCAACTGATGGATCAGAGCGTTTCGGATCGTCTGGATCTGGGACGAGATGACTGAGAGCACGGAGGCATCGATGCGATTAAACTCGTCAAAACAGCCCCAAGCCCCACACTGAGCCATGCCCGAGAAAATCTTCCCGACGGCCTGGGATGAAAGAAGTGTCAGGACAAGGGCAATTTTCATCTTGAAAACTGCAAGCAATCCATGTATGGATACCATTTTCTAAATTAAAAGCGAACGACAATCAGAACCTACTGTAGAGCACAGGGAACTCTACTCAGTGTTCTGTAGTGACCGAAATGGGAAAGAAATCCAAAAAAGAGGGGATATATGTATACGTATAGCTGATTCACTTTGCTGTACAGCAGAAACTAACACAACATTGTAAAGCAACTCTACTCCAATAAAAATTTTAAAAATAAAAAATAAAAAAAGCAAATGACGCTCATCAGATTGGCAGAGAAGAGCCACCCCAGGAGTGGGTCTTCCTGGCAAGACTTCCAAGGCCTCTCGTGGGCCAGCTACCACTCATAGGATTTCACAAATTAAGGATTTTTTTAAAGATTTGTATTAGACTATAGTTGATTTACAATGTTGTGTTAGTTTCTGCTGTATAGCACAGTGAATCAGTTATATATATACATACATACACTCTTTTTTAGATTCTCTTCCCATATAGGCCATTACAGAGTATTGAGTAGAGTTCCCTGTGCTATACAGTAGGTCCTTACCAGTTATCTAGTTTATATAGAGTAGTGTATATATGTCCATCCCAATCTCCCAATTTATCCCTCCTCCTCTTTCCCCCTGGTAACCGTAAGTTTTTCTACATCTGTGACTCTATTTTTGTTTTGTAATTAAGTTCAAGGATTTCACAAATTAAGGATTTTAACGTAAAAACCCAGATTTCTGGCTTCTCTTGAGATGCTGGAAAATCTAACACTGGGTCCACTTTTCCAAGTGGCAACAATTGACCTAAGCGCAATAGCGGCTCCCCCTTTAGACGGAGCTTTGCTTTCCAGTTGGCCGCAGTCCCCACCACTCTCTATCGTCTGTCTGCTGCTTTATTCATTTACACTATCTAGCTGACTCCAGTGGGCATTTAGTTTGGGACTCTTGCCCTACATGCTGCTAACAAAGAGATACAGCCAAGTTCCTAGACTGTGATGGTGAAACGTTTCCTACTATGTTCCTCCAGCTGTCACCATGTCATCTCATGGAAGCGTATGGGGTGAAATGCCTTCCCACGCTGTCCCCCTTTTAGCTCTCCGCCTAAGAAGACCGTACCAGAAGTGACGCCAGGGCCTTACTTTGTAATCCATGCCTTCGCCGCAGTTGGTTACAACACAGAGCAAGCCCAAGGCTTTGGCCAGGTCCTTGGTGGTCTCAGTTTTGCCAGTACCTGCTGGGCCAGCAGGGGCCCCACCCAGATACATGGACAGCGCCTGTTAGAAGCCAAATGCAAAACATACGTTGTCTGATTCACGGAAAGAAACAGGTGTCAATTCCCAGTTTGTGACAGTCTGTGCAGGAGTATATAAATGGCAATGGACCAGTTCACACTCACCTTTTCTGACAGTCACCATTTTTTTTTAAGTCTTTATTGAATTTGTTACAATATTGCTTCTGTTTTATGTTTGGTTTTTTGGCCCTGAGGCATGTGGGATCTCAGCTCCCCAATCAGGGATCGAACCTGCACCCCCTGCATTGGAAGGCGAAGTCTTAACCACTGGACCGCCAGGGAAGTCCCTGACAGTCACCATGTTTAACATTTCTTTTCTGTCTTTCTCCGTTGACCTCCACTGACCACCGCCCACCCGGCCCCCCATTATATAGGAACCAGGGACTCTGCAATATGCTGGACTCTGTACCCACCCTGAGCACAGTGCCTATAGCAGTTCCCAGAGCTGAGGCTCATGGAAACATGGACATCTGTGCAGGGAAGGATTAACTGTGCCCAAAGAAAGGTTTGGCCCTTTGTCTCTAGATCCTAGGAGCTGACCTCTAAGCCCTCAGAATGCCCTGCCTGAGAAGGGTGTCCTTGTTTATCTGGGGACCTTGGGCCACGCTGGACAGTCTAACAATGTGATTTATGGTGGGAGCCTTGGGCCACATGGTATCATCAAGTCAACTTCTGCAGGGTCTGGGGACTAAGGTCAGTCATTCAGGGGGTCAGTCATGTCTGCATGACAAGCCCCCAGTTAAAGCGCTGGCCACCAAGGCTCGGTGGGCTTCCATGGGTGGCAGGACTTCACACATGCGGCCACACAGAGCTGCCAGAGGAAATGATGCTGTCTGGACAGCTGCATCAGAGAGAAAACTGAAGGCTGGAAGCTCCTGGACCCTGTCCTATGCCTTCCTCCATTGCTGATTTTGATCTGTATCCATTTGCTGCAAAAACCATAACCAGGACCATAATGGCTTTACTGAATTCTGTCATTTCTTTTAGCAAACTATTGAACCTGAGGGTGGTTTTAGGGGCCGCCTGAACTTGCAACAGCCCAATCCCAAAAGGTGGCACGTAGGTCATATTCCAAATGGAAACTCTTTTATATAGATTTTGAAAGTGTAACATCCCTTACTCTCAGCATTAACTTCCTGGGGCTGCCGTAACAAAGTACCACAAACTGGCTGGCTTAAAACAACAGAAATGTATTCTTTCACAGTTCTGGAGGCTAAAAGTCTGAAATCAAGGTGTGGGTAGGGCCACACTCCTTCCGAAGGCTCCAGGGGAGGATCCTTCCTGGCCTCTTCCAGCTTCTGGTGGCCCCAGGTGTCCCTGGCTTGTGGCCGCATCCCTCCTGTCTCTGCCTCCGTCTTCACATCACTTTCTCTGTGTCTCTGTGTTCTCTTCTCTTCTTACAAGGACATCAGTCACTGGTATTAGGGCCCTAATCCAGGATGTTCTCACCCCAATCCTTAACTAATTCGATCTGCCAAGACCCTATTTCTAAATAAGGTCACATCCGAGCTTCCGAGCAGACCTGAATTTGGGGCAGGGTAGGGGACACTGGTCAACCCAGTACACCATCACAATTAACATAGTCACCCTTAGAGAAAAACACACAACCCCAGGTGAACGATCACCAAGAGACCCAGGCTGCCAATCACCTGAGTGAGAGTCAGGTAAATCCGGTCCGTAAGGGGCGTGATAACCAGCCTCCCGTTCAAACCCATGTACTCGTAGCCGTAGCTGAAGGTCCCCGTGCACTGGCGGATGTTCAGCTCATCTGGTTCTCGGTCCCAGTAAAACCGTAGCTGACTTTCCCATTCGAACTCCCGGGCCTCGAGAATGCTGGAAGGTGAGCAACGGGGTATAAGTGAAGAGAGAAAGAGATGCAGAAGAAGGTGGACAAGGGGGAGGAAGGAGAGATGCTGAGAGAGGCCAGAGGACGACAAAAGACAGGTTTCGAGACGCCAGTGCCCTAGGCAGGTCCCTACCTGTCCCGTATGAAAGAGTCAACTATATCTCGGGCGTGTACGTCGATGATGAGGACGGTGTTGTATTTCTTTCTGTCGTTTCTGCTTAAGGACATGGTGATCCGAGTGACCAGCTCATCAATCTGCCGGTGCATCTTCTGGCCGTAGTTCTTCATGGCCTGCTTCTCCCCTTGCTGCACTTTGCGGAAGACATCTTCCACCTCCCAGGTCCACCACACCTGGCTGGCGGCCAGCACCACCATCCCTTGGTACAGGAGCATCCAGTCGACCCTAAGGGAAAAGCACACCTTCAACGAGATTTTCCCAGGATTGGGACCGAAAACGGTCCTGTCAAGAATCTAATTCTTTCAAAAGGAAATCCTGCTGTACACTGTTGTAAATTGGTACAGCTACTATGGAGAACAGTATGGAGCTTCCTTTAAAAAACTTAAAATAGAACTACCATATGACCCAGCAATCCCACTCCTAGACATATACCCGGAAAAAACCATAATCCGGAAGGATACATGCACCCCAATGTTCACTGCTGCACGATTTACAGTAGCCAAGACGTGGAAGCAACCTAGATGTCCATCAACAGAGGAATGGGTAAAGAAGACGTGGTACATTTATACAATGGAATATTACTCAGTCATAAAAAGAATGAGATAATGCCATTTGCAGCAACATGGATGCAACTAGAGATTATCATACTAAGCAAAGCAAGTCACACAGAGAAAGACAAATATCATATGACAGCACTCATATGTGGAATCTAATTTTTAAAAAAGATACAAATGAACTTATTTACAAAACAGAAGCAGACATAGATATCGAAAACAAACTCATGGTTACCAAATGGGAAACTTGTGGGTGAGTGATAAGTCAGGAGCTTGGGATGAACACACACACACTACTATATGTAAGACAGATAACCAACAAGGACCTACTGTATAGCTCAGGGAACTCTACCCAATATTCTGTGATAACCCATATGAGACAAGAATCTAAAAAAGAATGAATATATGTATAACTGAATCACTTTGCTGTACACACTAAAACTACAATGTTGTGTAGACACAACATTGTAAATCAACTATGCTCCAATAAAATTAAAATATTAAAAAAAGAATCTATTTCTTTCATACAGATGGCCAACAGGCACATGAAACGGTGCTCAACAATGCTAATTACTAGACAAATGCAAATCAAAACTGCAATGAGGTCCCACCTCACACAGGTCAGAACGGCCGTCATCAAAAAGTCTACAAACATAAACGCTGGAGAGGGTGTGGAGCGAAGGGAACCCTCCTGCACTGTTGGTGGGAATGTAAACTGGTGCAGCCACTGCAGAGAACAGTATGGAGGCTTCTTCAAAAACTAAAAATACAGTTACCGTATGATCCAGCAATCCCACTCCTGGGCAGATATCCGGAAAAGACAAAACTTCTAATTCAAAAAGATATATGGGGACTTCCCTGGCGGCCCAGTGGTTAACACTCCACACTTCCACTGCAGTGGGCGTGGGTTCGATCCCTGGTCAGGGAACTAAGATCCCATAAGCTGCGCGGTGCAGCCAAAACAAAAAGATATACGCACCTCAGTGTTTACAGCAGCACTATTTACAACAGCCAGGCCACGGAAGCAACCTACTGCAATGGAATACTACTCAGCCATAAAACAGAATGAAATAATGCCATTTGCAGCAACACGGATGGACCTAGAGATGATCATACTCAGTGAAGTCAGTCAAAGACAAACATCATATGATATCACTTATATGTGGAATCTAAAAATTAATACAAACGAACTTATTTATGAAACAGAAACAGACTCAGACATAGAAAACAAACTTATGGTTACTAAACAGGAAGGTGGGAAATAAATTAGGAGTATGGGATTAACAGATACGAACCAATATACATAAAATAGATAAGCAACAAGGATTTACTGTATAGCACAGGGAATTATATTCAATATCTTGTAGTAACCTATAAAGGAAAAGAATCAGGAATGTATATATGAGTGTGTGTATAGCTGAATCACTTTGCTGTACACCTGAAACTAACACAATATGGTAAATCAACTATACTTCATTTAAAAAAAATCTATTTCTTTGATCTGGAATAGGGAAGGCAAAGTATGAGCTGCAGGTAAGCAAAGGAGAATAAAACTCTTCTGGTCAGATAGTAAAACACCAGGCCAACAGAGACATGCACATGAAAAAATTACAGGTGCATGACTGTGTAAAAGATGCCAGATCACTTTAAAGATGTGTCTTTACAGATGTTTAAAAATTATTTAACATTATGGGCATACTGTAAGAATTTTTTAATTTTTAAAAATTCCGGGCTACCCTGGTGGCGCAGTGGTTGACAGTCCGCCTGCCGATGCAGGGGATACGGGTTCGTGCCCCGGTCCGGGAAGATCCCACATGCCGCAGGGCGGCTGGGCCCATGAGCAATGGCCGCTGAGCCTGCGCGTCCGGAGACTGTGCTCCGCAACGGGAGAGGCCACAACAGTGAGAGGCCCGCGTACCGCAAAAAAAAAAAAATTCCAACAAAAAAATTAATTATCTCTGACCACACACCCCCATGGTTCCTTGTTATAGTTTCCTGAGTGTCACTCGGCACTCTTTTCCATTCTCATACAGACCTGTTCAAAGTTCAAGATACACAAATATGGGGAGAAGGGGTTGGAAGGGCTGTTTCTCCAAAATCGGGATCAGGGAACACAAGCTACACTGCACCTTGCTTTTCTCACCTATTGGTTCTAGTGGGCATGCGTCTAGGTCAACGGACATAGGTCTGACCAGGTCCTCGTCAAAGCTGCACGATATTTCAGAGCATCAAAGGATCGCAATTTAAGCAGATGTTTCCGCACTGATGTCTATTCAAGTTGCTTCCAGTTCTTTTGCCAATACAAACGATACCGCGGTAAACGTCTCTCTACATTGTCTGGCACTGTCTGGAGGCATTTTTGGTTGTCACAACTGGGGGAAAGGGTATTGCTGGCATCTAGTGGGTGCTAGAGGCCAGGGATGCTGGTAAACATCCTACAATAAACAGGACGGTCTCCCACAGCAAAGAATTATCCGGCCCCAGATGTCAACAGCACCGATGGCGAGAAACCCTGCTTTATGCACATCCTGAGGAGTCAGAGCGGCTTCTAGTGTTACGGACCAGAATCCCAAGTGCAGGGCGACCAGTACAAAAGCACTTTTCTGATAGTTTATTTTAATAGGAAAAGTCAAATTACTTTAAAACGTTGTAGCAATCCGTCCCCCCACCAGCCATGCATACTGCTGTCCTTCTCACCACACCCTCGCCAGCACTAGGCGTTATATTCTTTTGAATTTTTTGCCAATCTGAAAGGTGAACAAAACAATATCTCATTCGGCCTTAATCTGCAGATCCTGGATGACCAGTGAAGTCTTTCCTCTTTTCACATGTTTATCAGCCACTTGGATTTCCCCTACTGACATACTAATTTCCAAAGCTGGTAAGTGCCTTGAAACACATTAGGGCAAACTTTTCTTCTAAATCGTACCTAAAAAAATAATGGACCCAGAGCTATAAGTTCCAATCCAGTAAAAGTGACTGCAAATGACGAGTCATTATCTTGATGATGGGCAATTAATGGCAAAATAAATTTTAAAGAATACTTAAAACAATAAAAAGCATTTGGCTTTAACGTCTTGTGTTAAAATTGTGCGGTGCCTCTAAAACCTAAATAGTATGTATGGTTGTGTTCCCGACACACAAGAGAGATGTAACGAAGGTGACGGAGGTCCAGAGGACGGTACTGAAATGAACAAAGGTGGATCTTGCGACAGGCAACAAACCTGGGAAGTAGGAAATCAGGAGAGGTGGAAACACTATAACCAGAGAAAATCAAGTGGTTCAGGGCAGAGCTAAGATGAACGTGATGGTGTCTGGCAAATCCCAGGACAGCGGGTGTGCTCTGGGGCTACATACAGCTGGGCCTGTGCTCTCAGTGATGCTGAAACATGTCCGCTCACGTAAATCAATATTATCATTTCAGTGACTCACCCCCTTCATTAGGAGCGACAAGTGCGCTTTAGCAGAGCGGTATTTAGGTGAGGAAAGGGTGGCTCAGACATTTCCCAATTAATCAGGTTGAATTCTCTTAACTCTGTCTTCCACCAACCACACGTTGTCACACATAGCAACACCCTGGCAAAGTAGTAGTTATGAGGCAAATAAAATGAATAAATGCAGATATAAAATTCATGCAATTTGGGAACACTGCAGAGATTTTTAGATATTCCGCTTCTGAAGGGCAGTGGTTTCTGTCTAGTTCAGTGTTGAAACAGCATCAAGCACAGTGATTAGCCCAGAGCAGGAATCCAGTAAACGCTAGTAAAATGAATGAATACAGCCCATGATGGGTTAAGGCCACCTCCTATCAGCTCATGAGAGGTAACTGACAAATATTCAGGAATTTTGCAAGTGGTGTGTTAAACTTCTTACCATTATTCCATTCAGTGTTTTTGTTTTGTTTTTTTTAATTTTGGCCATGCCACGCAGCTTGCTGGCTCTCAGTTCCCCAACCAGGGACCAAACCCAGGCCCTTGGCAGTGAAAGGGTAGAGTCTTAACCACTGGACTGCCAGGGAATTCCCTCCATTTAGCCTTCTTGAAATCAGACATGTGGGAGTATTTACACGATGGGAATTGGGAAATGCTCTACAGCAAAGCTTTTCTTTTCCCAGAGAGCTAGTTTACTAATACACCACTGAATGTATGTATGTATGTGTATATATATATATATATATATATATATATATATGGACACCTGATTATATAAAGAGGTACCAATTTTTTTACATGGTGCAGAACCTAAGAAAAAGCAGGATCCTAATCAGACAAATATTATGCTCTGTTCTAATAACTTATTTAAACAGACATTTTCAGTCTGCAAAATCAAAAAGGCAGCAGGCGAAACCAAGAGGACGGTGTTCTCATGATAATAAAGACTTTGTGTCTGCACAAAGGCCCTGCCAAATACACAGCTCTCCTGGAAAGTTACCCAAAGATGCTTTGCGGGCTTTGAGTTCAGCCCTCTTAGCCACTAGGATCAGGCGTGGTTCAGCTCGGTGCTTGGAAGCTTCTAGGCCACAAAAATCAAAGAATGGTTGAAATTCATCAAATACTTTAGAAACAACTTTACCCGTTAACCTACACATAGAATCCACCTTAATGAACACCTGGTCTCTGGTGGGTCACTAGGTTCTCACACCTGAGCTCAGAATCCCCTGGGATATTGTGAAAACCCAGATCCCTGGGCCCCACCCTGAGAATTTCTTTTCTTTTTTCTGATATCTATTTGTTTGTTTGTTTGTTTTGGCTGCACCAAGTCTTAGTTGCAGCACGCGGGATCTTAGCTGCAGCATGTGGACTTCCTGGTTGCAGCATGTGAACTCTTAGTTGCAGCACGCATGTGGGATCTAGTTCCCCAATCAGGGATTGAACCCGGGCCCCCTGCATTGGGAGCATGAAGTCTTACCCACTGGAGCAGCAGGGAAGTCCCTCGAGAATTTCTGTTGGGGCAGGTTTGGGATGGGGCCCAGGAATATGCATTTCTAACAGGCTCCCAGGGACCCTGATGCTGCCGGTCCGGGGACCACACTTTGAGACGTGCTATATGAGGTGATCCTTACAGGACAGCTATACATCAGCTTATTTAGCTACGGCAGGAAAAGAAAACCTCATTTGAAATGTCAGTTGATCGACTCCAAACTTTGAAAATTGATTCATTATGACCATAAATATGATAAAGTAACACACAATCACATTTACAATCTTACCTGGTTCTGTCTTCACAGTATCTAAAGATAGCCTCTTTGGTAATTAGCCTGTTAGTTCTTCGCATTTCATTCAAAATTGCTGTCATCCAGTCCTCCACGCGCCCCTCGGCCCGGATGATCTTCCGGAACTCCATGACCTCTCCTTCTGCTGAAATCATGGCAGACACCAGTTTTTCTCCACTGTCCCCGTCATTAAACCTCAGCAGTGCTATGTTGTCGTACATCTGCAATACAGTGGGAGAAGCCACCCTGTAATACCTTCCCTGGGTTCTGGAATCAAAGAACAGCCTGCAGTGCCTCATCACACATCAGCGCTGCCAGGATGCCAGCAATAGCATCAGAGACCACATGCTAAATAGATGTCCATTCATTCAATGACTAACGTTCATTGGGTACTTTCGCTTATCCTGAACTATGCAAAGGTCGGTGGTAGATTAAACAAAAAGAAAGAGAGAGAAGACAGACTCCCCCCCAACACACACACTTGAGATTCTAGGGTATATGCTGATATAGAGAGGTATCTGGATATACGGACCAGCTGAAATCAGCATTCATCGAAGGAAAAGTGTTGCATTAAGTACTTGATCCTTAGTGCTTTATTTATTTGGAATAAAGGAATTGCTCGAAAACACTGGTTCTCCACCACGGATGATTTTGCCCCCAGGGGACACTGGGCGCCGTCTGGAGACATTTTTGGTCGTCACAGCTGGAGAGGGATGCTCCTGGCATCTTTTGGGTAGAGGTCAGAGATGCTGCTGAACATCCTACAATGCACGGGACCCCCGTGCAATTGAACATCCTGCAATGCACGGGACTCCCACCCCCGACACACACATATACACAGAGAGAGAGAAAAAAATTATTTGGCCCAAGATGCCAATAGTGCCAAGGCTGAGAAACCTTGCTCTGGGCTGATACTAAATATAGAGCTTTGATTAGTTGACCAAAGATTACTCCTGGCCCAGCTCTGATTCTCTATCATAAGAGATAGTTTTGTCTGTTGTGTTTCCTGCCATTCAATATCGCTCGCAGATACACATAAGTTTATGTAAAAGTATGAAAACATGGGCTGGAAGGAATCACATCACAGCCATGATAGTGGCTGCCTCTTGAAAGTGGAGGAAGAACTGTGAACGGGGATGGAATGAAGAGTATGTCAACTTTATCTCTACAAATTTATTTTACAAAAAAAGAGACAAAGCAAATATGACTAACTGGTAATAAGAGTGTCAATTCTGGGTGGCAGATAAGGTTCTTTAGCCAACACTGTAAGTCAGGCACTGTTCTAAGTACTTTACAAATATTAACCCATTTAATCTTTATCGTTATAAATTTTTATAATTGGAGTTATCTGCATTTACAGAGAAGAAAACTGATGCCCAGAGAGGTTAAGTAACTTGCCAAAGGTCACACAGCAAATCCATGTAGAGTCAGGATTCGAACTCAGACAACCTGGCTGGATGTGCTATACCACTATCCTGTATTGTCTCTCTGCTTACTATATTAGTCTTTGTGTATTTCTGTATTGTTTTAGTTTCTCTAAAAAATGTTGTCTGGGGGACTGTGGAAAAAGAGCAACAGATAGCAGCTGAGTGCTGGTGTGACTTCAGACTACAGTGGATTTCATCAGATTTATGCTTCAAATAAAAACCCCAGCAGCGGTTCACAGTCTTAAACCCCTGGGTTGAACCGAACTGTGTAGAAGACTTGAATACAACAAGCTGCAGTTACAGAGCTTACGCCACCCCTCCCCTGGGAGCCCCGGGGGGCCGACCTTGATCATGTGCTCCTGGACGCAGAGGGGGTCACTGCTGCCCAGGATGCTGAGCAACTCGTCATCAGAAATGAAGAAGAACCTGGGGAAGGCGTTCCTCTTGGAATCCAAGTAGTCGTTCAGGCTCTTCTGGCACCTCTCCAGGCCCTCGCTGATGTTCTGCAGGTCTTTGAGGCGGTTCGGGGCCTCACAGCATCTCTTGATCACGGGGTCTTTCAAGGTCTCGCCCATGATCTGGACAAAGTCAAGAGGACAGCTGTCAAGCCAGGGAAGCAGGAGCCCGGCTCCTGTCCCGGGTGGGCATCTGCCAGGGTCCAGGCACAACAGAGCAAACCCGACAAACCAGAACCCCGCCTTCAGGGAGGCCAAATTGGCAAAAACTGTTAAGTGTTTAAATAAGCACCTTCAGGGACTTCCCTGGTGGTCCAGTGGCTAAAACTCCACTCTCCCGATGCAGGGGGCCCGGGGTTCAATCCCTAGTCAGGGAACTAGATCCCACGTGCCGCAACTAAAATCCCACATGTGGCAACAAACATCCCGCGCGCCACAACTAAGACCCGGAGCAGCTACATAAATAAATATCTATTTAAAAATTTCAAAATAAATAAGTAAATACTTTCTAACATACTACATATACATAACTTACTTATTTCCGATGTTTATTTTTTTTCCATCTTCCCGCTAGAAGGTCAGCTGCCCTGAGAAGAGATCTTTCTGTCTTTTGTTCAGTGTTTCCCCAAGTGCCTACAACAGTGTCTGCACACAGCTGACCCTCCATCAGCATTTGCTGGGTGAATAAAGCCAGCAGTTTCACTCGGAGCAATTTGTATGCACCTGAATATTCCCCACTCTATATAATGGCAAAAACATAATGATAAGAAAGGAAAAGAAAGAAAAGGAAATAGTCTAAATGTCCAACGAGAGGGAATTAGGTCAAAATTTGCTGTCACAATTTAGATGTTTATTTCTTGACATATATGATGAGGATGTTAAATTTTAAAAAGATCATACTGATAAGAATGATCCTATTTCATAGAATAATTACATATTTATTGATATGTTTACATAGGAATTAACAAATTCTGGAAAGATACATGTTGAACTATTGAAATGTTTATCTTGGGCGTGCGATTGTAGCTATTTTTTCCTTTCTTTTTCTTTCTTTCTTTCTTTTTGCTTTTTTATAATGTCTAAGTCCTTCTATATAATGAATAGGTATCTGTTGCATAACTTTTTTAAGTTTCAAAAAAAGCTTATGCAGATGGATAAGAAAAAAAATCATAAACTCTAATGGACAAAAGAGATCCAAAACGGGAGCTGGCTGCCCGTAACTGGAGAATACAACAGCATCGCTGAGTAGCAAAGTACCTGGGCTTTGAGGTCAGGTGGGCTGGGTGAAAATCCTCGCCCCACTAATTACTAGCAGCAGTGACCACTGGTACCACCCTTTCTGGAAGGACTTTAAAATGAGCATAGTCTCTCATGGGTAATTTACTTGTAAACAATCTATCGTAAGATACCCTAAATATGGAAAAAACTTTAGACACAAACTGCAAATTATTTATGAAAGCAAAGAATTTCGCTTCAAACAAGATGTCCAGTTACTAGACAATAATCAACTAAATTAATGTCAAGCCACTCACCAGAACATATAAAGGCATTAAAACATTTTCTCAGATAGTTTCATAATATAAACTATGTTTCTTATAATATTAAGAGAAAATGATAAGATAGGATTATATAAAATATCTTTATTAGCATGTTTTTAACCCATATACATAGAAAAAAGATAAAAGAAATATATATTAAAGGCGATAGAACTATGGAAGATACATTTTCCCCTGCTTTTCTACATTTTCCCAAGCTTTTTACAGAAGTACTATTTTTTCCTTTTTTTTTTTTGCCATGCGTCATGTGGGATCTTAGTTCCCAGACCAGGGATCGAAACCACACTCCCTGAAGTGGAAGCGCGGAGCCCTAGCCACTGGACCACCAGGGAGTTCCCACAAGTACTACTTTTATAATAAAAAATAAATATGAAAACCTTCTGGTGCCATAGGCCAGTGGCTTAAGATCAAACAGAAATTTTTACTGAAGAGATTAAGTTCATATATAATGACAGAAAAAATTGAGAAGCTACTAATAGACAAAATACTACATGCAAATATGTAAGTAAAAGTATCTCAAATCACTGTTCTTCTTTCAAGACTAAAACAGAAGCCAGTCACTTGCCCTTTTAAATACTTTATCGATGTTGTCAAACTTCTTTGCTTCATCTGGAAGTTGTGATCTGATATCTCCACCAATAAAGATGCTTTCCAGATACATCCATTTTCTCTGAACCAACATCCAAACCTGTAAATGCACAATGTTATCATCAACACAGGTTCCCAGGTACCTCGAGGTGTGTATGGCAAAATCCCACCTTAACACGGGAGAGATTTAAACCAACTCAGGTCATAAGACTTTCCAGGCAAGAGGGCAGAGTGAGTGCATACACTCCTTTCCAAATATATAGGAATGATAGAGGAAGCATAGCTAAATATTCTAAAATACACAGCTACACTCAAAAGCAAAAGAAAACTCTCCACCCCAGCCTGGGACAGGGAGGAAGCTTCTAGTTGTGAGCAGGGATTGGAGCCCCGTGACCCAAAGGACAAACCGTGCAGAAGCCCAAGCAAAAACTGATCCAAATACTACATGACCCACAATTCCACTCCTAGGCATAGACCCAGAAGAACTGAAAACAGACACTCAAAAAGTAGTTGTACACCAACACTTAGAGAAGCACTATTTCATGAACCAAAAGGTGGAAACAACCCAAATGTCCATCAACAGGTGAACGGGATACACAAAATGTGGTCCATCCACAAAATGGAATACAATTCAGCCACAAAAAAGAATGAAGCACTGACACATTCTACAACATAGATGAACCTTGAAAATATGATTCTAAGTGAAAGAAGCCAGACACAAAGGCCACATACTATATGATTGCATTTACGTGAAGTACCCACAATAGGTAAATTCACAGAGACAGAAAATAGACTGATGGTTGTCAGAGGCTGGAGGGAGGGGAAGTAGGGAGTAATTGCTGTTTAATGGGCATGGGAATTTCTTTAGAGATGATGAAAATGTTCTGGAACTAGATAGAGGTGGTGGTCGCACAACATTGTGAATCGACTAAATGCCACCGAATTGTGGACTGTAAAACGGGTAATTGTATGTTCCATAAATTTCATGTCAATTAAAAAAATTTTGTCCTAACAAAGAAAAAAAGCAGTACTATATCCAGGCTAACAGATGCCACTAATAAAAAGTAATAGAAAATCCGCACAGCATTGTAAATCAACTACACTTCAATTTAAAAAATTAAATTAAAAGTTTAAAAAAAAGTTTCAGTAATAGACAAAAAACAAATTTAAAAAAGCAAGTGACGGAAGCCCATGCATGACCACACTCCTAGCCAGGGAAGCAGGCCTGGCTCCATCCCACCCCAAGCTCAGGGTGTGGCAAGTATAAGGCACTTGCCTAGGTCTGAGGAAGAAAACAAGGCAGCCACACAAAACTGGTGAAATGAGCCTGGGTTGCTCACAGAGGTCTGGACACAAAGCAAGAAAGCCCTACACCCCCTAATATAAGAAAAATCAAAGTCACACAGAGAAAAAACCCCTACCATGAAAGAGAGTCACCAAAAAAAAAAAAGTGGTGGGGGGGATTCTGTCCTAAGAAAATAAAAAGTAGAAGGAAATCAGAAAAGAGCTTTAAATATGTTTAAATTCTTCAATGTGATACAAGAGGTGAAAGCATTCTTGCAACAAGAACAGGACAGAATTAAACAAGAATAAGGACATATGAAAAAGCACTGATTAGGAGTTGTGGAAATTAAAAATGCATTCATTGAAATTAAAACTCAGATTGATGCTTCTAATCATCCCTCCCCCCAAAATAAATCAAAGACAGAAAAAGTATGAAAGAGGATCATTAGTTTCTGTGCACAAAATATTCTCATACAAAGTTTCCTTCCTGCTACGAATCTGCACCTTTCCATCTTTCGTGCGTCTTTTTTCTCACCTCAATGACTTCCCCTATTAGAGAAAGCATTTTCTCCCATTTGTGAACAGTCTGCAGAAAAGGCCCCACAAATCTGCTTCCTGAGATGCTTTGCAGGTTGAAAGTGTTGTCATCCAGGCACTGGATAATATCATCAACAGACCCCAAGATGTAGCCTCGCTCCTGGGTGCCTTTGTAATACTTGACGACGGTAAATTTCATATTTTCCCATGTGTCCAGGATTTCCTTCACAGCCTGGCCAGGAATATGAAAAGAATGATTCAGGCACAAGGATTGAAAAAACAGAACCCCAACCCAACAGCAACTTCCTGAGTTTGCCATGGATCAACTCAAACCCAGACTTCCAGTCAGTGTTCCAAATAAGCAGAGATTCTGGTAATCCTAGTCATCATTTACAAAGCACTTGCTCTGGTAAGCACGTGCCATTCACGATCTCCTTAGTCCTCAAAGCACCTCAGTGAGGGAGGGATTATTATTACCCACACTTTACAGAGGCGGGAACTGGGGCTCAGAGAGGGGTCAGCTTGCCACGTTCACTCGGCTACTGAGTGTCAGAACCAGGGTCTAAATTCTGTAATCTGCCTCCACTCTACATCCTCATGAGATCCTGCCCCTCTGTTTACTCTACTGTTAAGCAAGAAAATCAAATTACAGGGTTTCCCCGGGGGCGCGGTGGTTGAGAGTCCGCCTGCCGATGCAGGGGACACGGGTTCGTGCCCTGGCCCGGGAGGATCCCACATGCCGCGGAGCGGCTAGGCCCGTGAGCCATGGCCACTGAGCCTGTGAGTCCGGAGCCTGTGTGTCCGGAGCCTGTGCTCTGCAACAGGAGAGGCCACAACAGTGAGAGGCCCGCGTACCACAAAAAAAAAAAAAAAAAAAATCAAATTACAAATTAATATGCCTATTTTTATGACATTTTCAAAAACACCCTGTTAATATTTATGCATATGTGTATATAAAAGTATGTGTGTATATAGGTGGTGTATATGTGTGCATATGTATGTATGTATATTATGGGTATATGTATGTGTATATTGTGTCTGTGCATACGTGTGCATATATGTATGTGATACATGTGTGTTTATGTACATGTATATAGGTGCATGTTATGTGTATATGTGTGTGGGCATGTATGTGCATGGGCATACTACTCATGTATGTGGATGTGCGTGTATATTTTATACATCCGTGTGTATGTGTATCCATGGATACATGTGTACATGTGTGTATACATGTGTGTATGCATTTTTTTGTTTGGTTGTGCCACTCTGTGGCATGCGGGATCTTAGTTCCCCAACCAGGGATCAAACCTGGGCCCCCTGCAGTGGAAGCGCAGAGCCCTAACCACTGCACCACCAGAGAATTCCCTGTATATGCATTTTAAAGTGTTAAAGGAGGGACTTCCGTGGTGGCAGCAGTGGTTAAGAATCTGCCTGCCAATGCAGGGGACACGGGTTCAATCCCTGGTCAGGGAACTAGATCCTGCATGCATGCTGCAATTAAGAGTCCACATGCCACAACTAAAGATCCCACATGCTGCAACTAAGAGCCCACACAGCCAAAAAATTAAATATTTTTTTAAAATAATAATAAAAAAATAAAAATAATAAAGACAATTTATCTTCAGGTGGTAGAATTATGAATGATTTCTCAGTTTTCTACCTGGAACACCCATTATTTCTTTCTTTTTTTAAAAAAAAAATATTTATTGGGCTTCCCTGGTGGCGCAGTGGTTGAGAGTACTGCCTGCTGATGCAGGGGACGCGGGTTCATGCCCCGGTCCGGGAAGATCCCACATGCCGCAGAGCGGCTGGGCCCGTGAGCCATGGCCGCTGAGCCTGCGCGTCCGGAGCCTGTGCTCCACAGCGGGAGAGGCCACAACAGTGGGAGGTCCACGTACCGCAAAAAAAAAAAAAAAATTATTTATTTATTTTTGGCTGTGTTGGGTCTTCGTTTCTGTGCGAGGGCTTTCTCTAGTTGCGGCAAGCGGGGGCCACTCTTCATCGCGGTGCACGGGCCTCTCACTATCGTGGCCTCTCTGGTTGCGGAGCACAGGCTCCAGATGCACAGGCTCAGTAGTTGTGGCTCACGGGCCTAGTTGCTCCGCGGCATGTAGGATCTTCCCAGACCAGGGCTTGAACCCGTGTCCCCTGCTTCGGCAGGCAGATTCTCAACCACTGCACCACCAGGGAAACCCCCACCCATTATTTCTTTAATAAATAAGTCAAGAGTGAAACTATAATTAAGAACTACAACATTTAACTGGGGCAGAAATTCTATTTCTAGAACAGATCATTCTTTCTTGCTCAAACATAACAGGTATCAGGGCAAACGGGTCTCCTCTCTGAATTAAAAAAAAAAATTCTCTTTTTTTTCTGTACCGTTTTACAACCAAAAATAGTCCTACCTTCTCAATGGCTATCTCCTTGACGGCCGACGTCACAATCTCGTTGAGAACATCCGTGTGTGTGTGAAGCTCCATAGCAAACATGTTTTCCAAGGTGAATGTTTCAGTCATTTCAAACATCACGCCTGTTTTCTGCATCAGCTCTTTCCAATGCCTAAAGGTGCATCCACATTAAAACCTTTGCCTACTCACTTTAGTGATGGATTCAATTATTCCCTCTTTAACCCCAGGATAAAATCCCATTATAAACACTTCTTGTAATGGAATTTGGAAATAAGAGGACATCACTGGAATTATCTGTCCAAAGTTTTCCAAGATCCCACTGGCTGCCGGAATTAAACCCAGGAAACAACATCTAGAAGATATTTTCTTAGATGGCTAGTCTTCACTACCACCTAAGAAGATACACAACTTTTCGTTTGTTGGTAACTGCCTCTGCACGGTCTCTAGACGGGTGATCCCGACCTCTCCTGGATCACTCAGCCCGTCTGAGACCCTGGTGCAAATTATGAGCACTCGTGTATTGGATAAACATTCAGCAAGCACTAACGCTGTGCAGGCAGTGGGCTGGCTGCTGGGGGTTCAGAGTGACTCAGAGGCAAGGCCCCTGCCCTGGGGAACACTGCCAGCGACTTGGGGAGACAGTCAGGGACCGATAAAACAAATCTATAAATTAAATGACCGCACACTGTTTCGAGCACTGTGAAAAAAAACGCAGAGTGATAAAGTTAAGAAGGGGGAACAGGACAGACACAGCACCAAGCAGCGCTGCTCTTGACCCAATCTGGCCTCCTTTGAAGGGTCACATTTGCCCACTTTTATGGTCCCATGTATATGGGATGAATGCAATAGGGCAGCTAAACATGGCGCTGGACCGGCAGAATGCCAGGAACCCAGCATACAAGCAGTAACCGTAGAATCACTGATTTTTGCTGTGCACAGAGATGGTCAGAAAGGAGAATCTACCGCTTTTTCTCTCTCTAGTCCCAGGTCTAGTGCAGGAGTTGATATAGGAGAATCCTTGTGGTTGATAATTTAATGGAAACTTTACATAGAAGCGATATTATAGAAATATGACTTGCGTATTTCTAGCCCTGCGTTGCTGTTGGAATCTCGTCCTTCAGCATCAGAGCTAAGCAAAGACATATTTTAAAGTACAAGCTCCTCCCACAAACCTGTCTCTTAAAGCCTCGTGCTTCAAGTCGAGCAGCAAAGGAATCGAGTCTTTGAACGCCTTCATTTTTGCTTCCAGGTGGTAGGCCACTGATAGACTTCGGACCTGCCGGGGCAGCTTTCTGAGGGACTTGAGAAAACCTTCAATTCCTTCCTGGAGAAACTGAACATTGAGGTTGACCCAGAGTGTCTGAGACCATTCTTCCTTTGCAACCTGGAAACGGGCAAGAAATACTCCCATCAACAAGACCCCTTTGGAAACTCGAAGGTGGCTCTACCGGGAGAGCGCATTCTTAACCCTTGGTTATTCTCACTTCTCTCCAAATATCATCACCCAGCTCCCCAAAACAACCTCAAATCCGCAAAAGAAAGATCGATTCCAAGGCTCTAAAACGTAAACAGAACATTCCAACTTTTTGAAGCCCTCACAAAAATAATGCTGTATCCGAGGATGTTTACGATAGAGAAACATGTCTTCCTTTCCTTCAGGGAAAAGGAAGAAGCAGGATGTCAGAAACAGGTATTTTTAAATCAGGAAGTCACTTGGGTCTTAAATATGTACTTCATTCAGGCGCTGTCCTTTACTGATAAAAGAAGCTAAGGTTACGAAATACCTACAATTTAGATAATCCTGCTTGGTTATCATAAAGAAAAGACTTTGTATTCCAGCTCCCTGAGATTTAATGTAAACAGTACCATCTCGTGTAAAATTTACCATCTTGTAGAGCTGGCATTCGCAACCTGTGACATCCAGGCTTGACAGAGTTGCTTGAGTCATGAAATATATTTGACAGGAAATTATGTTAATTGATGAAATACGTGTATGATATTTTTTTTTTTTTTGGCTGTGTCGAGTCTTAGTTGCGGCGCGCGGGATATCTTTGTTGAGGCATGTGGGATCTTTCATTGTGATGCACAGGCGCTTGGGCTCTTCGTTGCGGGGTGCAGGCTTCTCTCTAGTTGTGTGCTCGGGGTTTTTTCTCTCTCTAGTTGTGGCGCGCGGGCTCTCTAGTTGAGGTGCGTGAGCTCAGTAGTCGTGACGCATGGGCTTAGTTGCCCTGCGGCATGTGGGAACCTAGTTCCCCAACCAGGGATACGACCCACGCCCCCTGCATTGGAAGGCGGATTCTTTACCACTGGACCACCAGGGAAGTCTCGTGTATGATAATTCTTTAAAGTGTAGATGGCAGTACCTATGATGTATTTACATTTTTTCGTTTCTCTTCTTTTCTTGCCTTCTAGAAAGATATTAAAAGCTCCAACTGTTTTTTGGATTATTTTGAGATGACTCCCATGATTCATTACCTCCTTTTTGCAAAAATTTAATGAGAAACAAATTAGAAAGAAATCATCATGAAATTAAGTACCTCTTGGAGTTTCTACCCCTAAATATACAACCAGTCAGTCACTATCATAATGCCTTTCCTTCATCCAACCTCCATGCCTTTGCCTGACACTCTCTCCACTGGGCGCATTTGTTAAAACCACAACTATGGTTAGGCCCACAACCCCACGTTTATCAGGACCCAACACCTACACCCGGGCGGCCAACCACGATTGCTCAAAACTCAACCTTGCCCACGGCCTCAGTCGAAATCCAGGACCGTGTGGGCACCATCCGTCACCCCGCATCTCCTTGGCCTCTTGCTCCCCATTCTTCTAGAGGGTCATTTCACCCCCACTCCACCATCCTCAACCAGCCAGCATCCCCACCCATGGTCCCCTCTGCTGATGACCTTGCTGTGTACAACCCTGGGGAAGCGGACGCGATCAGAACAGAACATCCAACATCTCCCGCTAGAAGCATCTCTGTGCGTAGGCTCTGTCCTCCCCATATGACGGTCGATGAGTCTGCCTCTTACTTGAGGCCACCTCTTGATCCCATCCCTTTCCCACCTACTCAAGGACACCAGACATGAAGACTCCCTTCTCCCTCCTATTACCTGCGTCCCCTCCTTACTGGATCACTCCTATCAGTACACAAACTCACGTTGTAATTTCTCCCACCTTAAAAGAAATGTATCCCGACCCCACGTCCCCTCCACCCATCACTCCTCATCTCCCTGCTTCCCTCCGTAACAAGACTCACTGGAGGAGTCATCTACACTTGGCGTTTCTCATGCCTCTCTTCTCTTTCTCTCTGTTTTTCCTAAGCTTTATGGAGGGTTCATGGGTGTACAATAAGCCACACATGTCAAGTGTACAGTTGGGTAAGTTTTGACATGTGCGCACACCGTGAGACCATCACCTCCGTCGAGATAAGGAACGTATCCATCACCATCACCCTGGGTGGTCTCCTTCTGCATCTCTGTAATCACCCCCTCCCACCCTTCTCCTTCCACCCCACCCCTAGTCAACCACTGACCTGCTTTCTGCCAGGAACATGTACAGTGGCAACCAGGACATTCACAATGTTGGGCAGCCTCACCTCCATCAGGTTCCAGAGCTCTCTCCACACCCCAAATGGAAACCCCATATTCATTAGCAGTCACTCCCCACGACCTCCTCCCGAGAGCCAAAGTGAGAGTTTCTATGAAATCTGCCCCAGGCTCTGTACGATTGCGGCCTCAAAGTCCGCTGAGTTGCATTCCCTCCAGCGAGGCCCAGTCTGTGGGTGGACGCTTACCTTTAGTGCTTCATAGAGCTCGTAAATGGCCTTCAGCCCGCTCATTTCCTTCTGCACTTTTAGCAGCTCCGGGTACATCGTAATTGGAAGATCAAAAAGCTTCTCAGCATTCGCCAGCTCCTGACGGTTCTTTTCGTGTCTCATCAGCTCTTTTTCAAAAGTGGCTAAAAGGCCTACTCCTAGTAAATAAGCAGATAAATGAATGCATACAAATTTTTTAATTTAATTTTTATTTCATACTGGAGTACAGTTGATTTACAATGTGTTCGTTTCAGTGCACAGCAAAGTGATTCAGTTATACATGTATCTATTCTTTTTCAGATTCTTTTCCCATGTAGGTTATTACAGAGCATTGAGTAGAGTTCCCTGTGCTATACAGTAGGTCCTTGATTATCTATTTTATATATAGTGGTGTGTATAATCCCAAGTTTCTAATTTATCCCTCCCCTCTCCAACTTTCTCCTTCGGTAACCATAAGTTTGTTTTTGAAGTCTGTGAGTCTGTTTCTGTTTTATAAATAAGTTCGTTTTGAATACATACAATTTTAAGGTATACAAAATTGAATAAGAAATCATGAACAATATGCAAAACTATCATCTCACCCATAGAAGCCAACCAGGAAGACAAACTTAGAATGACCAGACTTTATCTTGCCATCATTCTAACTAAAACCAGAGGGCCAGTTACTCGTGCAAGCTCCCCCAGTTAGAAAGCCCTGTCTCCTGAGCGTTCTCGCTCTAAGTGGTCTCAGCTTGGTCTGCAGATTAGAATCCCCACGGGAGCTTTAAAAACCTTGAAGTCCAGACCACTCCCCAGACCAGTGGAATCAACTCTGTGGACCTGGTGCCCAGGCAGAAGTGGTTTTTAGAGATCCCCAGAGGAACCCAGTGTACGGGCAAGGTTACACACCACTGCTCCATCCCATCTTCCCATAAAATTCTTAAGCAAAACACATTCAAATGCCTCAGTAAGACCAACGTGAATACCCTTACCTCTATCAAGATCTTCACCAACAGAGCTAGGGCCTTCATGATAAAAACGTCTTGCAAAGCCCTCTATCTGCTGTCTGTAGTTTAATATTTCACCTCGAGTGATCTGAGAAAAGCAGGGTTGCGTTAGTTTAGCCCACTGGATATTTTTCAACATCT
This sequence comes from Stenella coeruleoalba, assembly GCF_951394435.1. NCBI lineage: Eukaryota > Metazoa > Chordata > Mammalia > Artiodactyla > Delphinidae > Stenella > Stenella coeruleoalba. Next base: position 83,595,709 of record NC_137160.1, on the reverse strand, counting down.
TTACTCGGAAAGTAAAGCGTTTCAAGGTACCTCTGTGAATGTTCTCTTTATACCTCCCAGACTATGCTCCACATTCAATGCATCATTAAACAGATTTGACCACATGCTCTCAGTCTTGTCAACCAGTTCTTTCTCTGCATCGGAAGGCTAAAAAAAAAAAAAAAAATTGAACAAACAATAAATGATCAGCAATTTGGAAATGAAATTTCCGGTCAAAGCTTCTGCTTTCCAGGACTTCCGCTTCTGCGTAATGGCAGGCTAGGTCATTTGAACAAATGCTGGTTGAATTATACCAATTAGATATTTATAATAAAAATAAAATCAGGAGAAAATAATTTTTTAAAAGAGATAGATGACATAGGCAGAAAGAGAGAGAAATAACCTAGAGAGAAAAACCCTTCATAAAGTAAAACCGAGCTTCAAATCAACCTCATCTCTGATTAAAATAAGGTTATCTTGACCTGTTAACACACCCAGCTGTGTTGTCATAAGCAAAACTAAATCTCCTATGATGAAACATAACATCATCTGGAGCCTCCAATTCTCCCTACAATTTGTCATATATGATGTCCAGAACTCAATCAGAAATAACAGGACAATAAGGATACAAATGACTTGAAGGAAACCAAGAGATACACAGACAGTATAAGCAGACAGTAATGGAGTTCTAAGATATAGAATTCTAAATAATGTTACTTGATAAAGAAAACAAAAGACAGAACTGAAAATTTTGACTTTATTTTAATTATAAAAATATAAATTTTGCCTACTGTGCATTTTTCTTTTTACCTTTGGAGGATGCTAGAGAACTAATTTATTATTCTGAAAACATGTAATTACAGGGTAAATAACCTGCCCTTGTTATATAAACTGTATCTCAGGGTAAATAGATAGTTTTTAAGGAAAAGTTTCTCTTTTTTCATTTTTATTATTTTTTTATTGAAGTATAATTGACAATACTATGTTAATTCCAGGTGCACAACATAGGGATTCGTTATTTCTATACACTACAAAATGATCGCCACTACTGTGCATTTTCTGATGAGAGGATCTCTAGCTTTCAGCCAAGGCTAATGCTCAGTGAAGGTGATTAAAGCACTCAAGCAGTGTAAATTCTGAAATACAAATTTTATGCAAATTCAGGCTTATAACAGCTCTTTGTTTCTCCCTTCTACTTTGTTTTTCCAGTGGATTCTTTTCTAGGTATTATGTGATGCAGAGCACGCAAAATTTTGCATACAATTTCAAGGAGATCCCAGATACCCTCAAACTCATCCACAGACTTTCTAAAGGTCTTTGAAACACACATTTAACAACCCTAAATAAAGACAATTGAATTATTATCTTCTACCAGTTTCTTTTATCGTCTTCTCTCTCTTCTTCCCCCTTATCATTTTTGCAACAGCCATTTATTTATAAAAGAAAATTAACATAAAAAAAAGAGGGGCTTCCCTGGCGGCGCAGTGGTTGAGAGTCCGCCTGCCGATGCAGGGGACACGGGTTCGTGCCCCGGTCCAGGAAGATCCCACATGCCACAGAGCTGCTAGGCCCGTGAGCCATGGCCGCTGAGCCTGCGCTTCCAGAGCCTGTGCTCCGCAATGGGAGAGGCCACAACAGTGAGAGGCCCGCGTACCGCAAAAAAAAAAAAAAAAAAGAAAGAAAGAGGGAAAAACCAAAATAGTGTGCAGTTACAGACCAGTCGACAAAAAACACTATTTGATCCATGCAAGATCGAGAAATAATCACTAAGTTGTCATTATTCTAAATAACCATGCTTTACATTTAAATTTTATTACTTAAAGTCATAAACAATTGACTTTATTGTATATTTGAGAAGTCTTTCTGAAAAGGGCCTTAGAATTCAACCCAACCATAAAAAGCTTCAGAAAAGAGTTCGCTTAAAATAAAATAAAAACAACTATTAAAGAAATTTTGTGCATATCCTTTTGGGTGTATTGAGAAAAAAATTAATATGCAAGTCATTTTTGGTGGGTCTATATACTACAAATTTTCTATGTAGTAAACATGGTTTATATATAAACTGTAAATTTATCCAACTAATTTATTGAAATAATTCCAGTGAATTGGAACTGCTAGGACTAAGGCTATCCAAAATTTATAGTTTGAGTTCAAACTAGATTTCCCCTACTATTAATATATAGATGGGACCTCATCAATCTTGTCCCCCAGTGTTTATGTGGGTCTGTTTCCTAAAACTGTATAAATGTTAGATTTTTAATCTTTGGTAATATGATATTACAAAGAAATGGCTTTTCTTCTGTTATTGTTCAGCTCAGTCATCTTCATAGATGCTTAATCCTTACTAGTCACTTGTGTTATTTCATTTTCTTCCATTTTTTTTTTCATTTCCCTTGGTATATCAGTGTCTTTGTTACTGGTTTGTAAGAACTCATTTATGACTAAGGATGTTAACCATTTGTCATGCAATACAAATGAAATACCACATTTTACTGCCATCAATTTAATATGGTGTTTTGCATTTTGGTTGTGTATTGAAATATAATCATGTTGTATTTTTAAAAAATAAAATAGGGCTTCCCTGGCGGCGCAGTGGTTGAGAGTCCGCCTGCCGATGCAGGGGACACGGGTTCGTGCCCCGGTCCGGGAAGATCCCACATGCCGCAGAGCGGCTGGGCCCGTGAGCCATGGCCGCTGAGCCTGCGCGTCCGGAGCCTGTGCTCTGCAACGGGAGAGGCCCGCGTACCGCAAAAAAAATAAATAAATAAAATAGGAACTTCCCTGGCAGTCCAGTGGTTGGGACTACACGCTTCCACTGCAGGGAGCACAGGTTCGATCCCTGGTCAGGGAACTAAGATCCCACATGCCGCACAGTGCAGCCAAAAAAATTTTAAAATAAATAAATAAATAAATAAAAACACACAAAGGAAGGAAGGAAGAGAGGGAGGGAGGGAGGGAGGGAGGAAGGAAAGAAGGAAGGAAGGAAGGAAGGAAGGAAGGAAGGAAGGAAGGGAGAAAAGGAAAGAGTTCACTTACAGAGAGACTGTACATCGCCATGGTGCGGTACCTCTCCTGGACATCCCGGTATCTTAGTTCCATCACTAAAGATTTACTTTTAATTTCTGCGATTGTTCCAAGGACAAACTTGAGATCTTCAAGGGTACTGGGGCTCTTCTTCAGGTTTTTGGTCAGGAACTATAAAAGAGAGTTCAAAGTGACACTGAATAAGCATAGAGGAAAAAAATATAGCGCTGAATGAAGCCCAGAAGATCATGAAACCCGGGGCCCTACTACCTCTATCTCTTCGTGCAGATTATGGAGCTCCTCTCTGGCTGACTCATTAAGGAGCTTCCCAAGTGAAACCACCCAGGACTTGGCATTTTCCTGTACAGTGTTTGCCAGGGGTCCAAGCTGAAGGCGGATGCAGTGCTCATCCTTGATCAAGGGGTGATGCATCACTTCAGAGGCGATCCTGGAATAGAACTGCAACTTCTCATCATAGGCAACACAAGGGGGCTTCTTGGCAGCAAACTTCTCCATCACGATGGCTTTGTCCAGTTTCCAGAGCGGTCGGTACCGCTTCCATTTCTGCAGGTACTTCATAAGATTGATCAGAATCCTGTGGATGTTCTGGGGGATCATAACGGCCTGCTCAATTATCTGAGGGTTCTGAGAAATATCATTGTAAAAGTTGATTGTAACAAGTTCTTCTTCCTCTCCCTTCTGAGGGGGGCATTCTATGCAGCTGCCATTCATCCAGCGAACAAAATTCTGGCAAAATAAGAATTGGGGGAAAAAAGACAGTCCTTCAGTATCTATTTTGCTTCCTATGTACATATCATGTTCAGTAATAAGTCTTGCTAGTAAGGGATCTCACTTTATTATTGATAAGCTGTGCTAGGTTGCAAAAAATCACCACAATCCTTTGTTCCTTCCATCAAGAGATTCTGTCTGTTGACAAAATGGTCTATTGGGAGTACCTATTTTCCCACTCTGGGCTAGCCTGTGACTTGACCAACAGACAGGGGAAGTGGCATTATGCAAGGTCCAAGCCCGGGGCTCAAGTAGCCGAGCAGCTTCTACTCTCATGCTCTTGAAACCTTGCAGCCACCAGAGGCACGAGCTTCAGCTAGCCTACGTGATGATGGAGCCCCAGGAGAACCGAGGCTCCCCAGGCAACAGCCAGCCAATCATCAGACATGTGCTTGAGCACAGCCAAGTTCGGGTGTATAAAACCACATTAGTTTCCAGTGTCCCAGCACAAATCTGTCATTGGACGTCTCCCTGCTGTACAGTCAAGAGCCCCTCTCCTTTCAAGCAAACCATGGGTGGTTATACATAACATCTCTGAACCGTAGTCTGGCCACCTATAGAATGGGAATAACAACAATTACTAATTCTACTGCTCGCTGTAACACTAATACCAAAACTGATAGCTAACGTTTATTGAGAGCTAATTGCCAAGTACTGTGTTAAGTGCTCTTAACACATGCCATTTAATTCTCCCAACCCACTCTAGAACATGGATCGTATTATCATTTCCACTTAATAGATGAGGTAATTCGGTCCTAGTTTAAAACTTTTGCTCATTGTTTTCAGTCATGAAATATGAACCCTGAAGCTCAAATAGTGCAGTCAGGCCGACTTAAGTCACCTTCGCCGTAAGTGTTTATCTGCAGAGATGTTTGTTAATGAAAGGCATTTCCAACACTTTCCAAGAGGACAGGTAAAAATTCTTTTCATTTAAAACAAAGCACTGATAAAAATATAATAAAAATAAATAAAAGAAAGCATTTATGAAGATAAAATAACCGTCTTCACCACAAAGCCTCAAGCCCATCTATGGCAGGGGTGGGAATAAATTGGCAAGAAAAACTAGGATTAACATCCATAATGTTTCACAAAGAGTCTCTCCTATTTATTTACCCCTTGGAGATTGTTTTGTTTTCCTGTTCAAAGACTTGGTAATGTAACACCTAAAAGTTAAGAGAATGTATATGACCGAGGTTTAATAAATGACCTATTTGCACAGATTATAAAACATGTGCAATTTATTCATTAATTTCCAAGTACAGTGAAATGAAATTCCCTATTTGTAATATCTACACTTAGTTTTACGCTAAAAAACATGCCTGAGGGCTTCCCTGGTGGCGCAGTGGTTAAGAATCTGCCTGCCAATGCAGGGGACATGGCTTCGAGCCCTGGTCTGGGAAGATCCCACATGCCACAGAACAACAAAGCCCGTGCGCCACAACTACTGAGCCTGAGCTCTAGAGCCCGCGAGCCACATCTACTGAGCCCACGTGCCACAACTACGGAAGCCCGCGCGCCTAGAGGCCGTGTTCCTCAACAAGAGAAGCCACCGCAATGAGAAGCCCACACACCACAATGAAGAGTAGCCCCCGCTCGCCGCAATTAGAGAAAAGTCCACGCACAGCAACGAAGACCCAATGCAGCCAAAAATAAATTAATTAATTAATTAAAAAAAATTTTTTTTAAATGCCTGAGATATGTTTGACTTTCTGAACAAACCAAGTGAAAAGAACGATATTAGTGTCTTGAGGGGGTGTGACATCTCTTATGCACAAAGATGGCCCTATTTTCCCAATGTTGGTAAGACGTAAACTTTGGGTTATTTGCCAACTGACAGTCATTTGACAAGCACTGACTGAGTGCCAATTATGTGCTAGGCGCTGTGCGAGGTTCTAGGGGCTCCAGAGTGAACAGACACACAAAGTTCATGGTGTTGTGGAACTTGCATTCTAGTGGCATGAGCTAGTCAAAGCATGAACGAGCAAGTAAATAAATAAGAAAAGGTCAGATAGTAATATGGGCTAGGAAGAAGATGGAGTAGGGTGATGTAACAGAGAAGGACCAGAAGGGGCCAGCAGGTCAAGGTCTGGGAGCAGAAGGTTCCAGGCAGAGGGAACAGGGGTGCCACTATTTCAAGGAGGAAGTGGTGTTACCTGCTGGAGGTGCATGAGGCTGGGGCACAGGGGGGTGTGAACAGGTAGGAGCTGATCAGAAAGGTAGGCAGGTGCTAGATTGCAGAGGGGCTCATAGACCAGAATGAGGAGTTTGGATTATGTTCTAAGTGCAACGTGAAGTCATCGGGGGCTTTTATACACGGATGACATGAAACGATTCACGTTTTTAAAGGATAATCCTGACCACCTGTGGAAACATTACTGCAATAGTTCAAGTGAGGGACGATGAACTTGGGATGGACTGGTAACGTGGAAAAGGAGAGAAGCGGGGAGATCAGAGGCATGTTTGGGGGAGCGAGTCAACCAGACTTACCGACGGGCTGGATATGGGTGGACGGGAGAAAAGAGGGATCAAGGATGGCTCCCAGGGTTTTGACTCAACCCTTCGGGTGGATGTTGGCGCCGTTGCCTGAAGTAGGGAAAATGGGGGCAGGACCAGGCTGCACGTTGGAAAGCCAAGAATTCCATCTTGTACTCGCCAGGTCTAAGGTTCAAGGGGAGACGGCCGGTCGGCGACTAGAAACATGTGTTGTGTAGTAGAGAATTCTGGGTTGGAGATGGAAATGTGGTGGGCTTGCCTCCATAGGGTTGGTAATAACGGCCACGGGACCGGTCGTGAGGATGCACAAAGAAGATAGAGAGGTGAAAGGGAGCCGGCATCAAGCCTTGGGACACCCCCAAACTTCAGAGATTTACAGAGGAGGAGCCAGGAAGAGACTAAAGCGGTCTGGACAAAGGACAGGGTGGAGCCTGTGTTCTTGACCTCCTGGGTCCCCTGCTGTCCGCAGCTGGCAGGCCCAGCCCTCTGTGACAAGGGGTCAACCAGGAAACAACACACAGTTCCGATCCTACCTTGGTCACCTCCACACAACTTCGGACACAGTGGACGCACATCTTGTCAATCTCGCTTGCGCTGGGGTGCAGGATGATCTCGGGCGCTGTCAAAATGGTTTCCATTTGGAACAAAGGGACGTTTCCAAGGATTAAAGAATTAAAAGACTGCAAATTCCTAGGAGGGGTTAATAAAACAGACTCAGTACTCAGCAGCGTGAAAGATATCCGACAGCGGGTGAAAATGGCTAGAGTCCCAGCCGCCACCTATAAAAAGCCTGCGACAAGGAATAACACATTCTACGGCTGTAATGGACAGTGTGGGATGAGTTTCATTATGTACCCTTTTTATGGCCCAAATTTTACAAATAGCTCATTTCTACTTTGGGGAAGTTAGAATACCTATTAGTTGGAAGATACTTAGTAATGGTAACTCCAAAAAGCTGTTTGACTCTGGTTCAGGAAAAATGAACACTCATGTCCCCACTCCGCCTGGCCCACCAGACTCTGTCCTTTCCAGGATTAAATCAGGGACAACACAGGGATGGACACTTCATTAGCCTGCAAACCAGTCTTCCTCTTCCCCCCATCCCCAATTCAGTGATTCCTACAGCCAGAGAGAGTGTATAAAACATGCAACTCGGGTTTCCCTGGTGGCGCAGTGGTTGAGAGTCCGCCTGCCAATGCAGGGGACACGGGTTCATGTCCCGGTCCGGGAAGATCCCACATGCCGCGGAGCAGCTGGGCCCGTGAGCCATGGCCACTGAGCCTGCGCGTCCGGAGCCTGTGCTCCGCAACGGGAGAGGCCACAACAGTGAGAGGCCCGTGTACCGCAAAAAAAAAAAAACAAAACCAAAAAAAACCATGCAACTCTTCTCTCTCTGAGAATAAATGCAAGCTGCTTCCAGGCTCTTCACGATCTGGTCCCTGCCTGCTCAGCTTCCTCTCCTACGCACTCCCTTCACTCTCTTTATTCCTTCCTTCTGTTCCTCCCACGTGGCCTCCAGGTCTGTACACTGGCCTTTGTCTTCCCCCAGGAAGCTCCTCCCCTTCCAGCTTTGCTCCTTAGCTTCAGGGCTCCGCTACAGCATGGCCTCTCCATGGCCTTTCTTGACCACCCAATCACAACAGCCCTTCCAGTCTCTCCCTGGAACATTATTCTGCTTTATTTCTTTCACAGAGAATATTTATTTCCTTGAGTCTTGCATCTCTCTCCTATGAGGATGGAGAAGCTCCAGAAAAAGAGGGGCTTTATCTGGTCCAGTGCCTGGTCCAGTCCAGGCTCTAATAAACCTTGGAATGAATGAATGAGTGAATAGATGGACTGATGGGTAAATGGATGAATGGATCAAGGGAAAACGTAGTGTATTAGAAAGAGAAAACTCAGGAGGTAGCCCTGTACGAGGGGCTGCTGTTTTTTTTTTTCGGCTGTGCCAGGCGGCTTGTGGGATCTTAGTTCCCCAACCAGGGATCGAACCGGGGCCCTTGCCAGTGAAAGCGTGGAGTCCTAACCACTCGACCGCCCAGGAACTCCTAAGGGGCTGCTTTAAGAGTCAAAGTTAGAAGCAACATTAAAAAGCAAATGAAATATGTAGAAAACAGATTTATTTAAAGGATCAATGAAGTGAAGTTTGTCAAACTGTATCCAGGGTACTCCCCTGGTGGTGCAACAGTTAAGAATCCACCTGCCAATGTAGGGGACATGGGTTCGAGCCCTGGTCAGGGAACTAAGATCTTGCATGCTGTGTGGCGCATTTTTTTTAATTTTTTAAATTGAATAATAATAATAACAAAAATTTTAAAATCATAATGAAGAAGTTTTTTAAAAACAACAAAAAATGAAAGAGGAAAGAGAAGAGGAAATATATTTTCTCAGGAGGCTAAGATCAGAAGGGAAATTAGAGAAACTTCTCCTGGGGTTCTTCATAAAAAAAACATACGGGACTTCCCTGGTGACTCAGTGGTTAAGAATCTGCCTGCCAATGCAAGGGACACAGGTTTGAGCCCTGGGCCGGGAAGATCCCACATGCCACAGTGCAACTAGGCCTGTGTGCCACAACTACTGAGCCTGCACTCTTAAGCCCGTGAGCCACAACTACTGAGCCCACGTGCCACAACTACTGAAGCCTGCGCGCCTAGAGCCCATGCTCCGCAACAAAAGAAGCCATCACAATGAGAAGCCTGTGTACCACAACGAAGAGTAGCCCCTGCTCAATGCAACTAGAGAAAGCCTGTGCGCAGCAACAAAGACCCAAAACAGCCAAAAATAAAAATAGATAAATTTATTAAAAAAAAGAAAACATATGATAAAATGAACACCACCCTTGTCAATATGGAGGTAATAGCAACAGTGATGAATTTCATAGGCCAGTTTTTTAGAAGGACCCTAAGCCAATGTGAAGTCCAGGCACTTAGCTCTCGGCCAGTCTGAGCTGCAGAGCTGTGGAGCTCCAGGAGGGAAGGGACAGCCTCCATGTGTCTGAGGCTAGCACACACAATAAGCATTCTACACATACGTGATGCCCATTCTGGCCAGGGGTTACTTTAGACCTTCGGGAAGAGTTCATGCATCATATATCCTTCAAATCAGCCTCTCTCAGTGTAAGTGAAGGCGTCATCTGGGATTTTGTTAAATACTGAGTGACAGCAATTCTCTGTTGCCAGTTGAACACAGACATGTGTATGTCTTTCAGACAGTGGGGAGAGGGATAATTTCCTTTTCTGGATGTTGAGGGACCTAACAAGAAGATGAGCCAATATGACACTTTGTACTATAGTATCACCACAAATTACAATTCTGCCCATAATGAACCTCTTATTCACCAGAATTTCATATTATTATCTTTTAAAGGTTATTTGTTGGGACGTCCCTGGTGGTGCAGTGGTTAAGAACCCTCCTGCTGGGCTTCCCTGGTGGCGCAGTGGTTGAGAGTACGCCTGCCAATGCAGGGGACACGGGTTCGTGCCCCGGTCCGGGAGGATCCCACATGCCGCGGAGCGGCTGGACCCGTGAGCCATGGCTGCTGAGCCTGCACGTCCGGAGCCTGTGCTCCGCAACAGGAGAGGCCACAACACTGAGAGGCCCGCATACCGCAAAAAAAAAAACCAAAAACATGCAATATGAACATTAACTTACTTCAGGATGAGCTTTGTCAAGACCTCGTAAATTCTGTTTTCCCAGTATTCGTAGTAGGAGGCCAGCCTGGGGGCCTTGCCCGTGTTGGTGTGGATAACCAGCCCCTCGACTCTGGTCAGTAGAGGCCCAATGGCAAGATACCACCTGACCATGTGGTCCACATCTTTGGCCCTTTCTTGTTCAATGTGCTCAAAGAATTCCTTCATGCCTGCAGTGGAAGACACCTGTTACAGCTCTTCACAAACACGGGAAGGGACATTACTCAAGAAGCAACCCAAACATTAGCTGTATATCTTGCAAATATGAAAGCAGCCTCCAATCTTGATCAAAAGCAGAAAATAAATCAACACCACCCGAAGCGAGACACATCCAAAGCAAAAAATACATGACAACATGGGAATGAATGCCACTTGTGCATGCTTTGCCTTTGGGCAATCTTGCTTGTCTTAAATTGCTTGTTAACTAATCCTGAACTCCTTGGTGATTAGTCCAAGACAGCTTAAAATACCCTGTTTGAACAAGTAAATGTGAGCCCATAAAACACAGTTCACCGTACTGTTACAAAGTTATTGACAAAAGTACTATTGATTTTCATAGACTTAGGAATTTGTAAAACTATGTAAGCAACACATAAAACACGGCAAAAACTAAGAATTACCCATGATCTTTTCAAGTAAATGCCTGAGATTAGGAGGCATGTTTTTATTCCATATGTGGAATAAACTCTGGGTGTGTGTGTGTGTGTGTGTGTGTGTGTGTGTGCACAGTCATACCCAAGAGGTTTTTCCATTCCTTCCATAATCAAAGAAACAAGAAGTCAGATCTACCTGGGAGTTCTTCCTCACTTTTAGGTGCTGGATACTTAAAGAGATTTATGGATTCTATTAAGGTAAGTCTGGAAGAAATGTCATCTGCATTCTTATGAATCTGGTGGATGAGGGACTCAAATTTCCCAACGGCCTGTTTGCACCGAGTTATGTAGTCAGCAATACCTTTGGAGAAAAAGACAAAGAACAAAAGAAAGATAGCTGGCTTTCAACTCTTCCTTTCCATATCCCTCCCGCCAACATCCCTTCACAGGAAGGATCGTGCTCCTTCCATCCCCTTGGGTTTTTGAGGTGACAAAGATCCACGTGGTCCCTGGGGACTGGAACAAGGAGCTGGTGCTCAGGATCAAGCAAACGATACATTTCTTCTGTTTGCTTTTTAGCATCATCGTATCTGAAGCGTGGTGGGGAGAAAGAGGAGGTACAACCCTCATGCCTTCTCATTGCCATGGCAACACAAACCCTCCACTACATGCAACCCTGCCTACAGTTAGGCAACCCTCTGGCCTGTTGCTTAGAAAAGTAAACAGCAAGAATGTGAATAGTAAACCCAAGTTAAGCACTTATGATCAGTTGGGCGGTGGCCTAAGCATGTGACGTCGATTACATGATCGAATCCTTACAACAGCCCTATGAATTGGGTACTAAGATTATGCCCATTTTAGAGATGAGGAAACGGAGCCTCCGAGAAGTTGAGTCACATGGGTAGAAGCTGGACTTTTAATCCAGAGGTTTCACGCTGGAAGCCACAGTCCAAACACATATGTTCTCTGTACAAAGGAGAAGGGAGGAAGGGGAGAAAAGGAAATGACAACGAAAAACGGGGAGAAGATTTGGAGCAACGGAAGGGAAAGAGGAAGAAGGAAAAAAAATAGCATAAATGCCTTGTTTATTTTTAAAAGTAAAGGAAGAAGAAGTATGTACTTTTCCTTATTACTCCTGCTAAATACAACTAAGAACCCTGCACATTAGCCATAAAACAAATATAAGACGCTGAAAGGGGGAGAGACAGCCAACCAGCGGGGACCCCAGGATCCGAGGAATGATGTGGTGATGAGGGCCCTGGGATCTTTTTCCTGGGATCTGTATCCCAGACCTGGAGCTGAAGGAGCCGGCGACCCATAAGTGCCCATGGGTACAGACACACATGCACCCAAAAAAGGCCTCAAGAAAATCCTGTTTTCTCTGGACCAGGAGAGGGACACCCTAGCAAGACAAAAGGATCAGGAGAGGGACACCCTAGCAAGACAAAATTTTAGACAATAACTGCTCTGCTCCAGACAAACACCACAGATAAAAATGTGACCCTGCCCTCACCCATGCCAGAAGGGCCAGGTGGAGGGGGCCTAGACTTCCACCCTCAGAATGTTATAATGAGGTGCCCCAAACCCCTGTCCCCTTATGCCTGCCGTGCTGGCATCAGAGGAGGCCATGGAGGTAGATGGGACTTTCACCTCCACGGTCCAGCCACGAGCACCGCCCCCTGCCACCCCACAGTGTCAGTGGAGACTGCAGGGGGGCTGGGACCCCCACCCCTCCCAGCAGTTAGGTGGCCCTTCCCCTCGACTGTCAGTGAAGGCTGACTAGGGAACCTGGATTTCTACTTCCACCTGACAGTAACAAAGGGGAAATCAAGATATTCTCAGAAGGGAAACTAGGCGATTACGTCACCAGCAGACCTATGCTGCTACAGCATAGGGTGTAAGGATGGCCACAGGGAGTTCTGTAAACAGAAAGGACCCAGTGAGAGAAAGACCCTGGGAACATCAGGGAGGAAGAACGAGCACAGTAGGTAAAAATAGAGGAAAATACAATAGCTTTTTCCTTCTCTTCTTGAGCTTCCTACTTAGGTTTGATGGTTGCAGCAAAAATTATAACACTGTCTGTTGTGGTCCAAAATGTATTTAGAAGAAATATTTAGATAATTATACCATAAGTGGGAGAGGGTAAGGGGAGTTAAGGTTTCTATACTTCACTCAAACTGGTAAAATTCTATAGATTTCTATATTTCACTCAAACCAGTAAACTGTAATGTTATGTATATGTAACCTAGAGCAACCACTAAAAAAATGCTGTAAGAACACTACAGATAAATCAAAATGGAATTCGAGAAAGTGTTCAAGTGGCCCATGGAAAGGCAAGTAAAAGAAAAACAGAGAAACAAAAAGAACAAGCAGAAAACAAAAAGACTGACAGACTTAAGCCCTAACAAACCAATAATTACATGAAATGCAAATGGTCTAAATGCACCAAGACAGAGCAGGTTAAAAACATGACCCAACTATATGCTGTCTACAAAAAACTCATTTCAAATACAATTCTATCAGCAAGTTGAAAGTAAAGGATGGAAAAACATATACTGTGCAAACATTAATCAAAGGAAAACCAGAATGGATATATTAATATTAGGTAAAGAAGACTTTAGAACAAAGAAAATTATCAGAGAGAGTTGAATATTATATAATGATTAAAGGGTTTAATTCATAAGAAGACATAGCAATCCTAAACTTCTATGCATCAAAACAACAGAATTGTAAAATATGTGAAGTAAAAAATGATAGACCTGAAAAAAGAAATACGTAAATCCATGATTATAATTGGACATGTCAACATTCCTCTCTCAGTAGTTGACAGAACAACTAGACAGAATATCAACAAGGATATAGAAAAACTCAACAACATCATGAACCAACAACGTTAATCAACATTTATAGAACGTTCTACTCAGCAAAGTAGAATACATATTCTTTTCAAGTGGCCACAGAACATAAAACAAGATAGACTATATCCTGAGCTGTAAAACAAACCTCAACAAATTTAAAAGAATTGAAATTATACTGAGGATGTTCTCCAACCACAGCAGACTCAAATTACAAAACAATGACAGAAAGATAACAGGGGAAATCTCCAAACACTCTGAAACTAAACAACACACTTTTAAATAATCTCTGAGTCATGGAGGAAGTCTCAAGGGAAATTTTTCAAATACACTTAATTGAATAAAAATTAAAATACAATTATCAGAATCTGTGGGACACAGCTAAAGCAGTGCTGACAGGGAAATTAATAGCACCAAATGCATACATTAGAAAAGAGGAAAGATCTCAAATCAATGATCTAAGTTCCCACCTCAAGAACCTTGAAAAAGAAGAGTAAGATAAATCCAAAGCAAGCAGAAGGAAATAATAAAGATAAGCAGAAATCAGTAAAATTAAACACAGAAAAACAACAGATAAAATCAATGAAACAAAGAGCTCCAGTAAAACTGACTAGTCTCTAGCAGGACTGAAAAGAAAGAAAGAGAAGACACAAATTAACCATATCCAGAATTAAACAGGAGGGATCACTAAAGATGTACAGTCTTTAAAAAGATAATAAGGGAGCAACAAGAACAACTCTGCAAAATAAATCTGACAACTTAGATGAAATGCACCACTTCTTTGAAAAGCACAAGCTACACAACTCACCCAATAGGAAATAATCACTTGAATAGTCCTATAACTATTAAGGAAACTGAATCTGTAATTTTAAAACAAACAAAAAAAGAAGAACAAAGAAAAGAAATCACTACACAAAAACCTGCACATGAACATTTTTAGCTTTATTCATAATTGCCAAAATGTGGAAGCAACCAATATGTTCTTCAACAGGTGAACAGATAAACTACAGTACAGCCACACAATGGAATATTATTTGGTAATAAAAAGAAATGCACAATTATACAGAGGAAACTTAAATTTTATTGCTAAGTGAAAGAAGCCAATCTGAAAAGGCTGCACACTGTATGATTCTAATTATATGACATTCTGGAAAAGGCAAAATATAGAGACAATAAAAAGATCAGTGGTTACCAGTCTACCCAATTTTAAGACTTACTCTCTAGCCACAATAATTAAGGCTTCAAGGCTCTGTGATATTCGCAGAGGGACAGACACACAGATCAATGGAACAGAATAGAGAACCCAGAAATGGACCCATACAAATACACTCAACTAGTTTTTGACAAAGGTGTAAAAGTGATTTAATGGAAAAAGTTAGCCTTTCCAACAAACAATGCTACAACAGTTGGAAAAAGAAATGAACTGCAACTTAAGTCTCTCACTTTGTACCAAAAAAAAAAAAAAAAATCAAGATTGATCACAGTCTTAACTGTAAAACATAAAATTATAAAATATTTAGAAAAAATAGAAAACTTTTGGGATCTAGGGCTAGGCAAAGAGTCCCTAGACTTGACACCAAAATCATGATCCATAAAAGGAAAAACTGATAAATAGGACTTCACCAAAATAGCTCTGCAAAAGATGCTATTAGGAGAATGAAAAGACAAGCTACAGAGTGGGAGAAAGTATTTCCAAACCACATATCCAATAAAGGACTAGTATCTACAATATATAAAGAACTCTCAAAGATCAAGAGTAAAAAAGCAAGTGATACAATTAGAAAATGGGCAAAAGAACAAAAAAAAGACATTACACCAGAGAGGATATATAAAGGCAAACAAACACATCATTAGCCATTACAGAAAAATGCAAATCAAAACCACAATGAGCTATCATTACACAGCTATCAGATGGCTAAATTTTTAAAAATAGTGACAATACCAAAGGCTAGCCAAGATCTAGAGACAGTGAAATGAATATTGCTGGTGAGAATGTAAAATGGTACAGCCACTCTGGACAACACTATGACATTAAAAAAAAAAAAGACTAAACAAACAACTAATGAATATAACAAAAAAGAAGCAGACTCACAGATATAGAGAACAACCTAGTAGTTACCAGAGGGATAGGGAAATGGGGAGGGGCAATATAGGTAGGGGATCAAGAGGTACCAACTATTATGTATAAAATAAGCTACAAGGATATATTCTACAACACAGGGAACACAGCCAATATTTTATAATAACTATAAATGGAGTATAACATTTAAAATTGTGAATCACTATACTGTATATATAACTTATATAACATTGTACATCAACTATTCTTCAGTTTTTTTTAATTAAAAAATAAAAAAGACTAAACACACAAGTACCATACAACCCTGGGCATTTATCCCAGAGAAATGAAGACTCATGTTCACATAAAACCCTGTACACAAGTGATTCTACAGCACAAATGTATATTCATAATAGTTAAACCTGGAAACAACCTATATATTCTCTAGGATATCTAGGTGAATGGTGAAACAAACATTGATACCATACTGTTTTTTATTCACTGATAAAAAAGAACAAACTGTTGAAACAGGCAAGAACTTGGAAAAATCTCCAGAGAATTGTGCTGGGTGAGAAAAGCCAACACCAAAAGGGTCATATAATATTTTATGTAACACTCTTAAAATGACAAAATTATAGAAACAGGAAACAGATTAGTGGCTGCCAGGGGTTCAGTAGAGGATGGGGATAGGAGGGAAGTGGGTGTGACTTTAAAAGGGCGACATGAGGAATCACTGTGGTGTGGAAATGTTCTGGGTCTTGACTATATCAATGTAAAAATCTGGGCTGTGGTTTGCACTACAGTTTTGCAGAAGTTGCTGTTGGCGGAAAACCAGGCAAAGGGTACCCAGGATCTGTCTGTATTAATTCTTGCAACTGCGTGTGACTCTGTAATTATCTCGAAATTAAAATTTCAATTTTAGGGCTTCCCTGGTGGCTCAGTGGTTAAGAATCCGCCTGCCAATGCAAGGGACACGGGTTCAAGCGCTGGCCTGGGAAGATCCCACATGCCGTGGAGCAACTAAGCCCATGTGCCACAACTGCTGAGCCTGCGCTCTAGAGCCCGCGAGCCACAACTACTGAGCCCGCGTGCCACAACTACTTAAGCCCGTGCACCTAGAGCCCGTGCTCTGCAACAAGAGAAGCCACCGCAGTGAGAAGCCCGCGCACTGCGATGAAGAGTAGCCCCCGCTCGCTGCAACTAGAGAACGCCTGCGTGCAGCAACGAAGACCCAATGCAGCCAAAAATAAATTAATTAATTAATTTTTTTTTTAAAAATTTCAGTTTTAAGGGAAAAAAGTAAAAGTCACTTTATTTTTGGAGGAGAAAGCTCTGGGTCAGTCGAATGTCAAAACGGCACCCTGTCTACGCACCTTCACCCCTAACTAAAGCCTTGAGATGGATTCCATGTTCCACAAAGTGTACTTTACTGATGCTGAAAACGTATTTGTTAACCATATCTACATATATAGAAAAATTATAATTCAACTAAGACAATCTAAAAGAATGATTTTTTATATCCCAAAGTCTAAAAGGCAATAGATAGATGAATTATATTACCTAGTGAGTTCCAGTTTAACCTCTTATATCCAGACCTAAACACTCTTACTAATTCCTGGGAACGGTCGTCAAGGAGAAAAGCCTCTGCCTCATTTAAGGTTCCAATGAGCACGTGATAATGATCCAACATACGTTGTATCCCATCCGTGTACCTGCACATTACAGGAAAGTCACTGACGTGAGAAAAATACAATGGAGCTCATAAAAAGATTAATAACCTTACAGGTAGGATACAAAAGACCATTAACCAGACTAAAAATTTTAAAGAATGCCACTCTTCCCACTAACTTTCTTTTTGGAAAATATTGGTTACTTTTTATTTAAAAATGTTACTTACAGGGAACTCTACTCAATACTCTGTAATGACCTACATGGGAAAAGAATCTAAAGAAGAGTGGATATATGTATATGTGGAACTGATTCACTTTGCTGTACCCCTGAAACTAACACAACACTGTAAATCAACTATACCCCAGTAAAAATTAATTTAAAAAATGAAAAAGTGAAAATGTTATTTAGGTTAACATGAAATAGATTTATCGTTGTTATTTTTAGATGAATGAATAAACACATATTTTAAACGTTTCTTAGTTTTTATTTCTAATTGGCAAATATTGGCGGTTATAAAATCCACAAAAATGAAAGCTCTGGCATGGGTAGGGGGCGTGTTTTCAATAATTTTGAAGAGCGCAAAGGGGTCCCAAGACAAAAAATGTTTACTGTTGATTTAAGAGAAGAATCTTCTTACCTAAGAAATTTGTCTTCCTGGAGGGCAACACTCTTTGCTAATTCCGGGACAGGGAACCCCAGCTGTTCCAGGTACTTTGCTTCATTAATAATCTCCCTGAGAGCAGGTGAAAAGTTGATTGCAAAACCAACCCCCCTGTCAGAGTTCTGGGCTTCATCACCAGCAGCAGAAGTCTGTGGGAGAGACGGTATTTTTACAAAACATCGTGGGAAGGGCGGTCCAAGAAGCAATTAGATCAACGCAACCCAAGTTAAACGTGAATTTGAAAAAGATCAATGGCCTGCCCTGACAGACTGGGGAGCTGGCCAGAACTAGCTAGAATTCATATTTTGTTTGGTGAACAGAGTTTTTAAAGAATTCGATTTAGTCACCCACGTTCGAAATTTGGGCAACGGAAGGTAAAAATCCAGAAATCTGGTTTCCTTTGAAAAATTGGAAAAGCTGATGATAAATGGCAAAGAACAGACTGAAGCTGGGTAGCAGCTGCCCCTTTTGAATAGGACACAAGGTGTCCAGTTCCTGACAGGCCCTACCTGGCCTCTTCACTCCTTTTAGTACCGAAGACCAAAACCGCCAGGCCCAGGTCTTCCCTTGAACCTCCTAGCTAGTGTTTATTTACTGAGCAATTGCTATGTGCCGGACCCTGTGCTAAAGATGCGGCTGAATCATGGGAAGTGACATTTTCCTGTAGGTTAAAAATGATCAACTGTCAGCTGTTTCATATACAGTTCAACTAATACTTTGCATGTTTCTGATCCAACTCATTTTACAAACTGGGTCACTGGAGCTCAGAGTTAAGCCACCTGCCCAAGGAGTCAGGAGGGCTGCCTAGCCCCAGCGTGTTCCCTGACGGTGACATTTTGCTTCCTCCATCTATTCTCTTTCTGCCTCTCTTCTTCTCCCGGGTCAGCCTCTGCCCTTCTGTGCCTTTGATTTTGGAAATACCTCGCAACTTCATGAGAGTCAACACATCAGATCTCAAGGAAATAGTAGTCACCACCACATTACGAGGCCGCCCCGGAATCTAGGACGCGGATCTAGAAAGACACACCTTAGCGAGCAGACTCTTCCTCATGAGAGTCGGCAGGACCTGTTCTGTCGTCTCTTTCCACTGCTTATACTTTTCATCTTCGTAGCCTTTCATTGTCCTACCCACTTCCAGATATTTTTGCTTTACCTACCAAAGAAGTCAGGCAACGGTCATTTTGTCATTGAAAATAACATTTTTTTTGTCTCTCTTTAAAAAAAAAATTATGAGTTAACACATTTTGCAAAAGAAAGCAGGCAGATTTGCACAAACGTTGGAGGGGTGGTCTGCCATGGTAGGGCTTGAAATCTAGGCTGATTAACTGGGCTCACAGACCTCAGCCCGTGGGTTTGCTGCAGCCCAGGAGCTAAGAATGAAGGAACTCAAAAAGAACAACAGTGCTTCATGACGTGTAACAAGCATACGAAATTCAAATTTCAGCGTCCATAGTGATGTTTTATTGGAACACAGTCACACCTGTTTGTTTACGTGTTATCAATGGTCACTTTCTTGCTACAAAGGCAGAGTTGAGTAGTTGCAACAGGGGCCATCCGACCCTCAAATGCCTAAAATACTTACTCTCTGGACCATTAAAGAAAAGGTTTCCCACCCCCTGTGATATAACAGACAAAAATGCATGGGTGGGGGAGGGAGGGTATTATCGGAAAGTTGCTGGTCACCCTCTGGAGAGGCTGAAGATCAAGGTCAAGGGGAGGTCATGTGACTGCCACCTGGAAGATGTCACAGGTAGGTATGGAGATGTGGTCCCCAGGGACCACAGAAAAGACCTTCTAAATTGCAGACATGGATTTGAAATGGAGCTGTTTTTACGCAGGCAACTCTGCGTAGCCCACTCCGTGCCGGCAGCCACCTGGACTGAAGGATCAGCGCCCAGGGAGGCCGCCCATCTAGAACCGAACCATGAAATACAAAAGGGGACATTTCCAGCAGAAGCAGCATACTTCTCGTCCTCTATCACTGTCCAAGATCTCCTCTACTTCTTGAAATCTGAGGATGGTGTGCTTAATCCGGAAGAACAGGGACCGTTCCCAGTAGATGGCACCTGCGACGGGCGGGTGATTCTTATACAGCGGTGGGTTGTCAAGGTTCTGAACAAAGATTTTGTTAACAATGTCAATCTGCAAAGCAATCAAACGTATTCTGTAAGTGATAAGCATCAATCTGTGAGCCAAGAAAAGATTGAACTTGAGATTTGTATCTTTAAAGAAATGAACATGGAACGTCAAGAAATAGTCTGAGGTACAGAATAGGGTTGTTACTACTTATTATTTACTACGTTTTCCTATACTCTGTAGGAATTTTTTTGTTTGGTTTAAAACATGCAATGATCCGGGCTTCCCTGGTGGCGCAGTGGTTGAGAGTTCACCTGCCGATGCAGGGGACACGGGTTCGTGCCCCGGTCGGGGAAGATCCCACATGCCGCGGAGCGGCTGGGCCCGTGAACCATGGCCGCTGGGCCTGCGTGTCCGGAGCCTGTGCTCCGCAAGGGGAGAGGCCACAACGGTGAGAGGCCCGTGTACCAAAAAAAAAAAAAAACATGCAATGATCCAAACTGCCTTATACTTATAGACTGTGTACAATCATTTGACCAACCTATTGGAAATTCTGAAATCTGTTCTAGACATGATTGGTGGCCAGACCTGCACTGTGTGTGTGTGTGTGTGTGTGTGTGTGTGTGTGCGTGTGTGTGTGTGCAGGTGCCACTGAGGTTTTATAATTATCTATCACGTAATATGTTTTAAATTGTGGTACAATATGCATGACATAAAATGTGTCATCCTAACCATTTTCCAGTGGACATTTCCGTGGAATTAACTACGTTCATGTTGTCGTGCATGCAGCGCCATCATCCACCTCCACAACTTCTTTCATCTTGTAAACCTGAAACTCTGGGTACACATTAAACACAGTAACTCCCCATTCCTCCCTCCCTCAGCCCCTAGGAACAACCTTTCTACTTTCTGTCTCTATGACTTTGCTCTAAGTACCTCATATAAGTAGAATCATACAGTATTTGTCTTTTTATGATTGGCTTCTTTCAATTAACACAAAGCCCTCGAGGTTCATCCATGGTGTAGCATATGGCAGAATTTCCTTCCTTTTTAAAGCTGTATAATATTCCATTGTAGGGATAGACCACATTTTGTTTACCCATTCATCTATCGATGGACCCTTGGGTGATGTCCAGCTTTTTGCCGTTGTGAATAGTGCTGCTACGAACATTGATAATCAAATATCTCTTCGAGACTCTGCTTTCAATTCTTTTGGGTATATACACAAAATGGGGTTGCTGGATCATATGGTCTGGGCTTGCATTTTAAAATAAGTATTTCGCACTCTTATGTGAGTAATTAGGTGTCAGAGGCAAAACGATACCTGCCCCATTAACGGTCCTGATCCATTCCTGACAAAGAGGAATTAGGTAGCAGACGGAGTTAAGGTGGCCAGTCAGCTGACCTTAAAATAAGGAGATTATCCCAGATTATCTGGGTGGGTCCATTGTATAACAAGGGTCCTTACAACAGGAATGTGTATGTGAACACACCCGTGACCTTCACACATGGGTAGCTGTGACTACTACACTGTTGTTACTGTGATTATGCCTATGACTAACTCACTCAGGGTCCATCACAACGTGAGGCATACAATATTGTACTTCATAAATTCTTACTGAATTTCTCCACTAAACAAACAAACCCACTTCGTTTCGGTTATACGACATGCTTATTTGGGAAAAGTACAGTTTCTCTGAATTTAGATGAGAAAGACAACAGTGTGATCCAACTGTTTACATTTTGCCAAGTGTATTTTTACTGCTACAGCAGCCATAGATTTTTCAGTTACCTCTTTACAGTACTGTGCAAGAATATCATTAAATTTCCTCATCATTTGTCGATTAATGGCCTCCCGTGAACGAATATGCTTAAATTTTAAAAGCATGTCAAATGCTGCTTCAGCTGATCGAAGAGTCTTAAAAGATTCGTCAATAAAATTTTTTGCTTCTTTCTCAATAACCTGCCACGCAAACAAACAAAAAAAGCCCAGAAAAAAACCCTTATGACCCTGTAATTACCCCGCAAAAATAACAAATTACCTCACAAAATACCAAATCAGTGCCTTGAGAAGGATTTCCATTGTGCTTTGGTGGAAGCTGAGATCTAGTTAAAAATGGCAGACTGGGGGCTTCCCTGGTGGTCCAGTGGGTGAGACTCCGTGCTCCCAATGCATCGGGCCCAGGTTCGATCCCTGGTCGGGGAACTGGATCCCGCATGCATGCCACAGCCAGGAGTTTGCATGCCGCAACTAAGGGTTCACATGCCACAACTAAGAAGCATGCATGCCACAACTAAGAAGTCCGCATGCCGCAGTGAAGATCCCCCATGCCACAACTAAGACCCAGCGTAACCTAAATAAATAAATATTAAAAGAAAAAAATGGCAGACCGGCTGCATTGGTTTTCTGCTCTCTCTCCTCCACTAGTTCAAAATGATAGAAAAGGGAATCTTTAAAGTATTAACTCATATAGACAAAGAAACGAGAGAGGAGATAGTTCAGGAATTTTTGGAAGGAGAGTAACTAACTTTACAGAAGGCAGAGAATTACTACCTAACACTGGCAATGGGTGGGGGAGGCGGGGGGCACCTGTTTGTCCCATGGAAACCTCTGGGAGGCTGAGCATTGGAAGGCACCAGGCACCAGGAAGGGGAGGGGCAAACAGAGGATCCCTTCTCCACCCCACACAGCCAGGCCACTCAGTACACATACTCTATATCTCCATCCCCAGCCCACCCTATGCAGAGTGGAAGGTTAATTCTAGAAAAATTAAATCAGAGTGATATCAGACTTCTAATAACACTGGAAACTAGAAACCGATAAAGAACATCTTCAAATTTCTGAAGAAAAGTTATTTTCTACCTTGAACTCTATACCTACTATTTCAGAATTCACACATGCAAGGCTCAAAAAAAAATGCATGTCCCATGAAACCTTTCTCAGGAAGCTACTAAAAAATGCACTCCAGCAAAACAACAGAGCAAACAAGGAGAGGGGAAGCTGTGAACTCTAGAAAGTAGGATCCAACACAGATGACAGAAGATAGGAAGTCCTAGGGCAACTGCTTCACAACAGGTCTGAGGAGCAAACAATCTAGACTGGAGCAGAAAGACAGCAAGCTCTGGAAGAAAGGTCTCTGGAAAAATAATAGCACTGATATGTCTCAGCAGATGGAACCCACTATTGATAGGTGTGTGAAAAAGATGTTAGGGCAGTTGGAAAAATTAACAGTGTATATGTAACTAACCAAGCAAATGCAAATAAAAGCAATGATTAACTCCAGGAAAAATGAAGGGTTGGACAAGAAAGGTTGTATGGTGGGACTTCCCTAGTGGCGCAGTGGTTAAGAATCCACCTGCCAATGCAGGGGACATGGGTTTGATCCCTGGTCCGGGAAGATCCCACATGCTGAGGAGCAACTAAGCCCGTGTGCCACAACTACTGAAGCCCATGCACTTGAGCCTGTGCTCCGCAACAAGAGAAGCCACTGCAGTGAGAAGCCTGAGCACCACAATGAAGAGGAGCTCCCTTTCACCGCAACTAGAGAAAGTCCACGCGCAGCAACGAAGACCCAACACAGCCAAAAACAAAATAAATAAATAAAAATTTTAAAAATAAAAATAAACATTAAAAAAGAAAAGAAAGGTTGCATGGTTATGATGGGCTTCTTGGCTCAGCAGTGAAAATATCTGCATAGACATAATGAGTAAATGCTGAACATTAATGTAACCAAAAGTTATTTAAAACTGTGTTAGGGCTTCCCTGATGGTGCAGTGCTTAGGAATCTGCCTGCCAATGCAGGGGACACGGGTTTGAGCCCTGGTCCGGGAAGATCCCACATGCCGCAGAGCAACTAAGCCTGTGCGCCACAACGACAGGGCCTGAGCTCTAGAGCCCATGAGCCACAACTACTGAACCCGCGAGCCACAACTACTGAAGCCCCCGCACCTAGAGCCCGTGCTCCACAACAGGAGAAGCCACTGCAATGAGAAGCCCACGCACCGCAACGAGAGAAAGCCCGCGCGCAGCAACGAAGACTCAAAAATAAAATAAAATTAAATAAATAAATTTTAAATAAACTTTAAAATAAAAATAAATAAAATTTAAAAAGCTGCCTGCCAGGGCTGACTGTGCTGTTTCTGCACGTAGCCCCCTCCTCCATCTATAAAAGCTCTTGCCCACTGACCCTCAGTCGGGGGGAGTTGGCCTTTGGACAGGAGTCCGCCCCCACCCCTGGTCGCCGGCAGCCAAAATAAAGCAAACTTTCCTTTCCACCAACCTTGCCTCTTTATCGGCTTTTGCGCAGTGAGCAGGGGATCCCACTTTCAGTTACAATATGAAAGATGCTCCGGGGTTATCAAAACACTTACTTGAAACATAAAATGGGGATGCTACTGATGGTGTACCGCACAAGAGGCCGAAAAGGTGAGTGTGGTGGGCCATCCTGTCTGTGCCGTATGCAGGGAGGTCGTATTCTCTCTGACCGCCCTGACTCACACACACCTAGGGCCACAAGCTCTTATACCACCTCCCCACCTCCTCTCCTTCCCTAGCTCTGATCCACCTACGCTGCAGCCAGAAAAACCCTCTTCGGTATAAGTCTGATGACATCCCTGCCTTGGTGAACAACCTTCAATGGCTCCCTACTGCTTACTAAATTAAGTCCCATTCTTCACCCCGGCCGCTCTACATCCTCTCCAGTTATACACCCAACCCACCTTGGTAGCCATTCTAGGGTGTCTAGCTCGCTTCAAACTTATTCCACCTGGGGAGTAGGGGTGGGGACAGAGGACACTGAGAAATATTCGTTTTTACCTTATGCTCTTCTGCATTGTTTCCATTTTTCACCAAAAAGCAGGTATCCCTTTTTATGATTTTTTTTTAAAAAAAACCAAAAACGCTAAACATAACTAAATAACCCAACAGATTTAACATGGAGAAAACATGGTATCCACTTCCAAAATCGAACCGAAGGATGTGTTACTTACCAGGACTTCGATCTTGAAGTCGTCCATCACGTATTTCCAGTCCTGGGAGCACTTGATGCTGAAGGGGTCAAAGGTCAGGCTTTCCATGGGGGTGACCAGGCTGTCCACCCTGCACAGCACATCGTCGATGCGCTTGGGATCCCCAGTCACTGCTTTTAGCTCTGAACCAAATATGTTGTGGAATTCCTCCCTGACCTGTCCGATCAAACAAAACATGAGGAGGTCACCACTTGGCTTTCTTATGCTTTTGCTCTAACGACCAGCGGGTTGCATATCTAGGTTTACCTGAGGGCAAGAATCTGGTCACACAGGTAGCCTCTTCCCTTTGGAGTACCAAAGCCTAATCCCTTTGGTACTATGCCCACTGCACAAAGGACCCGTTCCAGATGGCCTGACACAGCTTACAAAGTCTGCATGCTCAGGCCCCTACCTACTGCTTCCATGTCCTCCCATACTGCTATCCCCCTGCCGCCTGGCAGCCACCCCAGGCCTCTTTCAATCCCACGTTCCTTTCTGTCTCAGGGCCTTTGCACCTGCAGTGTGAAATGCCAGATACCTACTACTCATTATTAAATATGCCTTCATCGAGTCCGACCCTTTAGAACAGGCCATGCCCCTGTGCACACTTCCACAGCCCCCTCTAGTCTTCTTTCCTAGCACTCACCTCAGCTGTAGCTATGCATCTGTGCGATTATTGTCTACCATGTTTCTCTTCTACTGGACTGTAAGCTCCATGAGCCATAGACTACGTACAGACGGGGCTGGCTTCATAGGTGTGGGACCCGGGCAGGCGCACAGGGCCCCAGGCTCCAGAGGGTCCCGTGCTGGGTTTAAGGCTCTGCTGTTACCGTCTTGAAATTCTCAGTCATTTTATCTCTGAACTTGTGTTTTGTAAATGAAGTCTCAGGGGACAATCGGGCACACGTGTGAGCAGAGGCGATAAATGAAATCTGCGTGTGTGCTGTTCACAACATCCCACTGACATGCAGCGTGTGAGGTCCCATGAGCAGAGAATCCCGGTGGAGCCACAATGCACGAGAGTTCAGGGAGACTCAGAACGAGTACCAGTCAGCGTGTGGCAGCTACAGTGAGTAAAGGAGGACACCAACAGCTCAGAGAGGCCACCTTCCCCTTTCAAAACAGAGCTCGCTTCCAACGCAGAAAAAAAAGGCTAAGAAACATACCCGACCAAGGAACCCTACCTACCATATTGCTCCTCACCCCTGTACTTCACCGCATCGGCCAACTATTCACGCTGAAAATGACGACACAGAAGGAATGATGGAGATAGGAAAACCCACAACTCCTTTTCCTCTCAGCCTTCCTTCCCCATCAGTGAGCTGAAGCAGAGAACGCTGGTGGAACTGCACACATCAAGAAGTGAAATGAAACCAGCCGAGTTAGTTACATGAAGCATTTACATCTGCACTTAAGAGCTGCGAAATAGGGACTTCCCTGGTGGCGCAGTGGTTAAGAATCCGCCTGCCAATGGGTTCGAGCCCTGGTCCAGGAAGATCCCACACGCCGCGGAGCAACTAAGCCCGTGTGCCACAACTACTGAGCCTGCGCTCTAGAGCCCGCATGCCACAACTACTGAAGCCCACACGCCTAGAGCTCGTGCTCCGCGACAAGAGAAGCCACCGCAATGAGAAGCACGTGCACCACAACAAAGACACAATGCAGCCAAACAGAAATAAATAAATAAATTTATTTTAAAAAAAGAAAGAGCTGCAAAATACAAACTGTGTCATTTCAGTGATTCCACACACCAGACAAATACCCTTCTCTTTGCATGTTAAGCTGACACTGCACAATATAAAGAAGAACCGTAAAATTCATGCAAATAATTTAAACGTTTAATTTTCTTTTACTTTCTTTTCTTTACTTTGCTACAGTCGTAACAAACCAACAAACAAGGCCATGCCAAGGCGAGACATGTCAGAAGGAAAAGGTTTTATATTTTAAGACTTTTAACAGCATTTTTTTCCTGCTTATTGAATAAGGAGTCAACATTTCTGTTTGCACTGGGCACTGCGGTCACAGAGCTGGCCCTGGTCTTTGCTCATCATTTCTCTAGCAGCAAGGACAAGTGCATGGCACGTTGTGAGTGCCTGATAAATATTTAGAGAATAAATGAATGGATGGACCTTCATGAGACAAGGGCTGGCTAATTCAACCCATCAGCCACTAAGGCTTGCGGACATTCATTCAAAAGAGAGTGGGATCAGATCAACAGGAAGCCCTGGCAGACGGGCAGTCATTGTGGCCATGGCAGGGATGGCATGGCTTCAGCGGAGAGAAGGTCTCTGACCGCCTTTGAGGAATTCCAACATTTAACGGAAAGACAGAGGGGGAAGATTTTGCAGAAGACACTGAGAAGGCGTGGCCAGAGTCAAAAGAAAACCAAGACATGGAAGCAACCTAAATGTCTATCGACAGAGGAATGGATAAAGAAGATGTGGGGGCTTCCCTGGTGGCTCAGCAGTTGAGAGTCCACCTGCCGATGCAGGCGACACAGGTTCGTGCCCCGGTCCGGGAAGATCCCACGTGCCATGGAGCAGCTGGGCCCGTGAGCCATGGCCGCTGAGCCTGCGCGTCCGGAGCCTGTGCTCCGCAATGGGAGAGGCCACAACAGTGAGAGGCCCGCGTACCGCAAAAAAAAAAAAAAAGAAGATGTGGTACATATATATACAATGGAATACTACTCAGCCCTAAAAAAGAATGAAATTTTGCCATTTGCAGCCACATGGATGGACTTGGAGGGTATTCTGCTAAATGAAATCAGACAGAGAAAGACAAATACTACATGATAATCATTTACATGTGGAACCTAAAATATACCACAAACTAGTGACTATATAACAAAAAAGAAACAGACTCACAGAGAACAAACTAGCTGTTACTAGAGGTGGGGAGTAAGAGGTACAAACTGTTAGGTTTAAAATAAGCTACAAGGGGCTTCCCTGGTGGTGCAGTGATTGAGAGTCCGCCCGCCGATGCAGGGGACACGGGTTCGTGCCCCGGTCCGGGAAGTTCCCACATGCGGCGGAGTGGCTGGACCCGTGAGCCATGGCCGCTGAGCCTGCGCGTCCGGGGCCTCTGTTCCGCAACGGGAGAGGCCACAACAGTGAGAGGCCCGCGTACCACAAAAAAAAAATAACAAAAAAAATAAGCTACAGGGATATATTGTACAACATGGGGAATATAGCCAATATTTCATAATTATAAATGGAGTATAACCTTTAAAAACTGTGAATCACTATACTGTACGCCTGTAACTTATAGAACATTGTACATCAACTATATTTCAATTTTTTTTTAATTAAAAGATAAAGAAAACCCAGGGAATTCCCTGGCAGTCCAGGGGTTAGGACCCGGCGCTTTCACTGCCGTGGCCCCGGGTTCAATCCCTTGTCGGGGAACTAAGATCCCGCAAGCCTTGCAGTGCAACCAAAAAAGAAAAGGAAAGGAAAGGAAACCAAAAGCAGGGGGAGAAAGAGGGCTGTCACAAAACTCAAGGGAGAGTGTGCTGCAAAGGTCAGGTGTGCTCTGGGACATTCCGGCACATGCTGTCTGCTCTGCAGGCTTTTCTCCTGGCCAGACCCTCTCTGCCTCCCACCTGACACGGAAGGCCCACTGTCAAAAAGCCAAACTGCCTTCCATCGGGCAAATCCCAGCTCTAACCACCTTTGCATGCATTAACGAGGACGCCACCACCAAGCCCCCCACCCCACCTGCAGGACGTCGTAGAGATCCTGGCAGATGGCGGCCATGTAATCTGTTCTCTCGAACAGCCGCTTCCGATCAAACTCCCACCGAGCCTCTCTCCCCGAAGCCTCGATCTTGGCCCGGACGTCGAAATAGGCCTTTTTCCACATGTTGAGGGTGTTTCTGGCCTCCAAGATTTTGTGTTGCGCACTCGCTCGGTTTTCTCTGGGAAGCAAAGAGATGCTGTGATGGGCAGGAGGGTCTGAGCCGTAGGGGATCTGAGCCACGCTCCCCGCTCCCCGGGGGAAGCAGGCTTCTAGGGGGACAATTCTAAGCAAGGAGCGGAGCCCCTCTGATGTCATGGTCTCACTGCAGAAACCTTCCCGGGTGAGCTGCTGTTCTGATGAAACTGGCAGGGATGTGATTGGTGGGGTTGCAGGCAGGATTCCAAGCCGCGGCCCAGGCTGACCTTTGATGCAGCTGCCCCAAACTGCAATGTGCAAAGCCTGGTAAGCTTTCTGTTTGAGCTGGAAGGGGAGCAGGTGGCCCTGGGTCCTAAGCCGGAAGCAACAGCGGAGTAAAATGATAATGCTGAGATTTTGGTACCTATATCACTTATATAGATTGTTTTTCAAGAAAGTTAAAAAAAAAAAAAAAAGGGAATTCCCTGGTGGTCCAGTGGTTAGGACTCCATGCTTCCACTGTAGGGGGCACGGGTTCGTTCGCTGGTTGAGGAACTAAGATCCTGCATGTCGAGCAGCCCGACCAGAAAAAAAAAAAGAAAGTAAAAAAATGATCTGTGTCTCCTTCCACATTTGATCCTCAGAGGCTGTTCCACCTGAGGGGGTCTGGGGTCCAGGAGTAAGGTTCCCTTGGACGATCTGCCTCGGTCTCTCCGAGGATAACCAAGGAAGACGGTCCTGAGTAATCCACACCGTGGAGTATTATTTGGCCATAAAAAGGAATGAAACACCGATGCAAACTACATCAATGAATGAACCTTGAAAACATGATGCTGAGGGGGAGGGGCCGGTCATAAAAGACCACGTGTTGTAGGATTCCATGTGCATGAATGTTCAGAAGAGGCGAATCCACAGAGACAGACAGTAGATCAGTGGTTGCCCAGGGCTGGGGGGCTGGGGAGGGTGGGAGTGAGGCTCAAGGGCACAAGATTTCTTTCTGGGATGAAGAAAATATTCTAAAATCATGGATGGCTAGGGACGCACATCTCTGTGAATATACTAAAAGCATTAAATTGTACTTTTTAAACAGGTGACTTGTATGGTGTGTGAATTATGTTTCGACAAAGTGGTTTCAGATCTTAAGGAAAACACAGTGCCTTTCCTTCCTACCTGAACAAAGTCCGAAGATTCACCACTTTGCAGACTCTCTCCGCGATTTCCCAGGCAACGCGCTCCATGAGCGGAATCATCCTCTCGTCTTTATTGTAGTGTCGGGAGATGATCCACACCATCCTCAGGGCACTCATCATGGAGGGGATTGTTTCCAAGACAACGTGAAAGCTGGATCCATGCGTTATGTTCTAGCCGGAGACGCACATGTAAGAGAGAGAGCAAAGCAAGCCACCTTCGCCTTGGGGCCAACCGTGTAAGAAAGCAAGTAGTGTGCAGGAAATTCCCCTCTTCTTTTTTCTTTCTTTTTTTTCTTTTCTTTTGTATTTAAAAGGTATTTTAATTAAACGCAAGGGTATTTCTGGGTTTTAGTACTTTCAGGAAAAAATGGGCTTCTGTTTAAGGTCTCTCAACTTAAAAAAAATTTTTTTTGCATCCTTTTTCATATGCTTTTCCATTCTGGTTTATCACAGGATATTGAATAGCGTTCCCTGTGCTGTACAGTAGGACCTTGTTGTTTATCCATTCTGTATACACACAGTTTGCATCTGCTAATCCCAAACTCCCACTCTTACCCTCTCCCCCTTGGCAACCACCAGTCTGTTCTCTGTCCCTGATTTTGTTTGTTTCATAGATAAGTTCATTTGTGTCATATTTTAGATTCCACATATAAGTGATATCGTGGCATTTGTCTTTCTCTTTCTGATTTACTTCACTTAGTATGATAATCTCTAGTTGCATCCATGTTGCTGCAAATGGCATTATTTCATTCCTTTTTATGGCTGAGTAGGACTCCATTGTGTATATGTACCACATTTTCTTTAGCCATTCATCTGTCGATGGACACTTAGGTTGTTTCCATGTCTTGGCTGTTGTGAATAGTGCTGCTATGAACACAGGGGTGCATGTATCTTTTTGAATTATAGTTTTGTCTGGATATATGCCCAGGAGTGGGACTGCTGGATCATACGGTAGCTCTATTTTTAGTTTTCTGAGGAACCTCCATACTGTTTTCCACAGTGGCTACACCAACTTACATTCCCACCAACAGTGTAGGACATTCTTCTTAATTTTAAAAAAGTCCTCATTATGGGATAAAATGTTTAACAAAGAAAAGAAGTTTGAAATAGGTCTGTAGGTGCTGACATGGAAAGATAAGATTTACAATTAAAGTTAATAAAGCAATTTGCAGACACGTATATGAAGCATGGTGTGTATATACATATTATATACATATATAATTATACTATATTTAGTGGCAAGAGTGCCACTGAATGAATCAAAGCTGGCATTCTAGAGGTGACCTAGAGGTGCCAGTGTTTTCCAGGGTATGTGTCCCCCAGCAGGAAGGGAGATGATTTTGACAGCACTCAAAACTTTTAAAAAATATGGAGGCTACCCTGGTGGCGCAGTGGTTAGGAATCCGCCTGCCAATGCAGGGGACGCAGGTTCAATCCCTGGTCCGGGAAGATCCAACATGCCTCGGAGCAACTGGGCCTGTGCGCCACAGCTACTGAGCTTGCGCTCTAGAGCCTGTGAGCCACAACTACTGAGCCTGCGTGCCACAACTACTGAAGCCCGCACGCCTAGAGCCCATGCTCCGCAAGAAGAGAAGCCACCGTAATGAGAGGCAGAGGCCTGTGCACTGCAGCAAAGAGTAGCCCCCGCTCACCGCAACCAGAGAAGACCCAATGCAGCCAAAAATAAAATTATTAATTTTTTAAAAAAAATTTTTAAATATCACAAACCATATCAAAAGTCAAATGACACAAGAAAAAAAATTTTAAATAAATATATATATATATATATATATATATATACTTATTTTACTGCGTATTAGAAACAACTGGTATATCAAACCCATGACTGCACAGGTATGATTGTTTGAGGCTAAATTACACACACACACACACACACGTACAAATTTAAAGTCAACTTAAAGAGGGACTTCCCTGGTGGTCCAGTGGGTGAGAGTCCATGCTCCCAATGCAGGGGGCCCGGGTTCGATCCCTGGTCGGGGAACTAGATCCCACATGCATGCCACAACTAAGAGTTCTCATGCCACAGCTAAGACCTGGCACAGCCAAAATAAGTAAATAAATAAAATACATATTTTTAAAAAGTCAACTTACAGAAAAGTAAGTTTCAGATGCACAGAGGGATGGAAAAATTACAAAAGTGATGCATGAGTGATGTAAGCTTGACTCTCACTGATCTCTGCAAGCCACTCATTTTGCAGAGACGATAAATAAATCTCAGAGAAGGAGATGATGTTGCCACTAACATCAACTCCATGGCAGATTCCACTTGAACCTCAAGCCCTCAGATTTGATCACTTGTTGTACCACTTATACAGGACCACATAGATCCTTATCCGTGGACCACTTATACAGTTGTTGGACAGTTGCTTCCCCGATACTACTCTTGACGTGCTAAGTGCTTTGCAGTCATAAGTTCATTTGAACCTTCCAGCAACCATTTGAGGTAGGTTCTCTCATGATCCCAGTTTTCCAGAGAAAGAAACAGGCTCAGAGAGGTCACGTATGCAGATGTGGGATACTCGGGACCTGGGCCTGTACCTCTACAGAGCTTCACCACACACATATTAACCCCTCAGCAACACAAACAGGACTTTTACTGGTCTCATTATTGGGACAAGAGTAACGACTCCTGGCCTTGGAATATGGTACTGTGTATGATAAATCAGAGGGGAGGGGAATCCCGAAAAAGGAAATTACGCTTGCGCACTGTTGGTGGGAATGCAAAATGGTGCAGTCACTGAGGAAAAGAGTTAAACATAGAATCTTCATAGATGGTTAAACACAGAATTATCAGACAGTTAAACATAGAATCACCAGATGTCCCAGCAATTCTACTCTTGGGTATATGCCCAAACGAACTGAAAGCACAGACTCAAACAAATATCTGTATACCCATATTCATAGCAGCATTATTCACAATAGCCAAAAGGTGGAAATAACCCAAATGTCCATCAACAGAAGAATGGACAAACAAAATGTGGTGTATACATACAATGGAATGTTATTGAGCCCTAAAAAGCAATGAGATTCTGACATATAACTACAGCATGGATGAATCTTGAAAACATTATGTTGAGTGAAATAAACCAGACACAGAAGGGCAAAGATGGTATGATTCCATTTCTATGAAATACCTAGAACAGGCAAATTCAGAGAGACAGAAATTAGAAAAGAGGTTACCAAGGGCTGGCGGAAGTCGGAGTTGTTTAGAGGGATGCTGAGTTTATGTTGGGGATGGTGAAAAAGTTCTGCACATAGATAGTGATAAGGGGTACCCAGTTATGCATTTAATGCTACTGAACTCTTACAAGTGGCTGAATAATAAATATCACGTTATATATTTTTTACTACAATTTTTTAAATGCTGAACAAACAAAAGGAAGTTAAATCCGTGTGAAATCTAGTTTACAGAGCTGACTTTCCAAAGTGCAGTGCACCCGGCATACTTTGAAATGACGTTCCACTGTGGAAAGAAACCGCACATTGTCTGAGGCCTCCATGTGCAACTTGAACAATTCAGTTAAGACAGGCTGCAGGTTGGCCACAAGCATAGAATTGGATTCCTTGATCACATCCAAGACTTTTCTGACTACTGGAAGCTTTGTTTGTTCATGGAGTGCACTTAGGGTGGCATTTCTTTCTCGCCAGAATTCAATTTCGGCCAGAGGACCATTACCCTGAGAGATGACAGGAGCACACAAACAGCATCATCATTAGTGGGGAGTCCACACCTGTGGTTGCTCCTCCAGCATCCAGGCCTCTCCTCCCAAACGCTCTAGTTAGGGGCTAATCCATACAAGGACTTCGGGGGTGGGCACTTGACCTAGGATGATCCAATCAGAGTGAAACCTCAGGACTCCAGTCGGGAATGGTAGACACTCCGTCTTTCTCTGGACAAGGTGGTATGTGGATGTGGGGTCAGAAACTATTACCAGTTGCCACCATGAAGGAAACCAGCCTGAGGAGGAAGCCCCCTCAGAGAGGAGTTTGGAACCAAGAGATTAACAGAGCAACACAGCTAGAGTGCCAGAGTCATGATCAAACCATACCTGAATCCAGAATTGCCTCTAGACTTTTCAGTTACGGGAGCCAACAAATCCTCTTTCTTATTTAAGCCAGCTGAGTTGGGTTTGCTGGTTGGTTTGGTTTTTCTTATTTTTAGCCCAAACATCCCGACCCATACACAGTATTATCTTTATCCACAGCAGAGAGTCATCTATTAGCACACTAACGCCAGAAAGCCCAAGAATGACATCTTGGGTACGTTTACTTTGATATTTTTAAGGAGGTCACAAAACAGTAAGAAAAGAGGCTAGATCGCTCAGATCCGCAGACTCCTGGCTCGTTCTCGGGATGGCAAACATGAACTGGATCAGGGATCGTCAAAAGCATTGCACACATTACCTGAGGCGTCTTTTTTATCTGGACCTCAAGAGCTACTGATATCTGATTCAACCAGTTTATCACGCACTGCTCCAAAATTTCCACGGTTTCTGGGTCGGCTGCCAGGTCAGACACCTCTCCCTCTACACTGATGCTTGGCATTTCTAACTTGATCTCACCTAGTAGAATAAAAATGGTCAGTCAGCCACTAGTTTGGGGAAAATGATTACAGACAATGTATGTTCCAGTTAATCAGCTGGCTCGTCTCTCCAGACATCAGTATATGGCCTGGTACTTCCCTGTCCTAATATTTCTATATCTCATTCTCTTTCATTAGAATGTAACTAAAACACTTTAGATAATTAGATCACTGCTCCAGTGTTAAGCTCGATCAAAATGATTTAGCTATTTAAGATGGTCCTGAGTTTACAACCTAAGTGATGTCAATTTAAAAATTGAACAAACAGGGACTTCCCTGGTGGTCCAGTGGGTAAGAATCCACCCTCCGATGCAGGTTTGATCCCTGGTCAGGGAACTAAGATCCCACATGCCATGGGGCAACGAAGCCCACGCGCCGCAACTACTGAGCCTGCGCCCTATACAGCCCGTGCGCCACAACTAGAGAGCCCACATGCTGCAACTACTGAGCCTGCATGCTCTGGAGCCTGCGTACCACAACTAGAGAGCCCACACGCCACAACGAAAGATCCCGTGTGCCGCAAAGGAGATCCCGCGTGTCGCAACTAAGACCCAATGCAGCCAAATTAAATTAAATTAAATTAAATTAAAAATTGAACAAACAACCAGAGCTCAACAGATATTCGAGAAAGCCTCCAGCATGAAACAGACAGTCCAAGAATAAATCAGAAACAATGACTCCAGAGGAAACTGAGAGAATGTAAAGAACAGACAAAAAAAATGTTTTAATCCCAATTATTAGTCTCAGAGATTTGAGACAACATGGCATCCAGCAAACTAGAACAGAAGTTTGGAATGTATGGAAAAGGTACAATCACAGAATAAGAGGTCTTATAAATTAAAAAGACGATAGCTGATGTGAAAAGCCTAATCAAAATTTGTGAAGGTAGAAGCTAAGGAACTCTTCAGGAAAGTAGAATACACAGACAAAGAGATGGAAAATGCAAGTGAAAAGATAGGAAACAGAATCAACAGCACATATCCAACAGGAATATTAACAAGAGAAAACAAAGACAAATAGTGGAGGAAATTATCAAGAGAATTTTTCATACTGAAAGGCTAGGTCTTCAGACTGAAAATACAGAATGCTTAGCAAACTGAATCTCATAGAGTACTTAGCAAAATGAATGGAAAAAGAACCACCAAAGGTCCATCATTCTCCCTGCCCAAAATGCCCTTGCTCCCCAACTCCACCTACTCCAATGCCTTGCTCATCCTTTCAGATGAGGTCAAATGCTGCCTCCTTCAGAAGTCCTCTTTGATTCCCCCACCACTTCTCCAATATGGTCTCACTCTTCCAAGCCCTAAAGACCCTAATATCTCTCTCAAGCTCCTTATTCTGCCATAGTTCTTTGGGCACCGGATTATAAGATCCTTGAGGACAAGGATTCGTCATTCTTCATTCCTCTTTGTGTTTCTTACAATGTCCAGCTTGGTGTCTTTCATATCACGAGCAGGTAAACAAGAACGATCATAAATTAAAACAATAAAAAAAACCTCCTGAACTCTAAAATTCTTCTTAAAGTAAACGTATCCTGCTTAACTAAGGAGGAGAAAAATAAAGCCTTACCTTCAAGTTGCTGCATTGTTCTTTGAATATTACTTGCAAATTTCTGGATGTTCATTAAAAATTCATCCCGTATTAATTGAATGCTGTGATATTCTACTGCTTCCCCGGGCATGCTAGGTAGGTCTATGTCGTACTCAGAGGAGTCCAAGACTTCTCCAGATGTGAATCCCAGGCTCGCATCCTTGTGCTGACTGAAGGACAAGGCTGGCAAGAAAACCTGAAAAGCCGAGTTTACGAATCAAATCATTTGTACCATTTTTTTAGATTCCACGTATAAGCGATATCATGTGGTATTTGTCTTTCTCTGTCTGACTTACTTCACTCAGTATGACAATTCCTCGATCCATCCATGTTGCTGCAAATGGCATTATTTCGTTCTTTTTTATGGTTGAGTACAAATGAACTTATTTACAAAACAGAAACAGAGTCACCGATGTAGAAAACAAACTTACGGTTACCAGGGGGGAAAGCAGAGGGAGGAGGGATAAATTGGGAGATTGGGATTGACATGTACACACTACTCTATATAAAATAGGTAACTAATAAGGACCTACTGTAGAGCACAGGGAGGACTCTTCTCAATACTCTGTAATGACCTATCTGGGGAAAGAAGCTAAAGGAGTAGATACATGTGTATGTATAACCGAGTCACTGTGCTGTACAGCAGACTAACGCAACACTGTACATCAACTATACTGTAATAAAAATTTTTTTAAAAAGAAGCAAATCACACGTCATATTCAACAATTCATGCACTTAAGTTGCCTCTGGCTTTGAATACGCGATAATAGAAAGTAACAATACAGTGACAAAGTGAACTACTCCAGCCCGGAGCACAGACCTAAAGAAAGAGAAATTATATTTGACTGAGAATGGCCCAAGGGTAAAGAGTTTGAACCAAGCCTGAGGTGACTACCCAGAAGATAATACGGTATTTCTTTAGCTGCCGCCAGCCACAGGGCAGCTGAGTTAGAAACTATGGCACAGGGAAGCGAGAACTGTGTGTTAACCCATCAGCTAAGCTCCAAGTTTGTGTGAAGGTGAAAATAAAGAAGATACTGAGCACGCGGTCTTTGGGAAATTCAGTTGACAGAAGCATGAATTTATGAAATCACTTGAATACAATTACATAACTTACCCTCACATAGAAAGTGATGTACAAATGCCCACAGGTTGGTTGGCTTCTTTGTTTGGTTGGTGGGTTGGTTGATTGGGCTGGGTTTTGATTTTTAGTTTTGCCCGTTTTTCTTAAAATTGGACGCGTCTTTCAGACTCTTTTAATCTACATGTACTTCCAATGTATTGAAGAGCCCAGAACGTTTCGAGTCTCCCAGCTTGGATTTTGCTGACTGCACACTCATGGTAGAGCTCAACAAGCTCCTCTTGTCTTTTCCTGCAAATTGGCAGCTGGGTCCAGAGACTGGCTCAGAATCCCTTTGCCAAGACTATTGGTGTTTCTTCTATCAGGAGACAAATAATGTTTGGTTTTTCTCTTTTGGGGGGGTTGTTTTTTTGGTTTGGGGGGGTTTTTTGGCCACCCAATGAGGCATGCAGGATCTTAGTTCCCCAACCAGGGATCGAACCTGTGCCCCCTGCAGTGGAAGTGCAGAGTCCTAACCACTGGACCACCAAGGAAGTCCTCTCTCTTCCTTTTTTTCTTTTTTTTGACTTTAGCATCCATTGATGTTCAATACCTAGATCCTTCAACACGCTGAGAGCTGCACTACTGAAAGAGTCTCATTCTAAACTTTCTTTTTTAAATAGCTGAAATGCTTTTATAAAGAGACACTTCTCTTATCTACTATTTGATTTTCCAGTTCATATAGAGAAGGCAGAATAAATGGTTAGAGCCTTCCCTTTATTTGCCCAATTTTCAAAAATAATAAATTGGCCCCCTATCATCCTGCCCCCTAGTTTCCCTCTCATCTCATTCTCCTCCTTCTATATTCTCTCCCTTGGTTGTTTCATCCAGTCCCTTGGCTTGACACCATGTCAGTGGCTCCCGTTCTGTAAAGGATCTCTCTGGTTGGCATGTGGAGAATATAGTGTAGGGGCAAAAGCAGAAGCTGGGAAATCTATCAGGAGCCAACTGCAACAGTCCCAGCAAAAGACAACATTGAGGTCTTCCTGGCCACCCTATCCAAAATTTCAAAAGCCCTACTTTTACCACCTGCCAACATTTCCTAAGCCCCTTCCCAGCTTCATCTTTCTCCTGAACTCCTGTCACTATCTAACACACTGTACATTTTCTCATTGATCTTGTTTAATGTAAATCTTCCTGACTAGGATGTAAGGTCTGTGAGGCACAGACCTTGACTATGTTGATTACTGCTATAGAATATAGTAAATGCTCAATAAATATTTCTGGAAGAACCCCTTGAGCTCTCCCCTGAGCTCCAGACTTATACATCCTGCTGCACACCTCAACTTGGATGTCTAGGAGGCATCTCAAGCTTAACATGTGCAAAATAGAGTTCTGGGGTTTTCCTCCAGATCCCCCCACCCCCCCCCATCTTAGTAATGACCCCCAAATCTCCCTGCTTGTTCAAACACAAATCCTAGGAATCATTCTGGATGCTCTTTTCCTAAACTTCCATATCCAAGTCATCAGCAAGTCCTGTTGGCTCCATGCCCAACATATTTTTTTTTCTTCTTTGCGGTACGCGGGCCTCTCACTGCTGTGGCTTCTCCCGTTGCGGAGCACAGGCTCCGGACGCACAGGCTCAGCGGCCATGGCTCACGGGCCCAGCCTCTCCACGGCATGTGGGATCTTCCCGGACCGGGGCACGATCCCATGTCCCCGGCATCGGCAGGCGGACTCTCAACCACTGCGCCACCAGGGAAGCCCCCCAACATATTCTTGATGCTGTTTGCTTCCCGCTCCCTCCCCTGATTGAATTCCGGAGCCTAAACAACCATCATCCACCACTTGGACGTTTCCACGGCCTGCTATTAGGTCTACTGGTCCCATACGCTCTTGCCACTGCATATGTTGTTCACACAACAGCCAGAAGAAAAATGCAAACCAGATCATTTTATTGCCGTGCTTCAAACCTACCTTCCTCTCCAAACTTCCCTCACTACTCTCCAGCTGCACTGGTCATCCTTCTGTGTCTGGAGCAAGTGAAGTCTGCTCCTGCCTCAGGACCTTTGCATGTGCTGTTTTCTCTGCCCAGGATGCTCTTCCTGCAGATCCTCACGTTTGATGCCTTCACCTCATTCCCCCCTCAATTCAATGCCACTTCCTCAGAGGGGTCTTTCCTGACCACCTCAGTCCCACCCTATTACATATCCCTAATAACTTATCATTAGTGAA
Source organism: Stenella coeruleoalba (assembly GCF_951394435.1). Lineage (NCBI taxonomy): Eukaryota > Metazoa > Chordata > Mammalia > Artiodactyla > Delphinidae > Stenella > Stenella coeruleoalba. The sequence continues at coordinate 83,556,266 of NC_137160.1, read as the reverse complement.
CAAGGCTGCTTATGGGCTATTTTATTGGTTGTCTATAAAGAAAGCTCCGATGTCACCTCCCCAGCAAGGTCATCCCTTACCACCACCCCCTGCACACACACACACACACACACACACACACACACACACACACACACACACGCATGCACACACGCATGAACAGGTCATTTCTATCACATTACTAGGGTTTATTTTCCTAATGCCACCTGTCACTACCTGATATTTTCCAGTTTATGTGTTGGTGTTTGGTGTCCTTCCCCCAGTATAACCTCCCATAGCACAAGGCTGTCATCTGTCCTGCTCACTGCTCCACTGTCCTCAGGGCCCATGACAGCACCTGGAATCTAAGAGCTGCTGACCACCTCTTTGTGGAATCAATGAATTAGATGGCCTTACTCTTAAACAGTGCTGAGATTCTTTTTTCCGTCCGTACTTACCTGACATATAATATCCTTCAGGAGACCAAGCACATGTGAATTTATAATTCCATACTCCAGTGTTTGGGGCATAATTTCCATAGCTTCCTTCATGTCTGTCGCCTCAGAGATGGTCTCTAAACAGGAACAGATTTGGGGAATGAAATGAGGAGGGAAGTGGACACAGATAACATTTCCAAGTGTACAGGAACCAGCTCCTCCTTCACAAGTAACTACAAAGGAATGTTCCAGGCACAGGTCAGGATACGCGCTCATTGAGAAACAAATACATGCTGAGGGTCGTGCTGTGGTTCAGAGGTTCACAAAAGCAACACCCAGGAGCCACACACACGAGCTGATCTAGTTGGAGCGTCTACAGCTGAACAAGGATAGAAACGCTTTGGATTTTCTAGAAACGTTTCTTGGGCTCCTTGCTTGCTCTGTCTCCCCACTCCCAGCCATGCCTCCCCAATTCATCACGAAAGTACCTTTCAAGTCATGGGCTTTTTGGGGGTATTTTTGTTGTTTTTTTCTTTATTTTTTGGCCACACCGCACAGCTTGCAGGACCTTAGCTCCCCGACCAGGGGTCAAACCCGGGCCCCGGCAGCGAGAGCACAGGACCACCAGGGAATTCCCAAGTCGTGTGGTTTTAAAAGACAAGTTTGGGAACAGTCTACCTCTCGGCCAGGTTTTCTTTGATGTGCACTCCCTCCCTCCCCGTCTCCCCACCGGCCCCCTGATCAAAAAATCAGTCAGCACCAGTCAGCTCGGTAGACACTTTAAAGGTCCCTTGGACCCTTCTCTCAATGTAACTGGGAAACACAGCAAACATATCAACTGCAATTATTTCACAAGCTTCAGTCTACATGCCTTTCCCAGCATCTGTGTAGACGCGCACTCTTCTTTGCCTAATAGGTTTCTATCAGATGATTCTTTACTGAAATAAATTTACTTAAAGGGAAACTGTAAAAACTAAGTATGAAAAAAGAAAGAAAGCTTGACATCAGTGAAAGATAACTGTAAAAAAAAATATGATGAGAGTAAACAGTAAGTCGGGGTAAATGCTGTTCCCGCCCCGCCCAAAGCTGATTATTGTTGTTACAGTAAGTCCCCTACATACGAACCTTCAGGTGGAGAATTTTCAAAGGTGCGAACGTGCATCTGGTTCCAGCAAGGAACCGGAACCTGTGCCATCAGCGTCAGGCGTGAGTGACATTGCAGCTCGCCCTCCGTCCCCTATTGCTGACGGTCCTTCAGCTCTACCATCTCCCACCCCCCTCCCTCCTCCAGTCAGTAACTCTTCCTGCCTGTTCACTTGAGGCCAGCCCCTGTGTGCCGGCTGTTGTTCTGTACTACTGTACTTTTCAAGGGTACAGATTAAAACTGCTTTCTTTATTTTTTGTGTTTGTTTATGTATTATTTGCGTGAAAAGTATTATAAACCTATTACAGTGCAGTACTATATAGCCAATCGTGTTAGTTGGGTACCTAGGCTAACCTTGTTGGACTTACGAACCAACCGGACTTACGAACGCGCTCTCAGAATGGAACTCATTCGTATGTAGGGGACTTACTGTATTGGGTTGTGATTACTGTTAAAAGGGAAGCATTGGGCTTCCCTGGTGGCACAGTGGTTAAGAATCTGCCTGCCAATGCAGGAGACACGGATTCGTGGTCCAGGAAGATCCCACATGCCGCGGAGCAGCTAAGTCCCTGTGCCACAACTACTGAACCCCATACGCCTAGAGCCCGTGCTCCGCAACAAGAGAAGCCACCGCAATGAGAAGCCCGCGCACCACAACGAAGTGTAGCCCCCGCTCACCACAACTAGAGAAAGCCCGCACACAGCAACGAAGACCCAGTGCAGCCAAAAATAAATAAATAAGTAAATTTAAAAAAGGGAAACACTGAGCTGAGATTGGCCCCTCCCCAGACAAGAACTGTAACAGGAGTAGCTGTTTAATACTGAGCCTCTATCTGTCATCTTTCTTCTTATTCCCACTCACTTGGGAAGAACGAATTACAGAAGCTCAGAGCTTAGCGGTGAGGTCGTGACCCAAAGGGCCATCAAAGTTCAAAAAAGGAAAAGAAAAGCAACAGAATGTTTGTTCTAGAATTTAGGGTATGCTATGCACAGGTTGGGAGGTAGAGGCAACGGCAGAAGAAATGGGGGAAGCGCAGTCAGAGAGAGAGGAGAGTCAGCCTGGATGGAATACGGCAAGAGGAAGAGCAAAGGGTCAGAAGAGACCAGAGAACAATCACTTGGGCAGTGCAGTGGGAATGCACAGCGGGAACATCCAGCCAAGAAGTTACCCTGAAGGATGAACTTGGCTTCTGAGTGGCACCTCTGTCTAAAATCACACAGCCGAGGGAAGAGATATGGGAACACATGTATATGTATAACTGATTCACTTTGTTATAAAGCAGAAACTAACACACATTTTAAAGCAATTATACTCCAATAAAGATGTAAAAAAATAAATAAAATAAAATCACACAGCCGGGACTTCCCTGGCAGTCCAGTGGTTAAGACTGGGCTTGCAATGCAGGGGGTGCAGATTCGATCCCTGGTCGGAGAGTTAAGATCCCACCTGCCACGAGGCACAGCCAAAACATTAAAAAAAAAGAAATAAAATAAAATCACACAGCAACGTGGAGAAAGCCCACCAAAACTCGTCTTATAACTCAGGGTGACGTCATTTTGAATCTTCCTCTAATTGTTATAAATAGAACTGAGATGACATCAATACAGTCAATTCTCATTATTTGCAGTACTTATGTTCTATGAGGTCACCACGAACACAGAATTAGTGGATGCTGAGCCATTGTTCCTACAGGAAATATGGGTCTAGGTTCCTGTGAACCTCTGGTCACAACATTTTCATCAACCATCAATATAAGCAGACCTCGGAGGTACTGTGGTTTCGATTCCAGATCACAGTAAAGCAAATATCGCAATAAAGCGAGTCACACGGATTTTTTGGTTTCCCAGTGCAAAAGTATGTTTACACTATGCTGTAGTCTATTAACTGTGCAATAGCATTATGTTTAAAAAAACAATGTATATACCTTAATTTAAAAATACTTTATTGCTGGGAATTCCCTGGCGGTCCAGTGGTGAGGGTTCCGCGCTTCCACTGCAGGGGGCACGGGTTTGATCCCTGGTCAGGGAACTACAATGCCACATGCCGTGTGGCACGGCCAAAAATGAAAGAAAAGAAAAACTTTATTGCTAAAAAATGCTAACCATCGTCTGAGCCTTCAGTGCATCCTAGGAGTAACTTCAAAGATCACTGATCACAGATCACCATCACGAATATAATAAATAATGAAAAAGTTTGAAATATTGAGAGAATCACCAAAATGTGATGCAGAGACATAAAGTGAGCAAATACCGTTGGAAAAATGGCCCTGATAGACTTGCTCCACACGGGGTTGCCACCAACCTTCAGTTTGTAAAAAAAAAAAAAATGCAGTATCTGCGAAGCGCAATAAAATGAGGTCTGCCGGTATATAACCTTCCTTATGTGTGTTTCCGTTTAAAGACAACTTATTTAACATTACTGTTGATTCACTAACATTGAACTCATGGCCAACAGCACCATCACTTACGTCTGAACGAAGCTTACGTTAACACACGAGTTTTCTCTGCCAGGCACATCACAGCCTTCCTGTTCTCTGAGCACTAGCCAGCGCTTCAGCACCTTCCTTGGGGACATTTTTTTTTCCCCCTTGGGGACACTTTAAACAGCGAAATCACCCAAAACTCCCACAAAAATTAGAAAACTGTGGTACTAAACAGAGCACGATAAAGACACTTGTTTATAGCATTCAATGAAATAAGAAGGCAGTGCACGGCCTTGCCTGACCTCAGCTGGGTCCATGAGTGTTGGGTGACTCAAATTTTCCCCACTCTGTATGTGTCCTTAAATGACCATGAAAGCATCGAAATACTGATTGGGAGTTACAAAAATTTTGAGTGAGTCGGTGAATTTGCAAATATGGAATCCGTGAACAATGAGGATTGACAGTACTGATAAAAAAGCTATCTTCTCGGGCTTCCCTGGTGGCGCAGTGGTTGACAGTCCGCCTGCCGATGCAGGGGACACGGGTTCATGCCCCAGTCCGGGAAGATCCTACATGCCGCGGGGCGGCTAGGCCCGTGAGCCATGGGCGCTGAGCCTGCGCGTCCGGAGCCTGTGCTCCTCAACGGGAGAGGTCACAGCAGTGAGAGGCCCGTGTACCGCCAAAAAAAAAAAATCTATCTTCTCAAGGACATGTAAAAATTAAAGAGTCTCAGACATATACACACGCACATGCACGCACACCCACACTCACACACGCTCGTGCTGGAAAGATACCTTTTGTGTTTCTGAGAAAATATACCACATTCTCGTTCAGAAACTCCTCAGGAACAGGAGTACAAAGCACATGGAGATATGTCTTTTCCACGGTTTGCTTAACAGTTTTCTGAAACACGGGGAACAAAAAAGTCATGAGGAGATACAACCGTGCATCCAAATCCCCTAATATTCACGTACACCTGAGCTCTCCACTCCACGCACTGCTGAGCTCATTTCCCAGCAGACCACACACAGGAGCTGAAATTCACCCAGATGCTGAACTCTAAGCCTCACTCTTTCACCAACCGGCCACTGCAGCTACACTTGAATAAAGTGACCTGGGAAATGTCCAGATCGAGCTTTTCTGGGCCACAAATTGCAACAAACCTGTTCTGAATTCGGGTATTTTGTGGGGAGGCATATTCACAGAGCAGCTGAACCTAATTGCATTTAGCACGGCTCAGGCCAAATGTCTACATCCTAACGTTATGCTCCCTCCCTGGGATCTGTGCAGTAAATGGTTAACTCAGCAGGCCTGGGCTGTCCAAACCCTGCACATTCCAACGGTTCTCAAGACTAGCCCGGAACCAGCTCCTGGGTGACAACCTCTAAGCTTTTGGAACATCCTGGCTGATCTGAGCATCTCTGTACACCTGGGGCCTTGGCTCATGCTGCAGAGTTTATACTAACAACGTGATTTATGCTAAATGCCTGTCTTTGTTTGCCTGGGGCCCCGGGTCACACCGCATCCGTTTGTCCTCTGGGGCAGCCGGGGGGCACTGCAGACTAACTGTGGGCACTTCACACCTACGTGATTGACCCCCATAAAAACCCTGAACACCAAGGCTTGGGTGAGCCCCCCTGATTGGCACAATGTCCTGCGTGTTGTCACACATGGCTCCTGCGAGAATGAATGCTGTCCTTGAAGCCCCACTTGGAAAGGACAACTTGTTCGTATTTTCTCCTGGACTCTGCCCTGTGTGCCTTGTTCTCTGTTGATACTCATCTGCATCCTTTCACTGAAATAAACTATAACCATGAGTATAAAAGCCTTCCTGGGTCCTGTGAGTCATTGTGGCAAATCATTCAATCCGAGGGTGATCTCGGGGACCCCCAGACACAGGATTCTATCATCTCCACTCCAATGCAATATACTCCTTGTATGAGCTGTGGCGGTTACCCAGACTCATCCGAGGGCGTGAAATTCCCATTACCCCACCCAAGAGGAGAAAGAGACGTGCGTACTTTGACATGGGGGTTCTCTACCCTCTCTGGGTCCATTTCTTCATCCTCTAGGCCGGTGGAAGGCTGAGGTATGGAATACGTTCTCAGCTGCAAATTCTTAGCTGCAAAACATGATTCAATGCGTGAGATGAAATACTTGGAAAATGAGGTTTCCTACCGTCAAGACCAGACCTGCATCTTGGACAACAGCATATTTCATTCAGTCGGCGTGTTATCAAAAAGCTGAATGTACATTTTTCACAAACGAATCCTATTGAAGCCTTGACTTGCATTATCATTAGGAGAGTTGTGCTGCAGTTTTGAAGGGTCCTCAGTCGGAAATTTAACATGTGCGTGTGTGCATGTGTGCGTGTGTGTGCGTGTTCCAGCTACAGGGTCCAATGAGTGACTTCTCTGAGATTTTTACTTAGAAGGGGGGGTTTATCCTTAGGATGAGACTTAGAGTTAACATGTTAGCATCTACTCCTTTTTCACTATAAAACTTGAAACGGATGGGGGATGGAAAGAAAAGTAATCTAAATAAAATGAACGTATGTACAACTTGCAAGTCTACGGTTATCGATGTGGACCTGGAAACCTCACAGCCGGCCAGGCACAGCCCTGAGAGCTGCTGACGAAGCCTGCAGAGAAGGGGGAGCTTTCCCCAACTGTGCGGCTCTTCCTTCGAAAGGCGCTGGACAAAGTCAGTGCGACTCTGGAATCAAATCAACACGTGGGGTCGGAATCCTCTCTGCAACGGGTTTTCTCATCCATAAACTGGGACAATAACATCTACTGGGTCAGACTCAGGAGGACTCGATTATAGGTTGGCTGAGTGTCAGGCATGCTGGCTGGCAGAGGAAACAGTCTGCGGCCGGGAGAAGCAGCATTATTACAGCAAGAGCAACAGCCTGGACTCAAAACTACACTGATGAGTGTACTCAATGCCACCGAGCTGTATGCTTAGAAATGGTTAAAATGGTATTTCACGTTACATGTGTTTTACCACGATAAAAAGAAAAGAGAAAAGAAAAAAATACACTTGGAAGGAACGTTAATTTGCTGTGTCAGAGAAGAGTTTCCTGACCTCTTCCTCAAGCAGCCTCCTCTTTTCCAAGTCTTTCCTGATCACGGATTTATTGGTGCCAAAGCAGGAAGCCATCAGTAAACATGGCTGTGGCCCTCACGACCACCATCTGTCTTAGCAAAATCCAAACTAGACAAGTCTCAGTAAGAATGGATGGTCAGGCTTCCCTGGTGGCGCAGTGGTTGAGAGTCCGCCTGCCGATGCAGAGGACGCGGGTTCGTGCCCCGGTCCGGGAAGATCCCACATGCCGTGGAGCGGCTGGGCCCGTGAGCCATGGCCGCTGAGCCTGCGCGTCCGGGACCACAGCAGTGAGAGGCCCACGTACCGCAAAAAAAAAAAAAAAAAAAAAAAACAATGGATGGTCTGTATTTCTAAACCTGTAGTTCTCCCTCTCCCCTCCCCCAATCTGTACTAGGGAGGGGATTATTTTGTGGTTAAAAATAAATTCTTCTGAAAAAACTAAGATGACTATAGGAAACACTGCACATCGCCCCAATCCTTTTTCCCCTCTGGTTTTCAAATACTCAGGATCTTGGTAAAGTGCGGTGCCTAACCCACAGCTTCTGCTGTTGTAAGTGAAGGTGAGTTATGGGAGAAAGGGGGCTGTTTAGCTCTGCTGGCGACGTGATGGTCTGGAGCAGGGTTTCAATCTCAGCACTTCCGGCACCTGGGGCTGGATCATTCTGTGTTGTAGGGCCAGACCTGAGCATCGTAGGACGTTTGGCAGCAACCCTGGCCTCAACCCATGAGATGCCAGAAGCCCCTGCCCTCCAGTCGTGACAACCAAAAATGTCTCCAGACATCACCAAAGGCCCCTGGGGGCCAAGATCACCCCTGGTTGAGAACGCAGCCCAGGGCCAACGCAGGTAGCCACGGCTGCTTCATCATTACCGGAAAGTAACTCAAAGCCTGCAGGGGACCGAGTGCCACGGCCCAGCCAGGAGTGTCACAGCAACCTCTCTAATGTAGACATTTCAATTCCTTAGCAGCCAAAGCCTTGACTCGCGCCTCTGATTCGCCCAAAGAAATGGCATCTGTAGCTGGCACAGTGGCAGCCTTCTCCACACAGCCCACACCGTGCGCTCTTGGCTGAGCTGTCGGAGACACTGCCGTACAAGCCTGGGTGGTTTTATGTTATGTGCTGTTCTGCATGGAAGAGTGCCACCCCCCCGCCCCGATTCGTGTCCACCCAGAACCTCAGAATGTGACCGTATTTGGAAGCGGTGTCTTTGCAGATATAATTAGTTGAGATGAGGTCTGATAAAAGAAACGTTCACAAATTGAGATACAGAGAAGTCGTTCTGGCTTCTACATGAGTTCACTTGGATTTGATGCTAATTTAAATAGCTTGTATGTGGCCTATCAGACCGACATTGTACATCTGCTTTAATTATTAAAGAAAAGGGCGCACTGACCAGAAGTAAAGAATGTCCACGTTGAAAATAAAGATTATAGAGTTTCAGATGTAGAAAATAAACGTATGGTTACCGGGGGCGTGAGGGAGGGAGGGATAAACTGGGAGACTGGGATTGACACATACACACTACTATACATAAAAGAGATAACTCATAAGGACCTGCTGTAGAGCACAGGGAACTCGACTCAATACTCTGTAATGGCCTATAGGGGAAAAGAATCTAAAAAGGAGTGGATATACGTGTTTGTATAACAGATTAACTTTGCTGTACAGCAGAAACTAACACGACATTGTAAATCAATTATACCCCAATAAAAAATTTTTTTTTAATAAATAAAAAATAAAGATTAAAAGCCTCCCTTCCTGGGACACCAATGCTGGTCCTCCCTTGATAATACGACTCCCTTCCCAGGTGCCAAGGCCTTGCTGTATGTGCTGTGCATGTACGTGCTGGTCTGTTGTTTTGTTTGTTTGTTTGTTTTTTGAAACCTTGAAGAAAGGTTTCCTGACTTGTTTAGTGTTCTTTGTTCTGACAAGATATAAAACTGTGCTGAAAACCCTGATTCTCCAGAGCAGCTTCTCAGAGTAACATGGGAAGCTGGCCCCCAGGCCGCAGTCCTCAGTTTGGCTCGAATAAAAATCTTTTCTATTCTTATTATTGATTGTTTATTATTTTCGTCAACAGGTCATAGTGGAGAGGGTGGTCCCTGAATCCAATGACTGGTGCTGTTATGAGAGAAAGGAGGTGATTCAGACACACACACACACACACACATACACACGCACACACACACACACACACACACTATATAAAAACACATACACATATATACATACACATATATATACACATGTATACACACAAATACACACATTCACACACAAATACACACGTACACATGCGTGCACGCACACACATGCATATACGCATGCGCACATACACATACATGCATACACACATGCGCGCACGCACGCACACACACACACACACAGGGCAGACAGCCATGTGATGACAGAGGCATAGATTGGAGGGATGTGTCTACAAGCCAAGGAACATCAAGGAAGCCTACAGCCACCAGAAACTGGGAAAGGCCAGGAAGGATCCGGCCCCAGGGCCTGCCCACACCTTGATTTTGAACTTGTAGCCTCCGGCACTGCCTCCTTCAAGGCAGTGCTGTTGTTCTAAGCCCCCCAGTCTGTGGTCCTTGGTTATGGCAGCCCCGGGTAGTTCATAATGAACCTATGCACACCCAGCACTTTCTCGTTGTACTTCTTACCAAGTCGCAGCTTCACAAAAGTAAAAAGCAGAAACTGATTCTCGTCTGGGCACGCGGACCCCTCCCCACGGTGCCGCTCACCCCCAATTCCAGACCTGATGCTCTATCCGCCGACTGGGTCTCTTCTTCCTCTTCTTCCTCCTCAGACGGGCCAGGAACCTCGCCGTCTTTATAGCCACATAAAGCAAAAGAAACAAAAAAAAACATAATTGTTCCACTGTTCTCCTTGGCACTGAGGGTTGGTCCGTGGCCCCGGGAGAGTCGTGCCTATTACAGTCGGCTGGAGGAGGTCATCGAGAAGACAGGACCGCTGCCCGACCTGTGAGCTGACCCCGGGCAATCGGAGGCCCCTTGCCCCTGCCCTGTCCTGGGGATGTCCACCCTGCCCACCATGCCCACTGTGGAAGCCATTTCAAGAATGCACCTGGAGAGATCAGGTGTGGCTGAGACTGCCAGACAGTGTGGGTGCCTGAACCCCGGGAAGGCCTCTCTATAAACTCTTAGATGCCGGCGGGAGGGCAGTGATCTCGGCCAGCCACGCCCAAGACCGCCACCTACTGATCCGGAGTGGCTGGCTGCCTCTTTCTCTGGTCTCTCCTTGCCCTCCGTGTATGGGGGTGGTTTGCGAACCAACACACAGTCCCACAGAAACATCCCAGTTACTGGAAACAGCCTTAAGGGACATGAAAGAAAGATCTGTGCAAATTCTCCATGAGATGAAGGACACAGGATGATCACATAGTTACAAGCACCCCAAAGAAATATAAATGACCATCATGCATAAAAAAAGAGGCTCAACTCCACTAATTATGATACAAATGTACATGAGAACGAGGAAGTGCATCCACCTTTCATCTGTGGGGTTGGCAAAAATTTTAACGATAATACCCAACGTTGGCAAGGATGTTGGCAAACGGACACCTCATCACCGTTGCCAGGTGTGGAGTGGGAGGGCCATTCTAGAGAGCAGTTTGGCAGGACCCATCCAAACTGTAAATGCACACACCCGCCAAGCCCACAGTTCCACTTTTAGAAATCTCTCCCACAAAATATCGCAAGAGCACAAAGGTAGACGCACATCGTGACGTGTGTAAAATAAAATACTGTGGAAAGATAAGTGTCCATTCATTAGGGAATGGATAAATAAAATATGGTACATCTATAAAGTTACATAGATCTATAGGTACTGACATGAAAAATTCTGCAAGATATCTTTGAGGGAGGACCAGTCACAACATACTACATAAAGAGTGATCTTATTTATGATTTCAGGAACTCTCTATATACATCTACATATTATCATTATATACGTACCATTATCTGGAAAGATATAAATGATGATAGATAGATAGATAGACAGATAGATCTGAGAAGAGCTCTGGCAGGATATACACCAAACTATCACTAGTGGTTGCCTATAGGAATGGGAACAGGGCTGAGGGAAGAGTGAAGGATTATTTTTTCACTTTTTATTTTCTGTGTTTCTAAATTCTATGTTATGTGAATTTTTAAGAGAACATCTTTCAGTAATACTTACTGGAAGTAAGTATTAATTACTTAATACCGTGTAATTTTTAAATTACTGTGTAATTTTGCAATTTCTAAAAATTACTGTGTAAAAATGTAAGCAAGTTATCAAGTGATATGGACAGGATGGTTCCATTTTGTTATTTCAAGAAACAACACATGCTTAGCTATTAGAACAGCATCTTGGACTAGCTGCTGCTGGTCTAGACACCCCTCTTTCCTCAAGACCACCCTGCCAGCATCTGTCTCCATTCAAATAATTTTTAACTAGGAGCAGAGAGAAGTCTTGACCAGGGGAGAGGCAGAAATAGAGAGAAAAGAGGGATGAAGGGACATGCATTGACCCCACTCCAGGTCCTCTGGACAAACCAGAGACCCCATAAAGGATCCAATAAAACTGACCAAGGGTCTTTGTGAGTCTACAGGCTTAATAAGCAGAGGGTGAGTGACAACTTGAAACCCAGAGCTGGAGAGGAGGTCCCGTCTCCCCACCTCTGTCCAGAACCCAACCCCCAACACTCAACACCATTCTAGTGCCCCCAGGAGCAGTAGCTTTGAGTTTCTGGGGACGGCATCCTCAGCAGGGAATACATTGCCATTCTCAAGATGTGATGACAGTGAGAAGACCAGAAAAGGAGGGGAAGAACGTTGGGGTGGGCTGAGGGGTGGGTTAGAGACAGACCAGAAACAGACATAGTGCTCGGGGCATTTCCGAGGACGCTTTGGAGGAATTAAGCAAGGGGACCCTCGGAAGTGAGACTAAAATCTCCTTTCACATAGAACAGGGGCATCCTGCCAGGAGACACTGGGCTGAACATGTGGTAGTATACACAGCACAGCAAACAGCCACGAACTATTCACAGAAGCCCTCAGAGGTCACAAGAAGTCCAAGTTGCATTCATTTCTTAGGGTCTTGGTATATATATATATGTTCAAGTATACAAAATCAGCGTTACTGAAATATGGTACATGTAAAAGTCAATCCTGTTAGTGTATCAGAATTTCACTTGGTGATCATGAGAGTCTAAATTCAAGGTCCTATTATAATGTAACATCCAGGTCCAAAGGTCTCCCGGGGAAGGGAGGGGGGGATAGAATTAGATTCCAAATGTTACAAGGGTCATCTCTCTGGGTGTCATTTGCAATTTGTTATTGTTTATGGGCTTGGATTTTTCTACAGTGAATATGTGTATTATTTTGTGCAAAGAATGTACATTTAAAATAAATGTGCCTACGGCCTTTTAAGAAAAAAAAACTTCTGCCTGGCTCTGCCATCCCACCCTGTGAAAGGTCCTGGAGGGAATCCAGAAGCCTCGTGAAGATGTGACACTAGCACAGGAGACTGACACTGATGGGACACATCACACAAACCCGGTCCGTGACAGCTGCACTGACACTGGTGTTCCTACTGGGAGAGAACTTGTGTGTCTCTCAATCTCCTTTCTGAGTGTCCCCTGCACTCTGTCCTGTCTCCCCCTCCCCCCACCCCAGGCTGTCTCTGTGTCCCTGGGCTGGACCGGCCACCTCCACAGAAGGTTCTGGGCATCAGTCACTGTCATTATTTTTATTTAAAATGCTAAATTGTTCAACATAAACGTTTAAATCTAATGTAATCTTTTTAAATTGTTTTAAAAAATTGTTTTGGTGTTACTTTACAGTAGCACGTCGGGAGCCTGGGAAGATAGGAAGGGGCACTCTTCTCCACCTCTAGGAGACCCTGTCACCATCTGAGAGAGTGAGGATGAACTGACCCTCTCAGCCCCTGGGCCGTTTCTCTATCCGTCTGTGAGACGTCATTGGACAGCGACACATATTCTGAGTCTTTACTATGTGACCTGTGTGGATGAGCTAGTTAACCCTCTCTGTGCCACAGCTTGCTCATCTGTAAAATGGGATAACAATACACCCACTTCATGGGATTAGTAGCTGATATACGCATTTGGAACTGTACCTGGCACAGAGTAAGCGCTCAATGAGTGTTTGTTGTGATTATTCACTCAAGGTCTGACTTTCCAAGTGGGCTTGTCCAGTTCACCCAGTGCCTGGACTGTGCCTGCACACGGTGGGCGACAATAAGCATTTGCGGAATGCACGTGAGGCCAAGAGCGGGGTGGGCGGGGGTCTGCAGTCCCCGCGGTGGTGAGGTGGGAAACGGGGCAGGAGGGGGCGCGGCGGGAGGGCGGCCGCGGGGCTCACCGATCTCCACCTCCACTTCCTCGGGCACCACCTTGCGGTAGAAGAAGAGAGTCGAGGCGCCCTCCTCGTCGCTGGTCTGGTTGAGGAAGTGCAGGATGAGGTCCTCGACCTCGCCGTCGTTGCGGTTCAGCAACTCCTCGAAGATCTGGGGGTCTGTGATGCCGAAGGCGGTGTACACTCGGTCACGCATCCACAGCACCCGTAGGTCGTCCATGGCGCCGCAGAGCTGGCAGCACCGGGCTCAGGGAGTGTAGCGCCGGGCAGGCGTCTGTGGTAACGGCGCCCCTAGCAACGGGCGCCCCGGCAACGGCCGCCGCGGGCACGGGGCCCCACGGTCCCCGGGCGCCCCTGCACCCGGGCCCCGCGCTCTCAGAGGCGCGAAGCGGGACTCGGGAGGGTGGCGCGGAGCCCCTGGGGAGGGGCCGTGGCGCCCCAGCCTGCGCACGGAGGAGGGTCGGGGCTCTTCCCCCGGTTGGGCGCCCCCTTCCTCCTGGGAGGACCGAGATGAGCTGGACGGCCGCACGCAAGCCCCGGGGACGGAAAGACGTGTAGGAAGGCAGCCGACTGCAGACCTGGAGGTGCGCCAGGATCCTTATAAGTGCTGCATGCGCAAGGCCTCCTGTGATTCTTAACCGCCACGGCGTCTGGGACTGTCCTGCCCGCTTTGTCGATAAGGAAACAGTGGCAAGATACGTGACAGACAAAGTCACGGTATCTCGGAGGTGGTAGAGGCAAAGTTGGACGCGAGGCAAAAGGACTATAGTCTGAGCCCTCGGGTCGCTATGGATCAAAGGGCGTCAGAAGAGCAAATACACAGCGAAGATTCCCAAGAAGGGGCAAGCTCCTTCCGGTGTACCAGGATCAGGGAAGGCGGAGCCCCAAGAAGGGACACTGGCTACAGAGTAGGAGAAGCCGAGCTCTTCAGCTCTGTAGCCAATCCAAAGCATAATAAAGCAAAACACCCACGTTTCAAAAATAGAGATAAATTTATTTTTCATTAATAAAGGGAAGTTCAATACTGATAGGAAGATGCAAATGTGTCCCTTCATACATCTGTAGTTCTTTAACTTGTTCAGTCGTTTTCCCTCACAGAGCCCCTAGAGATTATTGGGCTGACCCTAAGTACCTAGCCTTCTTATTGGATTTTCCCATCAAGGAACAGGTAGAATGTTCTAAGTATTTCTTAAAATTCTAAACCAAAATTCAGCATCATTGGCCTGGCTGTTGGAAAATTACTACTCGGACCTGTCTTATTTTCATCATCTTGAATAAGATTTCTTAATAACCTTGCTGGAGATATACCAGATGGCATGCAAGCAAACCTGGCTTTTAAATTTTTAATAAAGTTGTTTTTAAATGCAGACTGCAGAACAGTTGAAGTTATTTTTATTTCTGTTTTCCAAAATGAATCAGGCCCTAAAGTGTCTGAATTTTTAATTCGTAAACATAAGAGTTACCTATCCTATAGTCTACGCCTTATTAAACTGCTGCAGAATGAAAATTCAGATCAGAATGTTGTTATAAAATACCCATTCCAGAAATGAGGACAGAGTGGCACTCAGTGAAAGGTGAGTCCCCTCAACGTCCTAGCCGCGATAAGCTGCCAGGCCACGGGCTCAGCGTGACCCCCATCAAACCCCCTTTGCACTCCTTAACTCAGCACAATCACATCACCACGAGGACCTCCTTCACCCCTGCAGGCCGAAAGCAAACTCTCTTTTTCTGAAGAAATCCCTTGGATTTCTATTTTAGGATGCACACCTGAATGAAAACCGGAAGACGTGGCAGTCGTGACTTTTCGCGTTAGGAAAATAAACAGGTTAACTTAGCATCATCCAGACAACTGAGCATTCTTCCCCTGGATGCTTGCTATCAAGGGCATGAAGTTATGTCTTAAAAACTGTACACAGAATAGTTCTACCAAACAGCTTAACAAACAAAACAGAGCAACTGCTCTGGGAACATGACACTGGAACCAGCAGCTTTATATTAAGAAAGAAAATATACCTTTGTGCCTAAAAGACACCATCAAACTGTAATTCTAGAGAGTTCTTTCACAAAAATTAGGACTGGCAATCCGTCTTTTATACCATTATGTTCTACAGTACTACATAGGTTTCAGTTGAAAAGTGACTCTTCACCCTCTGTTCTATGCCCTGATAGAGGCGTTCACTGGAATTAAAAAGTGGCCCCCGTGACAACTGCCAATGGGGACAGAAAAGAATTCTAGCAGATGCTGTACGTCTCTTGTTTACTAGTCGGTTAACTAGTCAGTTTACTAGTCAGTTAAAATGGTGGGTTTCCTAAGGATGAATTAGTTACCATCTTGGAGTAAAATAATAAAAATAAGAACTTGTGAGGGACACATTTGAAACCTGGAAGGCATTATTCAGATTTCATATTCACCCAAAAGAAGTGTCCAAGTGCCTTTCTGAAGAAACCACTGCGCCACCAGGGAAGCCCAGCAGTATCATTTGTAAGAGTTTCATCAGCATCATTTTATGTTTGATATTATGAGGGACAGCATCTCATATGAGAGGAGTAGCATGGAATCTTTACTACAATTTAAAAGGTTCAGGGCTTCCCTGGTCAGGCGCAGTGGTTGAGAGTCCACCTACCGATGCAGGGGACGCGGGTTCGTGTCCCGGTCCGGGAGGATCCCACATGCCGCGGAGCGGCTGGGCCCGTGAGCCATGGCCGCTGAGCCTGCGCGTCCGGAGCCTGTGCTCCGCAACGGGAGAGGCCACAACAGTGAGAGGCCCGCGTACTGCCAAAAAAAAAAAAGGTCTAATGTCAGAGTCACAGTTATGTCATGATGTTCAACTCATGCCTCTCAGCAAATAGGCCTTGAAATTACCTGAAAAGATACGCTTAAATTCAGGGCTACCATGATCTTAACTTGTAATGAAAACACCAAACTCTCTACCACCAGCCAAGGTGAAGGAGACAAGCGGGCCTCTTCATGTGAGTTACTCAAAATGTTAAGAAAGCGAAAATACTGCAGGTTTCTTTTTGAAAATAATTATCTAAATTCAGTTACAGTAAAATATGAAAAACGAACATAATTTACAAGAATACAGGACAGATCAAAATGTTCAACAGGACTGACTCAAATGTCAAGTGAAAAGATGAATTTAATCTGAAGATTATATACATTAATGGCTTAGTAAGAATTGGTTTTCAACTGATCTAAATAGTTTTTAAAAGTTTAACTCTAAATGCCTTTATTAGACATTTATTTCGAATTAGTCTGAAACTGAATCATTATAATTATACTGTTCTCAAGGATAGGTGCAACCTCTTCATGGTAAAATACCTTAATTTATATTTTATTATAAAAATATACAAAATCCTACTTTTTACCTTTCCTTCACTCAGTATAAA
Source organism: Stenella coeruleoalba (assembly GCF_951394435.1). Taxonomy (NCBI): domain Eukaryota; kingdom Metazoa; phylum Chordata; class Mammalia; order Artiodactyla; family Delphinidae; genus Stenella; species Stenella coeruleoalba. The sequence goes on along the minus strand of NC_137160.1, from coordinate 83,539,395 downwards.
CCCCTTTTGGTTCAGGGACATCAGCCAAGCTGGTCACTACGTTCGAATCATATCCATATTACATCGTCTACAGTCACACTGGATTTTAAGGCTCAGTACACAGTTTATCTTCCCAAACATACAATTATCATAATTGGTTTTATGTAAGGATAACAAGAGTCTTTAAAAAAATATACAAGTGGGATAACCATTTGTTGTATGTTATTTTATCCCATTTTCTCCAATTATTATAACAAGACAAAATCGTAGAAACAATTCTACTTGCAATTCTAGATAGCATACGATAAAAAAAGTTTGCATACTTTTAACCAAGCAAAATAAATGTGAATCTTTTGATTAACCATCATTAAATTTTTTTAAAAACTACTTAACTTCAGCTGTTGGAAAATATTATCTGACAACTTCAGGTGACAGAATAACTCTAGTTTTTTTTTTTAAATAAGTTGAAAAGGAATCAAGTATTTAAGACCATTTTCAATTAGCCATTCAAAATTGGCTTCTCTCCCCCAAGACTATATTTTTAAAAATAACTTTAACATAACTTTTGGCATTAACTTATATTTGCTCATCATAAAAACTGAAAGAAATTTATATATCTGAAATTGAGAAACTTTACAAAATTATTTAACATATGAGGAAGAGGTATATCTTACAGAATCATTTGGCTATCTCATAAGGCAGTTAATGAAGATGGAATTTTTCCTATCGTCAATTTAACATAAGGAAATTCTACAACATGATAATTCTCCTTAAATCTGAAAGCTTGTTGGATACGGCAACATGATCATGCCATGTCGTCACTAAACTTCGAAGAAAGTAATCTGAGTGAGAAAGGAACAAATTTGGTGCCTGCACCAACGTAGAATTTGTTCTGAAATTCTACCCTAAAAAAACAAAACAAAACAAAACAAAACCATGTATTAATGAAAGATTCTGAATAACACTTGCTACATTCCTTAAAACAACATTTATAAGTTAAAAAAGAAAAAAGTTCCTGTGCTTCTGAAGTTGCTTCATTCCATACATGCTCTTGGCACAAATACTTTTGCTTAGATAAAATACACACACACACACCGGCCCTTTGCTGGCTTTCTCATGAAGAAAACGCTGACACCTCACGTCACCTCCCACCCTATGGATATACACATGAGTATTGGGAACCTCTCTCTCCCCAGTAACTGGATACACAGACAAGTAATCTGATATACACTGTAAAACATTAAGAAATATGGTTTACAATAAGACAAAGCAACCTGTCAGACCCAAAGGGAACTGAAAGTGTGACATACACAGAATTGTTCAGCAAGCGTAAACTTGCTTTTATGTGTCGGCGACAAAAGCTCAGAAACAAAATACAGTTTTAACTCAGGGGATCAGAATACATATCCCAATCCCGGGAAGGGGAGAAGTAGCCTAAATAATATATGTATACGTATACATATCACTGGAACTGTTACACATATATGTACGTACTGGGGGAGTAGGGTGTTAGATTTTTGTTAAGTAACAGTTCCAAAGCTAAATTCCAAACTCACCAGTGGAGGCGGATGGCGTGAAGAAATGCAGAAAGCCCTTCCATGATCAAAAGGATGAAAATGGTCAAAACCGCAAAGAGAGCGATGACTGGGAGAAGCAGCAAGACCCCGTAGGTCGTGTCTACGCGGAGGCCGACCCGCATCAGCATGGCCCACAGCACGTCAGATAGCTCTGCAAGGCAAGCATTTTGCAAAGTTAACTTCTGTTCACCTTCAGTGAGTCACTTCAATTAGCTAGTTAGACTGGGTTTCCTTCTGAAACAATTTTGAATTGTTATCCCTAAAATAAATACACACCCATATAAGACAAACGTAATCGGCTTCCCACGTAAAAGTTAACCAGCAACTTGATCATCTCAAACACGGAGGAAGACTTGACATTCCAGAGAAATCAGAGCCCTGCCTGCCTGCCAATGAGAGATCCTGACCCAAATAGGGGTCCGGCTGGCTCTGTCCCAACGCAGCACTGGGCCAGGCAGCGGGAAGCTGGGCATCAGTCCTGACTCGGCTACTGACTGACCAGGTGGGTGACCGTGCGCCAGCACCAACCCTCACTGGGCTTCAGTCTCCTCCTCTGTAATATGAAGATGATGGACCCCCTCCCGCCAGCAAGTTCTAGACTTGCGGCTATGCTTACAAAAATATCAATGTAACAACAACAACAAAAACCTCTATATCTGGTAGTTTTCCCAAGTACAGTCTTTGCACAGTAATGCAGGAGCAGAGCAATGACCGTCCAAAGCATCCTTAATGGTCAATGGGAAAAATTACAATTGTTCTAGGACCTTTCAAAATTTTTGTCAAAACATTAAAAACTCTCTTACTGTTGGTTATAAATGCACAGAGAAATGAAAAACAAGAGTAAATCTATTCTTAAAACATTAGCAACATTGAGCATTCAATTGCTGGGGGGTTTTGGTAAGAACTTATCAAGGATGCTTTGAACAGCCTTCTTCTCATGTGACTTGGGCTTGGCTGGGCACCTTGACACGGAGTGAGCATCTTCTCTAATGCTTGGCATCCTACTTGGCTGTCCGACTCTTTTCTGAGTTTGGATCAGCTTCTAACACAGTATGCTTTGCACCTTCAATGTCCTGAAATACCTCCTAGAGTTCCTGTGGCACCACTTCTGGGACACCTGCATCTTCTTTCTATACATCACCAAGTTCCTCTGGCTGTAGATTTCGCCTCTCGAACGGCACCAGTGTCACCACTCCCGTGTCAGCTCTTTCTCCCTAAACTCCAGTTACATTCGATCTGCATTTCACTTCCAGCATATCACTGTTTGTTCCTCTGCTGCACTTCTTCATCTCTGTTGGCCAATTCCCTCGGTTCAGCAATCCGCTTTTAAATGCCATGTGGGTTTACCACCGGCCCACAAGGAGCCAGCACCACCATGCGCCTTGCTATCTGCGCATGAACTGAGCAGCAGGTGCACAGGGTCCAACCACAACAGACTCCGAGAGAAGTGATGCAGCTGGTCTCTGATCGTGATGCGCGTCTGTGCTATTTACATAGTGGCTTGCGGGCTGAAGGGCCAGCAGTGAAGCCTGCACTTTGCACCCATACACACAATTTTTACTGTAGTAACTGAAATTTCAACCATGTTCTTGGGGGACTGCTGAGACTTAACTAAACGCAGGTAACTGAAATCCACGCATCAAAACTATTAATCAGCATTGTTTTAGAACTTGCTTGACATAACTAGACATTCACACTTGGTAAGGCAGCACTGAATACAATAATAGTAATAACAAAAACAATAATGGTCAGAGCAGAGGGAGCGAAATGCCTACGCCAGACGTTCCCAAGCCTTCTCGGTCCTTGAAGCCCTCGTGTGTCCCAGTGATTTTTTTCACAGCACCCTGAGGCCAAAAGAAATACCCAGGAGACCAGTGCAGTAAGTAGTCAAGTCCAAACAACTTAACAGTCCCTGTTCACATAGTATCTGAAAAATAGTGCCCTTTCCATCAAAATTTTTCAATGTCCCATGGTGCCCCCATGACTTAACCGAGGCGCTGCGGGGCGTCTCGACACAGAGTTCGGGAGCTACAGGTCTAAGCAAAACTTACGTGCGTGAGCCAAACTGAGTGCCCAGAGCCTCAGGTACGAAGCGGTGTTGGAGATGCATCCCAGACAGTACTCGATGGAATGAATTACTTGGGTCATTAATATTTCTCCAAAATTAAACTGAGAGAGATGACACAACATGTGTTAGACTCCACCCGTGACATGCTTACTTCCACAAGCTACAAGTCTGCTCCACTTTCAGGATTACAGTGAAAGGACTGGCTTCTGGAATACTGGTGAGGATGTGCTGGCGTGTGAGGAACAGAGCTCTGCTCACAACTCCGCCACTAACCAGTTCCCCGACCCACAGAGCTCCCGCCCCCTTGTCCCCAGGCCGCGGTCCTGCACGTAAGGCGAGGGTGGCTGGACCAGAACTGTGATGGCACAATGCCCACGGCCCTCAGGCAGCCCAACGAGGTTCTTGAGGTACTCTTAGTCATTACAAAACGTGTAATGAGAAACAGACATCTACCAACCACAAGATTAGGAGACTGTGAACACGTGTGTGTGTTTAATAGATAAGAGCATCTTAATACAAGTCTGACAAGGGGAGATTATAAAAGAGTCCCTGATAGAGAAAACGCTGCAGAACACTGGGCAAGATGGCTCCCACATTCTTTCCAGCTCCGCTTTTTGTTTCTTTATGATCTTAAAAACTTAATTATTAATTGTCCCAAATTAAAACACTAAATTACATAATAATTACAAAAGGTTGACTAAGAAATTCTGTTTCGTCCTCATCGGACAGCCAAAAAAGTTTCCAAGAAAATAAAGCAGACCACAGTAACAGACGTGCTCTGTTCTGTCTGCCAGGACTGTGCTTCCCTTCTCTGGGAGGAACTGTTTCTTCTGCCATCTAACCCTGTATCGCACAGTTGTTATGGGCTGAATTGTGTTCCCCCCAAAATTTGTCTGTTGAAGCCCTAATCCCCAATGTGACTGTGTTTGGATATGGGGCCTTTAAGGAGGTAAGTAAGGTTAAATGAAGTCATAAGGGTGGGGCCTGACCCAATAGGACTGGTGTCCTTATAAGAAGAGGAAGAGACACCAAAGAGGCACGCACAGTGAAAAGGCCATGTGGGGACACAGCGATAAAGTGGCTGTCCACAAGCTTGGGAGAGAGGCCCCAGGAGAAACCAACCTGGCCAACATCTTGACCTTGGACTTCCAGCCTCCAGAACCGTGGGAAATACATTTCTGTAACCGAAGCCCCCGAGTGTGTGGTTGTGGCAGCCCATGCAGACTACTGCAGCAGTCACTGGTCTAGGGATGGCAAGTGACCCCGGCCAGGCCAATCACAGCACTTCCCTGGGATTTTTCCTCATGGTAACAAGCAGGGAAGTGCACTTTTCTCTGATTGAAGAAAATAAGCCCAGTGCTCACTGTGGCCACGGTTCCAACACCAAGGGGCCAACTGGCTTCAGAATATGAGGCAAACTTGCAAAGAAAAACTAACTCAGACTAGCTGGGATTGGAAATCCAAAGCCCCACCCTCCTGAGGCCCACTCTGCCCCATCCTGATGTGGGCCAGCAGATTCCCCTTGAAGCCAGTGTGAATAGGGTCTCTTTCTTACAACTATGGGCAAGTTCTAATGAAGACGAGAGTCTTCTCAAAGCAATGTTCATGGCACCTTAAGTCACTCAGCATCACAACTTGTAATGTTAACACTATAAATCCCACTGTAAGACTGAAACTCACAAAATGTTAACCCAGAATCATTATATTATGATGACAATTGTATGACCAGAACAGCATGTGGAAAGCTTGGAGTAACGGTTGTTTTGCTTTCAATTTTGTTTTCTAAGATGATTCTTATCACTCTCATAATGACGATCATCTCTGTGCAAGCCTGGCTCCTTACCTAACATCACCAACAGTAACTGAAAAGGTTACCTCTTCACACGTCACTTCTCTACAACCATCTTCCATTTGGTTGTTTCCCTCTTCTATGTCTTGGCTTCCCAGCAAAGAAACTTCTTCCTCGCTATCTTTCCTTACAAGTGTGTAACCACTCTAAAAAGACAACCCAAAGAATACAGAGTCAGTGCCTTTAAAATCACAAGGTTGTGGGTCTTCCCTGGTGGCGCAGTGGTTGGGAGTCCGCCTGCCGATGCAGGGGATGCGGGTTCACGCCCTGGTCCGGGAAGATCCCACATGCCACGGAGCGGCTGGGCCCGTGAGCCATGGCCGCTGAGCCTGTGCGTCCAGAGGCTGTGCTCTGCAACGGGAGAGGCCACAACAGTGAGAGGCCTGCGTACCGCAAACAAAATCACAAGGTTGTGACAAAATCAAAGTTAGCACCCCTTCGATTCTTTTAAAAATTCAGCTCTTTAGGAATAAAAAAAAAAGTCCTTTGAAAGAAAATAAGCATATCATACCTACTAGGATGGCTATTGTAAACAAACCAAAAAAAAGAAAATAAGTAAGTGTTGATTAGGGTATGGAGGAACTGGAACTCTTGTGCATTGCTGGTGGGAACATAAAATGGCGCAGCCACTGGGGAACGTTTGGTGGTTCCCAAAAAATTAAACAAAGAATTACCATTTCTAGGTATATACCCCAAAGAACTGAAAGCAAGGACTCCAAGAGATATTTATACACCCATGTTCTTAGGAGCATTATTCACAGTACCTGAAAGGTGAAAACAACCCAAGTGCCCATTCATGGATGAACTGATAAGCAAAATGTGGTCTATCCATATAATGGAATATTACTCAGCCTTAAAAAGGAAGGAAATTCTGACACAAGCTACAACATGGAGGAATCTTGAGGACATTAGGTTAAGTGAAATCAGCCAGTCATAAAAGCAGAAACACTATATGATTCCACTTATATAAGGTACCTAAAGTAGTCAACTTCATAGAGACAGAAAGTAGAAGGGTGGGTGCCAGGGGCTGGGTCGAGGGGAAATGGGGAGTTAATATTAATGAGTAAAGAGTCTCAGCTCAGGAAGACGAAAAAGTTCTGGAGACGGATGGTGGGGGTGGCTGCACAACGTGAACGCACGTAACGCCACTGAACGTGCACCTAAAAACGGTTAAGATGGAAAATTTACGCCATGTATATTTTACCACAATTTATAAAAAATAAAATAAAATGAGAAACTAGACACACAAGAAAACAGTCTGGAAAGAAACTCAACAAATGGTTAACACTGGTTATAACTGAGTAGGAGAAATAGTAGGCATTATTTTCTATATTTTCCACATTTCCTTTAGTTACGTTATTTAAATTAAACAAAAAAACCTTGAAAAATCAAGAGGCAAGAATAAGGAACAAAAATGCTTTATGACAAGCAGTACTGAGGGATTCAGTTCCATCTACTGATAGGTTTGTGGTTCACTACCAGAGGACCTGTCTCCCGTGCCCAGACACGGCAGGCTCTTTGCACCACGCTTCTGCAGAACAGGCAACGCGAAAGTTCTCGATAAAGGAAGCTTTGGCTTTTAAATCAGAGTCTGGGACCCCATGGAAGGCGTTTTCTTTACAAAACCTTTCACAACTAAAAACAGACTTTGCTCACCATTTACAAACATGCAGCCAAACCCACACTTACCCTGCTGACCCCAAAGCAACTGCGCCCACGGTGAAGCCACAACAAGAAGAGTGGCTTTCCCAAGAAGAGCACAGGGACAGACAACGCTGTGATGACCAGAAGCAGCCTCTGGACGTGCTCCTGTTGGTGCAAAAGGGGAGGAAGCCGGTTAAAACGTGAAGATGTGCTAACAATGTCACTGGTGCACTTAAACTAGTGGAAACCAAGTAAAATGTCTCTTTATTAACAAGGAACATAAAGTAAACGCAAGCTAAATTACATTTGCCAGGGTGTCTTTTCCTTTCGTTTCCTAAACTCACAGCTGACGTGCATGGCGTCACACAAATGCACAGTTACAGAAAAGCCACTTTTGGAGAGGGCCAGCGCGCCGTGGCCCAAGTGCCAGTTCTCTGAGGACCTGGCTTAGTCAGAGGTTGATTTTAAAGAAACTGGAAAAATGGATGGATGGACAGCCCTCAGGAACCCTCCAGTAATACATTCTCTTCCCACCAGTTTTCACGGCTACCGAGGGGCAGCGAGTTTGGAATACACAGTCTGACCAGGGCCCCCGAGACAGCTCTCAGAGCAGGATGGAACCCTCTTGTGATAACACACAGAGGAGCAGAAAGCCCCTCTGTGCCCGGGAGGCCTGTGGAAAGCACCTTTAATCATTCTACTGATGAAAACAAAAAGGCTATCAGGAGGACTTCCTTTGAGTTCTTCACAGTGGAAGACACAACTGCTTACCTGCCCTGGGTAAAGACCACCTGTGTCACTAGCCGGGAATAAAAACATATTAATAAATTCAATCAGAATGCTAGGAGCGACTCTGGAGGTTTCTGCTGAATAAACCAGCCACTTATAGAAAATCATAAAGACAAGGTAGCCAAAGATGCAGAGCATGAAGAGAAGTTCCGGGATGGAAACCAGGTAAATGTTGAACTTCTTCCTGAAATGTCTAGGGAAAAAAAAAAAAAGGAATCGATCAACCCATGAACAACATTGGACTAAGAGAAAAAGGAAAGAGTAAATTAATCTTAAATTCTCTGTGACAAAGTCTATCTCAGCATAACGTCATCTGTCTTACGATTCAGATGTAACCACGAAGAAAAGAAATGTGAAGACAGTAGAGATGACTAGTGTTTCACTGTCAGATCCAGCTAGAGAAAAAAGACACAATTTCTTTCCCCTAATATACCAGCTCTAAGAAACAAACAAAAGTTTTCTAATTTAGAAAATGAAAAAAAGATATGACAAAAATCACCTCTGGAAATAAATATGAATGTACATGTTGCATGTCTCCCTCACTTGAAAGTAAACTCCATAAGGGCAAAAACTTTTTTCTGTCCTCCTCACTGTTCAATCCCTGGTGCCTAGAATAGTGCCAGGCACCTTCTATGTGCTCAACAAATATTTGCTGAATCAATGAAGCTGCCAAAAACCTTATCATCAAAACAGAATTGGGGCCCCCTGGTGGCGCAGTGGTTAAGAATCTGCCTGCCAATTCAGGGGACACGGGTTCAAACCCTTGTCTGGGAGGATCCCACAGGCCATGGAGCAGCTAAGCCCATGCACCACAACTACTAAGCCTGTGCTCTAGAGCCCACAAGCCACAACTACTGAGCCTACATACCACAACTACTGAAGCCCACGTGCCTAGAGCCTGTGCTCTGCAACAAGAGAAGCCACCACAATGAGAAGCCCGCGCACCACAACGAAGAGTAGCCCCCACTCGCCACAACTAGAGAAAGCCCGCATGCAGCAACAAAGACCCAATGCAGTCAAAAATAAATAAATAAAGTAAATTAAAAAAAAAAACAAAAAACAGAATCAAAGGACTTCTCTGGTGGCTCAGTGGTTAAGAATCCGCCTGCCAATGCAGGGGACACGGCTTCAAGCCCTGGTCCGGGAAGATCTCACATGCCACGGAGCAACTAAACCCGTGCACCACAACTACTGAGCCTGTGCTCTAGAGCCCTAGTCACAACTACTAAGCCCATGTGCCGCAACTACTGAAGCCCGCGTGCTCTAGGGCCCACAAGCCACAACCACTAAGCCCGCGTGCTGCAACTACTGAAGCCCGCATCGCCTAGAGCCCACGCTGCGCAACGAGAGAAGCCACCACAATGAGAAGCCAGCGCACCGCAACGAAGAGTAGCCCCCGCTCGCCGCAACTAGAGAGAGCCCGCGTACAGCAGCAAAGACCCAATGCAGCCAAAAATGTTTAAAAATAAATAAAAAACAGAATCATATTAATACAACAAACCACTATGCTGGCTGCCTCTAAGATCCATGTAGTCTACCATCAAGAAGCAAAGTTTAAGAAATAATAAAAACTTGGCTTATAAATACCGGTTAAAAAATAATCTGTACTTACAAGTGGTTAAATATTCCCAGAATGACTCCAAAAGTCATGTGAATAATTCCTAAAATCACAGACATTTTCATTTTGAAAGAGTTCAGAAAAGTGAGACGATTTGTGGCCAAGTTCCAAATCTAAAGACAAAACAAAACCAAAAAAGAAAACTTTAACTTCCTTCAACTGCCTTAGGCGAAAAGTGCTGTTCCTTAAGGAGACTGTTGTCAGGTTTTTTCAAGTTTCCAATTATACTGACAACATTAAATTATACCAATTATGTTTAGAGATGAGAATGCACATTCAGGAGAGAACTACCTTGGAGAGCTCAGATTTGGGAATGCTAGACTTTTGTCACAGTTTTTTTCACTACTGTATCGCATCACTCCAAACCAATTTCGAGGTAGTTTCTAAGCTTTTCTTTTAAGGCTGAGATTCCCCGTAAAGACCCCTGGGTCTAGGGAAATGCTGCCTGGGCCTCATAAGCAGCAGCCTGCTGAGCCGTGTTGGGGGCAGGACAGGGGCAGCCCCGGCCCTGGAGCCACGGCTTCACTTTCCTTCTCCCCACACTTTTTCCCTTTCAAACAACCACCTCAATAAGCACCATGATAAGCCTAAGCTCCCTTTCCACTCTAAAATTCCATACTATTTCTTTCTACATCAAAGGGTAAAAAAACAATTCACTTGTACAAAGAAGATATCGAAGAAACAGTGCACATTACATGGCTCCGGAAGTGCCACTTCTCACTAGAGTAAAACAGGTCAGGAAGTAGGACAGACCGTAGCCCCAGCTCCCTGTGGTCTTGTATTCGGGCACTGACCGTCAGCTTCTTCTGTACAGCAGCCTGACTCAGATCACACAGTGAGCCTCTGGCGTCCAGGCAGAAACCCCCAGAGTACCACCCCCTCGTGTACCACCACCTGAACCGTGCTGAACAGTCTGAGAAACCTCTGTGACAGTTAAAGCGAGGTGGCACTGGGAATTCCCTGGAGGTCCAGTGGTTAGGACTCCGTGCTTCCACTGCTGAGGGCACAGGTTCGACCCCTGGTCAGGGAACTAAGATCCCACAAGCCGCACGGCATGGCCAAAAATTTTTTTAAATTTTAATTAAAAAATTAGGTGGCAGCACCGAGGAACCTGAGATAATGGGGAGGGGGGGGGGACACTCACGGGATCGATGCCAAGAGGATAAGGGCCTCGGAACACTCCGGGAACACTGGGATCCAACTGCAAAACCCTGTTGTGCCTGATGACGCTGTCACTGTAACGAAAAGCAGGGTGAGGGCCTCCTGCGGAGGGGGAAGGAGACTCGGAGAAACTCCCCTCCACCTGAGACACTGGCAGCAGGACACTCACTTCCAGAGCATCATCTTCCTCTGCTCCGCTGGGCTGTGACCGGAGCTGTACATGGCAGACACGTTCCACCCGGAGCCAAAGAGGTTGAGCGACTTGGAGAAGCAGTCGTTGTAGATGAGGCCCGTGTACACTGAGAACAGCCCCATCAGCAGGAGGATGTAGCGGCCGTTGAAAAACATCCGCACGATCTGTGGGGAGCGAAGCGGGGCCACCGGGAGAACGAGCCGGCGTGACCGACCGGGTTTGGGCACTTTCTTAACCGCTCCTCTCAGGGCTGCTCAAAAGCAAGCTCACGGCACAGACGCCCCCATCACACAGGGGTGAAGGCCCACCCGCCCCCGCAACCATGTCTCAGGTGGGTTACGGTTACCGCCCAAAACTGAACAGTTTTTTTTTTTGCGGTACACGGGCCTCTCACTGTTGTGGCCTCTCTCGTTGCGGAGCACAGGCTCCGGACGCGCAGGCTCAGCGGCCATGGCTCACGGGCCCCGCCGCTCTGCGGCACGTGGGATCTTCCCGGACCGGGGCACGAGCCCGCGTCCCCTGCATTGGCAGGCGGACCCCCAACCACTGCGCCACCAGGGAAGCCCCTGAACATCTTTAAATGTCTCTTTTTATAGTTAAACAGAAGAGAATCACTACTAATGCTGCCCAAACAGATATAATGAGCCCGAGTGTTTATGTTTTTACCTCTTGTGACTGACTTAGTCTGGGATGATCTTCATTTAACACCAACAGGAGGGCAAATAAGAACATCACAAAGCCATGTCCAAGGTCTCCAAACATCACGGCAAATAAAAAGGGGAAAGTGATGATGGTAAAGAGAGCTGCAGGAAAAGCAAGCGATTTCTGATTCGCAGCAAAGGCAGAAAATTCTAGTTAACTCAAACATGACCACATACTGTATAATGATCTTGACTTTCTCCCAAATTCTCAGGAGAGAACCGACAGGTTAAAATTAACACTTTATACTAAATAAGATAACAAAACAGTAATAGTGGGCCTATTTTTCCAAATATCTATTATATTCTTATAGGGAAAAAAAGCAGCAGTGATGTATAAAATGTATAAGACACAAAGACTGGCAAATTCAGGCTTCCAACCTGGGTTCACTTCTCGGTAGCTCCCAACCCCGTAGGCATCCACGATGTTCTGAAACCCCTCGGTGAACTTGTTGGTGCGGATGAGAGTCGGGGGTGTTTCTTTTGTTGGGATTGTGTTCATGAATGAGGGGATCGAAGCACCGCTCTGTCTCTTTCACGTGAAAAAAAAGAGACAGAGGAAGAAAAAATTACCACCCAAGAGCTCTTTCAACAAATCTTCGTTGGCTGCCATGGCAAGGCCCTGAGCACGTGGGGAACCACCCCGCTGGAGGTTCAAGTACAGCAGAAGTGACAGGAGGGACTGAGGAAGGCTCCTGGGGGACGTGGTCTTGGAGAAGGAAGAACCTAGCAAGGCTGAGTGGTGGGAAGCAGGCAGGGACAGGTATGCCAAGAAAAAAACAAAACTTTGCCGTACTGACATTTTGGTTTATTCTTGCCTGTTTTTCAGTTTTATGAGGTAACACTGTAGCTGTCTCTAAATTCCTCTCGAACATTTTTAAGAGCTAAACCAGTAAATTCCAGTTGTATGCTGGTGATCCTGGGACTACTTATATATACCCACACACACAACAGAGTATTAGTCATGTCCCTCAAAACCGGTGTTACCTCAATAAATAAGAATCATCTAGAGCTTTAAAATATATAAATAAAATAGATGTCCCATACTCCAAAATAACTAATTTATATATTTCCTTCTTCTCAGCACTGCGTGTTTTACGTTTGTGCCGTAACAGAATTATGTAATGAGACAAAGTGATTAACCAAAATCTCCTATGAAAACTTGTGTCCTTAACTGCCACTTGAAGTTTGTAAACCTGCTATTTCCAGTAAAGAACTAAGATTTTTTTGTTGTTTTTTTATCTTATATTGGAGTAAAGTTGATTTACAATGTTGTGTTAGTTTCAGGTGTACAGCAAAGTGATTCAGTTATACACATACATCTACTTTTTTCAGATTCTTTTCCCATACAGGTTATTACATAGTATTAAGTAGAGTTCCCTGTGCTATACAGTAGGTCCTTGTTGGTTGTCTATTTTATATATAGTAGTGTGTATATGTCAGTCCCAACCTCCTAATTTATCTCTCCAAGAACTAAGTTTTGATACAGAAAAAACCCTCACAGGAACGTGGGAGACTGACCCCATAGCCCAGGAGTGGAAAGAAGCTATTATTCAAAGTTCAGAGGCTGTAAGAGCAGAGGTGGATGGGTTCAACTATATTTAACAAAAAACTTCTGCACGACCAAAGCAAACAAACAGAAACACCAAAAGATAAGGGACAAATTGGGGAGAATATCTGTTCTCGTATCACAGACAACGAGCCAAGGAAATTAATAAGAAAAAGACCAACAACCCAGTAGAAAACGGGCAAAGCATATGAACACAGCATTCACCAAAAAAGTGAAAGTTCAAAGGCTCTTCTTAAACATACAAAAGGATATTCAATCTCACTCAAAATAAGAGAAATGCAACAACTGGCAACATTTGCCAAAACTGATCCAGCAATTCCATGCTGGGAATTTACCCAGAGGTAGGTTTGTGTGTGTCTGAACTGTCAAAGGTCAAGTGCTAGTCACTGCACTGGTATTCATAAAGTTAGAAACCACCTAAATGACCAGGGAACTGGTTCAATAAGCCACGGTACATCCATTCAGCAGGATATTAAATAGCTATTAAAAAAACAGGGAAGTTTTCTTATGAGAAAAGAACAGTATGAATAGCACACAATCTTTTGTGAAGGAAGGGAATTCTCTCCCTTTATATATTCCTATCTGCTTATCTATGATTAAGAAACTCAAAGACGTAAGAGAAGTAAAACAAGGGTTGTCCTTGAGCAGAGGAACTGGACATATGAGGCTCTGGATAGGAGGAAGCCACTTCACTGGGTCTTTTATATTTTTTAATTTTTTTTTTTGACTTTTAAACCATGAGACTGAATTCCTTACTCTAAAGAGCAAATTAAAAATGCCTGTGCAAATCACTCTGCTGCACACCTGAAACAACTGTAAATCAACCATACATCAATTAAAAAAAAAATGCATGTGCACACAGAGCCTCGAGGGACCGACTCTCCATAATTTCAGTTCAAAAGAGTCAACACGGCGTCCTCTCCTCCTCTATCTTACTTCCCGCGGGGAAGGGCTGGCAGGGAGGGAAGGGCCGCCTCACCGAGCCCTCCTCCAGAGCAAGGCGCAGCTCATGCAGGTCGGCCTCGGGACACCAGACCTCGGCGATGAGGCACTTGTTGGTCACGTCGAAGCTGCACATGTTCAGCATGTGGTAAATGGCTTTCATCTTCTTCACCTGGATGACGCGGCTGTAGACTGACTCGGCGGCTTTACAGAGCACTTGCCTTAAGTAATCCTCGGTTTTGTGAAGCACCTGGGTGAGGACAAACATGGACTTTCAGCAGAGTGTCCACTGGGCACCTGACCTCCTCTGAGGGACTTTCTCCTCAGTGATGGGTGGGGGGGCGAATTCCAGGCACCTGACTCTCTGGGGACAGTTAAGCAAGTTCAGTCCTTCTCCTCCAGGCCCTGGAGCTGCCTTTCCAGAAGGGACCCCAGGGCACAGGAAATGGTTAGAAGTCGTGGTCCCTGTGGCGGCATGATGGCCCGGCTGGGTCCAGAGAGCTGGGGGCCTGGTTCTTACCCACTCTCAGCCTCGGCCCAGCTCCCTGTCAAAACCCGTGAGCCACCAACTCCCATCCCATCCCATCCTGCCAAGAAATCCCCTTTCACTCAAGTGGGTCAGAGTCCGCTTCTTGTTACCAAGAGCCCTCGCTGACCTAAGCAGAAATGGGAATTGAAATAGTGCAGGTAAAATTACAGTCAGCACTGTAAATGGGGCTCGCTTGTCCTCTCTGATCAAGAATTACACTCCGGGGCTTCCCTGGTGGCGCAGTGGCTGGGAGTCTGCCTGCCGATGCAGGGGACGCGGGTTCGTGCCCCGGTCCGGGAAGATCCCACATGCCGCGGAGCGGCTGGACCTGTGAGCCATGGCCACTGAGCCTGCGCGTCCGGAGCCTGTGCTCCGCAACGGAAGAGGCCACAACAGTGAGAGAGGCCCGTGTACCGCAAAAAAAAAAAAAAAAAAAAAAAGAATTACACTCTGACAGATCAAAGATGACCAGACTATTCTTTAAAGCCCCATCGTTTAGAAACCATCTAGGTCTCTAACAGCTAAAATAAAACTCCCACGAAGAGGAGGGAGGTACCATTCCAAACTCCCTAAAACACCTTGATTTGTCCACAACCAAAATTTTCCACATTAAAAAAGAAAGTAAATGGATTTGTAAATGTTTTGCAAACCCTCGGATAAGGAGGCAAGTTTCTGGTTCACTCACAGTATACAGATCTTGAATCCGGGTGTTCAGGCCCTCCTGAATCTCTCTCCGCTCCTCGGCAGTATTCGGGTAGGGGTAAACGTGGCAATGGTAACTAGAAGACAGGATTCAACACAGTGCCGCGGCTGTCAGAACTGCAAGAAGCTAGGTCAAAAACTAGAGCTAAATTCAGTCTACCGCCTGGGCGCATCTCCTCCCAAACCAGAATACAAGCAGCCCTCTGGGACAAAAAGGTGCAGACACAGGCACCCAGCCACGGTAAGGCCTTGCACACGGACGCTCAACAAATTTTCTACGGAATTCCACAGATTTAGTGAACTCTGTCGTGGCTCCACATTCCATTCCTACCCTCGATGATTCCCAAAAGCTCATTCCCAATTCCAACTTTCTGAAATTCACCACCACCCTTGAGCTGGAAATCATTAAACAAGTGTGAAATATAAATCAAAGACAAAGAACATACAACAATAATTACCTTTCACAAAAAAGAGAAAATCGGGAGAGGAGAAAGCTCTGGATGCCTAGCAATCGCCTCTGACATGGGCTTCAGTAAACGTCCTCTGGGGCCACGTGTGCCACCAGGACGCAGGGGAGGCAGAGCCACGCCCCCCCAGCTGCAGCCACACCCCCTCAGCTGCTGCGACTCCCATGCTGCCTTAGTGTTTTAATGCCATGCTTCATGTTCCTCTTTAAGCTCTGGCTACTAAAATTAAATTCTTACTCCAGCCTTACCCTAAGCAATGGTATCTGTGAAGTCACAGGTTTGTGTGCTGGCTACAGTTTTTCTAATCTACATAAAAAATAAATATATACCTATTAAGTAAGAATAGGCTAGTCCACGTATCACCTAAAGTTACTTTCCATAACACCAGTGACTGAGTATCGAACGCTGGTGAACACTGAATCCGAAGGAAATAACCGAACCCCACCCTTACTTACCCCAGCAAGAAGCAAGGCCAGCTAAAAGCTCCCCAAGTATAAGAAAACAAAAGGCCATTCTTTTGAGTTTTCATGTGGTTTTGCGTGTTTTCCCACTGGTGACAAGACTAAGCCACAGACCGATTCTTGCTGTGATGCTGCTCCACGTTTACCGGAGGCTTACGCGGTACGGGAGTCTTTTACTTGTACCATCTCGTCTGGCAGGCAGGCCTCTCCGAGCCCACACTCTCCACCACCTGCCAGGCCCCCTTCCCCAGGCTGCAAAGAAGGTAACTGCAGAGGGCTGGGAAAGGATGAGCCGTACGCTCCATGAGGACAGATAAGCCTACGCGTAGCTAAAAGCAACAGAAAGGCACCAAATATTAAAACTGGATTCCTTCCCCAGCCTTCATTCCTGAGGGAAAAAAATCAAATCTGGGAATGTTCTTAACATGGTGTCTATTTTTAAATTATTTTAAGTATTACACTGGCAAGAGAGATGACAAATTAAATGTTTTAAAACATGGTATTACAGCAAAGAAATCATGTAACAAAACTCAGCAGCCTTTGCAACCACTGTGTTTCTCTTCAGAGACATATTTTAAGAAAACTAGAGGTTACTGAGGATAAAGAAATAAATGAAATAAAATGTTTCTTTTTCTTACCAGTCACATATCTTCTTAACCTTGTGGCCAATCTGCTCTCCCCAAAAGGATATCAAAAACACATACCATTTTATGACTTCTCCCTACAAAGAATAAAGGTAACTGTTACTTCTCTGTCTAGAACTTTGAAAACTCTGGCAGCTCGCACTCTGTCAGTTAGTTCATTCATTCATTCATTCAACAAACACTAAACACTGTCCATCCTCATTATCTGCAGATTCCATAATTGCAAATTCACCCCAGAAATCATTCATAACCCCCAAATCAATACTCAAGCATTTATTCATTTGTGGACATGCATTTATTCATTTGTGGACAAAAATTTTGAGTCACCCAATGTGCATATTCCTGCTGAGGTCAAACAAGGTGACCCTCTGCCTTCTTATTTCAGCTCATACTATAAACAAGTGTCCTTTTTGTGATCTATTTAGCGCCAAGTTTTTCACAGTTTTGTGCTTTTTTTGGTGATTTCACTGTTCAAAATGGTCCTCAGAGCTGTCTAGTGTTTCCGAGCCCATGAAGGCTGTGACATGCACTTACGTGTGTCCCATAAGCTTTGTTCAGACAGGCGTGATGGTGCGGTTGGCAGTGAGTTCAATGTTAATGCATCAACAGTACATATTAAATAAGGTGTCTTTAAATAAAACAAGGTTATGTAGTGATCGGCTGACAAGAACGTTATGACCAGAGACTCACAGGAATATAACCCTGTGCTTCCCCTAGAAGCAAGGGTTCAGTTCTCACGGAGACTGTACAATGTTAACTACTACGAATAATGAGAATTGACTGTATTTACAAATATTCTACAAATAGAACTGAATAGGTTTTTGGCCAATTTGCCAGGCACTGGTTCCCAGTGCTAGGAATACAGCAGTGAACAAAACAGACAAAAATCCCTGACCTGGGAGGGAAGGGAGGGGAGGGAAGCTTATATCAAGTTAGCAGCAAGAGACACTAGGAAAGTTCATAATATGCCAAATGGAGATGAGGGTGATAAAGACAATAAAGCTGGGAGGGGTGACAGGGACAAAGAGGCTGGGGGTTGAGCTTTTAAATCAGGCGAGGAAGGAAGGCCTCCCTGAGAAGGGGACATCTGGGCCTAGAGGAGTGAAGGGGGTGAGGGAGCGAGCCACGTGGATCCTGGGGAAGAGCCTCCTGAGCCCGAGGAAAAGCTCGTGCAGAGGCAAGACGAGGGGAAGCGAGCAGGCCAGCCTGGCTGAAGAGGAATGGCCAGGGGGTGACAAGATGGGACGCCGTGAGACAGGAAGCCACAGGAGGGCTTTGAGGCGGGACAGGGGGTGTGGTGGTGAGACGCTCCGACTCGTTTTACAGGGATCATTCTGGATGCTGGGCGGAGGAGAGCTGAGCTGGTGCTTACTGAGACAGGCCAGCCTGGATGGGCAGGTCTGGGGGGGAAGATGGGCAGTTCAGTTTTAGGTGTCACATGGAAAGGTCTTCCAGAAACTTCAAAGGTATGTAGGAGCCAGTTAAATAGAAGTCTGGTATTCAGGTGAGAGGTCCAAGCCAGATGTATACATTCGAGGGATGGTATTTAAAGCCATGAAGTTACACGGGATCCCTAAGGGCACAGAGGAGAGAAGCAATCCAAGAATTGAGCTCTGGGGCGGAGGGGATGGGGAACAGGTTGGGGAGCTTCAGGCAGAGCAGAGGCACTTGGGTCCCGAAGGCAGGGACGCGGGGCGGCCGGGAAGGGGAGGCCAGGGAGGTGGCGGGCGGAGGAGATGGCTGAGGTGTCTGGGAGGCTGGTTACGTGGGATAAGCAAGCGAATCGCACAGTGCATGAGCCACACTGAGGATGAGGGAGGCCAGATTTCTCGCTGTCAGAAGAGAGTGCAAAACACCGAAAAAGAGACGTCCAGAATCGTAGGTTAGAGTCTGAGCAAACGGTTTTATAATAAATGTGCACAGGTAGCTGCAGAAGCGGATACAGCTCTGTACACGTGTGTGCATGTGCGTGTGTGTGTGTGTGTGTGTGTGTGTGTCCATGTTTTGACTGCTGAAAGGGCTCAGAAGCAATGACACTCCAGTACATGATGAGAACTCAAACACCCAGATCCTTGTTTCTAAATTCCATCCTCTACTAAAAGGAACCAGCGGTCCTTGAAGGAATGGCTGACTCCAGACAGAGGCAGGGACCATCCTGTGGCGCCAGAAAGTAAGGGGTTGCTCAGTGAATGCTGCAGACGTGCCAAAGGCCAGAGGAACACGCACGAAGGGACTCCCAGTGGCCAAATCAGGGACAATTTGGGCATCAAAGTAAAAAGGACTGGGACTTCCCTGGTGGCGCAGTGGTTAAGCATCCACCTGCCAATGCAGGGGACACGGGTTCCAGCCCTGGTCCGGGAAGACCCCACATGCCACGGAGCCACTAAGCCCGTGCGCCACAACTACTGAGCCTGCGCTCTAGAGCCCGCGAGCCACAACTACTGAGCCCACGTGCCACAACCACTGAAGCCCACGCGCCTAGAGCCCGTGCTCTGCAACAAGAGAAGCCACTGCAATGAGAAGCCCGTGCACCACAACGCAGAGCATCCCCCACTCGCTGCAACTAGAGGAAAGCCCACGCACAGTAACGAAGACCCAGCGTGGCCAAAAATAAATAAATAATTTTAAATAAATAATAAAAAGGATCGTAACAGATTACAAGTCATTAAATAAATAGGAATGCCTAAGTCCGTGGATGAATGAGCGAGTGACTGAAAGGGCAGGGAAAGCACGGCCTCCTGGAGGACGGTAACTAGTAAGTACAGAAGGAAGGATGGGAACAGAGTAACCACTGGCAACCACAACAGAGGTGATGGGGTCAAGAGAGTCATCGTGGAGGCTGAGGCTGGTGGGCAGAGGTCTGCTGAGGAACAAGGCCCCAGTAACCTAGGAACACCTCCTCACCAGCTACTCATCAATTAAATAGAGCAATATGGTGACATGAAGGTGGAGAAACCTGGACGACACCAACATGACCAGGCTGATATTACGTGCCTCCTGATGGGAGGTGCTGAGAGGACCAGATAATTGACTCCGTGGTGTTCCCACCAGCAACGTGTGATCCGAGCCTGGTCAAGAGGAAGCACAGAATAGACCCCAAGGGAGGGTCATCCTGCAGAATGTGATGCCTGTCCCGAATGCAAAGCACAGTCCCAGGCAGGGCAGTGGACCAGAAAGGAAACAATGCAAACTGTGGGGAATTTGATGGCATGTTTGTATTGGACCAAGTGTTGCATCTGTGTTGATTTTTCTCATTTTGCGGGTTGTACGGTGGTTATATAAAATAGCGTCGTTATGAGGGGGCAACACACACATGTCCACGGCTTCCTCGCAGAAGGTCTGGAAGGAGCCTAATGAAAATGGGGATAGATATGCAGAAAGAGTGAGTGGAGTATATGTGGCAAAATGTTAATAATTGGGAAATCTGGGTGAAGAGACAGAAGACTTTGTTCTCTTCTGGTAACTTTTCTGTAAACTGAAATTATTTCAAAATAAACTATTGAAGAAACTACACAGGGGGGACTTCCCTGGTGGCGCAGGGGTTAAGAATCCGCCTGCCAATGCAGGGGACATGGGTTCGAGCCCTGGTCTGGGAAGATCCCACATGTCGCGGAGCAACTAAGCCCGTGCACCACAACTACTAAGCCCACGCTCTAGAGCCCACGAGCCACAACTACTGAGCCCATGTGCCACAACTACTGAAGCCTGCGTGCCTACAGTCCGTGCTCCACAACAAGAGAAGCCACCGCAATGAGGAACCCACGCACCGCAACGGAGAGTAGCCCCTGCTCGCCGCAACTAGAGAAAGCCCACGCACAGTAACGAAGACCCAAAGCAGCCAAAAAATAAAATTTAAAAAAAAAAAAGTAATGTTTGTGAAATTCTTACCTAATAAACTAGGATATTCATTTCTAAAAAGTGTTTAAAAAAAAAAAAAAGAAAGAAAATACCCAGGGGGAAGAAAGAAATGGTATTTATAGTACATCTGAATTTGAAGATTCCTTAACAATTTTAAAAATAGTACTGTGTCAGGGAACACAACCACCTAAGACATAATATGGAACACGGATGTATGCAACATAAAAAATACAAATCATAAAACCATATGAAACTGCCTAAGTCTAGCTTTGACAGAGAGACTGGTCAGCATCTAGAAACAATACTGACAAAGGAGAAAATGGCTAGAAATATGCTCTGGGGTCTGTAAGGACTTCAAGGGGTCGACCCAAAAGGTATTAAACATGACACTATAAATAAATCCTCGAACCTGAGTAAAAGTTACCAAATCAAATCTCATATCCTCCCCAGAACAAAGACTAACAGAACACACACTGAAACATAAATAGCGACTCTCTCTAAGCAGGAGGATTACAGGTGACTGATTTTCTTCTTCATGTTTTCTATATTGTTCCCAATTTTCTAATAACGAGCACGCATTTCCTTTGTAATCATGGGGGAGGGAGGAGTTGTAGTTTCAAGAGAAAATCTGCCAATTATACTTCAACAAAAAAATTAGAAGTGAAGAAAAAGTAAAGAATTTTTAAATATATATATATATATATCTCTAACCATGTCTCCATATTTCTTCACAGACATTTAATGCCCTTTAACAAATCCGGTAAAAACTCAGCACAAAAGAGCTTAGACACTGTATAGAAAAAAATTTTTTTTTACAGAGTAAATGCTCTGCAGGAGAATGATGGACATGTTCTTTTAATTAAAGAAAAAACTCAAAGAACATGTAAATGCTACTTCAGAACAGTTTTAATCTTCACCTCTACATAAAGAGATCGTAATGGTCACAGGCAACATATTGCTACTGGCAGTTTCAGGAGCCACAAAAAATATTACAGGCGTATGGTTAACGAACAGCTTGACTGATTAGATTTTCCAACGTGTGTGGTTTACTTAGGCTGAACCTTATGAAAATTATTTCACAGCTAAACTCCTTTAGGTGTCAAAACTATTAATCTTATAGCCAAAAATCCTGAGGCAAATCTAGGAAAGAAAACACGAACGCTTTTCTCAAAATTGAGAATCCCAAGTTCCTTTTCTACCCTTAGTAGATCAGTTCATCCTCACTTAGACCAATATATAATAGTTATTTTTATGGTGAAGTCTTTAAAAAAAAAAAATCAGCTATTTTAAAAGGTAATGATGGCTTTGGCTGCCCTGCTTCCCTTCCTGAATAATTCATTCCTGAAGCCTTAGATGTGCATTCGGGGATGGACCTGGGGTGGGGGGGAAGGGCAACAGTGGCCCAGGGCAAAGCCAGAGCCCAAGCAAAGTGAGGAGGCCCTGCAGTCCACACTAGGGGACAACCCGGGCTGGGGGCTGGGGAACTCGGAGCTCCAGGCAGAGAGAGGAGCGGGGCAGCAGAGATGGGAAATCAATGGGCAGACTGGTCACACACAAGGGGACTGATCAAATCAGTACATTAACAATAATGGGAGCCAAGTTTCCCACCACTGAAGAAAGGAGTTACAAACACAGAAAGAGAGAAACTTAGAATGAACCCTGTGGTGTTGGACTGGAATTGGATGTAAACTCACAGTTTTCATATATACACACAGGTACAGAAATAAAGCTGTGAGTGTGTGTGAGCCGTGTGCGTGTGTGCGTCCTAGAGCTGTCCACTGACAGAGCTGGGAACAGCGACACCTCAGTCCCCATGGACACACCCGGAGGCCGCATCCTGGCTTCTAATTACCGTTCTCCACTAAAGAGAACCAGGTTCCTTGGAGAAATGGCTGATTCCAGAGCCGCGTGAGGGAAATTACAAGATGAATCAGGACATCTTGTTATGCAGGAAAGCAAAGAAGCATTCAAAAAATGATGGGAACATGTAAAAAGATGATAAAAGCCAGCTGAATGGGCTCCAATGGCCAAATCTAGAGCATGTGAATACCAAAATAAAGAATTACAGTAACAGAGTATAACTCATTGAATAAAACAGGAAATAAATTAATGCACTGAAAATCTGATGAGAAATTGAGTACTTACAGAGTTTCAAAGCACCTCCCCCAAAACACGTACTAAATACAAAGGAAATGGAGTAATAAATTCACAGTGGAGCAGCTTAGGAGTCGCTACCTTGAGCAAGTGATCAAAGTGAACATCACTAGTAATGGGACAAAGGAACTGTGCACCCCTGATGGGAAGCAGCATCACTTCCTGCCCAAGACACATAACTTGAATCTAACCATGAGAAAACATCAGACAAACCCAAACAGAGCGGCATTCTACCAAAATAAAAACCACTGGTCTGTAATAATTTTTAAATGTCCAGGTCACGAAGGTCAAGGTAAGACTGAGAAATTATCCCAGAATGAAGGAGACCAAAGAGACATGACAATTAAGTCTAAGGCCTGATTCTAAACTAGATCCTTTGCTATAGAAGACAGTATTGTGGGAATTCCCTGGCGGTCCGGTGGTTAGGACTCCGAGCTTCCACTGCAGGGGGCCCGGGTTCCATTCCTGGTCGGGGAACTAGGATCCCGCGTGCTGCGCGGCCGCAAATAAATAAATGAATAAATAAATGCCAAAAAAAAAAAAAAAAAAAACAGTGTTGGGACGGCTGGTGAAACCCAAACAGGACCTGAGGCTGGGAGGGTGGCGACGCATCCACGTCAACGTCCCAGGCATACTATGGCGGTGCGGGAGAGAGTCCTCCATGTTAAGAACTACCCCCCAAACGCATCCAAGGATGGCAAGGCACGTGGTGGACAGCTCACTGAAGTGCTCCGCTCTGCGCTGTGCCTCCAGCTTCAGCGCAAGTCCGCCGCTGCTAAACGAGGAGGAGGTGCCCACTTACCGTTTCAGGGTCTTCCAGGGGCCCCTCCAGTTCTGCGTGCGTCACGATGCTGTGCCCTCTGCAGGCTCGCCACAGCGTTTTCCCGAATGCTTCAGCTTTCCCTTGGTTAATGAGGCCAGACACAAATCTGTGAGACACCAAAGGCTGTGGTCCAGTAAGCGCAATGAGGATTACCAAACCGCGTGAAGAGGGCGGCAAAGCCCTTCACACCTGCCCAAGTGCTGGCGATATCCTCAAAGCCCTCCAACTGCAAAATATCTGAAATGCTGCATAAAATATTTTTGAAACGTCCTCTTCAATGTAGAGCTGAGCCCATAATTTCGAGAAATTCTTGGAATCCAAAAATAAAACAGGACCTCGTAGCTGTGCCCTGATGTATTATACTGACCCAGTATCTTAAGGCCTTGGGTTTCAATGCCAGCAAGGGAGACAGGAGATGGGCTCTGGGTCGATATCAGGTGAAGAGATGGAACTGAACCCCCAATCCCCACAAAGTTGGGACTCTTGCCCCCCAACAAAGGGTTACACCTTAAGTGAATGGGTGGACTAGAAAAAAATCCACCTTGCAAAGGAGCCTACAAGCAAACTTGTTTATTTCGGCTTTGGTTTTGGAGAGAAGGGGAAGAGTGTTACTTGAGAATTTACAACCACATCTTAGGATGCATCAGGCAGAGAGAAAACAAACAGAAAAACAAAGAAACTCAAGCTGAGAAATTAACGTAAAATGATTCCAGGTAGGTAGAGTGCTCCCAAGTACCTGACATATGTAAAAATAAGTTCTCTCTGAAAGAGTACAGCCTCAAACTAAACATCATTGAATTCCTACACATAAGGAATAGAGGAACAGTTCATAATAAAAAGAAATCACAAATCACATGAGGAAACAAGTTACCATTAGTTCAAGTGAACAGAGAGAGTGAACAGTGGAAAGACACCCTTAAAATACGATTAATAAATTAACCAACTCAGTTTAGCCCCTATGTTTCCACCAAACAAAACAGGACTTGACGCTTCAATGACCAATTATTTTAGGCTATGGAGTAACGAAGAATGGCATAACTGGCATAAATTCCTCCTTTCCACCTCATTATACCGAAAGAAGAAATTTCCATCGTATTTAGCTAAAAAGTCAATACAGCTGAGTGATTCAACTCAACAAATACAGGAGTACAGTGTTTTCTTAAACAAATATTCACTTTCTTTCATTCCATCACAGGCTTTCAGATGGTGGCCGTCCTTCCACTCAACACAGCTCGTCTCCCACTGACAAGAAGGACAGTGTAAAGCTCGACCCGCCAGTTGCCACTTACCCCAGTTTTGCTCCCAGCCTCTGCATACAGCTGTAGTCCAACAAAGAATCGTTCTCCAAGGAAGGGAATTCTTCGTAAGTGGGTTCAAACTAAAAAGAGATATGAAACCAAGTGTGTCTCACTGAAAGTGACACTTTAATTCTCAAGTCGTGTTTCCAAACAAGTTTGCAGGGCATAGGAACTCAGATTTGGGTGCCAAGGCCCCAAGGTAACTCAGACACGTAACTCAGCTCTGATAGATGAAGAGCATAACTTCCCTGTCCCTTATTTGTAAGCTAGTTGAAGACATTTACTTGAAAGTATAGTTATAATTTATGCCATTGCCTTAATTCAAGACAGAGTAACTGTATCAGAGGTCACCGCTACAGAAAGTGAAACAAAGTTCATAAGGGACATACGTCTCCCCTCTCTGATACTCAGCTGAGTACTGTGCTACTGCATAGGCTGTTCTTTATTCCCATACAGATTTTTTTTTTAATTCCATTACTCTCAGCAATTTGAGAAGAAAAAAAACAAACTAAATTTTAGAGTTTGACTTCCAGTGTTCAATTTTTTCTCATGATCATAAGATTTTTTTCAACTGCAAACTAAAGCATTTCATGAATAGGAAGTGGTTATGGTTAAAACCAACCAACAAAGGAGAGGCTTAAAACTTCTTTTAATGTCATATAATCCAACTGAAAGATAAAGGTAAGATCAAAATGTATCTGATTTTTTTTAAATGTATCTCTTTTTTTTTTTTTTTTTTAATTTTTAGCTGCGTTGGGTCTTCGTTGCTGTGTGCGGGCTTTCTCTAGTTGCAGCGGGCGGGGGCTACTCCTTGTTGAGTAAGGGGTATCTCTTCCAATGAGGAAGTCCCTCTATCTCTTTTAAAAAGCAACACCTCTACAGGAGTTAATAACAAAACCCAAAACTTTACAAGAACGAGAATTTTATAAAAGAAATATACTTCTGGGACTTCCCTGGTGGCCCAGTGGTGAAGACTCCACGCTTCCACTACAGGGGGCACGGGTTCAATCCCTGGTCAGGGAACTAAGAACCTGCGTGCCGCGTGGCGCAACCAAAAGAAAGAAAGAAAGAAAGGAAGGAAGAAATGCACTTCCTCCCGAGCATCGCCAGCACCTGCATGTCGCGCCTGACGAAGGCCTTGCTCACTCGCAGCACGTGGGTGTACTCGGTCAGCTCCAGGAGGTTCTTCCTCAGCCTCTCCTTGTTCTTCGTGACCTCCCTCAGCTCAGCCTCCAGCTTCTGCAACTGCTCCTGAAATGAAACGGCAGCAGGGTTAGCTCCAAGTCTGGTTCTAATACTCTTTTCACAGTACCCCAGAACTAGTAGAGATTTTAAAAAGCCATAATGTATGAGAGTTTGATAGGGATATGAAAACATGCACAGGTTTTTGGTTTTGTTTTTTTTTGCGGTACGCGGGCCTCTCACTGTTGTGGCCTCTCCTGTTGTGGAGCACAGGCTCCGGACACGCAGGCTCAGCGGCCATGGCTCACGGGCCCAGCCGCTCCGCGGCATGTGGGATCTTCCCGGACCAGGGCACGAACCCGTGTCCCCTGCATTGGCAGGCGGACTCTCAACCACTGCGCCACCAGGGAAGCCCCACACACAGGTTTTTAAAGTCCATCATCTGCTGCTTCATATTAATTCAGGTACCTGTGATGGCAAGCACGCAGATGCCGTGATGACTATGAGTGCCCTACGGCTGGACCCAATCTTTAATCTCAGGTCCTATCATTTCTTCTGGTTTCCCTTCATCTGCTTATCCATTACCAATACACCAAAGAGTTTTCCTTTTTCAAGACTACATTTCCTTTTATTTGCAACATAGAAAAATTTTAGATAATCTTTCCCAAACATATTATTCCTGGTCTCTAGCTTAAGAGCTTCTATGCAGCTTCACTTAACACAATTAATTAAGCATAAAAATACTTGAGAACGAATCTTCTTTAACAATTAGTTATATACCAAGCATCCTTAACAATCCTTAAGTATTAAAATGATAGAAGCAGAAATCTGTAAAACAACCCACGGTATTCAGACAAATCACCTGACACGCTACATTCAGTACTTGTGTTCTGCCTTATAAAAAACGATAAGCAGCCAGTAATCACTATATTTGTAATTACATCAAAAGCGACACACCAAACAGGCCAAGCCAGATGACTGCTCTCATCTGACCGTACAGTTCTCTCTCGAGTCCATTCATATACCAACTGTTAAATGACATCCTCCCAGAAAAACAAACAGAGCAGCCAGCAATGGAATGGTCCTAATTATACAGTACTAAGAGCTGTAAAGGGCTCCAGTCTATTTCCCAGTGTGATGAATTATCAGATGATTAGAGCAAAACCTCAGGAGATAATTCATGGGGGGGAAGGGGGGATGCTAATGTACAAGCCAGTGCTCTCACGGTGGTGGGGGACTCCAGAAGAAGGAATCTCATTTGCTGCCCATGGGGAACCACCTGGCACCTTCACACGAGCTTCTGAAAATCAGAGGGGGAAGGGCCAGGGTGAACTGGGGAGAGTGCGAAGGGCACAGGCCTGAAGCCTCCATGTGCAGCAGGAGAGGCTTGCTAAGGCCTGCACAGGCCCGGAGTCACATCACATGAGCCCAGATCTCACAACCTAACTCTTGTTAGTCTCTGTTCAATACCACCTGTCTTACATTTTATTTTTTTCTAATATATTCTTTTTTTTTTTTAATTTATTTTTATTTTTGGCTGCGTTGGGTCTTCGTTGCTGTGCGCGGGCTTCTCATGGTGGCTTCTCTTGTTGTGCAGCACAAGCCCTAGGCGCGCGGGCTTCAGTAGCTGTGGCTCGGAGGCTCTAGAGCACAGGCTCAGTAGTTGTGGCACACGGGCTCTACAGCGCAGGCTCAGTAGTTGTGGCGCAGGGCTTAGTTGCTCCACAGCATGTGGGATCTTCCCGGACCGGGGCTTGAACCCGTGTCCCCTGCATTGGCAGGTGGATTCTTAACCACTGCACCACCAGGGAAGCCCTGTCTTACATTTTAAAAGAAAACCGAATTCCAGTTAAAATTTATCACAGATAACCTGTTACTGAGAATTAACCATAATACGGTCTTTTGCTTTTCATTCCACGGTTTTGAGAAGAAAGGCAGAAAAGCACAAGACAATATAAAGTAAGTGAATAAGCAGTCTCTGAGGTTAGTGACCTAAAACCGCTTCTTCAGAAACCAGTTACCTGCATTTCGAGCACTTGTTTAAGGGGTGGTGCAGGAGGACTGGTCTCTCCCTCAGGGAGGGGAATATCAGCTCTATTAATTTCCTGCACCAAATATGCTGTGGAAATAAAAGTTAAACAAATTAGACTCAAAAACTTACTACAGGACATTTCCGTGAGAACATTTTACATCCCAACCTTTCCCAGGTCATCTAAAAACTAATGTCTAAATGCATAAAATCTTGCCTGTCGCAATTGACTGATAGGATGCCTTCTGCAGCCTTGTTTCCAAAGATCTGCAAAATAATGCTGCCTAGAGAGATCAGCGTGCAGTGACAAAACAAACAGTAACCTGGATACACATTTTCTGAAATTCCCCACGTCCTTCATTTCTAAAACTCTAGTTAAAGAACTTTGGAGTCACAGCTGCCTCTGCACCTGTATAGGAAGCAGAAGGTTAAGGACACACTTGGAAGTGCAGGAATAATCCAATGATAGACCTATAATCGTCCCCACCAGAGACGTTAGTGCAACCTCCCTGCAGACACCATTAGGAGGAAATACACATCCATCAGGAAAAACACATCCTCTATCAGTCTCCTCTATAAGGAGGAGACCACAGGACAGAAAGTCAGGTTCTCCTGAGTCCCCAGTTAGCCGTGATGTTTTAACTTAGAGCAACTTACACTGCCTTCTCTACTTACATTAAAAACTAGATTCATGAAACTAATAATGAACCAGCCAAAAAAAACTTAATTTCTTTAGTTTACATTTTCAATTCCATGAAGCGTTCTTTTCCTTAGGATAAAAGTCATAATACCTGGTAAAGTCATTACCAGATATAATATTTTGGAGAAATGTTAACTAGTTATTTTATTAGAAAGAGAGAGAGAGAGAAAGAGAAAGAAAGAAAGGAAGGAAGGAAGGAAGGAAGGAAGGAAGGAATAAAGGGAGAAAGAGAGAGAGAAAGGGAAGGAGGAAGGGAGGAGGGAGGAAGAAAAGCGATGATGTCTTACCCATAAGATAGCAAAGGAAGCACTGGGTTTAACAGCTTTCTGGAAATGGATGTAAATTTTTTTAACCTATCTTTTATACCTAAATTTACTTGAGAGTTCATTTTCTTTTTAAGTCTGCATTCTTTTTGAAATAGTCTAAGCTACAGGAAGTCCTGGACACATCTAATGTGTTGTCACTCCTGCCCCGCCTTTGAAAACTCATTCCGAATATACAACCTGTCCAATGACTTATATATATGGCAAGGATGGGGATGTGGTATCACCCTACCCTACATGATCCACACAAATAACTGGGACCTCAAACAATATGCAGACAACTAGACTTCAGATGACTAACAGGTTTCTTTCGATCTTAAAAACCCCCAATTAAAAAATATAAAATCCACAATAATTAACTGCTATTAGAAATCATTCCAAAAGTCATCTTCTCTCCCCTCCTCAACACTCTCACTCCCAGGTTTTTCTGTTCATCCCTCTAAAAACAAATTTGGTACTTTAGACAATTACTGGCATCGTTCCCCCCTCTCTATTTCAGTCAGAATTTCAAGGTTAGAATTGATAAAAACTATTTTATTTTAGGCTAAGATGTTAAAGGTTTTACGGCTGAGTTTTAATGGTTAACAGTCAGAGAACACTGATCTCTGCAAAGGAAGCCCTGAAAAAAAGGAAATTATAACCAATGTATCTGCCATTTCCTACCTCCCCTGTTCTCTGATAAAATTTTAAGTAATCTATTAATGTGTATACAATGTTTTTAAGTTATAATAGATTACAAGGGATTGGCTAAATAAATTATAGCACATTAATACCATAAAATACTATGCAACCATTATAAACAATGATGAGTCAATCTGTTTATTGACATGAAAAGATGTTAAAGTACCATCAAATGAGAAACAAAGCTAATAACAAAATAACCTGACCATTATGTATGTAAATCCTTACTTTTATAGATGAACAGTAAAAAAATATATAAACCTACATAATAGTGAATACATGAATGGTGAGAATATGGACGACTTCTTTTTTCCTTTCTACTTGTCTAGATTTTCTAATTTTTCTAAAGTGAACAAGGTTTACTTATATAACAATAATTATTTAAGTTATTAAAATAAACTTACCCAATATTCGCTCTAGTTCTTCACACCTCTTCACCTCACCAACAAATTTTCTTTGGAAAGAACTTACATTCTGGTTCAGCTGAGAAAAAGATGAAAATTTTGCTTTGAATTTTCTCCAATTTAAAAATAAATTCGATTTTATAAATAAAATATGATAGTCAAGGGTTTGGGGGGAAGCACATCCTCGGACACTACTGGATAGGAGCATAAACTGACACATCTTTTCTGGAAAGCGATTTGGCAACTGTTACCAAAAAACCAGCCTGAAAAGTATCCTCTGGCCCAGAAATATCCCATGAAGAAATTCAACCTAAAGGAACAAACTATGGATACGGACCAAAATGTATCTAAAAGAGCATCCACCTCAGGGATAGAGAAAAAATGCTTAACAGTGGAAAACTGGTTAAAGAAATCACAGTCTATATCCACACTGGGGAACACCACTCAGCAGTAAAAAGGAACAAACTGACACATCAACATCACAGAGGATGTTCAGAAACATGATGCAAATGAAAGACACAGAAGACCACATATTGTGTGACTCCATGTCTATGAAATGTCCAAGAAAGGAAAACCTAGAGGCAGAAAGTAGGTTAGTGACTGCCTGGGTCTTGGGGTAGGGAGGGGGATGACCTGTAAATGAGCATAAGGGATCTTATTGGGATGATGTGACGGCCTAAAACTGGATTGTGGCAATGGACGTGCTACTCAGAAAATTTTCTAAAAACCAACGAATTGTACGCTTGAAATGGGTAAATTTTATGATACACATCAATAAAGTTGGATAAAAATTATGGTTCAGTAATATAATTGATTACTATGCACTTATTAAAAATTATGTTTTAAATGATGAGGTATTTGATTATATTAAGAAATTATTATTAAAATTTTTAGGTATGATAATGGTATTGCGGTTATGATTTTTTTAGGGTCCTTACCTTTTAGAGAGACTTATTGAAATATTTATGAGTGAAATTATACATCCGAGATTTGCTTCAAAATGATCTTGTCTGATGGGTGGGGTTTTTTGGGACCACACGACTTTTGAGATCTTAGTTCCCCAACCAGGGATCAAACCCGGACCCGGCAGTGAAAGCGCCGAGTCCTAACCACTGGACCCCCAGGGAAGTCCCACCATTGGTTTATAATATGGGTCCACAGTTCACTGTTCCCATATACTCTCCCCTTTACTTAAAATCTTATCAGGACTTCCCTGGTGGTGCAGTGGTTAAGAATCCTCCTGCCAATGCAGGGGACACAGATTTGAGCCCTGGTCCGGCAAGATCCCGCATGCAGTGGAGCAACTAAACCCATGTGCCACAACTACTGAGCCTGCGTTCTAGAGCCCACGAGCCACAACTACTGAGCCCCTTGCCACAACTACTGAAGCCCACGCACCTAGAGCCCATGCTCCGCAACAAGAGAAGCCACCGCGATAAGAAGCCCGCACACCGCAACAAAGAGTAGCCCCCGCTCGCCACAACTAGAGAAAGCCCGTGCGCAGCAACGAAGACCCAACGCAGCCAAAATAAATAAATTTATTAAAACAAAAACATCTTACTATATAAAGCTTAAAACCATAAAAAATTGTAAAACAATATTTACTAAAATGAGGAAATTAGTCATGCATGATTTATGTGTGAAAAAAGACTAAAGATATTATCAGTGTGGCTCCAATTATCTAAAAATACCTATGTACATACATTTTAAAATATTACTAGAGGGATTCCCTGGTGGCGCAGTGATTAAGAATCCGCCTGCCAATGCAGGGGACACGGGTTCAAGCCCCGGTCCGGGAAGATCCCACATGCTGCGGAGCAACTAAGCCCGTGCGCCACAACTACTGAGCCTGTGCCCTAGAGCCTCCGAGCCACAGCTACTGAAGCCCACGCGCCTAGAGCCCATGCTCCGCAACAAGAGAAGCCACCGCAATGAGAAACCCGCGCACAGCAACAAAGACCCGACGCAGCCAAAAATAAATAAATTTATTTTTAAAAATTAATAATAATATTAGAAAAATAATGTTTGATTGGACACTATGAACCAAAAAGGTAAAGTGTTTGTTTCTAGGTAATGGGATCATGGAAATTAGTATCTCATGCTTCCCAAATTTCCCACAATGGACGTATATTACTTTCACAATTTTTTAAATTACAGTAATCATTCATGTTGAAAGGCATTTGGGGCAAGAATTTTACCTTCACTCCATGCAGCATTATACTGGGCACTCTCAAAAAGGAGAATTAGAAACAGCTTGGCATGAAGCTGCTTGAACAACCTGAGAATGTCTATCCCAAAGGCTTGGTTCTTGTTCAGTTTTTGGAAATTTTTTTTAAAGAGTTAACCAGAAGAAAGATAAAAATTTGAATTTCACTTGTTTGTCACATTCGCATTCATTTCCGGAAGTCATATTAATCCAAAGTAGTAACCACTTTCGAGTCCTAATGATTCAGACACAATCTATCTCAATAGAACTAAGAATGAGCAGAGGAAGCTACCCATCAAAAGCTGTCTATTAACAACAGACACGACTTCTCAGTTTCACTGTCTTTTTCGTCAATATCAAACACTAACTCAAATTGGACACTATGGTTCCACACATAGAATCTTCACGAAGAGGCAAACTTCTGTGGCAACACCACACAGGATTGGATCTGACATCCACCGTCACCATCTTACACAGTACGTTAACTGGTTTTTTCTGTTGCATGGTTTCTTTTATAAAGTTTTGCTTCTATTTTCTTTTTAGGGAGGCACCTTTAATTCCAGGCTAACGCTATGAAGTACATTTTTTTAAATTATTTATTTATTTATTTAATTTATTTATTTTTGCTTGTGTTGGGTCTTCGTTGCTGTATGCAGGTTTTCTCTAGTTGTGGAGAGCCAGGGTTACTCTTCGTAGCGGTGCGCGGGCTTCCCATTGCGGTGGCTTCTCTTGTTGCGGAGCACAGGCTCTAGGCACGCGGGCTTCAGTATTGCAGCATGCGGGCTCAGTAGTTGTGGCTCGCAGGCTCTGCAGGCTCAGTAGTTGTGGCACACGGGCTTAGTTGCTCCGCGGCATGTGGGATCTTCCCAGAGCACGGATCGAACCTGTGCCCCTGCACTGGCAGGCGGATTCTTATCCACTGCGCCACCAGGGAAGCCCTATGAAGTACATTTTAATGCAGATTCGTTTTAACACTAACATTTAACCTAGAAAAACCAGCAGAGGCTGCCTGGTGCTGTTGTGACTGGTATCCACGCCACCCATCTTCCCACTCCAGCAGCTAACGGACAAAAGGTGAACGCTGTCCTCAAATTCCAGACGCTTAGAAAAGAGAGATGGACTTGCCCTTCACTGAGTCCTACTGGTGAGTTGAATAACCTTTCTTTTCCATGTCTTCTCTTTGGCTGTCACTACAGAAACCCTTGCCCTGCCTCCTCTCCCTTAGAAGGATCACTAAAAGGAAAGGCGGAAACTCTCCAGCCTGTGCAAATCAGAAAAGACGGATGTCAGGGATCCCACCTGGTGAGCACAAAGTCAGGAAGAAATTCCAGAAGAGCAGAAGTGTCAGGTGACAGAGCTTTCTGCACTAGCACTGGTGCTGCTTGACAGTCATCCCAAAGACACACACACACACACACACACACACACACACACACACACACACACCCCTGAGCTCCGAAAACCTAGCATCACACACACACACACACACCCCTGAGCTCCGAAAACCTATCTCACACACACACACACACACACACACACACACACCCCTGAGCTCCGAAAACCTATCTCACACACACACACACACACACACACACACACACCCCTGAGCTCCGAAAACCTATCACACACACACACACACACACACACACACACACACACACACACACACACACACACACACACACACACACACACACACACACACACCCCTGAGCTCCGAAAACCTAGCATCACACAAAGAAGAGCTCATTTTAACATGGCAGCTTTATTTTACTTCTGGAAAAAGATGAACTGCACTTTCTTTTTCTTTCCCCAATTTTCAGTTTAAAAGAATCCCAAGTGTCCCCTACTACCTAATGTAATGGCACTCAATGAAACTTGCATCTTTGCGGTAATTAGGGTGTTTGTTCAAACCTCTAAGATTTAAGCTTGCTTTAAGCCTCTTGGCCTGAGTACTAACAGGATGGAAGAAATCTACCTGTTATAAAGAAGGAAGCCCATTTCTCTCACAACTGTTTCCTGAATCTTTCGGGTGCTACTAAGTCACAGCTCAGCACAGCAGCACCTGCCAGCAAAGTGGGCACCGCGTGCTGAAGCCCAAATGGCTCCAGGAACCAGGAAGAGCTGGGCCTTCTCTGCAGCCTCGCCTCCCACTCAGGAGTTTCTCTCTGACCTGGCAGTTGCCTTGTGAGGCCAACCCAGGGATCAACGACACCAGATCTTAGGTACGGGTGGTTCCCTCTTGAAACTAAGGAGCCCTCAGAAAGACGAAGGGAAACCAGAGGAGATGAAAGCTGGGTCCCAGGAAATAAAATGTTCATCCAAGTGAATTCCAGTTCAATTAGCAAAGGTCCTGCTTCATAATCTCCCTTTCACACTGCTCTTTTCCTTCATGGCACTTATCACAGTTCATAATCAGTGTCTCTCCTACATTGTGAGCAACAAAAACACAGGGACTTTGTCCACCCTGCTCACCCCTGAGTCCCCAGCACCAAACTCAGTGTCTGCAACAGAGCAAGCACTCAATGAAAGCTTGTTCATTCATTCCACAGAGGCATACTAGTGCCCACAAAGTCAGGGACTGTACTCAGGAATCAGGAATAAACAAGGCAGGCAAGGCCATTACCCCACACCCCGGGGGGGCTGACAGTCCACGGTGGAGACAAACAATAAATAAACAGATATATAAACAAGGGTTTATTACTACTTGCTGGGAAGACAAGTCTCATTCAACAAATTCTGACTGCACTCCAACTCCTTCCTAGGCAGTGATATGTACATCATCAGGTATCGGTGAACAAAAACGACAAAAATCCCGCCCCTCAGGAGCTTACACCGAATTCATTCCCAGTTCAGGCTCCTGGCTCTTCCAGTTCCCTCCACCTGGGAACTTGTTCCCCCAGATCTTCCCAGCGCCGGCTCCTGCCCATTCAGGTCTCAGCCCAAGAACACTTCCTCAGAGAGACCTCTCTGACCACCCCCAACTGAGGCACTATCTCATCCCCCCGTTTTATTTTCTGTATAGCAAACATATTCCTGTTTACGTATTCATTTGCTTAATATTTCTCACGTTCCCCCTGCCCCGTAAGTTCCAGAAGGGCTCCAAGAGGCCTTATCAGAGTTGTTCTCCCGCTTAGCCCAGTGTCTGGCCCAGAGTCGGTGCTCCGAAGCATCAGATGGCACGACCCGAGTGGACGAAGACGACGCGGAGCGTTCCTAACTAACCCGGCCTGGGCGGCCGCGGACCGAACATTCGGCGACCCTGGGCTCGGGCCCCGCTCTGCGGAAGTTCTGGCCGGAAAGTGGACCTCAGCTTCCCCGTATGGGAAATGGGCGCCCAGGCGCCCACGGAAAGGAGGCCCGAGCGAAAGGCTCGATGCGGGAGTTCCGCGGGCAGGTGCGGCCCGCATCTCCCGGGCGACACTCACGTCTCGGAACTGGACCAGGCCCTTCTCGCCCAGGGCGCTGAGGCACTCGTAGGCCGTGCCGGACTGCAAGAAGAGCTGCGCCAGGCACATGGTCTCGCTCCGGAACAGGGACCCCATGGCTGGCCGGCCCGCGCCCCCGCGGGGCCCGAAGGGCGGCGGCGGCTCCGGGCCGCGCGGGCCCGCACGGTCAGCTGGGGCGGCCCGGAGCTCGGGCTTCTCCTGCGGCCTGGCCGTAGCCCCGCACCATGGGACTCCGGTCTGCACCAACTACCCCCGGTCCCGCCGCCGCGGACGCCGCTCTAGGCGCCGCCAGAGCCGCCCTCGAGGCCCCGCCCCCTGGCTACAGCCGGTTCCGGTTCCGCCCCCCCCCCCGCGCGCTCTTGGCCCCCCCCCCCCACGCCGGCCGACCAATGGCGCCCGGAGTTGCGGACGACGGCGGCGCAGGCGGCGGGGCCAAACGGCGCAAACCCGGCGGCATTGCGGTGGGTCACGGAACCTGTCCGGACTCCGACCAAAAGCTGCCACTCGCTCCAATGTTCACAGCTTTTTAAAAGGAGTTTTACTGAGTTTACGTGCCATAAAGTTCACCCGACTAGAGTATACAAGTTTGTGATATTTAGTAAAGTTACAAAGTTGTGCAGCCATCGTCACGATCAATTTTAGAATATTTCCATCAACCCCAGGAGGATTCCTCCTGCTCGGCTGCAGTCAATCCCCTGCCCGTCCCCAAGCTCCGGGCAATCGCTAAACAACTTCTTCTCCATAGATCTGCCTGTTAGGATATTTCCTATCAACAGAATTACACCCTGTGCGGTGTTTGCAGCTAGCTCCTGCCGCTGGCTTTTCTCTGGGGTCCTGGCCTGTGTGCGGACCAGAAAGCAGGGTCTGATGCCAGGCTGCTCTTGCCTTATACGCTCCTGCACACAGCAGCTACAGAGATCTCTGGCAGGACGAAAATGGGATGTGAGCCTACTGAAAATCCTCTGGCTTCTCCCACCGCGTTCGGAGTAAAATCCAAACTTCTCACTACGGCCAGCAAGACCCCACCGGGTCTGGCCTCTGATTTCCACAAGCCCTGGTCTCCACCTGCCTGCCCTGGGCTCCCTTTGCTCCCCTACTCCTGCTTTCTTTCTCTTTCCAGGTGGGTGCACTTGAACTTGCTGACCCTTCCCCTGTCTCTGCCTAGAATACCCTTCTCCCAGACCTCAAAATTAGCTCCTACAAGTCTCAGCTCAAATGTCCCTGCCTCTGAGAGGCTGTTCCTGACCAGTAGCGGGAGTAGCCCTACCACCCCATTCCACCACAGTCCTGTTTTATTTTCTTCATAGCACCTACCACTGTCTGACATTATCTTCCTTTATTGCGGGTTTTCTCCCACTGGAAATGTAAACTCTGTGGACAAAACAAGTTGCCTGCCATTTCAGTAAACAAAGGATGTTGCAGCCATCAAGCCCTCAGCCACTGCAGCTGCCCCCAGTCGTTCACCCTGAGGGGATTCAGAATGGAGAAAAACAGGATACTGACCCTAGATAGTTAAGATGCGTATCAAAGGAAAATTTTCCATGACCCCAGACTCTTGCATCTTCCCATACATAGAAAAGCACTAAAATCCTTAATTTGTGATGACTGTTTTTTTATGATTAGCAGTAATCTTTTGATGTTCAACTACTTGGTTTTTTTTAAACAGAAACTCCTGGCTCTTCCTTTACCTCTTCCAAACAGCTCCTCAGCTGAGAGGCTGCCTTCCAGAGCTGTAGTCCTCAGTAAGATCCCCGAATAAAACAGAATTCTCGAGACTTCCCTGGTGGCGCAGTGGTTGCGAGTCCGCCTGCCAATGCAGGGGACACGGGTTCGTGCCCCGATTCGGGGAGATCCCACAGGCCGTGGAGCGGCTGGGCCCGTGAGCCATGGCCGCTGAGCCTGCGCGTCCGGAGCCTGTGCCCGCAACGGGAGAGGCCACAACAGTGAGAGAGGCTCGCGTACGGCAAAAAAAAGGAAATGAAACTCTCAACTTTCAGTTGGTGGGTTTTTTTGTTTTTTTCAGTCAACAGCTCCACTGGATGAGGGGCACTGTCTTGGTATCTCCAGTGCCCAGCACAGTAGCCACTCAATAAATACTTCCCAAATGCATATATGAATGTATAAACTTAGAAAAGGCAAAACCATAGTATGCTCCCGCCCCCTCCACCCCGTTCTACTGCCAGAGTTTTTCCCTTCTTGCGTACAAAATCACCCTAACAAAGCCCACAAAATCAGGCTAAATTACCTGTCATTTGGAAATTTTAAGTTAACTTTCCAGAGCTAGTTATACCAACTGCCATAGAAAGACTTTCTGAATCTCTGCAATGAGTCAGTTGGGTATTTCGTTTTCTTTGACAAAAAAAGACAATTTCAACTCCTAGTGGGTGTAATCACCTCAACCCACAGAGATCCACATCAAAGAAAGAGGCAGAGGGGGGAGAAATCCAGTGTTTCCACGGTGTGATACAAACAGTGGTACTTGGGGGGAGGGATTTCTTATGTCATTTGTTACATGTTTAATATGAATTAGGAAAAAACAGAACTAGATTTGTAGATTTAGAGGGGAAGGAAGATTTGAAACTCCTCTGGGCAAGAATGCTGAGCGAAGATGCAACAGCCAGGAATTCCCTAGCGGTCCAGTGGTTGGGAATCTGCACTTTCACTGCCGAGGGCCTGGGTTCAATCCCTTGTTGGGGAACTAGGATCCCACAAGCCGCATGGTGCGGGCCCCCCCCAAAAACAAACAAACAAAATGCAACAACACAACGTAGGTAGCACCGGGATGTCAGGAGGCACTCAAAATTCAATCAAGCAGAGTGAGAGGGAAGAGACCCGCTTTTCAAAATTCAGTTTATCCACGGTGCACAAAGTCCATGTGAAACGATGACTACGTTTATCTGACCCACAAAGAAACCTCACTGGACGTGGCCGTGTGGCCGCTCTTGGGCTGTGGTGGGAGACGTCCGTTCTGCTTCCCTCCCCCGGCTGCCTCGTGCTGTCTGTCCCCCAGGGGGCCCCAAGAGGAATTTCTCTCAACTGGGAAAAACTGTCCTTCCTTGAAAGCCAGCTTGTTTTTTAATCGATGGGCCCCATGATTCCTATAGCTAATCATATTTTGGTTTTTTGGCAAACTGAACATTACATGAGGGGCCTGCCTTTGCTAAATGCAAGGTCTTTGGCGTACTGTCTCGGGGGCTTGTGTTCTCTCCTGGTTCTGTTTACTTACCTAGTCATGTCCCCCTCCTGCAGCACCCCCCCCATCTTGCCTCATCCATTTTCTTAGACTTTTGCACTAATATACACTTTTAAAGGCTTTAATGCATTCTTAATCCTGTCTTTGGAACAGTAGGAACTAACCGGATCAACATAAATATATTAAAAATTAAAAGACTGACTCTCTATGGTGCAAATAACATTTGGACCAAAACTCCTATGACTTTCATCATTTGTGAAAAAACTAAAGTTCCTAATAACATTTATTGACATGGTTGACCCTCTCCTGCATTTTGCTCAGTCTGGTATAGCGGTGAGGACGCCCGTTCTGCATTGCTTTGAACGTCTGGCTAGCTGTATATGTGAAGTAAATTTGCAGAGCACCTAACAAAATCTTCTGTAAAAATAAAACATTTCATTTATTAAGATTTTATAGAGAGGCGCACGGGAGGACAACAAACCCCTGAAGTAGAAGCTGATGATCTGTAAGAGGTCAGACGGTAGCTGAATTCCACGCTTTCATATTCCAGTCCAGGGGTTACTGAGGAACACCGCCAATGTGATGAAGGATGCCAACAGTAAGCTCTTGGCAACACACTGAGAATAAGGCTCCCCTGCAAGGCAATGAATCAAATTAAGCAACGTTCCTGTTTCTTAACTTTTTGGGTAATTATTTAGGTAGAAATAAGCCAAAGCATAAATAGTGATCCTTTCTAAGTGGCAACATGATCAGTAAATGTTTTCTTTTTAAAGCTCTGCTATATGTTTTATGTTTTCTGTGACATTTACACTTTTTTAAAAGTTTTTTAATTGACACAACGTAATGATAACCATTTCAGAAATGTGCTTTACCTTACCTTGATAATACTGGGTCAGCGGATATAGAAGTTGCGGCCAACAAACCTCATTTCTGTTACAGTTGTACTCTGTAAAATTGATCTGGAATCTACAAAACATTTTAGGAAGTTACAGTAGCTACAGCAAAGCACATGCCTTTGATGAGAAGCATCAAAACCTAATTAAAGAAATAAACTTCTTACTTTGGAACATATATTTTTCTGCTTCTTACTAATGTCACTTAGGTCAGCAACTGTATTACCTTGTAAGTGGACGGGGTAACTCTGCAGGTATCTTAATAAACTGGACAGATGCACTGATGGGGAAAAGGCTGACCTCATCCTCACAAGTCAGCCCACACTGGAACTGCCAGCTCACCGAGGAGAACCTGGGAGGGAAAGGTTAAGCAGACAACAAATCCACCGCTCGTTTCCGGTCTGTTAAGAACATCGGGGGACTTCCCTGGTGGTCCAGTGGTTAAGACTTTGCCTTCCAATACAGGGGGTGTGGGTTCCATCCCTGGTCGGGAAGCTAAGATCCCACTTGCCTTGCAGCCAAAAAACCAAAACATAAAACAGAAGCAATACTGTAACAAATTCAATAAAGATTTAAAAAAGAAAAAGAACTTCAGGTAACTGACAACAAGAATATGAGCTGAGATTCTCCTAAAGAAGTTTCCCATATTCTGCTGGTGCTATATTTTCCCCTTTGTATTATATAAATTTTCAAACGCACAGACAAGCAGAGACAGTTGTATAATGAACCCTCATGGCCCTATCACAGGCTGCAACAGCTGCCAGCATTTTGCCAATTCTGTTTCATCTCTCCTCCCCCTTCAACTCATTTCATACTGGTGCTTTTAAAATTCATTTGTTTTACCACTTGTTTGTCTCAAACAATATTATAATAATAGTAATAACAACAATAATAACAACAGTAGCAGCTAATGATTTTTAAAGGCTTTCCATGTTATTTCTGCCTACCCAGCATGCCTTTGCCTTTCTTCTAGTAATTGCACCCCAGTTTTCCCTGGCGGAACTACCCCTCCCCACTCTCAGTTGAGTGGACAAGAAGGGACCCACCTGAACCTCGGGATGTGCCCATAACCTGCGCCTGGCCAATCAGAGCTATGCCCCTGGCCATAGTAATTGGTTCAGAAAGGAGCACATGACTGAAACTGGACCAATAAAAGTCTTCCCAGAACATTTTTGAGAAAGTCCATCCATTGGACTTGCTAAACTGGAAGAGCTTTTTTTTTCCCCCCCTAACCACTGAATCTCTAGGGAATTCCCTGGACTTGCTAAATTGACATAAGCCTGGATTTGCTGGTGTTCATCTTTGCCAGCTCTTGAGGAAACCCCCCCCCCCGAGAATGAAGCCCACCTAAAGAAAAGAGGAACCCAGAGATAAAGGGGGAAAGACCCTTGACCACATGGGAACCATGAACCATGAACACACGGTGTATGGACTTTTCATAACTTGAACCAATAAACCCAACTTTTGCTTACGTCAGTGTCAGCTGGGACCCTGTCACTTAAAGGTGATAGAGGTCTGACGTGTAAAGGTCCATCACCATTTTACAGATGAGGAAACTGCAGTTCAGAAGAGGTGGAGTAACTGCCCAAGGTCACACAGCTCACACTGGAATAGCCATGATTTGAACCCACCCATCTGCCACCAAGATCTCTAACCCCTGGGCACTATTCCCTGATCAGTAATGCCAATGGTATTCGTGAATTTCAAAATATGGCGAGCACTAAGCAGCCCCTTACTCATCTTTGTACTCCCTGAAATACCTGGCAGACTCCCTTATACGTAGCTTTACGGATACTTGTGAGTGAGAATGAGTTTCCATTACAAACACAGTTTACCCATATTCCATTTATACATGTAATCATTTGCTAATCATTGC
Organism: Stenella coeruleoalba; assembly: GCF_951394435.1. Classification (NCBI taxonomy): domain Eukaryota; kingdom Metazoa; phylum Chordata; class Mammalia; order Artiodactyla; family Delphinidae; genus Stenella; species Stenella coeruleoalba. The sequence goes on along the minus strand of NC_137160.1, from coordinate 83,497,435 downwards.
AATTTGTAAATAAACCAGTCAGATTCTAAATTAGCATTCCCCTATTCTTTGGAGCGCCCTCAACTTTCCTGTCTCTAAACCCCACTTATCCCCGATATGATCATACCTTGTTTCTATGCCAAGTATCTCCTGCTGAGTCATCCCTTCTACGGCGCCAGCATCCGAGAAGAGGATGCGGACATTCAGCTGAGCGGGAACACCCAGGCAGATGCCGCTCGCGTTGCTGACAGGTGGGTCTGCACCTGCATCGGGGGCATCTGCACCTGGAGGAATGGTAAGTTGTGCATATTGGAAAGAATTATTTAATAACAGTTTTCCTACAATGCTGTGATACTCCCAAAATGGGAAATATTATCAGACAGGAATCCCAACAAATGAGGCTTTAATCTCTAACAGGCTCTAGTTACACGTCTCTAACTGTGTTACCCTCGTGTTCAAAATGTTCCCTTGGATGCTAGGTCAATCACTGGAACTTTAAAATCCCTGACCCACATAATAAAACCCTAAATCATGATTCAGTTCCCAAGTTCCTCATTGAAATCCACCCAGAGTTTTAACAGAAATACCATATACTTGCAGTAAAATGCCATGAGACTTATCCCATGCAGTCACTATTCTAGTAAAAGCTGTATAAGACATTTAAAGTCCATACTAACAACTTTAGTTACTACGGATTAAATAGTTCAAAAGCAATTTCCTGATGTGTTGCCACAGCAGTAGTACAAATGGAAGAGAATAAAACTGAGTAAGAGATTAATTTTCATTCATCTTGAAAACTGGCCCTTATGGGGGAAAAAACAGCAAGGTCAGTTACAGGATGTGGATGGCAAGTCCTATGAGACTCTGGAGGGGATTTCTTTGTTCCCTCAGGGATTTGGAAGGTTTGCAACACTGTTTCCAGTTTCCTCCTCCTTGATATATGTGTTCAACATCATTTCTCTTCTATCAACCAGGATCAGGATTGATTTTAATCTTAGATACGAAATAGAAGCTAACAGCTTCCACCTTGAAGGCAACAAAACACCATCACCTCTGATTTCCCACCTCACCAACTCCGGTTCTCTGTCTTGAAATTTCCCATGCTTTTTACTTCTTAGATGCTTTACTGACCCCTTCCCGCCATCCCTCAGGCACTCCACGGCCCACCTAGCTGGCCTAGAGGTTCACAAGGGGTTGACAAGCCCAGACCTCTGGGTTCTGTTTCCAAACAAGGACCTAACTCTGCGCCTAGTGACTTGAGCGCAGACTGTGCTGGCAAATCGTGGCCAGCAGGACTCCCTGCCTGAGTCAGAGAGTGGCCGGGGCACCTCAAGCACACAGACATATTACGTGATCCGTGGCCACCCCACGGGGCAGGGGGGAGGCCTGCAGACCACAAAAAAAACAAAAACAAGGGGGCTTCCCTGGTGGCGCAGTGGTTGAGAGTCCGCCTGCCGATGCAGGGGACACGGGTTCGTGCCCCGGTCCGGGAAGATCCCACATGCCGCGGAGCGGCTGGGCCCGTGAGCCATGGCCGCTGAGCCTGCGCGTCCAGAGCCTGTGCTCCGCAACGGGAGAGGCCACAATAGTGAGAGGCCCGCGTACCACAAAAAAAAAAAAAAAAAAAAAAAAAGGAATGCAAACTGACACGCACTGAAAATCCTCAAACTTCATTAAGACTTCCTTTTCCAAAGACCGTTAGCTTGTAAAACAACTGGGCAATTTGAACTTACTGTTGGTATCCTCTTTAAAAAAAAAAAAAAAGCCATCATGAATAAGAGGTAAAAGACATGAAAAGCCTCCTGCCCAGAAAGCTAACCTCTAAACAAATGTCCGTTGGGCCACAGCAAAGAAAGACAACCTGTCAGGTCAGGCTGTAACACTACACCTGACGCTATGTAATCATAGCAACAAAGGTACACATTTTACACGTGTGCAGCTTTCACTTACGTATTATTTCAAGCCAGCCATCACTAAGATTGTTGTAATTGGAGTTGCCTCTCATTGCAACATGAGTCACTTGTATTAACGAATCAAGTAGTTCAACAGCATTCTCCCTACAAGAGAGGAAGACATTTCTCAGCGCATGGCCAGCAGGTCTCGTCCTGAAGTCCTTACAAAGAGTGTCCAGCGAAGTGAGAGAGTGGCATGGACTTATATATACAACCAATAAAACAGATAGCTAGTGGGAAGCAGCCACATAGCACAGGGAGATCAGCTCGGTGCTTTGTGACCACCTAGAGGGGTGGGTTAGGGAGGGTGGGAGGGAGAGGCAAGAGGGAGGAGATATGGGGATAAATGTATATGTATAGCTGATTCACTTTGTGATACAGCAGAAACTAGCACACCATTGTAAAGCAATTATACTCCAATAAAGATGTTAAAAAATAACAAAAAGAGTGTCCAGGCTGTGCTTGCTGGGTGTCTAAACAAAAAGCTGCCAGGGGATCTGGCTGGGAGTCTTGCCTCTTTCCGAGGCCTTCCTGGGATGAACTTACACAGCAAGGGGAGGACATATAGAAACAATCTTTCACTTTGGCCTTAAAATGTTAGTAACTTATGTTGGTATCATGTGGTTTACAGGTTCCTTTGAGCATCACAAAACTTGGGAGGTGGGTAGATCACATATCAAGTTACCAGGATAAATTCATGGGACACAGTGACCCAATAGTAAAAGGAACCTAAATATTTAGTTAGAATTTTGAGCTATAAAATTAGGTGAGGGTTAAGAATTGGAACTTGGCACCTCTCTGTTCCAGTAACGTCACTGGAGGGTACAAATCTTACAAACCACAAGGGAGAGGCTCTGACTGCCCCGCACCCTGCAACCAGGAGCCGCCGTGGGTGACGTATACCCAGTTTTTCTTCCTTCACAACGTCCCCCCACCTTTTCCCTGCTCCCCAAAGAACTGCACCACTTGGGATAGGAGATACCACTTCACACCTGCTAGGATGGCTATTATTCAAAAAATGGAAGATAACGAGTGTTGGCGAGGGGGCCTTCCCTGGCAGTCCAGTGGTTAGGGCTCCATGCTTCCACTGCAGGGGGCACGGGTTCGATCCCTGGTCGGGGAACTAAGATGCCACATGCCGAGTGGCATGGCCAAAAAAAAACAAGTGTTGGCGAGGATGTGGAGAAATTGGAACCCTTTTACGTTGTTGGTGAGACTGTAAAATGGTACAACCACTGTGGAAAACAATATGGCGGTTCCTCAAAAAAATTAAACATGGAATTACCATATGATCCAGCCATTCCATTCCTGCATATATGCCCAAAAGCACTGAAAACAGGTATTCAAACAAAAACTGATACATGAATGTTCAAAGCACTATCCACGACAGCCAAAAGGTGGCAATACCCCAAATATCCATCAACTAACGAACGGATAAACAAAATGTAGCGTATCCATACAATGGAATAGAATTCAGCCATGAAAAAGAACGACGTATTGACATATGCTACAACATGCATGAACCTCAAAAACAGGATGCTAAGTGAGAGAAGCCAGACATAAAAAGTCACATAGTGTATGATTCCATTTACATGAAATATTCAGAGTAGGTAAATCCATAGAGACAGAATGCAGATTGCCTGTTGCCAGAGCTGAGGGGAGGGAGGAATCGGGAGTGACTACTAAAAGGTACAGGTTTCATTTTGCAGAGACGGAAGTGTTCTGGAACTAAATAGAGGTGGTGGTTGCACAACACTATGAATGTACTAAATGCCACTGAACTGTTCACTTTAAAATGATTATGTTGTATGAATTTTACCTTAATTTTAAAAAAATGCATATGCATATTCATCAATTTTCTAAATGCCACCCAGATAGTTAAGTGGAAAATACTTTATACATCATGTTACACAGCTTAAGAATTCTTTAAATGTTAGTCACTGACTATACTTGGCTCCAGCCCTCCTTCTATTTCATGGGTTTCCAATGATGTGAACAAACTTCCCAGAGAAATCTGCATAAATATGGATGAAATAGCTTTAGTCCCAAGAATGTCTATTTTCACTTATATTGATGTTTGAATCAACTCTAAATTGTATTGGAAGTTTGTATTATTTACTATCACTTTTATATGTTTTTATTCGGACTGAAATTTTTCACATTCATGTTGTTGTTAGTATTCATGTGAATTAAATTCAAGCAAACCACTCAAAATGTAGATAAATTCATCAGTGACACACTCACCTGAGCTGAGTACAGTTTTCATTAATTCCAACTTCTAAAAGGCACCCAGACAGTGCATTTTCTCCAAATAAAATGGGTTTGAAAGTTGCTGATATACACAAACCCCTTCCAGCTATAAAATAAAAAGATTATCCTACTTTTGCAAAATAAAAGTAAGTAAAATATTTACATTAAAGTTTTTCTTACAAAACAGAGAGAGAACAAAATGCATAAATAAAGTTTCCAGGGACTTCCCTGGTGGCACAGTGGTTAAGAATCTGCCTGCCAATGCAGGGGACACGGGTTCGAGCCCTGGTCCGCGAATACCTCACATGCCACAGAGCAACTAATCCCGTGCACCACAACTACCGAGCCTGCGCTCTAGAGCCCGCGAGCCACAACTACTGAGTTCTCGGGCCACAACTACTTAAGCCCGTGTGCCTAGAGCCCGTGCTCCGCAACAAGAGAAGCCACCACAATGAAAAGCCCGGGCACCGCAACGAACAGTAGCCCCTGCTTGCTGCAACTAGAGAAAACCCCACACGCAGCAACGAAGACCCAATGCAACCAAAAATAAATTAATTAATTTAAAAAAAGAAAAGAAATAAAGCTTCCAATTTCCGAGAACTGAGGTCATTGTTACTCTAATCCTTTGAAAGCTGAACAAAAGGCTCTTTCTGTATCAAAATACCTGGACAGGGATCAAGGGTTTATTCTGAACCTGAAATTTAATGCCTTCTGGCAGATGTGGGTAATTACCACTGTTGCAAAGATTTTCCATAGTTTGGAATAAAACTATTCTCATGTCTCTGATTAGCATCATCTTGGGCTAATCAATAACTACAAAGACAATGGACTTTCTAGCCACTTTCATATTTAAATCTCTATTACTAAAAACCAGCACTTCGAGTGCAAACAATGTGAACATTTTTTACAAAAAAAAAAAAGAAAGAAAGAAAGAAAAGAAAGCTGCAGAAGGATGGAAAACCCCACACACACACAAGCTAAATAAACAAACTCGGCTTTAAAGTAATTGGTTCCTTAATCGGATTCAAAATATGGTAATATTTCCAATTCTAGTTCACCAGAGAGCTAATCATATTACCAAACCAGATTACCGGATTGCCAAAGGTGTAAAGTCGTGACATTATTCATCCTGTTGGTGTTTAGAGCTCGAACAGGCTTGCCAAGTTGGTAACCTAGACAAACACAATGCAGGAGAGTGAGCATCTTTCCCTCTAAAGTTATTTTAATGCAACAGGCGCTAGCTCATCAAATAACGGAAAGGAGGAATCCACAGTAAAAGGAAATATGCAGGCAAAGCTTTTTCAGAATACCCTCGAGAAAAGGGACGTCACCTTCATTTGTTTTTGGTTTTATTTTGTTTTTTATTGAAGTATCGTTGATTATAATGTTGTGTTAGTTTCAGGTGTACAGCAAAGTGATTCAGGTGTCACTGAATCAGATTCTGAAACAAAGATGTCCATGTGATTTTTTGGAACACATTTTTAAAGTAAAAATCTGAAAAGTGAAAAGCAGGCAGGAGTTGGTCTTGGACCTCTCACCCTGGAGAACAATTAGCTGCTGGGCAGGCCGGTTCATGCATACTTGCTGAGTGATTAATACCACTTATCACAGGGGCTCGTAAGGGAAACTTAAACCAAAGTTACCTTTTCAGGGAATGATTTGCCAGTAAACCAATTCAACCCCAAGATCTGATTTAGATCCTATTCCCATCCATCTCCTAGTAATCCAGTTTATTGTTTCCACCTTTTTTTTTGTTTGTTTAATTTAAATGTCATCAAGTGCTTTTCTTTTCTTATTTATTTATTTATTTTGGCTGTGTTGGGTCTTCGCTGCTGCACGTGGGCTTTCTCTAGTTGCGGTGAGCGGGGGCTACTCTTCGTTGTGGTGCGCGGGCTTCTCATTGCGGTGGCTTCTCTTGCTGTGGCGCACGAGCTCTAAGCGCGCGGGCTTCAGTAGTTGTGGCACGTGGGCTCAGTAGTTGTGGTGCACAGGCTTAGCTGCTCTGTGGCATGTGGGATCTTCCCAGACCAGGGATCAAACCCATGTCCCCTGCATTGGCAGGTGGATTCTTAACCACTGCACCACCAGGGAAGCCCCTCCACCTTTTTAATATGAAAAAGTTCACAAGTACAGAAAACTTGAAAGTGAGCCTCATTCAATACAGCCAACACCTAAAATCAACAACTGTTAATATTTGGCCATATATGTCTTATCTATTATAAAAGCACATATACATTGGAGGGGAGGGGCAGGACCATGTGAAAATAAGTTGTAGACATCATGACACCTCACCCCTAAAACCTCCCTCACACATCTCCCCAAATTAAGAACATTCCCCTACAGGGAATTCCCTGGCGGTCGAGTGGTTAGGACTCCACACCTTCACTGCCGTGGTCTCAGGTTCAATCCCTGGTCGGAGAACTAAGATCCCACAGGCCAAGGGGTGCAGCCAAAAAGAAAAACAAACAAACAAAAAACATTCCCCTATATCACCATGATGCCAATATTTCTCCTAAGAAAATTAATAATAATCCCTTATAATCGTATCATATCCAGTTCATACTCATATTTCCTCTTAGATTCCCTCCAAAAATGTGTTTTAGCGCTGTTTTTACAAACTGGGATGCAAATGAGGTTCATGCATGGTGTTTGTGTTTCCAGCACTACGCCCCACCGTTCCTGAACCAGAGGCCTCCCCTCTGGCCACAGGTCCGACCCTGCCCGCATACACATCACACTCACGTCTTCGTCCTTGGCTTCCGCCAGGTTATTCCTGTTCCCAGCACCCTTTCCAATTATCTGCTTCTCGAGGCGCAATCTCCTCTTTGCAGCCCAGCGAGGAAACCCGCCAGGGGCAGGGCTCTGACTCGCTCACTGCTTTTCCTCCAGCACCGAGAACAGAACCTGGCAAGCGCTGGACACTCAACACTGCTCCTTAGTGATGCAAAGTCTGGGAGAGCGGTCAACATTCTACTCCTCTGAATCCTGGAGTAACTGTCCCTAAGTCCCTCACCCGTTTATTAATTATCTTGGATTGTTCACTGTTGTTTCCTGTAACTTGGTGCTGTCATTCCAAATGAGAGAGTGAATTCCTTGAGGACAGGGCCCATGTCACATAGTCCTCTGAAAACCCCGTCCTGCCTCAGAAAGCGCTAGAGACAGTGGCTGTATCTATTCAAGCTGTTTCGCTGCCTGATCAGTTCTGGCTCTTAATTTATTCGTTTTTGATGACAGTGTCAACATTTTTCACATATTCTGATGGTGCGTCTCAGAAATCTTGTCAAATTAACTCAGTGAAATGAAAACCCTTAAATTCCAGGAGCCCGGTTTTAAAGCCAACAATAAACCCCAAGCTCCACATTAATAAGTACATTAAAATCTTATTTAAAAGAAAAAAAAAAATATATATATATATAAAATGGGTCATGTATGATTAAATCAGTATATATAAGTATTGAAGATCATGCAAAATAAAAACTTATTTAAAAGTAAAAAAAGGATAGCAAAAGGACGGAGAAATTTTTTTAAGAAACAAAGACAGGTTTATCCAACAAGTATTTACTGAACACCTATTATGGTCTAAGCCACAGTTGTCCCATAGAAATATAATGCAAACCTCATATTTGATTTTAGAATAATATGTATCTTTAGAATTTTTTAGAAATTAAATTTTTTTCTAGTATCCCCATTAAAAAAAAGAAAAAGAAATAGGTGAAATTAGGGACTTCCCTGGTGGTGCAGTGGTTAAAAATCTGCCTGCGAACGCAGGGGACACGGGTTCGAGCCCTGGTCCGGGAAGATCCCACATGCCGCGCAGCAACTAAGCCCATGCACCACAGCTACTGAGCCTGCGCTCTAGAGCCCGTGAGCCACAACTACTGAGCCCATGTGCCGCAACTACTGAAGCCCACGCGCCGAGAGCCCGTGCTCCACAACAAGAGAAGCTACCGCAAAGAGAAGCCCACGCATCGCAACAAAGAGTAGCCCCCACTTGCCACAACTAGAGAAAGCCCATGCACAGCATTGAAGACCCAACGCAGCCAAAAATAATTAATTAAAAAAAAAGAAATAGGTGAAATTAATTTGAATAATGTATTTTATTCCACCCAATATATACAAAATATTATTATTTCCACATATGACACTGGCCACATTTCAGGTGCCCAGCAGCTACATGGGGCTAGTGGCTAGAGTACTGAACAGTGCAGTCCATCCACATACTGGTTTAGGCCCTGAGAAGGCAGCAGTGAACAAAAGAAATAAACAAATACATGACAAAGCGGGTGGTGATATATCTGCACATAAATACAAAATGCGCAACGTGACCGGGAGTTCACAGTCCCCGGGAAGTCTCTCCACAGATTCCAGGTTAGGAACCCATCATCTGCAGCTTATTTCTTTAAAAATTAATTTTACCAACACTTTATTTTTTATTTTTTGGCCATGCTGTGCGGCTTGCAGGATCTTAGTTCCCCAACCAGGGATCAAATCTGGGCCCTGGCAGTGAGTGTGGAGTCCTAACCACTGGACCACCGGGGAAGTCCCCCTTACCAACGCTTTAAATGCCTTATTTTCTTTTTCAAAAGACGAGAGTTCCCTGGAGATCCAGTGGTTAGGACTCCGTGCTTTCACTGCTGAGGGTGTGGGTTCGACCCCTGGTGGGGCAACTAAGATCCCACAGGCCGCACAGCACAGCCAAAAAAAAAAGAGAGGGGGAGGGAGGGATAAATTAGGAGTTTGAGATTAGCAGATACAAACTCTTATATATATAATAGATAAAGAACAGGGACCTACTGTGTAGCACAGGGAACTATATTCCGTGCCTTGTGACAGACCGTAATGGAAAAGAATATGAGGGGGAGTATATATAAATGTGTGTAACTGGGCCACTTTGCTGTGCACCAGAAACTAACACAACATTGTAACTATACATCAATTAAAAAAAAAAAAAGACCAGTAGCTAGAGAGAAAGGATGTTTTAGGTTTACAACAACTTGTTACAATATACACTTTATGTAAAAAATTAAGCTGTTATCAGGAAAAGAATACAGTATCACAAAAGAAAAAACAGAGTCACAAACTGAAGTTGGAGCTATTTATGATCATCGTTATAGCACAGGAGTGTTGAACTAAAATATGTTTGTAAGATCAGTGACTGACATATACTGTCTCACCTGGATTTCCAGACAACTCCTTTTCATTACCACTGTTATAGCTTAAAAATTTCACTGTAAATCTCTGTGTCATGATCCCTAGAAATAAAACAAAATAAAAATATGTCACCACATCACTAGGAAAAGAAATTATCCCCCATAGTGTTTTCTTTACCTTATAATTGCGTTTTGACATGCAAAAAGAAAAATACTGTTTTCTGATTAAATCATAAATACAAATAAGAAAAACAGGTCTGAATTAATCTGTTATAATTATGAAAATCATGAAGAAAGTATTTTAAACTGAAAGCATTCTCGCTGCCCTCCACCAAGTTACCTTTCTGGTGGGCATTAATTTTTGCCCTAATGATTTTGACATTTATTTCACTGATTGTATTATTATTCCATCTGAAAATATAATGTTCTTCCACATTCACATTCCTGGGGGCTGATCCAGTACTTAAAAGTGTTTCTGCAAAAAAAGAAAAAAAAAAAAAAAACAAGAATAGAATACTTTCATAAATTAAAGACCTAAAAAAAAAAAAAAAATTAAAGACCTTCTTTGGGCTCAAGTTGGTGGTTTTCTCTGCCTGGGCGGCCTTCCCCCCACACCCCACCCCTGCCCTGCCTACCCAGTTCCCTTACACAGCAGGGTCATGACTTCCTCCAGAAGCCTTCCCCATTCCTCTGCCCAAGTCAGCGTTAGCCACCTTCTCTACACCATCCTCATATGCTGAGTGAGCTCTGTCCTTTTCATTTCAGCATCCCTGGTCCCCGGCTCATAGCTTGATGCAGAGCACATGCTTGGAAGAATGTTTGTTAAATGAAAGATTACAGAATGTCAGCTTTTTAAGAGCAGGGGCCTGCTGTTTAGTTCACTAATATATTGTACTAATATCCGATGAAGTAAAGAATAAGTTCTAGAATTACAGCACGTTGAAAAGAACCACTAGTAGTATCCTTCATTAAAAACAAAAGTCCTGGAAATATCGGTCAAACTCTACATACCTTATTTGGCTGCCTCACAAATGCAAAGTTTAATGATCAGAAAAAGAAGAGCAAGCGAGAAGTGAAAATGCTAGGTCCTAAAGAACTCTTTTTTTTATTTTTTTAAATTTATTTTATTTATTTATTTATTTATTTTTGGCTGTGTTGGGTCTTCGTTGCTGCGTGCGGGCTTTCTCTAGTTGCGGTGAGCGGGGGCTACTCTTCGTTGTGGTGCGCGGGCTTCTCATTGCAGTGGCTTTTCTCATTGTGGAGCACGGGCTCTAGGCGCACGGGCTTCAGTAGTTGCGGCATGCAGGCTCAGTAGTTGTGGCTCACGGGCTCTAGAGCACAGGCTCAGTAGTTGTGGCACACGAGCTTAGTTGCTCCGCGGCATGTGGGATCTTCCCGGACCAGGGATCGAACCCATGTCCGCTGCATTGGCAGGCGGATTCTCAACCACTGCACCACCAGGGAAGTCCCTAAAGTACTCTTTAAGTCTCTGAAAAACATCTAAGAAAAGGCCCACAGGCCCTGAGAATGAGGAGGGACCGTGGAACCCACGTCATCCAGGACTGTGAAGGGTCTGGCTCAGGTCACAGATGTTACTCCAAAAAGGCAAGACGGAACAAGGAACGAGCAAAATGGTAGCGGGATATCTTTCTAACGGCTGTGAACCTCCTAAAATTCTCACTAAAAGTGTATTTTACCCTGGGACTACATATTACTTGCAAGAAATGACATGTATTCCCATAGAAATGATATAAAAGTGTAACATTAAAATACCTGTATTGGTGATGAATCTGTCTAGGTCAGTTGCTTCCTCATAGATTACTTTTGGTGTAACTATGCCTGAAAAGATACATAAATGAACTTCCACAGGAGTACATGACCTAACATGATCACATTTATCTATGAAAATGAAAGCTTGCCAAGCAAATACAGTAACTGTGCCCGCCCAGTATGCCAACTACTCAGCTCCCCCCAACTCCCCAAACGCCATCAAATGGGAATCCCACCATTCTTGGCATCTAATTCGAACTGAGAAGGAGAATCTCAAAAGTCAGTGAAAATAATCTGGAGAGTCACTCTTGCATAAGAACCAATATGCAGCACGCTGCTGGTCTGGAACGTAAAATGGTACAGTCACTGTAGAAACCAGCTTGGCAGCTCCTCAGAAAGTTAAATTACCCTGTGACTCAGCAATTCCGCAGCTAGGTATCTACCCAAGGCAAGTGAGAATGTATGTCCGCACAGACACTTGAACACAAGTGTTCACAGCAGCATTATTCACAATAACCAATAGCTGGAAACAACCCAAATGTCCATCAACTAATAAATGGTAACAAAGTGTAGTATATCCATATGATGTAACACCATTTGGCTACATAAGGGGATGAGGTTTTTAGAAAAATGGTACAGATGAACCAGTCTGCAGGGCAGAAGTTGAGACGCAGATGTAGAGAACAAACATATGGACACCAAGGGGGGGAAAGCTGCGGGGGGGCGGTGGGGATGGTGGTGTGCTGAAGTGGGCGATTGGGATTGACATGTGTACACTGATGTATATAAAACTGATGACTAATAAGAACCTGCTGTATAAAAAAATAAATAATTTTTTTTTAAAAAAAAGGAATGAGGCTTTGATCCATGCTACAGTGCAGATGAATCTCAAAACCATGATGCTGAGTGAAAGAAGCCAGTCACAAAAGGCCACGTACTGTATGAGTCCATTTATGTGAAGCGTCCAGAACAGGCAAATCCACAGAGTGGCTGCCAGGGCTCAGTGTGGAGGGAGAAGCGGGAGAACTGTTAAATGGGTGCAGGGTCTCCATCGGGGGTGATGAGAATGTTTCGGAACTAGGTAGAGGCGATGGCTGCACAACACTGTGCGTGTACTAAACGCCACTGAACTGTACACATTAAAATGGTTAATTCTGTGTTATGAGAATTTTAGCTCGATTTTTTTAAAAAAAGAACAGATATGCAATATGCTGTCTTATGGAACTGAACTTTTTCCAAAGAAAACACCTTCCTCAGTTGGCAGGTGAAATATTATTCTAAGTTGATCCAGTAGAAGTGAGATCAGAATTTATCTCAACACTCAGGTCCATGCTCTTATTCTGAACGAACGTCACTTACCTCCCATAGTACCATTCTTTACCTTCACGTTGGTGATTCTGTCTCGTTCTGGGTACACCTCCAGGCTAGTAACGCACTGAACATCGAAATTCTGAAGGAAGGCCACCGGGGCATTCTGCATGCACTGCCCAGCCAGGGATACCTGAGGGCCAGGGGAAATCCCGAGAGATTTACGACCTCCCTTCTAATCATAAAAAAGAGATCAGTGTTTTGTAAAAGTACTCTTTTTGCAGCCTGCTCCTACTGCTGGGTTAGCTTCAGCAAAGGCTAGGACACTGACTGACTGACCAACTTCAGTAAAATGTCCAGCTGACTTGCTACTCGAAGTCTGGAAGCCACTGGCTGAGGGGTCACAGTAAGGACAGTCGCTAAATAAAATTCCCTGCTGTGCATCATTTACTGTGCAGAAACATGATTATACTCAGTTTCATGTTCCCTCCCTCATTACAACCAGATTTTTGTTAAAACCATAAAAATGGATTCTGGGAATTCCCTTACGGTCCAGTGGTTTAGGACTCTGTGCTTTCACTTTTGAGGGCCTGGGTTCAATCCCTACTCGGGGAACTAAGATCCCACAAGCCGAGCGGCAAGGCCAAAAAAATAAATAAATAAAAATGGGGACTTCCTGGTGGTGCAGTGGTTACGAATCCGCCAGCCAATGCAGGGGACACAAGTTCAAGCTCTGGTCCGGGAAAATCCCACATGCCGCAGAGCAACTAAGCCCGTGCGCCATAACTACTGAGCCTGCGCTCTAGGGCCCGTGAGCCACAACTACTGAAGCCCACGTGCCACAACTACGGAAGCCCGCGTGCCGAGAGCCCGTGCTCCACAACAAGAGAAGCAACCGCAATGAGAAGCCTGCGCACCGCAACGAGAGAAGCCCCATTCATCACAACTAGAAAAGGCCCGGATGCAGCAACAAAGACCCAATACAGCCAAAAATAAATAAATACATTTTAAAACAAATAAATAAATAAATAAAAATAGATTCCTGTGGATAGTAAAGAAAAATGGTTTAGCCTCCCATGTTTTCTTCCCAAAAATATTTTCTCCTAATTTTGAACTTAAAAAAAAATAAAGATTTCACCTAAAACTCTACAGTCTTAAAATATTTTTCAAAATTCTTTAATATTATATTAAATATTATATTAATATTTAATATAAAAATATATTTAAATTTTAATATTTAATATATTTAATATTATATTAAATATTTGGCTTACAACATTGGAAGCCAAATATATTTCCATAAAAAATAAATAAATAAATTGGGCTTCCCTGGTGGCGCAGTGGTTTAGAGTCCGCCTGCCGATATAGGGGACACGGGTTCGTGCCCCGGTCTGGGAAGATTCCACATGCCGTGGAGCGGCTGGGCCCGTGAAACATGGCCGCTGAGCCTGTGCGTCTGGAGCCTGTGCTCCGCAACGGGAGAGGCCACAACAGTGAGAGGCCCGTGTACCGCAAAAAATAAATAAATAAACAAATAAATAAAATTTTTTTAATATTTATAGCTTACTAGAAATTGGCTATTAAATTAATAGAAGTGAAAAATGACAGTTACTTCCATGGAAATTTCTAGGAAGTCTTTTGGCTTTATTTAGTAAGTTCACTCTGAGATTTAGCAAAGACAGATTAATTTAAGAGTGACTACTGGGGGCGCAGTGGTTAAGAATCCGCCTGCCAGTGCAGGGGACACAGGTTCGAGCCCTGGTCCAGGAAGATCCCCCATGCCGCGGAGCAACTAAGCCCCTGCACCACAACTACTGAGCCTGCACTCTAGAGCCCACGAGCCACTACTACTGAAGCCCGCGTGCCTAGAGCCCGTGCTCCGCAACAAGAGAAGCCACCACAATGAGAAGCCCATGCACCGCAACGAAGAGTAGCCCCCACTCGCCGTAACTAGAGAAAGCCCGCACGCAGCAACGAAGACCCAACACAGCCAAAAATAAATTAATTAATTAAAAATTTTTTTTAAAAAGAGTGACTATTAAAAGGAAAAATAAAATCCAGAGGCCTTAAATATTTGAGTGCCTGAAAAATCCATAGGAGAAAAATAAGTAACTTAGGAAGCAATTTTTTTTTTAGAGTAATATGAGTTAAATTAACAAGAGGAAGGGGAAAATGAGAAAAGCCTCTAGCATATTAAAATTGAAATGATTACCTGCGGAATAGTAAAATATGCCTTATCTACAGTCATAACTGGATCTCCTTGTTTGTAACCAAAGTCTGATAAGTCTTTTAGATCAGTATGCAAATACATGTCAAAGGGAGCGTGCTGTCCAGAGGAACTGCAAATCAATGAGAGAAACCATCACTAATGTGCTAAAAACAATTCTTTTAAATTTTTTCTCTGTTTTTTTAATTATAAAAATAATATTTGTACTAAATGCCACTGAATTGTACACTTTAAAGTAGTTAATGGTTAATTTTATGTTCCATGAATTTTACTTCAATAATAATAATAAAGTTGTTGTAAAATTTCAACAAGACAGAAATGTAAAAGACAGAAAGTTAAAGTCCCCCATGAGCCCACCACTCTTTCCCCCAACCCAGAGAATCACTATTGACTATCTGTGGTATCAATCAATTTCTTTTCGGTGATTCAATTGATTCAGTGACTCAATTTCTTTTCCAATTCTTTCAAATACTTAACACAATATAAACTTACTAACTGAAATCTAGAATTGAATCTAGAATGGAGGAATTGAAGCATGGAGCCTCTGGAGAGGTCCCGAGAAGGATGTGGCCCATATTCTAGGGTCACCTGGGCGCACGGCCCTCTCCTGGGCAGCCCCTTGGACACTTACACGGAACCGTGATAGAAGTACCCGAGGAAAGGCGAGTTGGTGAGCTGCACACACAGGAACGGAAACCAGTCGGGGATTCCACGTGCCGTCTCAACAGAGCAGAGCTGATCAAAGGGAGGATTAACGTCTCCTCCAAAAACGCCAGGGAAACAGGACTCCCTGAACAGCGCTGTTAGATCTGATGAGCATTCCTGGAAAGAAGATGTAAAGGAGAAGCGAAAAGAGGAAAGTTTCCCCTGTGCCCGCCATCAGGATCTCCTGGCCAGTGTGATGAACACGCGGCTTGAGGCCAGCAGGACCCCCCCAAGGAAGCAGAAACAAACACAGCCTGCATCCAGGCTAAGGGTGCTTTGTGCTTTTTACAGAAAGTAAAATCATGCTAAAATTTTAGTCAGCGCCCTACAAGCCTCCAAGTCAGGAACTTCAAACCTTCAAGGAAATCACATCTTAACTGGGGACCTAAGATATACCACACACAAAAAAAAAACAAGATGGGAAAAAGAAAAGATAATATGGAATAGACAACAAATGGAGAATTTTCAGTTGTCATCACCATTCAAATCCCTAGCCCAGAGAAACCTAAGGACATTTAGAGTTAGGGCAGACAGTCCACATTCCATAAGAATCCTTGAAGCTCTCACTATTGTGATATCACGACCCAATTAATGTCAAGAAGTCACTTTATTCACGCTTTCATTTACTCATCTGTATTCTTCCTTGTTTCTCAAAGGACTGAGAGAGCTAAAAGTTAAATACGTTCTAAATCCCTTGTTTACTGAAGGTAGAAAAGTAAATGATCTGATTGTTTTAAACAAGGGCAATTCAAATTAAAAATTGATCATGTCTAAAGTGGTAGGTAAGTTGAAGCTGTCTGAAGATGTCACTGACCCAGAATCCTAAACGATTCCAGTGGTTGGTGCTATAAGTATACATATACACCATATATAACAAACATGAAGGAAATTAGAAATAGGACACAGTGATGCACTCTGAAAGAAAGAGGGAGAGAATACATTTGAGAGTTCTGTTGATACCTGAACAGATTTATGATGTGCTGTATTTTTAAAATTAAACATGACTGTTATTATAAATACAATTGCTAGTATGAGTGCTCCAATATAGACCCTAAGCTTTCCTTTTCCGCTTTGTAAAACCAACCATGACATAAATAACTGCACTCATCCAAAAGTGGGAGTGACTGGGGTCCTCGTACATGTGCCTCTTTTGCATCTCTTATTCCCCTTCAATCTAAAATAAGGATCAAAAATATGTATTTGACCTGGGATTGGCCAATGGTTTCTTAGATATGACACCAAAAGCACAAGCAACAACAACAAAAAAAAGTGGGGTGGAGAGAGAAGGAACTGGATGAAGGTGGTCAAAAGGCACAAACTTCCAGTTATAAGATAAGTAAGTATTAAGGATGTAACTACAACGTGAGAAATATAGTTAACATGCTGTGGGTTACACATGAACGTTGTTAAGACAGCAAATCCTAAGAGTTCTCATCACAAGGAAAATCTTTTTTCTATTTCTTTAATTTTGTATCTATAGGAGATGATGGATGTTCATCAAACTTATTATGATAATCACTTCATGATGTATATAAGTCAAATCATTATGCTGTACACCTTAAACTTGTACAGTGCTGGAGGTCAATTCTATCTAAATAAAACTGGAAGAAAAATATGATAAACTGGACTTCATCAAATTAAAAAACTTTTGGGCTTCAAAGGACACCAACAAGAAAGTGGACAACCTACACAAGAGGAAGCTTTTTGCAAATCATATATCGGATAAGGGACTAGTAGCCAGAATGTATAGTGAACTCTTATAATTTAACAACAGAAAGACAATCCAATTGAAAAGTGGGCAAAGGGTCTCAACAGACATTTCTTCAGAGAAGATATACAAACAGCCATGAAAAGATGTTCAAAACCATTTGCCACTAGAGAAATACAAACCAAAATCACAATGAAATACCACTTCACACACTCGAGGATGGCTATAATCAAGATTATTCTAACAGCTGTTGGTGACAATATGGAAAATTGCAATACTTATACACTGCTGATGGGAATGTGAAATGACGTAGCCGCTTTGAAAATCAGTTCCTCAAAAGGTTAAACATGCAGTTACCATATGACAAAGCAATTCCACTCCTAGGTAACATAACCAAGAGAAATGGGAACACACATCCAAACAAAAACTTGTATACAGATACTCAGAGAAGTATTATTCATAACAGCCAAAAAGTGAAAACAATCCAATGTCCACCACCTGATAAATGGGTTAAGCCCTATGGGATATATCCATTCAATGGAATATGATTCAGCCATAAAAAGGAATGAAGCACTGACGCATGCCGCAACACGGGTGACCCTTGAAAGCATGACGCTAAGTGAAAGAAGCCAGACACAAGTCCTCCAGACAGACAGACTGTAGGATTCCATTTATATGCAATGTCCAGAAGAGGCAAACCCACAGAGACAGAAAGTAGATTAACAGGGGCCTGGGAAAACAAACTAGTGAATATAACAAAAAAGAAGCAGACTCACAGATGCAGAGAACTAACTAGTGGCTACCAGTGGGGAGAGGGAAGTGGGGAGGGGCAAGACAGGGGTAGAGGATGAAGAGGCACAAACTACTATGCATAAAATAAATAAGCTACAAGGATATATTATACAGCACAGGGAATATAGCCAATATTTTATAATAACTATAAATGGAGTATAACCTTTAAAAATTGTGAATCAGGGCTTCTCTGGTGGCGCAGTGGTTAAGAATCCGCCTGCCAACGCAGGGGACACAGGTTCGAGCCCTGGCCCGGGAAGATCCCACATGCTGCAGAGCAACTAAGCACGTGAGCCACAACTACTGAGCCTGTGCTCTAGAGCCCGCGAGCCGCAACTACTGAAGCCGCGTACCACAACTACTGAAGCCCGCATGCCTAGAGCCCATGCTCCACAACAAGAGAAGCCACTGCAATGAGAAGCCTGCACACCACAACGAAGAGTAGCCCCCGCTCACCGCAACTAGAGAAAAGCCCGCGCGCAGCAACGAAGACCCAACTCAGCCAAAAATAAATTAATTTTTTTAAAAAATTGTGAATCATTATGTTGTACACCTGAAACTTACATAATATTGTAAATCAACTATACCACAATAAATAACTAAACAAACTTAATTTCTAGTGAAAACTGAAAAAAAAAAAAAAAAAGTGGCCTGGGGATGAGGGACAGGAATGGGAGTGATTGCAAATGGACATGAGGTTTCTTTTTTGAGGGAGATGGAAATGTTCTAAAATTCGATTGTCATGACAGTTGTACAACCCTATAAATTTACTAAAAATCATTGAAAAAATATATTTTCTTTCCTTTTTATATTTTCTTAAAGGCTTCTAAATAAGACATTAAAACCATCCTCCCAGTATCATCACAATCAGGACTTTATCCAAAGAGATATATTTTTTTCATCCATAAACTAGGCTGAACAGGCTGGATAAGGAAATACTCAATTTCAGGACTTCCCTGGTGGTCCAGTGGTAAAGAATCCATCCTGCAACGCAAGGGACGTGGGTTTGATCCATAGTCAAGGAACTAAGATCCCACATGCCGTGAGGCAACTAAGCCCATGCACCACAACTACTGAGCCCATGCGCCTCAACGAGAGAGCCCGTGTGCCCCAACTAAAAACCCGATGCAGCCAAAAAAAAAGAAAAAAAAGAAAATACTCAATTTGAAAACTATGTGCAACACAAAATACTATCTCAGTTTTTTTTTGTTTTTTTTGATGTGGACCATTTTTAAAGTCTTTATTGAATTTGTTACAATATTGCTTTTGTTTTTATATTTTGGTTTCCTGGCCAAAAGGCATGTGGGATCTTAGCTCCCCAAACAGGAATCGAACCCGTACCCACTGCAATTGGAAGGCAAAGTCTTAACCACTGGACCGCCAGGGAAGTCCCCATTCGTTTTGTATTTTAAAAAGGTTTTAAAAAGCTGTTGATGGGGAACTGTTGGTGCTCTTCACATGCCAGCTGGTACCACAGCTTTCGTGCCCAATAATCAGAAAGACCATACCTGGTCACAGCAGCAGCGAACGTCACAGGCCCCGGCTGTTAAATTACAAGGGCAAGGACCGAGGGGCTGATACACCTGGTTAGGAATAACAGTCACGTTCTCTGAAAAGTACAAACAACAGAGAAGTTCAGCAGTGAAACACTGACAAAACACTGCCACAGTTTTGACATTCAAAGAAAGCTGAATCGTTTTACCAACCACCATTACCAATATTCCACATTAAAGAATCCCTGAAATGAGCTATGCATAGAGCACAACCGAGGCTTGTATCTACTCCTCCAACAAAAACCCAAATAGAAGAAAATACGCTAGTTATACGAATTAAAAAGAAGTCACAGCTGAACTTGAAAATAACCAAGTGACTAAAATTTAGAGTTAAGATAAATGTAATGCACTGCTTTTATTTTTCAGTACACTGAACGATCCCTTTCATAACACAGACTGATTTTAAGCATTTACTCCTTCAAATTCATTACCCCTTTCAGCAGATAAAACTGAAGCCATGATGACATTTCAGACAGCTTATCAGGAAGTCATCTGACCACAAGATCACATTTATTTATGCTACACGCTCAACCTCAAGTCCCACCACACTGTGAATCCAAATTTTCACATCCTGATTCTAGTTCACGTGTGGGGGAAATCAGTAATCTTTACATTGATTGGAAAAGGAATACATTATATTACATTTCAGCCTCCTACCTGGGAATCCAGAGACTAATAGTTGGAAAACTATGTAGCGATTATTTGTTTAAACTCTATGTGACAGTCAACTTCAATGACACAACAGCTGAAGCATCTAAAGAACAACTATTATACATTCTATGCTATAAGGAATAAGAAGGTCCGAGTAACATACCGTGTCACAAGGGTAAGGGTCTGACCCTCAGTTTAATCAAACCCGTGTGACATAAGCAAGGCATTTTAGAATAGGGTTTTGCTATGTGATATAGAGACAGATGTTTGTATATCTATCTATATGTCTCCCACGTTGTTTGCTACTTTCCTTTTTACCAGGCATACCACTTACCTCCTGGCTGTCCTTCCACCCTTTTTCTTGTTCTGAACTCTTGTCTGACTGGGTACAAAATTTTTCATACCTTCGTGGGTCAGAGTGGACATCTCATAATTACCAATATACAGATACTCTAATTTTCCTAAGTTTGGCTATTTGTACAAAGACATTCCGAAATATTACCTAAATATAGTTAAGCATATTTTTTAAAAGAAAAAAAGTCACTGCCTTGAGTGATATAGCTACCATTAAGCCCTCCTGTCAGTTTTGGGTTTTTTTTGTTTTTTGTGTTTTTTTGGCTGCACCCCACAGCTTGTGGGATCTTAGTTCCCCAATCAAGGATGGGTGAGCCCCCTGCAGTGGAAGCACAGAGTCCTAACCACTGGACTGGCAGGGAAGTCCCCCTCCACAATTTCTTTATGCAAATATAAATATACATATTCTTATTCCATGCTATATGCACCCATCTGCACCTGCTTTTTGCACTTAGCAATATAGCTTGGAGATCTTTCCAAGCAAATACACTGAGGGCAGAGTAGCCCACTGAATGTCATTACCGTAACTTATCTAATCCTTCTAAACTTCCAAAACACAAGGAGGACCACAGTTACAGGATGTGATGTGCGAAATGGCACTGTGGGAGTCTGAAAGTGGCAGACCTTTGCTACTAAAGAGGAACACTTCTCCCTTCATCCCGGGTGACCATAAAGGTAAGAGGTGCTAGCATTTGTCACAGGCAACAGGGGACATGGTGGTGGCACCTATCGAAGTGGACCCTTCAGCATCAGCACATCTTTTGTCCTTAGGACACTGCCGTGATGTGAAAGGGAGAGCAACACAAAATCATTTTCTCATGTCCAGAGATGTATGTGCACAATGATATTTGCTGTAGCACGAGTTACAGTATCCAAAGCTGGAAAACTTTTAATTAAATAAACAATGGTTATTCACCAAATAAACAATGGTGTATCCACACAAGGGAATGCTATGCAGCTATTAAAAAGAATATAAGACTTATATTAAAAAGAATAGAAAAAGAATGAGGAGAACTTACTTGCATTCCTATGAAAAATTTTCTAACTTATACTACTTTTTAAAGGTATAGAACAGCAAATTGTACATTATTATTGTGTTTGTTCTTAAAGAGAGGAAAATGTGCTCCTATGAGCATAATTAAGCAAGCTGCCTCTGGGAAAGGCAGCTGGCTGTCAAAAGCATTCACGGGAAATCTGCTGTTTTTCTATAAACTCATTCATCAGTCTCTCCCTTCCTTCTGTTTTGCTTTGAGATGGAGTCACAGGAATCAATACAAGGAAAAAAAACTTTACTTTCTCCCAAAAAGGATTTAAAATGGCTTACAAAGATACAAACAGTAGATCAAAATACATCTTTTTTATTTTTTTATTTCTCTTTGGCTGCGCCTCGGCTTGTGGGATCTTAGTTCCCTGACCAGGGATTGAACCCGGGCCTGTGGCAGTGAAAGTGCTGAGCCCTAACCACTGGACCACCAGGGAATTCCCAAGATACAATAAATCTTAACTAAAATAATACAAAGTGGAAACTTTTAAAATAAGAAAATTAAACAAAATGAAAATAAGTTTAGGAAAGCAAGACACACTCATGATTGAAGCACACAAATTGCATGGCACACACAATCAAACAATGTTTGCAGGGACTTCCCTGGTGGTCCAGTGGTTGGGACTCTGAGCTTCCACTGCAGGGGCACGGGTTCCATCCCTGGTCGGGAAACTAAGATCCCACATGCTGCGTGGCACGGCCAGAAAAAAAATATGTTTGCAGTAAACGTTTTGACAGTCAGAGACTTTACTTGCCTGATGCATTTTGGGCCACAGAGGAGTTGGCATAAATTTCCACTTGAACGAGTAGATGTGCTAAACAGGATGAATGACGAGAGGCTGAAACCAGAAGAGTTTGGACAATACACGGGGCCTCCGGGAACGGATCTGTCTCATTAGACAAACATGATGGCAGACCCCTCTTCAACTTCACAGTCACTTCCAAAGAATTCTGAAAGGAAAATATTGCTGTACTTTTTATAGTGACTCAAAATGGCATCTATAAGAACACATAATGGAAAGCGCAATCAGCCTCCGTTCATTTTACAAAAGAACTGTACATAAGAAAGACATCACTCTGCTCAATTCTACCCTGTACACCTACAGCAATATGCAAGCCCTGATTCCTAATACTCAACTGAACATAAAAGCAAGCAAGTTGTGGCTGCTTAGAGAAAGCTGAACACAGGTCTGATAAGGTAACTCAGTTTGTCTAGCACCTTTATCATCCTACCAGCAGAAGATTAAATACACACAAAAAAGTCCACGAAAACAGGTCCCGGTTCCTGGGGTGCAAGCAAAGTTTGTCTTTCTCATCCTTTATCTCCGGAGTTGATGCTATGCACATACCGGGCACTCAATAAAACATTCATTAAATGGAAAAGATTTCATTTCTCCAGGCTTGAGTGTCCTTACACATAAGCTCAAGAGTTGGGTGAGATCAGTGGTTTATGAAGCTCTTTTGAGTCACAAATCCATTTGATAATCTGACAGAAGCTGGTAACGCTCTCACCAGAAAAAATGCACACACGCATAATTTTACACACAGTTTCAGAGGGTTCACAGGCTTCTTGAAACTCATCCAAGGACCCCTAAGAACCTCTGGGTTGGATGGACGTCTATGAGATCTGATAGTCCACAGTTTCATGGTGGTTCCAAGCGCTCAGAAAGCTTTCTGTTTGCTTGTTTGCGATGTGTGGGATGTGGGATCTTAGTTCCTGGACAAGGGATCTAACCCGTGCCCCCTGTAGTGGAAGCACGGGAGTCTTAACCACTGGACCGCCAGGGAAGTCCCAAGAAAGCTCTATCTTGTTCGATTAAGAGAACACTGCAGGGCTTCCCTGGTGGCGCAGGGGTTAAGAATCCACCTGCCAATGCAGGGGACATGGGTTCGATCCCTGGGCTGGGAAGATCCCACATGCCACGCAGAAACTAAGCCCGTGAGCCACAACTACTGAGCCCGCGTGCCACAACTACTGAAGCCCGCGCACCACAACGAAGAGTAGCCCCAGCTCGCTGCAGCTAGAGAAACCCAGCGCGCAGCAACGAAGACCCAACGCAGCCAAAGACAGACAGACAGACAGATAGATAGATAGATAAATAAATAAATGTGTGTTCTTAAAAAAAGAGAGAAAGAGAGAGAACACTGCAGGGGGAGTTCCCTGGCGCTCCAGTGGTTAGGCTTTCACTGCCATGGTCCCAGGTTCAATCAATCCCTGGTAAGGGAACTAAGATCCCGCAAGCTGCTCGTTGCAGCCAAAAAAAAAAAAAAAAGAATAAAAAAAGAAGAGAGAGAGAGAACAACACTGCAGGAACACTAGATGTGGGCCTCCGCAAATGCTACCCAAAAGGTTTTCACCTCTGGCCTTACCACAGTGGGGCTGACAGTCAAACTCCAGTCTCCGGTCTCATTGCTCAGCACTCCGCAGGTGGGAACTGGCAAGAAACCTACGGGAGAGAAGATCAGAATGCAAGGCACTATTGCCCAGACACTAACAGGGTGCACTCTTGAGTCAGGAATCCCTTTCCAAGCCTAGGATTGGACCCTTTACAAGCTGTGTGACTTTGAACAAGTGACCACCTCTCTGAACTTCAGTGTCTTCATTTGTTAAACAGATTAAAAGGTATTTAGGAAAATGAGGTGATTTAAGGAAATGAGGCATTTAGGAAAATGAGGTGATTAAGGAAATGAGGCATTTAAGTACAGCGGATAGCTCAGCGAAGGCTAACTAGTGAGATTTCAAGCTTTCTTTTACTGAACCTGTCCTTCGGTCCTCTGCTCCACAGCAGCCGCCCATCCCGACTTTGAAGTGGACAGCGGCAAGGGACCCAGGGGATGCCACCTGGCCAAACTTCTTGGGCGGCCTGGACCTGGCCCAACCTCCTCCCTCCCCACAGGAAGGGCCGGGCTCTTTACCCATCTCGTCCCGCAGCTGGGTCAGGGACACGGTCACATCCTCGGTGCCTCCAACCAGGGACGCGCTGACTGCAGGGCCGGACATGCGGATGACAGGAGGCATGAAAACTAGCGGGAAGAAAGGGACAAAATGGAGTTAATAGTTGCAGAGCCCCTGACTACGCTGGGTGGTGGCTTCCTTTGGCGGGGTCTTCCGCAGCTCCCGGAGGAGTCCCAAATTTGGCCTCAAAAGCCTCGTCCCCTTCCTCAGTCCCGGTCCTGCAGGCCCTTGCCCCGCCTTACGCACCCAGGTCCCCCCACAGAGGCCTCAAGACGCTCTGCAGAAGAAGGAGCCTCAAGAGCAGAGGGACCGGCGGCGGCAAACGCATGCCTGGGGTCTCGCTGGGCCTGCACGGCAGGACCGCGCCCGGCTTAGAAGCCTGGAAGCGCGGGGACGCCAAGACGCGACCCCGTCTAACGCTCCGCCATCTTGTCAAGCGAACACCCGGAGCTATGGCAACCACCAATCGGCCGCCGGTCTGGCGGAGCGGCGCACCGTGATTGGGCCAGCAGCAGAGAGCGCCCACCCTCAAACCCAGCCGCCGCATCTCAGCCCAGCCCACGGGCCTTAAGTCCTTCCGCCGCCTTCATTCCACGCAAAGGATCACGAAAAAGTAGGAAAGCGTGTTCATTTTAAAAGCCAGAGTTGCTCCAACCTGCAGTTAATTCAATCAACCTGGAGTTAATGCAAGAGCGAGCCTACAGACACTGGATTGTAAACAAGCAACTTAATAAACTTGATTTTTATGGTGATTTGGGGGGAGGGACAAAAAGGGGGTGAGGCTGCAGTGCTATAATTGTGTTGTTGAATTGTTTTTATTATTTTCCCAGTTTTTTGAAGGCTTTGTTTGTACCACACAGAACTCTCAGAACTCCGAAAGCAGCTCTTATCAAAGAACACACAAGAGGTTTTGCCCAGCATTAGGGAGATGCAAAAGCATCAAAGTTCTGCCTGAAAACAAATTCCGTTTTATGTCGGTAGCCTCAAAGTATCTCAAGCGTTATTATAGTTCGGTAACTAAGCGTGCAGGCTCTGAGGTCGGACTGCCTGGTTTGGGTTTCACCTTCCTTCTACATTAAGTGACCTTGGGAAAGTCACTTAACCTCTCTAAGCTTGGGCTTCCTCATCTTTATTATTATTATTATTTATTTTTGGCTGCGTTGGGTCTTCGTTGCTGTGTGCGGGCTTTCTCTAGTTGCAGTGAGCAGGGGCTACTCTTTGTTGTGCGGGTTTCTCATTGCGGTGGCTTCTCTTGTTGAGGAGTATGGGCTCTAGGCATGCGGGGTTCAGTAGTTGTGGCTCACGGACTCAGTAGTCGTGGCACGTGGACTGTAGAGTGCAGCCTCAGTAGTTGTGGCACATGGGCGTAGTTGCTCTGCGGCATGTGGGATCTTCCCAGACCAAGGCTTGAACCCGTGTCCGTTGCACTGGCAGGCGGATTCTTAACCACTGGGCCACCAGGGAAGCCATTCATTCATTCATTCATTCATTCATTTGGCTGCACCAGGTCTTAGTTGCAGCACTCGGGATCTTCATTGAGGCATGCGGGATCTTTAGTTGCGGCATGTGGGATCTATTTCCCTGACCAGGGATGGAACCCGGGTCCCCTGCATTGGGAGCATAGAGTTTTAGCCACTGGACCACCAGGGAAGTCCTTCCTCATCTTTAAAAAGGAGATAATAGTCTCTCCCAAATAGGATTGTGTGAGAATTAAGTGAGGTAGCATATCTAATGAGCTTAGGCTAATGCCTGGCATATAGTAAGCACTCAATAAATGTTCACTCATTTTGTTAGCCATCAGAGCAGTGGTGAACCAATTCACTGCGAGAATCCATGTATGGTGTGTAAGAAATCTTGTATTAAAAATTTCATATCAATCTATAATTGTATAGTATTTGTAACAATATTTTTGTGAGAGTTTTGGCAAGATTTGAAATTAAAGTTCTTCAGAGTTGAATAAAAAACTGTCTGACATGTGACCAAATCCAGGTAAAAAGTACAGAGTTGAAGATGAATTGAATGAGCATGAAATAAACAATGAATGAGGAAATAAGCAAATATGAAAGTTTAAATTATTTTATTATAAACATTTATACAAAATAAACAACAAACACAACTGTTAAAAATAAAATTTAAACAGAATTAGGCCAGTTCATAAAACATGTCAAATGAAAAAGTAATAACAAAAACCTTATCAGCTTGTTTGAAATTATTCATCTTTAGATATATGATTCTTTGTTTCCTAGACTTAAAATAGAGATCTCCATTACACATAGTTAGGCTGTGAAATATTAAATATTATTCTTAAAAGACAGATTCTTAAAGGTTAGCAAATACTTGCAAAGTGATCACCAAAATCTTTGTGTATTTGTTAACAAAATTGAAAATGCAGAATATAAAATCTACTTGAAATAATCCAACCAAACACCAAATTGCTTAAATGAGACTCAGTTTCTGAGATGGTATCAAGAGAAAATTAAAATCTTATTTATATACAAGGTTGTATACACAAATAGGTCTTTGTCAATTTACTTTTAAAAAAAAATTAAATTGGCCACCATTCCTAAAAACGCTTCCTACACTCTGCTGGAATTTAAAAGGACTTTTAATAACTTCAAGGTTACATAGAAAAATAAGTTTTTTATTGTTGCAAATAATTTTTCTTTTGAACTTATAGAATTTTTCAGTATTAAGTCCAAAACTTCTAGAGAACAGTTCTCCAGTATTAATGCTTTCCCCCTCCTCATTAAAAAAGGGATGAATTCTATGTGGGGCAACACTTCACTGTACAGAATCCATTCTCCCCAAGAAATTCCCCCTCAGAACCCAGACCCTGGCTTTCACAAATAAGCTCTTCACACAACTGTTCTTAAAGAAAAAGTTCCCACCAGACTACTGCACTCACTCTCCTTACTCACTTAAAATCAGATTTTAGAGATATTCAGTGACAAACTATCATTTGGATAACTCTGACCAAACATGTACTAATGTCAGACAAAAGAATAAGTATCTGCTAATATCTGGAGCTAAATCTCAATCTAGAAAACAAGGATTTTATTTATGTGACTACCGTCGAAGTGTTGACTCGAGTAACATGTTCTATCTTGATTAATGCCATTACTCCATAAATAGTCACTTTTTCCAAAACTGTATTCAAATTTCACATCATACATTTCACAGTAAGAACCTAGACTTGGTAGGTTCTGACGCTTATAATCAGTCAGTACAGAATGGCTTTGACAAACGATCACCTCATTTAAAAAAAAAAAAGTCACAAATTTGTGCTTTTCTTTTTTGTCCATTTCTGGACAAAAACCAGTCAGAAAAAATTTTAGGGTACATTGCATAGAATGACTCCCTCAAATAAATCAGCCCCCAGGAAGCATAGGATGAGGAT
This sequence comes from Stenella coeruleoalba, assembly GCF_951394435.1. Classification (NCBI taxonomy): domain Eukaryota; kingdom Metazoa; phylum Chordata; class Mammalia; order Artiodactyla; family Delphinidae; genus Stenella; species Stenella coeruleoalba. The sequence goes on along the minus strand of NC_137160.1, from coordinate 83,469,641 downwards.
GATGTTTTAGTATATTTCCTGTAAGAAAGTTCACTAAAATTTATCTTACACATATCTCTATTTTTTTCAGCGCCTTCCTAACAAAGATTCTGCCATATAATTTCTATTAATAGCTCTAAGTGATGGGGAAACAATTTTTACTGTCATGCGGACATTTTCAGTTTCTTTTTCTTGGCCTTCAGTACAGGAGGGAGAGAAATCTTAAAGGCTGTCCTGAAATAATACAGAGAAGGAAATACTTTTTAATGCTCTAAGTCTCTATAAAGGGCAAGCCAGCCGCACAGCCTCAAAGATACTTACTCGCATGTAGTGCAGATAGGACTGAAGTTGCAGAATACTGCAAATTGAAAAAACGAAAAATGAACAAGACGGTCTAACAGTCACATAGTTGGAGATGTTTTCTGCACACTCCTCCACAACATAGAAAAACTCAGCGCTACGTGAACTTACTTGACAAGCACACAGAACACACGTAGCCGATTTCAATGAGATTTCGATGGCAGAAGCAAGCAGCCCGGTAGTCAACGTGAACTGGGGGTGGAAGGGTTAACTGAGACCTCTGATCTTGATCAGGAAGAAAAACCCACTGTTTAAAAAAAAAGCAAGGAAATTTTATTTAAAACATTGGGGAAAACAACCCGAAGCCAGGACACAGATAGCAGATATTAGCCAGTAAACACTGAGAATACTAAATTAGATTTTCCTTGAAAGTCTATTAGAAATAGACTATTAGAAATGTGTTTCTAGCCATTCCACAATTATTGAGCACCACCACACAGGCATACAGCATTCCGCATACAGCTTACAGGGTCCAAAGACTCCCTTAAGTTCGAATTCCCTAGGTCACCCCTCTGTTCCTTTCTTCCAGTTACTAAGCATCAGCCATCTTACTCCCGTTCATTCCCCAGGAAACAGGGGTCTCACTGGACTCAAGGCATTAGGTTCACTGTTGACATTTCCTTACCAGTAAATACTGCAGAAGGGAGGGCATCTGAGGCACCTTCAAGTACAGTCCCCCTGTGATGTCACAAGCCTGCAAGACAAAGGGCTCTCAGCCAAACCAGCACTCGCTTAGCTTTTCCAGCGGGAGGTCATTCTCACCAGCAACTCTTCAGGTCTCCAAAAGGAGAGGAAGATACGACACAGCGAATTAAAAGGGAATCTCTTCCCAGAGTGCAGGAGGACCAGAAACTTGCAGCTACCTCTTCAGATGTTCAAATATCTTGCGTTCCCCTTGGCCCACACCCTTTCATCCTTTGAAGACTGTAGTATAAGAGTACAAGCCCTTTTTCCTGTTAGTTTGCTACTGATAAATTTCTATTCTTGCCATGTTTATTCATTCTCATTGTATCTTTTAGTAACAGTTTGAGACGTAATTCACATGCTACTAAACTCACCCTTTTAAAGTGTACAATTTACTAGTTTTTAGAATATTCAGAGTTGTGCAACTGTCACCGCTATCTAGTTGCAGAACATTTTCATCACCCTAAAAAGAGATCCCATCCCCATTAACAGTGATTCTCCATCCCTCCTTTCCCCTGGCAACCAGTCATCTGCTTTCTGTTTCTATGGATTTGCCTATTCTGAACACTTCATACAAATGGAATCAGACAATATGTTTCCTTTTACTTCTTGCACTTAGGATAATGTTTTCAAGGTACATTCATATTGTAGCATGTATCAGTACTTCATTCTCTTTTATGACCAAATAATATTCCATTTCATGGATAGACCACAATTTATTTATCCGTTCATCCACTGATGGGCATTTGAGTTGTTTCCCCTTCTGGGTTATTATGAATAGCACAGCTATGAATATTCACGTACAGTATCTTTTATGGACACGTTTTCATTTTTCTTAAATATATATCTAAGAATGGAATTGTGGACTCAACTGGTAATTCTATGTTTAACTTTCTGAGGAAGTTTCAGACTGTATTCCAAAGTGGCTGTACCTTTTCACATTCCCAACAAACACCATGCACTTACCATCACGCTTAAGAAATAGGATAATTCTAGAACCTTTGTAGCTGGTGTACTTTCTGGTTGTATCTCCCTTTCCCCACGCATCCCCAGCAGTAACCTAAACTCAAAGTTTTCTACAATTTTGTGCTTTTAACTAATCTTTTAGGAAATAATATTTCTTGCAGTCAAAAAACGTTTATCAAAAGTTTAGTAATTTCTTCAGTCTTATTTCTGTTTTTTTTCTTTTCCCTTTTTAAAGTAAAATTCAGTTTCATATTTTGATTAAAAATAACATCTGGTGGCGCAGTGGTTAAGAATCTGCCTGCCATTGCTGGGGACATGGGTTCAAGCCCTGGTCCGGGAAGATCCCACATGCCGCATAGCAACTAAGCCCGTGCGCCACAACTACTGAGCCTGCGCCCGAGCCCACAAGCCACAACTACTGAGCCCGTGTGCCACAACTACCGAAGCCCACGCACCTAGAGCCCGTGCCCTGCAACAAGAGAAGCCACCGCAATGAGAAGCCCATGCACTGAAACAAAGAGTAGCCCCCACTCGCTGCAACTAGAGAAAGCCCGTGCACAGCAAGGAAAACCAAATGCAGCCAAAAATAAATTTATTTTTAAAAAAAGAGATAAAATTAATTTTAAGAGCATTTTTATTTAACTCAATATATCCAAAATGTTATCATTTTAACATGTAATCAGTATAAGTACCATTAATGAGATATTTTACATTGTTTTTTTTCAATACTAAGTCTTTGAAATTCAGTGTGTATACTTATGCACACCTCAATTCAGATCAGACTCATTTCAAGAGCTCAGCAGCCATATGGCTACCATAAAGAATAGCGCAGATCTGGAATATGATCCTATTTTTATAAAAGTCTTTGCTTAGTGACCTATTCTTCCATCTGTATGTATAGAGAGATCTGTCATGCTGTTCACCTAATACTAACAACAGTAACTTTCAGATGATAGGATTTGAAGGGAATTTTTATTTATTTTTTTTTTTGCGGTATGCGGGCCTCTCACTGTTGTGGCCTCTCCCGTTGCGGAGCACAGGCTCCGGACGCGCAGGCTCAGCGGCCACGGCTCACGGGCCCAGCCGCTCCGCGGCATGTGGGATCTTCCCGGACCGGGACACGAACCCATGTCCCCTGCATCGGCAGGCGGACTCTCAACCACTGCGCCACCAGTGAAGCCCTTTTTTTAACTTTTAAAAAATACTTTTCTGTGTTGCTTGAATTTGTTTTAATGTGTAAATTACTTTTACAAATTCAACCAAATCATTGTGTAAAATGTAAGTAAAAATATCAAAGAAACCAGAGAGATGTTGGTGCTCTAATCTAAAGCATCATACAGGCTAATCCCTAAAGATGTGTGGGGACTTCCCTGGTGGTCCAGTGGGTAAGGCTCCGAGCTCCCAGTGCAGGGGCCCAGGTTCAATCCTTGGTCAGGGAACTAGATCCCGCATGCCGCAACTAAGACTCAGCACAGCCTAAATAAGTAAATAAATAAAATATTAAAAAATAAAAATGTGTGAAGACTGGTAGATGAAAAGCATTTAACAAAAAGTAAGAGAACACACCACACTTTCATAACCACCAACACCAAACGTTCATTTAAAATATACCTTTTGGGCATCCCTGGTGGTGCAGTGGTTAAGAATCCGCCTGCCAATGCAGGGGACACAGGTTCGAGCCCTGGGCCGGGAAGATCCCACATGCCATGGAGCAACTAAGCCCATGCACCACAACTACTGAGCCTGTGCTCTACAGCCCGCGAGCCACAACTACTGAAGCCCGCGCACCTAGAGCCCACGCTCCACAACGAGAAGCCACCGCAATGAGAAGCCTGCACACTGCAACGAAGAATAGCCCCCACTCGCCGCAACTAGAGAAAGTCCGTGCACAGCAACGAAGACCCAATGCAGCCAAAATAAATTAAATAAATAAATAAATAAATTTATTTTAAAAAATAAATAAAAATAAAATAAAATAAAATATACCTGTTGGAGGAGTCCTGAATCAGAGTCTAACACACAGGCATCAATCAAAATATTCTGAAATGAACATTTCAAAAAATATTATAGGAATAATAATGACTACCTTACAGTGAGAACCTACTATATGCCAGACGCTATTCTTAAAATGGCTCATTTAACATGCATAATAACTCTGCAAGGTAGATATCTGATTTTCATTTTACAGCTGAAGCACCCAGGCCTTGGCCGGGCGGTGGTCACAGAGCCCAGGGGAAGCAGTGCTGCCACCCCCAGCCTGCCTGTCCCCAGAGTCCGTGGTCTTTCCACTATGTCGTGCTGCCGCCCCAAGACGGAGAATATTTTACATGGCTATGGTAGCACTTCAGGTTAAAACTGAAGCTTTAAGGAAGTTTTTTTTTTAACATATCAAAGAAGAAAACGTATTAGTGATAACTCATCTGAAAACTTCGGTTATTTGCAAAGTAAAAATATCAAATCTTTTTAAGACCTCCCTGAAGCAAAGAGACAGAGAAATTGAAGCAAGGTATGCAGCAAACTATAAAACCTAGAATTCTTAGCCTAGGGTCCAAGGATGGGCTAAATGGTTGCAGGAATACCACAAAACTATCTGCAAAACTGTTTGAGTGCATATTTTTCTGGGGACCCATCAGATTCTCAAGGGTCCAGGACCCAAAATAGAGAAATGACTAGTATTGTACAAAATATGGATTCTAGATTCCCAATCCCTTAATAAGTATCTAGTCAGAATACCTCTCTAAGTAGGTCATTCAAACAATAAAATTAACTCCTTCATTATGAAACCAATATTCTTTAAAAAGAAGGCTCTCAATTCACCTGCTTCTGTGCTGCAAAGATGACATTCATGAAGTTCATATACTGCAACGTGCTGTCTTCTGCAGCCTTAATAACCTAAAAATCACATCCATGTTAATACCTTTCAGCCACATCCTAGTATTCTCACTCAAATGTCATCACAATATACTACAAATTACAACCAATATCATCTTTCTAATTTGTCTTTGAAGTTATTAAATAATACCTAAAACTGTAAAGATGACTGCAAAAATCTCCCCCAAATCCTATCCCTCAAGAAATAACCCTTGTTAATAGTTTCTAAAGAGCACTTATGTGGCCGTGTATATATACTCACACATACACCCCCCAGGATGATACTCTATCTAGTGTTCTGCAGCCTGCTTTTTCAGTCCACAATATCTGGGGGTAAAATCTTACATCAATAAATTTGGATGTAACCATCCTTCATGCTGAGTTCATAGATTTCCACCGTTTAACCAATTATCTATAGAAGACATTGAAGCAGTTTCCAAACCTCGGTTTTAGACAATGCTCTAACGAACGCTCTCATCTACCCTTTGCACAACTCTCCGATTAGCTCCTAAAATAATCAGTGAGATTACTGAAGTGTCTGCACATTTAATTTTGATACATACTACCGAACTGCCCTCCAGAAAAGCTGTACCAGTTTATCCTCCCATGGGCGATGCAAGGGAGTAACCACTAGTAGGGCTGACCGTATTTCCAAATGCTAACTGGTCATTTTCATTTCCTCTTCTGCAGATTGCTCGTTTCCCACTTGTTTCTTTAGAGTCAACCCTGACTTTTAAAAATGAATTTACAAGAGCTCTTTTTTATTTTAGAAATATTACATTAATCCTGTCAGGTAGCTATACTGAAAGTACTTTTTCCTAATAGTTTTTTTTTTCCCATCCTTGTTTTGGGGGGTTTATTTTTTTGAGGTCTTACGCTTCCTTTTAAAGTTTCATATCATGCTTAGCAAGATATTCATCAACACAAGACTACAAACAGATATTTTCTTCTAGAGCTTTTATGACTTGAATTTTTACATTGAAATGTTTGATCTTTACTAGAATGTGTTTAGGTATAAGCAGTGAGATCTAGCTTTGCTTTCCCGCAAATGGCCAATCAACTGGCCCAGTACCTTTTATTGAATAATCCATTTCCCTCCCACTAACTTGAAGTGTTTCGTTTATCATATGTCAAACCCCACTGTACCTGGTTTCTGGACTCTAGTCTTTTCCATTATCTGTTTGCCTACTACTATACCAGAACCACAGTTACTGTAGCTTTATAATGTGTTTTAATGCCTAAAGGAGTGTGCACAAAGAAGAACAAAGAGAACTGCTCACTACCCAGTTCTACAAGGGTTAACGGGGAACTCACTGCAGCTGCCCACCGACAGCGCACCCTGAGAGGAGTTCAGGATGAAAAACAGGATGAGGGACTCTGTGCTTTGGATAAATAGGCCTTTAGATAGTTAGATGCATATCTCAGGAAGAATTTCAATGACCTCAGATTCTTGCCTCTTCGCAGGCAAGAACTGAAAAAAGAAATAGAAAAGCACTAAAATCACTAACTTGAGATATCTGTTCTTCGTGATTAGCCGTAATCTTTTACCAAGATATATGCTTGATTGCATGAATTTCCTAGCCAAAAAATCACATATAAACTGGCTTCTCCCCTACCTCTTTGGGGCAGTTTCCTCACAGCTGACTGGCTGTCTCCTGGGCTATAATCCTCAGTAAGACTCTGGATAAAACTTAACAACTCACAACTCTTATGTTGTGTGTCTTTCTTTAAGTCAACTGGAGCAAGTTCCTGCCTACCATTTTCTTTCAGAAAGCTCCTGGCTATTCTCATTGATTTATTCTTTCAGATAAACTGTTGACTTTCTTAAATCCCCCCACTCTGCCAGGAAAAAAAAAAATCTGATTAATATTCTGAGATTGCATTGAACTTACAGTTTAATATTGGAAAAATTGACATTGAAGAATAAAGTATGGATCTCCAAAAACTAGTGGTTACCAGTGGGGAGAGGGAAGAAGGGAGGGACAATATAGGGGTAAAGGAGTAAGAGGTACAAATTATTATGCATAAAATAAGCTACAAGGATACACTGTACAACTGTACAAAAATATGGGGAATATAGCCAATATTTTATAATAACTATAAATGGAGTATTATCTTTAGAAATTGTGGATCACTGTATCATACACCTGTAACATAAATAATATTGTATGTCAACTATACTTCAATTTAAAAAAAATACAAATTTTATTGGAACCATACAGAGAAGATTAGCATGGCCCCTGCGCAAGGATGACACGCAAATTCGTGAAGCGTTCCATATTTTTAAGTGAGACAGTGGCATGGACATATATATACCACCAAATGTAAAACAGATAGCTAGTGGGAAGCAGCCGCATAGCACAGGGAGACAAGCTTGGTGCTTTGTGTCCACCTAGAGGAGTGGGATAGGGAGGGTGGGAGGGAGGGAGATGCAAGAGGGAGGAGATATGGGGACATATGTATATGTATAGCTGATTCACTTTGTTATAAAGCAGAAACTAACACACCATTCTAAAGCAATTATACTGCAACAGAGATGTTAAAAACAATATAAATAAATAATAAAGTACTAATTTTAAAAAGAAAAAATATGGCTCTCCATTTATTCAATCATTTCATGTCTCTCAGAATTTTCATTTTTCATCATAATCAATTTTACGTATTCCTTGTTAATTAATTCTGGGTACTTAATAATTATTGTTTCTATTATAAATGGGTCTTATTTCCCATTATGTTTTCTAATTGGCTTTAGCTGGTATAAAAACATCGTTTTGATATCTTTTTAATCTTACCAATATCCTTGATTTCATTTCCTGATTATCTATAAAGAGATAAAAACAGTGAACAATTTAACTGAATCTTATTAAACATATTACATATAAGGTTTTCTCACCAATTTTTAAACAGTACCTGAAAGTTATAGTAGTAAAATAAAGATTACAGTCTCATAGAAGAATGTAGGTGCCTACCTTTAACATCCTTGCTCATTCTATGAATGTCTTATTTTCTTAGCATTAAGGAATTTAAAAATATTATTTCATAAATACTAATAGTAAACAGAAAACTAACCTCAATTTTAGTTAAATAAATCCAGCATCCACCCAGCTGAAAAAAGGAAAAGCTCCAAGGCCCACAATAAACACATAAAACAAGACTGATTGGGAGCTTCCAATTACTAACTCTGTAATCAAGTGGGCTTTGTAACCCGACCAAAATATGATCTTTATCCCAGAAAATTAAAATTAGTAGATTTGATTGTTCTTTGATTATCCACCTGCTTGTTCTATGATTATCCACCATGTCCTGGATTTGAATACTGGGAACACAAGTAAATCAATACACCATCAAATGAGATAATGAATTTGAAAAGCATACCCAGCTGATCAGACACCCCCAATCAAGGTCTGGACAGACTCAATATTGTACAAAACTAACAAACTAAATTACTTAAGCCTGAGAAAATATCACACAAACATAATCAAAATGCTTATAAAGGTGTGCAAAATAATGCATTCTCCCGCAGAGAAGCAGCTGCTCATTTAATAAGCCCCAGGGTTAGTAAATGGCTTTTTAAATTAAACCCTGCTTCCAACACGAGAGACGAAAAAAAATTTTTTTTTTAATTTGTCTAATAAGAAGCATCCTGAGGAACAATGAATTACGAGCAAGACGTGCTGGAGAAACTAGAGTCTTCTCATTCTTAGCTTGTCTAAAAACATGTCAAAGCCAAGATAAACTACTTTTTGATTATCTACCACTTTAGAACACTCATGCCTTCCATTAACACGGGCACCCAAGGTTCTGAGAACTATCACAAGTTCAGATCTCTTTATTACAGGAAAACACCTTCTGCATGATTAAAACACCAAGGATACAGCAAAGAGCTTTGGCAAGGGATCCTGCCAGCAGAGTTTCTGTATGTTGACCCTCTATGTCACCTGTAGATAACAAAAAACATTAAAAAGGGAATTTTTAGGTACTTTCTTGACCTAAAATCATTTTCAAACCAAAGCATTCTTCTTCATGAATGAAATCAGATGACATTTTCAAACTGGGTTTAAAAACATAGATAAGCAATTTTTAAACATTTTCTCAATTTAAAATACCCCGGTGGTTGGGGGCTGAAGGGGCAGGAATGGGGGGTTGTTGCCTAACGGGTATAAAGTTTCAGTTTTCGATGATGAAACACTTCTGGAAATGGACAGTGGTGATTTTGCACAACAGCGTGAATGTACTTAACGCCACTGACCTGTACACTTAAAAATGGTTAAAATGGTTATGTTATAAAAAACAGATAATAAAAAGTATCCTGGTGTTACTGGGGAAGGTTGTGGTTGCTCAATGACCTAAGCAGTAGCAGAGGCCCTGTGCAACTGCAGGCAGCCTGGACAGTGGCCCCTGGCCAGGCCCCGAGCCCTTCCCACTGCCTCCCACCTGCCTGGGAAAGCCGTGATAAGAGGACTGGAGAAAGTGCCCTGGCTGTGGGAGGCAGGGACGAGGTTTACAACTTATTCAGAGACTTGAGTGAAAAACAGTCACTCTCATAAAAATAAAAATTCTATACCTTCAGCACAAGAAGGTGGGGAGACCAGATTGACACGCTGTGCGAACAGGGCCTGCAACTGGTCCAGGAGCACTGATACCCCATGGGGAGGTCAGACCAGGAAAGGTCTGGAACACTATACTGAGAAGTTGGGACTTTGCCCTAGGGGCCAGTGGTTGTTCAAAACATGATTCGAGAACCAGCTGTAGGAATATCACCAGGGAACTCAATAGAAACACAAATTCTTGGGCCCTCCCTAAACCCACTGAATCAGAAACTATGGAGTGGGGTTCAGTATTTCATTTTAACAAGCCCTCCAGGTGATTTTTAACAGTTTTATTGGGGTATAACTTACAGATCACAAAATTATCTTTTTAAGCACACAAGTCAATGATTTTTAGTAAATTTATAGGGATGTAAATCCTCGCCACAATCCAACTGTAGAACATTTCCATCACCCCGAAAGATCACTTGGGCCCATTCCCATAACTTCTCTGCTCCTCCCCAGCCCCAGGAGAAATCATTAATCCACTTTCTGTCTCTAGAACTGCCTTTTCCCTACAGGTGATTTGGACACAGGAGACAGATTGAAACCACTGCCTGCAGGCAACAGGGAATCAGCAAAAGGTCTTTAAGGGCGGGAACAGCAGCTCTGATATTTAGGATGATACCTCTAGATGCTGAGTGGAAAGACTGGAACGGAGAGAGCCAGGAGTCGGTTAAGAAGTTAGTAACAACGATCTAGAGCAAAGGCTCTCCACCTGGGCAACTGTGCCCCATGGGAGACATCTGGTTCTCACAACCGGGGGATATTACGGCATCCAGTTGGTTGAGGCCTTTCCTTCAAAGCACAGGAAAGCCCCACAATAAAGAATCACCCAGCCCAAAACGTCAGCACTGCCAAGGCTCAGCTAGATGGCAGGTAATAAGGGGTCAGACTTCGGAGATACTGCTGAGGATAGATTAATAGGATCTCATAGCTGATTAGATGCTGGATGAGGAGGAAGGAGTCAAAACAGAAAATTTTGCAAAAGTAGGTGGCTGGGGGGTGACAGAAATAGGAAATGGAAATGGTGGTCTGAGAGAAAAGACAATGAAACTGGTCTGGGCCGTGTTAATGAGACTGTGGGACATTTAAGTGGAGATATTTGCAAGTTGAAAGAAAGGCTAGATTAGAGACAAAAACTGGGAAGTGTTCATAAATAAATGATAATTAATGACAAGAGTGGATGAGAACACGCAGAGGGAGAAAATAAGAAAATAACCCGGCAGAATAAAAAAATGTATATATTTTTAAGAAGAAAAAGTCAGAAATGGAAGAAAGAATGGTCCAAAAAAGAGGAAAAATAGGTCAACAGGCTATCCTCAGAAACCAGAGTATTTTAAGAAGCGGAGGATGGTGAACAGGGTCAATGCTGCAGAGGTCAGGCAGCTAATGCACAGGCTTTGATGGAAAAGATTTTTTAAAAGAAAAGAGAGAATGAAGTAAATAGTATCGAGATGCTCAAAGTTTTGGACTCAAAGCCTCAAGGACCTCCACACTCAACTCCACGTGCAAACAGCAATAATGGAAGAAAAAAAAAAGCTGAAAGCAGTTACTCTTGGTCATTAGATCTTTGATCTCTTCAACAATAACTTCATTTGCTGCTGTTAGCAACTCATATTTTCCATCTTTGCTTCCTGAGGGAATAAATTCAGAAGAAGCATTGCCAGGGTCTCCAAAGAAGTCTCCAAGTCTGCCATTCTTTCCAGGATATAAGAATCGACTGAAACAGAAAAACAAAACACCGAAAAGAACCTAGTTACACCAGGACTTGAAGCCCTCACTAAACATCAAAGTGAAATCCAGCACTCGTAACAAAAACCACATCAATTCCAGACTCTCAAGATTCCATAATAAATTTCAGTTTTAAAGAATGTAGAAAATAGGCAAGTGGGCAAACATGAGTCTACCACCACAGAATATCTTGATGATTCCACTGTTTTCTTAAAAAACGAGAAGAATAAAGAGGGTACTGGGTTACTGTCTCTTGAAATGCTTCATACCAAATTCTTACCTACTACCAGTTTATTATTTGAGGTATATTTATCTACCCCAGTAATATCTGGTCCAAGGGTCCCTAAGCACTGAACAGGAAGAATAATCATAATGGTCATACCTTTCTTGAATGTGACTTGCTATCACAGCAAGTTTGTTGGAACGATTCATGAATAAATGAGAATTTCCTAGCACCATCACTGCATCTATGCATTTTGATAAAGTAAACTGTTGAAAAACAGAAGACAAAAGAAAGGTAAATTAGCTATCCAAATAGCTACGTCAGGTCTTGAAATGATTAAGATTTCATTTAAATTTTAGACAATTATTCACTTCTAAAAATTTGCTCTGGAGCTCCCCCCCTCCAAAGTCATAAGCAAAAACATTTGAAACCTACAGTTTTCCAATACTGAACAGCACAGACTTGCTCATTTCTGACTTGCTTAGAAAAACAACACATGGCAGGTCAGATCCCACGGAGCAGAGCAAAATGAAGGAAGAATTGCTGTTGGGGGATGGGATGGAACTGGGGAAGTAAGGAGATAGCGTCCTTTTTTATAAACATGATGACTGATTTGTGCTAGAGATGACCTAAATATAATTTAGTCAGTAGCATCAATCTTTACTAATACTGGTTATAGAGAATTGCCCTTACTTTTTCTCCTCCCTTACATAACTGTCTACCAGCTACATTTTCATCCTCCACGATAATGAAAACAGTCCAATTTGAAATATAAACCCAAGAAAGACAAAAATTCCAACTGAGACAAGAAATCATATGCAAAGACATTCATTTTCACTGTTATTTTTCCAGCTGTTATACTGTTAATTGATACAACCTATTTATTCATAAATAAATATATTCATAGCAAAAATATGGATAAACCTGAAGAAAAGAAACTATAGTTTTCTAATTTTACTTATGAAACCAATTCTACATCACTACAATATTCCACAAATATTTTCTGCATAACATTCAGGGAATAGCAAACATATCACAACTTCTATGATAAAATTACTAGAAAACTATTGCTACACATGGAATAGACAATTAATATATACTGATTAAATTGGTAATTGTAAAACTTTTGAATTCATTCATTAAGTATCCTGAGCACCTATTATATGCCAGGCGAGGACCCCTTCTTTCATGGAGTTTACATTCCGACAAGTACTAATATTACTAAAAAACACAGGTGGATATTTTTATAATCATGTAATAAAGCATGTTTCTCTTAAAGAAATACTTCAAGCAGAAAATAAAACTGATAAATTTCACTCATTCTATTTTTGAAAATGTAAAACAAACCTATTAAAATTTCCGTATGGCAAAAAAAAGACTGAACAAAAAAAGTGAGGGCTTCCCTGGTGGCGCAGTGCTTGAGAGTCCGCCTGTCGATGCAGGGGACGCGGGTTCGTGCCCCGGTCCGGGAAGATCCTACATGCCGCGGAGCGGCTGGGCCCGTGAGCCATGGCCGCTGAGCCTGCGCGTCCGGAGCCTGTGCTCTGCAAGGGGAGAGGCCACAACAGCAAGAGGCCCGCATACCGCAAAAAAAAAAAAAAAAAGTGAGAGGCAAATTACAAACTGGAAAAAAATAATTGCAACGTATGACAGATGAGTTAACCTTTAATATAAAGAGTGTCCACAAACCATTAAAAATAAATAAATAAAAGGAATATGCAAAGAGAAAAATGGGCAATGCCCCAGAGGAGAAATACAAAGGACCATTAAATATACGAAAAGCAAATTGAGATCATTTTGGTACATCATACTGGCAAAAGATAAAATAAGAAAACAGAGCATCTTGTGTTGGTACCAAAAAAAACAAACCCAGAATCCTCATACACCACTGATGAGAGTGCAAAATAAGACAGTCTTCCTGGAGAATATGGTAATATGCAGTGATATACTGGTCTAGCTGTACAATGGAATTCTACTCAGCAATAAAAAGGAATGAACTACTGATGCATGCAGCAACATGGACAAATTTCAAAATAATTATGCTGAGTGAAAACACCAGACCAAAAAAGAAAAAAAAAAAACCCAAAACAAAAAATTGTTTGATTCCATATATATAAATACCTAAAATATGCAAACTAATCTATAGTGAGAGAAAGCAGATCACTGGTTGCCTCAGGAGGGGACAGGCAGAGAGGTGGGTGGGATGAATTCAAAGGAACAGGAAGAAACTTTGGGGGTGATGGATCTATATGTTCATTATTTTGATTGTGGTGATAATTTCATGAATGTATACATTAGTGAAAACATAACAAATTAAACACTTAAAACATAACAAAGTAAACACTTTAAACATGTACAGCTCATTGTATGTCAACTCTAGCTTGATAAAGTTATTTTTAAAAAAGACACCATTCAGAAAATGTCCAACTTAAAAATTTTTAAATTGGGCAAAATATTTGAATACAAATTTCACCAAAGAAAATATATGGATGGCTAATAAGCATACGAACAAAAGACTCAACATCACTAGTCATTAGGGAAATGCAAATTAAAACCAAAATGAGATATTACCACCTACACTAGAATGACTATAATCAAAAAGATAGACAAGCGTCAGCAAGGATGTGAAGACAAGACTGGAACTCTCATACATTTCTGATGGGAATGGAAAAGGGTGTACCAACTTTTTTTTTTTTTGGCCACTTCTTTTTTTTTTATTTTATTTCATTTATTTATTTTATTTTTTGGCTGCATTGGGTCTTCGTTGCTGTGGGCTGGCTTTCTCTAGTTGCGGCGAGTGGGGGCTACTCTTCATTGCAGTGCACGGGCTTCTCATCGTGGTGGCTTCTCTTGTTGCGGAGCACCAGCTCTAGGTGCGTGGGCTTCAGTAGTTGTGGCTCACGGGCTCAGGAGTTGTGGCGCACAGTCTTTGTTGCTCTGCAGCATGTGGGATCTTCCTGAACCAAGGCTTGAACCTTTGTCCCCTGCATTGGCAGGCGGATTCTTAACCACTGCACCACCAGGGAAGTCCCAGGGTGTACCAACTTTTGAAAAGTTTGGCAACGTCTTAAAAAGTTCAGTCTAAACTTACCATATTACCCAGTAATTCAACTCATAGGTCTCTAACTATTCAAGAGAAATGCGAACATATGCTCATACAAAGACTTGTTTGTGAATTACCAGCATTATTCATAATAGTCAAAAAGGGGAAACAATCTAAATGTCTGTGAACAGATAAACAAGAGGTATATTCATTCAAAGTAGCTTTTTTTTTTTTTTTTTTTTTTTGTGGTACGCAGGCCTCTCACTGTTGTGGCCTCTCCCCTTGCGGGGCACAGGCTCCGGACACGCAGGCTCAGCGGCCATGGCTCACGGGCCCAGCCGCTCCGCGGCATGTAGGATCCTCCCGGACCGGGGCACGAACCCGTGTCCCCTGCATAGGCAGGCGGACTCTCAACCACTGCGCCACCAGGGAAGCAAGAGGTATATTCATACTATAAAATACTGTTCAGTAATTAAAAGGAACCACCAATATATGCTACAACATGGATGAACCTCAAAAATATTATGCTAAGTGAAAAAAGCCAAAATCAAAAGACTACCTATTACCAAAACTCACCCAACATGAAAAAGATCATTCAAATAGTTTAATTAATACTAAAGAAATTTAATTCATAGTTTAAAACTTCACCAAAAAGCAATCTCCAGGTCCAGACAATTTCATTGGAGAACTATACCAAAAGTTTAAAGAACTGATACCAATTTTAAATAATCTCTTCCAGAAAACGGAAGAGAACACTTCCCAATTCATTTTATGAAGCCAGTATCACCCTTAAGCCAAAATCAGCCAAACAGTACAAAAAAGAAAAAAAAAAAACTATAGACCAGCATCTATCATAAAATAGATAAAAACTGAATCCAAGTGGGGTTTATTCTGGGAATGCAAAGCTGGATCGATATTTGAAAATCAATCAGTGTAATCCACCATATTGACAGGCTAAAGAGAAAAATCATTAATTGATGAAGAAAGATCATTTGACAAAACTTAACATCCATTCATGATAAAAATCTCCAAGCAAAACTAGGAAGAGAACTTCCTGAACTGGATGAAGAGCATCTACAAAACAAAGCTACAGTTTACACCATACTTAACAGTGAAAGACTGAATGCTTTCCTTCCAAGATCAGGAGCAAGGTAAGGATGTCCACTCTCACCACTCTTACTGAACGTAGTACTGTAAGTCTTATGAGTACAATAAAGCAAGAGAAGAAAATAAAAGGTATGTGCATTGGAAAGGAAAAAAATAAAACTGTGCCTACTTGCAGATGACATGACTGTCTATTTAGAAAATCCCAAGGAATCTAAAAAACACTGCTAGGTGGGCTTCCCTGGTGGCGCAGTGGTTGAGAGTCTGCCTGCCGATGCAGGGGACGCGGGTTCGTGTCCCGGTCTGGGAAGATCCCACATGCCACGGAGCGGCTGGGCCCGTGAGCCATGGCCGCTGAGCCTGCGCGTCCGGAGCCTGTGCTCCGCAACGGGAGAGGCCACAAGAGTGAGAGGCCCGTGTACCGAAAAAAAAAAAAACACTGCTAGGACTAATAAGTAAGTGTAGGTTAAGCAAAGTCCCAGCATATAGGAGCAACACACAAAAATCAATCATATTTCTATATACTAATATTAAATAGGTGGCAACCAAAATTTGAAACATACTACTCATTTACAGTTGCTAAAAAAACATGTATTTAGGTATAAATCTACAAAACTTGTCTGATGAAAACTATAAAATGCTAACGAGAGAATTCCCTGGCAGTCCTGTGGTTAGGACTCTGTGCTTTCACTGCTGAGGGCCCAGGTTCAATTCCTGGTTGGGGAACTAAAATCCTGCATGCTGCAAGGTGAGGCTAATAATAATAATAGTAATAATAACAGCTAACATAAAAAAGTCACAACAGCAAATGCTGGTAAAGATACAAAGAACTTTGCTGGTGGGAATGTAAAATGGTATAGCCACTCTGGAAAACAGTAAAGCAGTTTCTTATAAAATCAAACATGTGATTAACATACGACCCAGCAGTTGCACTTCTGGGCATTTATCCCAGAGAAATGAAAGCTTACATCCACACAAAAACCTGTATATAGATTTTCAGAGCAGCTTTTTATGTAATAGCCAAAAATTGGAAAACACCCAAATGTCCTTTGATAGGTGAACGATTATACAAACTATGGTACATCACACCATGGACTACTACTCAGCAATAAAAAGGACAAACTTCTGTACATGGAACGACTTGAATAGATCAAGGGCATTATGTTGAGTGAAAAAAAGCCAGCCTCAAAGGTTGCATACTGTCTGATTTATTTACATAACAAAATTCTAGAGATGAAGAACAGATTAGTAGATTAGTACCAGGGACTAGAAAGTTACAGCAACCATGAAGGATGCCTCCACCAGGGAGCTCCTGTGCGATGAAACAGCTCTGTATCTTTTTTTTTTTTTTTTTTCCAGCTCTGTATCTTGATTCTGGTTGGGGTTACACTAATCTTACATGTGATAAGACTGCAAGAACTAAACATACACACACAAATGGATGCAAAACTGCTGTGATTTGAATAAAGGCTGTAGATGGTACTGATGTCAATTTCCTGGTTTCGCTATTGCACTACAGTTATATAAGATGTTACTACTGGGAGACGCTGAAGCCAGGGCACACAGGACCTCTCTGTACCACTTTTCTAATTTCCTGTGAGTCTGTAACTATTTCAAAACAATATATTTCAAAATAGAAAGTGTTTTTTAAAAAAGACTACATATTATATGGAATCGATATATGAAATGTCCAGGAAATGTCAACATAAAGACAGAAAGTAGATCAGTGGTTGCCTACAACTAGGGGGTAGAAGCAGTGACTGCAAACAGGCACACGGGAACTTTGGGGGGAAATAGAAATGTTCTAAAACGGAATTGTGGTGATGGTTAAACAACTTTACTGTGATTTTCACTTAAAAAAAACACTGAACTGTACATTATAATGGGTGAATTTTATGATATGTAAATTATACCTTAATAAAAAAGCAACATAAACATATACTCAGTCAAACCAGAATTATCCAAAAGCCTTCTCAAGCAATCTTACCTGAGATTCCTTTAATGCTTGCTTTCCCCACCAAATTGGGTTGGTATCAACTATGATAACCAGAAGATTCAATTCATCTTCTGAAAATATTAACAAAAAATAAAAAACATTAGCCTCATAAAAGTGAAACAAAGCTAACATTCTTGATTTGTAAATTAGATCCAGAGCAAGCACCACTACATGCCTTCACATGTTTATCATCCTACAATCATGAAATTAACACAAGGCCAAGTTCTTTTAAAGATTTAAAGCTCTGGGGGCCCTTAGCAAGCTCTTGCTTGCCTCCTGTACATCTGTACCTTTCATGCACTAGAATGTAAGCTTTGTTTCTTTTGTCACTGCTTATCCTCTGCTCCGAGCACAATGCCTAGCATGTGGTGGATGATCAATAAATATCTCTTTTGTGAATCCAAAGACATATGCATTTTAAATGGCTGGTAAAGGACAGAAAGCACTGATTAACCAGTAGTTAGAATCACTAGTAGAAGTTCAGGCATGGGATGGCAGGGGGGGTAGATTTAAAGGGAGACACAGAATCAATTTGGCTCCAAGTCCATCAAATCACCTAGCAGCAAGGTCAATTATACTTAGGAACCAATCTTTAAAAGGTGAAAATGAGGGGAATTCTCTGGCGATCCAGTGGTTAGGACTCCAAGCTCTCCCTACAGAGGGCCCGGGTTCGATCCCTAGTCGGGGAACTTAAATCCCATAAACCGTGAGGCCAAAAAAAGAAAAAAGAAAAAACAAGGTGAAAACCAGAGTGGAAAGCACTTGCTATGTCAAGATTTTACTGTGAAAAAAATTAGGCTACTCTCTACAAAGTGACAGACACAATTAAAGAGGCTAACTTAACATATTAGTTCATTCAACAAACATTTACACTAAGTACCAGTGTTAGGTGTTGGGGATAGGTGTTGAGGATACTGAGTCCAAGCCCTCAAGGAGCCTACATTCTGAGGTGACAGACATATGAACCCATAAGCACACACTGTTAACGAAAAAAACAGGATGCTCATTTAATAGCAAAAAGCAACAATGCCTTTCCTGCCCCCATACTTTCCATCCTCCAGTTCCCTGTTCCCTGTATCAGGATAATCCCACCCCGTCTTTGATCTGCTTACATACCCAAATCCTATTTACTCTCTAAGGCCCCAAACCAATGCTACGTCTTCACCCAGAAGTCCTCCCTAGGTCTTCCAACAGGTCCTGGCTCCCCCATCTCAGGAGACTGGAAATCTCAGCCCCTCTGCATCAGGTCCGGCACATGTAATCCTATCATCCCATCCCATGCTGACAACTCAGCAAGGGACTTATTGCTATCTTTTGCTATCTTTCACCACTTATAAGATGTACTCCCTTCTTTCTTTTCTTTTCTTTTTTTTTTTTTAAGTTTGACAGATGCTGAACTGAGGATGGCATCTTACCCTTATGACTGATCACATTTTATTTTCTCTTAGTGGTATATTAAATAAAAGCACGTTTCATAATCAATACTATCTTAGATTAGGGGAAACATGGTATTTCTCTTTTGCAAGAGAAAGTAACTTGCTCTAAGTCACATGGCCTGCTAGCAAGTAGCAAAGCTAACACCCAACTCTGAAGACAGATCTGCTTGACTCTAATGACTGTGGCTTTTCAAAGCCCCACTGCCTACTTCTGAACACCAACAGCATCACTTCTCTTCTCATGACAGCACTCACTACCTCATTTTACACTTAGCTGTGTTTCTGATCTCTCTTCCCAGCTCTGCCCTCTAAACCATGGACTCCTCAAAGAATGAGGAATGAATAACATAATGTTGCATAAATCACAGAAGAAAGTGCCTAGCACAGAAGAGGCACTTAATTGTGTCTCCCACAGGCCCTCACTCCTCTACCCAAAAGCCTTTGGCCTTATTCTCCATCAGGTCCCACCTCCCAACTCTCAGGGCCTTCCTTGCTACTATCAAGCCTGAAAAAAACAGAAAGTGCTGCCTGTCAGGAGAGGTGTGTATCCATATACACATGGAATGTCACTATGAATTTCCTTCTTTGGGTCTCTACCTCCACATTTGTAGACAGGGGCCATACAAGGTCTGCGTCCCTCAGAGGGCTGTGATATTGATTAAAACAGATGAAGGATGCGTGCACAATTGTTATGGCCTCTGAAAGGACCTATTTCTACTCTTGCTCTCCGCAGTCCATTTCCCACACAGCAGCCAAAGTAATCTTTTAAAATCATAAATCAGGGACTTCCCTGGAGGTCCAGTGGCTAGGACTCCACGCTTCCACTGCAGGGAGCACAGGTTCTATCCCTGGTCGGGGAACTAAGATCCCGCAAAATACTGCGTGGCCAAAAAAAAAAAAAAAAATCGTAAATCAGATAGTAAACCTACCTTGCTTAAAGCCCTAAAACGGCTTTGTATTACACTTAAAATAGAGATCAAGCCCCACAAGGGCCCTGCACCTGGCTAGCTCCCTGATCTCATCCTTCTAGCCCACCCTACTCCCACCACCTTGGCTTTTTTTCTCCCTTTAAGATATCAGGCTCTATAATTGGTAGCTTAATGTATGAACGAAAGTCTCTCCACCTTCCTCTACCCCCGGGTGCCCCCTTTCCGTCTTCCCATTGCAAGGTAGTGGCTCAACTTGCCACAGGGTCTTTATAAAGTCACTCAAGTCTTAGTTTCAATATCACTGGTCTTCCCTGGACCCCTATCGAAAGCAGCTCCTTCTTGATCATCCCCTAATCACAATCGACCCCATCATCACTTTATATTGTCGTCACAGCTCTTGTCACCCTTCGAAATTATTTTTATTTACTTGCCTACTGTCTGTCTCGCTCACTAGACGGTAACCTCCACGAGTCTGTAACGTTCTCTATGTATCTCCCAGGGCATGAAATAACGCCGGGCACACAAGAGGCGCTCCAAAAATATTTACTGAATGAGTACATTCGCTACTCCTCTAAAGACCAAACAAGCTCCACCCAGCCCCCAGAATATACTGATACTCCATTTGGCCGGCCCTGGCCGGGTAAAGTCTGCTCAGCCCCGGGGTCCGGGTCCCGCCATCGCAGCCCTCACCGTCTGAGACCATAGCTGCCCGTGTCCCTCAGCGAAAAGCCGCTTGCAGTCAAGCGGTCCTCCGGGGTACGGCGCACCCCAACTTCCGGCGCCTCAGAGTGACGTAAGAGAGTGCTGGGCTCAGGCCGCGAGCCGTAGCCACAGCCCCGCCCCCAAGGCGCCGGAAGTGGAGTGTAGAGCCGTGCAGAGCCGTGCAGAGCCGTGCTGTACGCTGTCGGTCACTGTGATTCGGAGCCCGCGCGGTCGCTGGACCCATCCAAGTGGCGCGAGCGGCTCTGGGCCCCTCGGGCCCCGCGGTCCAGAGGGCACCATGGACGACAAGGGTAAATTGGGACGCGACGGGCCTGCTGGGCCTAAAGCGGAGCCGCGCAGGGATCCCTCCACCTCGCACGCCCAGACTGGGCTGCGGGAGAGGTCACTTTCCAAGCTCAGGCTGTTTGGCTGGATGTGGTTCCTCTAGTCACAACTAAAACCACTCGCTGCTCCTGTATCCAGGGAATGGGTCCTGGGGGTATCCCCGGACACCCCTTCTCCCCACGCTTTCCAGTGCCGTCCAAAAAAGTGAGATTTCGGACGCATGTGCAGGTCTTCGCAGTCTTGATTTCCTCATACGTGAAGTATAAGTAAGACTCCCTGCCCTGTTGGATCTGGTACTAGAATTAAAAGAAAGGCGTATTTGATTTGCTTGTCTAATGTGGTTATCAAGGTGTTTTATTAAGTGAAGAAGAAGGGCAAACTAATGTGTATACAGTACCTTTCATGTAAAAAAAAAATAAGAGCAGGGTGGACCTCTGCATCACATACATGTACATATGTATGTAGGTGAATACGCTTGACTTGGCATAGACTGGAGGGTGCAGGAGAAATCGGTAAGGAGGTTGGCTCTGGGATTCTTTCCGGACTTGGGGTCTAGGATAAGGGGGAGAATGACCTTTCACTACCTTTTGATGGGGCTTAAATTTTATGCCATTGTACATGGCTAGCTTTTGCAAAATGAGAGAGAAAGAGTTTGCAAATAGTAGAGTGATGTCATATCTATTCCCGTCAACATTTATGGTGCCCCTGAAGCCAAACACCCTGCAAAGAAAATATTTTTTAAATTAGTTTGCTTTTTAAAGTCAACAGTCATTGATAAGCTCTCTGGTCGTCTATCCTGCTAAATGAATTTGATGAATCACTTTTTTCTCCCTTCCCAGAGTTAATTGAATACTTTAAGTCTCAGATGAAAGAAGATCCTGACATGGCCTCAGCAGTAGCTGCCATCCGGACTTTGCTGGAATACTTGAGGAGAGATAAAGGTAAAGACGGTCATCCTCCATCACTCCAGGTGTTAGGAAAGTCTGCTCATAACTGTTAGAAGTGTAGCAAGTGAGAGACGGATGTGTGCCTACATAAGGTAATGCAGCCCCAAGCTCAGCTCCTCCCTCTTTTTCTGTCCTTTTAATGTGAAGAGAGCCCTCAAGTTATCATTGAATGGGTCTCCTTTCAATGAAATATACTTTGAATCAAGAATGACCATATTGGCCTTTCTCACCTTCTGAGATGGCCCACGCTCTGTCTGTGGAGTGTGTTT
Organism: Stenella coeruleoalba; assembly: GCF_951394435.1. Taxonomy (NCBI): domain Eukaryota; kingdom Metazoa; phylum Chordata; class Mammalia; order Artiodactyla; family Delphinidae; genus Stenella; species Stenella coeruleoalba. The sequence goes on along the minus strand of NC_137160.1, from coordinate 83,447,467 downwards.
CTCTCTAAATAAATGCACTTCTTATCTATCAGTTTGTCTCTCACTGAATTCTTTCTGTGATGAGACATCAAGAACCTGAGCTTCATTAAGTCCTGAAACCAGGTGTGTGATCTCAGTTGGAAGATGGTACGTTTTGGCCGGGTTCGAGTCCCGGCATGTGGGTTCAAGTCCCAATCTGAGGTGCACCGTCTCACTTTGAGAGTAGCAGCTGAAATTGGGGGGATGCTGTGGTTCTTCTCACTACAATAGCAGGTGAGTGCAGGGAGCCAGCCAGATGGACTGAAGGGGCTAGACCAGCATAAATCCTGCATTTTCTCAAAACTGACCTGCCAGGGCTTCTTCCTGCCAGGGTCCCCACTGAATAGTGGGGAGTGGAATCAAAATTGCAGAAGGTTGGAGTAATGAAAAATAAAGGAAAAGAAAGAAAGAGAAAGTCCAGAAAAGATTTGGGGAGGAGAACAGAACCAAGAAATCTCAGAAGGCAAGCTACTGTATTTTTTAACACTACATAAAACAATGGAAGAGGGAGCTCTGTGGGGTTAGAAAAGACAACTGAACAAAGTCTTTTTCTAAAAGTTCAGGAAAACTCATTTCACTTAAAAATGAAATGGTTGTGTCCAAACGCCATAAAAGTTACTGTAAGGAAGACAGAATGAGAATAACATCCCTGCAGACAATGAAATCACACCAAAACATAAATAAATAAATAAATAACCCCCCAAAAAAAGAACAACCAGAAAAAAAAAAACATAACACGCTATTTTACAATGAGCTAAAATTTTTTTAAATGGTACAAGACATGAGACATAATATAAATCAGATTTAGAAAAACAGAAATGTAGTGATAGAATTCAAGAAAGAATTAAAAATAAAAGAAAAAAACATTAAAAAAAAAAAGAATGACCATATTATACCAGGTTAACTTTGAAGCTTAAATTATAGCAATAGTTGAGCTTTACAAGGATTTATTGAGCTTCTGTCTTGTGGAAGTTTCTTTGCAGTTGCTGTAGAGAATGTTCCAGTATAAATTCTGGTTTTAATGTCATCATTGTGATTACTACTAATTCAGACATCCTAAATGTAAGCATCTGGGTATAAACAAAATAATAATAATAACAATAAAAATAATAAAGCGTTCTTTAATCTAAAGTGCTGGCCTAGAGATGCATGTCTCTAAGACAACCTCCAGCCTCTTCCCATTGCACTTACAATAGCATCCAAACACCTGGGACTTCCCTGTGGTCCAGTGGCTAAGACTCTGCACTCCCAATGCAGGGGGCACGGGTTGGATCCCTGGTCAGGGAACTAGATCCCACAAGCTGCAACTAAGAGTTCATATGCTGCAACTAAAGACCCAGGGCATCCAAATAAATAAGTATTAAAAAAAAAAAATCCAAACACCTAAGCCTTACCTACCCCACCCCGCAGACCTCTTCTGTCACTGCTACTTAATTTCCTTCTATGCTGTCCCTCACTGAGCTGTGCTTCACTCTGGCCTCTCTTTGTTTCTCATACCAAGTTTATTCCCTTCTTGGGACCTTTGCGTTAATAGTCTGCATCTGAGACTTTTCCCACTGGATCTTTACTCGGCTGGATCCTTTCTTACTCGGGTCTCTGCTTAGGCCTGCACTCCAGGAGACCACCCGTGTTAACTCTGTCTAAAGTAGCTCCACCTTTCTCATCATTCTGCTTTTTTCTGTCCTCATTTCAGTCTGTAATTGTTGATTTCTTTGTGTGTGCTTGTTTACTGTCTGCCTCTCCCACTAGAAAGGGAGTTCCGTCAGAGCTGGGACCCTGTCTGTCACGTTCACTGATGTATCTCTGGCATCTAGAACAGCGCCTGGCATACAGCCTGCACCCAGTAAACACTGGTTGAATGAGTGAGTGAATCACAGACCCATCAAGGGTCAAAAATGAACGTCACATTCCTCATGTGATCATTCCAGGGGAGACACTCCAGGGCCTGAGAGCGAATCTCACCAGTGCCATAGAAACCCTGTGTGGCGTGGACTCTTCTGTGGCCGTGTCCTCGGGCGGGGAGCTCTTCCTGCGCTTCATCAGCCTTACCTCCCTGGAATACTCCGTAAGCCCCTGCCCTCCTCGGTTACCTCTCTGTTTCTCTGTTTGGCCACAAATATTCTCAGCTTTATCTGGATCCTCCCCTTCACCTCATTTTGCTCTTTTCTTCCCAGGATTACTCCAAATGTAAAAAGATCATGATTGAGCGGGGAGAGATTTTTCTCAGGAGAACATCACTGTCGAGAAATAAAATTGCAGATCTGTGCCATACTTTCATCAAAGATGGGGCGGTGAGTAGATCTTGATCATGTGTGGTGATTGGGAGCAAGGACTTTGGAGTTAGACTCCTGGGGTAAAATCCTGACTCTGCCACTTACTTGCTGTGTAACCTTGGACAAGTTACTTAACCTCTCTGTGCTGCAGTTTTCTCATCTGTTAAATAAGGGTAATAACAGCACCTACCTCATAGGGGTGTTGTGAGGATTAATGAGATGGTATGTGTAAGGACTCTGCACTATGCCCGGCACATAGTAAGCACTGTCTAAATGTAGATATTATTATCATAGGCGGTTGTCATTTTAAACAGGCAGAGAAAAACCCTGGGACAGCATGGATGATTCTTGATTTGATAAGGTGTCTTACTAAAAAAAGTATTTTTTATTACTGGATATGTACTAAATTAATCTGAGTTAAATTAACACAGCTCTTGTCATTGGTTCATACTGACTGTCTTCCTGCTGAATGTTAGCACTGGATTGAGATTTTTCATCTTCATTCCAAACGCTCTTACAGAGATACCACCAAGTGTTGATAAGCTGAGTGAGGAAAGACGGGAGCTGCACATCAAGTCAGTCTCCCAGCAAAGGGGTCGTAAAACTTTTATGACGTCTCCTCTCCCGGCAGCACGCCTTCTTTTGCCATCTAAGCCTCCATCGACCATAAAAGTATTCACTTGCATCTGGACTCTTGTCCACTGTCTATTACCCCTTTCCCAATTTTTGAAGCCTTTTTTTTTTTTTGGAGTATGTTATTAAATAAATGACGTAATAGATGCGAGTGGAACTTGTACGCAAGCCAGCTGCAAACAAAGCCATTTTGGGGCCAAGTGGAGGCAAGCCTGTGACTGCCTGTCACCGAGGCCTTCTCCTTCTGCAGACGCGCTGCAGGATTCGTTTGCTCTAGTGGAGTTGAATGTGTAATAACCACCCGCATCAGTGCTATTTTGGCTAAATTTCCAGCACAGCTGCTCAAATTTGAACATGCGGATGAACCCCCTGGGGATCTTTCAAATGAAGATTCTGATTCAGTAGGACAAGGGTGGGGCCTGAGAACCTGCATTTCTAACAAGCTCTTGGGCGAGGCCCAGAAAGGAGCTAGGGAGCTACATCCCTCCTCCTTGCTTACACTGTCCTCTGCACTCTATTCCCCAGAGCAGAGATTACATCTAAGTATCTGCAAATTGTATCCAGTCCACAGATGGGTTGTGTTTACCCCAAACAGCGTTTATAAGTTTTTAAAAATTAGCCAACATTGAAATATTGGATTTTCAGCGCCTCTAGAAACACCAGATGATCTGACCACAGTGGGCCCACATGACAACAGCTGGAGCTCAGCCTTTCCACTCTGCTGCTGGCCCCAGCCGGCCCCCTGCATTCCTTTATGCTACCTGCCTGGTGCCTGTATGCCCAAGAGTGCGAACCATTAGGGAAGCCAACCCAAAGGAACCTAACAGAGCCTTCAGATATAAAGGCTTCTGTATCTGAGTAACACCACATGGAGATGTCACTTCTGCGCTTGCTACGAGAAGAGGAGACCCATAATATATTCCTCCGGCAGAAAACTTTTTCAGCTTGTATATGGGCTTAAACTCAGTGTACTATCAAGGATCTCCTTTCTGATTACAGCTGATTTGTGAGAAAGCATACGGAGAAGCTTTAGGGTACCAGGAACACGCATCAGAGGGTCATAGAGTATGGGTGATTGCCAGAAGCTTGCCCTTTTGACAGAGCTTTCTGTGCCCACAGAGAATATTAACTCACGCCTACTCCAGAGTGGTCCTGAGAGTCTTGGAAGCAGCCGTGGCGGCCAAGAAGCGTTTCAGTGTGTACATTACAGAGTCACAGCCTGATTTATCAGGGCAAGTATCCTTCCATTTGGTTATGAGCCCAGCCGTCCTTTTAAAGAGCAAACTGAGGATTAGAATCCATTGTAAGAGGAGCCAGAATAGGCCCCTGATTTGCCAATCAGTCAGCATTGCCTTTGACAGTGCCCATTCCTGCCCCTGGAAGAAAAATCACCGTGAATCTGAAGTAGGTCACAGTACAGGATCTAGGGGTTTTATTTAGTACTTAAGTCAGAGGAACAGCAATTGAAAGATTTTTATCAAGGAATAGATAATTCACCACATATCTAGCCAGAACATAATAAAAGAAAAACGCTTTTCTTCTGAATTTACATATCTTTTTGTATCCCCAAGAGCGTAGTTCTCCTAAAACACATACTTCCTTCTAAAGGACCCAAATTCTTGTTTCCTTAGTCCAAAGTCTCAGGATGTGCCCCTTAATCCATTACTTGAACTGAGTTTCCAGCTAAAGTGATTTATCATTGTCCAAATTAAGTGACTCACCATACACCACTGTGGGACTTTCCTGGACTTTTTTCTAATGCTCTCAAACTGTCACTTTCAGTAAGAAAATGGCCAAAGCCCTCTGCCACCTCAGTGTCCCCGTCACTGTCGTACTGGATGCCGCTGTTGGGTAAGTGCCTGGCTTCCCCCGCCACAATTACTCTTCCTCGCCCACTCCCAGGGGTGGCTTGGAGCAGCACTTCCAGTTGGAAGGTTTGAGTCTCGTTCATAAAACTGGACTGGGCGGCGTCCCGCCTCTTAACTGATAGCTGGGCTAAACCAGCAAGCTCATGATAAGGCCTTGATAGTGTACAGACAGGGCCGTAGGATGTCAGGGAGAGGGGGAGTCATTGACGTGGCAGTATCGTAGTGCATTTTAAGAGCAAGGTGCGGAGGTCAGGTCAGCACATGTGACCAGTGCTCCCTCTTCATCTGAAGACACGGGCTGCCCTCAGTGGCACTCTGGGATTCTTCGTCTCACCTGTGCAACTTCACTCCTAAAGCCCAGGTGACATGCTCCATGGATTGGCAGTGTGCCTCCCAAGAGAAAACAGGAGTAATAATCCCTTGGGAAGAAAACACATAAGGAGATGATTAAGGAAATTAGGAATGTGTTTAAGAGTAAACATTTTAAAGAATTCTACTAATTGCTCATTTTATTTTCTTTTAAGATCTATGTATTATTTATTTATTTTTGGCTGCGTCGGGTCTCAGTTGCGACACGCAGGCTTCTCTCTAGTTGAGGCGCACGAGCTCAGTAGTTGTGGCTCGCGGGCTTAGTTGCCCCGCGACATGTGGGATCCTAGTTCCCTGACCAGGGATCAAACCCACGTCCCCCACATTGTAAGGTGGATTCTTTACCACTGGACCACCAGGGAAGTCCCTAATTGCTCATTTCAAAAGGTAGATTGGCCTTCAGCCTACCTGCAAGATTCTTGAATTACATAACATTTTTTCCAACTTCAGATCACATCAGGTCTTTAAATTTTGTTTGTATTAATGTAGAAAGGAAAACAGAATGTGCCACACGTAGTAAGGATAAATGCCGGGTCATGAAATCCTTGCTTCAGCTACACACATATGCATGTACATTACTGGGTGGCAGGGTGAGTTACACGTCTTATTGTGGTGTCATGACCAAAACAGGTCCTGGTGCCCCTGTAGCAGAACCGGTAACAGTGCCAGGGGTTGTCTCATGAGTTCAGTGCTCTTTGGAAGAAAGTTATGAGAGGAACTTACCTTGGTGAAAATGGAGTATTAATCTTTGCAGGCGATATTCCTACTAAGAAGAGCAAAGAAGAGGGAGCATTAAAAAATTGTTTTTAATTTCCTTAGCTACATCATGGAGAAAGTGGATCTTGTCATTGTTGGTGCTGAAGGAGTTGTTGAAAACGGAGGAATCATTAACAAGGTAGGAGCATCAGTTCTCCGCAGGCCCTTGCTCAGGGCGTGGAGCTGCATCACTGACCTCAGACATCCAGCTAGCACTGTATTGTTAACGATTCGTTCCTCTAACCCTGCTTAGCTTCAAGACTCCACCACTGCAGCCAATGGCTTCCCAGTTCCCATGAGCCATTGCAGCAGTCAAATTTTGTTCAGATTTCTTCCTGCTTTGGAGACTGATTGGTGTAAATTAGGAGAAAGTAATTTATATTTTTTCAAAACATGCTTTAACTGGAATTTAGCTTTTGGTTGGTTTTTCTTTTTAATGGAGCATATTTGACATCAGTGTAATGTTTAAAATTTATCTGTTGCTTAACATGGAAAGATTTCATGATAGTTTGTTGTATGTGGTAATATATAACATAAAAATTTGCCATTTTAATCATTTTTAAGTGTACAATTCAGTGGGATTAATTAACACTCACATTGTTGTGCAGCCATCACCATTGTCTGTCTGCAAAACTTTTCCATCGCCCCAAACTGTCACCATCAAGCAAAACTCCCCATTTTTCTCTCCCCATCCCCTAATCTTTCTCCCTCCATGATTTTTGCCTATTCTAGGTACCTTATATAAGTGGAATCATACAATATCTGTCCTTTTGAGTTTGGCTTATTTCACTTAGCATGATGTTTTCAAAGCTCATCTATATTGTAGCCTGTGTCAGTGCTTCATTCCTCTTTATGGCTGCATAATGTACCACATCACATTTGTTTATCCATTCATCTGTTGATGGATACTTGAGTTGTTTCTATCCTTTGACTATTGTAACTAATGCTGCTGTGAACACGGGTGTACGATTACCTATTTGAGTTCCTGTTTTCAATTCTTTGAGGTATATACCTAGGAGTGGAATTGCTGGGTCATATGGTATTTCTGTGTTTAGCTTTTTGAGGAACTGCCACAACTGTTTTCCACAGTAGCTACACCATTTTACGTTCCTACCAGCAACGTACAAGGATTCCAAATTTCTCTACATCCTTGCCAACACTTGTTTTTTTAACTATAGCCACCCTAGTAGATGTGAAGCAGTATCCCATTGTGGTTTTGACTTGTGTTTCTCTCATGACTAAGAATCTTGAGTATCTTTTCATGTGTCTATTGACCATTTGTATATCTTTGGAGAAACGTGTTTTCTTTTTTAAAGGTCTTCTGTAATTCCAAAGCCAGAAGTACATATATTACGTTCACTCATATACTTTCTGTTGCTTCCACTTCAGATATGCCATAAGATCTCACCCTTCTCCGCTTTTCTCTGACTTCCCAGATTGGAACCAACCAGATGGCCGTGTGTGCCAAAGCACGGAACAAGCCTTTTTATGTTGTTGCAGAAAGTTTCAAGTTTGTACGGCTCTTCCCACTAAACCAGCAAGATGTCCCAGATAAGTTTAAGGCAAGAGTTTTACATATTTGAAGGGGTATTTGAGTCTAAACTGAAACCTTTGAAGAAAAATGCAGTGCTAAGAATGTTCCATTAAGTTGTTCACTTCCCACTATTTTTTCCAATACTCAGGATACAAAGGTAAGTTGGTGGCTGTTGAACAGCCTAATTTGTCCCCAGAATTTAAGTCTTTGTCTCTCATTCAGTTAAGCACTAGATACAGGCCAAGGAGGCAGGGGAAACTGGTAATAGTCGAAGTTTTGGCTCAGCTGTCTGGGCTCACTTGCCATCTCCACCACTTACTAACCATGTGACCTTGGGCAAGTCCTTTCATTGTAAGCTCTGTGAACTTCAGTTGTCTGCACAAGGGTTATGACAATTCTGAGATAATCCATGGGAAGAACTTAGCACAGTGCCTAGCACTTAGTAAGCACTCAGTAAATGCTCTAAACGGTTGTCTTGAGAGGTCTGGAGGAGTTAATCCAGCACACCAGTGAGGGGACACGTGGCTTAAGTTTTTCTTTAATGATCTGCTCACCCAAGCCACACGCATCCCCCTCGCCAGTGTGCTGCACAGCTGGCCTCCCCCCGTTTCCAGAGAGCACTTTGAGGCAGGAGCACACTAATTGCTCAGGCCAAGGCCTCTCCAGTTCAGAGCCTTGAACACGTGGGGCAGACTAACGTATGCTTCCTGTCTCCTCAGTACAAGGCAGATACTCTGAAGTCCACGCAGACTGGACAGGATCTCAAAGAGGAGCACCCGTGGGTCGACTACACCTCCCCTTCCTTAATCACACTGCTGTTTACAGACCTGGGGGTGCTGACGCCCTCAGCAGTCAGCGACGAACTCATCAAGCTCTATCTGTAACACCCGGGCCCTTTCCTGCCGGCGAACAGCTGATGCTGGGAGCAGCCTCTTGGCCCCTCAATGAGCCAGGCCAAAACTGAATTGTTTTTTATGAAATTTTATCGACTAAGGACTTAAAATCATATGTCTTGGAGAATTTTTTATTCATTTCAGTCCCATCTAAAATATGTTCATGGTTCCCCTAGAACCCAACCTAAATTGTGCTTATGGTTTCCAGACACTTTCATTCATTTCCAGTTTCCAGAAATACAAGTCAGATTATTGGCTACTTGACTGATGAAAGAAGATGTGCCGCGTCCCCCTCCCTTCATCTTCCCCACACTCCAGACTTATCTGCCAGAAGCATCAATGAAAGCCATGCAGGCCTAAGAGAGCAGGGGTCCTAACTGCGGCCAGGCGCCCCTCCAGCAACCAACAGCCGCCCAGGATGCAGGCTACATGGTGCCGTGTGAGGAAGGCAGGAAACACTTGCTGAAGCTGCATCAGGCTTCCAGCAGTGAACATGAGCTGAGGGCTGTCATCTCCAAAAAAAGGATCAAGCCAAACAGAGTGGAAACTAACATGAGAACCCAAGACAGAAACAGCGTCTTTGGCAGGAGTATCCTACATGCCTCACCACTTACGAAGATGCCTTCCAGAATATTTGCAAACTTTAATTCTGTATCTGGGAAAGATGTGACTTTAAACATGTTTGGGTCCTGAACAGCTTTTTTAAAATTGTTCTTGGGAACAATTCAGCATCTTTTCAAATTGTATGAAAGATTTTGATATGGCGTTGCATCGGTACTGTAAGCTGACCCCAGGCCCAAATGTATTGTCCATCTTGGTAAAGACACTATGCAGCCACCTTCACACACTTAAGGCACAGTTAGAATGAAATACAGTTTATTCAACAGAAGGCATAATTATTTTCTTTTCCAGAATGACTTGCTTCCTCTGTTTTTCAGATACTCACCAATAAAACAGTACTGGGGGCTGTGCAGGGGTTCTGCACAGTACATCAAAGAGAGAACTGAAGTCCAGGGAGAAGGACATCCAGGGAGATCAGGTGCCTGAAAACACTGAGGAATTTTAAAAGGCCTAAAATCAAGTCTACATCAGTATCTCTGTGTTAAAAACTAAGTATAAAATAGCCACCGAACAATGAGCTCTTTGAGTAACCCATCAAAATAAATACTGACATCTGTTATTTACACTCAGTTAATTTACATTTTCTTCTGTTAGACTCCAAAGGCTGGTATGTTTTCCATAAAATATTCATGAGCGTGAAACCCCTCACATGGCCGTCTACAACAGCAGCTTTGGGAGAGGTGGTTCTTCCCGGACGTCTGCTGAAGTTCTGCTGTTCAGTACACGCGAGCGCAAGCTATCTGCGAGCGCAGGGCAGCTTGTGGCATTCCCGTTGCTCTCGTGCACTTCGCCTGAGCGGCAGGAATCAGCAGTCATCTTCCAAATCTGAGATCCCCAAATCTGCTGTCTTGACTGATCCTGTGCCACTTGTCAACAGCCCCTTCTCGAGTTCTTCTTCAGTAATTTTGCCTTTTTTAAACTTTTTCAAGAGCCTTGTGTCATTAAGAAGTTCTTCCATGTCCTCATCTTCGATATCAGAACCCTGAGTACAGAAGAGATCAACAAGCTACTGAATTTCTCAGCAACAGTGTTCTAAGTGAAACCAGCAATTTTTAATCAGTAACTAGCTTAGATCAGCTTCCACAAACAGCGCATTCCCCACCCAAGCCACCAAGGAAGTATAGAAATCTGAGAGTCCTATGCAATTCCTATTAGAAGATAACTATATACTACACTTCAGTGAAACTTGTTCAGAATTCTAAGTTGAGTATTTAAATAATAAAAATGCAAACTTTACCTCTTCCCTTTTCCTTTTTTCACTCCGTTTTTTCTTCTTTTCCTTTTTGGCCTTCTGCTTTGACCAAGCTTTATTTTTTATGAATTTTCTTCTCCCTTCATTTTCTGTTTTCTCTTTTCTTTGTTGCTCCAATAGCTTCTGCCTCTGCTTTTCTCTGATTTTATCTTTAAATGGAATGGTGTCTGTACTGACGTCCACAGGCACGAAATCTGGAAACTGCTTTCCTCTCAGCTCTGGCATCTTGGGCATCCTCAGCAGGCCAAAACCTCGAGCAAGACTTGCAAAATCGAGATCTGATTAAACCAAAACACTGCAGTTAGCACACCCAAAATAGGATTATAGGCATCAACCCAGAGAACATTCATAGCAATATAATTTTGTCTACCTAAATGACCTAATGGGCTCATTTTAATTAGAATTAAAATAATTACATTTTTACTAAAAAGGAATACTCAGCAGCCAGTGTATTCTGTCTACTCAAACCCAAGGAAGACTGTCTTTTATTTTATTTTTATTTATTTTTTTGGCTGTGCTGCACAGCACACGGGATCTTAGTTCCCCGACCAGGGATCGAACCCATGCTCCCTGCAGTGGAAGCTCGGAGTCCTAACCACCAGATCACCAGGGAATTCCCAGGAAGACTTTCTTTTAAATGTTTAGAATACATTAAACCTGGCATAGGCCTGACTTTTTTTTGTTTAACATCTTTATTGGAGTATAATTGCTTTACAATGGAGTGTTAAGTTTCTGCTTTACAACAAAATGAATGTTATATATATATATATACCTATGTTCCCATATCTCTTCCTTCTTGCGTCTCCCTCCCTCCCTCCCACCCTCCCTATCCCACCCCTCCAGGTGGTCACAAAGCACCGAGCTGATCTCCCTGTGCTATGCAGCTGCTTCCCACTAGCTATCTACCTTACGTTTGGTAGTGTATAAATGTCCATGCCTCTCTCTCGCTTTGTCACAGCTTACCCTTCCCCCTCCCCATATCCTCGAGTCCATTCTCTAGTAGGTCTGTCTTTATTCCCATCTTATCCCTAGGTTCTTCATGACATTTTTTTTTCTTAAATTCCATATATATGTGTTAGCATACGGTATTTGTCTCTCTTTCTGACTTCACTCTGTATGACAGACTCTAGGTCTATCCACCTCATTACAAATAGCTCAATTTCGTTTCTCTTTATGGCTGAGTAATAAGGCCTGACGTTTTTATAAAACAAAGCAGTTTCATACTTGTAGTACTTCTAAAACCACCAGATGTTTCAGACGGAGATAAAATTATGTGAAGAAGTCCAACTTACCCTTTAATCTGAAGATGAGATTACACTCATGCTTTGCATAAGCCTGGACGAACGACACAAAAGCCTTCATGCCCTTTTCAAACACAGCTCTGTCGGCCAGGGCCATGGACTTGAGCTTTGGAAGGAGGTCTACTGTGTTCTTCTGGACTTTCATCTCCTGCAGGGGGCACTGCATAGGGACCACAGCGTCACTTCTGGCTGGAATCACCTCATCCCCAACCAAGGCTACCCCATAAGAGCCAGTGCCAATAAAACCAAAGGCAGAACCATCCATTTTAATCTTAAAGCAGAGGCCTGGAAGCCCAAATCCAAGCAAAGTATTTTACTTGGTCCAGAAAGTATTTAAAAAATTTTAAAGCAAGGTTTAAAATGAGATTTTACCTAACAATCCTGATTTCTGCTTGGAAAGTATGGTAACATAGGTCTATGTTCCCAACTAGTGATACTTAGCTGGGGCCGAGCAGTGGCCATACAGCCATAAAGCCAGCCAGGTTCCCGCACGGACATCACCAGCCTGGCCCCTGTGTGCTGCAACCCCTAATCTAAGTTCTGGACCCCACTTGCTGGAAAAGAACTTTTTCAACTACCCCAGCACTGGACATTCCATAGGAAAAAGGAAGACAGCTTACTTTCTGGTTAATTGCAAGGAAACTGACGTACGACTCTTCCATGGGAAGGAGAAACACAAGTGCGCTGCCGCCGTGGCCGATGCGGGCTGTGCGGCCACAGCGATGCACGAAGGCACTGTGAACAACAAGGAGCGGGAACGTGGTCACCACGTGACGGTGGCCGAGCAGAGCACAGGCCTACAGCCGCACGGCTGATGCACCTAAAATGACCCGAGGAGCTCCATCCCAACCCGCCGCTTATTAGTGCTACAGAAGAGCTGGCTATTAAAGTACACGTGCAAACCAGAGAGGGTTCTGTTAGACATTTACTATGAACTATAAAACTTTTAAATTTATGCCTATCTGACGGTATAGGTAGGAGGAAGCAGTCTCAGTAGAAAAACTGAAAAACAATGAAAAGCGTAAAAAAGAAAATAAAAGTGACCTATGAGGAACCCCCCCCCACAGGAAGTAACAACTATTGCTTAGGAGTTTGTATTTACAGGTGCTTTCCTATGTTTGGAGGCATTTATCAGGAATATATGCTTGCTTTCAGATAATAACTGACATCTTCATATATGGTGTATATATTGTTCTCCTTTAAACACTCTATCATGTGCATTTCTGCAAGAACTTTAAGGGACTTCCTTGATGGCCCAATGGTTAATACTCTGCACTTCCAATGCAGGGGGCATGGGTTCCATCCCTGGTCAAGGAAGTAAGATCCCACATGCTGTGTGGCGCAGCCAAAATATTTAAAAATAAGTAAATTAAAAAGATCTATTAAAAAGTATTTGAGGGGGCTTCCCTGGTGGTGCAGTGGTTGAGAGTCTGCCTGCCGATGCAGGGGACGCGGGTTCGTGCCCCGGTCCGGGAAGATCCCACATGCCACAGAGCGGCTGGGCCCGTGAGCCATGGCCGCTGAGCCTGCGTGTCCGGAGCCTGTGCTCCACAACGGGAGAGGCCACAACAGTGAGAGGCCCGCGTACCGCAAAAAAAAAAAAAAAAAAAGTATTTGAAAATGACTGAAATTTCAGTGATAATATAGTGTCACTATTGACCTATCAATGATAACTCACCAGTTCCCCTATTTTTGTTATTTCATAATGTTTTGACAACCATCATTATGTTTTCTTCCTCAGGATTCCTATTTCATTAGCCTAGATTCCTAGACAGAGTGGGTAACATTCTCTCATGCTGTACCTGGCATTGCTGGGAGGGTCGTACTGCAAAACCCAGTTTACTTCAGGAATATCTATTCCTCGGGCCATCACATCAGTGCACACTAAAATCCCACTAGAAAATGAGAAAACACCACACTGAGTAAGGAGGCCACTATTTCCCTCACCATCAAGCAGTCTTTACTGAGGGATGACAGTAATAACATAGGTTGCAGAATCTCTCACAGAAGCAAATATACAGGAATAACATTTTGATTTTTCTTCCTCCTAAGAACCTCTAGGACTTTACAAGTTGAGAGTGAAATCTGTAAAGAGGTGGGGAGGAAACACTGAAAAGATTTTTTAAATTAGCATATTTCCATTGAGGGAAAAGAAAAAAAAAAACCCACAGTATTTGGTCTAATCCTTTGCAGCCGTTTAAAAAAAACAAATGAAATTTTCCCTCCCAGACTGTCATGTATCCATCAATTCTATCACTTTGCCTAAAAGATTGCTTTTAACATAGCCAGAAGGCTCAATGATTAAGAAACACAGAGAAGTATTATTTCTATGCACAAACAGAATCAAGTTATGATCACTAGAGCCACAAGTTCCCTACAGCCTAGCCACCAGCTGACAATCTACAGCCTTTAAGGGTTGCTCCTGTCTGTTCCGTCATTCAACAAACAGCTACCAAAGCCCCACTGGGGGAGCGAACACAACACACAGGTTCCCGTTCTTATGGAGCTTACAACCTAGCAGGGAAGTTGACAGATAAGTAAGGAAGTCAGTGTAGCAAAGTGTAATGGGGTCAGGATAGAGGGCAGGGGCTCTGGATATTTATACAGAGAAGATGTGATAACCAGGCTGAGGAGGAAGAGAGTTCCAGGCAGGGAAACACATGTGAGGGTTTCGAGGCAGAGCGACCTGCAAAAGAGCAGAGTGGCTGGAGATCCGCCATCTCCAAGGAAGCCAACCCACCTTTGCAATTTGCGGAACTCCGTGAAGATCTTATTGCGCTTATATTTCATCTTTCCGTGAATGCACATTACCTTCACGCCCTTCACCAGGGCCTCCAGAGCCTTTCCATAGTATTCCACGCAGGCGCAAGTGCTGCGAGAGGGGACAGAGGGCTTAGAGTCGTAGGCCGCCTTGGTCCTCCTGCGATGGGGGGAGGGAGGCCGCAAGCACTAGATGCAGTGGGGACCACCCAGTCGTCCCAGGAGACTGCAGAGGAGAATGGCTGTGCTTATCATCCACAACTAAGCTCTCGGCCAGGGGAAGGCCAATCTTCTGACAAAACCCCTTCAGCAGGAGTTAAAACCCAAACAACGTGTTCCTCCTGTCTAAAGCTGTTCTAGCAAGGGGATCTCCCTGGCTCCCGGAGGAACTAATTAAACGGAAGGAGTCCTTCTCAACAAGAACGATGACGTCTTAAATATAGCTTTACTCCTGCTTTTCTTTCAGGGAACTGCTTCTTCCCCATTCAGTGCAGTTCCCAAGGGCTCAGCAGAAGTCATACCTATCAGGTCCTCTATCCTGGATATTGGACTTGGAGTCGAGGACAAAAGTGGACTGGAGCAGGGTCATCCCAATGAGGCTGTGCCCTAAAGAGATGGCCATCTGGGTCCCCCAGATCCTGTCTTCCCTAGAGGCGGTGCACCCAACTTTCTCTTTGAGTCTGTGAGCTCCCTACACAGCCCCCTTCTAATAAAGTTCACCTTTTTTATTTGAGGGATTCCAAAGGGATGTCACATCCTTTTGTAGATGAGGGACCTGAAGCGTCCAGAGAGGCAGTACAAGTGAGTGGCAGAGGAGAACCAGAAGGAAGGTGTGATTCCGTCTCCCATGTTCTCCCACTACACCAGGCTGCAGGATTCCAATTCGGGCTAACTCCTGTCTAAATCTCCTGTCTTAAACACCTGTGGCTAACTGACTGCTGCCAGATTCCCCAGTTTCCACCAAGAGTCACATCAGTACATAATAAAGCAGTTTTGCACACTAGGGTCACAACCCACAGATCCTGAAGGCAATCTGGTGGGTTCTGAAATCAATTTAGTGAGTCTGGACCAACCAGCATTTTTAAAAAATTAGAGCAGAACAGAACAGAAAGCATCAGAATGCATCCCACCTAGTCAAATGCAGTTTTATGAAATCTTTGTTTCAGTTTCGTGTGTGTGTGTGTGTGTGTGTGTGGTGTGTGTGTGTACCAGGTTGTATTTCTAACTGTGGGACAGTACAGCTAATGCATTTTATTGGTGACATGATGGATGGAAAAGAAACATAAAATTATTTTGGTATTGCCAAAAAGACAACACCACAGGTATATCTGGAGGCGGAAAAAAACAGCCCAAAGGATGCACACAACTGTTCCTATCTTGCGCTCTGACAACAGGACACACCCCAGTGTGGCAGACACTAGGCTGGTGGATCAAACACCCTCCCAACCACTTCCTCCTTCACCTCCCTCTACTACAGAGGCTGGGACAGCTACCCACTTGTTTTTTTCCCATCTCCTAAAGTGAGGGGCTGCTGGGTGACCCACCTTTGGCCCATACAACGAAAGCAGAAGTCAGCTTGGGAGGGGGCTGTCTGAGAAAGTCTTTTGCTTTTCTGATTAAAAGGGTTGGATATAGCAAGCACTGCCCTTCCCCCTCTCCCTGCCTTTCCTCTTTTATCTGCTTTCAATGCAAACGTGGCAGCAGGTGTCACAGTGGTCATCTTAAAACTAGGAGGTGACCTACAGGAAGGAAAGGCCAAGACAGTTAAAGAAACACTGGTGTTGACGTTGCCGAGACAGAAACCAATGTCAGGAACTGCCTACCTCTGGACTTCTTTTTACAGGAGAAAAATAAACCTCTCCAGCTTGAGCTGCAGAAGTCATTTGCAGCCAAACACATTCCTAACAGACAAACAACCTGAAGGGAATTCCAAACCTGAAGGCTACACACATGTGCACGTTCTGGGTGTGGCTGAACCCCCGAAGTATTACCTGAAGAAGACCAGGTGTTTTTCCTGCTTATGATTTCGAAGAAAATGTACCAGCTGATTAAATTTCTCATCTGCCTTACATACCTACAAAATAAAAAGGAAAACCAATAAAATAAAAACAAATTTGCTGAAAATAATAACCCCATAGCTATTTTCAGTTTCGACCTTAAATTTTAAGGAATCTAATTTCCTCCACGAAAAGGGACAGACTTTCGTCAGAATGTTACTCAGTCTACCGAGATGAGAATAAACATCAGCCTGGGCTGCTGACACACGTAAGTCACAAAGTCATTAACTGAGGACAGGGAGTCACCCAGTGCAGTAAGTACCTCCCAAACCCCAACATGCAGACAGCGCCATGCTGGCCATAACACCACCCCCGGGGAGGTCTTTAAAATGCAGATCCTTGGACACAGCATACAGATTACGATTCATAGCTGTGGAATTGGACCCAAGGGTCCGTATTACTTAAGAGTGCCCAGGGGCTTCCCTGGTGGCGCAGTGGTTGAGAGTCCGCCTGCTGATGCAGGGAACACGGGTTCGTGCCCCGGTCCAGGAAGATCCCACATGCCGTGAAGCGGCTGGGCCCGTGAGCCATGGCCGCTGGGGCTGTGCGTCCGGAGCCTGTGCTCCGCAACGGGAGAGGCCACAACAGTGAGAGGCCCGCATACCGCAAAAAAAAAAAAAAAAAAAAAAAATGTGTCACAGGGTGTCATTTTATAGATTTAGTTTCCTAGAAAACTGAAAGCCAGTCTCTAGAGCACTTATTTTTGGCTTGCTTATTTTTTTTTTTTTTGCCCGTGCCGCACAGCATGCAGAATGTTAGTTCCCCAACCAGGGATCAAAGCCGTGCCCCCGCAGTGGAAGCACAGAGTCTTAACCACTGGACAGCCAGGGAAGTCCCATTTGCTTGTTTATTTGTTTTAATTGCTAAGAGTTAACATATATCAGTGGGAACACCGTATACCATATTGATAAAACTTGGAAAATCTAATAAGTTGTTAAAACAATTATTATAGCTGATCATTTAGAAGGAAAAACAGGACTTCCCTGGTAGTCCAATGGTTAGGACTCCGTGCTTCCACTTGCAGGGGGCGGGTTCGATCCCTGGTCGGGGGACTAAGATCCCGCGTGCTGTGCGGCACGGCCCCAAAAAAACCATAACTAAGCTTACTGAAAGCAGTTCAAGTCAAAAAAAATTAGTAACTTTTTTCAGTAAATTGCTTTGGCTTTTAATACTTGTTTTAGTTTTTCCAGCTTTACTGAGGTATAATTGGCAAATAAAAATTGTACATATTTAAGCATATTTACACGTTAAAAATCTATACATGTATACATTGAAGGTGTACGAAGTGATGACATGTGCGTACACTGTGAAATGATTATCGTAATCAAGTGAATTAACACACCGATCACCTCACATAGCTCCCTTTTGTATTTGAAGAACTACTCTGTTAGCAAATTTCAAGCACACGACACTGTTAACCCCAGTTCCCACGCTGTACCTTAGACCCCTACATCCTCCTCGATGGCCTGCAGGAGTCAGTGAGACCACCCAGCGCTCACCATGTAGTAGTTCTCCAGGCGGGAGGGGGTCTTCTGCGTGCTGCTGGCCGCCGCGCCCTTCTCCTTCACCGAGATGCGCACAGGGTTCCGGAGGCCTGCTCTCACCAGGTTCTCCACTTCTTGTGTCTGAGTGGCCGAGAAGAGGCCCGTTCTCCTCTGCTTCGGCAAAAACTCCAAGATGGTGTTTATGCTAAAAAGAGAGGGCTCATCTTAACCCCTCACTTATCAGCATAATCAAAAAATGGTGTTTTATGATACTAAACAGGTTATTTTAAAAGACTGAAAACCATCACAATATTTATAGTAGCTACTACTGGGAGGTGAGATTATGGGCGACCTTCATTTCTTCTTTATACTCTCATTTTCCCAAGGTTTCTTCAATGTAAGCATATAATTTTACTTTTACAATGGGGGGCAATTAAAAGAGTGAAATTAAGACAAAATTTTTTGAGACTAAAAACCATGAAACTGTACACTTTACATGGGTGAACTGTGTAACATATGAATTATATCCCAATAAAGCTACTTACTTTTTTAAAACTCACAGAAACTTTTAAAGAAGCCATGAAGGAAAACACATCTTAAGAACATCAAAGACATAAGAAATGGAATTTAAATTGTGTGGTAGAATCTGAAGGATTAATCAACCTAATGATTTGAAATTCACATGTGGGGACTTCCCTGGTGGCGCAGTGGTTAAGAATCCGCCTGCCAATGCAGGGGATACGGGTTCAAGCCCTGGTCTGGGAAGATCCCACATGCCGTGGGGCAACTAAGCCCATGCGCCACAACTACTGAGCCTGCACTCTAGAGCCTGTGAGCCACAACTACTGAGCCTGCGTGCCACAACTACTGAAGCCCATGTGCCTAGAGCCCATGCTCCGCAACACGAGAAGCCACCGAAATGAGAAGTCCGCGCACCGCAACAGAGTAGCCCCTGCTCGCCGCAACTAGAGAAAGCCCGCACGCAGCACCAAAGACCGAAGGCAGCAATCAATCAATCAATCAATAAACAGAATCTGTCTGCCAGTGCAGGGGACACGGGTTCAAGCCCTGGTCCGGGAAGATCCCACGTGCCGTGGAACAACTAAGCCCGTGTGCCACAACTACTGAGCCTGCACTCTAGAGCCCGGGAGCCACAACTACTGAGCCTGCATGCCACAGCTACTGAAGCCCACGCGCCTAGAGCCCGTGCTCCGCAACGAGAGAAGCCTCCGCAATGAGAAGCCCGTGTACCCTATGAACAGTAGCCCCCGCTCACCACAACTAGAGAAAGCCAGCACGCAGCAATGAAGACCCAACGCACCCAAAAAAAAAATAAACAAATAAATAAATTTATTTAAAAAAAGAAATTCACATGTGGCTAATAGAGACAGTCATGGAGTAATAAAGGAATTCCATCTTGAGCTCCCTTTCATCCTGTGTCACCCGAAGCCCACGAAGTCCAAACTCCAGTACCTCGCCTCGAACCCCATATCCAGAAGCCTGTCCGCTTCATCCAACACCAGGACCTCCAGGGACCTCACGCAGCTGGCCAGATCCAGGCCCTCTGCCTTCCTTCGGAACATGTCCTCCAGGCGGCCTGGGGTTGCCACAATGATGTTCCCACTATGAAAACAAAGTTAACATTTACCGCACTCGCTGGATCTCGGGGACCTCTGTGATTCCAAACACCAAGTTTTGTATTCCCCCCAGCAAAAGTCATCTAAAATGCCAGCGAAGAGAAGGGAGACCACCACAGTGGGAAGAGAAGGCTGCGCCGTGAGGGCACAGGTCTGGGTTCCAGGCTGAGATCAAGGGCAGGGCTCAGCAAACTGGCTCTTAGGTCACATCTGGACTCAGCTGTTTTCGCAACATTTTATTGGCATGTAATTACACATCCTCCTTCATTCATGGGTTGCCTCTGGCGGCTTTCACACGATAACAGCAGAGGTGAGCTGTTATGACACAGACTGTGTGATCGACAAAGCTACAATAATTACCATCTACTCCTTTACAGAAAGGGTTTGCTGACTCCCTGACTTTACTCAACCACTTTAGGTCCCAGGTCACTCATCTATAAAATGAGAATGTGAACAGAACTAGAGATAATTTTATGTAAAGACCACAAACGCAGACTGAAAGCCAAACGTGGCCCCCACAGACTGGGTGGCCTGCAGGAAAGTTCTGTTGTTTTTTTTAAATGTGAATTACATGCCAACAGTTAAAACAACCTGGAGATAACACACAGAAATCTGGAATTCCATATTCTTTTTAAAACATTCAAAACCTGGAGAACTGAGCCCAGAGTTCTGTGGGCAGCGATCAGCGGGAGGTGAGTACTCAGGCGTGAACTAGCCAGTCCCTCCCACTCCCCGCCCACCCCCTTCACATGTTTATATTATCCTCTGAGCCCTGTAGCAACTCGAGTCTGTGACCCCTGCTGCAAAGTATCTCCCGTTGTAGCTGGACACAGCAAGTGCTCAAGAAAAATAGTTTTCTTTATTGAGATTCACTGACAAACTGGGCACAAATTCTATTGCTGCTCATTACAAACCTTATTCATCATGGGACAATAAAATGCCAAGGAGTGATGGTCATCGCGTATTCAAACTCGCATTCCGAATGTTTATTAAACACCAGCCGTGTGCT
The DNA here is from genome assembly GCF_951394435.1 of Stenella coeruleoalba. Lineage (NCBI taxonomy): Eukaryota > Metazoa > Chordata > Mammalia > Artiodactyla > Delphinidae > Stenella > Stenella coeruleoalba. The sequence goes on along the minus strand of NC_137160.1, from coordinate 83,427,002 downwards.
CAGCGCCTCACTAGGCTCTGAAGGTAAAATGCTGCCGGACAGACACCACCCCGACTTTCCCGAGCCTCCAGGAGACACGGAAGAGCCTGGCACGTGCAGCACCTGGGAGAACGCCAGCCCACTGTGGCAGCAGGGCCGGCTGTGAAGCGGGCAGCAGTGGAGAGTGGTGGCTCACAGGCCCTAGACAGACACTAGGATCTACCCCAAGGGCCAGGAGGAGCTACTGAAGAGCTTTCAGTGAGTGACATGACCCGACTGGCATTCTGGTTGCTACGCGGAGAGTGGACTATTGGGGGCAATGGTAGACACACACAGGAGAGAGAGAGACAGAGAAGCCACTGCAGGAGTCCAGGGGGGAAATGAGCAGGAGAGGTGGCGATGGGAAGGTTGACGGTTAGAGACGCGCTCTGGAGAGAAAACGCAGAGGACATGGTGCCAGCTGGCTGTCAGGGGGAGTGGAGGGGCCGGGACAAGCTGAGGCTGGGCCCCTCACTTCAGGAGAAGCAACAGGATGAACAGGAAGCAGATGAACAGGAAGCTCCAGACGAGGTGCAAGCCTGGGGATGAAAATTCCAAGCTCCTGTTGTAGACGCGTTTGCAACAGCTGTGAGATGCCTGGGGAGATGCCAAGCAGACAGGTGGATCATCTGTGTGTCTGGGGCTCGGGGCGAGGTCAGGGACCACCACGGGAGGGACGAGATCATGAGCCCGTGAGCAAAATGGGAGGTTGGCCTGAAGAAAGAACTTTTTGTGGGGAGGGGGCTTCTGAAGCGGAGGGTTTCCGGTTAAGCCTAGATCATGTGTCGATTCCTCTTGGGTTCAATGCCAAGAGCGAGCAAGGCAACTTACCCGTGTTCCTTAAACCTCGCAACATCCTCTCCAGGATTCCTGCCTCCGATCCAGAGAATCTGGCTAAAACAAGAAAAGTGTCTTTGAGCAGGTCAGGCAAAAATCACAGCCCATGGCTGACAGGGACCCTGCCTCCCATTTACCTGAACTGTGGGAAGGGCTTCGTGAAATGCGACAGGACCTCATCTATCTGAACAGCCAGCTCTCGCGTGGGTGTGATGATTATGGCGCCAACCTGCCCACGCGGGGGAAGGCACGTGATTAGCAGCGCCCAGGGCTTGCAGAGCTGAACTCACACGAGACTGCACCCTCCACCTAATGGACGAAGGTTGCCAGAGAAACAGCACTTCCTGGGCTTTTTCAGCAGTGCCCGGTCATGCCCGGTCACAGTACACATCGAGAGTTGACCCTTGAATGATGTGGGGGTTGGGGATGTGAAACTTCTGCGTAGTCGAAAATCCATAAATTATTTATAGCTGGCTCTCCATACAACCGGTTTGGTTCCTCCATGTCCCAATTCCGCATCTAGGGATTAAACCAACCTCGGCTGGTGTAGACCTATAGTTATTCACTACTGAAAGAAACCCGCATTTAAGTGGACCTGCACCGTTCAAACCCATGCTGTTCAAAGGTCAACTGTAGTTTGAATTATAGTCAGTCCTCGTTCTGTTCTACAAAGTGGCCACATACGCTGTTAGTGAACACTGGACCATTGCCCCTGGGGAAACGGGGTTAGGTTCCTGCAAGCCTCTGGCCACATTTGTGTCGACCTATCAATACATAAGCTTCTTTTACACATATTTCTGTTTATAGATACCTTATTTTGTAAGTCAACTATACTTCAATTAAATTATTAAATAAAGACACCTCATTTAATATATACTGTTGATTCATTAACATTGAACTCATAGCCAACAGCACTATCAAAAGGAGCTTATGCAACATGTATTTTCTCCATAAGGCACATCACAGCCTCTCTGCACTCAGGAGCATTCGATAGCGCTTCGGCACTATGTTTGGGGGTCATTTTAAACAGTGAAATCACCAAAAAAAAAAAAAAAATCACAGCAGTAAGTTGACCGGGAAAAGGACACGTGCTTACATCCTGAGAGCTGGAACGAGAAGGCAGTATCGCCCTGATGAGACTCGGCTGGGAAAGTGCCATCAGGCGACTCCCATTTGTCGCTGCCCCATACAGGTGCAGGCACGAGCACGACAGCACACTGAGTGCTGCTCTGGGGAGCTACAAACAAACGCTAGGCAGTAGGCACATTCATAAACACAGAGCCTGCAGGTAATGAGGACAGACTGTACTTTCTCCTTCTATATTCTTTCAAGCTTTTGACCAGCTTCTTCCTCAACTGTGAACTCTCCCATGACTAAGTGAAAATAAACCGTTTAGCTCTCCTCACCTGACTCTTTTTTAACTTCTCTTCCCTTCTCAGGAGAATCTCCAGGATGGGGATGATGAAAGCGAGTGTTTTGCCACTACCTGTGACCTGCAAAGGGCAGAAAGTTTCCGTCTGCTTTTCCTCACAGTTCATTTTGGAAGGAAAACAGGAAGACAAGCTGCATTTACACAAGGTACTCACCGCTTCTGCAGCAACATCTTTGTTTTTCATGAACAGAGGGATGGTTGCAGACTGAAGAGAGAGATGGCAGAGCACTGGTTAGGGGATGCCGTGACTCCACCGATGAGGCCCAAAGCCCAAGGAACACAAGGCTGGCCTTGGTCACACTGGACCCCACAACAAATTGGACTCCGATTACAGTCACCCACAGGGGCCCCAGTGGGGTCAGCTCACAGGTAATACAGCAGCGGTGTCTACACAGATGGCATGGAGGGGAAGTGAGCCAAGCTGGGATTTGGGGGTCCTGAGTTCTAGCCCTGCCTCGCCTACTCTTCCTCTCTGGACCAAGAAGGGTTTGAAGACACTGTGTTCCTTCCAGCTCTAGTATCACAAAACAACGATTTAAATAGGCCCTCTAATTATAAACACCGCAGAAAACCCACAGGGTTACAAGAGGCCTGGCCCTTTGGTTGCAGCAACAAGCAGCTGAACCTGAAGCAGACTCAGGTCTTGGCTTCAAGGCCGCCCCCTCCAGGACCACACTCCACTCCTGGTCCCCAGAGCCTGAGCTCACCCATTGCGGCACGTGTAGCACTTTTCTAACTGCTTCAACACAAGTAAGTCTCAGCCTGGGTGATTTCTGTGCCCGCAGGGAACATTTGGCAATGTCTGAAGACATTTGGGGTTGTCAAACAGGGTGGGGGGGCTTCCCTGGTGGCACAATGGTTAAGAACCCGCCTGCCAATGCAGGGGACATGGGTTTGAGCCCTGCTCCAGGAAGATCCCACATGCCGCGGAGCAACTAAGCCCGTGCGCCACAACTACTGAGCTTGCACTCTAGAGCCCGCATGACACAACTACTGAAGCCCACGTGCCACAACTACAGAAGCCCACGCGCCTAGAGCCTGTGCTCTGCAACAAGAGAAGCCACCGCAATGAGAAGCCCGCGCACCGCAACGAAAAGTAGCCCCCGCTCGCCGCAACTAGAGAAAGCCCACGCACAGCAAAGACTCAACACAGCCGAAAATAAAATAAATTTATTTAAAAAAAAAAGAATGAGATTTTTGATTTGTTTTTCACACTAAGTCCTCAAAATCCCCTGTACATTTTACACTTAGAGCACATCTCAATAAGGACTCACCATGTTTCAAGTGTTCAACAGCCACAAGTGAGTGACTACCATAGTGGACAGCACCTAGACCATCGACTCCAATGGCAGACACTGGGTCTTGTCTACAGTCCCGAGGCATGGCACAGAGCACTGCCTGCTTCCTCCACACCTTTCCTGAGGAGCCTATGGACATCTCAACTTAACATTTCAAAACAGAACCCTCTTGATTTTCCCTCTGAAGCCTGTTATCCTTCCCAGCCTTCCTCATCTCAATAAATGATACCACCATCCACCCAGCTGCTAAGTCAAAAACCTCAGGGTCCCTGTAGATTCCTTCTTCATGAACCCCACATCTGGCCCCTCAGGAGCCCTAAAGCTATCCCAACATTGACTTTTCAATATCCACTGCGTCCTCTCTACTCCACGCCACCATCACCTCTAACTTGACAGTGGCCTCCAAATGGACCTGCTCACTTCTCCTCTTATTCCTCTAAAGTCTATTCTCTACGCCGCAGTCACATCCCTTCCCTTTCTGCACAGTTTCCCATGGAAGACAGCTTCCCGCTGCATTTAGAATAAAATACAAGCTCCTACAAGGAAGATCCTGCAAGATCCGGCACCCGGTTTGCTCACCTCTTACACTACTCATGCTGCTCCAGCCACAGAGGCCTTCCTTCTGTTCCTCCAAGCTCATTTCCAGCCCCAGGGCATTTGCACGGGCATTTCTCTTTGCTGGAATATCATGCCCCCAATCACCCCACAGCCAGGTCCTTCTCATTCAGGTAGCAGCTTAATGACACCTCCTCCGAGAGGCCTCCCCTATCTTATCTCCTATTCTGTACCTTCTTGTCACTGTCTCCTCCACAACACTTATCACCAGCTGAAATTACCTTATTCCTTTACCCCTTTCTCTCGGGCATTAGAAAACAAGGCCCATGAGTGGGGACCAACACTGCAAAATCCCTGGAGCCTAGAAAAAATTACCCAATACGTAGTTTGTCCTCAAGAAATTTCTTGAATAAATGAATAAACTGGACCAGGACACTTCACTTAGCCCAAGTAATAATAACAATGACAGCAGGTAACATTTATTGAGCGCCCATGATGTGCCCCAAATTGTCTTAGCTAATCTCCACAACAACCCTCTGGTAATACTATTTTCGTCATTTCACAGAGAAAGGAAATGAAACACAGAGAGGTTAAGCCATTTGCCCAAGGTCTCACAGCTAGAGGGGGTAGGGGGAGAATACGAACCAGGCACTTGGGTCCCAGCACCTAAGGGCGGGGTGGGGGGCGGTGAAGACCCTGGCACAGGTGAGCCGCCGCCTGCCGCCTCTGCCTGGCGATCATTAACCAGCTTGGCATCACCCGAGTCGGCGCAGCAGAAAGACGTGGCAAAAGTCCCAGCCGGAGGAGTAAAAACTCCAGGATGCGAGTCCTAACACCTACCGGCCGCATCCAATTAAGCGGCTGCCGGGCCCGCCCTGAACCTCCCCTTCCCCAGCTGCCCCCTGCGCACCGAGGGCCCACCTCCCCGGCCCCGGGTACCTGCACCGGCGTCATGTACGGGAAACCCAGCTCCCGCAGGACACCCAGCACCCGCGGGTGCAGCGGCACCGGGAGCGACTCCCAGGAGCCCTCCGTCACGTGCTCCATGGCTAGCTCCGCCACCGCAGCTACCAGTACTACGCCTCCCTGGCACACTTCCGCTTCCGCTCGCCAACAGGCCCCGCCCGGAACCGTGCTCCAGTCGCAAAGTTCCGGACCGCGGGGGAAGGCGCCCTCGCCGCAGGAGAGTGGAAAGCCGACAGCTGGCGGGTGAAAGCCGGCCGCGGGGGCCCGGCCATGGTGCCATTCGTCCAGCGCAGCCACCTGGGCTCGGAGCGCCTTTCCACATCGAGCAGGCATTTGGGCGGGAGGGATTTTGCCCCGGCTCTCACACTTTCCCTGCCAGTCGGAAGCAGGGAAACACCGCGTCCTGGCCAAAGGACAGTAGGTCTGGAGGGAGTTGACAGAAATGTACCCCAGCCCGGGAGCCCCAAATATGCAAAACAGGGTCATGGTGGAGATCCACTGCCTACTACACAATAAATGTTGGTTTACTTCCGAGGAAGTGAGGTCAGAGACCTAAACAGGAACACTGCAGCTTATTCCTGTGTTCACCACTGGATTGACTCGTGCACGTGTACATTCATTCAGCAAGCTTTTACTGACCAGCTATTACGAGCTGGGCCCATACCTTTAGCTTGGCTTGCTCCCTTACATCCATCAGGACTTTTCAAATATCGTTTCAGTGATGCCTTCCTAATCCACTTACCCTGCTTTATTTTTCCGCCATATCATTTATCATTAATATGCCATATAATTTCTAAAAGGTAAATCCTAGGATAATGGGAATTTTTCTGTTCTATTTATCTCAGTGCCTACAACTGGTTACACACAGCAGTCATCCAAATATTTTAGGAATGAATAAATGGGGACAGTACTTATGCAAACTCCAGTCATCTCAAACTAGAAAGTGAAAGAGTAAAGAAAGCCTAAGGCAACATTTTCACTTTAATGCCATCATCACATCCTCAAAACGCCTTTGACAACTGTTTTATAAAATAGGACTTCCAAACAGGTCTGAAAGCAAAGACAGAAGGAAAACGCATAGCTGCATTTTCATTTTGGGGTCTACTTACTAATTTTCTGATCTGGGGACCCTTTCCAAGCCTGCTTATTTCCATAATGAGGATTATAATAGCACCCAAGGTAATAGATGTTTTGAGAAATAAATGAGGCAGACCATGTAAAGCGCTTAGCGTCAGCCAGAACATTACACAGTGCTGGATAAACCATAGTTTCTTTTATTACTAGCAGGCCCTTAGTGTAATAGAGGAAGACGAAACATTTCTAAAGGCAGAGATCTAGATTCTGGTCCCATCAATCACTCTTCATCTGGGAGCCTTGGGCAAATCATTTGATCCCTTTTAAAGTTATTTCCCACATCCACAAACCAGATGGTTGAGTGAAAATAACTCAAACTTTTTTTCCAATGAAAAAAATACTTAAGATGTTAATAACACTAACCCATCAAAGGAATCACACGGGGAAACCTAAAATTGGTTCCTATTCACTATCCTCAAGTTTACAGACATAAAAAGTAACATATTTATAACAGGCATCATTACTCAGAAAACATGACATGTCTCATTTCAAATATGATTAGCAAGTTGGTATTTAACAAATATGAATTAATCGTTAATATATAAAACACAGAATACCAAGACTGTTTTTAAAAAGAATTGTTTATTTACTGGACCTGGGGCAGATTAGATACACAACCAATTTTAAATGTACATCTTTTAACTCAATTTTGAAGTGTTTTCACACACACACGCACACAAATTGGCATGCAACAGTTGTCCTAAGGTAAAACACAGTCACCTTAAACTGTTGCAAGTATTTTCACCCAAGGTTGAAAAATTGTTTATCCTGAACATGAAAACCTGTAACAAATTTAAATTAATTATATAAAACTCGTTACTTGTAGTTTTCCCCTTGCAAAGATCCAAAACAAATGTACAAGTAATCAATATACATCAGTCACAACATAATCCTGGATCATCCCCACACCAAAACTAGATGCTCCTTTAATTTTAAACCCATCATCAGAGGCCAAGAGAAAGTCATTTCGTTTTATACAAAATTCACATGTGCCAAAAAAAGAAAGACCCAAGAAAAACAAAAACAAACACCCTAGTACTGACACTAATGCTCAGTACACTAATTAAACAGTGGCCAAAATGCCACTGATCAAAAATAAAATAGTGGCTGTATATCACTGCAAAGAAATCCAAGAGGCTTTTAACCCTTTGGCTTCACAAATCCAGATTTTTCCAATTATGTGAATGCATACCTCCTCCGTGCCAAGAGTAGAGAAAGTGGATGTGCCAGCATAGAAAGAAAAAGAACCACCGTTCGCTGCAACACCCAGAGAATTGGCTTTAATAGAGACTTCTTACAAGGTTAGGCAGAAACCAAAAAATGGTTATTAGCTGCTTGTGTCAACAATTTTAAGTGGAGGTGATTGAGTTCTAAGCAAAGTAAAACTTTAAAGGGGAAAAAGGTTGTTGGTTTAAGTCTTATCTTTAAAGCAAAAACAAGACAGACAAAGTATAAAAGTACCAACCTGGTAGCATCCTCTAGTCACAGAGCTCTGCCATTAGGCTGGATAGAACATGTCAAGATTCAGATTGTTGTTTCTGATAAGGACTCAACAACAAAATGAACCTTTAATGACTTGAACTGCAGGATAAGGGATCCCAAGAATGCAGTCCTTTTTAGTAAAGTACTATCAGTAAAGTACTATCCTGAACAAACTGCATTTTACTATGAAAACAAAAGGAAAGAAGATATAATAAGGACTATACACCTAATTCCACTTACAGTGTTTGAGTTCTGGAAGGACCTGTATATGGAGAAAGAACTGAAATATGAAATCATGCCAATCACATGTCAAATTTTCACTGTAACTTTCCTAAAAAAGTGTTTTCCCCCAATATCTGTTAATCACAAAGAAACAGAAGCTGTGAATGTACAGTTTAGAAAATAAAAACATAGAAACTAATGACATTATTATGACCAAGATGTCTGGTAAACAGTGAATTATGAGTTTCAGATCATCAGGAAAAGGCTTTTTAAACAACCCTCCGGACTTCAAAAAATCTCTTCAGGTAGTAGATCTGTCCCAATGTCATGGCAACTAGAACAAGAGCTTCAAAGAAGGACCAAAGGACCACTCTGCTGTTTGTGTTGTCATTGACTGTTGAGGACAAACAAACAAACAAAATTTAACAAAAAGAAAGAAAAAAAAAAAACAGCATAGGCATCATAAATTATCCCCTATTCTTAACTCCATGTGAGAGTAATACTTCACACAACACTCACAACACTCTAAATACCTCTGTCTTTTGTCCCCAAGCAACTTAACGAACTTAGAAGCAGAGAACTTTAGATCTAGATGAGACCTTAAAGATTCATGGAGTTCAGTCAAGCCCAATCTGATAATGCATGAGAAAAGAGAGGACAAGTGACCTGCCTAAGGTCACAGTCTAGGGTTAAAACCCAATCCAACACATTAGAAAGTCCCTGCATTACAATCCTTTTTGCTGAATCAGAAAATTGACTTAAAAAAAAAAAATCAAGAGATTATTTCAAGATCACAGAGTTAACCAAAAAGCACTACCTACCAAGTCAAAATGTGTCAGTCTAAGTGCCTTTCTCTTTAAGCATTTATCCAATAAATATTTACTGAGCACTATGTACAGTACTTAGCATCTGCTCTAGATGGTGAGGTTTCTCAGTTTCATGGACCAGTACTGGCAGCTACTACTAGACAAACCTGTAGTAGTCTCATGATTTACCCCATTTTTAAGCTAAGAATTTGATCATCAAAGGAACAGCCGTGACTATATTATTTTATTCCACTCAATTTATATCACATTCTTTCAACTTCCTGATCAAATTCCTTAACTTTTTAAAAGCACTGGGTAGTTTCTGATTTTTCTGCAAATGGCCAATACTAAAAACAATAATAATGAGCAATACAGTAATATAGATGAAAAACTGTCCTATTTTTAGATGTATGTATACCATTTATTAAAAGATAAACTAGAATTGCAATAAATACTGGACTGATGATCACTCAAAAAGAAGTGAAAAGCAATTAAATGTTTCCAGAAAGATAACTTGTAGTTATTCAAAACAGTGGGTTTTTTTCCAGACTAAAAACAGACACATGCCCAAGAACATTAACTAGAACTCTAAAAACCACCAACACTTACATTTTAGTGCTAATTCCATGGCATGAAGTTTATTTCTGCTGCAAACTTAGTAACCAATTTCTAGCATAACTGAATGACTAGCATCTTAAAATTTTTGTCTAAAAGGGGAATGGCTGAGTAAACACTTCAAAATATTAAGCAACCACATAAAAAGAAGTGTTTATCTCTCCATTCACTTATAGAAAAATGCATCTTTAAGCTTAAATAGAACACACTGAAGCATACTAACATAGGAAAGTAACCATCTAGGAAAATGTGTGTATATAAGACGCTGTTCTCTTGCCATTCACACATTAGCCTGATCTAAAAGCAACACAGAGCTATTACAATACCGTAGTGTAAAAAAAAGTCTCATTAGAGCCATCTCTGAGAAGCCAGTGTTATAGGAAGATGTACAAATAGCAAACAACATTGTGGGAACTATTTGATTTGTGAAATTAAACTGAATGTCTAAAATTCTACTTTCTTTGTGAAACAAATACAAGAGTATCTCCATTCAAATTAACGACAAGAGAATAGGTTGGATGTCCCCATAGACTGGAAGACTGGTGCTTCCTCTGGCTGCTGTGTTCCCAAGAACCTCCTATTTCCTTAAAGCCACCTGGCCTGAACTACTTAAACTACAAAGCAGTGAAAACTCTGAGTCCTCACACTTTGTTCACTGCCCTTCTCATCCCAGAATGGGCTGGCCCCCACCTGGGAGCAAAATAACCAACAGGTAAGGGAGAGAAGGTAGGGATTCCAGAGGGTGAGGAGATCAAGAGTGCAGGCAAGGAGAAGGAATCATGGTGGAAGAGGCAAGAGAGTATGCATAAAAGCCTTGGTCCATCTCAGGCCCCATTCCATCCCAAAAAAGGGAGAACAGAGGCACTTCTCCAGTCTGTTACATTTACTCATTATTCTCCCAAGGACAGGTGAAGTCTGCACTCTAGGTCTTAAAGGGGCCTTTCCATCAGCAGCAAGAATAGATGTAAGAGGGTGGGAAGAACAGAATCACATCTTGAAGAAATTCAACCTGTTCTTATCTATTTGAGTCGCTCTTCTCTCCACTCCCTACCCCAACTTCAAAGCAAAGATTCCAGACATAAGCCACTTTACATTTACAGACGAGCGTGCTCCCAGTGAGGTCTATCCCCAAGGACAACATGGAGGATGAAGATACTGAATGGGTGCGGACCTGGATCTAAAATATGGTCATCTGGTCTGTGGGTCAATATGGTACCTCTTAATTTTAAATGCAAAACCAACATAATTAATGCTACATCCTGGGCTAAAACAGGCTTTTGCAACCTAAGATGGGATTCCAGTTATCAATGTTTCTGAAGACTAATACATTCTCAATTCCCAGTTTACAAACTTGGGAGGCCAAACTGATCTTCACCTGGTGAGTACCTCTATTCATGGTTTAATGCTTTCTATTTTAACTAGACTAAACATTAGGTTTTAGAAAAACAGCTAAGCCTCAGCATATAACATTTACCACACTGGCACAAAAGTTTCAGATGTGTGATTTAAAACCAATGCAATACCACAGGGAACTCTGTTCAATGTTATGTGGCAGCCTGGATGGGAGGGGAGTCTGGGGGAGAATGGATACATGTATATGTATGGCTGAGTCGCTTTGCTGTGCACCTGACACTATCACAACTTTGTTAATCGGCTATACTCCAATAGAAAATAAAAAGTTAAAAAAAAAAGCAATATCCATTTTTCAGTGTTTTTCCCTTCTGCTTTACGAAAACCATTAGCTTACTCCCTAGCTGACCATACATTTTTTTAAACTAAGGTCTGGTTCAGAATGAACGTCCCAATAATAAACTAGTCTAGTACAAAGTTCTACAAAGAAACATGTATACTCAAAAAATATCTTTGCATAGATGTTTTTTTAAATCAATATTTTAGTATGTTTATGTTTGCAAAATTTCCAAATGAGGAAAATACAAGCAAGCTCTTGGGTAATACACCATCACCAATTCACGGCCCCCAGACACAGCCCCCAGTCAAATCATTAACTTACTTGCTCTGTGTATTCTCTCCCGAACTTCCATGTATTCCTGTTCATGCTTTACAGCTGTCATTGCCACTGCGAGCTCATTAATCATTTCTTCTAGCTTGTTCTGGTGAGCTACAAACGGATTTGAAAACAGATTAGCACATACTTGGCAATCTCTTTCTGAAAAATACTTATAAAGCAGTAAAAAAAAAAAAAAAAAAACAAAAAAAAAACAAAAAATTCCTCCAGAGAAGGCATACAAAAGAAGCTATTTTTTTTTAACTTTTTAAAATTTATTTATTTTATTTTATTTTTGGCTGCGTTGGGTCTTTGTTGCTGCACGCAGGCTTTCTCTAGTTGCAGCGAACGGGGGCTACTCTTCGTTGCGGTGCACGGGCTTCTCATTGTGGTGGCCTCTCCTGTTGCGGAGCACGGGCTCTAGGTGCGCAGGCCTCAGCAGTCGTGGCACACGGACTCAGTAGTTGTGGCTCGCGGGCTCTACAGCACAGGCTCAGTAGTTGTGGCGCACGGGCTTAACTGCTCCACGGCATGTGGGATCTTCCCAGATCAGGGCTCAAACCCATGTCTCCTCCATTGGCAGGCAGATTCTTAACCACTGTGCCACCAGGGAAGCCCCAAAAGAAGCTATTTTTAAGAAATGGCTCAGACATCATTTTGGACCACTGATGACAATTTAATTCTCAACGCATTTTTTCAAGTTCATTCCCAGTAGAGAAACCCTTTTCAGAGTAGGAAACATACTATACAACGTTTACTAACTAAAGGACTACAACCCTAAGAAATGTCTTCCAAGGAATTCCTAAGTTAAGTTCACTAAACTCACTGCTAACCAGCTAACCATAGTGGAGAAAATAAAAAGACTGGTGGGGGGGGTGGGGAGGAGGTGCCACAAAACATAAAATAAACAAAACCCTAATAATAATCCTATAAATAATGATATTTAAACTAAATCAAAATCTACTCTTAAAAAATCATATAACTCTAATGTTAATTTAGGAGTAGTATCAAAACTGACTTTTAATCTTTATGAAGCTGAGCAGAGAAAAACATGAAGATGTTCTGAGGAAAATCCACACCAACTCAACATTCTTCTATTACAGTCAAAGCAATAATTTCACTACAGTGGGAAACAGCAGGCACTGCAAGTGAAGAAACAAGCTCTCAGCCACGCAAGGTTTAAAAGCAGGTATTCTCTTTAGCAAGGTAAACTAACAGTTCTGAAAAATAAGTGTATGCTTCTACGTAATGCTGTATTATGACAATGAACAAACAGGTATGAAAAAAATATACCACAAGGGAAGACTGCATCGGAGGGGTTTCTTCAGGACTGCCCAAGATTGGGCCTCATCTTGAATTCCAAGATAATTCCACAGATAATCCTACATTTCTTAAGAGAAACCAAGAGCCTCTACCATTTTAAGGTAGTTGGGCTGGAATCACAAATGATCCCTCACTAGCTTCATGTGAAAAGCCCAGGCACTAGGTGGAACCTTTAGAGAAGGGTTTCTCAGGAGAAGCACTATGGACATTCTGGACCACATAATTCTTTGTGGTGGGAAGCTGTCCAATGCATTGTACAACCACCAACCCAGCCATGAGAATCAAAAATGTTTCCAGATACTGCCGAATGTCCCCTGGGGGGCAAAAATCATCCTAACCTGAGAACCACTGCTTTAGAGGAAAGCTTGATTTTATAGCTGCCATTCACTGATATTAACAAGCAAAAGCGAGCATTTTAAATATCGTGTTAAAAGATTTAAGAAGAGTATTCACATTCATCAGCCAACATTTTCTGACTATTTAGAAAGGACTAATTTCCAGAAAATGAACAAAGTCAAAGCCCTTCAAAACTCCTGATTCTCCTTGAGAATTAGCCAAGTCCTGAACTGCAAATGACCCTGGAAAGCAAGCACAGAAATTTCTTAGTAGTATGATTCTCTAAATTCTATAGATTTCAACACCTAAAAACAGTTCACCTTCTTTATGTAAATACTCTACTAAGTGCTCACTATCTAGGGCAAATGATATCACATTAATACTATGAAGTACTATTAAAACTACTACTACTACTACTAGTTTCCAAAAATCCTGAAATGTACTGTGCCCAAAAAAAAAAAATCCTTACATGCTGGTTCCTGGTAAGCAATTTATCCAGAAGAATCAATTTAGGGTTCACTGCTGGTCAGTTGAGGAATAAAAATTAATCCAACTGCAACATATGTCTGACAAAGCTTTTGTCACCTTATCTAGACATGGCTCCTAGAACTACATTTCACATCTAACCAAGTTTCAAATGACCTAACCTGTATCTCCTGTAACCAAATAGAAAACCACCAAAAAACAACCACTCTAAAACTCTAAATTAGCTGTAGGGTTTTTTTTTAACTAAGAGAAAAAACACTCTCATGCTAACAAACTGAGGTTAGACAGAAGGAAAGCAGAAATTAGACAGTAGCCAACAAAAATATGCAGAAAGACAGGATGCTGTCAAAAATCAATCCACATACCATCCCAGGTATCTCCACCACCTGAAGAAAAGTATAAGATATAAACACACACATACAAAAAGTTTAGCTAAACTAGTCATGTATACAAATGAGCAACTAAAAATGTGTATACCAGAATAAGCAAATTAACAGAACAAACAACCTAAGACACATGTAACCTACATGCTTATAAGAGCACAAGTGACTAAGCTGCCTGAAATAGCAATTGTAAAGAAGTAAAATATAAACATGAACCTCCAATAACTTCTTCTTGTTAATTAGGAGATTTCGATAAATAAAAAGCATATTTCACAAAAGGTTTTTGGTCATAAATACAGTCAGAGAACCTAAAATATCAAACACTCCACTCAGGTGCATAAAATGTACAGAATTAATATTAACTCTTAGAATGTGTTATCAATCTTCTGAATGTTCATCTCACCTTCTGTTTCCATGTCTTGTCCTTTGGGGGCCTCCCCAATATCAATGGTGAACATCACTATCTTTGGAGTCATGGTGGACATCCTATTGCTAAAACAAAACTTGTATGTTCCATCCATGTGAGCAGCAAATGTGTATTTCCCACTGGACTCCCGGTCTCCTTTATAAATTCCTTTATTATCAGGCCCTGTAATCTGGAAGCAGGAGAGAAACGCGTGAGATAGCTCAAAAGATTTAAAATCGTAAGTGATGTCTGTTGGCAATAGAACATTCTCTAAGAAAATGTAACCTGCCGTTGGCTCCACTTCAGTTACTGACAGTAACCTCTTTGGGCTGCAGTTCTCCCATTTAAGAAACAAGGCTCTCCGAACGCCTTTCAACTCTACATTTGTTTATGTGACAACATTTGTCTTATTTGTCCAACTTAAACGTAAACCCCTCAGAAACACACCATACACTTGTCTTCAAGTGGCCCAACACCACCAACAAACAGGCAAATATATAGCTGTTAATATCAAAACCAGAAAAAAAAAAAATCTCTTTAAAACTAAGAATTTTGAGCAAGCTACACATCTAGGTTTTCCTGATTGATCTGCCGGTAAAGGAAACTGCTTCATCTGAGATGCCTAAAGGCCTAAGGGAAAGGACTAGGTTGGAAATTGGGAGCCCCATGTTCTCACCCCAGTGTGTTACCCCACTGTTAGGCCTTGCTCAAGTCAGTTCCTCTTATGAAGCCCATGCCACCTGTAAAACTTGCAGACTGAAATAGTTGATGTCTTAAGATCTTAGCTAATTTTAACAGTCATTCCTTCCGTCATCTCCTTATTTCTGGACTTCACTTGTTTTGTGCGATTTATGTCCCACTCAGTTGATGGTCACTGTCAGATGGAAAATCCTTAGACCCAATTAATCATACTAATAGTTGAATTTAAATAGTAATTACATCTGGTTTCCTAAAAAGAAAGTCAGAAGCGAGTCATTCCCTGAACTTAAAAATAGACACAGGAGAAATTTTAGGGACTGCTAGTTTCTTAAAATAATCTTCCGTTTTCTCCAGATACTACGCTGCAGTCACTTCTAAACTGCATGACCCAACTCCACTCTCCTAGTCATGAGATGGCTAAACGAGGTATCCGGAGGTTTGTGTAAGAACGAGTTAAGTCGGGTGAAAAAATAAAGGCAAACACAACGTGAACCTGCCTAGCACTCCTCCATAGCTTCCGATTTACTTTTTCAGAAGTTTCCATGCCACGTCTCAACTTTAATTTGCGCTATGAAGGGAAGCATCGAGACCTGCCACTAACTAAACGCGACTGTGAAACGCCTCCTGGGCCCGGAGCTGACACGCGGCGCCTGGTCGACAAAGCTCGGCGAGAGGTTCCAAGGGGAACACGCCGTTCAAGCTGAGAATCCAAAGCAACCACGCAACGGCTCCGTATCCCGAGCGGAGCCCGGAATCCGGGCGGGCGCGGGGAAAGGGACCGTTAGGGGGTCACCGGGTGGCGGCTCGGGCCCCTCCCAGTACTCGGACAGCGGCCTCCGTGTCCCGCTCCCCCCGCGGGCCCCGGGTGCCGACAACCCCCGAGCGGCCGCGCGACCCCGCCTTGGCCGCGGGCAACGCGCCCGCACCTCCACGTCGATGTCCAGGAAGCCGCCCTCGGCCACCTCGAAGATGAGGCCCATCTTGGTGCCCGAGGTGACCCGCTCGAAGAAGCACTCCTCGGCATGCGCGTCGATGCTGACGAAGTAACCCGAGGCCGTGGCCAGGAGGGCGGCCAGGAGGACCAGCAGCTCAGCGAGCGTCACCATGGTGGGGCTGGGGCCGAAGCCAGGACCGGGACTGCGGCCTCCAGAGCCGCCGTCACCGCTGCCACCGCTGTCGTCTCCGCCGCCGCCACCTCAGCTCCGCCCCTTCCGGCTGCGCCACCCGAGGGGGCTGATGCGGGCGCCGTGGATTGGTGGGCGCCAGTTGCTGCCACGTAACGGACGCACGGCGGCCGCCGAGGGACAAGGCAGCTCTGCGCTGCCCGAGCCTGGACGGTGGCTCCGAAGGACCAGAAACCATCGTCCGTATCCCTATCCCCGTTCGCGTACAGCCTAAGTTTCCGTGAAGCACACTAGAAAGCGGTAGTATCAAGAAACCTCTTCCGCCCCATGCACGACCTTTTTAGGATTATCCACAAAGACGGCGAAAGATTTGGAGGCAGCAATAGAAGTGGAAGGAGGAATGGGGCTGAAGCCAAGGACTTGAGATTTTATGTTAGCCTCCCCTCACCTCTCAACAACCGACTGGGGAAGGATGGGGACGGGTATAGACTGGGAAGGGGCACGAGGAAACCTACTGCGATGTTGGAAATGTTTTATATCGCCACCTAAATGATGGGTACATGAGTGTTTACGTACGCTTTTTTTAAAACTCAGGAAGCTGTATACTTAAGAGTAATGCTCCGTATTTTACTGTATGTATATAATACAACTACAAAAAAACTTTACCTTGTCTACATCCTCCAAAGTTAGAAGTCTCTCACCTCCTCAAAGTCTTGCTGACACCCCTTTAGCTCTTGCCAGCTACTAAGACAATTTTTTTCCAGTCTTTGCCTCCTGGCATACTCCTACTCATCCCTCAAAACCCAACTCAGATGGCCTCTCCAGACCTCCTTCTGCCAAATACTAGACGCCTTCCTCTGTGTTTACAAGGCAGATTTGTGCCTAGTGAGTTATCGTTATTTACCAGTCTGTGTCACTCATGAGGCACTAGTCCTGGCATGTCTGTACTATGCTCTTAGGCTGTAGCATAGGGCCACAAAAAACCTCACTCATGACATGTTAGCTGACATATCAAGTTCACTGAACTGGCCTGAAGATGAGATATGGATTGTTACTCCAGTGTTGCACATAGCTGTGTGACCTTAATTATGTTCCATCACCTCTCTGAACCTTAATTTCCCTATCTATAAAAAATGTGCCACCACATTCTTTGCTTATCTGGTAAAGTTATCATGAGGATCCGGTGACGCTATGTACATAAATGTGCTGTGCAAGTTTGAGGGATTATTTCTTCAAAGGCTATCAGGCAATAGGGGGCAGTAGTGGCCCAGTATCCAGTTTCCCACTCAGGTGTCAATAAACAGGTGCAGCTTGGGTGAT
Organism: Stenella coeruleoalba; assembly: GCF_951394435.1. Taxonomy (NCBI): domain Eukaryota; kingdom Metazoa; phylum Chordata; class Mammalia; order Artiodactyla; family Delphinidae; genus Stenella; species Stenella coeruleoalba. Next base: position 83,409,555 of record NC_137160.1, on the reverse strand, counting down.
GGAAGGTTCCTGGCTGTGACAATGTGTTAGTGAACTCAGAGTTCTAGTAATGGTCCCCTGATTCCCCACCTTGCAAAAGGCCCTGCTTTTCCTGGCAGGTCAGTTCCATAATGTTACCCTGGCAGCCTTCACTGGAGGGAGGCTCAGCCTAGAGCTTGCTTCTCCAGCCTCACCAGCCCATTTAGAAGCCACTATTTCCCTATAGTAAATCTCTTTCTGCTTGTACCTTAAGAGGTTTCCTATTAAAGTGAAATAAACTGACAAATATAGCCTTTTTTACTTCCCAAGCAACCCAAATCTGTAGAAAAGTACCAAGAACAATTCTGTTTTTATCTGGATGTTAAATGTTCATTTTCATTTTCAAACTGATTAAATAACATACTAACTCCACTTGTCAGGGATTTAAAATGTGGACACTTAGCATCTCAGTGGACCACAGTGAATTGTATATTATGGGGGTTTTATTATGTAAGTCATGGGACCCAAATCCAAATGCCTTCAGGGATCAGGCAGTTTATATGAGATGGCATCAGCTTAAGGCAATAGGGAGTAGGGAGGAGTGTGGCAAACTGAAGCATAGATGCTGTCTCTAAATACATTCAACTCCAATTGTTGAAAACATGGTGGTGGCCAAACCAAAGATGCAGCCAGAAGTCATCTATAAATTTATATGTTATATTATAAAAGTAATGGTGCTATCAAAAATTGGAAAAGAGACGAAAGTAACTCTAATCACAAAACTATAAAATCTATCAACTACATGGTATATTTTCTTCTTTGCCCAGGTTTTTCTTTTTAGCACCCTTGTCATAATTACTCATCAAGTATCTTTCAACAATATTTCAGGATCTGAAGACAAATTAATTCAAAGAACTACAGGCGCTCAGGATTTGTCAGGTCACCCGCAGAGTTGTTCAGCCATCACCAGTCTAGTTCCAAAACATTTCATCACCCAAAAAGAAATGCTGACTTATTAGCAGTCATACCCCATTCCCCATACCGCCCCCCACCCCAGGCTGATCTCCTTTCTGTCTCTGTGGGAGGAAATCATACAATATGTGGCCTTTTGTGACCAGCTTCTTTCACCCAGCATAATGTTTTCAAGGTTCATCCATGCTGTAGCCTGTGTCCGTATACCATTCCTTTCTATGGCAGAACAATACTGTATTATGTGGATAGACCATATTTTGTTTACCCATTCACCCATTGATGGACATTGGGTTGTTTCCACTTTTTGGCTCTTATTAGGAAAGCTGCTATGAACATTCACGTACACATTCTTGTATGGACATAGAGTGGACAAGATAAATTATTTCTTCGTGGAATCAGAGGCTTGTTGTGGCAGAGACTAGGAAACCAGGGTAGAAAGTGATGAGGGATTTGTATCAGTTGCATAGTCAGTTCTCCAATGCTGACAAGTTTTAAAGAGAAGAACAAAGGCTGTTTCCACAGAAAGCCTAAATCAGCTTTCTCCTGTCTGGGCATTAACATTCCCCTTCCCTTCTGGTCCCACAGAAGTCTTTTTTAAAATTAGGAAAGAGTAAAGGAGACTGGAGAATTTTCTTCCATTTTTCTTTTCTTTTTTCAGTTTTTTTTTTTCCACGCTACACGGTGTGTGGGATCTTAGTTCCCCAACCAGGGATGGAACCCGTGCCCCCTGCAGTGGAATCACGGAGTCTTAACCACTGGCCCACCAGGAAAGTCCCTCATTTTCAGTTTTAAAATGTCACTTTAGGGACTTCCCTGGTGGCGCTGTGGTTAAGAATCCGCCTGCCAATGCAGGGGACACAGGTTCAAGCCCTGGTCCGGGAAGATCCCACATGCCACGAAGCGACTAAGCCCATGCGCCACAACTACTGAGGCTGCACTCTAGAGTCCACAAGCCACAACTACTGAGCCTGCACGCCACAACTACTGAAGCCCATGCGCCTAGAGCCTGTGCTCTGCAACAAGAGAAGGCACTGCAATGAGAAGGCCGCGCACCGCAATGAAGAGTAGCCCCTGCTCACGGCAACTAGAGAAAGCCCATGCGCAGCAACGAAAACACAACCAAAAATTTTTTTAAGTCACTTTATTAATAACAATATTGATATACAAAAATAATGAAAATTCAATACAAGTTTGACCACAACATCAGCACTTAATCAAATAAGCTGTTCTGGGGGACTCCGTGGAGGCCTTTAATCTCAGACCCATCCCAGACCTCTCTGCTCACCTCTGCATCACAAGGAAATCTGTTTCCCAGGCTCCCTTTCACTCTGCTTCCTGGTAGGTTCAGCCGGTTCCAGGCACTGGCGGAAGATTAGAGGGCGGAGGAAGGAAGAAGCCAGAGCATTTGTCTCCCTCACTGCTTTGGGAAGCACCTCCGCTAGTGACTGCATGTTCAAGGCTCCAGCTCCTCTGAAGGTCCCGATTCCACTGGGTGGTCCTGGGTCCTGAGCTTTGACAGTCCTAATTCGTCCCTTCCTTTCTCTAGTCCTAAATGGGTTGGTGTCTTTCTGCTTTTGTTAATCTGTGCACTGTCTCACCATCCTGTTGGGTTCCTCAGCTCTATCACTGCCTGTTATGATGGTTTCAAAATATATCCAGGAATTCCGTGATCCTCCGCCCTTCAAAAGGTGGAGCCTAGGGAATTCCCTGGCGGTCCAGTGGTTAGGGCTCTGCGCTTCCACTACAGGGGGCACGGGTTCGATCCCTGGTCGGGGAAATAAGATCCCACATGCTGCATGGCACAGGCAAAAAAAAAATATATATATATATATATATTGGAGCCTAATTCCCCTCCCCTGGAATGGGAGGCAGAATTGACTTAGTGACTGACCTTTGCCTAAGAGAATGTGGAAGATGTGACAGTCTGTGACTTCCAAAGCTAGGTCAGAAAAGGAATTGTTGCTGCTTCTTCCTTGTTCTCTCTCTCTCTCTCTCGACTTTTTCTTTTTTTATTTTTTATGAATTTTTGAATTTTATTTTATTTTTATACAGCAGGTTCTTATTAGTTATCTATTTTATACGTATTCGTGTATATGTCAATCCCAATCTCCCAATTCATCCCACCACCACCACCCACTACCCACCACTTTCCCCCCTTGGTGTCCACACATTTGTTCTCTACATCTGTGTCTCTATTTCTGCCCTGCAAACTGGTTCATCTGCAACATTTTTCTAGGCTCCACGTACATGCGTTAATATACGATATTTGTTTTTCTCTTTCTGACTTACTTCACTCTGTATGACAGTCTCTAGATTCATCCACATATCAACAAATGACTCAATTTCGTTCCTTTTTATGGCTGAGTAATATTCCATTTTATATATGTACCACGACTTCTTTATCCATTCATCTGTCGATGGGCATTTAGGTTGCTTCCATGTGCTGGCTAATGCAAGAGTGCTGCAATGAACATTGGGGTGCATGTGTCTTTCTGAATTATGGTTTTCTCTGCGTATATGCCCAGTACTGGGATTGCTGGGTCATATGGTAATTCTATTTTTAGTTTTTTAAGGAACATCCATACTGTTCTCCATAGTGGCTGTATCAATTTACCTTCCCACAAACAGTGCAAGAGTGTTCCCTTTTCTCCACACCCTCTCCAGCATTTGTCATTTGTAGATTTTCTGATGATGCCCATTCTAACTGGTGTGAGGTGACACCTCATTGTAGTTTTGATTTGCATTTCTCTAATAATTAGTGATGTTGAGCAGCTTTTCATGTGCTTCTTGGCCATCTGTATGTCTTCTTTGGAGAAATGTCTATTTAGGTCTTCTGCCCATTTTTTGATTGGGTTGTTTGTTTTTTTAATATTGAACTGCACGTGCTGTTTATATATTTTGGAGATTAATCCTTTGTCCGTTGATTCATTTGCAAATATTTTCTCCCATTCTGAGGGTTGTGTTTTCATCTTGTTTGTAGTATCCTTTGCTGTGCAAAAGCTTTTAAGTTTCATTAGGTCCCATTTGTTTATTTTTGTTTTTATTGCCATTATTCTAGGAGGTGGATCAAAAAAGATCTTGCTGTGATTTATGTCAGAGTGTTCTTCCTATGTTTTCCTCTAAGAGTTTTATAGTGTCTGGTGTTACATTTAGGTCTCTAATCCATTTTGAGTTTATTTTTGTGTATGGTGTTAGGGAGTGTTCTAATTTCATTCTTTTACATGTAGCTGTCCAGTTTTCCCAGCACCACTTATGCAAGAGACTGTCTTTTCTCCATTGTATATCCTTGCCTCCTTTGTCATAGATTAGTTGACCAGAGGTGCATGGGTTCATCTCTGGGCTTTCTATCCTGTTCCATTTATTTATATTTCTGTTTTTGTGCCAGTACCATATTGTCTTGATTACTGTAGCTTTGTAGTATAGTCTGAAGTCAGGGAGTCTGATTCCTCCAGCTCCATTTTTTTCCCTCAAGATTGCTTTGGCTATTTGGGGTCTTTTGTGTCTCCATACAAATTTTAAGATTTTTTGTTCTAGTTCTGTAAAAAATGTCACTGGTAATTTGATAGGGATTGCACTGAATCTGTAGATTGCTTTGGGTAGTATAGTCATTTTCACAGTATTGATTCTTCCAATCCAAGAACATGGTATATCTCTCCATCTGTTTGTATCATCTTTGATTTCTTTCATCAGTGTCTGATAGTTTTCTGAGTCCAGGTCTTTTATCTCCTTAGGTAGGTTTATTCCTAGGTATTTTATTCTTTTCATTGGAATGGTAAATGGGAGTGTTTCCTTAATTTCTCTTTCAAATTTTTCATCATTAGTGTATAGAAATGCAAGAGATCTCTGTGCATTAATTTTATATCCTGCAGCTTTACCAAATTCATTGATTAGCTGTAGTAGTTTTCTGGTGGCATCTTTAGGATTCTGTATGTATAGTATCATGTCATCTGCAAACAGCAACAGTTTTACTTCTTCTTTTCCAATTTGTATTCCTTTTATTTCTTTTTCTTCTCTGATTGCCGAGGCTAGGACTTCCAAAGCTATGTTGAATAATAGCGATGAGAGTGGACATCCTTGTCTTGTTCCTCATGTTAGAGGAAATGCTTTCAGTTTTTCACCATTGAGAATGATGTTTGCTGTGGGTTTGTCATATATGGCCTTTATTATGTTGAGGTAGGTTCCCTCTATGCCCACTTTCTGGAGAGTTTTTATCATAAATGGGTGTTGAATTTTGTCAAAAGCTTTTTCTGCATCTATTGAGATGATCATATGGTTTTTATTCTTCAATTTGTTAATATGGTGTATCACATTGATTGATTTGCATATATTGAAGAATCCTTGCATCCCTGGGGCAAAATCCCACTTGATCATGGTGTTTGATCCTTTTAATGTGTTGCTGGATTCTGTTTGCTAGTATTTTGTTGAGGATTTTTGCATCTATATTCATCAGTGATATTGGTCTGTAATTTTCTTTTTTTGTAGTATCTTTGTCTGGTTTTGGTATCAGCGTGGTGGCCTTGTAGAATGAGTTTGGGAGTGTTCCTTCCTCTGCAATTTTTTGGAAGTGTTTGAGAAGGATGGGTGCTAGCTCTTCTCTAAATGTTTGATAGAATTCACCTATGAAGCCATCTGGTACTGGACTTTTGTTTTTTGGAAGATTTTTTTTAAGCCATATTTTTTTAAATAAATTTATTTTATTTATTTATTTTTGGCTGCATTGGGTCTTTGTTGCTGCGCAGGGGCTTTTCTCTAGTTGTGGAGAGCAGGGGCTACTCTTTGTTGCAGTGCACAGGCTTCTCATTACAGTGTCTTCCTTTGTTGCAGAGCATGGGCTCTAGGAGCGCGGGCTTCAGTAGTTGTGGCTCATGGGCTCTAGAGTTCAGGCTCAATAGTTGTGGCGCACAGGCTTAGGTGCTCCGTGGCATGTGGGATCTTCCTGGACCAGGGCTCGAACCCGTGTCCCCTGCATTGGCAGGCAGATTCTTAACCACTGTGCCACCAGGGAAGCCCCTGGTGGAAGATTTTTAATTACAGTTTCAATTTCATTACTTGTGATTGGTCTGTTCATATTTTCTATTTCTTCCTGGTTCCGTCTTGGGAGGTTATACCTTTCTAAGAATTTGTCCATTTCTTCCAGGTTGTCCATTTTATTGGCATAGAGTTGCTGGTAGTAGTCTCTTAGGATGCTTTGTATCTCTGCGGTGTCTGTTGTAACTATTTTTTCATTTCTTGTTTTATTGATTTGAGTCCTCTCCCTCTTCTTCTTGATGAGTCTGGCTAAAGGTTTATCAATTCTGTTTATCTTCTCAAAGAACCAGCTTTTAGTTTCATTGATCTTTGCTATTGTTTTCTTTGTTTCTATTTCATTTATTTCTGCTCTGATCTTTATGATTTCTTTCCTTCTGCTAACTTTGGGTTTTGTTTGTTCTTCTTTCTCTAGTTCCTTTAGGTGAAAGGTTAGATTGTTTATTGGAGATTTTTCTTGTTTCTTGAGGTAGGCTTGTATTGCTATAAACTTCCCTCTTAGAACTGCTTTTGCTATATCCCATAGGTTTTGGATCATTGTGTTTTCATTGTAATTTGTCTCTAGGTATTTTCTGATTTCCTCTTTGATTTCTTCAGTGATCTCTTGGTTATTTAGTAACATATTGTTTAGCCTCTATGTGTTTGTGTTTTTTACGTTTTTTCCCCTGTAGTTCATTTCTAATCTCATAGCGTTGTGGTCGGATGCTTGATATGATTTCAATTTTCTTAAATTTACCGAGGCTCGATTTGTGACCCAAGATGTGATCTATCCTGGAGAATGTTCTGTGTGCACTTGAGAAGAAAGTGTAATCTGCTGTTTTTGGATGGAATGTCCTATAAATATCAATTAAATTTATTTGGTCTATTGTGTCATTTAAAGCTTGTGTTTCCTTATTAATTTTCTGTCTGGATGATCTGTCCATTGGTATAAGTGAGGTGTTAAAGTCCCCCACTATTGTTGTGTGACTGTCGATTTCCTCTTTTATAGCTGTTAGCAGCTCTCTATGTATTGAGGTGCTCCTACGTTGGGTGCATATGTATTTATAATTGTTATATCTTCTTCTTGGATTGATCCCTTGATCATTATGTAGTGTCCTTCCTTGTCTCTTGTAACATTCTTTATTTTAAAGTCTATTTTATCTGATATGAGTATTGCTACTGCAGCTTTCTTTTGATTTCCATTTGCATGAAATATCTTTTTCCATCCCCTCATTTTCAGTCTGTATGTGTCCCTAGGTCTGAAGTGGGTCTCTTGTAGACAGCATATATATGGGTCTTGTTTTTGTATCCATTCAGCCAGTCTATCTATGTCTTTTGGTCGGAGCATTTAATCCATTTACATTTAAGGTAGTTATCGATATGTATGTTCCTACTACCATTTTCTTAATTGTTTTGGGTTTCTTATTGTAGGTCTTTTCCTTCTCTTGTGTTTCCCTTTAGCATTTGTTGTAGAACTGGTTTGGTGGTGCTGATTTCTCTTAGTTTTTGCTTGTCTGTAAAGTTTTTGGGTTCTCCAACAAGTCTGAATGAGATCCTTGCCGGGTAGAGTAATCTTGGTTGTAGGTTCTTCCCTTTCATCACTTTAAGTATATCATGCCACTCCCTTCTGGCCTGTAGAGTTTCTGCTGAGAAATCAGCTGTTAACCTTATGGGAGTTCCCTTGTATGTTATTTGTCATTTTTCCCTTGTTGCTTTCAATACTTTTTCTTTGTCTTTAATTTTTGTCAATTTGATTACTACGTGTTTGAGCGTGTTTCTCCTTGGGTTTATCCTGTATGGGACTCTCTGCATTTCCTGGACTTGGGTGGCTATTTCCTTTCCCATGTTAGGGAAGTTTTCGACTATAATCTCTTCAAATGTTTTCTCGGGTCCCTCCTCTCTCTCTTCTCCTTGTGGGACCCCTATAATGAGAATGTTTTTGCGTTTAATGTTGTCTCAGAGGTCTCAGGCTGTCTTCATTTCTTTTCATTCTTTTTTCTTTATTCTGTTCGGTGGCAGTGAATTCCACCATTCTGTCTTCCAGGTCACTTATCCGTTCTTCTGCCTCAGTTATTCTGCTATTGATTCTTCATTGCAGTTATTGTATTGTTCATCTCTGTTTATTTGTTCTTTAATTCTTCTAGGTCTTTGTTAAACACTTCTTGCATCTTCTCGATCTTTGCCTCCTTTGCTTTTCCGAGGTCCTGGATCATCTTCACTATCATTATTCTGAATTCTTTTTCTGGAAGGTTGCCTATCTCCACTTCATTTAGTTGTTTTTCTGGGGTTTTATCATGGTCCTTCATCTGGTACAAAGTCCTCTGCCTTTTCATTTTGTCAATCTCTGTGTGAATGTGGTTTTCCTTCCACAGGCTGCAGAATTGTAGTTCTTGCTTCTGCTGTCTTCTTTCTTGTTCTCTTGACTCACTTCCTCTGGGGGAAGCCATCTACCATGTCATGAGGACACTCAAGCAGCTCTGGGAGATGCCCACACAGAGAGAAACTCAGGCCTCCCATCAACAGCAATGTAAGGGCACCATCATGGAGGTGGCTTCTCCAGACCCAGTTAAGTCTTCAGATGCTGCAGTCCCTGCCAATATGTTGACTGCAATCTCCTGAGAGATCCTGTATCAGGACCACTCAGCCAAACTGCTCCTGAATTCCGGATCTACAGAAAGTATGAAAGATAATGATTATATGAGCTTCCCTGGTGGCACAGTGGTTAAGAATCCGTCTGCCAATGCAAGGGACACAGGTTCAAGCCCTGGTCCGGGAAGATCCCACATGCTGCAGAGCAGCTAAGCCCATGTACCACAACTACTGAGCCTGCGCTCTAGAGCCTGCAAGCCACAACTACTGAAGCCCACGTGCCTAGAGCCCGTGCTCCGCAACAAGAGAAGCCACCACAATGAGAAGCCCGTCCACTGCAACGAAGAGTAGCCTCTGCTCACCGCCACTAGAGAAAGCCCGCGTGCAGCAACAAAGACCCAACACAGCCAAAAATAAATAAATAAAATAAATTTATTTATTTTTTAAAAAAGAAAGATAATGATTATTGTTGTTTTAAGCCACTTAGTTTTGGGGCAACTTGTTACACAGCAGTAGGTAACTTATGCATGTTTAACTGGTTTCCTACATTAAAACTTTCTGTTGGAAAGACCTCAAGTGAGTTCTATTTTCTGACTGATACAAACTCCTGTCCTGAATGGTAAACACAATGGCAAATTAGCTTCTGTAAAAATGAAAAGTCTAAATGTGAGGCTGTGGCTGAATGTGAAGGTTGGGTCACATGACCCTGGGTCCCCGTGATGGCTTCTGCATACACACAGGGAACAATACGTGGAAGTAATTAATTACAGGCTGAAGGGGGTAATCCAAGTAGAAAATGCTACAGAACAGAAGGGAGCCATTCTTTTTATTTTTTTTTCATGGTCATGCCACGTGGCACGTGGGATCCCAGCTCCCCAACCAGGGATTGAACCTGCACCCCCTGCATTGGAAGCAGAGTCTTAACCACTGTACTGCCAGGGAAGTCCCAGAAGGGGGCCATTCTTGATCCTAGGAGCCACTGGTGAGGATATTAGTGAAGAGAGAGGAACAATACTTGAAGATTTGGATAATTAAGTGAAAAGAAAAGGATAGTCCAGGTCATGAAGGTGAAATTGAAGTATTAAAAAGAAAGTTTTTAAGATCAACTTTGTCAGATGGCTATTTTTCTACAGTGTGAGCAAGTACTATCAGCTTCCTGGTCCCAAACTAAATATTAATTTTTACTTTGTCTGCTCAACATCCATTCTCCCCTCTGTAAGAGGATTCTCCTCCCTCCTATCTTATCCCATGCCACTCAGATGGACTGCCCCCAGTCTCTGGCGCTAAGCCTGACCAATCAGCAACATCCATGTCCCTAAGTACAGTGATTGGTCCAGGAGTGGGCATGTGTCCCAAGCTGAGCCAATGATATGCAATGGAAATCCACTGCATTTTCTGAGGTCACTGAACAGGTAGGATGTAATCCTAGAGGTCCTGAATGCTACCTTGGCCACCATGTGTCGAGAGCCTGCACGAGAGTGGCATCAACATGGTGCAAACCTGGAGCTGAGGGGCAGAGAATAGCAGAAGTCAGACGACGTAGCTGAGCCCCTGGATCCAGCTGTGCTTGAAGTCCACATGTTGGATTTCTTATTTATAAAACTTTTTTGCTTAAGCCAGTTTGAGCTGTGGAAGAGTTTTAACAAACTCTGGAAATCCAAAACAAGAGACATTACAGCTACAAAGACTTCCCCCATGTCTGTTTGGAGATGTTTGTGGTGAGCAGGCTCAATACTATAAATGCTTTAAAATAATTTAGGTCAATTAAGTGGTGGCACGGCTTAGAAATTTTGACAGCATGTAAGTAGAGACTATGTTTTCAGAGACTAGGTCATGGGCTAGAAAGTACTAATCCCTTTAATTCTTAGCCCTGTCACTCACTCAAATGCTCACACTCAATTCCTTTCTGGGAGGGTCTTCAGTTTCTCATCTGTAAAATGGAGTAATATTTCCTCAGGCAGGCTGCTTGCCTTCTCCTTTCCCCAGACTGACCTGTTCTTACTTTGGGTTTCAATCCTGTGAATGGTCCTATCATAGTCCTTACCTTGTGTTATTTTATTGTTTTATTATTCAGATATAATTTATATACCATATAATTCACCCATTTTAAAGTGTACAATTCAATGGTTTTAGTTATAGTCACAGAGTTGTGCAACCATAGCCACAATTAATTTTTTTTATTAGTTCTTAAAAATTATTGGTTCATATGGCTGAAAAGCCTAGAGGTAGCAAAAAATAAGGCACAGCTTGACCCACCTGCTCAAATGACATCCCAGGATGTGGTTTGCTCTCCCGTCTCTTAGCCCTGCTTTCCTCCCTGTTGACCTCTTACCCATACTGGCTCTCCCCAGATCATGGCAAGATGGCCACCAAGAGCCCCAGGCTTCCAGCCTATTTTCTCAGCAACCCAATAGGAAAAAACAACCAACCAAAACAAAAATTTGCCTTTTTCAAGAGGTCCAGTAAAAGTGTGATGGAATCTCATTGGACTGTCTGAAGTCAATGCCCACCCCTGAGCGAACCACTAGCCCCACAGGTTGGATGGTGCTGATTGGTCAGGCCCTGGTTTCTCCTTCCTGGGAACCAGAGAGCAAGAGAAGGGTGGTTCCCCCAAGGAAAATCAGAAAAATAGGATGGATCCTGACAGGCAAAACAACACATGTACCCTCTCTACTCACTGGACTATGAACTCCTCGAGGGCAGCATCTCCTGTCCTAATTTATCTTTGCACTTTGGACTGCACTTCATCTTTGCAGGTGGGACTGGCACACAGAATGGCTGTGAGCTTCTCGGCTCGATAAAGCCCTTTTCCCTTTTCTTTTTTTCTTTTTTTTTTTTTTTTTACTTTTGGTCACACCTCGGAGCATGTGGGATCTTAGTTCCCCGACCAGGGATTGAACCCGTGCCCCCTGCAGTGGAAGCGTGGAGCCTTAACCACTGGGCAGCCAGGGAATTCCAGCCCTTTTCCCTTTTCTTTCCCACTCTCTTCTGAAGCCTGGTTCAGCTCTGAGAAACAAGGAGTTCTATGAGGAGGTAAATGTTCCTACAAAGTGACTTGAGCTTCCAGAAGGAACGTACTGTTTTTACCACAAGCAAACCACAGGGAAAGCCCATTGACCCCAGGAGTTCATTGACAGATGAATGGATAAACAAAATGTAGTCTATCCCTCTGATGGAACATTATCAGCCATGAAAAGGAATAGAGTACTGATTCCTGCTACAACAAGGATTGTCCTTGAAGACATTAGGCTAAGTGAAAGAAGCCAGTCACAGAAGGCTATGCATTGTATGATTTTATTTATATGAAATGTCCAAAGTAGGCAAGTCCATAGAGACAGAGAGTAGATTAGTGGTTTCCTCGGTCTGTGGTGGAGGAAATAGGAAGTGACTGCTAACAGGGCTTCTTTTTTAAAAAAAATTTTCATTGGAGTATAGTTGATTTACAATGTTGTGTTAGTTTCTGCTGTATAGCAAAGTGGATCAGTTATTCATATATGTATATTCATTTTTTTTAGATTGTTTTCCCATATAGGCCATTACAGAGTATTGAGTAGAGTTCCCTGGGCTATAGAGTAGGTCCTTATTCATTATCTTTTATTTTATTTTATTTTATTTTGCCACACCTCACGGCATGTGGGATCTCAGTTCCCCAACCAGGGATCAAACCCATGCCCCCTGCAGTGGAAACGCAGAGTCCTAACCACTGGACCGCCAGGGAATTCCCAGTTATCTATTTTATATATAGTAGTGTGTATATGTCAATCCCAATCTCCCAACTTATCCCTTCCCCGCCTTCACCCCTGGTAGGGGCTTCTGTTTGGAGCAATGAAAATGTTCTGGGAATTCCCTGGGGGTCCAGTGGTTAGGACTCAGTGCTTTCACTGAGGGGGCCTGGCTTCGATCCCTGATCAGGGAACTTAAGATCCTGCAAGCTGTACAATTCAGCCATAAAAAAAAGAAAAGAAAAGAAAAGAAAATGTTCTGGGATTAGATAGTAGTGACGGTTGACATTATCAGTGAAAATACTAAAGCCATTGAATTGTACCCTTTAAATGTGTGGATTTCATGGCATATGAACTATATCTCAATGAAGCTATTTAAAATAACAGGGAAGAGGGCTTCCCTGGTGGCGCAGTGGTTGAGAGTCCGCCTGCTGATGCAGTGGACACGGGTTCGTGCCGCGGTCCAGGAAGATCCTATATGCCGCGGAGTGGCTGCGCCCGTGAGCCATGGCCGCTGAGCCTGCGCGTCCGGAGCCTGTGCTCCGCAACGGGAGGGGCCACGGCAGTGAGAGGCCCGCGTACGGGAAAAAAAAAAAAATAATAATAATAAATAAATAACAGGGAAGAATTCTCAGCTGTCCAAGATGTAGTCCAGAAACAGCCAGGTCCAGGCATAAAGGCAGCCAGGAGAGGTTGTGCCTTTGACATTTGATCACGTTCCGAAGCTGGTCAGGGTCAAGTTTTGCTTTTTCCTAGACCTTACTTCCACCTTGAATATCAAACAACCTTCACAGCTTTGAGAACGAGGGGAGCAGCACCAAATGTACACTTGCTGACCTGGCACAATCAGCTGGCCTTGCTGTTCTCCCGTTGAGATAACAATTTCACAGAACAGCAACATCGGCCGAGGTCGCTCCGGGATGGTGATGGAACAGGACAACAGGAACGTGGTCCAGGCCACAAGATGCCAGATCTATCCCTCTCTTGGCGAATGTGAGTGACGGCTGCTTCTGTACCAATTACAGCCTTAGCTTCTCTCCAGTCTGTCCTCCGTATAGATAAGATTTATTAAGAGCCCGGATCCTAGAATCGTCCCTGCTTCCTGACGCACCCACTCTAGAGCAAACTCCCAGATCCTTAAACTCTCCCTGGAGCCACCCAACCAAAGCTCAAATCCTGTAGTAGTTTCTTCCTAACACTACAGTCTACACTTTAGAAAGATGCGTGGCTGCAGTGGGGGGGGGACCCCCTACCCACTCTCCCCAGCACCACCCCCACCCCCGCCCCGCACCAACATAGCCCGGGGCTGGCTCTCTGCAGGGTGAGCTGTGGCCTGCAGCCTCGTCCTTACTGCCTAATCTATAGGCAGGAATGGAGGTGCTGGACAGATGAGGATGTAATGTATTTTAGCCACTCACTTCCCATCAAATTGAAAGAACCAAAACTTGCCTGGACTTACACAGCAATGTTGTTTAAAATAGCCCAAACCGGGAAATAGTGTGAATGTCTATCAAGGGAGAAATAATCAGGTAAATTACAGTACATCCATAAAACAGAAAACTATACAATCATTTACAAGAATGAGGCAGGATTATCTATTTAGAAAGAAAAAAAGAACGAAGTAGATGTATATATGCTGAGCTGGAAAGATAATTACAGGGTAATGTTAAGTGACAAAAGCAAATTGCTTACTAATATGTATGTCATGCTTCCATTTAAAAAATAAATGTGTGTTTAGATATTCTCAGGAAAAAATCAGGAAGCGCATGGATCAGACTGTCAACAGTAGTTACCTGGGAGTGAAATGGGATGGGAGGAAGCCTACTGCATCCATAACTTTTGTTTTGTTTTGTTTTTTGCGGGACGCGGGCCTCTCACCATTGTGGACGGACGCACTGGCTCAGCAGCCATGGCCCACGGGCCCAGCCGCTCCGCGGCATGTGGGATCTTCCCGGACCGAGGCACGAACCCGCATCCCCTGCAACAGCAGGCGGACTCTCAACCACTGCGCCACCAGGGAAGCCCGCATCCATAACTTTGTAAATGGACGGATTATGGGTGTGGCAGACCCAGAGCCGTTTGTCCCACCTGTACCCTCCCCCACCTCCACCTGGGATACTTGCCTCTCTTCCCGGCATGAACAGCATCAGCTACAGCTCACACTGTTCCTGTGGTGCCAGAACCCTGTGCAGTGCCAGGGTCACCTCAGCTCCTACAAGTTCTGATGGTCTCAGAAGAGCACAGGGGTAAAGGCTGCGGCTGTCTCAGCACCCAGGACCAACCCAACTAGGGGAGATCTGCCTAGAGAAGCAGGGAGGTTAATGCCCCAAGGGGAGGACTAATGAGAGACATAAAGGAGCGGGCAGATAAATCGCTCATCTTCTCCCCACCCTCCATATACCCTCCCAATACCCCTGTCCGTGCTATTGGACAGTTCTGAGGTTCAGCAGTTTCACACATTCTCCCCAGAGACCTCCCATTAGATTAAGCATCCGGCTGAGTGTTCCTGCAAAGCTGGACCAACTTCGGTAATACTCCACCTTGAATTTGCTCTCCCTCCTTTTTGGCCTCACTTCCCTTCTTCCCTGACTCTTGCTTCCCTGCTATCATACCCTCCAGTAAAGCATTAGCTCATAAGCTTTTTAAGGAACCCATACAAGGGCAGTGGGTGATTTTTTTACTATTTATTTTTCTTTAAACATTTTATTTAATTAAGAGCCCAACCATTTAAGTGGATGAGATCCTCAAAGCAGAGAAGTGCTACCAAATTAATGTAACTGTAATGGAAAATCTACACAGACCCAGTATTTACAGGTGGAAACAGACATTGAAATTCAGAGAGCGTGCCCAATGCACTTTAAAGACTCTTGTTACTAAGGTTTTCCATGATGGGTTTGGGGACATTATTGTCTTCCATATAATGTCCTTGAGTTGGGGGGCGGGGGTTGACCATTAAGTAGAATCACTGCAGAACAAACTGAGTCTTGCGTGACGTACTGGTGTTTAAAGATGTGATGACGATATGAGAACAGTTCACGACCATCTCAAGTCTATCAGATTAAAGGAGGAGGAGGAGGGAGTAAGGAAGAGGAAGATAATCTAGATTAACAACCATGGGAAGTCAAGGTTGTCATGGGTAGAAGAGAGGGTGTGAGGCTATTTCAGGTGGTCAGCCCTTGGGATTGAGCCCAAGGGACAGGGCAAGGAGAGCAGAAGACTACTCAGTCTCCTGAAAAATAAGGGTCCTCGTGAACTAGTCTGTTTTCATCAGCTTTGGCTGCTATAACAAAAAACCATAGACATGCAGATGTCAGCTAATGCTACGGTGGCAGTCATACTGCGATACATAAAGGGATCAAATCAACATGTTGTATGCCTTAAACTTACACAATGTATGTTAACTATACCTCAGTTTTTTTAAAAAGGAGGTAAAAAAAATGTACCATAGACTGGGTGGTTTATAAACAACAGAAATTTATTTCTCACAGTTCTGGAGGCTGGAAGTCCAAGATCAAGGCACTGGCAGATCTGGTGTCTGGTGAGAACTCCCTTCCCGGTTCACAGACCTCTGTTTTTTCACGTGGTGGGAGGGGTGAGGAGTTTCCAGCATTTCTTTTATAAGAGCACTAATCCTATGCATGAGGGCTCCATCCTCATGACCTCGTCACCTCCCAGAGGCCCCTTCCCCTAACATCATCACATTGCGGGGTTAGGTTTTCAACATATGAATTTGCAGGGCACAGACATTCAATCTATCAGATAGTCTATAGCAACAGCACAGGGGAGCTACACTCTAGTGCCCCGAAGTTCCCTCTCCAGTCCTAGTGTGCTTTCTCAGGCACTGGTAGCCTGATTTTCCAGGAAGCAGTAACTTCTCCTTCCACATAATCACTGCTTCTCTCTTCCACGTGCCCATGCAACTGGCTCTTCCTCCTGTCCCTATAACCATGGGAGGTCCCAGCACCCACTCATCCTTTCTCCCCTCCCCGCCTCCAGATCTTCTGTTCCTGTTGGTGGCATCAAATCTCTCTTCTTTTACCCACGGCTGAAACAAACCTCATCCAAGGAAAGCTAATATTTTGCCATTCACTCAAGTCCATAGTCTATATTAATTTTTTTAATTTCTAATGAAAATTTTCTAATATTACAGAAGGAAGAAAAATAGTATGATGAAGCTCCATGCACCCATCACCCAGCTTCAACAATTATTAACAAAAAGGCCAGTCTTCATTTTATCCATATTCCCAACCATCCCACCGACCCAGTGGGTTATTTTAAAGCAATTCAAAGACATTATATCTTTTTATTCACAAATCTTTCAGCAAGCCCATAGTCTTTAGATAGCTGTTCTGTGTTATTGGGAGGGGAGGTTGAATGCTGTGTGTGGAATGGATGGAGAAAGAGGCCCTCTAGTGGACTGATCTTTAATTCCTTTTCTATTGTTTCCCAACAATTCAGCTTGGACCCAAATTTGCATGGCCCCCTCAACAAGTCATGTGTTGTTTCCTGCTCAGCATCTGAACTCCCTTTCTAAGTTTGGGCTGTCCACCCCTATGTGATCCATCCCTGTGTGATTCTTGGTGAAAGCAGAGTTTTATTCCTTTGATGAAAGCTGAAAAAGTTAAACTTTGCTTCGTCTGATCCCAGGGCACTGGCTATGACCCAAGCTCAGCCATTTGGATGCTCTTACCAGGGATTTGAGTTTGGAATAGATAAACCATGGTACATAGAAGGACTAAAGGAATAGCAGGGTGGCTGGTGCTTAGAGAGTGAGCCGATTAAGTGTGAGATGAAGATGGAGAGGTAGACACGGATGACACTATGAAAGTCCTGTCGGCCATGGGAAGGACTTTGGCCTTATTGTAACTTGGCATTGATACCTGGAGTGATAAAAAGTACGTGTTTATCAAGATTACTGGCTGCTGTGTAGAAGACAGATTAGAAAGAAGACAAGATGAAGCAGACGACTTGGTTAGAAGCCTACAGTAGCCTTCCAGGAGGGGAAATAATATTAACTGGGGCTAGAGTGGTTTCAGGGAGGTGAAGAAAAGTGGAAGAATTTGAGAGATATTTCGCAGGTACAATTGATGGGACTTGGTTTCCCTAATTTCCAATTCCTCTAACAGTCACAGAACAGTGTTGATTCCATGATGTCATTGTTCTGAACTAAATGCTTCAGGGGTAACAATAAAAGCAAATGTAAAAAAAAAAAAAAAAAAGCAAATGTAATAGTAACAACAACAACAATAATAATATAAATAACAATAGCTAACATAAATGTAGCTCTTACTACGTGCCAGCCTCTGATTGAAACACTTTACGTATTTTAACTCATTTAATCCCCACAAAAATCCTGGAGGGAGGTATGATTGGGGTTATTCCCATTTTACAGATGAAAAGCTAAGACAAAGAACGATTCAATGACTTGCAGAAGATCATATAACATACTTACTGCATCAAATATGAACTTGGCCCCAGAATCAGTTTCTGGTCCTCTCTTCAACCTCTTTCCCCACCACTCCCCAACTTGCCCCATCCAATCCAGTATGCTGACTCACACAAATAGAGCCTATTTTTTACCTGGGATTCACACACATGGCCTATGGTCTTCTCTTATTCCTGCACATATGGTATGATTACATTTATTCGAAATGTCTAGATAGGCAGATGCCTAGAGAGAAAGCAGCTTGGTGGTCGCAGGATTGCCCCACCTGGCACACAGAAGGTACTCACTCAATAGTTGTGAGTTCCCTGGTTGGATAAAGCCCTTTTCCCATCTCCCCCCTACCCTCTTCTGGAGCCTGTGTCATCTCCCAGAAACAAGGAGATCTGTGAGGAGAAGATGTTCCTACAAAGTGATCTGAAGAAAAGTACTGTTTTTACAACAGGCAAAACAACAGGGAAGGTGGAAACAACCTAAAAGTCCACCAATGGATGAATAAACAAAATGTGGTCCATCCTTACAACGGGACATGATGCAGCCGTAAAGAGGAATGAAGCACTGACACAGGCTACAACACAGATAAACCTTAAAAACATGATGCTAAGTGGGAGAAGCCAGGCATAAAAGGCCACATAGTCTATGATTCCATTTATATGAAATGTTCAGAACAGGCAAATCTGTAGACCCAGAAAGCAGATTCGTGATCACAAGGGGCTGGGGGCAGAGGGGAATGGAGGGTGACTGCTAATGGGTACAGGGTTTTATGGGGAGGCTAATGAAAATGTGAAATTAGAGAGTGGTGATGCTTGCAAAACCTTGTAAATGTACTAAAAACTACCGAATGGCACACTTTAAAAGGGTTAATGTCACTGTATGTGATCTATAGCTAAATAAACAGAACAGAATCCCTCCAAAATAAAGAAAGATGCTAGAATGCATCACCACCAAATAAACTGAACTCAACTCAAATCAATCTCTCCATCCAACACCAGTCTAAAGAAACTATAGGGAACAAACATATTAAAGGTGAGATTTCACAGTGGTGAAATCATCAGAATCCAGACTGAGAATCTCTAAAAGGCAAATAATCCTGTTTCATCAGCTAACAGATTTCAAGGGAAGGAGAAAAAAAAAAAAAAAAAGAGATGGAGGATTAAAAGAGACTGAGGGACATATCAACCAATTGCAATATGTAAACATTATTTGGATCTTGGGTTAAACAAACAAACTTTAAAGAAGTAAACTGGTGAGACAATTGAAATTTTGAAGATTGGATATTTGATATGAAGAAATTAATTTTTTCAAGTGTGATCATGATACACCCAGTCAGTGACTAGACCAAGGTCACAAAGCATAGAGGTCTGGATGCTTAAGCATCAGGATCAACTGCCTCTCCCTACATTTTTTAAGATTGTAAGCATTCTCCTAAGCACTCAGGCTCATCATTTGCGGGGGGGGGGGGGGGTCACCTTGGACCCCTGCCTCCTCTTTCCCTTCCTAAAGTCATTTTCATCCCTTCCACTCTCCCATCCCTTTCCTGCCCTGGTCCCGAGGCTCAGGCTGCAGGCTGGCACTGTGGCTCCTCTTTCCTTGTCCCCTCCCAGAAGACTCTCAGTACATCTTTGCTACCTTGAGGGTAAAGTTGCCCCAATCTGGGCATTCATTATTTATCCCTTAGTTCACCATGGGCACCCACTGGGTTCAGCTCCATCCCTCCCGCTGTGGTACCCTAAGCAAGTTACTTAACCTCTTGTGGTGAGTTGAATGGTGCCACCCCTCCTGACACACACCCTCCCCCCCCCAAAAAAAAGCTATGTTCACATCCTAATCCCTGGAACCTGTCAATGTGACCTTATTTTTCAAAGTGTCTGTACAGATATGATTAAGAATCTTGAGATAAGATCATTCTGGATTGTGTGGGTAGGTCCTAAATGTAACGATAAGTGTTCTTATAAGAGATTCAGAGGAGGAGAAAGAGATACAGAGAAGGCCAGAGATTGGAGCGATCCTGCCACGAGCTAAGGAAGCCGGCAGCTGGAAGTGGCCAGGAAGGATCCTCCTCTAGAGCCATCAGAGGGAGCAGGACCCTGACAGCACCTTGATCTCAGACTTCCCGCTTCCAGAACTGGTGGAGGATGTTTCTGTTGTTTCAAGTTACCAAGTTTATGGCAAGTGGTTACAGTAGCTACAGGAAGTTAATGTCCCTCCCTATTCCTCACTGTTCTTGATTTAGGGTGGGGATAATCATAGGTCCACTTTATTGGATTGCTGTGCACAGATCTGACCCCAGTTTTAGCACTTACCAGCTTGCCTGGCCTTGGGCGAGGGACTTGGCTTCTCTGTGCCTCAGTTTCCTCTTTTGTAAAGTAGGGAGAATAATACTTCTTTGGATGTTGTAAGGCAGCAGTTCTCAAACTTTTTGCTCTCAGGGACCTTCTTCCGAGGGCACTCTTAAGAACCATTGAAGACCCTAAAGAGATTTTGTTAGATATGTTATATCTATTGATACCTACTGTAACTAGAAATTTAAGCTGTTTTTTAAAAATTAATTTAAAATAGACACATGACATGTTAACATGAACTTTATTTTTAATATTTATTTTTATTTATTTACTTGGCTGTGCCAGGTCTTAGTTGTGGCATGCAGCATCTTTAGTTGCAGCATGCAAACTCTCAGCTGCGGCATGCGGGATCTAGTTCCCTGACCAGGGATCGAACCCCGGGCCCCCTCCATTGGGAGCACGGAGTCTTAGCCACTGGACCACCAGGGAAGTCCCTAACATTAATATTTTTTAATAAAAAATAACCATGCTTCAAAACAAACAAACAAGTACCAAGGACAGTGGCATTGTCTCATATTTTTGCAAATCTCTTTAATGTCTAGCTCATCATCAGAGAGCTGGACCCACAAATCTGCATCTGCATATTCAGTCAATCACGATATGCTGGTCTGTGTTTCAGTATATGAAGAACATCTAGCCTCTCACTGATATATAGCTGGCAAAAGGGACCTCATAGAGACCCTTTGGGTATTGGGGAACCCTGGTGGTCTTCAGGCCACACTTTGAGAAGTAGTGGAGTAAATGAGGAAATATTTGTAAAGTACCTAGAAAAATGCCTGGCCATAGTAAACACTCTGCATTTTTAAACTAAATGTAAAGCCAAAGCTCGATGCATTTTAAACCTTAAAAAATTTTAGTTTTAATTAACATGTGTCAGGTTGGGGTGGGTTTTTACAGCTACAAGGGCGTTCAGGGATTTTTTCTGACTTCAAGGAGCTTACAGTCTGATGGGGGGAGGAGTATGTGTAACCACAGTTAAAACTATGCAAAGAGCAGTTTTATGGGAGTAGGAGGAAGATGTGGGGATGCACAGGAGGGCGCCTAATTACGCATGCGTGGGGTGGGGGGCTGTTCAGGGAAGGCTCGCCTGGACGCGGAGGGGTGGTCTGATGGACAGGTGGATCTAGCCAGATCAGAAGGACAGAGGGCTTGGGACAAGAAAGCTGAAATCCAAATCCCGGCCTCACCTCCTCTGTGAAGTGGTTTTTAGGTCACAAGGAGCCGCTAATAGACGTGGCTGGCGGGCAGCGCAGCCCGGCCGCTTAGGGACCAGAGGACCCCTCGACCTTTCTGCCCCTCTCCCGGGCGCCTCTCCTGGAGCGCAGGGCCTGGCGCCGCCAGGTCCGCCCGGTGACCTGGTCGGACGGGTCTACGAGCCGTGGGGTCCTCGACTCCTCCCCAGGATGGGCCGCATCCCGGAGTGCACCTCTTGAGCCCTCCATTTCTCTCCAGCGCAGGGGCCGCCCCAGACACTGTGAATCGTCCAGAGAGACCAGCAACCCACACCCCTACCACCTCCTCCCCTTCTCTTCTGGGCTAGTCTCGACTCCGCCGGGGCGGGAGTGGGAGAGGAGGAGCCAGGACCTGACTGGAGGAGGGGCGGCGCGTCCGGACGCGCGGTGGGGGGGGGACCGGCTGGAGCGGGGGGTGGGGGGGAGGGGAAGGAAGGTCCCGCGGGTGGAGCGGCGGGGCGGGGGGCTGCGGAGCCGGTGGGTGAGGGTGCGGTGTCCGCGGGGACGCTGGGGCGCCCTCGGGCGGCGGAAGCCGGGCGCGCCCCTCTCCAGGCCGGGATCGGGGCGGGGCGCGCGGTATCCCCGCGGGGGGAGCTGATCAGCTGGCGTCGCCGCCGCCAAAGTTTCCCGGAGGAGCCACGGCCGCCCTTCCTTGCCAGGCCCCGGGCGTGGGGACTAGCCGCCGGCAAGGACTGTTTCAGAGGGCAGCAGGGCCCGCTCTCCAGCCAGACCCCGCGCCTCCATTGCGCCCAACTCAGATTCCCAACTTGGGAGGCGCCGCGGGCCTGCGCACGCGCGCGCCTTCCTCGCCTCCTCCTCCTCCTTCTCCTCGTTCTCCCCCCACTGGGGAGCAGGCTCCGGGCCGAGCCGGGCGCAGAGACCCGCGCCCCGCGCGCTGACCCCCGGCTCCCGGCCCGCCGCCTCCGCCCATGCCGACGCCCGCCGCCCCCCCGGTGCGCCCTCGCTCGAGGGCCAGCTAAGCGCGGGCCGGCGGCAGCGGCGAGAGGTGGGCCCGGCCCGGCACTGCCCTCGACAGCGGCAAGTTTGGGAGTTGCACTAGTTTGCGGGGTGGGGGAGAGGCCGGGCGGGGGGCCATGGAGGAGGACCGGGGGTCGGCGTTGGCGGCCGAGTCGGCGCTGGAGAAGAACGTGGCGGAGCTGACCGTCATGGACGTGTACGACATCGCGTCGCTCGTGGGCCACGAGTTCGAGCGGGTCATCGACCAGCACGGCTGCGAGGCCATCGCGCGCCTCATGCCCAAGGTCGTGCGTGTCCTGGAGATCCTGGAGGTGCTGGTCAGCCGCCACCACGTCGCGCCCGAGCTGGACGAGCTGCGCCTAGAGCTGGACCGACTGCGCCTGGAGAGGATGGACCGCATCGAGAAGGAGCGCAAGCACCAGAAGGTGGGCGGTGGCCTCAGTCTGCCCATCCCGGCAACGTGGCCGCTGGGACCTAGGGGTCCTTCAGCACTGGGCAACTGTAGGTGCACACGTGTGTATACAAGGAATAGACGAGAGACGATCGGACTGGGTGAGGGAAGGAGGGAGGCCGCTGGCTCTCTTTTGCCCAGCCTGCGCACCCCCAGAGATTAAGAGTAGTTCTTTGGAGTCAGACCTGAGTTCCAATCCCACCTTTACCACTTAATAGCCGTGTGACCTTGAGTAAGTTATTTAACCTCTCTGTGCTTTATTTCCTCACATATCAAATGGTGATACTAATAGGACCCACCTTATGAAAATTAAATGGGATACTATCTAGAGTGCTTAGATAATATTATTCTTTTCCAGAAATGAAATAAGCGCCCCTGCCCTTCAGTGTTACCCGAGAAGATGTGATACCGGGCCGCATTCTTCATCCCACTCCAGAGCCCTCCAGAGCCAAGGGGATGTGACCTCCAGTCACTGAGCTTATTGACCGCCAGTCTCTGGGTTCTAATTTTCAAAAAGGAACCCTGAACCCCAGTCCAGGGTTCCTCCTAGTTTATTAACCTGAGGTGGTTTCCCCACCTCGATTTTACTCTGTGAGGTAGGGATTATTCTCTTCATTTTACAGATGAAGAAACTGAGGATCACAGTGGGGCGGGGGGGGGGAATTTGTCCCAAGGTAGTGCTGAGAGTCTCAGCCCCAGTGGAGGTAATTCTAGTGCCTCTTCCCCACCCTCTTTGAATTGGAGGAAGATGATTTGGGGCAGCTTTAAGGCTAAGCCTCTGCCTTTTGAACAAGTGCTGGGCTCATGAATCAGGGACTCCTCACTGGGCCGGGAGTGCAGACAAGGTGCCTGGGGAGAAGGAAGTGGGAGACGTGTGGTTTCCTGCCCCAACCTCAGCCCAGGGACGCTCCCTTCAGACTGAGAATGGGAGGAAACGCTTTTCCTTGGGGGATCAGGGCGTCTGAGCAGACTCTGACTTGCTGTGTGGCCTCAGGAAATCCAGTTGGCCTCTCTGAAACTCTCTGGCCAGCCATCACATACTGTGTACTTTGAGGTCTGTGTCTTTTCAAGGAACAGAGCCCCGGCTGTGTTTGCAGTCTTAACCTAAGGGCAGACCCCTGGGTGATTAAGAGAACTAGTGTTTTGGAGGTTTGATTGTGTTTGCCTCCAAAGGTCCCTATGCGCTGGGGTCAGGTAGGAAATTCAAGCTCCCAAGCCTTAGGCAAAGTTTCCAGGATCACACTGGGAGCTTGAAAATGTCCCTGCCCTGTAATTAATGTCAAGATTCCCAGGAGCAGGGACTTGGGAGCTAGATAGCCTGGTTTCAAGCCCTGTCACTCACGGGCTGTGTGATCTTGGGCAAGTCACCTAGTCTCTCTGTACCTCAGTTTTCTCAGCTGTGAAATAGGGATAATAATAGTACCTATCTCATAAGATTGTGGTGAGAATTAAAGTGCTCAGGACAAAACTTGGGCCATTTCGAGGGCCTTACCACTGTTAACTATTGTTTTTAGGCTGGGAGAGCTTTCACCGAGGGCTCTTAGACTGATATTGGAGACACCACCCCCACCCCAGATACCCCTACTCCTACCCCAGATCCTTCCATCTCTCCCGGGGGGTTGCGGAAGGAAGGGACCTTGAGATCCTCTCATACAACTGCCTCTTATTAACAGGGACTAAGGGACTTAGCCCAAGTCACACAAGAAGTCCTGGCACCTATGTCCCCACCCCTAGCACTTTAGTTCTGCCGCAGCCAGACTGGCAGACACCCTTGAGAGCCATTGGAGGCCACTAGGCCTGGAGTCAGGTGGAATTCCCAGCCAGCTGCACTTGTCACTTCTGGAATGCTATCAGCCAGGAAGTAAACACCAGTGTGTTCAAAGCCAGCGCTCATTTGTCAATACAGAGGACGATCTTTTCTAATTCGGAGGACAAAATCCTTTTTTTCCCCATCCCCGCTTCAGTCCCCTTTACTTCATATTCTTGGGATCAAGAGAGACTTGTCTGATTCCCCTCACCCCGTAAGCCTCAAAGGCTCTTCGAGGTGTTATTTCCACAGAAATCTTAGCATGTCCTTCATCTTATCTGTCTATCCGTTCATTCCTCCCTCCCACCTTCCCTCCCTCCCTTCCTCCCTTCCTTCCTTTTTTCTTCCTTCTCTCTCTCTCTCTTTCTCTTGACAAATACGGCTCCAGTAAAGCATGCACCCTCTCCTCCACCAACTCTTCCTCCCAAAAGATCCCCGGACTCAGCTCTGTTCATCACTCAGACCTAGGCCACCGTCTCATCATGTTCTACCTGGTTACGCCATCTGCAGCCTTGTTGACCGACTGCAGCTTGCAAAGTGCCTTTCGAGGTGACTTGGGTGATGCAAAGGAAAGGAAAACCAGGTCCTCATCTCAGGCAGTGGGTGGGTAACAGGGAAGACAGGAAAAACACGCGAAGAGACTTTAGAAAGCAGTGGCTGTGCAGATACAAGTGCATATAATATAAACAACATACGTTGTTCATTTATTCACTCAACAGATATATTTATTGAGTACCTACTAATTGCCAGGCACTGTTCTGGGTGACAGTGGCGACCACAACAGGTGAGGTCTTTACCCTCAAGGACCTGACTTTCTAGTGCAGTGCTGTCCCATAGATATATAATGTGGCATGTCACATTGATAAAAAGACACAGATGAGGTTAATTTTTATTTTTTTGGCCGCACCAGCAATTGAACCCGGGCCCTCGGCAATGAAAGTGCAGAGTCCTAACCACTGGACCTCCAGGGAATTCCCCAGATGAGGTTAATTTTAATAACATATCTTATCAAACCCAGTCGTTCCAAAATATTATTTCAACATGTAATCAATGTAAAAAATTATTTTTTATTGAGATATAATTGACATATAACATTGTATTTGTTTTAGGCTTACATTATGATTTGACATATGTACATATTGCAAAATGATTACCACATAAGTTTAGTTAACATCCATCGCCACACATAGTTAAAAAAATTATTAATAAGGTATTTTGCATTCTTTTTTTCCTATTATGTCTTTGAAATTCAGTGAGTGTTTAACCCTCACTGCATGTTTCAATTCAGACCAGTGACATTTCAAGTGCTCAGCAGATACATGTGGCTAATGGCTACTCTAATGGAATGGTGTGATTCTAGTGTGAGGAGATAGATTTGTTTAAACTTCTAAAAAATCTCAGCTTATGATAAGTACCATGAAGAAGATAAAACGGAAATATAAAAGAGACTGGCCAGGGATGGTGTCTAGTTGATGGGGCAGTCAGGAAGGCTTCCCTGAGGAGGTGGCATCTGAGCTGAGATCTGAATGAAGTGTAGATGCCAGCCATAGAGAGATCTGGGGGAGGGGCATTCTGGGCAGGAGGTGCAGCCAGTGCAAATGCCCTGAGGTAAGAGTGAGCTTGGTGTGTGCAAGGAACACAAAGAAGGCTGGTGTGACAAGAGCAGAGCGAGTGAGGAAGAGGGGTAGGAGGTGAAGTCAGGGAGGTACAGGGGTCTGCTAATGCTGGGCCTCACAGGCCAGCATAAGGAGTTTGAAGACAGTGCTGAGAGGAGGCTAACGAGGTGATTGGTCAGGGGCCACTTCCTGGAAGAGCCTTTTTCGCTGGTATCGAGGCAAGATCAAATTCTCCATGGTCAGCTCAGAGGCAAGAACCAGCTCCCCCAGCATCAACTTTAGTTCACTGAGAGAAGAAAAAAAAGAACTGAGGATTAAAGTCTGTATTCATCTATTGCTGCTATAACTAATTACCACAAACTTACTCAAAATCACACAAGTTTATTATCACATTGGTAATATGAGATTATGAATAATATCAATATAGGTAATACTGGATAAAATTCTGGAGGTCAAAAGTCAGAAATGAGTCTCACTTGGGTTAAAATCGGGTGTCAGGAAATTCATTCCTGCGGGCAACTTTAGGGGAGAATCCATTTCCTGGCCTTTTGCAGCTCCTGGGAGCCAGCTGTATCCTTTGACTTGTGACCCCTTCCTCCATCTTCAAAGTCATCAGCGTAGCATCTTCAGATCTCTAACTCTGATCTCTGCTTCGCGACCCGGGGAGCCGACCCTCGCCCCCTGCAGTGGAAGCACAGAGTCTTAACCACTGGACCACCAGGGAAGTCCCCACGTGGTCTCTGATTCTGCCCTTCCTGCCTCCTTTCATTTTTAAGGACCCTTGTGATTACATTGGGTCCACCGGGATAACCAGGAGCATCTCCCCATCTCAGGGTCCTTAACTGAATCACATCTGCAAAATCCCTTTTGCCGTGTAAATTTCCATATTCTCAGGTTCCAGGGATGAGAATATGGACCTCTCTGGGGACCATTGTTCCACCTACCCCAGCCAGTTACACTTGAGATAGCACTGGGGCCCTCTGTGTACTCAGCCTGTGTCAGGTGGGAGCAGAGAGGACCAGGGCAAGAAGAGCCTGATTCAGCTTCCAGCCCACACCTGCCTGTGGGAAGGTCCCGTGGCCACTTCATCATTCCACCACCACTTTCGCCCTCTGGCCCCACCCTTCACCTCCCCTGGTGACCTTGAAGCAGCTGTGCGAGTACTTAGTTATTACCTCTCATATCCCCAGTGCAGCGGGCTTCCTGACAAAGGAGATAGGATTTAGGAACTTATTTAAAAGATGAAAGGAGGCGATGCTGACATCCGGCCACCTGGGCCGGCTTGGGATGGGCTGTAAGAGGACCAGAAATCAGCAGACATATGTTTAGCACTTTCTGGGTACTGGGCCCTATTCCAAACATCTACATATATTAACCATTTAATCCTCATGACACCCCACGGGGGTAGATATAGCACTGTATTCCTCATTTCCAAGGCACCCTAAGGTTGAATAACTTGTCCAAGATCAGCTAGTAAGTGGCGGAAACAGAATTCAAACTCAGGTCAACAGGCTCCAGTATCCATGCTTTAAACCAGCATTCTATGCAGTTTATGATTTTACAAAATCTCTCTTTTTTTTTTTTGGTAACAGCTTTACTGAATATAATTCACATACCATACAATTCACCCATTCAGAGCATACAATTCAGTGGTTTTTAGTTTATTCACAGAGCTGTGCAACCATTACTACAATCAATTTTAGAACATTTTCATTACTCCGAACAGAAAACACAGACTCATTAACAGCCATTCCTCACTCCCTGCCAACCCTTCTGCCCCTAGAAAGCTGCCAGTATGCTTTCTGTATCTATGGATTTACGTATTGTGGCCATTTCCCATCAACGGAGCCAAGCACTGTGTGCCCTTTTGTGACCAGCTGCTTTTGCTCAGCATCATGTTTTCAAGGTTCATCCAAATTGTAGCATATGTCAGTATTTCATCCCTTTTTGCCTGACTCATATTCCAGGTACACCACCTTTTATTCATCTTTTCATCAACGGATGGACATTTGGGTTGTTTCTACCTTTTGGCGATTATGAATAGTGCTGCTGTGAACATTCATGTACCTGTTTTTGTGTGGACACATGTTTTCATTTCTCAGACCCTACAAGTGGAATTGGTGGGTCATATGGTAACTATGTTTAACTTATTGAGGAACTGCCAGACTGTTTTCCACAGTGGCTGCACCATTTTACATTCTTACCAGCAATGCCCAGGGTTCCAATTTCTTCACATTCTTGCCAACACTTGTTATTATGTGTTTCTCTGATTACAGCCATCCACAAAATAATTTTTATAGACATCTTATTTATCCTCACATTCAACCCTGTGAGCCTTTATTTTTTTATTTTATTTTTTTACTGAAATACAGTTGACACAATATTATATTAGCCTCAGGTGTGCTATACAGAGATTTAACATTTGCATACATTATGAAATGATCACCAAGCTAAGTCCAGTAACCATCTGTCCCCGTACAAAGTTATTACAATACTACTGACCACATTCCTTATGCCGTGTATTACATCCCTGTGGCTTATTTATTTTGTAACTGAAGGTTTGTACCTCTTAATCCCTTTCACCTATTTCACTCCCCCTCCAGCGCCTCCCCTCTGGCAACCACCTGTTTGTTCTCTGTGTTTTGTTCGTTTGGTTTGTTTTTTAGATTCCACAAATAAGTGAGATCATATGGCATTTGTCTTTCTCTGTCTGACTTATTTCACTTAGCATAATACTCTCTAGGACCATACATGTTGTTACAAATGACAAGATTTCATTCTTTCTTATGGCTGAGTAGTATTCCATTGTATATATGGACCACATCTTCTTTATCCACTCGTCTATTGATGGACACTTCGGTCGCTTCCACGTCTTGACTGTTGTAAATAATGAATGCTACTGTAAACATAGGGGTGCATGTATCTTTTCAAATGAGTGTTTTTGTTTTCTTCACTGTGAGTTTTTATAGTAGGGCTCCCCAACTAAGGGAAACAGCCTCAGATTTGTAGAGTGAGTCGTCCAAGTCTGCTTGAAGAGATTCCTGTTTCAGACCTACAGGTTGCTCCAGGGCCAGGTGGTATCCCTGGGATCTTTGCAGCCCCTTTCTCCCTTGGAGAGAGGTTTGTCTTGATGGAGGGTCTGTCCAAAGATCAGGGACGTGACCTCCCTAGAGAGATTGGTATGTTTGGGTCCCTGCAGCCTGGGGCTGCCCCTCCACCCTCTCTCTCCTGTCTAGACAGTTAGAAGGTACAGTTCCAATGCCATTGTTGTCTTCAGGGCATTTCTAACTTGGCCAGGTCCTAACGGCATAAATGCACGCCTTGCCCAGAGGAAGGACACCTTCTGTTTTTTGTAAAGTTGCCATGTGGGCTAGTGATGGCCTGATCTGCTCACCTGCCGATGCTTGGTTCTCATGGAGAAGGGAACAACCCAAAGCCCCAGCAGCCTTGAGCTGCTCCCGAGGGTCAGGGGGGTAAGACTGCTGCCCTGAGCAGGCTGTGACCCCACTCCGGCCCCTCACCCCCGCAGGAGCTGGAGCTGGTGGAGGACGTGTGGCGAGGGGAAGCACAAGACCTCCTTTCCCAGATCGCCCAGCTGCAGGAGGAGAACAAGCAGCTCATGACCAACCTCTCCCACAAGGACGTCAGCTTCTCCGAGGAGGAGTTCCAGAAGCATGAAGGTAAGAGGAGGGGCCAGCATGGGAGGTGAGGGGAAGGCTCTTCCCACTGCCATCACCGGCATCACGAGTGACAGGAGCGTGGTCCCCAAGCAATGCTGTCTCATGTCATTTGGATTCTCACCATCACTCTGCCCGAGAGACATTGTGTAGCCTGGTGTACAGGTGATGAAACCGAGAGGTTCATTTGACAAATTGTTCGAGGGTCCTCACTTTTCCAGCCTCTTCTCTAGGCACTGGGTATACACATTGGGCAAGACAAAGCCACCGCCCTCGGGAAGCTTATGTTCTAGTGCAGAGGAGATAGGTGATAACTATGTAAACAGACAGATGACACAGTTCCAGATTCTGACCAGGGTTATGGAAGAACTAAAATCTGGGGGGGATATGATAGAGGTGACTTGGTGGGGTGCTTCTTTGCATATGGTGATCAAGGAGGGCCTCTCTGATGAGGTGACATTTGAGCCCTAATGAAGTCATGGAGTGAGCCATGCAAATATCTTGGGGGGAAAGCAGGTGCAAAGGCCCTGGGGCATGACTGTTTATGGAAACCAAGGAGACCAGTGTCACAGAAGATGATCAAGGCCAAGGGTGGTTAAAGATGAGGTCAGTGGGGTCAGCAGGGCTCAGATCACATAGCCCCTTAGAGGCCAAGGTTTGGATTTTATTCTAAGTGTGCTGGGAAGAAATTTGAGGTGCTTGTCACGGGTACACGTTTAACAATGAGCAACCCAGGGTGGCCACCCAGATCTGAATGGTGCTGGAGCCCCCCAACTGTCATTCATCCTACGAACAGTTATCTAGAACCTTGACTCCAGGCCTTTGCTGGTGCTGGAGAAGCAAAGACAGACAGAGGGGTTTGGCCTGGGCCCCCGTGCGCTGCCTCAGCTGTGGGCCCCCCAGCAGCCTCCTTCTCATTCAGAGGCTGGCTCTGATCGCAAGGAATCTCAGGCCCAACTCTTTAGTCTGGGTGAACTTCCTGGGTCCCTATACAAGCCCCCTCCTCACGTTTGTTGGGAAGGGGGTGGACTTCCGTGGGGGCCTGAAGTTCAGAACTCGTGTTTACCACTCTGTGAGAATAAGGTAGCACACTGTGTAAGGACCGTAGGGACCAAGGAAAAAGGAATTGTTTGACCTGGTTGCTGGCATCCTCTTTTCCTTGGGTTTCCTTTGTTGAGATCTGAGTCGTGCAGTGAAAACAAAAGTCGTAGTGGTGGTAAGTGTTGGTGCTAGAGCCAGGCTGCCCAGTGTGAATCCTAACCCCATACTTACTGGCTGAGGGACCTTGATCAAGTCACTTGACCTTGGTGTGCCTTCAGTGCCCCCTGTAGAAATGGGGGCCATAACCATATCTCCCTCATAAAGTTGTTGTGAGGATTAAATGAATTAATACGTGTAAACTGAGTAGTACCTGGTGCCCACACTCAGCAAGTGTTAACTGTTGTTACTGTTGTTATCGAATCCAATCTCCTTTTTGAAAAGAGGAGGAAAGCAGGCTGAGAGGGTGCATCGTTCCTCTTTACGGCTCAGCAGCACTCCGTTGTCTGTTTGGACCACGTGTTGTTTATCTGTTCATCCACCGATGGACGCTGAGCTGTTTCCAACTTTTGGCTATTGTGGAGAGTACCGCTGTGAAGGTTCTGGTACCTTCATGTTTTTGTGTGGACATGTGTTTTCGGTGCTTTGAGGTATATACCTCAGCATGGAATTGCTGAGTCCTGTGGTAACTGTGTTGAACTTAGTGAGGTGCCCACAGCCATCTTTTGTTTTTTTTGGTTTTGTGGTTTTTTAGATGTTAGTCGTCTCCCTAATTAATATCGTTTGGAATCCTACCTTATGGTCTGGTGGGTTTTATTTTATTTTGTTTATTTATTTATTCATATTTATTATTTATTTGGTTGCGCTGGGCCTTAGTTGCGGCTTGCCGCTCCTTAGTTGTGGCATGCGAACTCTTAGTTGTGGCACACATGTGGGATCTAGTTCCCTGACCAGGGATCGAACCCGGGCCCCCTGCATTGGGAGCGTGGAGTCTTATCCACTGCGCCACCAGAGATGTCCCCATAGCCATCTTTTGGTCTGTGACATTTCTGCAGGGCACCCAGAGGCCTCCAGGGGTGACCTTGGAACTCCCCCTGCCTACCCCAGTGATGCCCTAGAGGCCGCAGGTCCCCCAGGCACGGGCCCGAACACCCTAAGGCGCTCGGTTGCATGTGTGTGCACACGGCACCCCCCGTGTGGGAGAGCTTGGCCTCGGCTCTCTGCATCCCTGCTGGGCTCTTCATCAGACAGCCCACACGGGTACCATCTGAGACGCACTTAATTGGCATCTCGCGTGGGTCCAGCTCCCGGGTGTGAGCTCGGGGAGCCTCCGGTGTTCGGTGTTCAGCTCGACAGCAGCCCTCACCCTAGTGGAGAAACTGGGCAGATGCCAGGCATGCCTTTCACAGTTATTTTTATTCTGCCTGGGAAGCCATGGGAACACAATAAGGGCAAAAGCATGTCTTCCACCTGTGAGAGGAACAGACACTGGGCCGGGGGGTCCCTGGGAGGAGGTGCAGCCCATGAAGTTAGACTGTGTGTCTGGTACCACTTTAGGCAGCGGGGCAAGGCCTAGGGGCAAACAGGATTTAGGGGGTGAGTGGGCTGGGATGCCCGCTTAGAAGAGCCAACCTGCCCGGAACAGTGCTGCTTTCCCAGCCGTTAATACTGGGCACTGCGACGTAGAGAACAAGCGTATGGCTACCAAAGGGGGAAGGGGGAGTAGGATGAATTGGGAGAATGGGATTGACACATATACACTACTCTGTATAAAATAGATAACTAATGAGAACCTACTGTATAGCACAGGGAACTCTACTCAGTGTTCTGTGGTGACCTAAAAGGGAAGGAAATCCAAAAAAGAGGGGATATATGTGTACGTATAGCTGATTCACTTTGCTGTACAGCAGAAACTAACACAACCATGTAAAGCAACTATACTCCAATAAAAATTAATTTAAAAAAAATACTGGGCAGTGTGCTCAGAGCACCCGCCAGTCTCCTGTCTCCCCCTCCCTGGAAGTCTCCAGATTAAAAAGCACTTCCCTACTTCTTGTATTTGGAAATCGTCTTGTCAGCACCTGGAAACTACTAGTTAGCACATGCGGAGATGAATTACAGATATGGAAGCAATTGGACTGGAGGCATGGGGGTGCAGAGATACACTCAAGCGTCTGGAAAAAAATCCTTGGGCTCTGGACAAACAACTCTGTCACGAGGAGAGGATGAAAACTGACCACGTATCCATTTTCTGAAGGGCAGCTGAGAACAGCACTGTCCAAAAAAAGTGTAAGGCAATGCACTGGTTGCTCTTCCAGTTGTGTACATATTTCTCCTTTTACCAAAAAATGTAAGGCAAGCCACAGATATGACTATGATTTTTCTAGGTGTAGCATTAAAAGAAAGTGAAAAGGACAGGTGAAAGTAATTTCATTAATATTTTTATTTAACCCAGTAGATCCAAGATATCATCCTTCAACATGTAATCAATTTAAAAATGATCAGTTGGGGGGAATTCCCTGGTGGTCTAGTGGTTAGGACTCTGTGCTTTCACTGCTGAGGGCCTGGGTTCAATCCCTGGTCAGGGAACTAAGATCCTGCAAGCCTCATGGTGCAGCCGAAAGAAATAAATAAAAATTTTAAAAATTAAAAATTATCAGTAGGGTATTTTGCATTTTTTTCATATTAAGTCTTTGAAATCTGGTGGGTTATTCATTTATATATAATATAATATATATATGTATGTTTTACTGTGATAACATACACGTAAAATTTCTCACCTTAAGCTGGGACAAAGTGAGAGAGCGGCATGGACATATATACACTACCAAATGTAAAATACATAGCTAGTGGGAAGCAGCCGCATAGCACAGGGAGATCAGCTCTGTGCTTTGTGACCACCTTGGGGGGTGGGTTAGGGAGGGTGGGAGGGAGGGAGATGCAAGAGGGAAGAGATATGGAGACATATGTGCAGGTATAACTGATTCACTTTGTTATAAAGCAGAAGCTAACACACCATTGTAAAGCAATTGTACTCTAATAAAGAGGTTAAAAAAAAATTCTCATCTTAACCATTTCTAAGTGTATAGTTCAGCAGCGTTAAGAACATTCACATTGTTGTACAACCGGACTCCGGAACTGATCTTGCAAATGTAAACCTCTGTCCCCATTAAACAATAACTCTCCATTTCTCCCTCCCCCAGCCCTTGGCAACTGGCATTCTACTTTCTGTCTCTATAATTTTGACTACTCCAGGTAGCTCACATAAGTAGAATCATACAATATTTGTCTTTTTGTGACTGGTTTTTTTTCACTGAGCATAATGTCCTTGAGTTTCATCCATGTTGTAGTTGTGTCAGAATTTCCTTCCTTTTTAAGGCAGAATAATATCCCATTGAATGGACAGACCACATTTTGTTGATCTACCCATCTGTTGATGGCTGATGTGTATTTTACATTTTCAGCACATGTCCATTTGTACGTGCCCTATCTCAGGTGCTCCATTGCCACTAGTGACTGCTGAGTTGGACACACAGAGCTAGAATATTCTTGGAGATGTGCCTGGGTAGAGCAGTCTATTATAAGGGGAATGGGCTGTGGAGTGAGGTGGACCTGAGTTTAAATCTCAGACCACTCTTACCAATGGGTCACCTTGTTCCCATCCTCAGGTTCCTCACCTGTAAGGTGGGTGTGGCAACTCCTGACACCCAGGACTGTTGAGAAAAATATATACAGCATCAAACGCAGAACTAGTCAATAAAAGATAGCCCTGGGGGGCTTCCCTGGTGGCGCAGTGGTTGAGAGTCCGCCTGCCGATGCAGGGGACACGGGTTCGTGCCCCGGTCCGGGAGGATCCCACGTGCCGCAGAGCGGCTGGGCCCGTGAGCCATGGCCGCTGAGCCTGCGCGTCTGGAGCCTGTGCTCTGCAACGAGAGGCCGCGACACTGAGACGCCCGCGCACCGCGATGAAGAGTGGCCCCTGCTTGCCACAACTAGAGAAAGCCCTCACACAGAAACGACCCAACACAGCCAAAAATAAATAAATAAATTTATTTTTTATAAAAAGATAGCCCTGAGGGCAATTACGTCGCTTTTGTCCTACCAGGGGAACCTTTTGTGGGACCCGAGAGTGGCTGATATGAATTTCACCTCAATAGACGTCGTCTGTGCACCTTCTATATAGGACTTTCTCCGTATGCTTGCTCTATTAGTTTCCTGGGGCCACTGTAACAAATGACCACAAACTGGGAGGCTTCAAACAAAGAAATGTATTCTCTCACAGATCTGGAGGCCAGGGGTCCAAAATCAAGGTGTCAGCAGGGCTGTGCTCCCTCCCAAGGTTCTAGGGGAAGAAGCTCCCGCCTCTTCCAGGTGGCAGCTCTTGGCCTGTGGCTGCGTCACTCCAAGCTCTGCCTCTGTTGTCACGTGGCCTCCTCTGCGGGTCTGCGGGTCTGACTCTCCCTCTCCTTTCTCTTATAAGGACCCAGTCATTGGATTTAGGGCCCACCCTCACTTAGCCTGACCTCCCCTTAACTTAATTACATCTGCAAAGACCTGTTTTCAAGTAAGGTCACCTTCTGAGGTTCCAGGTGGACGTGAAGTTTGAGGGGACATTATCCTCTCCGGTACACTTGCTGATAACGTAAGGAGCTTGGGCTGTGAGACTTTGAGAGGCAGAAGAGTGGTCGCAAGAGTGTGGATTCTGGGGACTTCCCTGGTGGCGCAGTGGTTAAGACTCCTCGCTCCCGATACAGGGGGCCCGGGTTTGATCCCTGCTCAGGGAACTAGAGCCCACATGCTGCAACTAAGGCCCAGCGCAACCAAATAAATAAATAAATATTTTTAAAAAAGTACTATGAACAAAAGGTGGTCTGTCCATGTAATGGGATATCATTCAGCCATAAAGAGGAATAAAGCACTGATGCACACCACAACGTGAAAGAAAAAAAAAAGTGTGGATCCTAGAGCCAGACGGCCGGAGCTTGAAATCCTGGTATTAGCTGTGTGGCCTTGTAAAAGTTAACGAGCTACTGTGCACCTGGGGTTCCTCGGCTACACAAGGCGGGCAGCAGGGGTCCTACTTCGTAAAGGATTCGGAGGATAAAATGAGTTAAGTTCTGCTTGTGTCAGCATCTTCTAGAAGGAGACCCGAGGCGAAGATGTTCCGCTGCAGGTGATTCATTAAGGAAGCAGCCCTAGAAAAGACTATTGGGGAAGTGGAGGAATCAGGACAGGGAAAGGAGGAAGCCCAACGAAGTCCATGCAAGGCAGCGAGCTCTGGGGTGTGAGTTACTCCTCAGAGTTGCCCTGCCCATAGGCATGGGGCCTGTATTTTCTTACACAGCCTGCCAGCCAGGGAGCCCAGGGTGCCTGGTCAGTAGCAAAAGCACACTGAAGGGGCTTCCCTGGTGGCGCAGTGGTTGAGAGTCCGCCTGCCGATGCAGGGGACACGGGTTCGTGCCCCGGTCCGGGAAGATCCCACATGCCGCGGAGCGGCTGGGCCCGTGAGCCATGGCCGCTGAGCCTGCGCGCGTCCGGAGCCTGTGCTTCGCAATGGGAGGGGCCACAACAGTGAGAGGCCCGCGTACAGAAAAAAAAAAAAAAAAAGCACACTGAAGAGGGGCGAGGGGTGAACACAGGGATCCGAGGGGGTCTGAGCACCGCTTCATCCGTGGTGAGCGCTGAGCCCAGTAGCTGGTGACGGCAGGTGCTTGATAAACACTGGTGATCATCACCACCCAGTATCAAAGGCGGTTTTCTGGCTCTGGGGGAGTGAAAAACGTGTGGGTCTGGTACTAAGAGACCCGGATTATGCTCCAAATGGCCACTAACTAGCAGATTTGGGGCAAGCGGCTCAATCTTCTCAGGGTCTTTTCTTCTTGTAGAGACTGAGGGGCACAGACAGTATGGGTTTGTGGGTGTTGGTGGTGGTTTTGGTCTTTAACAATAGAAACTATCACATGTATTCATTCATGTCGTAAAAGTTGAAACAAAACTCAAGAAAAACGTGAGAATTCCCTTTGCCTCCTTCCTCACTCACCAGAGGGAAGACCATCCCTCTCTCTGCATTTACACACATATTCCACGTGCGTGTTGTTTTTAAATAAGAAAAATCTCCTACAGCGCTGGCGATGACATTGCAGGGAATGTGTTTTGTTTTTAAAATAAAAGGGATTATGCTGTATGGATTGTCACTTGCCTTTCTTTTTTTAACAAATTATAATTATGTGTTTATTGTTTGGATTGCCCTTTTAGAAAAATTGACAAGCGAGTCACAGAACATAACATTAACAGTTTTAAAGTGTACAATTCAGTAGCATTTAGTACATCATTTAATGTATTTATAATGTTGTGTCATCATCACCTCTATTTAGTTCCAGAACATTTTCACCACCCGCAAAGGAGACCCTGCACCCACAGCAGTCACTCCCCACTCCCCCCTCCTGCCAGCCTTTGGTAACCTCCAGTCTACTCTCTGTCTCTATCGGTTTACCTATTCTGGACATTTCATATAAGTGGACTCATACAATATGTGGCCTTTTGTGTCTGTCTTCTTTCACTCAGCATCATGTTTTCAAGGTTCATCCACATTGTAGCCTGTGTCAGTGCTTCATTTCTTTTTACGGTTGAATAATATTCCATCATTCGGATAGATCACATTTTTTTAATCCATACGTCTGTTGATGGACATTTGAGCTACTTCCATCTTTTGGCCATTGCGAATACTGCTGCTGTGACTTTGTCACTTGCCTTTTGCTTCTTTTTAAAAAAGGTTGGGTTTTTTTTGTTTTTTATAAATTTATTTATTTATTTGTTTGTTTTTGGCTGCATGGGGTCCTCGTTGCTGCACGCGGGCTTTCTGTAGTTGTGGCGAGAGGGGGCTACTCTTCGTTGCAGTGCGCGGGCTTCTCATTGCGGAGGCTTCTCTTGTTGCAGAGCACGGGCTCTAGGTGCACGGGCTTCAGTAGTTGTGGCACACAGGCTCAGCAGTTGTGGCTCACGGGCTCTAGAGCGCAAGCTCAGTAGTTGTGGCGCACAGGCTTAGTTGCTCCACGGCATGTGGGATCTTCCCCGACCAGGGATCGAACCCGTGTCCCCTGCATTGGCAGGCGGATTCTCAACCACTGAGCCACCAGGGAAGCCCTTGCCTTTTTCTTTTAACTGGCTACATAGTGTCCCATTGTGTGGAAAGTACCTGTTTAATCATTTCCTTGCTAGTGGATGTTTAGATCATTACCAGTTTTCACTACTACAGACTCGGGACCTGGGACTGACCTTGCACTTGCTTCTCTGTGCACTTGCCCGAATGTCTCTTTTAGATCCCAGGGTCTTGCATTGCTGGGGTGACTAAACAGTTACTCAGAACTCTCCTGGCTTTTGTCTATGTTTGCGAGTCTGTTAAAAACACTTAACCTTTTAATTTTTCGAAGCACTTTCGTAACGACGCTTGGACTTAGCAGCAACCTTTGGAGCAGGGAAAACTGGCATTTCTATTTTATAGATAAAATAACAGCTAACACTTAGAGACTCTTACTCTGTGCCAGGCCTGTTGTGAGCGCTTCATGTAGATCAACATATGCAGCCTCACGAGAGCCCCCCAGGTGGGGCCTCCACATGATCCCCATTTGCAAGTGAGAAAACAGGCACAAGGCACAAGTTCAGCTGCAAGGGAAGTGGCAAAGCCAGGAATGAGTCCAAGTAATCTAGCTCCAGACTCTAAGCTCTTTACCGTTTGTTCTCTAGCTTCTTGGTCCTACAGCTACCGACACCCATGACAGACGGGGAGTTCCCAGATGGTCCAGTGGTTAGGATTCTGGGCTTTCACTGCCGTGACCCGGGTTCTATCCCTGGTCGGGGAACTGAGATCCCACAAGCCGTGAGGTGCAGCCAAAAAAACCCATTGCTGTCTTTGGGAGTTCCCTGGCGGTCCAGGGGTTAGGACTCGGCACTTCCACTGCGGTGGCCCGGGTTCAATCCCTGGTCGGGGAACTTGGATGTAGCTGGGCTCCAGGTCCAGGTTTCCTTTCTCTGGGCTCATGCTCCCCTGCGCCCACCCCACATAGCTGTTCTGCTCACCTGATTTCTCCAGGAGTGGAATCTGCCCCCCACCAAGGATTAAATTTCACGAGTTGGGCCCTTGATGCCCCTGCCTGGAGCCTTTGCGGGACAGGTGCTCAGAGAGCAATGAATACTTTCGTGGCTTTTTCACAGACTCTGCCTACACCTGATTTCAGCCCTCCTCCTCCACACAGACAGACACACACACACACACACACACACACACACTCGCTCATGCACTGTGTCTAAGGAGCGCTTTTTTGGGAGACGTTAGCAGTGTCCTCTTGTCACACTAGCCCAGGCCCAGGCCCCGCCTTGCAGCAGTGGCCCAGGAGTTTTGGGAGGGGGACACCTGGTGCCCAGAACCCCCAGATGGCCCTGTGTTTCCCCATTGCAAGTCTGGGGGCCCTTCAGCTCAGGAGTCCAGCTGAAGAGCATCCTTTGAGAAGCAAGGAGTGTCTGAAGAAATAACTGACTTTATAAACTCCAAGTGGAACGTGTAGTTATTCTTTTTCATAGCTGTATAGTATTCCATTTCTTGTTCGTATCAAGGTTTATCTATTCATTCTACTATTTCTTAAATATTTATTTTCCTTATTTTTTTGGCTGCGTCGGGTCTTAGTTGCAACACACCAGGGAAGTCCTTGGTTCTCTGATCTTTGTTGAGGCATGCGGGATCTTACCTTATGGCGTGAGGTCTCTTCTTTGCAGTGCTTGGGCTTCTCTCTAGTTGTGGCGCATGGGCTCCAGAGCGCGTGGGCTCTGTAGTTTGCAGCACGCGGGCTCAATAGTTGTGGCACGTGGGCTTAGTTGCCCCGAGGCATGTGGGATCTTAGTTCCCCAGCCACGGGTTGAACCCACGTCCCCTGCATTGGATTCTTTACCACTGGACCACCAGGGAAGTCCCTATTCGTTCTCCTGTTGATAGGCATCATGGCGGTTTACAGTTTGGGGCTATGATGAATGAAGCTGCTGTGAACGCTTTTGCACGTCTTGTGCTGTACAGATTGTCCCTACTGTACTTACCAGTGTATCTGTCTTTTAAATAGCCACGTAGTGTCCGCTCTTCCTGCAGTTTATTGAACCATCCTTCTACTGGCGATCACGTGCACTGTGCATGAAGGCCTGTGGGGGTGTATGCCCAGCATCAGCTGCTGGTTCACAGAGGATGTGTAACAGCAGTAGTAGGTGACGCCTATTGGTTTTCCCAAGTAGCAACCCCTCCGGCAGCTCAGAGGAGCATTCCTGTTGCTCCGCCTTCTCTCCAGCACTTACATTGACAGTCCTTTTCAGTTTAGCCGTCCTGGTGAGGATGCTTGCCCCTTCTCTCCATCCCTGCCTCTCCACTCCTGCTTGGGCTGGCATCTCTGAGGGCCTTGAGCAGCTTCTCTGCATCTCTCAGCCTCCTAGCTTGGTATGAGGTCCAAGGAGGAAGCTGAGTGGTCTGAGGGGCAGAATGGATGCCCCAGGCCCACCAGTAGGAAAAGATCCTATTTCATGGCCTTGTGTGATTTCCTAGTGTACGTATTTTATATGTACAGCATTGTCAGAGAGGTGGAATAAAGAAAAGCATCATGGGACTTTCCCTGGTGGTCCAGTGGTTAAGACTCTGTGCTTCCACTGCAGGGGGCACGGGTTCGATCCCTGGGCAGGGAACTAAGATCCTGCGTGCCGAGCGGCGTGGCCAAAAATTAAAAAAAAGAAAGAAAGAAAGAAAAGAAAAACATCAGCGTGTCCCCACTTTGCAGGTGAGGAAATGGAGGTTCAGAGAGGTTAACATCACTTCAGAAGTCAGAGGCCATATGCTGTGATGGAACCCAGGCGTTCAAAGTCATCCTTATTGCCTCCGGGGCCTCCCAGTCACTCAGCTGACAGCTTTTCTCATCACAATTCCTTTCCTTCCAGCTTGTCTCATTTGCATACCAGGCACCCCTGCCCTCCTGTGAGTCTTTCCTCTATGGCTGTCCCTTCCTGGTCTCCTTGGCCTGACCCTCCAGCTCCGTGCAGGCTCTACGTGTTGAGATCCTGAGGTTCTTGTTGCCCCTTTAGAGGAAAATCCAGCCTCCTTACCTGGCCTCCGAGGCCCCGCACGGTCCAGCCTCACTCCCGGCTCAAGCCTGTATCACCCCCTCAGCCACTGTGCTTCGGCCACTGGCACTGCCCTCCAGCGCCTCAGATGCGCTCCTCCCATAGGGCCCCTGCCTGGGAACGCTCGTCCGCGTCACCTGGCTGCCCTTCCCCCCTTCCGGTCTCAGCATTAATGACCCTTGTCCAAGAGGCCTTCCTGCACCCGCAGTCTACATTGGGTCTCCCTCATCATTCTTTCTCAGCCCCCGTTGAGTCTTTCACAGTGCTTGTTATGGTCTGTAATGACACACACATCTGTCTAATGCCTGTAAGTTGGTGAGAGCAGAATTGTACCACACTTATTTGCCATCATGACCCTAGCGATTAGCTCAGTGTCAGGTATACAGCAGGTGCCCGATAAATACTTGAGGAATGAATGTCGAACGTGTATGCACAGTAAAATGTGAGTACTCCCAGCAGGTGGCCCTGTCTGGAACAAAGTATGGGCTGGAGTCTGCCCCATGGTGACACATTCTGGTGACCTGCCAGGAGCTTCTGAGTCTTGTCCCCCAGTGGGGAGGCAGCATGGCATCATGGAGAGGACACAGGACTTGGAGTCAGAAAACTTGAGTTTGAGCCCCAGCTCCGCCAGAGCCTAGCTGTGCGACTTTGAACAAGTCTGTCTCTGGACCTCAGTTTTCCGTATCTGTAAAATGGGACTCATGTTAAAACGGCCACAACAATAATACCCATTTCCAGTGGTTGGGAGTGAGAATGAAATAGGGTCGAGGGTGTAAAGCAGTTTATCCTTACTGGGCTTAGTAGGAGTGAGCTATACGTTGGGAACGTGGAGGGGAACCAGTCCCTCTTCCATCAGCCAGCCTGGAACATCTACCGCGTATGAAGCCCCAGACTACAGAGACGATTGAGACAGGATGGCTGCCTTCTGGGACCGGCCTGCCTTTGTGCCTGTTACATAAAGCCTCCAGCTCATCAAGGGCAGGGTCTGGGTCTTCTCTGGGTTTGTAGCCCCAGCAGCATCACACACCGTTCTAGACACGCACCATGAATGCTCGTTCATCGTGGTGACTGCCTGCTTGGGAATATCCAGGACATGAGGAGGGCGGCCAGCGGAAAAGCTGGGATGGAGCGGCTTAGAGAAGGGAGTCCCATGGGGAGAATAGCTGAGGAATCACCCACATAGGTTCTTTTCCCCAGGGCCTGGTCGTCTAGTGGTATGTCCCCTGAGTCCCATAGGGGAGGAAAATTGGAGAGAAGCAATGGTTTCTCCCTTGTTAATCTGTGGTTGAGCCTGACTACCACTCTCCCCGGCTCTGGTCTCCTGGGGAGCGGGGATTAGCTCTCAGGCTTAGTGCCTATGAGAGGCTGAATAATGGGCCCCCTAAATATCAGGTTTTAATCCTTGGAACCTGTGGCTGTTACGTTATATGGTAAAATATTTACAGATGTAACTTAGTCAGAATCTTCAGATGGGCATTTATCCTGTACTATTTGGGTGCATCCTAAATGCCATCACAAGTGTCCTTATAAAGAGAAGGCAGAGGACTTCCCTGGTGGTCCAGTGGTTAAGACTCCGTGCTCCCAATGCGGGGGGCATGGGTTCAATCCCTGGTCAGGGAAGTTCCACATGCCTCACTGTGTGGCCAAAAAAAAAAATTTTTTTTGAAAAGGAGGCAGAGAGAGATTTGACACAGAAGAGAAGGAGGCATGTGACCACAGAGGCAGAGACTGGAGTGATGGGGCCCCAAGCCAAGGAACGCTGGCAGCCACCAGAAGCTGGAAGAGGCCAGGAACAAATTCTCCCCTAGAGTCTCCAGAGGGAGCACAGATGTGGTGACGTCTTGATATTGGACTGACGTTTGATTTTTTTTTTTTTTTTTTTTTTTGCCCGTGCTGCATGGCTTCCAGGATCTCAGTTCCCCAACCAAGGATAGAGCCCAGACCACGGCAGTTAAAGCCCGGAATCCTAACCACTAGGCCAGCAGGGAACTCCCAACATTGGACTGATTTTAAACTTCTGCCTTCTGGAACTTTGAGAAAATAAATTTCTGATGTTCTTAGCTACCAAAATTTGTTGGTTATTTGTTACAGCAGCACATGAAACTAATACAGCATCCATCTGCATGTTCCTTAATTCACCAAAGCCCTGAGCAGACACCTACTGTGTGCCGGGCACTACGCTAGTCCAGGGAATACACAGTGAATAGGTTAGGCAAGGTCTTGCCTCCTGGGCTGACCGTATACTTGGGGGACGAGGGGCAGGGAGAACAGACAACACCCTTTGAGCACCTGCTGTGTACCAGACATCTTCTTCAATATTGGCTTCATGTGTATTAACAAGAGCAATCCTCGCAGCAGCCCTATGGAGTAGGTACTGTTATTCCCATTTTAGAGATGTGGAAACTGAGGCACAGGTTGGGTAGCCCAACGCCACACAATTAATAAATGGGAGAACCAGTGTTTGATCTCCAGAGCCGACCCTCTGAATCACTATGCAGTATCATCTTTCATTAGATGAAAGAATGTACCAGACACTTAGCCATTGTAAAAAGTGAGGGGATGGATGAGGTGGGAGGAGGGGGCTACTTGGCAGGGGGTGGTCAGGGAAGGAGAGGCCTCTGTGAGGAGGTGACTTTGAGCTGAGGCCTGAGAATCAAGGGGAGCCAGCCTGGGGGAGGTTGGTAGGAAGGGACTTGCGGAAGCTGGAAACAGCAAATGCCCTGCAGTGGGGATGAGCAGGGGAAGGGTGGAGGGGCAGAAAGCAGGCGCTGGGGAGGGGCAGACGAACAGAGGTGAGTCCAGGAGGAGGTGGGGGGCAGGTTCATCTCGATGGGGAGCCGCCGGATGGTTTAAGCAGCGGACGGAGGTGGACACACCCACGGGTCCCTCTCACCCCACCCCAGGCATGTCGGAGCGGGAGCGGCAGGTGATGAAGAAGCTGAAGGAGGTGGTGGACAAACAGCGCGACGAGATCCGTGCCAAGGATCGGGAGCTCGGGCTGAAGAACGAGGATGTCGAGGCTGTAAGTGCTGAGCCCCGGCCCTGTGTCCGCCCTCCCGGCCAGTGGGTACCAGCAAGAGACGGGATCCT
The DNA here is from genome assembly GCF_951394435.1 of Stenella coeruleoalba. Taxonomy (NCBI): domain Eukaryota; kingdom Metazoa; phylum Chordata; class Mammalia; order Artiodactyla; family Delphinidae; genus Stenella; species Stenella coeruleoalba. The sequence continues at coordinate 83,365,490 of NC_137160.1, read as the reverse complement.
CCCCTCAGGAAGCGCCCCTTCTCCCCGTCAGTCTCACTCCATGGGCTCCGTGGGGTGGGGATCCTGCTTACGGCTTGAGAGGCCCAGCCCTGAAACAGTTGCCGTGCGGAGGACCCTCGGCCGAGTCTTCACTGGAGCAGTAGGAGGGAACATGGCACTGCCCAGTGACCTGACTCTTTCCACACACTGAGGAGGTCCCAGGGCCCGGTCAGCCTCTGCTGTGACTCTGAGGCTTCCTCCAGCCCATCCCCTTCATGCCCCAGCATGGTCCAGGCTGCTCTGGGAACCTATACGGCGTCTCTGCCTAAATTAGAAAAAGATGCCCCTTTCTCAAGGCATGTTACTTCCCTCTGTTGGGAAATTGTCATAATATACTAACAAGACACTTATCTTCCATCTATCATAAAATTATCATAGTAAATATACACATGGCCCATCTCTGGCATCAACAGAGTTGTAAGAACGTGAACAAATTTCAAACAAATCAAGGCATCTACAGTATGAATGGCACGCCTGTAGATGGTTTGCTCTTGTGCAGTACACAACATGCACTACTGGATGTGGCGGCCCTATCCAATAGCCTTCATCTCTCTACAGCTGCAGCAGCAGCAGACCCGGCTGATGAAGATCAACCACGACCTCCGGCACCGTGTCACAGTGGTGGAGGCCCAGGGGAAGGCCTTGATCGAACAGAAGGTAGAACTGGAGGCAGATCTGCAAACCAAGGAGCAGGAGATGGGCAGCCTGCGGGCGGAGCTCGGGAAGCTGAGAGAGAGGCTGCAGGGCGAACTCAGCCAGAACGGAGAGGAGGAGCCAGTGGTGAGTGGGAAGCTGGCTTCTGCAGGCTGGCTCGAGGGGGGCCAGGCTGCCTTGCTTTTTCCTCATTACACTTGAGAGAAATAGGAGGCCGAGGGAGGGCCAGCTGCTGGCTAGAAGACACACAGCTGGGCAGAGGCAGGGCTGAGCCTGGAACCCAGGACTCCCAGCATTCTAGCCCAGGGTATCCAGCTCGGTGGTGGTTACTGGGCAACTGCCATTCATTCATTCATTCATTCAAATAATTGTTGACTGTGTTGCAGGCATGGGGGATAAAATAGAGAACTGGTTCCTGTCCACATGGAGCTTACAGCCAGTATGGGAGACAGACATGAGTCAAATAATCACATAATATACCATGTGACCCAGCAATTCCAATTCTAGGCATATGCACAAGAAAACTTAAAATATACGACCACATAAAAACGTGTACACAAATGTTCATAGCAACACTATTCCCAACAGCCAAAAGGTGGAAACAATCTACATGTCCATCAACTGAAGAATGGATAAACAAAATATGATCTCTGCATACAGTGGAACATTATTCAGCCATAAAAAGGAATGGAATACTGAGACATGCTATAATTTGGATGAACCTCAAAAACATGCTAAGTGAAGGTAGCCAGACACAAAAGCCCCCTTATTGTATGAGTCCATTTATTGGAAATGTCCAGAATAGAGACAGAAAGCAGACTGGTGGTTGCAGGGACTGGGGAAAGGAGAGTATGGGGAGTGACTTCTGGTGGGTACGGGGTTTCTTTCAGGGTGATAGAAATGTTCTGGAATTAGATAGTGATGATGGTTGCGCAACTCTGAATGTACTAAAAATCTCTGAATTTTTTTAATGGTTTTTTTTTAAACTTTTATTTATTTTTTGGCTGCGTTGCGTCTTCGTTGCTATACACGAGCTTTCTCTAGTTGCGGCGAGCGGGGGCTACCCTTCGTTGCAGTGTGCGGGCTTCTCCTTGCAGTGGTGTCTCTTGTTGCAGAGAGACTAGGCGTGCAGGCTTCAGTAGATGTGGCACCTGGGCTCAGTAGTTGCAGCACGCGGGCTCTAGAGCACAAGCTCAGTAGATGTGGCACACGGGCTTAGTTGCTTCGTGGCATGTGTGGTCTTCCCGGACCAGGGCTTGAACCCGTGTCACCTACATTGGCAGGCGGATTCTTAATCACTGCGCCACCAGGGAAGTCCCTCTCTGAATTTTATACTTTAAAAGAGTGGATCTTGGGAATTCCCTGGTGGTCCAGTGGTTAGGACTTCATGCGTCTACTGCAGGGGGCATGGGTTCGATCCCTGGTTGGGGAACTAAGATCCCACAAGCTGCATGGCACATCCAATTAAAAAAAAAAAAAAAAAAAAGAGTGGATCTTATGGTAAGTGAATTATATCTCGATTTTTTTTTTAAACGGTGATTCATGCTAAAGGAGAGGGATGGTGCCAGAAGGTCCCATAACTGAGGGAGGGTCTGGAGTGCGTAACTAACTGTGTGGACTCTAGAGCCAGTCTGCCTCGGTTCCTTACTGCCTCCGTGTCTTTGGATAAATTATTTAGCCTCTTTGCGCCTCAGTTTTCTCATCTCTAAAATGGGAATACTAATAACAATACTTAGCCCCAGATTGGTGTTCTGAGAATTAAATGAGTTAGTTCATTTAAAGTGTTAGCTGTTGTTATTATTACCATGATAGTCTGGGGGAGTCAAAAAGTCTTCCTCAAGGAGGTGATCAAAAGAATGAGTGAAAGTAAACTAGGTGAAGCGGGGGAGTGGCATGTGCAAAGGCCCTGAGGCAGGAGAAATTGCAGTGCAGTCAGGAAAGTATAAGAAGGCAAGGGTGCCTGTTGTGCAAGCTGACGATGAGGGAGAGGGTCTGAATAAGGTCAGAGAGGTCGGCAGGGGCCAGTGATGCAGGCCAGGGAAGCTGCAGAGAGAAGTCTGCTTTTTTATCTGCAGGCAATGCGCTGAGTGCTGTGGAGGTTCAGGCAGCTTACAGCCCAGTGCAGGAGATAGACCTGGAGACCAGCAGCCACACTTAAGGTGGAAGGGGGTTGTCTTAGTGGCAAGAGGTTGTCTTAGTCTGGGTTCCCTTGAAGCGAGCTTGAGAAAAGGACTCTGGGCAGGAGGTTAATTTGTGAGGTGATCCCAAAGACCAGAGAAGTGAGGGAAGGAGGAAAAGGGAATTTGAGGGTGTGTCATTGAGGTCACAGTGGGAGCTCAGTCCCGCTGGGACCTCTGAGAAGCACCATAGAACACCTCCCGGAACTGTCTTTCTGGAGAAGAAAGGCTTAGAACAGTTATCCACAAATGCCTGTCCCCAATTAGCTAAGAGTGGCCCCCGGAGGTGTCATCTCCCCAGCACTCCTGGGCAGAACTTGTGGAGCAGAAATGGAAAGACATACAGTGTGTGCTTGAGGTGGGCCCCTGTCCACATGGATGGAACTGCACCACAGCTGCAGCAAAATCCAGGTGGGCCCAGGATGTGACACGGGGCACCAGAGGTGTCTCCCACGTAGATGTGCCCCCAGAATGTGCCAGGAACACAGAGATAGTGCGGTTAATCCTGATGGGGGTGGCATGGAGCTTCACGGACCAGCTCTTGCTTCAGCTGGATGTCAGCGATAATAACGCTAAGATTTTGACAGGTAGGTGTAGAAGATGGAGGTGCCGTTTCAGAAGAGTATAATGAACCGTCACAGGAAAGCTCCACGCTTGCCATTTGTTCCAACAAATATTTATTGACTGTTTCTGGTTTGCAGGAACTGTGCTGGTCTCTTGGGTTACAGGTGGGGGAGGTTAGACAGAGGAGCTTACCATCAGGTTGGCTCTAGTCCGAGCACAGTCATTAAGTGTCTTGTGAATTCAGGCCATACACTTCTAGGTTCTTGGAAGGACAAGAACCTCCGGGTTACAGATAGGGAGGTAATGGAGAGAAGCCTTAAAAGGGAGAGGTTAGAGTCTGCTTTTGGCTAAAAGTGACAGAAGCCTAAGTTAAACTGGTTTAAGGATTTTTTTTTTTTTTAAGGAATTTTCGGCTGAATAACTAAAAGCTTTGAGTTAATGATGGCTTCAGGTATAGCTGGTTCCAGGTGCCCAAATGATGCTGTCAGGAATTTGTTTCAGACCTTCTCTCAGCTTTGCTTTCCTCTGTGTTGTTGTCATTCTCAAGCAGCCTCTTGCCATATAGTGGCCCCTGGTACTCAGCCAGCTTTGCAACCCCAGCAGAAAGAAATTGCTTCTTTCCCAAATTCTCAGCGAGAGTCTCAGGGAGCCTCTCATTAGCCCACCACTGAATCGGTCTTTGTGGTCTGAGGTTAGAATAGGCATGTCGTCCATTCCTGAGCCACATGGAGACGGCACCCATCTAAGCCACACTCACAGAGAGTGGGAAAGGGAAGCTTCTCCAGAGGAAAATTGCAATGACTCAGCCCAAAGATGTGTGGGAATGGATGCAGACCAATCGGAGACAACAGATGTTAATCGTCCGTGCCAGAGAGTCGGGGCTGAGAATGCCACACACAAAAAACGCTGAGCAGTGAGGGATGTGGATTCTTGCACAGGGTTTCTGCAGGGGAGTGACAGGATCAGCTCTGAGCTCATGGAGGAGAGTTTGAACAAGGAGCTGGTGGCAGACGTGGCTGTCGGGAACCTTTTGCAGTAGTCCCGGCAAGAGAGGTGAGGGCTGGACCAAATCTATAGCAGGGGGATGGAGAGGAGGCGCCAGGGGGAGAAGCTTGGGGCCGTCACACACCCCCCAGCCTGCCCTGGGTACCCCTTCCAACCTTCTGAGCCCCACAAGAGCTCAGGCCTGTCTCCGGCTGGGCAGGTGGGGCCTGGTCCAAACCTGGGTCCTGAGGACATCCCCCCAGCCACAAGACTCTGAGCCCCGCGCCAGGTCTCTTTAGGACAAGGACATTTCACACCTCCATGGCACGGCTGCCAGTCGGTTGCAGTTTCCTTTCTGGCACGATGGGGGTGGGACAGAAACAGGGGAGTAAAATCCGGTAGCAGCTATGACTGACCCACTGAGCTTCTTTGCAGCGTCTGTTCCCAAACCCAGGGCGTCTTTGCGGGGTTTGATGGCATCCCTTGGAGCTGAGTGGCGTTCATCACCTGCTGCCATGTGATTTGGGGCCTGTCCCTCTCTTTGATGGTCAGTTTCCTGTCTGACAAATGAGGGACATGAACTTGACTTGATTCAGTCGGTCTAAAAGTTAGTGTGGCAGGGATAGAGGGTGGTGGGATCAGAGGAGGACACAGTGAATTCTGAGTGGAGAGGAGAGGGCAGTGCAGCTCTTCAGGGCCTTGAGATGGGTCTTGTGGGATGGGTAGGATGTCCAGGGGTAGAATGTGGGGCAGGCCATTCCAGGCAGGACGAACAGCATGATCCAGACTAGAGAACGTGCAGGGTGTGGCTGGGGTTGCGGCTAGTCCTGGCACCAGGTTGGTGAGGGAAGGTGGGAGCTATGGAGGGATCCAGAGCTGGGGGAGGAATCTGTTCTTATCGTTGCCTCTTGATTCATACGATTCTTTCTGAGCTGCATCGCTGTCATTTCAGTGTGATCTCCGGTAGGCAAGACTCTTTGTATATTTTTATCACATATTTATTGAGGTGGAATTTATTGAGATGTCATTCACAGACTATACAATCCAACCATTTAAAGTGTACAAGTCAGTGTTCTTTTGTGTGTTTGGTTGGTTTTCGTTTTGTGTAGTTTCTTCATTTTTTGGCCGCGCCGCATGGCCTGTGGGATCTCAGTTCCCTGACCAGGGATCGAACCCATGCCCCCTGCATTAGAAGGGCGGAATCTTAACCGCTGGACCACCAGGGAAGTCCCCACGTCAGTGATTTTTAGTATATTCACTATATTGTGAGATCGTCACCACTATCTAGAACGTTTCCATCACCCCAGAAAGCTATGCCGTCCACATGAGCACTCAATCCCCATCTCTGTCTCCCCGCAGCCCTGGCAGCCACTAATCTACTTTCCGTCTCTGGATTTGCCTCTTTTGGACATTTCAAAAGTGTCCGGAAATGTCCAAAATGGAAATGGAATCATACAACAGGCGATCCTGACTGCCTTCTCACTCAGCGTGTTTTCTAGTTCATCCAGCTTCTCATATTTTTTTTTTTTTTTTCCCTTCCTAGAACCTGGCAGTTGACCTCAGCTTCTCATATTTTAACTGACGGTTTTCCTGCCTTTGACAGTTAGACATATAAACCCTTAAGAAAATGAGGTTGGCTTCCAGTCTAAGAGACTTTATATAAAATCAATAAGAAAACTATAAAGTTAATAGTACCTCCTTGATGTCACTGTCTCTGCCTTACAAGTTCTGATTTCTTAGTAAGTTAGGGTTTTTTCTTTTTTAAGTATACAGGGAAAGCAGATAGGGTCCTGGTGGCTGGCCTGTGAAACAGGGTTTTCAGGCTGAATTCATTCGCGGCAGCCTGGAGCTACCAAGGGTGACCAGAGCACAGTCATTCCCCATTGCTGGCCCAGGGGCTGCTCAGAAGTATGTTCAGTGGCCTTCAAGAGCACAGGAAGTGGCCTTGCTGTGCCCAGGCAGTGGGGAGTGTGCCCAGGAGGCCAGGCCTCAGGATGGAGAGCCCTGGTGGAGGGTGTCGCCTCCCTCCACCAATGACAAGGCCCCATTGCTTGTCAGCCGGTCTCTGGGGCCTCCCTAGGGAGCACCTGGGGCCTCGGGCATCTCCCTCAAGCTGTGCCCAGAGATCCTCAGGGGACCAGCAGACAATCGGTGATAACCCGAGCCACCTCCGTGGTCCCTCGTGGAATAAGCCTAGAAGGCTCGCTGCTGATTAGCCCGATTGCCGTGTTGGGAAGAGCCTTTGCTGTGTCTCTTGAGGACTGGCCTGCATCAGTGCCTGTGCTGGTCTCCAAAGAGCTGGACCCCCAAGCTTACCCTCTTCTGCACTTGCAGGCAATGGTCCCTGCATTGGAAGACAGAACTTTTTTTGCAAACCTGTCTGGGAATCCCCCAAGCTATAAGGGAATCAGGTTGCTCCTCTGATAGAATAGCTGTCCCTGGGACTTCCCTGGTGGTCCAGTGGTTAAGACTCCACGCTTCCACTGCAGGGGGCACGGGCTTGATTCCTGGTCAGGGAACTAAGATCCCACAAGCCGCTCGGCACAGCCAAAAAAAAAAAAAAAGAGCTGTCCAGAGGAAAAGAACTCAGGTTCTAAGGAAGCCCTTTGACGACCTGGGTGATGTCAACCCATGGGAACTGCTGCGCCTTGAAAGCCTGTGTTCATAGGAATCCCCGGATGTCAGGGTGGGAAGGGCCCTTAGAAATATTATTGGGTTTTTTTGTTTGTTTTTTTTTTTGGTCCATGCTGCACGGCATGTGGGATCTTAGTTCCCCGACCAGGGATCGAACCTGCGCACCCTGCATTGGCAGCATGGAGTCTTAACCACTGGACCGCCACGGAAGTCCTTATTGGGTTTTTGAGGGCTAGATGGGGAAACGAGGGCCCAGGGAGGAGCAAGCAGCTTGCCCAAAGTCCCCTTGGAAAGTGAGGGGCGGCCTTCAGCCGGCCTTTCCCAGAGAGGCCAAAAGTCAGGGGACTTGCCCAATGAATGTCAGGGCCTGAGTTGTTTGGGGAGGGAGGGTCTGGAGGGAGTGTGTGAGCCTGAGATTAGAGTCTGCAGCCGCCAGCACCTATGGAGTCCACAGGCAGGGAAGGAAAAAGGGGAGGGCAGTGGGCAGCCATAGAAATAGCATGTAAAAGGGAGCAGCTGCTATGCTGCTCCAGCCCAGTGCTGCCATGTGGACCCAGTGGGACCCAGTCTTCCAATTTTTTTCCCAAAAGGAAGCCCCAGACCCAAACTTCAGTGTGAAATCTCCTGATCTAAAACCATTGGCAACTAATTCAAAAGAGTTTTAGGACACAGTGAAAGCCAAACAAAATGGGGGAGGGTGCCCCCGCCAGGGTGGGCCCAGAGTTCTTGGTGAACTCCTACACATTCGTCAAGACCCCATGCACAGAGACCACATCCGCAGTAACGTCTTCCGTGATCCTTCTCGGAGCCTGTACCTCTTTAATTATATTACCTTGTAAATTTGTGTGTATCTTTCCTCCACCACCAACTGTCCTATTTGTCTCATTAGCTCAGTGACCAGCAGGCAGAAAGTTGATGCCCGGTAATGTTAAGTAAATACTAGACATCCGGGCTTCCCTGGTGGCGCAGTGGTTGAGAGTCCACCTGCCGATGCAGGGGACACGGGTTCGTGCCCCGGTCCGGGAAGATCCCACATGCCGCGGAGCGGCTGGGCCCGTGAGCCATGGCCGCTGAGCCTGTGCGTCTGGAGCCTGTGCTCCGCAACAGGAGAGGCCACAATAGTGAGAGGCCCGCGTACTGCAAAAAAAAAAAAAACTAGACATCTGAGGATGCTCTGTGATTAACCTGGGCAGAGGAAGAGAAGGGAAGTGGCATTAGTGAGTGCCTGCTGTATACTAGGCATTTGCACTAGGAAGCTTGGGTAGGGGGCACCATCTGAATGTGTGGCCATCAGGTGGTCCGAGGAGCAGCCCCCAAGGCTCTGCAGAGGGAGTCAAACACTGAAGACGTACCCTGAGGACACAGCCCCCTGAAGGTGTGGCATCAGCAGATGCCTTAGAGTGCCTTCTCGGGAAGTTAAATCCTCCACCATTTCCTCCCCAAGTTCGTGGGTGGAAAGAGGCCCCACTCTGATGCCCAGCCGGTCTGAGGGGGCGGCGTGTGTCAGGTTTCAGCTTCCTGCTGCCACGAGGCGCCTCCCCTGCTGCCTGCTGCTCAGCTGCTGACCTGCCGGGTGGCTCTTCTGTCACCTGATCTGCCCTGGTGGGAGGTGTCTCCTTTCAAGTGTCCTTTCCCAGAACAGCACGTCCCTGACTCTCCCAGGATGGGAGGCCTCTCAGCTCTGTCTTCTGGAGTCCCTCAGCATCCTGGCCCATCTAGGTGGGAGTCCCTTTCTCCTTGTGCTTCTGTGGGATTTTTTTTTTGGGTGGGGGCGGGGGGCAGTTCTGTATTTCAGTCCCTCCTTCCCCTGTTCCAGAGCTTTCCCACTGTTGTCCTAAGCTTTTGTCCACTCCTTCTAGACGATCACGAGACATTGGCAGCTCAAGGGTGTCAGGAATAGTACACTGCCTGGAGAGTGTGGGCCACCTGCAGATTTGGCCAGCTGACTTGGAAAGCTTGCAAAAACTTCCTTGCTATCAAAAAAGAAAAAAATGTTGGCAAGGATGTGGAGAATGTCAAACCCCTCCTACACCGCTAGCAAGAATGTAAAATGGGGCGGCCACTGTGGAAAACTGGCAGTTCCTCCAAAAGTTAAACATAGAGTCACCATATGACCCAGCAGTTCCACTCCTAGGTGTGTACCCCAGAGAACTGAAAACAGGTGTTCACACAAACCTTCATACACAGATGTTCATGGTAGCATTGTTCCCCATAGCCAAAAGGTGGAAACAACCCAAATGTCCATCAGTGGATAAAAGGATAAATAAAATGTCTCTTCACACAGTGGAATATTATTCAGCCGTGAAGAGGAATGAAGTACTGACACAGGCTACAATGTGGATGAACCTTGAAAACATGATGCTGAGTGAAAGAAGCCAGACACAAAAAGCCACATATCATATGATTCCATTTCTAGGAAATGTCCAGAAAAGGCAGATCCATAGAGACGGAAAGCAGATGGTGGTTGCCAGGGGCTTGCGGGGGGGGGGGGGGGCAGGGGGATGGGGAGTGACTGCTCACGGGTGTGGAGTTTCCTCTGGAAAGTGTTTTGGAACTAGGTAGAGGTGGTAGTTGCACAGCACTGTGAATGTCCTAAACACCACCCACTGCATTGCGCATTTGAAAATGGAAATTTTATGTCAAGCGAATTTTATCACGGTTTTTTTTTTAAAAGCTCCTTGCTGTGGAAGAGGGCAGGAGGATGGGATTTGGGTGTGGAGCAGGGTGATTTAACAGGCTAGGATCCATCTGTGTGACCTGTGTGGAAAAGAAAGAAATGCCCTGCGTGTGAACATTGGCTGCGATGTTACCCACCCCCCCCGCCCCAACCAGGGCTTCCACCAAATTCCAGTGAAAAGATGCTCACAGCCACTGGGGAGGAGCAGGCTTGACCAGAAGGCCAGTAACAAATGGGAAACTGTATATGACTTAATATCAAATGAAAAGGAATAGAGAATTGCGCATTGGCTCTGATTCCAACAACTTTGGCCAAATTAGCAATGCACTTGGCTAGAAAATGAGTCAAGAACACGGGAAAGGGAAAGCAGGCAGATTGAAGAGGGTGGCAGCATTGGGTAGTACACGGTTTCTTCTCCTCGGACACCTTTTCATGTTATTTGTCATAAAACCCTGGGTCAGGTGGGGAGGCACCAGGACTGCGGGTCTGGCTATCGAGAAGTCAAACAATGTGCAGGTGGCCGCTGGCTTTGGCCTCCCGAGGGATGCTGACTGCACAGAACATGAGCAGAGGCCACCCTCGAGTTCTTAAAATAGCGTCCTCAGCAAGCTGCTCAGGCCCTGGGAGGGTGGGAAATTCGGGCTCCGGCAGGATGCGGAGTGGGTGCTGGTGGCGGCGGCCAGGAATTCATTAGCAGCATCTCTGCCCTCCTCCAGATGGAGCTGGGTGGAGACGGGTGTGTCTCCGAGGCAGAGAAGGTGGCCATGGATCTCAAGGACCCCAACCGCCCCCGGTTCACACTGCAGGAACTGCGGGACGTGCTGCACGAGAGGAACGAGCTCAAGTCCAAAGTGTTTTTGTTGCAGGAAGAACTGGCATACTATAAGAGGTGAGTGCCCCTGGGAGCTCCCAGGCTGGCTCCTTTCTGAGGTTGTGCAGAGTCTGGGGACAAATTCACACCTGGAAGACAAGGATTGCATCTGTATTCGTTGTGGGGACCATCTCTGGCCTGAAGCACATACATACCGACTCATAATTCCTTTCTGAAAGTCGGGCTCAGGTGCACTCCTGTTAGAAAAGAATATTATGTATACTGTATCACCTTATTACCTTATACTGCCAGCGAGCTCTGGGGCAGCTCTCCCAAAGTCAAACACGTGAATATTTTTGCAGCAAAAGATACGAACATTCCTACTAAATGGGATAAATAAAGACTATAAACAGCCTCACGAGATTTCATTTCAGGTTTTGCCACCAAGTGAATGACCAAAAATAAAAGAAAACAAAACGAATTTTGGTTTTTAGAGCCTTTTGGATTTTGGAATTAGAGATAAGAGATGGTGGAGCGATAGAGCCTAATATTTGATCATTTAGTCCGTCCGTGGCCAATGAACTCCTTGTACATATTAGAGCCACACTGTCTGATACACTAGCCACTAGCCACATGTGGCTATTTAAATTTAAATGAGTTAAACTTAAGTAAAATGTAAAATTCAGTTCCTCAGTTGCACTCGGCGCATTTCAAGCGTTCCACTGACACGTGTGGCTAGTGGCCACTGTATTGAACAATGAAGAGATAGAATATTTCCATCCTCGTGGAAAGTTCTGTGGACAGCACTGCACCTGGCTTAGAGCACCATCTAATACCATGCCACCTCACACTTGTTCCGCTTTGTACACACTACCCTGCTATCGGTTCCTCAAAACACACCACGCTCGGTTCTACCTCAAGACCTTTGCACATGCTGCTCTTGCAGCTGGGAAAACATTCCCCTTGGTTCTTCCCATGGTTGGCTCCTGGTCATTCAGGGTTCGGGTCAGATGTCACCTCCTGAGAGAGGCCTTCCTTCTCCATCAACAACCCTCCAAAGGAGCGCTCTGTTTTAGTCACTGTCTATCACTTTACCCAGTTTTACTTTCTTCATGGCTCTTTTCATCGTCTCACATTATCCTGTTTATGAACATGCTTGTTTTATTGTCTGTTTCCGCATTAGACTGCAACAACATGAGACCAGAAACCTTATTTGTCTTGTTCATGACTAAGTTCCCTGCACTTAGGATGCAGCTTAGCTCAGAGTAGACGCACAACAGCTACCTGTTGAATGGAAAGCTGGAAGGAAGGACAGAGGCACCGGATGTGGTCCCTGCCCCAGTAGGGAAGATAAGACATCAGAGAAAATACAGTGCCACACATTTTTATCGAAAACCCACTGTGAGTCTGCCACATGAGAAAGGTTTATGACAGTGTGTGCACTGGCTGTTCAAAGAAGAGAGAAATCACTTCTGGCTTGGGAATGGGGCGGAAATCAGGAAGGCTTCATGGAGGAGGTGGCATTTGAACTGGGCCTTCCCTGAAGGATAGGGGGGTACGTTTCAGGTATGGAAGATGTTGTGGGTGGCATACTCTAGGCAGAATAAACCACAAAGGTGTGGAGACAAGGAAGCATTTGGCAAGAACAGAAAATAGGAAGCCATTCTTTTCGGCTAGAATCTCCAAAGTAAACTTAAAATAGAGATGTGGGTACCTTCCTGAAATTTCTCACATGTGACCAACTGGGCCAAAGGGCCTGCAGGCACCTGTGTCCGTTGCCTCCAGGACTGATCCTTCCTCTTAACTGGCCATTCCAGAGGCCAGCCCCCGAGGCAGAGAGCCTATGGGGCAAAGGCCACCATTGCTGTCCTCCTGGGTCCCTTATTTTCACTCCCTGAAAAAGTACATGCCCTCCCAGACCATCAGAGAGAATATTCCAGCTCTCATGGAATTTTTGACTCTTATCTCACACCTCTCAACTCCTTCCAGTGAAGAAATAGAAGAGGAAAATCGAATACCCCAACCTCCACCCGTCACCCACCCGAGAATGTCCCCCCAGCCGGAGTCTGGGATCAAGCGACTGTAAGTGCTGCGCTCCCGGCGTCTGGGGCTGCTCGCTCGCGGCTGAGCTGGCGGCTCACACGGCCTCTCACTTCTCCTGGGCACCTGCTCCAGGGCTGGGCTTGTTACTAACCACCTCCCGCGGGGCTCGGCCTAAGCCCGGGGCACGCTGGGCCTGGCCCTTGACTGCAGAGTCACCTCTGTACTTTGAAGGCTGAGTTCCTCCTTGCGGGGGGTCCCTGGGCAGAGAGGTTTGGGGAAGGCCTAGGGGGTGGGAAAGGGCTGGGGCCTGGCCTTGCTTGAGTGTGTCAGTCGGGGCATGTCTTTGAGGACAGCAAATACTGCATGGTGGGAAAGGTTCACGCATCTTAAGGCCTTGAAACCCCAGCTCCGAGATGTCTGAATGGCCGCGGGTCCACCCCATATATGCTTTTCTGTGATGACTTCACCTGTCCATCTGTCTCTCCATTAAGTATTCATTGGTGCATAATACAAGCAGCACTGGGCCCTGGTGGCTGTGGGGGACACACAAGAGAAAGAGCGGCCTAGTCCTAGCCCTCAACTAGACTTAAAGATACTTCGGAGTCCTTGCATCAAAAGACTCCTTTGAGATTTGAATGAGAGTTTGCAGACCCTTTCAGCGGCGGTGGGGGTGGGGGAGGTGTGAGGGTGGAGTCATACAGTCTTGCAAACAGTTTTAGGTTCGTTGACCCCTGTAGCCCTTCAGATAAAGGGTTAAAGCTCTGGTCTAGTTAGCTAATATCTAGTAAGAACCTACTATGTGCTAACATCTAGTAAGATCCTACTACGTGCTAATATCTACTAAGAACCTATCTGCCGGGCGCCGTTCCTGCAGATAATGGCACTGAGTCCTCACCATAGCCCTGTGAGGTGAGGGCACTGTCCTCCCCATTTTACAGTTAAGGAAACTGAGGCACTGAAGTCAATCACCTGCCTAGGGTCATACAGCTAATAAGAGGCAGAGCCAGGGTTCGAACCCAGGCAGCCTGGCCCAGAGCCCACGTTTCAAACTCTGCAGGAGGGCCTTCTGCTCCCAGTTGTCTTGGGGCCTCATTTTGTCCCCTGAGAGGGTCTTCCTGACTCTCAGCCTTGCACCTTCTTAGAGAAGAGGCTTCGGTTCTTCCCCCCAAACCCTGGTAGAAGCTTTGTGAAGGCGAGTGGCATGGGTTGGAAAGCCAACTGGGGTGTGTGGGGAGAGGAACTGGGGTGTTACTCGGATGCCTCAGCCCTTTTTTTTTTTTTTTTTTTTGTGGTACACGGGCCTCTAACTGTTGTGGCCTCTCCCGTTGCGGAGCACAGGCTCCGGACGCGCAGGCTCAGCGGCCATCGCTCACGGGCCCAGCCGCTCCGCGGCATGTGGGATCTTCCGGACCGGGGCACGAACCCGTGTCCCCTGCATCGGCAGGCGGACTCTCAACCACTGCGCCACCAGGGAAGCCCCGCCTCAACCTTTAAATTCCACTTTTGTTTGGAAATTCTTGGCTACTTCTTGTCCTGTGAATTGACGTAATCCACGGTGTTGGGGGATAGGAAGGGAACGCAAAATGTGTGTAACTGCTGGACCCTCTGCTCTTAGAAAGGGGCAACTTGCTCAGATACCAGGCCCTGGGAAAGGCTAGCCGCCCTCTGGAGTGTGTGGATTAACACGTGGCTCCTTTCCAAGCCTCTCCTGCCAGCTTCACGTTGCTTGTTTGCTTGGCCCTCGGTCAAGCAGATCCGCTGGATTTGGGAGGGGCTGTGGTCCCCAGTTCTGGTGAGGGATAAATATTTCCTGGGGGTGAAGCTTGGAATCAGATAGGCTTCCTCTGGGTCCCAAGACCATGTTGGCCACGTATTAGTTTGTAATCTCCCACTGGCACTTGAAACACAACTCAAAGTAATTTAAAGAAAGAAAAACTGTTGGCCAAGCAGCTAGAGATTTTCGGGTCATCCTGGCTTCAGGCTCAGCTGGACCCAGGTCTTGTTCTCAGGGCTCTGCCTGGTTCCGTCTGCCTCAACCTGTTTTCCTTTCTGTGGGCTGTATTCTTGGGCCTGCTGACCCCTCAGGGTGGCAGTATGGCCGCCATCAGCTCAGGCTTCTGCTTTCTTGTCTGAAACTCCAGTGGGAGGAGAGAATCTCCCACAGAAGTCACAGAATTGAGTCTCCTTGGCTCTGACTGGGTCACATGATCACCCCACAGGGCAGTGCATCCATAGGTCTGGTCTGGGTCTCATTCTCACGCCTGAAACTTAGAGTAGCTTTAACTCTATCCAGTTCCCATGGACAGGGATTTGGGGAAGGACAGACCCCAAGCAAGATCAGTTTGCTGAGCAGACGGAAGTAACCGGCGTCCACTGTAGCCTCATCCTGGGGGAGAGGGAGCCCTTTGGTCTCAATTCTATGATGTACTCAGTATCCTTGGTTAGGGTTTCCCATCCAGTGCTTGCTAAGAAATGGGATTGACTTCGCTTAGACCCTGATCTGTCCACCAGCCCCACTTGCATGTAAGGATGAGCAGAAGTGACCTTAAATGCTTTGGGTTGAAACCTGGGGAAATTGAGAATAAGTTCATGAGCCCACACAGTTCCTCCCATAGCTAAGGGAGGGGTGAGACCAAGAGACCAGCATCTATCTTCTTCTTTCAGCAGTTCCTTCCCTTTAACAATCAGACATTTCTAGCATCTCTGCTCCAAGTGCTGCGTTTACAGCATCTCTGGCACTGTAATTCCAAGTCATATGTAATTCTAAGACTTCCTTCTGAAGCGGGGATGTTCTGACTTCCTAGTTTTCCACTCCAGCCCCCTTTCTCTGAAACAGGTACTTAAGAGTTGGTTTTTGCAAATCTCAAACTGGGTAAAATCCAGAGGAAAGTTGTCAGAATTAACCAACAATGTTTTTCCCACTAGTTCTTCTACCCACACACGAGTAGGCTGTGGTGTCTGGTCCTCTTTTCCAGATTGTTCCAGAAAGGACCCTGGGGCCCTGTTCTCAAACCCTTCTCCCCTTCAGTTTGGCCTCTGGTTGCTCAGCAAGACCTGGGGTTCTGAGCCCAGCAGGAGAAGCAGATGGAATCTGGGAGTCAGAGACAGAGAGGGAGAGAGAATTCAGAATCTCTCGTCCACGGGGTGCAGGTGGCCAGTCCCATGGCCGCCCCGGCCTTGTAGGGGATAAGTGGAAGATCCAGATGGCACAGAAGGCTTTTGACCAGCCCAGACAGGACACTGGTCACTTTGTCCACCTCGGCCACTGACCGGAAGCTGCATCAGTGTGGCCAGGAGCTCAGAGCCTGGGGCAGGGATGGATCTTCCCTGGGGACCGGGGCAAGGGAATGACAGTTCTTAAGACGGTTCCATGCCGGTCTCCCTCTCCATCCTTCACTCTCGGGCACCCGTCTGGGTCTGTCTGGTCCCTTCGTCCTTGCTTTTATGGAGTATTAGTCACACAGCCTCTTTAGTGCAGCTCACAGCTGTGCTCCAGCTCAGCTTCTCGCCCTCGACCGCCTTTCCCCACCCTCCAGTAAGTAAGCAGTAGCTACCATGGAGGTTCGAAAGGGCTTCACCGGCTTGGAGCACTTGAACTAGGGTACTTCCACCCTGTCAGAGATTCAGAGCTGGGATTAGCCCCATTTCTCAGATGAGGAAACTGGGGCCCAGGGAAGCCCACTGACTTCACTGTGATCACCTTGCTGGATGGATCGAAGTCGGGATTGGAACCCATGCCTTTTGATTGCCTCCTGGCCAAGACAAGACAGTGCTTGCCCCAGCTGTCTCGTTCGGCCTCCCCACCCCCCTTTTCCTCACCCCATTTCCCGAGTCACCAGCTGTGGGCTGGCTGCCCAGTTCCCTTATCTCTCAAATGCACCACCAGCCAGAGCCACCAGAGTCTACATTTCTGGGCTGAACTGGTCAAGGGAACCAGAAACTTCTGCCGCCTGTCAAAACAGTGTGCCCAGAAAACCTTCCAAGAATAGCTTGTGACTGAGCAGCTGCTGGCCAGTCTGGGTTGGCACTGGCTGGGCAGGTCACGAGGGAGCGCTTGAGTGGCTCCAGCCTCATCCCCAGTGGACACCAGGCACCAGAGCCCCCTTTGTGTGGTGCCCGGCTCTCAATCCCGGGCTGACAGGTATACACACAGCTGCTCGCTGCCGAGCAGGGGCGGGGGGCTGACCTGAGAGGCAGGCAGCTGGCAGGGGGCGCAGAGGCACAGCCAGGGAAGCTGCGATCAGAACAACTGGCCTCACATACTGGAAAGGTTGGCCTCGAGCAGGCAGCCACCCAAGTACCCGACGGTAGCAACAGCAGGGCATTCTCTCCCTGTCCCCCTACCCACCACCCTGCTCACTGCAGCCCAGAAATAGCTTCTTTACAGCCGCCCATCACACTGCCTGAAATGCCACTGTTAGAACTTCATTTGGTTTGAGTCTTCCAGAAATAATTTGTCGCAGGGCGGGGTGGTGGCAGGGGCTCAGGGGAGTTTGAAACCAGCTACATCGTATCCAGGAGACAACTTTTGCCCAAAACAAGCCAGTCTTTTTTCACGGAAGTGGCTGTCCCTCTAGAGCAGGCAGCTCCTGCAGCAAGGCACCTGGAATAGAGAGGGAAGGGGGTCGTCCGTTTCATGATCCCAGCGAGACGCACAGAGAAGGAACACCCCAGGTGTCCCAAGGCCCTGGTGCATCAGTTTGGCCCCTGATTGGGCCCCAAAGGAAGTCCAGCACTTTCCAGTGGGCAAACATCTGTCCAGGCAAAATACCCGCCCCACACATCTGGGGCCATCCCCCAAACAACGACTTTGTCTTTGGGGGCTCCGTGTTATGCTAGAGAGGGGTCCTGGTAGAGCTGGGTGCAGTACCTTGTGGCTTAGAGCCCCTGGAAAGCTAATGGTACCCGCTAGCCTGGCCCCTGGGGATTGGGCCCATTCATTTAGCAAATGGAACCCCTTCTCGTTGTCTCTGAGAAGCCATCCAGGTAGTTTTGCCAAGGTGCCAACACCCAGCTAGTCTGTGAAGTTGCGTCAAAGGTGGTCCAGACGCAGAGAATTCTCAAACCTCATTTGAGATAATTATATCTTTTCTCAGCCAAGCTCTTAAAAAAAAAAAGAGAAATCAGAGCTGTTCAAAATCAGTTCTGGAGGCTTGGTTGGAGTTTCTTCTTCGTTTTCCTTGCCAGACTAGGAACCGACGAGCACTCACTGTCAGCTCTGACTTACCAGGCGGGTGACGATGCAGGCTGTCTCCTGCCCGGCCCATCCTGGCTGCCTCACCTTCTCTCCTGGGTCTCCCCTGGCTGCCTTCAGGGCACATAGCCTGCAGCTCATGGCAGCTGGGGGAGACGTGCTGGAAGACACCCAAGAGTAATCCCACGGCAGGTTTTGACACTTCCTTCCCCACACCCGGGCCTGCGTTTTCAGCCCTTGAGGCCACCCTGTCTTCCCTACGTGGTTATCACACGCTGTATCCGTTTGCTAGGGCTGTTGTACCAAAAACTGAGTTGGCTTAAACAACAGAGATAGGGACTTCCCTGGCGGTCCAGTGGTTAGGACTCCACGCTTTCACTGCCGAGAGCCCGGGTTCAATCCCTTGTCAGGGAACTAAGATCCCACAAGCCAAGTGGCACGGCCAAAAAAATACAAAAAACAATAGAGATGTATAGCCTCACAGTTCCTAGAAGCTACAAGTCCAAGATCAAGGTGTTGGCAGTGTCAATCCCTTCTGAGGGCCATGAGGGAGAATCTGCTCCACGCCTCTCTCCGAGCTTCTAGTGGTTTGCTGACAATCTTTGGCCTTTGTTCACTTGTAGAAGCATCACCCCAATCTCTGCCTCCACCTTCACATGGCCTTCTTCCTGTGTGCGTGTCCGTGTCCAAATTTCCCCCTTTTATAAGGACACCAGTTGTATTGGATTAGGGCCGCCCCACTCCAGTATGACCTCACCAAAACTAGTTACATCTACAAGGATTCTCTTTCTAAATAAGGCGACATTCAATAAATAAATAAATAAGGGACATTCTGAGCTCCTGGGAGTTAGGACTTTTCCAACTATGAATGGGGGGCACTGGGGGCCATAATTCCACATCAACCATAAGCAAACCCTTCGGCTGACCTGTCTGTGGAGTGTGTTTCTTTTTCATGCCGCCCCTGTTTTTATCTTCTCTGTGTCTATCTGTACTTTTCTAACCAGGATGTTTACAGCCATAATGCCCATGGTAGCAGCCGGACTGATAATAGATGACCCCACCCTGCAGCCTGTCCGACGACTTGTGTCCCTCGTAGGCACTGCATTTTTCTGGTTTCCTTTTGAGCTGTGCCTTTGGAATGTCTGCTGCAGCTACTGCTGGGGCTGGCCTGTCTCCTCTGGCCCCTTCAGCTGCATGGCCGTCACCTGCGTGTTCCCATTTGAAGTGGGTGTGGAGTGCGATTTCAAACGTGCGGCTCATGACGCTGCATATGCACGAGTGAAGCCTCGGAATTCTCGGCTCTGTCACCAATAATTCTTTCTGTCTTTTCTGTTTCCATTCTAAAACCACCTTGTCCATGATGCAGTAAAGAAGGTCCTTTAAGTGACGGGTCAGTAATCAATGCCCACCATGACCCATCCCCGCGCTCCCCCAAGTGACACTAACGCTGTGTTTCTGATCTTCACACCCTGGCTTTCTAAACCGCTTTGTTTTGCCAAGCCATAGTCAGCAAGCCATTTGATCTTGTTAAAACAGGAAAAGCAGAGGAGGAGACTTTTGTCTTGATTCTTTCTGTGTCCCCTTGGACAGGAAGTGGCAAGTGGCTTTCCTGCTTGAATCATGTAGACATGATATGTAACAGTGATGAGCGCTGCTGTCTTTCTGGCCAGCTAATTGCTTTGATTACCCTATGGAAAGAGCTCACGAATAACCCAGAATGAGAAGAATGCCTTCATTTGCCAGTACACATATTGGTTGCAGAAAAAAAGAGACTTTAGCTGGTAGGGAGAATTTCTCTAGACAAACTTGGCTTGCCCCAGCTTTGCAATGAAAGACCACTTTATTCCTGCTAGGAAGTTACTGTAGGATCCAGTAACCACAGAATAGGAAAATCATTTTCACTCAGATGTGATTAAAACTGAACTCCATAGGCCACAGCACTAAAAAACAAAAACCAACCAAAAAACGAATAGGTAAACGGACAGAGGGAACTAAAAATAGTTGATCTGAAGCTTTGACTTCTTCAGGGGTTCCTTCCTATTCCTGCCCCTGGAAAACATAACAGAGCTACTATATTTCTTACCAAGTTCAGAAACCAAAATTCAGGAGTAGGGGAACTTGGTAAAAATAGAAAGAATCTTTAATTAGAGGCGGAGAGTACAGAAGGACCGCTGGCAGCTTAGAGAGGGCTTTGGGGAAACACTCAAAATAGGCCAACTCAGGTCTACCGGCCAGGGTCCTAGTCTCCGTTTAGGTGGAGTTTAAGCTGACTTTGTTTTAAATGGGCCACATGATCAGCTTTTGGCCTGAGATTTCTACGTTCATCTTTTAGGCGTCAATCAGATGGTTCACTCAGATTGATCAATGACCAATAGTCACAGCTGTTTTGAAAAGACCTCTTGGTCTACTTTAGCTGTTGCTATGTAGATAGTTACTGTGATAACTTCTAAAGGCTTTCACCTTTAAACTAAATCAGTTTTAATCACCATTAAATCAGTTCTTGTCACTTGTCCAAATTAATATTTCCCAAATTTCATTCACATACTATATTCATAATGTTCATCTAATCAGAGAACCGTGTATGCTATTCCTTAATACATATTTTAATTGCCTCATTTTTCTTAAATACCTACTTTCACCTCATCCTAAGCTGTAGTAATATCCATGAAATTTGGGCTTTGATGTGCTACTTACCTAGTTTCCCAATCCACATGAAATAATTACTTGAATTTAAAATATTCATCTCTTTACATCCGA
Source organism: Stenella coeruleoalba (assembly GCF_951394435.1). Lineage (NCBI taxonomy): Eukaryota > Metazoa > Chordata > Mammalia > Artiodactyla > Delphinidae > Stenella > Stenella coeruleoalba. The sequence goes on along the minus strand of NC_137160.1, from coordinate 83,344,956 downwards.
ATCGTCTTACGTACCATATGGCTTTCAAGTATTTCTTTCTGTGCATCATTAAGGTAAAGAAACCCATAATGTATGTTTCCAGTAGCTTTTTATTTCCACTGGTCATGAGAAGAAATCCTCAGTAGTGCTTAAGGCGGGAGATACATCACCTATGTGCACACCCTGCTCACACTGTGGCACCTCCAAGGTACTGTGACAATGACACGCAGAATGCCCTGCTGCTTTCTGACCCGCACCCCGAACTTTTTCTTTCACACCTCGAGTTGATTTGCTCCCTCACGTTTGCTGCTGGCATTGCAAAAACTGTGACGTGCATGGCCAAGGGCAGCCTCTTATTTCTTTCCTTCCTTTCTCAAAGGTTTAGCTTCTTCTCCCGAGATAAGAAGCGTCTGGTCAACACGCAGAGAAACGTGCGCATCCACGAGTCCTTTGGCCAGTGGGCCAACTGCCACCGCGACGACGGTTACACGGAACAAGGACAGGAGGCCCTGCAGCACCTGTGACCGTGACCCGCCTCTGTCCTTGGACCTGAACCACCAGCGCCTGCAACAGAACCTGGCCGCCTTGGGTGTCACACCCTCAAACCTGATCCCTCCAACAAACTGTCCGCTTTGAGGGAGCACGTCAAAAAACTGATGCCAAACTCTAAAGAAACGTTTATTTATACCAGGGCTATCACCGTTTCTAATAGATGACTCTGATCCCTTAGGATATATATTTAATAAGACCACGAGCGGAAGCTGACTTTTGCATTAACTTCAGTAACGCAAGCTTCGCCAGATACATCACATGCCGCTATAACTGCTGTTTGACTTGCTTTGTATGAAATTATTTGTGTAGAGGTTTTATGATCACATTTGTCATACTTAAATGGGAGGCAGGGAAGTGGTAGGTTTTCATTAGTTATGTTCATGACATTGTCATGGTGGTAGCATAATATGTAGGACGCACCGACTAGACAGGCAGGGCTTCCAAAGTCACAGGATGAGCTGGCCCAGCTTAGGCACAAAGCAAACAGAAAATAGGGAGGCCAGTCCTCCTGCCCAGAAACTGGAGACAAGTTTGCAAGAGCCTGTGGTTCTCTATTGCACCTTGTTACTGATAATGCCTAGAGCATGTAGCAATGTTCAAGGCCAGTGCCTTGGAATCTGCTGTGAGTTATGCAGTACTAACCAAACAAAGTTGCTGAGGATGAGACATTGCAACATTTCTTGTGTGGATTCTTTTTTTCTTGGCATCTTGTTTCAGCATTCACCGTGTCAAATACTTAGTCCCCTGCGAAAAAGACAAATGTCCCAAAGCGGATTGAGTGTGACGTGCGGAACCCTAGGGGATGCCAGATGGTGGGTAGGGTAGACTTGCCAAAGCAATGGCGGTGGGTGAAAAGATGGCTTGGGGACCAAACGTCTGGCTGACTCATGAGGCTGCCCTGGAGACGGAGAGCCACATGCCCTGTCTGCAACTGGCAAGTTGGGGGGTTACCCAAGTAATGTTTTCTCTCCACTCACGGAGCACCCAGAGTGCAAGACTGGGTGCTCACGGATTGAGAGAGGTACGATTTCCCAACAGGGCACTCAAGTACATCTGACTGGGCTGCTTTCTACACATTTTACTATGGTTTGCTAAGAAACCATCAAGTTGGTTTATAGGATCTACATGAACTCCGTTTCCAGATCGCTGAGAAAAATGACCAGACACGATAATGTTGGTTTAGAGCAGTGGTTCTCCAACCTGACTGCCCATTAGAACTATTAGAGTTTATTCTCAGAGAGTATAAAAGCATGTGTGCTGAGGAATCCCCCTCCCCGCGTCACCTTTGGTTGTCTTCCCCCTGGGGTGACCAGTGTTGGTAGTTTCCTGGGTGTCTTTCCTGAAGTAATTTATAAATATACATGCAATCATGTAAAAAAATACAGATATATTTCTGTTCTCTTTCTACATAAATGGCAGCGTGTTATACACATGCTATCCCATACCTTTCTTTCCTTAGAATACCCTGGACATGACTTCACACCAGTATAAAAGACAGTGGGTCTCAACCAGGGGTGATTTTGGCCCCCAGGGATATTTGGCACTCACTGGAGACATTTTTGGTTGTCGCAACTGGGTGGGTGCTACTGTCATCCAGTAGGCCCCAGGGACGCTGCTAAATATCCTACAATGCATAGGACGGCGCCCGATACCAAAGAGTTTTCCAGCCCCAAATGTCAATAGTGCCAAGACTGAGGAACCCTGGTCGACCATCGAGTGTAATTTGTTCATGTTTGTCCAGGCCCCACTGGTGGACAGGTAGCTTCCAATCTTTCTAAAACAGCGCTGCACACTCACACACGTGCATCAGTCTGCAGAATGAACTAGCAGCAGAATTGCCGGTCGGAGGGTATCCGCCTTTGCCATGTTGACAACTACAGTCCCTGACGGGGGGGGGGGGGGGAGTTCTACTAATTTTTTTTTTTTTTTTTAGTTACCAGGGCCATTGTAAGACTAAGCCCAAATGTCCAGGGGTGGAGACTGAATGTGCCTATTTTTTCCATCCATCGGTATTCTGGTACTCAGGGTTGATAGCCGCCAGCTTAGACTCTGTGAACACTACGTAAACACTGCTGCCCCTGTGTGTGTTTCTTCTGAAGCCGTCTCATGACTCAGCTTCCCTGATGTGGAGCAGCTTGTTTACCTAATGTACCTACCAACTCTAGCTCATAACACACGTTGTAAATGAAACATGGGTGAAATCATAAAGGTGTTCCTGCAAGGCGGTCTTCTGAGATTTGGGAGAAGAGTGAAATTCTGCACTGGAAATTTACAAAGGAAAGAGCATATTCTCCTAAAACAGTTCTAACAGCTGATAGCACTTTTAAGATATCGTAGGTCCCCTATGTAACGATGAGATTCATACTCCTGATGCAAAAACCTAGTAATGAATGTGTGAGTCTTGCTACTAAATCAGACATTTACTTTACATGAGACATCCTGAATTTTAAGAACCTGAACTTTCAAAGACACAGCCATGGATAAAAGAAAAAGGTTGAATGTCACTTTCTTGAAAAATCACATGAACAGTATGGTACTTATTCAAAGCTCTCAGAAGTTCAGGTCAATATATCCAGTTTCAAACAAACCAGAGGCTGGATGATCAAGAGAGAAAAGGCAAATCAGTCCATCGGAACCAGCTACTAACCTTTCATTGATTTCATTTTCATTTCACTCTCACTTCTTTTGAACTTTCTCTTTTCCAAGGGCTGGAGGATTACCACAGACCACAGCCCCAAAGCCCTGCAACTCTGGGTTTTCATTTTAAATGCCAGCCACCCCGCCAAAAAGAGAAAAGGAAAAAAGGTAGTCAGCATTTGGCTCGAGAATGGAGTTATATTTGTTCAAGAGAAGCTGGTTGCTGACCCAGATCACTGCTAAGACTGGCTTTTGGTACTAAGTCTGGACATTCTCCTTGGATTCATTTTTCTAACCCATTTTTATTTCACTGCAGCAAACCCTGCACTATGGACATAAAGGTGGAAAACACACAACTTAGATTCTGACCAGACTTGGGTTCCCAGGAGTCACAGATCAATGCAAATGGTTTTCAGTCATCACCTCTTTCTGCCAAGCCCTCAAAATGGCCATTTCCAATAGATGGGAGAAAAAGCAAATTCCGTACTGCCAAATTAAATGAGTCGTGGCTCCTTACATAGGTCTTTCTGTACAGATGCTGGTGACTGCAAAATTGTTTCTCAAGCTTATCAAATAATGGGTCCTTACAACTATAAGATGAAGGGAGTTCCCTGGTGGTCCAATGGTTAGGACTCTGCACTTTCACTACTGAGGGTGCAGGTTCAATCCCTGGTCAGGGAAGTAAGATCCCACAAACCGCCCATGAGCCCCAAAAAACAAAAACAAAAACTATAAGATGAAGAAGAGAAAATTCAAAGTATCAGCGTGTTCATCTTGAACCTGCATTCCAGAGTCGAAAGAAAACGTACCCAACCCCATTATCATTAGTAAGTTTCTTCTGTTTTGTTTTTGTTTTCATCAGTAAGTTCTATTCAACCACTGGACTTGGATTCTGTATACAAGCAGTGCAGGTCTCCCTGCGCTTTTACTGGTCGGGTACCTTCGTTTGGGTTTGGCAGGGGATGGAGTCTACTTACTTCTGTCCCTCTTCTCCCTCCCCTTGACCCTGTCATCTCTGAAGTCCCTCTCTCTGTCCCAGTCACCTTCTGGCCACACCCTAGTTGATTCTTTTTCCTGCCACCTCTTCTCCCGGCCCCTGTCATGGTCCCGATCCCTCGTCCTGGAGTCCCAGTGTCTTTCTCGGGATCGAGATCGCTCCCTTCTCTCCCTCTTTCCCTCTCGAAACTGGTCGCTTTTAACAACTGGCAGATTAATGGGTTTTCGGAAAGGCCGATCCCGCCCCCCAAATCTCAGCTGCCCAGATTCCTTTTTCCCCCCCAGGCCTCCTCCAAGTCGCCGAGGAATCCACCCTTTGAGAGTCCTTTCCAGTTCATAGTCCACAAATATCTCGTGTTGGTCAATAACCAGGCCGTCGGCGTCCCGGTAAGCTTTGAGCAGAGAACGCTCCTCTTTGTATTCGATGAAGGCGTAGCCCTTCGAAAAGCCCGTGACCAAGTCCCTCACCAGCCGAAGCCGCCGGATGTCCCCATAGCGGGAAAATACTTCCTTTAACTTCTCCTCTTTGGTCTGCAGGTTTAGTCTCGCCACAAACAGGGTGAGGAGGGGGTCTCCTGTGACGCCTTTGTTGGGGGCATATCGTGCCAGCATCGCCCTCCAGACAGCTCGATCATGTGGGTCCTCGTCGGTGCCATCAATGCTGCCAGCTTTAAGCGGGTCATACTCCCTGGCGATGGGCATCCAATCGTTCATGTTCTAAGGAGAAGCACGGCAAGCGTTTATGCAGCATCTACTGTGAGCTACGCATTCAATCCTTCCAACAACCCCATGAAGTAGATACTGCTTTTCGCCCCTTCTTCCAACAGGGAAGGAAGAGGGTTTTTCAGACGCTGTGGCCTCCCAGCTAGAAGGCAGGGGAGACAGTATCAGAGCCAGGCAGTGGGGCTCCAGAATGCTCGCACGCACTCCTCCACCAACCCTCCCCGGAAGGAGCAGAGGGCAACGTGCCTGAGTTTGCTGCATACGTGTATCATCCAGCTTAGCCACGGTAGGGCGCACACGAACTGTTATAACGTGGCAACACGGATCAAAATCCAGAATCAAAACCCAGGCTCACCTTTCAGAGACTTTAAAATGGTCAGAGGGAAACCAGCCTGGGAACTTCTGTGGAAAAGGGCATCTTAAAAAACTCTTTATGGGAGTTCCCTGGCGGTCCAGGGGTTAGGACTCGGCACTTTCACTGCCGGGCCCCGGGTTCAATCCCTGGTTGGGGAACTAGGATCCCGCAAGCCACACGGCTCGGCCAAATATATATACATATATAATGATAATAATAACATTAATAAAAATTAAAAACCCTTTACTACCAAGAGTTTCAAACACATACCAGTGTAGACAATGGCATAACCTTCCATGAATTTCTCACCCGGCTCCAACCATGACCAACACCTGGCCTGTCTTATTTCATCTGTGCTCCCCACATTCCCGCTCCCAGATTTTTTTTTTTAATTTTTAAATATTTATTTATTTATTTATTTAGGCTGCACTGGATCTTTAGTTACGGCACGCAGGATCTTCGTTTCATTATGCAGGATCCTTAGTTGCAGCATGCGGGACTTCTTAGTTGCGGCATGTGGGATCTAGTTCCCCAACCAGGGATTGAACCCGGGCCCCCTGCATTGGGAGTGCGGTGTCTTACCCGCTGGACCACCAGGGGAGTCCCTCCCAGATTATTCTGATAAGGACTTTTTAAAAAAACAAAACTGCATGGGAAAATGGTGCTCTGAATGCAGCCTTTTGCATCTGTCAGTAAACAGGGAGCAAAGCCAAAATGACAGTGACCCAGCCGCAGGCTCTTTAGTTCAAAAGGAAGATGGGGGACTTCCCTGGTGGCACAGTGGTTAGGAATCCACCTGCCAATGCAGGGGACACAGGTTCGATGCCTGGTCCAGGAAGATCCCACATACTACGGGGCGGCCAAGCCCGCATGCCATAACACTGAGCCCACGCACTCTAGGGCCTGCGTGCTGCAACTACTGAGCCCGCGTGCTGCAACTACTGAAGCCTGCGTGCCTAGAGCCCGTGCTCCACAACAAGAGACGCCACTGCAATGAGAGGCCCACGCACTGCAACGAAGAGTGGCCCCCACTCGCTGCAACTAGAGAAAGCATGTGTGCAGCAACGAAGGCCCAATGCAGCCAAAAAATATATATAAATAAATAAAAAGAAACTTTATATAAAAAAAAAGGAAGATGGGATTTCTTCCCACTTCCCTAGCTCATAATCCATTTATGCTTTGGAGCTTGAGAACTGATTGCAATGGTAATTTTAGTTCAGCAAGCACACTGCAACTGTCATTCATTCCGATAGAAGATCTATGTTTGTTTGAAAGAGGGTGGGTAAGTTTAAGTCTGACACATGATAATTGATTCATGTGAATTTGCTGGAATAATTCGGTGCTTGCCAACATTTCAGACCCTGCTGGTAATCATGTGACTACCTCTGTAAAGCTTTAGAGCCAAGGCTGAAATATGTTCCTTAAAAACCAGGGCTCTGTCAAATATATCTGGTGATCTTTATTCCTAACAGCATCTTTCCATGATATTTATTAAAATGGTATCTATAGTTTTCCCCCCGTCTCTCAAATTTTCCTCAAGGATCTTTTTTGGTTTTGCTCTTCAGTTTATGGGTTATGTAGGGGGAGTGATCACAGTGGAATTTCTTTTCCCAGTAAAAAAAGTAAAACACCTACAGAATAAAACCCGAAGTCAATGAACTCAAGAATTCTGACTCTCACTTAGCCTCTCCTCATATTCCATTGCAGAACCTATTCTCCCCAGGACTGCTCCTCATTCCTTGAACGTGCCCTAATCCCCTAGCTCTGTGTCTTTCCTGGTGCAATTTCCTCTGCTGGGACTATTCCCTTCCTTTCCACCTCCCACATCTCCACTTGTGGAAATTCTACTGGTCCTTCAAGTCCAGCTTCCAGCCTCTTCCCCATGAAGCAAATCCGTTGGTCCCACAGCTCATGGTACCTCTTCTGTCATACTGATCACGTTTTGCCCAACACACAATAAACACTCTTCACAATAAACACTCTTCAACCCAGTGTCTCCAGATCCTAGGACACTTCCTGATAAATGCTGGGGAACTGAACCAACTCCAAACAAAATTCACTGAACTTATTTTGGTCCAAATCAGACAAAAAGGACCACTTCATTGAAAACTGAAAGGCAGGGACTTCCCTGGTGGCACAGTGGTTACGAATCCGCCTGCCAATGCAGGGGACACGGGTTTGATCCCTGGTCCAGGAAGATCCCACATGCTGCAGAGCAACTAAGCCCGTGCGCCACAACTACGGAGCCTGAGCTCTAGAGCCCACGAGCCACAACTACTGAAGCCCATGTGCCTAGAGCCCGTGCTCCGCAACAAGAGAAGCCACCGCAATGAGAAGCCCGTGCACCGCAGCAATGAAGAGCAGCCCCCGCTCGCCCAACTAGAGAAAGCCCACGAGCAGCAACGAAGACCCAACGCAGCCAAAAAATTAATTAATTATTTTAAAAAAGAAAGAAAGAAAATTGAGAGGCAGGACATTACACCATCTGCCACCAAATTGTAAAAGGAGGACATATATGCGTCTCATCATTAACAAGCAACTTTGGAGAAGACACCTCTCTGGTATCCTTATCAGTAAAAGGATGATAAACAACTAGAACAAGGGAAGGAGCAGGAGAAGAGTGAGACGCTTTTGGTCTGGTCTGGGCTCTGCCTCTAACTCACTTTGTGTCTTTTGTCTATTATGGCTGTAATTTCTCCACATGGGGTAAAAAAAGAGAGAGAGATCACTGTGTTGTTTGGATCTCTGCTCTGGTATTCTCTAAATGGACCTAAAATTCTTAAGATTCTAATCGTACTATCGCAAGGTTCCAGGAAAAACAAACAAACAAAAAAGAGACCATCATATAGTTAACCTGTATTGAACACTTAGGAGGTGCCAGGCACTGTGCTAAGCACTTAACTCCCCTCACCTCTCAACAACACCGGGACACACCCACTTCTATTATTGCCATTTCAGATGCCAAAGGTGAGATGCAAAAAGATTGTCTCTTGTCCCAAATCACAGAAGTAGCCCAGAGGGGGAGTTAGAACCAAGGGCTTTTATTGACTCCAGAGCTTGAGCTCTTAACTCTTTCCTTAGATAGCTGTCATAAAATATAAAGCTTGAGATGGGGATAGGACAAAGCAGGCCACGTCTGGGTATCTGAGGCTGACAGCCCCCTCGCATGCAAGTGGGAAAGGAACCCGTCCCCATTCCACAGGAAAAGGTCACAAAGAACCACCAAATAAAGCTGACATTGCTGTACACAGTCAGAGCTCCTGTTCAAAGCTTTAAGAGTTCCTCAAATTAAACTCCGGAAAAAAATTACAAAGGGATAGAAGATGAGTTTCCGGTTTTCTCCCTCACCTGCATGCTCCTATCAATACTCAATACCAAGAGAAGAGCGGGCTTCACAGCTTCTCGTTAATCTTTCTAGGTGTATTTCCTCCGTTGCAACATTGCATTGAGATTTTCTACCACCATCTCTCTGGATGTTTAGATTCTCGTCATTACTTCATAAACGGAGATGGGATGTGAGAGATGAATCGTCGGGGGTGGAGGTGAGTGGGGAAATGAACTATTAAAGACAGAAGTGTGGAAATTGAAAAAGCACTGGATTGGGAGTCAGAACACCCAGGTGTGAGACCTAGTGTTAGCTTCGGCAAAATTTAAATCACCTGTTAAATGCTGCTAAGTGCCTCTTCACCGTGTTTTTTTGTGAAGGTGAGAGAAGGTAGTGTCTTTGAAAGCGCTTTCTAATTATAAATTATTATACAAATAAAAGCTATTCTTGGGCTTCCCTGGTGGCGCAGTGGCTGGGAGTCCGCCTGCCGATGCAGGGGATGCGGGTTTGTGCCCCCGTCCGGGAAGCTCCCACATGCCGCAGAGCGGCTGGGCTCGTGAGCCATGGCCGCTGAGCCTGCGCGTCCGGAGCCTGTGCTCCGCAACGGGAGAGGCCACAGCAGTGAGAGGCCCGCGTACCACAAAAAAAAAAAAAAAAAAAAAAAAGCTATTCTTAAGCAAACAAACAAAGCACTCGTCCCCAGGCTGAGCCTGCAGAACGGAACAACCGGCGCTTCCCACCAGGTGGGAAGCAAACTGAAGGCTGGCGCCCAGAGCCGTCCGAGCACGCGCAGTGAGGCCGTGGACGCTAACGCGGAAGTCTCCGTGAAAAAGTCTATACTTCCGATCCGCCCCCCCGCCCCGCAGCGCCTCCGTCTCGGCCGCCGGCCCTCAGGGCTGCCTTCCCCAGCCCGTCACCATCTGAGGGGGCACAGGACGGAAGGGGCCATCCTACCAACCCAGCTGTCGCCCCCGCTCCCGGCAACCCCAAAAGGTCCCCCTTTGCCCGCTTTCAACATGGCGGCCCACGCACGCGCCGACATACCGTCCAGGCCGAATTCCCTCGTCCTTCTCGCCAGGGTGGGCCCTACTCCCACCAAACCGCTCCCGCTCACCTCAGCAAGGATCGGGCTTCCTTTCCCACGGGGCCAGGTGCCGAGCTCGAAGCGACGGAAGATTCTTCCTCCTTGACTGACAGGACCTTTACATCGGAAGTAGCAGATTCGTCACGGGCCCTGTTTCCGTTTTTGCTTTTATTTTAACAAATCTAATCACATGCCTTGAGCATCGACTGCATATCGTCTCCGAAGAGAATGAACTTTCTGTTTCTGTAAAATTTTTCACGAAGACAGAAACTGCTAAATTGAACAAAAGTTGAAAGACGATCGAATGTGCAGCTAGTTGTCTGGGAGCCGCTGGATTTCTCTCCGTAGCAAGGAGGTGTTTCAGCGCGATGGGAGTTTTGGTTCTTAGGCTCGCTTTGAGAATTTGATTAATATTGTGGGGTTTATTTACTCAGAAAATGCGTATGCCGGTTCACAAGGAAACTTTGTACGTATGTTTTGCCAGAGTTTTTTAACCCGTAAATTTAACACGTTCGCTTTCCACACAAGCAAAACAGTTCTTCACAGTTTGGAGAGGTTACTTAAGAATCGCGTGGAAGCTGGTTTAAGTGCCGTTTCCTGGGCCCCGCAGGGAATCAGTGAATTCAGAACCGCTGAATGAACCTCAAAATGACTCTTTGAGGACCCCTGACCTTTAGAGTCACGGTTAAGAAGCCCAGATTTAAAACCTAAGCGTGGGAGGGAGAGGGGAGAACCGTGTGGTCAGTAAATCTGTGTAGAACGGGTAGATGTATGCATTCAGATTATGCTGTGTTTCTTTTTTGTTAGGTCAAAATATTCGGGTAGATTACGACTTGTGGTACAACTTGAAATGTCTTGAGACAGTTGTGCTTTTCATGATGAGTCTCGTGATTTCTTCAGCCACTCATTTTCTGATTAATTCTTACAAGTGGGTCATTTCTGCGAACAGCTGATCTCATTTTGATTCCAGTCCTATTCTTAGAAGGTAAGCCAATGACCAGCTACTAAGGATGTATTACTGCTACCTAGTTTTTATCAAATCTTTATTATGTAGGTGAAGCATAGGTTCTGAATATCTATAGCTTTCTTTAAAGTACGTTCTCTTGAAATATATTAATAAAATGTATTGAGTAAAAAAGTGAGCAATATCTATAGTTTAAAATTTCATATTGGGCTTCCCTGGTGGCGCAGCTGTTGGGAGTCCGCCTGCCGATGCAGGGGACGCGGGTTCGTGCACCGGTCTGGGAAGATCCCACGTGCCGCGGAGCGGCTGGGCCCGTGAGCCATGGCCGCTGAGCCTGCGCGTCCGGAGCCTGTGCTCCGCGACGGGAGAGGCCACGGCAGTGAGAGGCCCGCGTACCACAAAAAAAAAAAAAAAAAAAAAAAAATTCATATTTAGCACTTCCCTGGTGGCGCAGTGGTTAAGAATCCACCTGCCAATGCAGGGAACACTGGTTCGATCCCTGGTCCAGGAAGATCCCACATGCCGCAGAGCAACTAAGCCCGTGCACCACAACTACGGAGCCTGCGCTCTAGAGCCCGCGAGTCACAATTACTGAGCCCGTGTGCCACAACTACTGAAGCCTGGGCGCCTAGAGCCCGTGCTCCGCAACAAGAGACGCCACTGTTTGAAGCCCACGCACCGCAACTAAGAGTAGCCCCCCTCACGGCAACTAGAGAAAGCCCGCGCTCAACAACGAAGACCCAGTGCAGCCAAAAATAAATAAACATATTAAAAAATTAATTAATTAATTAAATTTAAAAAAGAAATATTGTGGTCCCAGTATCTCTGCTCTGCTGGCTTACCAACGGAAGGCTTCTGGGAAAAGTGCATCCACAGCACGAATGCTGCTGCAGAGTCTGAAGGTGCTGCAGACATCTTTTAATATGCTTGGTGGCCTCTTGAAGGGTCATCTGACAGGCATCTCCACGGCTGCCACATCTATATAATTAAAGTTTAATTATATACAAAATTACTTATATAACAAAATACTTTATAAACCAAGCAGAAGATCTGAAGGGCAACGTGAGCAACCCTACTACAGATTTCTATAGAAGTTTCATATTAATACAATCTTTTTTTCCTTTTTCCGGTTTTATTGACATACAGCACTATATAAGTTTAAGGTGGCTTACATACATCATGATATGATTACCACAGTAAGTTTAGTGAGCCTCTGTCATCTCGTAAGGATACAAAATAAAAGAAATAGAAAAAAAATTTTTTTCCCATACAGCAGTGTTAAAAAGATATTAATCATATCATACATTACATCCCTAGTACTAATTTATAACTGGAAATAAGTACCTTTTGACTGCTTCCGTCCAATTCCCCCACCCCCAGGCCTCACCTCTGGGAACCACAAATCTGATTTCTTTTTCTATGTGTTTGTTTGTTTGTTTGTTTTGAAGTATAACTGACCTACAACACTATGTTAGCTCCTGGTGCACAATATTATGATTTGATATTTCTGTACCTTTCAAACTGATCACCACCACACTAATACCATCTTAAAACAAACATTTAAAAAAACAAACAAACATTTAGCATCACCTGCCAGACACTGGGCTAAGCTCACTTCACTCTCTCAACAGCTCATTGCAGAGTGTATTGTTACCTTCCTGGGTGGAACAGAGCTGGCCTGGAGAGTAGGGTGGAGGACATTAGTCCCTTGGCCGTAGTCTCCTTTAATGCTTCCCCCACCCACCTACACCACCTCCCCACACACACACCCCACCCTCCCACTCATCACCCCGAATAAACATTTCACCTAAGTTTAAAAAAAAAAAAGTGTGCTGTTATGCAAACACCGACTGAAAACAAGTGCTCTGGGCACCACCCTTCCTGCAACCAAATTCTTTTCTAAAGACTTTCAGCTCCTAGAGCTGAAGTCACTGATCCAGGATTGCAGGCATTTAAGCCAAAAGAGAACAGGAAGAAAGACATACTGAATGTACCACTCAGGAAATTAATGGTGCCACCAGTATTCAGAAGAGCATGAGACCTACTCTGCTTGATGTACCAAAATAGGACCACCAGATATTTGCTAATGGAACTTTCCTATGGGTGGAATTAACCCCCAAACACTTATGGTTCCATTTTTATGAAGCATGACCCACCCACTACTTTTGTTTCCCACGTCATGTTTTCCTTTGCTTAACAGTGAGTTGGGCGATACCTTACTTTATGCTCTTTTTTTTTTTTTTTTTTTTTTTTTTTGTGGTACGCGGGCCTCTCACTGCTGTGGCCTCTCCCGTTGCGGAGCACAGGCTCCGGACGCGCAGGCTCAACGGCCATGGCTCACGGGCCCAGCCGCTCCGCGGCATGTGGGATCTTCCCGGACCGGGGCTCGAACCCGTGTCCCCTGCATCGGTAGGCGGACTCTCAACCACTGTGCCAGCAGGGAAGCCCCACTTGGACTTTTTAAAAAGCTTTGTTGTAGACATATTCTATGTGTGTTACTGATCCAGCTTTTCATATCTTGTACCCAAATAATCATATGAACTTGGGGAGTTTCTCATACTTCATATTCTGGAGATAAAGTAGTTTATAATAGGCATAGTAATAATAATAGCCAACATGTATTGAGCACTTACCGTGTGCCAGACGCTGTTCTAAAGCATTTCACGACAATCTTATAAAGTGGCTTCTATCCTTACCCCCATTTGACAGCTGGGAAGACTGAGCCCCAGAGAAGTAATTTCCTTGCCTAAGATCACACAGCTTGCAAGTGACAGAGCCAATCAAGATTTGAACAGTTGTGGTCTGGTCTAGAATCCACCTTGAACACTGTGGTAGCACTCATACTTTTTCAAATTTCAGGGTGCATGTGCATCAGAATTACCTAGAGGGCTTGTTAAAACACAGATTGGGGCTTCCCTGGTGGTGCAGTGGTTGAGAGTCCGCCTGCCGATGCAGGGGACACGGGTTCGTGCCCTGGTCCGGGAAGATCCCACATGCCGCGGAGCGGCTGGGCCCGTGAGCCATGGCCGTTGAGCCTGCGCGTCCGGAGCCTGTGCTCCGCAACGGGAGAGGCCACAGCAGTGAGAGGCCCGCGTACCGCAAAAAAAAAAAAAAAAACAGATTGCTGGGGCCCACCCCTAAAGTTTCTGATTCAGTGGGTTAAGAATTTGCATTTCTGAAAAGTTTCCAGGTGATGCTTATGCTGCTGGTCTCGGAAACACACTTTAAGAACCTCTGCTGGGTGAAAAAAGAAACCGGCCCCAAATGGAATCACTTGTGCTAAGCCCTTAATATATAACTTCAATTTCAGCCTCTCCCAGGGGTGGAATTTTAAACCAATCAATCTGGAATTTCCTGATCATCCCTAGTGAGGTAATCTGCTTGATGGACTCCCCACCTTTACCCCCAAGGGAAGGCGACCTTACCTGAAATAATCCTTTTTTTGTTTATGACTTCCTTGTCTTATCCCCCTTTTCTGCCTTTAAAAACCTTCCATTTGTACAGCTCCTCTGAAGCTCTTTTCTACTTGCTAGATGAGATGCTGCCCAATTCATGAATCGTCAAATAAAGCCAAGGAGGTCTTCAAATATACTCAGTTGAATTTTTTTTTTTTATATTTATTTAGGGGCTTCCCTAGTGCAGTGGTTAAGAATCTGCCTGCCAATGCAGGGGACACGGGTTTGAGCCCTGTTCTGGGGAGATCCCACATGCCGCAAACCACCTAAACCCATGCGCCACAACTACTGAGCCTGCACTCTAGAGCCCACAAGCCACAACTACTGAGCCCGCGCGCCTAGAGCCCATGCTCCTTAACAAGAGGAGCCACCGCAATGAGAAGCCTGAGCACCGCAAGGAAGAGCAGCCCCGCTCGCCGCAACTAGAGAAAGCCCACGCGCAGCAACAAAGACCCAGTGCAGACAAAACTAAAATAAATAAATTTAAAATATTTATTTATTATTTTTTGTAATTTAGTCTGCTCCAGGTCTTAGTTGTGGCTCACGGGATCTTCATTGTGGCATGTGGGATCTTTAGTTGCGGCATGCAGACTTCTTACTTGCGGCATGCATGCGGGATCTAGTTCCCCGACCAGGGATCGAATCCAGGCCCCCGGCACTGGGAGCATGGAGTCTTACCCACTGGACCACCAGGGAAGTCCCGAATTTTGTTTTTTAACAGCTGTAATTCAGAATTGTTTTCATAATTTCCCAACGGAGAGAGAAGGGTCATGATTACCAACAGATTGTCCAATTCTATGAGGGATCTAAGAGTTAAGATCATTAACACTTGATAATAACAACCAGTGTCCATTGATGCTTATGATGTGCTGGACACTGGATGAGGCACTTTTCACAAATTATCTCGTCTAATCCTCACACCAGTTTTGGGGAATACTTTTATTTTTCCAAGTTGACTGTAGAAAATGGGGATTTGGAGATTAGAGAATTTGATCAAATTTATGTACCAGGAAGTAACAATTGTGAGGTTCAAGTCAAAACTATTTAACTCCACAGTCCTGTTGGCTACTACTTTACAGTCCTGGCACATAGTAGGTGCTCAGTAAATAAGTTGTCAAATGAATGAACAAAAGAATCTTTTTTTTTATATCAAAATCCTAGTTACTCAATGGAAGACACTTTGACTTTTTTAAAGTGCGATTTACCAGGTTTCACTGTGTAACAAAGAAGGAAGGAAGATATGGTGCCTTAGAGGATCAATTTCTAGAGAAATTTCAAGGCAGAAGGAACTTTTGAAAAGGACAGTGGTGCAGAAGAGATTCATACCAGCAGTGGTGGCTGGGGATCCTGATGGTAAAAAATAAATGCAGCAACGTTAAATTCTTTCTGATAAGCATTGCTCTGCGAAGGCTACATTCCAACAATGATGTTCGGTGGTTTTTAGTCTATTCACAGAGTTGTGCAACCATCACCACAATCTAATTTTAGAACATTTTCATCACCCCAAAAAGAAGCCCTGTCTGCATTAGCACGTACTCCCCCTCCCCCTCCCCCAGCTCTAGACAACCACTAATCTACTTTCTATCTCTATGGATATGCTGTTGTGCACATTTCATATAAATGGAATCATACAATAGGTGGCCTTTGTGGCTGGCTTCTTTCACTCAGTAAAATGTTTTCAAGATTCATCCACATTGTAGCATCTGTCAGTGCTTCATTCCTTATCTCCTTACCAGCACTTTACTGAGGTATAATTTACCTAAAGGAAATACACAGTGTTAAGCATACAGTTCCGCAATATTTCACCTATGTATGTACTCATGTGACCTTCACCAAGATCAAGATGTAGCACATTTTCATCACCCCATAGAGTTTCCTCACATGTTAAAAGAAAGAAAACTGGTAAAGTACACATAAGATAAAATTTATTTTACAACCTTAACCATTTTTAAGTGTACAGTTCAGTAGTGTTAAGTACATTCATATTGTTGTGCAACCAAACTCCAAACCTTTTCACCCTACAGAACTGATACTCTATACCCGCTAAACAACAACCCTCCATTCCCCCCTCCCCCCAGCCCCGGCAACCACCATTCTACTTTCTGTTTCTATGAGTTTGTACACTAGATATCTCATATAAATGAAATCATATAGTATTTATCTTTTGGTGACTGGCTTAATTTCACTTAGCATAATGTTCTCAAGGTTCATCGATGTTGTGGCATGCGTCAGAATTTCCTTCCTTTTTAAGGCTGATTAATATTCCATTGTATGTATACACCACATTTTTTTAATCCATTCATCTGTGGACGGACATTTGGGTAACTTCCACCTTTTGGCTATTGTGAATAATGCTACTATGAACATGAGTGTGCAAATATCTCTTTGACACCCTGCTTTCAATTCTTTTGGATATGTACCCCAAAGTGGTATTGCTGGATCATATGATAATTCTATTTTTCATTTTATTTATTTTTTTCTTCTTCTTCTTATTTTTTTATACAGCAGGTTCTTATTAGTCATCCATTTTATACACATCAGTGTATCCATGTCAATCCCAATCGCCCAATTCATCACACCACCCCCACCCCCACACCGCTTTCCCCCCGTGGTGTCCATACGTTTGTTCTCTACGTCTGTGTCTCAATTTCTGCTCTGCAGGGACTTCCCTGGCAGTCCAGTGGTTAAGACTCTGCACTTCCACTGCAGGGGACGCAGGTTTGATCCCTGGTTGGGAAACTGAGATCCCACATGCTGTAAAGTGTGGCCAAAAAGAAAAAGAAATGCAATTGATATTTTATATTGATCTTGTATGCTGCAATCTTGAGCTCATTTATTAGCTCTAGTAGTTTTTTTGTGGATTCTGCAGCCTGTTAATATGGTGGATTACATAGATTGATTTTTTGTTAGTATTTATTTATTTATTTATTTTTGGCTGCATCGGGTCTTGGTTGCAGCTGCGGGATTTTTTTTTTTTTTTTTTTTTTTTATGGCTGTGTTGGGTCTTCGTTGCTGTGCGCGGGCTTTCTCTAGTTGCGGTGAGCAGAGGCTACTCTTCGTCGCAGTGCGTGGGCTTCTCATTTCGGTGGCTTCTCTTGTTGCGGAGCACGGGCTCTAGGCACGCAGGCTTCAGTAGTTGTGGCTCGCGGGCTCAGTAGTTGTGGCTCATGGGCTCTAGAGTGCAGGCTCAGTAGTTGTGGCTTAGTTGCTCCGCGGCATATGGGATCTTCCCCGACCAGGGCTCAAACCCGTGTCTCCTGCATTGGCAGGCGGATTCTTAACCACTGCGCCACCAAGGAAGTCCCTAATTTATTTATTTTTTACTTTTTTGGCTGCATCGGGTCTTAGTTGTGGCACATGGGATCTTCGCTGAGGCATGCGGGAGCTTTTGTTGCAGTGCACAGGCTTCTCTCTAGTTGTGGTGTGCGGGTTTTCTCTCTCTAGTTGTGGTGCTCCGGCTCCAGAGCGCGTGAGCTCTGTAGTTTCCGGCACGCGGGCTCTCTCGTTGAGGCGCGCGAGCTCAATAACTGTGGCGCGCGGGCTCAGTTCCCCGACCAGGAATCGAACCCACGTCCCCTGCATTGGAAGGTGGATTCTTTACCACTGGACCACCAAGGAAGTCCCAAAAGATAATTTTACTTAAGTCAAATTGAGGATTATAACCCAAGAGACAGACTCTCAGAAGCTCTGCCTATTAGAAGTCAAAGACACAGTCATAAGCCTTTTTGAGACAAAGGATCATACATCAAAATGACATACAGACATTTTACATAAACTTCACCAAAGATACAGAGTCCAGGTAAGCAAGCAATTAAGTCACCATGACTCCCTACAGAGTTTGGAAAGAGTGCTCATCTTTTAAGCGGTTACATTGCTAACCTCAGAAGAAAGGGAAAAAAAAGTTGACCTTCGTGGTCAAGCAGGCATTCCCACCTTTGAGGAGGTCTGGTTAATGTATAATGCAAATGTACATTGCACATGAGAGAGGGAGGGAGGAGGCCCAAATGTACAGAGAGAGAATTTTATGTTTACATTTTCTTGTCCTGCCTTAAAATATAAATTTTATTTCATCAATGTAGTCCAGTTTATCTATTTTTTCTTTTGTTTCTTTTTCCGTGTTTTTTAAAAACTCATTGCCAAATCCATTGACATAAAGCTTTTCCACTATGTTTTCTTAGAGTTTTGTAGCTTTAGGCCTTTGATCCATTCTGAGTTAATTTTTGTATATGGTGTAAGGTAAGGTACGTCACACTTTTGCATGTGGGTATCCAATTTTCCCAACACCATTTGTTGAAAAAACTATCCTTTCCCCAATGAACAGTCTTGGCACCCTTGTTGAAAATAATTTGACCGTGTTTTGTGAGGGTTTCTTTCTGGACCCTCTATTCCTTCATTCCTTTTTATGAGTGAATAATAGTCCATTGTATGGATATGCCATATTATACTTATGGTAAGCCTAATATTTCTCCATATTTAATCACAGGGTGTCGTCAGGTCTGTGACTAATGGATTACTGAGCCCTTGCCCGGGGCCTTGTTTGATCATTAAAACATTGTACCATTGTACCATCTGAAATTAGTGTCTGTTTTGTTTGTTTGCTTTTTGTTTGTTTGTTTTATCCTTGTCCACTCTCCATTTTGACTCCACAGCTTCACTGTGGAGAAAATCTGGTACACCTACCACGAAGAAAACTGCCAATACGTTCCTGGGAAAGACAAGCTCCATTGCTGGATTGTCTGCCTATGACTATTACAAACCCTGAATTAAATCTAAAATAACCCGTTTTGTAATCCACACTGCTAATATTCTCAGTCATACCCTGTGTAGCTGCAGAATGTTTTCTAATTTCGAAGCGGTGATTTTTGTCTTATCTATTACTCCTCCCTTCCCAACCCAAGTGCCAAGCGCCTGGCACACAAGCTTAGGGTTTGTTGGAGGGAAGAATCCAGAATACCCGCTAATATTTTTTGAGCCTTTCCTAAGCGCTTTTTGTCACAGTCATTGTCTCATGATCTCATATATTCCTCACAACGACCCTACTCCGTAGGTACGGTTATTTACCCAGGAGTAAAGTGAGGCTCGGAGGACTTAAGTAACTTGCAAAGGCCACACGCTGGTCAAGTGGAGGAACCCAGGATAGAGCCAGGTGCATAGCGCAGGGAATCTCCATTTAACTGAGGGTCAGATGCCGCCGGTCCCGGTGACCATAGGCCTGGAAGCTCTGCGCAACACAGACCAATAGACTCCCGCGCGCTGCCACCAACTGCTGTTTTCTGCTTTGCCGCACGCTTCAGGAAATATTCTCAGAGACCGGATCTGCCTCCCCGTACCATGCAAATTCTATGGCTGGAACACCTGAGTGCAGAAAGGAAAGAGTTGTGTGCTTTTTAGCCTCCTTCCCAGAATGCGGTGGAAACTCCGCCCCTGTCTCCGTGGACACCCGGCTTCTGCGGTGGCTGTCACCAAGGGCGGAGCTGGGGTCGCTGCCCCTCCCCGTCTGCAACAGCTCTCGGGCTGGGAGCGATCACTGTCACCCCTTAACCTCTCTGTTCCTCTTCGCGGCGGCCCTCCCTTTCCCTTGTCCTTTCGTGCCCCAACCACAACCTGGAGGCCACACTCCAGCACGGGCCTCCGCTGGGACGGTGCACCGGGAGTCCTGGCCAGAGATCTGCCCTGCGTGGCCTCCTCCTACAGCCCCTCTCCGGGCCCACCCCTCGGCTGCGCTGATTGGCTGCTCCTGCCCCGCCCTGAACAGGCAGGGTCCACTGACCCGCGGAAAGTTTTCCGTGCCGGGAGGAAGCTGGACATTCGGAGACTCCGAGAAAGCAGCAGCTCCGGAGGCTGCGGGGGTCTGGGCGGCCATGGAGGAGCCCCCTTTGCGAGAGGAGGAAGAGGAGGAGGGGGACGAGGCTGGGCCCGAGGGGGCCCTGGGCAAGAGCCCCTTCCAGCTGACCGCCGAGGACGTATATGACATCTCCTACGTGATGGGCCGCGAGCTGATGGCCCTGGGCAGCGACCCCCGGGTGACACAGCTGCAGTTCAAGATCGTCCGCGTCCTGGAGATGCTGGAGGCGCTGGTCAATGAGGGCAGCCTGACGGTGGAGGAGCTAAGAATGGAGCGGGACAACCTCCGGAAGGAGGTGGAGGGGCTGCGGAGAGAGAGTTCGGCGGCCGGCAGGGAGGTGAGTGCTGGGAGCGGCCACTGGCAGGGGGGACGCTTTCTTCTCTTGAACATCCAAGCCCCTCAAAACAAATCACTACGAGTATGCAGTCCTCAGATTAGAAGCGTTAAGATGGTTAACATTAATCGAGCACTTGCTCGGTGCTGGCCCCTGTGCCGAGTGTGTTCTAAAGCAGCGGCTTCCTGCATTTTTGACCAGGACCTTGAGCAGTGGTTCTCAAGCTTTAGCAGCCATCAAAATCACCTTGAGTGTTCGTTAAAACACAGATTGCCCGGCCCCAGCTGCAGAGTTTCTGACTCAGTAGGTCTGCAATGGGACCTGAGAATCTGCATTTCTCACAAGTTCCAAGATGATGCTGATTCTCTTGGTCCAGGTTTCACACTTTGAGAAACTTTGACCTAGAGTAAGAAATGCTTTTTAACTAAAGAGAAATTAGTACTTATGACCACAAAAAGATACATATAAGAATATTCAGGGCTTCCCTGGTGGCGCAGTGATTAAGAATCCGCCTGCCAATGCAGGGGACACGGGTTCGAGCCCTGGTCCGGGAAGATCCCACATGCCACGGAGCAACTAAGCCCGTGCGCCACAACTACTGAGTCTGCGCTCTAGAGCCTGTGAGCCACAACTGCTGAAGCCCGCACGCCTAGAGCCCGTGCTCCGCAACAAGAGAAGACACCGCAATGAGAAGCCCGCGCACCGCAGCGAAGAGTAGCCCGCACTCACCGCAACTCGAGAAAGCCCGCACAGCAACAAAGACCTAACTCAGCCAAAAATTAATTAATTAATTAATTAAAAAAAAAAAAAGAGGGCTTCCCTGGTGGCGCAGTGGTTGAGAGTCCGCCTGCCCATGCAGGGGACACGGGTTCGTGCCTCGGTCCGGGAGGGTCCCACGTGCTGCGGAGCGGCTGGGCCCGTGAGCCATGGCCTCTGGGCCTGCCCGTCCAGAGCCTGTGCTCCGCAGCGGGGGAGGCCACGGCAGTGGGAGGCCCGCGTACTGAAAAAAAAAAAATCAGAGCAGCTTTATTCATAATTGTGCCAAACTGGAAACAATCTAAATGGAAAAGAGGAATACATTTTTTTAAATTGTGGTGCATTCATATGATGGGATACTACACAACAATGAAAAAGAGCAGAGTAGTGATACACACAACTGTATGGATGAATCCTACAGATACTACATTGAGAGACAGAAGCCAGGTACAAAAGAGAGCATCCTGCACGTGGAATTCAAGAACAGGCAAACTAATCTTTACTTATAGAAGACAGGTTGATGGTAGCCCTGGGATGGGAGAATGGGGGGGGGGCAGGAGGGACATTTATAGAGAATTAATCCAGGTGTGGTTACATGGGTGTACACATATGGTAAAAATTGTCAAGCTATAAACTCAAGATTAGTGCATTTTTCTGTATATATGTTATACCCCCATTTTACAAAATTACATTTTACGTTGATATCCAGTATTGATGAAACAGAAGTTTCAACAATTTACCCTAACTCTCCCTTACTAAACATGATGTACAGTCATACTTTCCTATTCTATTTTTATGAATTTTTAAATTATTTTGCAACTCACTGAATTAATATCATGACTCACTAGTGAATTTCCAGCTATAGTTAAAAAAAAAAAAACTGCCCCAAGGGGATTATCTCATTTAATCCTCATACTATTATTATTCCCATTTTACAGAAATGGAGGCATAGAACAGTTAAGTAATTTGCCTGAGGACTTAACAAGTAAGAGGTGGAGGCAGGATTTGAGCTCAGAGATGCTAGTCATAACCACACTGTACTAAAATACAGACCTATGACCTTTCTTGTAGTAACATTTGATGAATGACTGCACTGTGTGGGCTCTGGAGCTATGGCACTAAATTAGACAAGGTCCCTGCCTTCACGGAGCTTCACATCTAGTGGGAGAGGCAAGACACACAGACCTCCGAAACTAGACTACAGGATTACAAACTGAGAAGTATGCCATGAAAGGACAGCAGGAACTGGGTGGCTGAAACTCATAGGGAAGAGTGAAGGTTTCTGGTAGCTTCCTTGGTACTCTTTTATTTCACCTACTCATTGCTCACGGTGACAATTATATTTGTAGATAAGGTTCTTCTTTAGTATCCGTCATATGAGATGGTTGAGTGTCATGATTAGTAGCCTGACTTTTGAGATTCAAGAGCAGTTAAATGACTTGCCTAAGATCCCTCAGCTCACATTCTGTGCTCTTTTCCTGTCACCTCCAGCTCCAGGCACAAGGATATGGAGGAAGCCCCATCATGGACCATGAACAGTGTGGTCTGCACGGGGGCCGGGTCATTTCCTGTCTGGGGCATAGCGGACGAGCTTGTCAGCCAGCGGATGAGCTGGCACGTTTTCCTCCCAAACTGTAGTCTTAAGAAGAGGGGTGGGGCAAAAGGCAGAGAAAATGAATATTTAGTGTCACTAGACAGTTTATAAAAATATGCCCTAGTGTTTCTTTCTTTCTTGTTTTTTTTAGTTACCATTTTCAGTTGTGGTAGACATAAAAGTTACCATCTTTTTAAGTGCAGAGTTCAGTGGCCTTAAGTACATTCACAGCCATTATTATGCAACCATCACCACCATCCTCTCCAAAACTCCTGTCTTGCGAAACGAAACTGAAACTCTGTACCCACTAAACACTAACTCCAAATGCCCCCTCTCCCTCAAGCCTCTGGTAACTACTGTTCTACTTTCTGTCTATATGGATTTACCTATCCTAGGTACTTCATATAAGCAGAGTCGGATAATCTTTGTCCTTTTGCCACTGGCTTATTTCACTTAATGTCCTCAAGGTTCTTCCATGTTGTGGCATGTGTCAGAATTTCCTTCCTTTCTAAGGCTGAATACTATTCCATTGTATGGATCCACCACAGTTTGTTTATCTGTCTGTTGATGGACACTTGGGTTGCTTCCACCTCTTGATTTGTGTGAATAATTTTGCTATGAACGTGGATCCATAAATCTCTCTTTAAGTCCCTGCTTTCAAGACTTTGGGGTATATACCCAAAAGTGGAATTGCTGCATCACATGATAATTCTATTTTTAATTTTTAAAGGATCTGCCATTCAGTTTTTCATAGTGACCACACCATTTTACATTCCTACCAGCAATGCACAAGCGTTCCAATTTTTCCACATCCTTGCCAACACTTACTTTCTGATTTGTTTGTTTGATTACAGTAGCCATCACAATGGGTATGAGAATAGTTTGTTTCCTTTCTTTTTTAAAAATTTAAGTTCAAAATTCAAGTGTTACAAAAGTGTTTGCCTTGGAAAAGCTCCCTCCCCATCTCTCTCCACCCCTAGCCACCACTTCCCCTCCCTAGAAAAAATTAAAATGATCAGTTTCTTAAAGTACCCAGAGATACTTTGTGCAAACACAAGCAGATATGAATATATTTTTCCATTATTCACACAAATGGTATTATAATATATACCCCGTTCTGCCTCTTGCTTATTTTCACTTAACATGGCATGAAAGTTGTACTAAATCAGAATATAAAGAGCTTCCTCACCTTTTAATGGTTTTTGAAAACTTCCACCGTACAGTGTTATCAATTGCTCAACGTAAGGGTTCTTAATTTGGAGTTTTTGGAACCCCCCAAGAGGACCATGATTCTAATCCGCAAAATCTATGAACTTGCATGAGAAGAAATTGTATTTTTATTTTCACCAACCTCCATCTGAAATATAACACTTTCTTCAATTATGACTATAGACAACAAACCACAGTAATATTAGCAGTACCTGTGACAATCACCAATGGAAATCACAGATGTTTTCATATCCCATTACAGTGTAGTGCAGAACTCAAAACTTTGTTTTCCTTCTGTATCTTATTAGACCTGTGGCTACATCGTGTTATTTAATAAAGAAGCAGGTCTAGGAATCACAAATTTATTTTTAGAAGATTTTGATGAGTGTGTTATCTTAGTTGGTTTTCTTGTAATTCTATGCCTTTTATACATTTAAAATCAGTATTTTGAGATGAAATCCACGTGGGCTTTACCAGGCTGCCGTAAGGGTCCACGGCACACACAAAAAAAGGTTCAGAATCTCTGCTTTAACAAGTTTCCTATCAAAAGACCTTCATTTTCCAATCGTTTGCTCCGACCCCATGCAACAGTGAATTACTCTGACCTGTAGCAGTTGGCCCCCTCAGTATCTAGGGGAAGTGGATTCACTGGGTCAAAGGAAAGCCACATTGGAATTTTTTTTTTTAATTAATT
Organism: Stenella coeruleoalba; assembly: GCF_951394435.1. Classification (NCBI taxonomy): domain Eukaryota; kingdom Metazoa; phylum Chordata; class Mammalia; order Artiodactyla; family Delphinidae; genus Stenella; species Stenella coeruleoalba. The sequence continues at coordinate 83,320,454 of NC_137160.1, read as the reverse complement.
AATTAATGGCTGCATTGGGTCTTCATTGCTGTGCGCGGGCTTTCTCTAGTTAAGGCGAGTGGGGGCTACTCTTCGTTGTGGTGCACGGGCTTCTTATTTTTTTTATTTTTTTTCAAAACCAGAACATTTATTGCGTGACTAATAATTGAAATCCTTAAGGTGAACTGGATGCTGCAACAGCTGCCCTCTTGGGTTTAGGTGTTGTTTCTTCACGGAATCCATGCCTGATTCTGCGGTATACAATTTTTAGGTGCCTCATTCGACCAGTCCCGGTGGTATTTCGTCTTTTAGCTTTAGCACTCCAGTTATACTTCCTCTTCCGCTTGGCAGGGTAGCCACATTTACCACAGGTCGACTTCTGAAGGTGGTAGGCGTTAGAGCCACAGCGGCGGCACAACGTGTGCGTCTTATTCCGACGCTTTCCAAACGAGGACGTTCCCTTCGTCATCTCGCTTCTGCCTCCGAGACCAACGAGCTCGGGCTTCTTATTGTGGTGGCTTCTCTTGTTGCGGAGCACGGGCTCTAGGTGTGTGGGCTTCAGCAGTTGCAGCTCGCGGGCTCTACAGCGCAGGCTCAGTAGCTGTGGCGCACAGGCTCAGTTGCTCCGCGGCACGTGGGATCATCCCGGATCAGGGCTCGAACTCGTGTCCCCTGCATTGGCAGGCGGATTCTCAACCACTGCGCCACCAGGGAAGGGAAGTCCCCTACATTGGAAGGTTTAATAAGTATTGTCAAGTTGCACTCCAAAGGGGTTAAAGAGATTGGCTCCCTCTGCAATCGGTGAAGGAACTGGTTTCCCCACAGCTTTTACAACACAGTGTGTTTTCAAACACGCTGATGTTTATCAATCCGAGAAGAGGAATGTGGTCACTATTGCATTTCTCTTTATAGTGTGGCTTATTCTCTTTGTCACCTGTAGAATATTCCAGAGTGTGGTTGTGCCTTAGTTTGTTTAACTAGACTTCTGCTAATGGACATTTAGGTTGTTTTCAAAAATTTGCTTTATTTTAACTTTAGCTTGAAAAAATGTCAAACCTATGGAAGAGTTGCAAGATAAGTACAATGAACACTTGTATACCCTTCACCTCAATTCAGGTGTTATATTCAGGTGTATGTATATATGTGTTTGTGTGTGTGTATACTATGTCTTAAGAGATACACACTGAAGTATTATATACACACATATACATACATGTATATATGCACATGTGTACTCATATTTAACAAATATTTATGTCTATATATTATTTATTTGCTCAGAATCTTCAGACATTATGTTAGCTGCAGAGTTAGTAAAAGATTAGGATCTTTCACCCTAAATACTAAATACTTCAGTGTGTATCTCCTAAGACATATTGTTACATAACCACAATAAATAATTGAATTCAGGGGAAAAGTTGGTAGAATACTAAGATCTAATAGGCCATCCCTATTCAAAATTCATAATAATATCCTTTATCGCATTTTTTTTTCTGATGCAAGATCCAATGCAGGGTTATACGGCACCTTTAGGACATATCTCTTTAGCCAGCTTTAGTCTGGAACAGTTCCTCAGCTTTTCCTTGTCTTTCATGACCTTGACATTTTTTGAAGATTGTATATCAGTTAGTCTGTAGAATGTCCTTCAACTTGGGCTTGTTCTGATGTCTCCTCATGGTTAGATTCAAGTTATACATGTTTAGCAGGGATACCACTTAAGTGTGCTGTGTCCTTCTCGGTGCCTCATATCAGGAGGCACCTGATTCAGTTTGTCGTTATTGGCGATGATAACTTCTATCACTTGGTTAGGGTGGTGTCTGCAAGATTTCTGCACTGTAAGGGTGTCTTTGTTCCCTTTGTAATGCATAAGTAGCCTATGGGAAAGTACTTTGAAACTGTGAAATATCCTGTTCCTCAACAAACTTTCACCCCAAAGTTTTAGGTCCATTCATTAGTCTTGCCTGAATCAATTATTACTGCGTTGGTTGCAAAAGGATGATTTTCTGACTCTATCATCTTCTACACTTATTAATTGGCATTCTTCTGTAAAGTACAGATCCCCCTCCTCCTTTCTGGTATTAGTCCGAGTTCTCCAGAGAAATAGAACAATAGGTGATATAGATGTAGATATAGACACAGATGAAATTGTTTATCATAGGAATCGGCTCACGTGGTTATGGAGGCCGAGAAGACCCACAATCTGCTGCCTGCAAACTGTAGAATAAGGAAAGCCGGTGGTGTAATTCAGTCCAAGTCAGAAGGCTTGTGTCAGGGGGCTGATGGCATAAGTCCTGGTCTAGGTCCAAAAGCCCAAGAACCAGGAGGGTTGATGTGCACTGTCCAAGGGCAGGAGAAGAAGGATGTCCTGCTCAAGCAGGGAGTGAATTCACCCTCTCTCCACCTTTTTGTTCTATTCAGGCCCTCAATGGATTGGATGAAGCCCACCCACACTGGGGAGGAGCCTCTGCTGTACTCAGGTCACCAAGTCAAATGCTAATCTCTTCCAGAAACACCTTCACAGACACACCCAGAAATAATGGGTTAACCAGCTGTCTGGGCATCCCTTAGCCCAGTCAAGTTGACACATAAGATTAGCCATTACATCCCCATTAATTAGTTAATTAATTTAAATTTAAATTTTTATTTATTTTATTTTTTTGGCCACGCCACTCAGCATGTGGGATCTTAGTTCCCCGACCAGGGATTGAACCCATGCCCCTCGCAGTGGAAGCTTGGAGTCCTAACCACTGGACCACCAGGGAATTCCCTAAATTAAAAATTTTAAGTATGGATTCCTGAATCCTGTTTTTATTTAATGGGTTACTATCCATTCCTGTTACTATTCACGCGGATACTCAAGTCGTTCAGTTTGGCCAGTAGGAGTGCCTTCAAACTGTGTCCTTTTGATCTGTCTCCATCCCTTACACAATGGAATGTTCCAGACTCAACTTGGACTTTCCCTGTTTCAGCCCTGGACTCAGCTTTTCTCCAAGGAGCCCTGGCTCCTTTCTTGGAGAATGGTACTTGAAATTCTTGCCTCTTTACCATCAACCAAACACTTCCAACAGGCAACGTCTCATCTCATCGGATCCCTGGGAGTAGTAACAGAACAAGAGAAGTTTCCTTTCTAGGATGGACAGTCCATCCTCATGAGGGAAACTGTATAAGTGATATCTTTTCTTACAGATGAACCTGGGACCAGACAAAATGGTGGTTGACCTGACAGATCCCAACCGACCACGCTTTACTCTACAGGAGCTGAGAGACGTGCTGCAGGAGCGCAACAAACTCAAGTCGCAGCTGCTGGTGGTGCAGGAAGAGCTGCAGTGCTATAAGAGGTGGGCTGTGCCGCCTGGGGCTCCTACACCGCAGAGCAAGACACTGCCTAGAATTCCTTGATATATTACATATCTGTTCTTATGTTCGTCCAATCTACTTATTGAAGACCCACTATATGCCAGACACTATTCCTGGCACTGGGGGTAGAGCAGGAACAAAACAGAAAGTCCGTGCTAGTCTAGGGGGAAGACAGGCAATCAGCCAGAAGGCCTGCAATGAACACACAGGATAATGGTGGTGAATGCTGAAGAGAATGTAGATCAAGGTGACATGACAGAGAGCAGAGTGCTGGGGGGGCCCTGCTTTAGACTGGGTGGTCAGGGAAGACCCCCCTGAGGTGAATGACAAGAAGCAGCCAACCATGTAAAGATTTGGTTGCGTAAAAGTAGAACAAGAAGCGCAAAGGCCCTGAGGTAGGAACCCATTTGGCCAATTAAAGAGGCCCACCATGGTGGAACTTGGAATATGAGGTAGAGGACGGTCCAGAAGAGACGGAGGGGTGGCCTTTTTGGACACAGGAAGGAGCTCTAGTTTTGGGGTTTTTTTAAAAATAAATTTATTTATTTTTGGCTGTGTTGGGTCTTCGTTGCAGTGCATGGGCTTCTCATTGTTGTGGCTTCTCTTGTTGCGGAGCACGGGCTCTAGGCACGCAGGCTTCAGTAGTTGTGGCTTGCGGTCTCTAGAGCTCAGGCTCAGTAGTTGTGGCGCATGGGCTTAGTTGCTCCACGGCATATGGAATCTTCCCAGGCCAGGGTTCAAACCTATGTCCCTTGCATTGGCAGGCAGATTCTTAACCACTGTGCCACCAGGGAAGCCCAGGAGCTCTAGTTTTATTGTAAGTGTAATGTGAAGATCTTGGGAAATCTTAAGGGAATGACACAGTCTGATTTACTATTTTAAAAGATCAATGCGGTGATTTTGATAACTGAATGACTTGGTTATGTGAGAGAATGTCCTTGTTCTCTGGAAAGACACTTAAGCATTTAGGAGTGAGGGGGTAAGATTCTTTTCTCCAGTTTACTCTCAAGTGGTTCAGGGAGAAGATGGTTGCATGGGTGAGTGGGTAGGTGGATAGGTGGATGGATGGATGGATGGGTAGGTAGATAGATACACGGATAAGCATTTGAGGGATCTGGGTAGATATATGGGAAGTTTTTGTACTAGGATTACACCTTTTCTCTAAGTTTGAAATTGTATAAAAATTACAAGTTAGAAAAGATCACAATAATACTGGGTAGAGGAGGAACTGTAGGACAAGCAAGAGAGGAAATAAGGAAGCTGTTGACATAGCAGGTTTGGACTTCACTTTATCCTTCTGCACCATGTTTCCCCAAATAGTTTACTTTATGTAGGTATTTCTTGAAAAGGGAGCTCTAGGGAGTTCCCTGGTGGTCCAGTGGCTAGGATTCGGCGCTTTCACTGCTGTGGCCCGGATTCAATCCCTGGTCGGGGAACTGAGTTCCCACAAGCCACACAGCGCGGCAAAAAGGAGCTCTGTGGTTGAATAAGTCTGGGAAACACTGAGTTAAACAAAGCAGGTTTCCTTAGAGGCAGGAGAAGGAAAGATCAAGAGAATAAAAACATGGTGCCAGGACTTCCCTGGTGGTCCAGTGGTTAAGACTTCGAGCTCCCAATGCAGGGGGGCGCAGGTTCGATCCCTGGTGGGGGAACTAAGATCCCACATACCTCAGGGTGCCGCCAAAAAGTAAAAACCAAAACAAACAAAATGTAGTGCCAACTAATATTTATCAATGCTTACCATGTGCTAAGTGTATCCCGAGCATCATTTCAATTAGTGTTCACAGCAAGCCTATGAGTTAGGGTAATGTTATCCCCAAGATGATCTAAGGGTCAGAGAGGTCAAGTACCTGCTTGAAGTCCCAGGGCTGGTGGTGGCAACCTTGAGACATGGCGTCAGACAGCCTGACATTAGAGCCTGAGCTTTTAATTAGCATGCCACATTTGGACTTGGAAAGTTTGGAAGTAAGGAAATACTCTAATTCAAAACAAAACAAAGCTCCAATGATATTATTCCTTAAATTCATTCAATGTGGCATCATTAAGAGAGCATCAAAGTAAAAATGTCCTAGGAAGCTAAATCCAAAAGAGCTGAGCTCTGCCAACAGGAATTTAATTGTCTTCCTTCTGCTGAGGTTGGAACGCTGCTAATGGAAAGACCTGTCTTCATCTCGTTTAATAAGTACTCCAGACACGGTTAATTAAAAAGAGGAACTCTTAGACTGCCGATGCCATGAGCAGCTGGCTAGTGAATAAAGCAACCCATGTTAGTTCCAGTTTTGAATTCCCAGAGAACAACAGATGTGCACTTCCCATCTGGTACAGGCCAATAGACAGACAGCAGGATTCTGTTTAGTCTCCTGTGTTATATATTCTGGAGAAACCAGAATGTCAACTGAGGTGTTCTCTTAGCAACTGCATCAATTTGGAGGCCGAAGCTCATACTAATGATAGTTTTAACTGAAAGCAGAGATGGTCGACTGTTTCCAAAGATGGTCACAACGGTTTTTCCCATCCTGCATTCCTTTTTTAATTAATTAATTAATTATTTATTTATTTTATTTTTGGCTGCATTGGGTCTTCGTTGCTGCGCGTGGGCTTTCTCTAGTTGCAGCGAGCTGGGGCTACTCTTCATTGCGGTGCGCGGGCTTCTTATTGCGGTGGCTTCTCTTGTGCGGAGCACGGGCTCTAGGCGCGCGGGCTTCAGTAGTTGCGGCACACGGGCTCAGCAGCTGTGGCGCACAAGCTCTAGAGCGCTGGCTCAATAGTTGTGGCACACAGGCTTAGTAGCTCCGTGGCATGTGGGATCTTCCTGGACCAGGGCTCGAACCCGTGTTCCCTACTTTGGCAGGCGGATTCTTAACCACTGTGCCACAAGGGAAGTCCCCCTGCATTCCTTTTCCAATGAAATTTTTCCACTCCTCTCATCGGAGTAGAGGTAGAGTCTGTTTTCCGTCCCCTTGAATCTGGACGGCCCTATGACTTGCTCTGACCAATCGAATGTGGTAGAAGTGATGCTGTTTGGCTTCCTAGGTTAAGGCTCTAAAAGGCCTAGCAGCTTCCATGTTTGTGCTCTCAGATTGCTGCCTTGAGACCACCATGCTATGAGGAAGCTCAAGGTAGTCACATGGAGAGGTCACATGAAGAAGAACCAAGGTGCCCCATATGACAGCCCCAGCTGCATCCAGCCCCCAGCTGATCCTCCAACTGAATGCAGCCAGTTGAGAACCCCAAACTAGACCATCAGGAGAACCACCAAATGAACCATAAGAAACAGAGCCATCATGAGAAGTCATAAATCATCATAGTTTTAAATCACTAAGTTTTAGGGTGTTATGTAATGGTAGATAGTGGGAAAAGATAATTTTTAGATGATTCTCATATGAATATTATTATAATAAATATATATAATAAAAATAGAAATAATATTAAGTAATAAGAGCCCACTCTTTGCAAAGAAAGAGAGAGAGGGGTAAATTCTGCTATCTGACATTCATACCTAAAGGGGTATCTCAGTCAGCTCAAGCTGCCATAACAAAACACCAGAGACTGGGTGGCTTAAACAATAGAAATTTTTTTTCTCACAGTTCTGGAGGCTAGAAGTCCAAGGTCAAGGTGCCAGTATGGTTGGTTCTGGCTCTTCCTGGCTTGTAGACAGCTGCCTTCTTGCTGTGTCCTCAAATGGTGGGGAGAATGAGAGAGCAAGCCGTCTGGTGTCTCTTCTTACAAGGGCACTAATCCCATCATGAGGGCCCACCCTCATGACCTCATGTAAACCTAATTGTCTTCCAAAGGTCCCATCTTCAAATACCATAACATTAAGGGTTAGGGCTTCAACATATGAATTCAGTCTGTAGTAAGCGGAAAATTGATGCCTATAGCATCGACATAAATTTACCAGTAGGTACCACAACAAAATACCTAAGTGGATCTAATGAGCTTACTGGGTCAGACTTTTTTTTTTTTAATATTTATTTATTTATTTATGTGGCTGCATCAGGTCTTAGTTGCAGCATGTGGGCTCTCTAGTTGTGGCGCCCTGGCTTAGTTGCCCCACGGCATGTGGGATCTTAGTTCCCCCACCAGGGATCGAACTTGCATCCCCTGCATTGGAAGGCAGATTATTTTTTAATATTTAAAAAATTATTTATTTATTTATCTATGGCTGTGTTGGGTCTTCGTTGCTGCATGCGGGCTTTCTCTAGTTGTGGCGAGCAGGGGCTACTCTTCATTGCAGTGCACAGGCTTCTCATTGCGGTGGCTTCTCTTGCGGAGCACGGGCTCCAGGCGCCTGAGCTTCAGTAACTGTGGCACGGGGGCTCAGTAGTTGTGGCTTGCAGGCTCCAGAGTGCAGGCTCAGTGGTTGTGGTGCAGGGGCTTGGTTGATCCACGGCATGTGGGATCTTCCCGGACCATGGCTTGAACCCGTGTCCCCTGCATTGGCAGGCAGATTCTTAACCACTCCGCCACCCGGGAAGTCCCATGGAAGGCGGATTCTTAACCACTGGACCACCAAGGAAGTCCCTGGGTCAGACATTTAAATGCTTCACCGTGGTCAGCCTTCTTTTGGTTGCAGGTGACAGAGATCCAATTCAAACTAGCTTAAGCACAAAAGGGAGTTTTATCGGTCACATAGCTGGGAAGGATCCTGGAACTGGTCTCAGAAATAAAGGAAAAACTGCAACTAAGGCCTCAGTGTTGGAATCAGGGACTGTGTGCCTCTTTCTTTCCTCTTTGCTTCTCTTTATTGGCCTTATTATTTTGTATTAAAGACAGTCCTTCTCTGAATCTTAGGAAGCATGGCTGCTGGCAATCAGCAAGTGAGAGAGAATAGCCTTCTTCCAACTTCTGTACATCAAATCCAGGGAAGTACTCTGGCCCTCTTTGGGTCACCTGACCTAAATATCTTATTGATCAATATCAATCTAGGTCTTATCACCATCTGACTTACTATATATTTTTAAATTTTACTTATTTATTTGTTTCTTGACTGTTTCCTTTCCCAATGGGATATAAATTGCATGAGAGAAGGTATTTTATCTATTTTGTTAATTGCTATGTCTATATACATTGGTACAATTTGTAGCTTAATAATATTTGTTGAACGAATGAATGAATTCCATTTATTATCTCGCTTAATCCCTCAATCCTAGGAATTAGGTACTTTCATTATCCTTATTTTACTAATTAGGAAATCAAGGGTTAAGTTAGAGGATTTATACATGGTTATATTTCTAGCAATTGGAGAAGCTTAAAGTACCAGCCAATGGAATTAGCCAAGGGAAAGAAAGAAGAGGTGTCAACAGTGGAAAGGTGGAAGGAAGATTCTAATCATCTGAGTCAGAATGTCTAACTGTAACATTTCAATGATAATATTATTAATATAATAATAATTATTAAGCACCTTCACTTTCAGAGCTGCACAGATAAGAGATCTACAATAAAACAACCCACTTATTTGTCTCCTTTTTCCTAGTGGCCTGATCCCAGCAAGAGAAGGCCCAGGAGGAAGAAGAGAAAAAGATGCTCTGGTTACCAGGGCCAGCAATGCCAGCAGTAACAAGGAGGAGACAATCATAAGGAAGCTGTAAGTCACCTGGCTGCCCCCTGTTGCCACTAAATAATCACTAAAGGAAGGAGTTGGGGTGAGAGGGGGAGGTCCTGCTCTCCTGGTGGTGGTCTTGCAGCTGCTATGAAAACTCATTGCCGGTGTATTATAATATCTGCCAGGCAGTAGCGTAAGCATTTAACATATTTTAATTCATTGACTCTTCACAGTGACCCTATGAGGTAGGAACTATTACAATCCCCAACTTACAGATGGGGAAGTAAAGACCAAGAAGTAAAGTTACGTACCCAGGGTCACACAGATAGTAAACAGTGAAGTCAGGATTTGAGCCCAAGGAAATCCAGATTCTACACTCCACTGCCTCCCTATGATATAATAACAATAACCAAATAATAATAATATTACAACCACAAGAAAAACACAGTAACAATAATGATTGGAGTTTAAGGGGGCTAGTTCATCACCAACTTTGGAGGACCCTGGGTCTCCCAACGCTGGGACCCGTAATGCAGTGTCCTCTGAATACCCCCTTCGTGTTCACGCACCATTGTTAATCCCTTGTTTCTTTGCTTGCTGTGCCTCAAACCATGGGTGTGGGACACTAGTTAAAATTCAGATTCTCAGATATCAAGTCATCGGTTCTAGGATGAGGCCCAGAAATCTGGATTTTTACTAAATTCCCAGACAGTTCTGATGTGGGGAACCCTTGGACCACACCTTGAGATGTGCCTTTTCTGTCTACAGATAGATGTCAGTACAATTAGGCACACCTTTCCTCCACCCCAGGCTGAAGGGAGCAGCTGGTTTGCCTTGGTTGCTTTGAGAATGTCCGGCCTGGTGACAGTTTATCAGCTCCTGGTCTTTTGGATCGAAAGTGAGAAACAGCCTCGATCAGGGATCGCAAACTAGAAAGCCTACGGGGGCCAAGCACTTAATGTGGATGAGTGATGGGGCTGTGGGGTGGGGTAGGGGACAGTTGCCCCTCAGTTCTGTCTGGCCTAGGAATAACATGTTACCAGAGCTTCCGCTTCTTGAGTGAAGCCGAGAAGCCGGATTTGTTCATGGAATCTGATTTCCAAATGCTGGCAAATAATTTAAGATTAAAAATAAAGACTGTACGATCCAAACGACCCACCATCGCAGGCTGTATCAGGTCCTAGGCCGCCATCTGGCTCTTGCTCCATTATTCCTGCCTCTCAGGGAGGGCTGAGGGGACCTTGTTTTCTTCCATTCATTCGGTCATTAGTCAGTCAACAAACCCTCACTGAGTCTATATTGTGCACCAGGTGTGGTGCTTAAGCTGGGGGTGCTGCAGTGACCTATTTTGCAAGGACTTTGTGGACTCCAACTTCACAGGGAAATAATTTTGAGGGATCAGAGATTCTGAGTTACCTTCCAGGGCAGGTTTAATTAAGATGCCTTTGTTTCAAGAGAGAGGAGAAAATTTTATTTTTATTTTTCTCTTTTTGGATCTCAGGAACATAGGGTTGCATTAGTGAGTCTCAGCTCATGGCACAATGCACCTCGCTGTGAGCGTAAGACCCCTTTCTTCTTGGTTTTATTTGTTCCCTCTTTATCCCCATCCCCCATTCCCATTCTGCTTCCCAGCTCCCCTCCCCCTCAGCCAGTCTCCTATGGGTATTTATTTACCATGTTCTAAAAATTGTATATTGTCTTTTGTGGATGTATTTTCAATAGTAACTGATATTTTGTTTAACACTTCATTCTGTTTCCTCGTATTGTTTTTTTTTTTCTTCACTAAGCACTGTTGTTGTTTTCTTTTTTATCAGGCACCCTTTTTTTTTAGAAAAAGAAATACATATTTAAAAAAATTTTTGGCTGTACCGTGGCATGCGGGATCTTAGTACCCCGACCAGGGATGGAACCCGTGACCCTTGCAGTGGAAGCGCAGAGTCCTAACCACTGGACTGCCAGGGAATTCCCTCAGGAACTCTTTTTTAAATTTTAATAATATATTTTACTAACCCAACACATCCAAAATATTATCATTTCAACGTGTGATCACTATAAAACATTATTAATGAGATATTTTACATTCTTTTTTTTAAATAGTAAGCCCTTGAAATCTGATGTGTATTTTACACTGACAGCACATTTCAGTTAAAGACTCGTTACGGGGCTTCTCTGGTGGCACAGTGGTTAAGAATCCGCCTGCCAATGCAGGGGGCACGGGTTCGAGCCCTGGTCTGGGAAGATCCCATACGCCGCGGAGCAGCTAAGCCCGTGTGCCACAACTACTGAAGCCCGCGCGCCCTAGAGCCCGTGCTCCACAACAAGAGAAGCCACCACAATAAGAAGCCTGTGCACCGCAACAGAGAGTAGCCCCCGCTCACCGCAACTAGAGAAAGCCCGTGCACAGCAATGAAGACCCAACGCAGCCAAAAATAAATAAAATTAATTAATTAATTTAGAAAAAAAAAGACTCGTTTTGTTTCAAGGGCTCAAAAGGCATGTGGCCACTGTATTGGACAGCATAGCTTTAGCCGATATATGGTCAGATGCTTTGGGCTTTGAGAACTGAGTTTGAATGATCTTTTTTTTTTTTTCTCATATTTTTTATTTTAATCATACCTAACATAAAATTTACCATTTTAATTTTTTTTTTTTTGCGGTACGCGGGCCCCTCACCGTTGTGGCCTCTCCCGTTGCGGAGCACAGGCTCCGGACGCGCAGGCCCAGCGGCCATGGCTCACAGGCCCAGCTGCTCCGCAGCATGTGGGATCCTCCCGGACCGGGGCACGAACCCGTGTCCCCTGCATCGGCAGGCGGACTCACAACCACTGTGCCACCAGGGAAGCCCTTAATTATTTTTTTAAAAATTGAAGTATAGTTGGACTTCCCCGGTGGTCCAGTGGTTAAGACTCCACACTTCCAATGCAGGGGCTGCGGGTTTGATCCCTGGTCGGGGAACTAAGATCCTGTATGCCGTGTGGCGCAGCCAAAAAAAAATAATAATAATAAAGAAATTGTAGTACAGTTGATTTATAATGTTGTATTAGTTTCAGGTATACAGCAAAACGATTCAGTTATACAAATATATATATTCTTTTTCAGATTATTTTCCATTATAGGTTATTACAAGATATTGAATATAGTTCCCTGTGCTGTACAGTAGGTCCTTGTTGTTCATCTATTTTATATACAGTAGTTTGTATCTATTAATCCCAAACTCCTAATTTATCCATCCCCGCCACTTCCCCTTTGCTCACCATAAGATTGTTTTCTCTGTCTGTGAGACCATTTTAATCACTTTTAAGTGTCCAATTCAGTCACATTAAATGCATTAAGATCCTGTGCGTCCACCACCACTATCCATTTCCGGAACTGTTTCGTCATCCTGTCCCGAAGCTCTGTCCCCATTAACCATTAACTCTTCTGTTCCCCTCCTCCAGCCCCTGGCAGCCACCACTCTACTTTCGGTCTCTATGAATCTGACTACCCTTGGGACCTCATATAAGTGGAGACATGCAGTATTTGTCCTTTCATGACTGGCTCATGTGATTAGCATAATGTCTTCAGGTTCATCCATGTTGTACCACGTGTCAGAATTTCTTTCCTCTTTAAGGCCCAGTGATATTCCATGGTATGTATAGACCACATTCGATTTATCCGTTCATCTGTGGATGGACATTAAGCAGTTTTTAAGAGCTGTCCATATAGCAGCATAGACATCCAACTTGTTTCTGACCCCAGCGATGGGATCGCAGGTTGCCTCCCCCACTGTGGACAGTGCTGCAGTGAATATCTCCATGCTTCTTCATGTCCTCTCCTGGACCTGGGTGTGAATTTCCCAGGGATATATACCCAGGAGTGATATTGCAGGGCCGTGGGGCCTATCATCCAGGGTTCTTGCTTATCAACAAAGGCTCACGCAAAAGGAGTGACTGAAAAGATTTAAAGAAGGGACATTTTACAGACGTGGGAACAGAGATGCGGGATGGAGAAGCATGGAGAAGCATCCTGGGGTGGGCAGCAGAGGGGCGGGGGGAGGGAGCTGTGAGGGGAAGGGGGAGAGTCATACAGGCATGTGGCCTTTAGAAGAGGAGCACACAGTAACTAGTGAAACAAAGCCTGGCACGGACAGAGCAGGGAGTGAATGCCCTCACCTCTCTCTCTTCCCACCCTCCCCACGCGTGCAGGCGCTTCCCATTGGCTGAGCCCAGCCGGAAGCTAGAGGACAAGGGAGCTTGTTGAGATCCCCCACAGAGCTCAGCCGCCTGGAGCCGCAGGCTAGTGAAGAGAGGGGATGCTTCTGCAGGGGCAAACAGCCCCCCGAGTGCGTGTCTTAGTTCAGTTAAGTATTACGCGCAGGCTCAGCGGCCATGGTTCACGGGCCCAGCCGCTCCGCAGCATGTGGGATCTTCCCAGACCGGGGCACGAACCCGTGTCCCCTGCATCGGCAGGCGGACTCTCAACCACTGCGGCACCAGGGAAGCCCTACCAGGCTTTCTTGAATGGCTGCATGAAACAGCTTTATCAGACGAGACCACCTGAAACCACATTTACTTACTCTTCCAACAAATACTTATTGAGAGCCTACCATGTGCTAGGCACTGGTCTAGGTGCTGGGGATACAGTGAGCAAGACGGATTCCCTGCCCTCATGGCGCTTACATTCCAGCAGGGGAGGCAGAGGGTGAACCGGTCAGGAAATGTACTAACGGGACAGCTTCAGATGGCCCTACCTGTGCTGAAGACCATTAAATAGGGTGCTGAGAAAGAGGTTGATCAGGAGCTGGTTTTTTTTTTTTAAAGTTATTTTTGGCCATGCCACGCGACTTATGGGATCTTAGTTCCCCAAACAGGGATCGAATCCGGGCCCTGGGCGGTGAAAGCGCGGAGTCCTAACCACTGGACCGCCAGGAAGTTCCCGATAGGGAGCTACTTTAGATTTGGGGAGTCCCAGAAGACGTCTATGGAAAGGCAACATTCAAGCTGAGCCCTGGAAGGCCATAGCGACCTGAGTTTTCCCTGCCTTCCGGCAGAGGGAACAGCAGGTGTAAAGGCCAGAGGCTGGAGAGAGCTTGTGCAACAGAGATCATGGTGGCTGGAGCGGCAAAGAGAAGGGAGGCAAGGTTGGAGAAGGGGAGGGAGCGGGTCATTCGGGGCCGAGTGGATCCCGGTGACGACTTTGGGTTTCATTCTAAGTGCTTCGGAAAGACCTTGGAAGGTTTGAAGCTGGGGAGTGACATGTCCATAGTCACCTATAAAAAGGTCACTCTGGCTGCTTTGTGAAGAAGTGTTGAGGGGACAAGTAGGGCCAGTGGGAGTGTCTCTTCCCCAAGAAAGGGTCTCCCGAGGTAAGATAATGAATGAAAGAGCATCTCCACCCTACAGCAGGTGTCAGATCTGAAGGTGTTTATTTGGGACATTCACTGGCTGAGGATCTCACTGTAAACAAGGCTTCTAGACCCATAAGCTACTGGTTTCTTTCTTTTACTATTTATTGATTTATTTTATTTTTGGCTGTGTCGGTCTTAGTTGCGGTGTTCGGGATCTTTTTGCAGCACGCGAGATCCTCTGCTGAGGTGCATGGGCTTCTCTCCGGCCGTGGCCCGCATGCTCAGTGGTTGCGCCACACGCGGGCTTAGTTGCCCCACGGCATGTGGGATCTTAGTTCCCTGACCAGGGATCGAACCCGTGTCCCCTGCATCAGAAGGCGGATTCTTAACCACCGGACCACCAGGGAAGTCCCCATAAGCTACTGGTTTCTTTCTGCCTCTTCTAGGGGAGTTCTTTGGGTTACTTAATTGGAGTTTGAGCCTGATACGGCAAAAATACAATGTTTGTGAGCCAGCCTGAGGACACAGGTTTAAAGAGCGTGAGACCACAAATTCACGTCAGACAAGATTACTGAGCTAATGGAATGAATGAGTGAATGAATGAATGAACGACTCTCCGAAGAAGTAGGTCATGCTGAGAAGGATTTTTGTCTTTGTCCTGAGGACAGTGGGGAGCCATGCAAGGGTTTAAGCTGAGGAGTGACTGAGCTCTGCACAGTGACGCGGTCATTCTGGCCACCCCATGAGTGGATTGTGGGGGGAGGGGAGGCTGTTATGCTCCTCCTGGTGGCTTGGCCTGCGGGTGGCAGTGGAGGAGATGAGAAGTGGGGGGATCAGAACATAGCTGGGGCGTGGTGACTAAAATACAGCAGGTGGGCTGAGGGGAGACGAGTTGAGAACAACTCCCGGTTGCTGGCTTGAATGACGTTTCCTGAGACAGGGAAGTGGGGTTGGCGGGGTATGCGCAGGCTCAGGGGGCGGGCGGCTGAGCCCTAACGCCTGTATCCGCATGTGAGTCAAGGGCTCGTCCTGCTGTTGCTGGCAGAGCTGCTAGCGGTGCTCAAGAGGTTTGTCTTTGACTGGAAGCAAGAGCCCGTATCCCCATCACTGACTTTTCAGCCCACCAGCCATCTTTCCTACAACTGGAAATAGCATTGACACTGTACTTTGTGTCACTGTACTTTGATCAACCCCAGATGTCATTCTGTTTTTAAAATTTTATTTATTTATTTATTTTTGGCTGCACTGGCTCTTCGTTGCAGCGCGGGCTTTTCTCTAGTTGCGGTGAGCGGGGGCTACTCTTCATTGCGGTGTGCAGGCTTCTCATTGCGGTGGCTGCTCTTGTTGCGGAGCACGGGCTCTAGGCGCGCGGGCTTCAGTAGCTGTGGCACGCGGGCTCAGTAGTTGTGGCGCACAGGCTTAGTTGCTCCGAGGCATGTGGAATCTTCCCCGACCAGGGATAGAACCTGTGTCCCCTGCGTTGGCGGGCAGATTCTTATCCACTGCGCCACCAGGGAAGCCCCCAGATGTCATTCTTCCTTTTCAAAACTTTGCATGAGGGGGACTGAAAGTTTGTTACTCATGCCTCAGGGGATATCTTTATATGTTTTATCTGTTATATCCAAGAACTTACATGTTACTCTTTATTCATTGCAAATATCTATTTTATAATTGTAGGTACCATTGAGAAGTTATCACTTCCTCTACAATAAAAACCACTTAAAATCAGAAATTTAAAAAAAAAAAAAGGTTCCAGACTCCATCTGTCAGTCTAGCACAGTAGTTACGTGGGCTCTGGGCCCAAGTCCCAGTGGTTCCAAGGTATGCTGTGTGACCTTGGGCCTGTTACTTAACCTCCCATAACCTCAGTCTGCTCATCTATAAAATGGGGGTATTGACTGTACTCACCTCCTCATGTTGTTATGAGTTTGAAATGAGCTAGTAGATGGAAAGCCCTGGAACAGTGCCTGTCCCGTAATGAGCCCCGAGGAAATGGCCTGCAGGAGCTGCTTACGGATTTTGCAGGAGGTTCTGCACCTCCCACTTCAGAACTCGCTCTGTTTCCTCTGACCCCTCTCTCTCTCCACCCAGGTTCTCTTTCCGGTCAGGGAAGCAGACATAGATCTGGGACCATGGCTCAGTTCTCAGAAGACGACTTCAAAAATCATCTCTCAGTGCCAGTGCGTCCCCACTGCACTTGCTCCTTTGTTTCCCCTCAAAGCCGTCTGAGGAGGAACGGATGAGGTTTTCTCCCCGGCTGCTGAATTGAACACCCCCGAAGGCTGGGCCAGGGCGAGTGAAGCGGCACAGAGAAACCGAGAAAGCAGAAGGAAAGCGAAATGGGGCCACCTGCAGCCCCACTTCAACCCCCCAAGAGGCCCCCAGCGTGCGGATGTGCTTTCTGCTTCTCAGGGCTCACAAACGACCCAGGTCTTTACTGCATAGCTGCAAAATACACCAGCCCAAACCGGGGTGGGGAGAAGAGGACGCAGGACCATCTGGTATGGACTTTGCAGTGACGACTTCACTGATATTTGGTGACTATCTGATTTTGCTAACGTGACTTTCTTTACATGATTTTTTAATTAAAGTAAAATGACTTTTACACTTTCTGTGTTTTAGAGTGGCCTCTTAGAGTTACGTGACCTTGTGTAAGTTACTTCAGCTTTTTGGAGTCCTGGTTTCCAAATCTGTGAACTGTATACAGTTGACCCTTGAATAACACAGATTGAACTGCGAAGGTCCACTCACACACAGATCCTTTTTCAATAGTAAGCACTGTAGTACTGCACGACCTGCACTTGGTTGAATCTGCGTATACGGAGGAAACTCGAATATGGAGGGCTGACTATAAGCTGTATGCGGATTTTTCGACTGTGGAGAGGGTGGGTGTCCATAATTCCCTGCATTGTTCAAGAGTCAAATACACACACACACACACACACACACACACACACGTATATATACATATATAACGTATGTATACCTACATACATATATATATATGGTGCACATACATCTCATTGAATCTAAGTGAGGCACCATTATTTTGTGTGTTGCTATGACAGGAAAAATGCTACAAATTATAACATTAAGATGCTATTGATTTTAAGGCTCATCCTGATTTCAGCAATGTTAAAATGTGGAAAAAAATAAGCGCATTTAGGAATCAATGAAATACAGTCTGTAGATAGCGGGAGACTATACTTTGCAAAGAAACTAATGAGCCTGCTGAACTCACCCTATGAGCCTGTCTTCTTAGTGAATAACACTGGCTTACTGAACGTGTTTCCCGGCTGCCTGGATTATCTCATTTATTCCTATAACATCTGAGGAGATGGGGACTAATACTAATCGTCCCGTTTACAGATTTGGAAACCAAGACCCCAAGAGGTGAGAGTACTTCACACGAGGTCACGTAGCTGGGAAGTTACTGCCCAGAATGCACACGGAGGCCTGATTCTAAGGCCTCGGTTCTTATCTGTGACGCTCTATGTACCCTGATTCTCCAAAAAGTGCAAATATTAATAATGAGTGCAATTTACTATATGCCTTGCCCACACCTATATATGTTGCCTCGCCTTATCCCTATGGGATGGGCGTTATTATTATTCCCGTGGTTCACCCAAGCACGTGCCAGCACAGTGGGGCTAAGGGGCTTGTCTAAGGCCCCAGCTGGAAAGTGATAAAAGTGGGACTTGAACCCAGGTGCCAAGGCCAAGACCACTCCGCCTCCCAAGAAGAGTCGGCAGTGTTCAAATGTCTGATCCAGAATGCCATCTCAGCATCTTAGATCGGGGGGGGGGGGGGGGGGAGTGTTTCCTGATTCCTGTAACGCTGCAACCCTGACTGGTTGCTGCCCTCTTAACAGCAGGGAGGGAGGAGGATTTCTGCACCTCGGAGGTGGGAGCTGACTTGGGAAACGAACCCGAGCATCCTGACTTCAGAACCGCAGACGCTGGGGTGTGGCCGTTGGAGCGCCAGAAGCTAAGTTCTTGGAGCCGGGCCCAGTGTGACCACAGACAGCAGAGACGCGCTGCTCCCACACTGCAGGCTTCCAACTCCAAGCCCAGCCCCGGGAGGAGCAGGCTTACAGGCAGCATCTATCAGTCCTGGGCACTTGTAAACAGGGAATGATAGAAAACCACCCAAAATTTTCATCCTAATAACAGCTAACATTGATTACTGAGGATCATCTATGTGCAAGTACTTTTTATGTCTCAAACTCATCCAATCCTCACCATCACCCCGACACAAGCACCAGTGTCATCTTCGTGTCACCGGGGAGGAAAGTGGCACGCAGGGCGGTTAGGTAACCCGCCCAAGGTTACACAGCTGCTAAGTGGCTGGAACCTGAGGTTCTGTTCCAGGGCCGAGCACTTGGCCACCAGGCCACACTTCCCCTCCAACGTGAGGAGGTAGTAATACGTGACGACTGAATCCTGCGGAAACCCCAGCAAGGCAGGTGGGCAGAGGCTGTTCCGAACCTGATGGACAAATTTCAGAGGGTAAGTGATTTGTTCAGGGTGACAGCTGACAAATGCTTAGAGCCGATCGATGCCGGGAATGGCTCTTCCACCTGTAAACCAAGGACTCTACCCACCGTCCCAACCTGCCTCTAGTGCCTGGGGCTGAGGGAACTAAGCCTCTCGGGGCGGGTGGTGGCGTGTGCGGCGGGGATGGCGATCTGGGCTGGCGGCGGGGCGGGGGACACGACGACTTCCAGCACCATTGAGACGCCTGAGAATCAGCTCTAGCACGTTAGAAACAACAATGACAGTTACAACAGCTAAAATGTATGCTACTTGCCAGGCATTGTTCTAAGGGGGCAACATGTTTAACTTTTAATCTCCACAAGCAACCTCTGACCCCCCCTCATGATAAAAATGAAGAGACTGTCCCCTAGGAGGACAGTCACCAAAACTGATTCACACTGGTGTGTGGCCCTTTGTAAAATAAAACGGGAATTCCCTGGCAGTCCAGCGGTTAGGACTCCGTGCTCTTACTGCCGAGGGCCAGGGTTCAATCCCTGGTTGGGGAACTAAGATCCCACAAGCCGTGCAGTGTGGCCGAAACAAAAAACAAAACAAAACCAAAAAAATGCAACCTTTCTTCTGCCTCTGCCTTGTAAAAAACAAACAAACAAAAAACACAAAAAACCAGAATGACACACGTAGCCTCGCCTGGCAATAAATATTTTAATTTTCATTTCATTTTTATGATGACAAATAATTTTCAAGTTTATTTCCTTTTTTTTTTTTTAAATACAAAGCTAAACCACAAACAGGTACAACCAAGACATTTTATCTCACATTTACACACTCCCATCAGATCCTCCTCCAATTCACTGACCACTGACCAGGCAAGTGTGGGGTGGGGGGAAGACTTTCTTAGGTAGCACCGTCGTGAGACCGGGACAGGGGCACTGAAGCTGAGGACAGGCTCTCATGCCTGTCTCCATTCACATTTACCTGGGAGCAGGGGGCCAGGAGACCCCACGTCACGGCTCCAGAGCCCCAGGCCCCTGAACTACAGGTTAACAGAAAGTGGGAATCGGTTTCCCTTTGGGAGGAAGCTACCTGCTGCTCTTCCTGCTGTCACAGTCGAGGTGAAAACTTTACCCTTAGCCGTGATCCCTGGGCCGCTGGGCCCGCCCGCTCCCCTGCACTCCAGCAGCTGGGCTGGGGACCCTGTATTTCGGGGCTTGTAGGCTCACCCTTTGGTTCACGGCTGCATCTTCACAGGAAGGACACCAGGGGGTCTGACAAACAAAAGCCTTGACAGCAGGTCTGGAACTTTCAACCCAGCAGAATCAGGTTGGGGCGGGGATGGGGAGGTGGGGAATTGGGTAAGTAATTTCTGGTCGCACTACAAAACTTTATTTTTGATTAGAATAGTGTACCATCTCAAATCTCTTCTACAGAAACAAAACCAAGGGGGAGAAAAAAAGCCAAACTAAAAAAAAAAAACCCAAACAAAAACGCAGCCACGTCACTCACTTCAAGACCTATATACATGTAAGTTGTCTTCTGTGGTTTCTTTTTTTTCTTTTTTGTTTTTTGATTTTTATTATATTTTTAAAATAAGCTCAGTGTTCACATTTCTATAAAGAAATTAACCCAGTTTCGGGAACCCCTGCCCGGCAGGGCT
This sequence comes from Stenella coeruleoalba, assembly GCF_951394435.1. Taxonomy (NCBI): domain Eukaryota; kingdom Metazoa; phylum Chordata; class Mammalia; order Artiodactyla; family Delphinidae; genus Stenella; species Stenella coeruleoalba. Next base: position 83,300,097 of record NC_137160.1, on the reverse strand, counting down.
AGGTAAGCAGTGCTTGTTCCTGCCCACATCTGCTTTGATTCCCCGCCCTGATGCTTCGAGGTGCCCAGAAAAGCGGCAGCCCGTGGAAGAGTAAATCTAGGCCCGGCCCGTGAGCCACCGGGTCAGTAAGCTTTCGAGAAAGCAGAGGGGAAGACTATCTTACTGTGAAACCTTTTTAAAAAATATTCATACACTTCCATGTGCGCCTGTCGAGATGTCAGGAAAACAAGAGCTTGGGAACATCCCGTCCAGGCCGTGGGGAGGCAGCTCTTCCTCGCGCCCGCCTGGCACTGGGACGTTAGGGCTGAGGAGGGGAGAGAGTCCCGGCTCTTCAGGTGGACGAAGGCGCATCGCCCAGCTTCCTAGTTCGTGTTCGACTCTTTCCTCTAAAACCTGTGCTGAGTCTTTGACTGCATGCACGGGAAGCACAAACGTTTGACTTGTATGCAAAAAAGGTACAAAAACAACCAGAATATAAAAGTTTTGGTAATATAAGGCCATCTGTTCAAGTCCACCTTGGAAACCTGTAACAGATATTTAAATACTACAGTGAAAAGGCATCTTAATATACTTTTTTAAAAACATCTGAAGGAATCTGCTAAGATTAAATGTGTAAAAAAAAAAAAAAGTCAATTCCCTTTGAGGGCACTTTGTCCATTGAAGAAGGGAGGGGGGAGGGGCGGGGCCGTGGGGTTAATGCTTCAGCCAGGGGTGGGCTTCGATGGAAGCCCGGCTGCGGTCCCCATAGTCATACAGGAGCTCCTCCCCAGCCTCGATGTCGCGAGAGGCAATGAGGATGAGGTGAGGCACGCCGTCGATGTCGTGCAGTTTGGTTTGGCAGTTCCCACATTTACTGTGGTTGATCAGTCTTCCCAGGCGATTTGTCTCTCTGGTTGCATCCACGCTGGTGGGGAGGGAGGCGGCAGAGGATTAAATTGATAAAGAGGGTTCTGAACCCAGTCAGAGTCATGCTTGCTCTCAGCTCTGGTGGGACGGTTATTTAGGGCCACGTTTTTGGGAAAGCGAAGTAACTCAAAAAAAATATCTTTAAGAGCCCAGAGAGGCGCTCGGTGTGGGGGATCCGAGGCAGGGGGCAGGCCTAGACGGGAATGCAAAAGGCTCTTTGTGGAAGTTCTGCATAATAAATAAGTGAATAAAAATCAACTATGTTGACAGTGGGGGGAGGCCGTGCGGGTGTGGAGGCAGGCAGTACATGGGAACGCTCTGTACTTTCCACTCAGTTTTGCCGGGAACCTAAAACTGCTCTAAAAAGTACAGTCTATTAAAGAAAAAGCAATCAATGACACTGCCACACTGGGGACAGAGAAGTCAGCAATTCCCAGAGCTGTTCTGGCCACGGGTCCCAGAGGAGAGGCCAGGTGAGCCCCTACGCAGGCTTTCATGAGACTGGTCTACGTCTTGTCCCACGAGATGGCATCCAGAACCGCTCCGATCCCCAAAATTAAACATGGGAAGTGGGGGAGTGGGGGAGCTGCATCACAGCTTTGAAAAAAGGTAGCAAGAACTAAACAAGAAGCTGTTGCAGGAGAGTCAGGATGCCCTCGGTGGCCCTCTGGCTGGACCTCTGCCGGGGCGGGGAAGAGCCACTCGAAGCACTAGGGGACTTACCAGTAGGTTTTGCTCAGATACTGAAAATAGTACATGTAGCAGCCCGTGGAGGGGTCTTGCGCGTACAGAGCCTCCCGCTTCTTGGCGTCGGTGATCTCGATGAGGTCCCCGTGGTATTCCACCACAAACTCGCCCCGGGAGAACTGCTTGGTGGCAATCACGCCCCTGCCTTTGCCGTCAATGAGGTCAATCTGTTGGGTGGTGCCAAGAGGGAGGGTTGGTTCATAACAGCAACAAACGCCACAGTGCAGCGCCGGCTTCCGGGGGCGGGAGGCTTGCACCGCGTTCTTGGAACAGCTCTACTGCGGCAGGCCATAAAATTCACTCATTTCACATGTACAGTCTGATGGGTGTTAGTCAACATACACAGCTGTGCAACTGCTGCCGCAATCCATCGCCCAGAGCCCCCTCGTGCCCATCTGCAGAGCCTTGTTACGCCAGAGCCTGAGAGATCTGCTAGGTGGGTGCTGCCCCATTTTGCAGGTGAGAAAACGGGATTAGAGAGGCAGAGCTGTGTCCACGGCCACAAAGCTAGGAAGCCGTGTAGCACAGACTCAAATCCACGTCCTGGCCTCTTCGGGGGAGTAGTAGGACCCAGTGTTCTGAGTCTCTCCTTTATCCCATAATTAACCCTCCTGGGTTTCTCCTCACTCCATTTTCTGGAGATGGTGGGTGATTGCTTGAGGGGTCCAGACTTAAATTCAGATCCCCCCTAGGGCAGCGGTCCCCATCCTTTTCGGCACTGGGGACCGGTTTCGTGAAAGAGAATTTTTCCATGAACGGGGGTGGGGACGTTCAGGAGGTGATGCGAGCGATGGGTAGCGGGGATGCGGCTTCGCCCGCCCGCCCGCTGCTCACCTCCTGCTGTGCGGCCCGGCTCCTAACAGGCCGGGGACCGGTATTGGTCATGCAGCCCAGGGGTTGGGGGCCCCTGCCCCAGGGGATTCCCTGGCGGTCCAGTGATTAGGACTCTGAGCTTCCAATGCACGGGGCACAGGTTCGATCCCTGGTCAGGGAACTAAGATCCCGCAAGCCGTGCAGTGTGGGCAAAAAAAAAAAAAAAAAATTTCAGATCCCCCTCAATGGTGGGTGGAAACTGAAGCTTTCCAACCCCTGGGTCCTAGTCCAGGGCCATCTGGCCACCACTATGGAGACTTGCTCCCCTCTCATCCACCCAGTGTGTCTGAAATACACGAAGAGAAAAGCAAATCTCCTGGGCATTGCCATTTCCCAGGAAAACAGTCTAGAAAAATCTGATCAGTTTGTCTTTTTGAAAGTTTCCCTATGCGTCATGCTAAATGAAAGAAGCCAGATAAAACAGGCTACAGATTCTATGATTCCATTTGCATGAAGTGTGCAGAACAGGCAAACCCACAGAGACAGCAAGCAGACTGGTAGCTGTCAGGGGCTGAGGGCAGGAAACGCGAGTGAGTGCAGATGGGTTCGGGGTTTCCGTTTGGGAGGATGAAAAAGTTCTGGAACTCGACAGAGATGATGATCGCACAACTGTGACTGTAGGATGTACTTAACTGTACACTTAAAAATGGTTACAATGGTAAATTTTATGTTGCATGTATTTCATCATAATTTTTAAAAAGTTTCCTCAGGGTGACATCTCATGTTTCCTTCGTGAGGCCTTCCCTTTAACGACACTTTTAGCATTTGGTCCCTGGACAACCTGTAACAGCCCGCCTGGTCACAGTGACCATCAGAGGGTTGAAGCAGCGCAGCTCCTATGTGAGCCTCTGCACCAGGGAAGGTGCGACTTCACAGCCTTAACTCCCACGAGTGGGCCCTGCGGCCCCTTACCTTCATTCCTTCTTCTTTCCCACTTTCAATCAATTCGTCTATTCTTTTCCTTTCTTCAGACTGGGTGGGGAGGAAAGAAAAAATGAGACGTGCGTCAGCATTCTCTCCGAGGCCATTCCAGGAGCCCCGGCCGCCCGCAGGTCACTTGCAGTTGGCCTCCAGGGCACTGGTCCCAAAGGATGCCCAAGCCCCCAAGCCCCCATCCTTTCCTCAATGCCCGTCTGAGGCGGACCGTCGCCACCCGGGGTTTAAAGAGGCCAAGAGGAAGACAGTGGTGGCCCCAAGGGCAGAATCGGGCTTGTGGCTATGTTCTGTTTGGCCCATGCAGACTTCTAGAAAATAGCGAAATTGCTGACATTTAAAAATCAGGACTCTGACTTCATACGACAGCAGCCAGGGCTGTTCAGAGGCTGCGCCCTTTAGACGGGGTGCGTGTGCCCACCGCCTGCTCACTGCGGAATCTTCTGGCCTAGAACAGTGCCTGGCACACAGTAAGCCCTCAAAGCAACAACGGCCCCCCGCCACCCCACGTGCACACACACAGCTACCTTGTTAAATGATGAATCAGTTACAAGTATGCAGAGATAAATGGGAGTAATCGTGGGAGAACTGAGATAGGCGACAGGGGACTTTCCTGCCGTGACAGAACAAGGCAGAGGAGACAAGCTGAGGAGAGCCGGGGCCGTGGAGGCCCTGAATGCACGGCCCTGAGTTTCACTCTGGAGGCTCGGGGTTTGGGGCATGTGATCAGCCAGCTCTGAGCGTCCTAAAGAGGATTCCGGCAGCAGCCCACGGGGGACCCAGGGCCTGAGTGGGCGGGAAGGGAGCAAGGTGTTGTCTGCGGAGCTCTTTGTCCATCTCACCCCCGCTGCCCACACCCAGCCCCGGGCCTCGGTTTCGGCCAGCCCCGGAGGGCAGGCAGGTCAGGCCTGACCTCACCCCTGAGACGAGGCCCAGCTGCCCCGCCCTCGGGCTTCACTTTGCGGTCAAGAGCTGCCGCCGCCCTGGCAGCCGCAGCCCAGCAGCCCGGCCGACAGCTGCCTCGCCGTCCTGGCCGGCGACCACCTGGCCGCGGTGCGCGCGCGGCAGAGCCAACACAAACGGCGGCGGGCACAGCGTGTCTCTCCCTCGCCACTGGCTCTGCGTCCAGGGACAGCGTGAGCTTTACTGTGCCGCCTGCTGCTTGCCGCCCGCCTGCTGCAGGGTCCGGCAGACCTGCGGCGCACCCTACTGCAGCCTCCACGGCCCCGACAGAGAGCCCCGTTGTTGTTTTTAATTAAAAAGGCCAACTCAGCTGCCCGCCCCGCCCCACAGCCCAGAGCGGCGCCTGGTGGAGCCCCAGCCTCCCCGTGCGGGCGCGGCGGCTCTGAGCGGGGCTGGGCACCGCCTCGCCCTCTGCAGTGCCGTCTCTACGATGACCTCACACTGCCTCCCGCTGCAGGCAAACAGCTTGCAACAGCTTGTTCTTGGCTGAAAGACGCTGCCTTTCTAAGGAAATAAAGCCAAAGCTTCTCTCTAGGGGGAAAGATGGACCTCCCCACCTTTTTAAAGGAAGTCCTGCCAGTTCAGAGGTGGGGGGGTGGAGAGAGGCTAGATCACCATCTGTACAGCCACAGCTCTCACATCAAAAGGCTGAAGGGGTCTGTTCCGGTTGAAAGGCCAGGCCCCCACCTCCCTCGTGGGGGGCAATCCTGAGCGCTACTCCCAAGCCTGCGGGTTATTCTGCCGCTCCCGGGGTGGGAGGGTGGACAGAAGCAGCCGGGGGCTGCACGGCCCGGCCACACCCTGGGTTTCCCTAACAGAAAGGCAATAACCACACCTCACTGCATCAAATATTGATCGCCTGTGCACAGCTCAGCACTCTGCAAACACGGCAGGCAGGGGCCTCACAGCCCAGTCAGCCTTCCTGCCTGGTTTTCGCACGTTCTGAGGGACAGTGGCTGGGTGGGAAAGAGCAGAGAGGGGCCCCGGGAAGGGACAACACGGGGGAAGCAAGTGACGATAGTTAACAGGTGCTCAGTGCATACCAGGCATGGTTCTAAGTGTTCTACGTGCATTAACTTAAGAATGCAGCCCTCCCAACAACCGCACACGGTACTACTTTATTATCCCATTTTACAGACAGGACAGAGAGGCACAGAGCGGTTAAGTAACCGGCCCGACGTCATACGACCAGGAAGTGGTTCCCAAGCCACTGCTCTTTACCACCTCGAGACATGAAACTTCTGGACAGCAGAAAAACAAGCCTCCCAAGAGCATGCAGCCTTCATGTTCCTAGGCTCCGACGGCCCTGCCAAAGCCACTTTCATGGTAAGTCCTGACTTTCCAGGCCACGTGCTACAGGCGACAAGGCTCCTTCACAGAGGCATCGTAACTAAGCTTCACGGTGACCCAGAGAGTTATGACGGCCCCCACTAGACCAAGGAGAATATCGAGGCCATGGAGGCCAAGAGACTTGTCCCAAGATGATACAAAGCGAGCTCAGGCTGTGCACGGCAAGCACCGCCCACTGGTATGCCCTGCCCCTTCCGAGAGCCGGAATCAAAACCACGGGACTCTACCTGCAGCTCAGCTTTGCTCTTCCTGGAGCTCCTTCGAACAGGGTAGAAATCTGTGAGCTTACGATTCTGCTGCGTTTTTCCTTGAGCTCTGGGGTGAGAAAGGAAGAGGAGAAAACAAGTATTAGCACCGAGACCGCATTCACGTCCAGGAGGCACACAACCCCCGAGCAGCAGGCTCCTTGGAAGCCATGTCACTTCAACACCTCTGTCCACCGTGGCCCAGGGTCACTCAGGCTCACCTGCCCACGGGGGCCTCAGAGAGTGTCAAAGACAGGCTGCCTACTCTCGGCGGGGAGCGGGCTCCTGAGCTCTGGACCCGTGACAGACCAAGATGCTGACAAACAGTGGTGTCCCCGGTGGCGACTCAGGAATCTGAGCCTTGACGGCTCAAGGGGCTGAGAGGGTGGGTGGCCTCACCCCTGCCAGCACTGGGCAGGCTGCCCTGTGTTAGGGGTGGCCTCCAGGGGGCGCTTACTTTTTCCTGGGAGCCTGTTTGGCCCTGACGGGCTTTTTCAGGGCTTGCTTGGCGGCAGCTGCATTGGGAGAATCACAAGACGAGGTCGGGGTTTTGGGAGGTTCTGTTGCTTCAGATTTTTGGTTTGGAAAAGGGGCCAGGGGACCTCTCCTGGCGTCTTTGATCTTCTGTTCCTCGGCCTTCATGGAGCTTCGTATTGCATTCCCAGAGTTTCTTTTCTCTGTGGGCAGAGGGTGGGGGGAGACAGGCTGACTCTGGACCCACCGGCTCCCACTTTCCAGCCCTCAGCCGCATGCTAAGACAGGCTTGGAGAGAAGAGAGGGATGGGGCGTGTTGGGCAGCCGTGCCCTTGGGCTGTTAAGCCTGGTGTCCACTAACCAGTATCTTGGGCAAAGCGTCTGGCTTTACTTTTTGACCCAGACACTGGGTGCAGCTTTTGGTCTTCTGCATCTTTTTTTTCTTTTTCTAGCTTTGTTGAGGTATAATTGAGAAATACAATTATAAGATATTTGAAATGTTACACCATGATGAGTCAACATATACATTGTGAGTGGATCCCTCTCATCTAATTAATCAACACATCGGGCCTTCTGCATCTTGAAAGAGCCCTTGAAGCAGAAGCACCACGGCCAGCAACACTGGCGTGAGGGCTCGACCAATGGCTTTTCAGGAAATGGGCTGCAGACCCCAGGGAAAAAAGCTAAATTCCTAAAGGGTGGGCCAGTGTTGGTGGACAGGAGTAAGGCAATAAAGCAGAACCTCTCCCCAGCAAAGACCTCTTCCCCAAGAGCTAGCTGCCTGGAGTGATTCATTTCAGACTCGTTTTCTTTTTTTTTTTTTTTTTTAATTCCCTGTTCTAACAGGGTCGAAGCCCAGTGTTCACAGTGGTTCCCAGCACGGTGCCCCGACACCAGTCAGTGTGTTGTTGAGGGACGTCGCCAATGACTTGTTACTAAAAATAGTTGTGGAGCACCAGTGTTGGACTATTTTTTTTCAAAAGAGATTTTACTTTTAACAGATAATTAAATAATGCATTGCTGGTGGGAATGTAAGATGGTGCAGTCACTTTGGAAAAGAATTTGGCAGTTCTCCAAAATGTTAAACATAGAGTTACCATATGACCCAGCAATTCTAGTTCTAGGAATCTATCAAGAGAATTAAAAGCAGATGTCTACACAAAAACCTGTATATGAACGTCTGCAGCAGCTTATTAATAGTCAAAAAATGGAAACAACCTGAACGTCCATCAAATGATGAATGGGTCAAGAAAATGTGGTACATCTGCAGGATGGAATAGTATTCAGCCACAGAAAGGAACGAAGTACTGACACAGGCTACAACATGGATGAACCCTGAAAACATTATAATGAGTCAAAGAGGCCAGACACAAAAGGCCACGTATTAGATGATTCCATTTATATGAAATGTCCGGAACAGGCAAATCCATAGAGACAGGATATAAATTAGGGGCTGCCTGGGGCTGGGGGAAGGGAGGAATGGGGAGCGACTGTGAATAGGTACAGGTTTTCTTTTTGGGGTGATGAAAATGTACTGGAGTTTAACAGAGGTGATAGTCGCACATATCTGTGAATATGCTAAAAACCACTGAATCGTACCCTTTAAAATGGTGAACTTCAGGATATCAGAATTATATCTCAATAAACAAAAGAGAAAAATAAATACATCAGCACCCATCCAGACCATTCTGGCTCCTTGTACGCCCCCCTGGGAGGAGGTAAGGCGTCAGGCATAACCCTACAAGTGGGTGGTGCTCGTGAACATCAGCAGTCATGTTGAGTCTGCATCAAGGCAGGAAAAGGGTCTAGAATCATGGACAAGAACCTGGACCTTGGGGTCTCCTCCAATGTTCCTCCAGCCCCCAATTCTGACTGTCGCCACGTAATAACACTACGAGTCAAATCAGCTAGCTTGTGCCCCGTGTCCCCATTTAGGACAATCTACATCCTGCCCCGTTCCAGAGGGGACGTGAGACTGGCTGAGTGCCATCTTAAAAGAGCCCCTTCCCCAACCCAGTGTGGTGAGTGCTGTTCTGAGTGCTGCCTACGCTGAACTGCGGGGAGGGGCAGGCCGTGATGCTCACAGCCCAGTGGAGAACAGGCTGACGTATGGAGTGCTCACAAAGCCGCCCCCCACTCCTTTTTTCTGGCCGCACTGCACGGCTTTTGAGATCTTAATTCCCCCGAACGGGGACTGAACCTGGGGTCCAGGGCAGTGAAAGAGCCGAGTCCTAACTACTGGGCCACCAGGGAATTCCCTCACAAAGCCCATCTGCACCTGCTCTTTAACTGACCTTCAGAATGGTCCTGTAGGACTCCTCTCTGTCCCACTGTACAGAGAGAACGGAGGCTCAGAAAAGAGTAGCAAATTGCCCACGTCCCTTCCTTTGATCAATGGCAGAGCTAGGATTGGAACCTTTAAGTCATATGAAGTAACATCACCCTATGTCCCAGGGGGAATCAGGCAGAGGGCCGGCTCCTGCCCCTGGGTCTCAGATCTGGCCCAGAGGTTGGGCTTCCCCATCCCTTACGGGGCCTCAAATCTGGCCCAGAGGTTGGGCTACCCCATCCCTTACGGGGTCTCAGATCTGGCCCAGAGGTTGGGCCACCCCATCTCTTACAGCACTTTCTGTTAACGAATACAAAGCTTCCTGGTATGGAGCTGCTGATAGCCAGAGTTTTGCTTCTCTAAGGCAAGGTTTAATCAGAAAGGAGCACGGTGAATTGGGGAAAGCTCACGTGCACCGGCGCCCCCGCCCCGCCCTCAGCTTTAAAAGGGAATATTTGGGTTAGAACAAGATGTGTAAGAGGTCTCAGCGTGTTTTGCAGGGCCAGACAGAATTTTCAATAACCATTAATTTTCTTGCTCAATATTTTAACCCCAAATCTCATTCCAGAGTATGATGCTCCAGAGACTAGCACTGAACACTTGAGTAGAAAGAAACTTTAGAACTGAGGTCAAGGCCACCTCATAAAAGGGAAGGAAATCAGTTCCTTAGGTTCACACGACTCAGCGGGAGTGCAAGAGCCTGGTCTGGACAACCTAGACTCATAATTTCTGTACTTTTAGCACCTGTGAGCCTCTCTAACAACAGGCCAGGTGCCATATTGTTGCAACTTGGCAAGATAATCAAGCCTGAAGGACACGCTAACTCTTGTGAAAGCAGGGAGAACCTGTCAGACCAACAGGGCACACGCCCTGGAACAGGCAGCTCTTTCCCCCTTGTCTGTGTTTCCCAGCAGCAAGACCAAACATGGTTCAACCCTCTTGAACTTTGGCTTGAAAAGGCTGGATAAAAATTTAGCACATTTACATTATTCTGCAGGATGCGAGCCGGCCAGCTATGGTCAGAACAGGGCCATTTCAGAGGCTTACCGTCGCGTTTCCTGTAGATTCCGGCTAACGGCTTCCCCTGGCATTTGACTTCGTGATGTGCAACTGAGTTCTCTTCCTGAAGGGGGGAACGCATTCCAGAGCATTTGTTCGGGCTCATGTAGGTATAGATCTTTGATTGCCCGGTAAATACATTCTCCTAAAACGACAAATGCATATTCTGAAAGAGGCTTGAAGAAGAAGATCCCACAAGATTTAGGCAGCCAAGGGGGCAATCAGAATACAAAAGACAAAAAATAGACAACATCTCTCAAAAACTGGGCTACTCCAGCCCCAGCAGAGCAGTGGAAGGTTCAGAATCCCCCAGGTCCAAGTCCGTCTCTAATTCCATTCGCTAAGGGGGGACATCTGGCCAGCAGAACCAGCCGTCCACAAAGGTCTATATAAGAAGGAAACAACCTACCCGTAGCAAGGAGGTCAGAAGGACCAGGGTAAACAAGGCCGGGATGGGAAGGGCTGGCCTAGTGCAGGAGCCGACTGCCCTGGCAGGAGCTGCAGGGACTCTGGCACAGAAGCGGGCCTCAGGGAACCTGATCAACCACTTCTCAGTCCTGAGGTCAGCTGGCAGGACCTGCCATTACTGCCTGAGCCTTCTGTGTGCCCAAGCCTGGCCCCTCTCAAATCATGCAGCCCAGCAGCCTCCACGGACTGCGGGACTGGGCTGCGGTTGGGGTAGTTCTCTCGGGCTAACTGGGGGGGTGCAGAGCTAAAGGAAGAAACGCCTAGAGACGTCGCATTTAGGGCGGTTACTCGACTGCGGTGGGCAGACCGGTGGGGCGGACAGGTCACTGCTGGTGTCTCTGGGTGTGCGGCCTCTCCTCTGAGTAAGCACAGACAGGAGGAGGGCCTTCCCAGAAACCCTACTGAGCCTTTCTGCCTGGTGAGCCATTCAACACCAAGTCAGCGAGACCCTGTGACCTCCCCGAGGGCCCCGGGCAGGCCCCGCACACTCTGGGAAGGCGGCCACCACAGGGGTGGCTGGGTCTCGGGGCCTGGAAATGCCATAAAGACACAAACTTTTACGAGGTCAAACACTGCTAGGGTCATGGCGGAGCGGGTGTGGACGCCACTCCCAGGCAGGCAGCAGAAAAGGAAGCTGCCCGGCCGGGCGCCCCGCCCGCACCCCCGCCCCAGGGCCGCGGGGGCGCCCACGTGCTCTCGGAGCGGGGTCGGCAGGGGCGCCCGGCCGCACGGCCCTTCGGGGCGCGCCGAGCGAGTGCGGGGAGGGTGCCTGCTTACCCCGTTGGTGCGGGGCCTCCCCGGGCCCCTCCGCTCCACCATCTCCGGGCCCGGGGCCGTCGCTGCCACCGCCGCCGCCGCCGCCGCCGCCTCCACCGCGCGGGGCTTGGACATCTTCCTGCCTGGAGAGGGGGACCCGGGGGAAGCGGGGGAGGGGGCGCTCAGGGCGCGGCGGGGCGGGGAGCGGGGCCGCCCGGGCCGGGCGCCGCGGCGGCGCCTCCCGCCGCAGCCATGTTCCGAGGGCCCGGCGGCGGTGGGCCGCCCGCGCCGCCGGGAGGCCGGGGCCGGCCGGCGGGGCCAGGCCGGGGCCCGAGTCGCCCTCCCGCCGCCCGGCCCGGCCGGGCCCCGCGCGCCGCCCGCCCCCCGCGCGGCCGGGCCCGACACACCCACCTGCAGCCCGGCCAGGCCCATGGCGGCGCGCCCCGCGCCCTCGCCCTCGCCGCCGCCGCCGCGGCCCGGCCACCAGCGCTGCCGCTGCCGCTGCTGCTGCTGCTGCCGCCGCCACCAGCGCCGCCGCGGCGCCCCGGGGAAGGGCCGGCGGCGCCCCACGGCGCCCCCTTCCCCCATGGCCTGCGAGGCAGAGCCCGGCACCCGCGCGCCGCGGCAGCCCCGGCCGGCCCGGGACCGAGGACGCAAGGAGGGAGGCGCTGGCGGCGCGTCCTCCGCGGCCCGCCCGCTCGCCGCTGCCGCCACCCACCGTCCGCTCCCGGCCGGGGAGGGGGCTGGCAGGGGCGGCGCTGCGAGGCTCCTCCGGAGCGAGGGAGGGAGAAGGGGAGGGAACGAAGGAGGGCGGGCCCCGCGGCCGCGAGGAATCCCGACTCGGGCGCGCCCCCTCTCGCGCGTCCTCAGCCACTCGGGGAGGAAGGGGTGTGAAACATGATAATGACAGCCCGGGCTCTCGGCCGGCCAGGCTCCTACTCTCGCTGGCTCAACGGCTATTTCGGGAGACCCGTCCGTGCCAGGCGCAGTCGGCAGCGGTGAACGCGACAGGCGAGAGCCCTCTTGTGTGCCCGAGCCTGTGCTCACGGAGTGTTTTCCTGGGCATTTAACCTTCCCGGCAAGCCCCTGGGGGCCAGGTCCTGTGGCTAACCGTTTATGATGAGGATACTGAGCTTCCAAGGAGGTGCAGAGGCTTGTCCAAAGCCACAGAACTAGAAAGCGATCAGGTTAGGTGTCAAACCCAGGCGGTCTGCACCTGACCGGTCCGGACCCTGGGGAAATAGAGCCAGGAATTATAACGGTATGTTTGCTGGGTGCTTCTCTCGCATACCTTATGCCATTCAGACCTCACAACAGCCCTTTGAAGGTAGACACCATTATTTTCTCTTCCACAGACAGGGAAAACAACCTCGGAGAAGTGAGGAGCTTGGCCAAGTTCTCAGAACTAGAAATAGATTACCAGGCCAACAGACCAGAGCCTACACTCCTGGCCACTAACTTCCAGGTTACAGGTGAGGAAATAAACATACAGGAGCAAATGGTGTTGCAGAGGGTTTAGCAAGTCACCCAAGTCTCCTGTCCCCGAGGAGATGTCCTGGGAGGCAGGGGTTCCAGTATACCTTACTGCCCTGAACCACTGTGCTGTAGCCATTAGGGTTTGAGGGCCCATGGCCAAAAGAGTCCCTGTATTTGTTCAAAGTCATAATGCAAACAAGAGACCTCGGGGCATCTAGCCTTGGGTTATGGCCTGAGAGGCAAAGATTGGGTATCTCTCCCTGCATCTGCCCCAGAGGTGCTTTGTGACCATAGCCAACTCCCTTACCCAGACTAGGCCTCAGCATCCTCGTGGATAAAAACTAAGAACTATGAATTCCATAACGTACCCAGGGCACCTTTGACATCCACAGATAAACAAATGGCTGTCACTTTAAGTAGCTGCCTCCCGTTAGAAGGGATAAGACAGTGGATTAAATGGCAAGACACTGCTCAGGACAACACCTCCCAAATCAGCTCGTGCTTTAGAATCCTTCAGAGCAGGGCTGGGGAACCCCTGCCATACCCATCCAACCACTGACTCCAGTGGAGTAGGCTAGTCTGCCCACTTGAATACCCAAGAGACTATGCAGAGTTAGGATTCTAAAGTGACACTCTGACACCCAGGTTGAGCCATCTGAAACAGTGTCTGTTACCTCTGCAGGGCAGAGAAGGTTTGTAGTTTGTTGCCAAACTATCATGGGAATCATGGTCTGGAGGCAGGAAGCAGATGCTCAGATCAGCTTGTCCATTTCTCATACTATTTTAACTCCCTCGCCCCCACTACACACACCTACTCAGGGCTATAGCTTTCTCCATCATAGCCCACAAAATGCAGGGGATACATTAAAATACAAGTCTAGCACCCATTTCTCTCAACTCTGCAGCTCTAGTAGCTAGAAAATTTAGTTCAAATCCTTCAGTAAAGTTTCAAAACACTTTGTTTTGTCTGTACATGAGGTGTTCATATGTGCATAACAAATACATATACCCAGTCACAGAAATAAAAACTCTTAATGTTGCCCAGGGTCTCATAGAAATAGAATCCAACAGCAATGATACTAATAGCTTGCACTTACTGAATGTTTACTGTGTCAGGCCGTACAATAATGCATTATTTAATTTAACCTTCCCAACCATTTATGAGAAGGTACTATTCTATTTCACAGATGTAGAAATCGAGGCTTGGGGAAAATAAATCACTTGCCTAAGGGTCACATGACTGAGATACTGATGGATATGAGGATACTTCAGCATAAAAAAATGTATACTGCTTTCCTCAAACTCAGACACTAAAATACCAATTCATCCATTCAACAAGCATTTATTGACTACCTACTGTGTTCCAGGCCCTGTGCTAAAGACGCAACAATGAACACAGACAGAGATGGAGCACATTGAGGCCAGAGGGGTGGGTAGGCCCCTTACAGGCCAGGGTGAGGACTGTGGATTTGATCCTAAGAACAAAAGGGGAGGTTAGGGGCAGAAGGAGTGGTGAGAGTCACATGATAAATATCTGTGTTCTTGGGGACCACTCTAGCTGCTGAGGCACGATAAATTGGAGATGGTCACAGTGGGAAGAGGGAGACCAAGTATGAGGCCACCTGACAGTGGCAGTAGAAATGGGGAAAAGTAGATGTACGGATCCTGCCCAAAGTAATATCCTTGAGGCTGTAAATATTTACATGATTGTAAAACTTCAAAACCAGAGAGGAGTTACCCAGTATCTGAACATTTTGTTCATGTGACTCCGCAGGGCTCTCAGAGTGAACTACAACTTAGGAACAAAGACCTCTTTTCTAGAAGAAAAAGACTGACCCTTCATTGGGGGGGGGGGTCATGTGAGTCACTGAGAATCACTAACCAGTACATTACAAAGGTGATTTGTAACCTGTTATGGTAGAAGCTAGGTACACTCATCTTCACTTTGGCTAAATAAGGGAGGTAGAGCGGAACAAACAAAGACACAGAATGGCCAGAGTCTGGACAGTGACTTTGGACTTCAGCTTCCACCTCTGAAAAATGGAAGTAACAGTTTGTAAAGATTAACTGACATAATAAAGCACCTGGCCCTCAATGGTAATTATTACTTGCCCATATTGAGTATTCAAGTATTTCAATGGCAAAGTGGTTCACTTTGTTTCCCCCCAACAGATTAATTAAAGCAAGCTATTTTTTTTTTAATGCACTACTGTTAAAACAGGTAGTTTAGGGCTTCCCTGGTGGCGCAGTGGTTGAGGGTCCACCTGCCGATGCAGGGGACACGGGTTCGTGCCCCGGTCCGGGAAGATCCCACATGCCGTGGAGCGGCTAGGCCCGTGAGCCATGGCCGCTGAGCCTGCGCGTCCGGAGCCTGTGCTCCGCAACGGGAGAGGCCACAACAGTGAGAGACCCGCGTACTGAAAAAAAAAAAACACAAAAAAAAAAACAGGTAGTTTAAATGATTTTGCTGCTGTGATGGGAAAAATGAATCAGGGAAGCACAGCTTTATTAAGATATGTCAGATAAAATAGTCAGATATTATTAAATATACTTTTAGATGCTTAACCCTTTTCTGAAGAAAAATATTTAAGGCATCTTACTTTTCTGTGTGGACTGGGTTACGAAGCTCTTTAACATGAAGTTCACTATGCCTCATTTCTTAATCATAATCTAGGTAAATCTTGTCCCAAAAGACCGTAAAGGGATGCTGGGAAAATAAATGATGCACCTGGGTGCAGGAGCTGACAACAAAGAAGACCAATAAATATTTGCTGAATGAATCCTTATTTTATTCATTATGATCGCCACAGGGAGCATACTGCATTAACGCAAATTCCTACTAATATGTAATACCCTGAGAATTTTGAGAAAAATGTAAAACCTCAACTTATTTCTTTTAAATAATAATTCAAGTGAACCATCACGCTAAAGTTTTTGCATGAAGGAGACACAGCGGCTGGAAATGACCAGCGGTTGGAGATCACTTTGCCGCATAACGTGGGTCTTACTGTCCTGACAGCCAACTAACTGCGAAGAACTTCAGGCAGGGACATCGCCTCCCTCGCGGCTGCACAAACCCACCCAAGCCATCTCCCGTGGGCAGGAGTACTGATCAGCTGCGGCGCGAAGGGCCGCCCCGGGAGGTGCCAGGGGACCTGTTTCACCCCAAAGTGGGCCAGCAGGGCCCGTCCCCGCCCCGGCGGCGCAGAGCTGACTCAGGGAGTAGGGAGGGAAAGGAAGGCGCCTGCCGCGGGGTCCACTCCGACGCGCTCCCCACCATGTAGGTTACCGATCTGCGCCCTCGCCTCGGGGTCACCTCCTTTCCTAACAAGAGAGAGCCCTTAAGCAGGCGAAGCCTCGCCCTCCCCCCATTTGTATCAATGACAACCATTCCCTGGAGGTGCCCTGCGCTTTCGTTTCCAAACAGCTTTGACATATGGCCCCATTGCGTCGGGAGAGGCAGGCCACCGGGTGCCCACACTTTAAAGAGGGGAAACCGAAGCACGGGAGTGGGAGGGGTTTCTGGGGGCTTCGGCAGCGAGGGTGGGGACGAGGTGGGGAAGGTTCCGCAGCCCCTCCCCCCCGCACCCCAGCTCGTCCCCGCGTTCCGTGCGAGCAGCCGGCGGGAGAGCGCTTCCCTGCCGCAGCTCCCGCCACCTCGGTCCCGCCTCCAGCGCGACCCCCTATCCCAGCTGCCCCGGCGCTGGCCACCCGGGCCAATACCTCTAGCCATGGCCGCGCTCTGTCACCGCCTAGGATCTCCCGGGAAACGCAGCTTTCGAAAAAAGTTACAAGTGTAGCCAACTGCTCCGCCGGACCCCGGCTGCTGCCCTGATTGGCGCCGCCGCCCGCCTTTCCCCAGGCTGCCCGCCGTGATAGGCGAACTCGAGAGGGAAAGCCCGCCCTTCTCCCCTCCTCCCCGGAGGGGGCGGGGCGAGCGGCCGCACTTCATACAAACGCTTTCAGGACAGGTCCCAGCGGAGGACGTGGGAGGGGGTTTAAATTTTACCGTCTTCCCACGTTGATTGGCTGCGCTGGAAGGACATCCGCGCTGCCATTGGGAGGCCCCAAACTCCGCCCTCTCCGGGTGCTGCAGCTCCGCCCCGGGGAGATTTAGTCACGCGGCTGGAGGCCCGGACTAGGATTAGACCCACTCGGGACTTCCGGTTTTTCGGGCGTTTGACCGGAACCCGACCTTTGACCCCTCGACCTCCCCTTTTGACCTGGGAAGCCTAGGTCCCAGCAGTTTAACATCTGCACCACCTTGACCTTTTCAGCAGTTTAATCCATTCATTCCTAAATTGAAAGGTTTATCGAGTCCGCTCTTACAGTATTCAAAACCCGCGGGCACAGTTCTTAACCAACTGAGTCAGCCTCGCTGAGCCACAGCGATCCTAGCCCAACATACCCCAACCGTTTTACAGATGGGGAAAGAGAGGACCAGCAGGAACATGTAACTAACTTGCTGCCCAGTGTCACCCAGCAATTTAATTGCAGGTCCTGGATAAGTCTTTTGACTGTTAGTCCACTAGAGGGCTACCTTAACCCCACGGAAACAACCGGGCACCTTTCTCTACCCAGGGTAGCTGGGTCGTAAGGTCCCAGAGAAACATAGGTGTCCTGGGTATTCTTTGCTTTGAACACAGGTAAGGTGTCCAGTTACAGCTCTTCCCTGGGGATCCCTCCTGGACATAGGAGGAGAGGTCACTCATCCATTCTCTCTCTTCGGTCCCCAAGAAGATTTTGGAATCCCCACCATTGCCCAAGTACCCTACCATTGCACCAGGAAAGTAGGAGAGCAAAATAAGGTGATATATGTGAAAACACTGGGAAAAGTAGGAAGCAACAATTTTCTCACTCACTGTGTGCCCTTTGGTATATTATTTCAGCTCTCTGTCCCTCGGTTTACCCAGCTGTCAAATGATGGAGTCAGCTGTGATCTCCAAGTTTCCTTCCAGCTTCCATAAATACACAGAGGTTTTTACTTTCTCTAAAATGCATTAATTCAACATTTATTGAGCTGTATACCTGACACTGTCTGGTCCCCCAAGGATACAGTGGCAAATAAGACAGATCCCTACATTTTTTAGGACAGAAACAAACAAGAAATCACTTTTTAAATATTAAATAGTGATTAATGTTATGGGTGAAATGAAAACAGGGAATTTTACAGAGTGTGAGTGCGGAGATCATTGCTTCTATGGATTGGTGAAGTCAGAGAAATCCTCTTTGAGTTGGTGGCTTTAGGTTATACCCTAAATAAGTGAGTCCCAAGGGAGAAGGTACTTGTAGGTAGAGGGAATAGTGAGCGCAAATGCCCCAGAAGTGGGAATAAGCTTGGTTGTCTGGGGAAAGAAAAAGAAACCCAATGTGATCGGAACTGAGTGTATGATGAGAATGGAGGGCATCAGGCTGGGAAGGTAGGCAGGGGCTAGATCACATAGGCCCTTGAAGGCTGTGCTGGTCTCTTAGCTCCAAATTCACTCTTCTCCACCCTGCCCTGCAATATTTGGGCTGCAAACTGTAGTGCACCTTTGTCAGCTAGTGTTAGGTTCTGTCAATAGGCGAGGATACAGGGAGACTGGAAGGCAGGGGGAGGGACTCACTCCTGCCCGTTTGCTTGCTATTCCTGTCAGAGTAAGTAATGACATTTTGCTTCTGACAGGCCATTTGGTTCATTCTCCAGGCTCTTTCCAGAAATAGCCTCAGCGTGCTACCTCAGAAGTACCAGCAGCAGCCCCTCTTCAGAGTTCTGAGCCCCAGCTTTGCAGGGCCCCTCCCGTAAGCTCTTGAAGGGCCAGTGCCAACGTCATGGTGCCTCTTTCTCAGCGGCATAAGAACCAGCCCTCCAGGAATCCTCTTCTGATTCTTATTCTCTGTTAACCCCAATGGATCTCTTTGTTCTCCAGCCCTAGAAGTGGGAGCTGCTTCCTGCAGTTATTATTAAATGACTTCAGTGTTCCCTTTCTGCTTGTTCAGCCCTCCACCACCTGTTTAATGAATTTCCTATTTTAAATTCTGTTTTCCTGACCGGACCCTGATGGACACAAAAGCCATTAGTAAGGACTGAGACTTTTATCCCAAATCTGATAAGAAGCCACTACATGGTTTTAAGCCAAGGGTAGATGGATAGATTGGTCAATCTGAACAGCAATTTTGCAAACAGTTATGCAAACAGAAGGATTGCAAATAGCTACAGTTACAGTAATCTGCATTGAGACTCGGGATATTGGAAAAATGTGACATGCTTCAGGACTGCCTGCCTGCTTACCGATCTCCATTTTCCTAAGATGCCGTGGGTGAAATCACACCAGTGCTGAGATGACTTTCCTTACTCTAGGGTTATCTTTGAATCAATATTTGCTCCAGGCTTTTGCTATTGTTTAATACTTTTTTATTAGCATCAGTTCTTGTTTTTTTTTTTTGCGGTACGCGGGCCTCTCGCTGCTGTGGCCTCTCCTATTGCGGAGCAGAGACTCCGGACGCGCAGGCTCAGCGGCCACGGCTCACGGGCCCAGCCGCTCCGCGGCACGCGGGATCCTCCCGGACCGGGGCACGAACCCGCGTCTCCTGCATCGGCAGGCGGACTCTCAACCACTGCGCCACCAGGGAAGCCCAGCATCAGTTCTTTTTTTTTAATGGAAGGGGTTTTTAAAATTTATTATTTACTTATTTATTTTATTTTAATTTTGGCTGCGTCTGGTCTTAGTTGCGGCACTCCGGATCTTCGTTGCGGCACGCAGGCTTTTCTCTAGTTGTGGCGCTTGGGCTCTGTAGTTTGCGGCACACGGGCTCTCTCACTGAGGCGCGCAAGCTCAGAAGTTGTGGAGCGCGGGCTTAGTGGCCCCACGGCATGGGGGATCTTAGTTCCCTGACCAGGGATCGAACCTGTGCCCCCTGCATTGTAAGGCGGATTCTTTACCACTGGACCACCAGGGAAGTCCCAGCATCAGTTCTTAAAAGGTTCTACCGAATGGGACATGTATTCCACAGCTGGTGACCACTGTGATCTACTAATTCCTTCCATTCATCTGTGAGTATAAATAATATACATACCTTTTCCTATTATATGTATGTGTGTGTATATATATAAATATGTATGGATGGATGGATAGATAGATATACACAGGTACATAAATATATAAACTTCCCCCATATGTATATATACACGTATGTGTTAATATGTGCAACATGCATATATACAATATATGTAATATACTTGGAATGCAAGCAAGTGAGAGTAAAACAATACTCGTTCTACCTCATAGGTTTATTGTTAGAATTAAATGAGAGAGGGGAATTCCCTGGCAGTTCAGTGGCAGTTCAGGACTTCGCCTTCCAGTGTGTGTGGGGATGCGGGTTTGATTCCTGGTTGGGGAGCTAGGATCCCACATGCCTCGGAGCCAAAAAAACAAAACATAAAACAGAAGCAATATTGTAACAAATTCAATAAAGACTTTAAAAATGGTTTACATTTAAAAAAAATCTTAAAAACAAAACAAAACAAAACAAATTTAGGGACTTCCCTGGCCGCCAAGTGGTTAAGTCTGCGCTTCCACTGCAGGGGAACATGGGTTCAATCCCTGGCCAGGGAACTAAAGATCCTGCTTGCCACATTGCGTGGCCAAGAATATATAAATAAGATAAAATAGAGAAGTTAAAAAAACACTTTAAAAATTAGTTTAAATATATACATGAACCTTTCAAAATTGCATTTTAATTATTGTATTGGTCAAGATTTTTTCCTTTTAATTTTTAAAAAATTATTTATTTCATTTATTTATTTGTTAAATAAATAAGTTTCTTTATTTATTTGGCTTTGTTGGGTCTTCGTTGCTGTGCGCGGGCTTTCTCTAGTTGCGGCGAGCGAGGGCTACTCTTCGTTGCGGTGCGCGGGCTTCTCCTTGTGGTGGCTTCTCTTGTTGCAGAGCACGGACTCCAGGCACGCAGGCTCAGTAGTTGTGGCGCACGGGCTTAGTTGCTCCGCGGCATGTGGGATCTTCCCAGACCAGGGCTCTAACCCGTGTCCCCCGCAATGACAGGTAGATTCTTAACCACTGCGCCACCAGGGACGTCCGGTCAAGATTGTTTTGGATTGCAAATGAGAGAAACAAAGCTCAGCCTAGTTTAAGAAAATAAGGGAGGAGTTCCCTGGCAGTCCAGTTGTTAAGACTCCACACTTCCACTGTAGGGGACACGGGTTCGATCCCTGGTCGGGGAACTGAGATCCCAGTGCAGCCAAAAAAAAAAAAGTGAGTTTATTGTCTCTCATAACAGAAAAGTTCAGGGTATGAGTAGCTTCAGGCATCGAAGGATGATCCAGGGACTCAAAGGATGTCATCAGAAGGTCAACAGGGTTTAGTCTCTCCCTCTTTCTCCCCATCCTGCCCTTTGCACCACTGATTTCTAGGTTGGCTTCACAGACTGGTCTCCAGCTCCACATCATGGCCTTTGCCCCTACTTCTCAATGTTATTTTGGCAAGGGAGTGTCTTTTTCCTATTATTTTCAGTACAAAGTTCTAGAATTGAAACTCACTGGCTGGCACTAAACCAATCAAAGCGGCCTTGACAGTGGATCCAGTATTCCAATTGGCCAGACCCAGATTACATGCTCTACCCTGGAGTGATGTATGTGGGAGAATGTTAGCCCTTTCCATACCACATGGACTTTGAGAGGGCATGATAAATTTAAGGTGCGGTTATCTGAAAAAAGAGAGGTGGATTCTAGGGACTTCCCTGGCAGTCCAGTGGTTAAACCTGGGGCAAGAAATACACAAGATGGGACTTCCCTGGTGGTCCAGTGGTTAAGAATCTGCCTTCCAATGCAGGGGGTGCGGGTTCGATCCCTGGTTGGGGATCCCACTTGTGTGGTGCAGCCAAAAAAAAAAAAAAGAGAGAGAGAGATGGATTCTGGGCAGTCAAAACAACTGCTGTTACCGAGCACAGAGGATTTTTAGGGCAGTGAAAATACTCTGAATGATACTGTAATGACAGAACATGTAATTATACATGTGTCCAAACTCATACAATGTATACCACCAAGAAGAAGTAAACCATGGACTCTGGGTGATAATGATGTGTCCATGTAGGTTCATCAATTGTAACAAATGTATCATCTGGCGGGGGCTGTGTATAGTGGGGGAGGCTATGCAAATGTGGGGTCAGGGGGTAGATGGGAAATCTCTGTTCCTTCTCCTCAGTTTGGCTGGGAATCTAAAACTTCTCTAAAAAATAAAGTCTTCAACAATAACGATACCGCTACCTGCGATTATGTCTACCACCTTCTAAAATCCAGTACACGCTTCAGCCCACATTCTGGTGCTCTCTGCTGCATTAGATATTGCTTGATCACTCATTCCTTAAAACTCTACTGCCTTGGTTCTGCTTTGACCTCTCTGATTGATCTTTCTAAGTCTCATTGCATATTCACTTTTTAGATACAGGACCTCAGGTTTCTGCCCTTGGCCCCCTGCTCTTCTCTCTGAGTACAGTTTTATCCTCTCTCATGTTTTAATCCCCATCTGGATCCTCAAGCTGTAGACTCAACTGCTTGCTAGACATCTCCACTTGGATTCCCACAGGCCTCTCAAAATTCCTTATGATAGACTTACTTTGATAGCCTCCAGTGAACAGCATCTCCCGCTATTCATACGCTTGTGTGACTTTCCTTGAGTCCTATTTTACCTTGTTAACCAACAGAATATGGTGGAAACATCACTGTGTCACTTGAAAGCCTAAAATTTAAGAAAGGCTAGAAGCTTCTGCTTTCGTGTTCTTGGGAGTCCTGAGCCACAGTACAAGAACCATAGAGAGGCTGCTGGAGAGACCACTTTGAGAGAGAGAGAGATACAGCTGTCCCAGCATCCCAGCTGAGCCCAGCCCACAGCTGATCCACCAGCTGATTACAACCACACAAGTGACTGTCAGCAAAACCAGAAGAACTGTCCAGCTGAGCCCAGCCCAACTTGCAGAATCATGAGAATAACATTGCAGTAGTTAAGTCATTACCTTTGGGGGTCATTTTTTCCCTAACAATAGGTAAGCAAAGCATTCCTCATACCTAAAGCCAAACTCATTGTCTTCCTCTTTAGACCTGTTTGTCTTCCTGAGGTCAGCGTTTCAGCAAATGGCACTTGGCCTTCTTCTATTGCTCAACAATTTTGCTCCAGTTCAGGTTCTGTTCTTCTCTCCTCTCAACCTGTCTGGTCTTTGTACCTGCAGCCCAGTTTTTAGATCCAACTGCTGCACTGCTTCCAGAGTGATTCTTCTAGAATGCATACCTAACCATGGCAGTTCTCTGCATAACAGGCTTCTGAGTTCTTTGTAGCTTACAGAATAAAGTCCAAACTCAGTTATAAAAGGCTCTTTCAGAATGATCTTTATCTACTTTTTGCAATCCTACTAGTAACTCCTTTTTACTTGCTATATCAAGGTACAGAAGGCAGACACTACACCAGTTATTTAATGAAGAAAATTTAAGATAAGAAATTGTTGGGCATTCCCTGGCCGTCCAGTGGTAAGTACTCCGTGCTTTCACTGCCGAGGGCCTGGTTTCAATCCTGGTCGGGGAACTAGGATCCCACAAGCCGCGCAGTGTGGCAAAAAAAAAAAAAAAAAAAAAAAAAAAAATTGTTAACTAGGTATAAACTGGTGAACTAGGTAACTGAAAGGGTAAAGAGAGAACTTGAAGGCATCACAGGCCTTGCAACTGTGGAAAGCAATTCTCACCACTCAGGCTAAGGGGAAAAAGGGAAGGGGTTGGTGTAATTTAAACTTATAAACGGGACTTCCCTGGTGGTCCAGTGGTTAAGACTCCATGCTCCCAGTGCAGGTGGCAGGGTTTGATCCCTGGTCAGGGAACTAGATCCCGCATGCTGCAACTAAGACCCGAGACAGCTAAGTAAATATTTCGAAAAAAAAATAAACTTAGAAATGTAGAAGAGGGGCCCCGTGTTGCTGAAACCGAAACTCCAAGGAGGGGGTTCTGCTCAACTGGTGTTAGTGTCTCTGAGCTTGGAGGGTGACCCTGTGGTTGCTCTCACTGGTCCTCGTGTCTGAGAGGAGAGTTTGGTGTGATGAGGCCAGCTTTGTAAGTGTGGGAAAAACTGCAAACGGGATATAGCTGCTGCGGTATCACTTTGGAGGGAAATGCACGTGCCAGGGTGAAGAGGTGTTGCTGGGATGACATTCACAGGAAACTTTTTCCTGCTCCAGCCTAGCGGCACTGAAACAGCTGGCAAAGCAGAAATGTAGTTCTGCAGTGCATCACAAAGCAGAGCATAGACGCTTGGGTTTGGAGCTGAGAAACATTATGTTAACAACTGGTGCACTTGCTTTGTGTTTTGTTTTGTTTTGTTTTGTTTTGTTTTCTGGCTCCATCGTGCAGGATCTCAGTTCCCTGACCAGGGATCCAACCCATGCCCCCTGCAGTGGAACTGCGGAGTCTTAACCACTGGGCCACCAGGGAAGTCCCTGGTGCACTTGCTTCGTTACTGTCCCTTCTCTTTGCTTTGCTCCTGTTTCAGGACATTTGCATG
Source organism: Stenella coeruleoalba (assembly GCF_951394435.1). Classification (NCBI taxonomy): domain Eukaryota; kingdom Metazoa; phylum Chordata; class Mammalia; order Artiodactyla; family Delphinidae; genus Stenella; species Stenella coeruleoalba. Next base: position 83,275,981 of record NC_137160.1, on the reverse strand, counting down.
TGCTGTTTCCTCTTTCTCAAGTGCAGTTCTCTCTTCACTTTGCCTAGTTAACACCTACTTTTCCAATCTTATCTGGGTTATCGCTCCCTCAAAGAAGCCTTCTTTGACTTCCCTGATGAGGTCAAATTACTCTATAATAGGCTCTGTTAGCTTTTATGTAGCCTTGTCACAGCTACAAGTTTACATTTTGTGTAATTTTGGGATTAATGCCCACTAGATTGTAAGGGCATTTATCTCAAGGGCAGGCACCATCCCTCACATCCCACCTGATTTGTTTTTCTTAAACTTGTGTCCCTAACACAATACCTCTAACATGGTATCTGGCTCAAATATGTTGAATGAAATAAGAAGTGTAGTGTAAATATAAATAGCCCCCCCCTGACTTGGGGGGAGTCCATACCATGCTTGAATAGGGATTTTTCTGAATTATCTGCTTCCAGTAGTATCTCTGTTCTGGACGCAGCTCGTAAGTCTTCCTCCTGCCTCTGACCCTCAGTCTCTCAGTTCCCATCCCCTGATAACAACTGCTACTTGGGTTGTCATTCTGAGATGCTCCACGCGAACGTGCAAGCAAAATATATATTCTCGTAGACAGAAGTGCTTCATTCTATTTTTTTTTAATTTTATTTACTTATTTTGGCTGGGTTGGGTCTTCGTTGCTGTGCGCACCCTTTCTCTAGTTGTGGCGACCGGGGGCTATTCTTTGTTGCGGTGTGCGGGCTTCTCCTTGTGGTGGCTTCTCTTGTTGTGGAGCACAGGCTATAGGCACGTGGGCTTCAGTAGTTGTGGCACGCGGGCTTCAGTAGTTGTGTCATGCGGGCTCTAGAGCGCAAGCTCAGTAGTTGTGGCACACGGGCTTAGTTGCTCCACGGCATGTGGGATCTTCCTGGACCAGGGATCAAACCCATGTCCCCTGAATTGGCAGGATTCTTACCCACTGCGCCACTGGGGAAGTCCCAGAAGTGCTTCATCCTTTTGAACAACTGTTTCACTGTAGGAAAGTACCATAGTTTAGTTAATTAGTCTTTTCTTCAAAGACATTAAAGTTGTTTCCCATCTTTTCCTTCTACAAATGCTGCTGCAGTGAATGACCTTGTGCATAACATTCATGTGCATATGTGCAGTTATATTATAAATATCCCCTGAAACCCCTTTTACTTTGGTTCAAGGTAAAGAGATTATGCAGAGATGGCAGCAAGGATCTGGCTTAGATGCTCAGAAAGTACCTCAAAAGGTGGGAGTTCCTAGGTTAGACCTCTGTCTTCAGAATCTAGGACTCATCTAGTCCCGGTGTACAACTAGAGTTTGGGGGCCACTTGGAAACTGAATTGCTCCAACCAAGCTCCAAAGACACTGATGCATTTATTAACTATCAATACAATGTCTTAGTTTTTTTGCTGTATTCTTTCTCTTTTTATAATGTGACAATTGCTTGTTTGCTGTCATCTACACTAGACCATAAACTAGGCTAGGGGAAAGTAGTGAACAAGACAGATGAAGGCCTTGGTCTCCCATGGTTCTTTTTTTTGGCCACGCCAAGCAGCATGCGGGGTCTTAGTTCCCCAACCAGGAATTGAACCTGTGCCCCTGCAGTGGAAGCGCAGAGTCTTAACCACTGGATCTCCAGGGAAGTCCCCAAGGCCTTGTTCTTATGGAACTATTTTTATTTTTTTTACCTTTGTAGGTTTGTGTGTGTATGGATTAAACGAAATGGAGGTACAGTGATTAGCAAATTTGCAATTTAAAATGTTTGTTTACATGTATACATACATAATACATATTCATGTATATAAACAGAATATTGGAAGAGTCATAATTATTCTTGCCGTGACTACATTTTTTTTCCTCTCCCCCAGCCCCACACTGTCTCTTGAAGAGCTCACACCTTAACCTCCAAGTTAACCAAACCAGTAGGTTTGCTTTGAGCTCAAGGCGAGTGCGAAGCGCGGCCGGTAGGGGGCAAGAATCACCCAGGCGTGCCCATTACCTAAGCAAGGGATTCAAAGAGCATTCTCAGAATGACTTTACAAAAGGGTTACCAAGAAGTTAATTTGTTTATTCTGTGTCAGGTCACTTAGTAGTAGTAGCAATAATAATGATCATAATGGAGAATATGAAAATAAGGAAGTGAGAGGTAGTAGCGACAGATCTGCAGCAATCATTAATTGAGAGCAATAGTTTGTTCAGGTTACCGGGTGTGTGTGAATAAAAAAGAAGTGGGGCTGATTACGCTCTCACTCCTTAGGATCTGTACATGGCAGTGGACCAGCCGAGGGGCTCCGAGTTACTTGCGGTTTCACATTGAATAAAGTGCTTTGAGCAAGCAATGAGTAGGCGAATATTTTTTTCTAGAATTAACTAAGGTAACGAGCTTTTCAAAGTGACAGAGACGCCACTAGGTAACTTCCCGGCCCAGAGCCACACATCGAAAAGGTTTTGAAAACAGCTTCGGGCCCCTCCTAGCCTGACTTTGAAAGCAGGTGTGGGACGCATGCGCCCGGCCCACCGGTTGACCTCCTGGTGGCAACCCAGATCACGGACCTTCTTCCCGACAGCCCGCGAGGGAGAAAGGGAGGGGGAACGGAACTCTCGCGAGATCTTTCGAGCGCCGGCGGAAGCAGTAGACACGTGACTCTCCTAGGCGGCCTTCGTCTTCCCCCCTCCCCCTTCCTCGGAAACCCGGCCCCCTCACCCCTCGCCCACCCCGGAGCCGCGGTAATGGACGGTTTGGGTTCCGGAATTCCCTTGGATCCAACCACTGATACCGGGTCGGCAGGAGCGACGGAGTCCGTGCTTAGCGGCGAAGGCAGGGGCGGTCAAGATGGGGGGGGGAAATCATCCTCCTTCACCTAGGAGGGAGGCGGGGCGGAGAGGGGCGCTGGGGAGTGGGGTGGGGGAGGGAGGAAGTCACGTGGGCCGTGCGCGCGGCGCCTCATCCGTTGCCCCACCCCCTCCCGGCGGGGCGGGGCGGGGGGGCTGAGGGGGAGGGGCGTCAAGATGGCGGCGGGGAGGTAGGCAGAGCCGGACGCCGCTGCTGCCGCCGCCACCGCCGCCGCCTCCGCTCCAGTCGCCTCTGGTTCTTCAAGCTCTCGCTACCCGGAGAAGCTGTTCCGGCGTCGGATCCCGCGGGGAAAGTAAGTCCTCTCCTTAGCCCTTTTCTATCTCTACACTCCCCCTCCCGGACAGCCTCCCACTCCCACCCTCCTCAGGGGGCCGTGCGGGGCCGGGCTGGGGGGGGCCGCCACCTCACCCCGGCTTGGGGCCTCCCTCGCCCCTCGCAGCCCCCTCAGCTGCACGCCCTGGGGGCCCTCGGGGGCACGGTCCCGGCGGTGGCCCCGCCGCGCTCGCTTCCTCTGCCCGTCAGCGCCGGGCCCTGCGGTCGCCGCGCGTGGGGCTCTCGGGCCCCGGGGGCCCCGCTGTCCCGGGCCGGAGGCACCCCGTTTGGGCGAGGAGGCAGCGTCTGCGGACGCCGGTTCCGGCTCCGACTGGGCCGTACCCCCCCTTGCTTCCGCGGCTCGACCCGGGGGCTGCGAGGTCCCGGCCTCTCAGGAAAGTGAGCTCCGTAATCCTTCAGAAGTCCTCCTGCCGGACGATTGTTCCGGTTCAGGGCGAGTGCGGGAGGCGACAGGGTCGCCCAAGATCTGAACCCCCGCACCTGCAGTTTGCGGATTACCTCGCTGTCGGGGCGATGGGGACGGTACGTGGGGCACGTGGGGCCACCTTCACGCCTCACCCGGTGATTAGGTTAATTTTGCCTCGAGCTCGCTCGCTCGCCTCCTGGACCCTAAGTAAGCATCTGTGTGGAGGGGAAAGGCGGTTGGGAATTGGCTTACTTTGAGAGTGTTTGGCGTAACGAGCATCTAAAGTTCCCCAAACCAGTGTATGCTGGTGGTTTCCCAGAAGTGGTTTGGGGTCGGTTTAACCGCTGAGGAGGTTTGGATGTGCCTGAACCCTTGTGATTGTTTCTTTCCTGACCCTGGCATCCAGCTCCTCCCCTTTCCACCCCGGCTTTGTGTTTCTGTTTGGTTAATGTTTGCGGACCACTAACTTGATCCTCGCACAGAGAAGCTCTTTTTATGTGCGTGCTCCGTTTACTGTGGGAGGCTTTTGTTTTGGGGAGTCGCTGGTTGAGAAACGTGGGAAAAGAACGGGCGAGAAAATGAGAGTCAAATAAAGCAACGTTTTTAGCCATTGAATTGCCCAGCCAGTTGTAACCGCACCCGGAAGTTTGTACTAAACACGTGTTGATGAGAAGAAGGTTAAAAACTGGGTCCCCTTTGACCTTTAAAAGTTGATTATTAGCAGTTTATGTTGAGTTAAATGTGTCATATTCTCTAGGCAGCCAGAATTAGAGACGGAATAGGGTTTCTAAAGTGTCGGCAGGAGGGTCCAGAAAGCTGTCAAACCCCTAGTTGCTCTAGCGCGGTTCCTCAGAACAGTTGGAAACAGTTAAACCAGATAACAGTGCGGAGGGATTCCATTTTTTCCCAGTTATTTACCGCAATCAGAACTGCTTTTCATAAGCAGTGGGGAAAGCCTTCATCACTGCACAAAAGATAGTTTGTACAGAATTTCTAGGATAAAATGTAGAATTTGCTGCTGCTGCCTTGAGTGGGACATTAGTTTTGCAAGCAAGGGAACATTTTATTTTCATGTTTAAAGAAGTTGTTTCCAAAGTTTACCTTACCAGAGAAGACATCTTTACTCTTTTCCTCTGGATTCTGCTTTTTATCTCCCAATATAACTTTATTCCCAGATCTAATTTTGTTCCATACAATCCTCCAGAATTTTAAATAAATTTTATTTTAGTTGCTGGGTAAATGTTAAAAAGGGAGGCTTAGTGAGTGGCTTACAGATCGTAAATTCATCATCCATTCATCCATCCATTCATTCATCCATCCATTGAATGCTCTTATGTGTCAGTTTTACATGTTTTAAGGGTTTTGCTGAGATTACTATTTAAAAACGTGCAGTATGGAGATTCTTTTCATGTTTTTTTAAAGTCTTTTTTCGCCTCAAAGACTTTAGGTACAGATAACATATTGGCATTTCTTAGTCTCTGAATTGAGCTTTGATTTGAGACTTGCCGCCTTGCCTGTGAAGGAAGACAGCACACAGGTCTGAGGTCTGCTCTTAGCAAGATACCTGACTTTTCGTGAGGCTCTGTGGGTTTGTGCTTTGCCTGCCAAAAATTGGTGTAAAGATACTTTCCGAGAGGAATTGTTTTCCATTAAATAGACAATTAATAACCAAGATGATGTAATCCTTAAGTTTTTGCAGTTGTCTTTTTTAATGCTAATTGACAGATCCACTTTGATGTGGTTGAGCTTTACTAAGTAAGGACAACCTTGTGATACCACTGAAATTTTCTGTAGATGGAAAGGATAGGCTCTTGAAGAGCAGGAACTCTCTTTTATGAAAAAAAATATGGTATAAAACCCGTCAAATTAACTTGCTTATTTACCTCTTGGGAGACAGTATATAGCACAGAGCAGTGATTTTCAAACCTTTTTTACTGCATTCCGCAGTAAGAAATGTGTTTTACGTTGTGACCTAGTACATAATGCACGCATAGAACTCAGTTTTGTGAAATGTTTACACTCTCTGCGTGTGCTGCATTAATTCTGTCTGTATTTAAAATATTTGAATATTCTATATTTGAAATACTTAAAAATACTGGTCATGACATACTTAAATCATTTGACAGCATTGTTGTGACCAGCAGTTTGAAAAATACTGGTATGGCGTTAGTAGCACAGAATCTTGGGATGGGCGGGCAGGGTGCAGGGCGCAGGTATCAGCCCTCCTAGGTTTGTAATTCTGCTACAAGCTTGCTTTGTTGTTACCTTGTTACAGTTCATCTCTCTAAGCCTGTTTCTCATCTCTGACAAGGGAATAAGGGATAGTTTTTACTCATGGATTATTTTGAGAGTTAAAGAATTCCAACCATATAGTGAATGTCGAGAAGACTAGCCATCTGCTTTTGATGGTGTGATGGAGAAAGTAGTGCCCCCCACCCAAATCTTTCTTGGGTTTCTTTTTCAAAGCATTTTTGAAACTTGTATATAATCTGCACATTCCTTTGTGATTCCATTCTTCCTATAGGTTTTGCAATGAGAGTGAGGGGAGGGGCCCTTTACTGAGCAATCGCTGCTTGGGGAAGTAGGTGTTAAAAAATACAGATTATATCCTTTTAGGTAAAGAAAATCCTTTTTAGCAAACTTCTTCATACCTACCTTCCCTTCCTCCTGATACTCTTAAGGAACCAGCACTCAGTAGACACTTAATGAATACTTGTTGATGGACTTAACCAGCTAAATTCTAAGTGGATCATTATCCTTCAAATTCTTAAGCTGAGTGCCAGTCATCGACATCCAGGCTACATAAAAACAGAGTTGGGTCAAAAATTAGACATGTTTAGCACTATTAAGTAAAGAGAAAAATCCTTTTCAGGCAAAGATATTTCTTTCTTTCTTTTTTTAATAAATTTAAATTTATTTTATTTTTGGCTGCGTTGGGTCTTTGTTGCTGCGTGAGGGCTTTCTCTAGTTGTGGCTGGTGGAGGTTACTCTTGGTTTCGGTGCACGGGGTTCTCATTGCGGTAGCTTCTCTTGTTTCGGAGCTCTGGGGTGCGTGGGCTTCAGTAGTTGTGGCACGCAGGCTGAGTAGTTGTGGTGCGCCGGCTCAGTAGTTGTGGTGCACAGGCTTAGTTGCTCCACAGCATGTGGGGTCTTCCCGGACCAGGGCTCTAACCTGTGTCCCCTGCATTGGCAGGGGGATTCTTAACCACTGCACCACCAGGGATGTCCGGCAAAGATATTTCTAAAATGATATTATATGTGCACATTTAAATATGTCTACCAGTTTCCTCTAGATATGCTAATTGATTAGATATATTGGATGTATGACACTTGAGTAAAAAGGGTGCTAGTATTTTATAGAACTAATGTGGAAGTTAATTAGTGAATAAATTGCCAACAGGTAGTTTGTATTCTAGATATAAAGTGTTATATCAACAATTTGAAGGAAAACATTTTTTGAACATTATAGTAATGTTTATCAATATAATGGTTAATAGTAGCTAATATTTATTCCAGGTAGTGTAATATTTACTCAACACAGCAATCCTGTAAAGTAGGTTCTATTTTTATTCCCATTTGAAGATGAGGAAACTGAGTCACAAGTTATTACTTAACTGTGTTACACTACTTAGCAGATGGTGTAGTCAGTATTTGAAACCAGGTTTTCCCCTTGACTTCATAGTCTCCTCAGCCTCTGTAGTGTACTGCTGTTGCTGCTGCAGGTACATCTCTTGTATCTGCCCAGAGCTATAAAGATCTGCTTCGGTCTCAACAAGAGGAACCTTGTCCTTGTTGATAGGTTTCAGTGTTGGTGTTCTCAGTGGGAACTGTATCCTTTCATTCTTCTGATTGGCTGTTGTTTCTCAGGATTCTCTTCCTGCCAAGGATGTCTCTTAGTTTCTGTCTACTACTGTGTCATTAGTCCTTATTTATCATAGACGCTTTCATAGGAGTCCTATTTTTGAATACGTGATATTTTCAAATGTATTTATGATAAAAATGGAACCTTTTTCTTGTCCGTTGTTTGAGGTAGAATCACTCTGTGTTTAGTAGTTAGCAGTTCTTTTTCACCTAACAGTGTTTGTGTTTACATTATACTTAGTGGGTTCAAAGTGAAAATGTTTTTTTCCCTCTCAGGAATAAATCTTACTTGTTTGTAAAATGTGGGGAAGGTTGCATAATATAACCTTTTAGGGGCTCTGTCAGCTTGAGCACTGAAATTCTGTGAGTCTGTAATATTGATAGTTTCAGAATAGGAATATGATTAAATATTAAGGATTTTCCTTAATGGAGTTAGAGAATGGCATAGATGTGTCCTCTTTATCCCCTCTCCACTTCTCATGCAAAAAAAGTGCAAATAGGGAATTTGTGCCCAATTGGCTTGAGAGAAAGGATCCCTTGATTTTGTTTGTGTATAAGATGTATATAAAATTAAAATCTCTTTCATTAATAGCTCGTAAAAGACAATGTCTCTTATAGGCATTGTCAGTACTAGGTCACTGCTCAGATCAGAGGGTCTCAAATTGTGATTCCTGTGCATTTTGAGTAGGTCACTGATAATGTTACTTATAACTGTTGCCATCATTTCTTATGGACTCCAACAGGTTTACTCCCCAAATAACTCTCTTCCATGATATTTTTGTACTTATAATGCTAATTGTTCAGAAAATATATTTCAGAAAGCTCTCGTGAATTCAGTAACACATGGATTAATGGATCCCTCGGCCTCCAAGCTTTCTGTGGTCTGTAGTTTAGGAATCATTGGTTTAAAAGAATGTGCTTTTGTTTCAAATGTAAATAATTATTTCCAATATTTACTTTAAAAAAGATGACATTTTGATAGTCTCAGGAATTATTAATCTAGGTCAAAATAAGCCATAGCAAGTGGGCTAAGACCCTGTATTCCCATAGGTCATTGGTCCTAATGAAGTATTTTATAGATTGAATTTTTTTTTTTTTTTTTTTTTTTTTTTTTTTGCGGTACGCGGGCCTCTCACTGTTGTGGCCTCTCCCGTTGCGGAGCACAGGTTCCGGACGCACAGGCTCAGCGGCTGTGGCTCACGGGCCCAGCTGCTCCGCGGCATGTGGGATCTTCCTGGACTGGGGCAGGAACCCCTGTCCCCTGCATCGGCAGGCGGACTCTCAACCACTGCACCACCAGGGAAGCCCTGAAAATATTCTAAAGCATTGGTTTGCTCTTTTGGTACATATTTGTACTATGTACTAGGATAGTAGTTTGTAAAGTGTGGTCAACTATGTATTAGAAAAATGGATCAACTTTTTTTTAAAATAAATTTATTTATTTTATTTATTTCTTTTTGGCCGTGTTGGGTCTTCGTTGCTGTGTGCAGGCTTTTCTCTAGTTGTGGCGAGCGGGGGCTACTTTTCGTTGTGGTGCGCGGGCTTCTCATTGCAGTGGCTTCTCTTGTTGCGGAGCATGGGCTTTAGGCACGCGGGCTTCAGTAGTTGTGGAACGTGGGCTCAGTAGTTTTGGCTCGCAGACTCTAGAGTGCAGACTCAGTAGTTGTAGCGCACGGGCTTAGCTGCTCTGCGGCATGTGGGATATTCCTGGACCAGGGCTCGAACCCGTGTCCCCTGCATTGGCAGGTGGATTCTTAACCACTGTGCCACCAGGGAAGCCCCCAAATGGATCAATTTTATATTAAATCCATATTTTGACATTTCTCCTTGTCTCCTCTGTCATCCGGTTCTTTCATATTTCCATCTTGTTGTTTAATACTAATTCTCCCCTTTCCAGTTTTAATGTCAGACAGGCTTTTATTCCGAAGTTAAGTATTGAAACTTCACAGGTTACCAATATTGACTTCTTGATCTACTCATTGGAAAGAGAATGCATGGGCTTTGGGAATTTGAACAGTCTAGATCTGGGTGTGACCTTGGGCAGGTAATTTAAGCTTTTTGAGCCTCAGTTTCATTTCTAGAATTATAATACTTATCTTGCTCAGGGTTGTCATGGACTAGTGATGGACATGAAGAGCCTGACACTGTGCCAGGCTTGTAAAAGATACTTAGTCACTGTCAGTTCCCTTCCCTTCCTCCTATCTGCTCAAAATGCTTTCTTCCTTAGACTTCTTTTCTCTAAAAATTTTGGGGAAATCTCCTTTGGGCTATCCTTCCTCTCATCCTTTAAACAGTAGGTCTGCCCTTCGTTTCATTTCTGGATATCTGGATGTCTGGATGACTGAAGCAGCAGTTCCTGTTAAACAAGAACCAGAGACGCTACCTACTCCAGCACTATCTTTGTAAATCACATCTTTGTAAATGATGTACAAGCGACGTAGACCTACCTAGTAGAGAATTTCTCTATGAAATGTCCTGCTTTGATCTAAAACAGTGGTTCTTGTATGTTGGGAAGTCGTGGTCATGGTATTCTTGGCTAACAACTTTTTTTTTGTAGGACATAACGAAACATTTAATTTCATTGCACAGTCTGAGAATAAATGGACTAGCTGAAAATTAGTTTATTTATGTAATGTGAAGTTAGTTCTTTGATAAAAACAAGTACTCACATTTCTCATAATTATGTTTGTGTATATAAATTGGTTATTTCAGATAAATTAATGAGAAAAGTTAAAATTAAGAAAGCTCTGTTAAACTTCTTTTTCCCTACAAAATGGATAAAAATCCATCTTAGTGGTAGAATACTTTGATTTGGCTCCTATGAGTACAGTTGGAAAACCCCAGCTGAAAGTGTATTTGCCTGCTCGAATTAGGCATTTTCCCCCTAAACTCCATATATCTCACCTTTAGGTCTCTTGGGCTCAACCTTTTTCATTTTCTCTTGGCTTAACTCTAATTATCCATCAACTCATGCTTTTTTGTGTGTGTTTCATGTTCTCCCTTCCATTTTGAGCTTTTATTTAAACTTAGTCTTATGGATTCTCCTTAAATATCTTAGAATCCATTCCCCCTTCTTTCTCTTTACATCTCACTGTTATAGCACATCATCTTTTTCCTGATCTGCTGTAGCATTTTCCTAAGATGTCTCCCTGCCTTGGTCTTACTCTACCCATTCTCAGTTTGCTTCCATACTGCTGTGGAGTAATTTTTCTAAGTCACAAATCTGACTATGTCTTGCAGTCCTCTATCTGAAAACCCTTTGGTGACCCCTGATTCTCACAGGATTAAATGAGCTCTTTAGCATGGTGTTCAGAGCTGTGGGCGAAAACTTCTTCGTCTCTTGCCATCACCTTTGTGAACCTCGTATTTCTGTTCTGAGCTTCCGTACCCATGTTGAACTACTCTAGCCATCTTTCTTAGAGTGCCAGCATCATTCGTGCCCCCATAAGTTTGAATGCACTATCCAGAAGATCCTTGTCTACCTGGCAATTTCTTACCTGAGACTTGGCTCCATTGTCATCTTTGTAATCTCTCTCCCCAGGTGAATTCAGCATTTCCTTCTCTGTTCCCACAGCATTTTGTAACGTATACTCTTTCTGTGATTTGCATACTTTTCTGTCCTTTCCATCTTAATGTGAATTTCTTGGGATCAGAGACTATTGCTCTTTCATCCTTTTTTTGCCTGCTGTGTAGCAGGTTCTTCATAAATATTGAATGAACGGATCCGGTAGAAAATGTTGGTTTATGTTTAGAAGAGAGTTAATTGTCATTTTAAGTTTTTAATGTTAATATTTAATATTTTGTTCTAAAGATGGTGGAGCCAGGGCAAGATTTACTGCTTGCTGCTTTGAGCGAGAGTGGAATTAGTCCGAATGACCTCTTTGATATTGATGGTGGAGATGCGGGGCTTGCAACTCCAACACCTACCCCTCCCGTACAACAGGTAAGTGTTTTCCAAAGCCTCTGTAAGAAGTGAGTTTTTTCTTAATTTTACTTTCTATTATAGAAATAGGTATTGTTAAGCGTTAATTTTAAATATGCATGTGAATATTACTTTTATGTTGATTATTAGTCTTTATTCACAAAGTGGAAAATACTTGGCAGTGAAAATCAAGACATTTTCTGCTTTGATATATAACGTAAGAGATGAATTGCTTAGAGTTACTGTGGGAGGATCACTAATCTCAATATTTGTCTTTGTACTTTATAGGAATATTTTTCTGAGGTTTCACTATACACATTCTCTGAAAGCAAAAATAAGATTCTGGTGTTAGCGTAGTTTAGTGAAGATGTTATGCTTGCAAAGATTGTTACTTTATACCTGGTATCAGTGATTTTACATTCCATTTGAATGCAAAGCTTGAAAAATTTTTTTATTTTAATAATATAAATACATCTCTTGTTCTTGAAACAGAATTCACTGCCGTCATTCTTTATTTCTTTCTCTGATGTTGTTTTCTCTCCAGTCAGTGCCACTTAGTGCATTAGAACTAGGTTTGGAGACTGAAGCAGCAGTTCCTGTTAAACAAGAACCAGAGACGCTACCTACTCCAGCACTATTAAATGTTAGGGTAAGAATTATTTAGATTTGGCATTACTATGAAAATAGTTTAGGGTTGTAGTAAGAAAATAACCTTTAATATGAAATAGTTTTATTTCACTAGTTCTGCTTTTTGCTGCTTCTTTCCCAGTATTCTATCTACTCTCACCTCCTACTTTATAAAATGTTTCTTTCACTCTTCTGGTAGTTATGTTGATCAAAAGATTAAGGGGAAAGAAACCCCCATTTTTTTAGGTTATTTATTGCAAGTGATAGAAAATTCATGAAGTAAAGGTGAACTACACGTTAACCCACTACACTTTTCATTTTTACTTGTTTATTTCAGCTTTTGTCCATTGGTATATATAATTTTTATGTGATTGTTACTGTGCTTTAAATGTAGAGTTCCACTGACCTTGTTTTAAACATAGCAGTTTTCGTTGTTGTTGTTACTGTAGGCTGGGCTGCACGTCTTGTGGGATCTTAGTTCCCCAACCGGGGATTGAACCTGGGCCATGGCAGTGAAAGCCCTGAATCCTAACCAGTAGGCCACAGGAAACTCCCTACGCATAGCAATTATTAATTTAAGCTCTAGTGGTATAAAAGTATTGGACTGGTTAAAATTTGATAACTTTTGATAAATTATTGTTGAGAGTTACATTTAAAATTAATAGTAATGTAGAAGATTCTTGTTAGAGAAGTCATTAACAAATAACTTGAAGGGGGAAAGAAGTAGAAATAGACTTAAATTTATAAAAATATCTGTTGGGGCTTCCCTGGTGGCACGGTGGTTGGGAGTCCACCTGCTGATGCAGGGGACGCGGGTTCGTGCCCCGGTCCGGGAAGATCCCACGTGCCGCGGAGCGGCTGGGCCTGTGAGCCATGGCCGCTGAGCCTGCGCGTCCGGAGCCTGTGCTCCGCAACGGGAGAGGCCACAACAGTGAGAGGGCCGCGTACTGCAAAAAAAAAAAAAAAAAAAAAAATCTGTTTTACTTTAGTTGGTTGAAGTCACAGACATTTGTTATCCTCAAATCTTGACTTTTTTTGTTCATTTTTGTCCAACTCCTAACTCCCACCCTCCAACTATAAAAATAAAATGCTATGTAGCTTTGCCTTAGGCTCAAAGGAAGCATCCGCATTATCACTGATATTTGTAATTTACCTGGGTGGATCATTCATGGGGGCATAGGAATTTAAAACTCTGCTTGGTGGTCTTATCTTATTAAGTTAAACGTTAGTATAGTCTGTATGATAGCAGACAAAGCATTGGACAGGAATCATAGAATGTTAGAAATGGAAAATGGTCCTCAGAGACCCCGGGCCTCCAGAGGTAAAGTGATTTGCCTAAGGTTATCTGATTAGTTGGGGGCAGTGCTGGGATTAGAAATTATGTTCCTAGTCCTTGTGTTATGTAGGGTGACTATACAACACAGCTTGCTTAGGATACTCTCATTTTATGCTTGCTGCCCCCAACACTACTATTATACCTTCTTTTTCTCAAATGGTGTATTTTAACTAGGTAGTTTATATCTAATGATATTTATTAGAACCGAAGTGCCAATGGTTGCGTAAGATTCTTAATAAGTCAGTTTTAGAGTTTTAAATGGCCTGTTGTACTTGTGGATATGGGTTGCATTAGAGAATAAAGAATTTTTCACAGGTTATATGGTTTTCTTTTCTAGCAGCAGCCTCCATCTACTACAACATTTGTGCTGAATCAAATAAATCAGCTTCCGACTTTGGGATCTACAATTGTAATGACTAAAACACCACCTGTAACCACGAATAGGCAAACCATCACTTTAACAAAGTTCATTCAGACTACTGCAAACACACGTCCTTCAGTCTCAGCACCAGCAGCACGAAATGCCATGACCTCTGCACCTTCAAAAGACCAGGTTCAACTGAAGGACCTACTAAAAAATAATAGTCTGAACGAACTCATGAAACTGAAGCCACCGGCTAATATTGCTCAGCCAGTTGCAACAGCAGCTAGTAAGTCTTTTTGTTTTCAACAGTGTCAACTGCTTGCCTTCATTAAGATATGGCAGTGTGTTTTTAAGGTTTTGCTTAGGTTTTAAAAGAAGTAGTCATGACAGGAGATGATATCTGCATGACTCTGTGGACTTATAGTATTTATGCAATTCAAGGGAAGCAAAAATTTAGAAGCCTTAGCCTTAAGCTTTAAAATGAAGTGTGGAATTATCAAGTGGCTACATGAACACCATGAGATCTCAGTTTTATAAATTGTGAATAACTGGTTAACATTTTTCTCAGTCATTTAAATCAGTGCTTTTCAAACTTTATAACTCTGAGTCACTTGGGGATCTTTTTTTTTTTAAATGAGTTTTTTTTTTTTATTAATTTATTTTTTGGCTGCTTTGGGTCTTCATTGCTGTGTGTGGGCTTTCTCTAGTTGTGGCGAGCATGGGCTACTCTTTGTTGCAGTGTGCGGGCTTCCCATTGTGGTGGCTTCTCTTGTTGCGGAGCACGGGCTCTAGGCGCACGGGCTTCAGTAGTTGTGGCACGTGGGCTCAGTAGTTGTGGCTCGCGGGCTCTAGAGTGCAGGCTCAGTAGTTGTGGCGCACGGGCTTCTTTGCTCTGCGGCATGTGGGATCTTCCCAGACCAGGGCTTGAACCCATGTCCCCTGCATTGGCAGGCGGATTCTTAACCACTGTGCCACCAAGGAAGTCCCATTTGGGGATCTTTGTACAAAAACAGAGTCAGATTCAGTAGGTCTGGGATGGGGACCAAGATTCTGCATTTCTCATAAGCTTTTAGAGGTGCTGTTGCTGGTGGTCCTTGGACCATGCTTGAGGTGTAATGGGCTTTAAACTGATACTTCGCTACTTTAACTCTTACAGTTTTATGATTTTGCTTGTCATTAGCTTCATTGTATGTCGGTAGTCGTGTTTTTTAGTCAGTTTTCTTTTAAAATATATAAACTTTCATTGTAATGAAAATGAATAGTAATTCACTATATTTTCTTCGAAGAGTGAACACTCAAAATACTTTTTTAATAATAGCTTTACTGAGATAATTTACATACCATTGTACCTTTTAAAGGGGTACAATTCAGTGGATTTTGGTATATTCACAGAGTTGTGTAACCATTACACTAGCTAATCCATAATGCTTTAAGTGTAGGTTTAGATCTAAAGAGAAAAAGCTCAACAGTGATTTGATCACTCTTTTTTAGGAATTCATTTATGCATAAACACTATAAATTTTACAGTTAATTTTTCTTCTCTGGAGTGGCTTTTTTATTGCTCACTTATTCAAAAGATATTTATTTATTTATTAATTGCCACACTACGAGGCATGTGGGATCTTAGTGCCTTGACCAGGGATCGAACCCATGCCCCCTGCAGTGGGAGCACTGAATCTTAACCGCTGGACCGCTAGGGAAGTCCCTGTTCTAGGATTCTGAGACTATGGCTGGGAAGAAAACTATTGAAATTTCTGCCCTCATAGAGCTTGCATTTGAGTGGAGAAAAACAGACAATAAACAAAATAAATGAAGTATATAGTATGTTAGATAGGGGTAGGCACGTGGAGAAAAATAGAAAATGGAATATGGGGCAGGAAGAGGTTGTATTTAAGTGGAATGCTTAGAGGAAGCTTTGTGTTTATTGTAGTAAGGTAATTTTAAGGGTAAAATAGAGTTTTTTTTTAACTTCGGCTATATCAAATTTTAGTAGTATAGTTTTAGAAACTGAAAAATGTGAACTCTTTTTTTTCTTTTTTTGGCTGTGCCACTCGGCCTACAGGATCTTAGTTTCCCAACCAGGGGTTGAACCTGGGCCTCAGTGAAAGCGTGGAGTCCTAATCACTGGACTGCCATGGAATTCCCAAAATGTGAACTCTTAAGAGGGATATTCTTTCCTTCCTTTTTCCATTGAGCTAAATAGTATTTGACTCCCTGCCTGGTGATTTATACTAATACCTAATACATAGCATCCCACTGGGCTCTTGGAATGGGGTGCTGGATATTGAATAGAGAGTTCCTCCTTCCAAACAGCTGCTTTATTTTTCCAATTGAGAGAGATAAGTTTTAATACCCGATATATAATTTTGTAGCAGAATTGATTGCTGGGAAGTTCTAATGTGCTTGTGTTTATAGAGTAGAGGGCCAGGGACTTCCCTGGTGGTCCAGTGGTTAAGAGTCTGCACTCCCAATGCAGGGGGCCTGGGTTCAATCCCTTGTCAGGGAACTAGATCCCGCGTGCCACAACTAAAGATCCCGCACCCGGCAATGAAGATCCCGCATGCCGCAACTAAGACCTGGCTCAGCCAAATAAATAAATAAATATTAAAAAAATAATAACAAAGTAGAGGGCTGGGGCATTCTAAAGGAATGAGCAAGGAGTGTTTGTAGGTGATACAGAACTAACTTTGTCTTCAGTGACAAATGCAATTAAAAATATCAGATAATCTAATCTTTGAGTCCACACCTTTGTGCCTTTTGGCTGTAGTTTTACTCTTAAGGTTATTGTCCTGAACTGACTGGAGCCTGGCAGCTAGATGCCCATTGAGAAATTATTTTAACTGTCTCAGGATTGATTTCCATTCTGTGCCATGGAGAGCAGGACCACGGCCCTGACCTAGCTGAGGTGCAGGGCAGCATCTGGAATGGCTTCTGGGAGACTTAGGGGTGATCAGCAGTTAGTAGAAGCTGCTTTTCATTAAAGTCTTTGGATTTAATGAGGAGAAAGACTGCTGCTGTGCCATCCTGAGGAAAGTTTAGAGAGCAAAACAAAAGAGCTTTGGAGCTGACCGAGTAGTATCTAGTACAGTAACATCTCCCACATCCAGTATAATACTTCTTAAAAGACAAGTCAAGGCCATCCTTGTGTAGAAGGCTGAGAAATTGTCAGACTAGACCAGGGCTGAAAAAGAAACATAGTAAGTGAATGCCGAAGATAAACCAACTTTTGTGTTGTAGGAGAGGGTCATCTTTTTACTGAAAGGGAAGAATGTTAAAAGTGTCAAACTGCAAAGAGCGAGGTTTTGCATGTTCTCTCTCTCTCTCTCTTTTTTTGGCCGCCCCGCATGGCTTGTGGGATCTTAGTTCCCCAACCAGAGATTGAACCCAGGCCCTCAGCGGCGGTGAAAGCATGGAGTCCTAACCACTGGACCGCCAGGGAATTCCCTGCATGTTCTCTGCCCCTTTTGGAGCCCTTAGCCCTTTAGGTGTCTCTTTGGATTCTGATCTCTCAGTTGAACTCCAGTCCTGTAACTCTTTCTATGAACTGTTCAGTGGCTCTCCCACAGTTATATTAAACAGATCTGTGCTCCTAAGTAAATTTATTATCTCTGTACCAGCTTCCTTATTTTGCTAACACTTTAATCCCAGCCATTTTGTAGTCCCAAGTGACAGGCCACCCAAATACTCCCTATCTTTTGGTAGAATACATAAGATCATAATCTGTTCTCCTGGTGTAATTTTCACACTGTAATTGCAAGAATACCAGGTACTGGGAGTGCTTCAGGTATACTTGGAGGATGGAGGCTAGTAACAGGGGCTCAGAACTTCTCAACCAAGTAGTTCTTTTAAAAAAAAAAATTAATTAATTAATTTTTGGTTCTGTTGGGTCTTCATTGCTGCGCGCAGGCTTTCTCTAGTTGCAGCGAGTGGGGGCTGCTCTTCGTTGCAGTGCGCGGCCTTCTCACTGCTGTGGCTTCTCTTATTGCAGAGCATGGGTTCTAGGTGCGTGGGCTTCAGTAGTTGTGGCTCGCGGGCTCTAGAGCGCAGGCTCAGTAGTTGTGGCGCACGGGCTTAGTTGCTCCGCGGCATGTGGGATCTTCCCGGACCAGGGCTCGAACCCGTGTCCCCTGCATTGGCAGGCGGATTCTTAACCACTGAGCCACCAGGGAAGCCCCGTAGTTCTACTTTGATTGATACTTTGATGGAGAGGTTCTTGTGCTATATCTTAAAAGAGTTTGCAAACCACTGGTATAGAAGAACAGGTTCATTCTTTGGATCTTTATTCTGAGGGAAGACAGTAGAGTTCCCAAACTTTTTTTTTTCCCTTCCAGAAATAATTATTTTGCCTTGAAGGTTAGTAAGTACTTCCAGATCAGGTGCGATTGATTCTGTCTTGGTGCTAATACCAGGTTTTGCACCAAGTGAAGTGTCTCAGAGTAATGCTGGCTGTGGGTAATTGTTTTGAAATAAACTGCCAAATAGCGTTCTGGTTAAGGTGTCTTTTTGATAAATAGTTTTCAAATTTCCTGTGCACATGTTTCCTTTTAAGTTGTTTTCTAATGTTAATTCTTACCTCCGTAATGACATATAGCATGAGTATTTTTATCCTTATGCTTAATTTAAGTTAGAGATAAGCAGATTGGTATTCTTTGGTTTGTGAAGTGGGTAAACTTTACTGAATTTTTTAAAAACTGTAGGAAAATAGATATTTTGTTATAAAATGTACATTATTTCTCCCCCTCAGCTGATGTAAGCAATGGCACAGTAAAGAAAGAGTCTTCTAATAAAGAAGTAGCAAGAATATGGATAAATGACATGAAAATGAGGAGTTTTTCCCCGACCATGGTGAGTTTCAAAAGCTATATCTGTATTTTTGTGTGGTATGAAAGTACACTTGGCTAAGTGTAGCCCTCAGAAAACTTTTTTTGGGGTGAAGGGGAGCTTCTCAGCTACATAAACTAATGAACAAGCATTAAACCTCACTGGAATAAATTAATATATGCTAAACAAGGGGATTATAAGATACATATTTGATAGATAGAGTATTATACAAAGTGCTGACGCTTTTCTATTGTGAATTTCATCTGATAAGTAAAAAGGACAATGTGGAGTTAACCAAAAGTATTTGATAATTATGTCCATTTTAGGATTGAGCCTTATTATATAGCTGGTTATGGGATGTCAGATCATATAATGGTTTAGTTGTGAGTAATTATATGTTAACATTATTTTTACATTTTGGAAATGCTATATGCTTCAGGTAAATTGACTCTGTGCGTGTATTTAATAATTACGCAGTGTATAACCCTGCCTCTGTGTGGTGGGTTTCTGGCTCCCCATTTTAATAAACATATAATTAATGCCACATGGTTTAAGTAGTAATATAAGGTACAGCAAGAGGTAAATAGTGATGCTCGCAATAGGGCTTATGAGTTTGTAGGAAGATGAGACTCAGATGGCCTAGGAGGACTTCACTTTTTTTTTTTTTAAATAAATTTATTTATTTGTTTTTATTTTTGGCTGTGTTGGGTTTTTGTTGCTGCGCATGGGTTTTCTCTAGTGCAGCGAGCGGGGGTTACTCTTCATTGTGGTGAGCAAGCTTCTCATTGTCGTGGCTTCTCTTGTTGCAGAGCACAGTCTCTAGAGCGCTCAGTTGTTGTGGCACACGGGCTCAGTTGCTCCGCGGCATGTGGGATCTTCCCAGGCTAGGGATCGAACCCGTGTCCCCTGCATTGGCAGGCGGATTCTTAACCACTGCGCCACCAGGGAAACCCAGGACTTCATTCTATGGAGGCAATGTCATGGAGTTTGGGTGTTGAGTCTGGAGAGACTTTGAGAGGGCCTTTTAGGAAGGGAGCTACAGCATTAATAGGCACAGAGGAGGTGGTAGCTATATGCTTAGGATACTTGGCTTGCAGGAAGAAATTGGAACGGTTGATTGGGGGCTCTCTGGAGGGTCCTGAATTGAATTTGATGGACTTGGGACTTGGAGCAGCACCAGTGAGGCCCCTGGAAGTAGAGGGACCTGTTAGTGACTCAGGATGTGTTGGGAAGAAGAGACAGGTTAGGAGGTTGGTTAAGTAGTCCAGAAGGGAAGTGATAAGGAACTAAACGTCAGAGATTGCAAAGGTGATTGGAAAGGATGAGGGGAAAGGTAAAAAGAAAGTAAGAGGGGACTGCACATAATGATACCAGAGGATTGGTAAGACTGGGAATGAAATACAGAATTGGAGAGACAGCAAAGCAACCTGTGCCTGAGGTTTTGAATGGGGACCAGGAGAACAAGTGTTGGCAGTATCAGTTTACTTAACAGTTGAGTGCCAGCAGCTTACTTGGAAGTTGATTTTTGGAAAATAAGAATGCATTTTTTCTTTAAGATTATTTAGTGCTCAAGTTCCCAGTCCAGCCCATGTTGCCCATAACACGCCAAAAGTTCTATATTGTCCTAGCAGTTAAGAGACATCTAACAGATTGCAAACTGGTAGCCTGTGGATAAAAACCAATTGACAGGTGTTTTGTTTGGCGTCCACATTATTTTGAAAATTCTGAATGTGTTGCAAACACATAAAATGCTGATTTCCAGGTTCTCTTGAAAAATAGGAGTACCTGATAATCCTGGGCCCACATTCCTCACTTCGTGTTAACATGCTTAGAGTTGAGTAGTGAACATCTACTTTGTATGTTGGTCACACATTCCCCGTGTACCACAGTCTCCCTCCCCTTCATTTATCTCCTTGACCCTAAGCTTGGTGTCAGTTGCCATTTTACATCCAGCTGGCTTAGACATATTACTTGTCTGGTCCTTGGATTTTGTGACCGTATTGTGTTACCACCTAATCCTCCAATTATATACCTGCGGTATATATTTTTTAAAGGTAGGGAAAGACAAGGTAGAGGGAGAAAGGCGGCTGGTCATTTAGCACAGTGCGCATTCCTATTTTACAGATGAGGAAAAGGTGCAAAGGGGGATGGGCAGGACTCAGAATGTAAGTAATTTGCCCAAGGCTACACAGATAACAGCAGAAGTGGGGTCTGGGTCTGTTTCTTTGGCCAGCCCCATTTCATCTCTTATTTCTGAAACTGGGTTTTATTTTGGCATACTTTCTGAGAACATTCAGGGTTTCTTTGGATTTTTTTTCTAAGGACTCCATGGGTTGATGGCTGCATGTTTATCTCACATCTCCCTTTTCTTTCCCACATTTATTGAGCATCTATGTGCCATCATATGCTGCTCTAGACTAAATAAAAATAAATAAGTAAAATATAAAATAAAAGAGGAGCCTGACCTTACATTTTATTTATTTATTTGTTTTTAAGATAAACTTGTTTTATTTATTTTATTTTTGGCTGCGTTGGGTCTTCGTTGCTGCACGCGGGCTTTCTCTAGTTGCAGCGAGTGGGGGCTACTCTTTGTTGCGGTGCGCAGGCTTCTCACTGCGGTGGCTTCTCCTGTTGCAGAGCACGGGCTCTAGGCGCACAGGCTTCAGTAGTTGTGGCACGTGGGCTCAGTAGTTGTGGCTCGCGGACTCTAGAGCGCAGGCTCAGTAGTTGTGGCGCACGGGCTTAGTTGCTCCGCGGCATGTGGGATCTTCTCGGACCAGGGCCCGAACCCGTGCCCCCTGCATTGGCTGGCGGATTCTTAACCACTGCGTCACTAGGGAAGCCCTGATGTTACATTTTAATGCCATGTGTCCTTGGCATTACCTGTAGGTCCTGACTAGGTTTTCTCTTTGTCCTTCTCCTCCCTTCCTTGGTATACTGGGTCCCACAGCTTCTTCCCTACATTCTTCCTTGATCAAGCCCACATTAATAAAGAGCTTCCCATTATGGTTTACTGATAGTGAAAAGCAGCTTTTTCAGGCGCTTCTTAGTCCCCTATTCCTCCCTGCCTCTACCTCTTTAAGATTCTGTAGAGAAACACAAGGTAACAGGACTATATTGACCATTCACTCACTTTGCCTGGGGCAGTCTGGGTTTACTGCTGTTTTCCTGGTGTAAGTTACTAATAACTCCTCATTTTATTCTCAGATGTGCTGAGGTTTGGAGAGTAGGTGATATAGGATTCTGTATGATTGTTGTTGTGTCTGTGGAGACACAGATGTCTGAAGTAAATTCGCTGTCTTTTAGAAGAACCTTTAAACTCCAGAGTTTTCTACGGTTTTGGTTTTAGGATCTAAGGGAAAGAAACAGATGAAGGTAACTGAGAAGAGGGTGGGATGTGAGACTTAAAGAGAGTTCCTGCCCATGAGATTGTAGGATGTGCTGCTGGGGCTCATCCACCTTTTCTCTCCAGACCCCTTGTTCTTTCTATTCCTGGAACTGCAATGAAGATTGAGGACTGGAGGTTAGACTTCTGGGCATCAGGGAGGCTGGCAGGTAATACTGAAGGGGAAGGTAGTTTGAGAAGGTGGTGGAGCCCTGTGGTGACCCATTTGTGTGTTTGCGATGAGAGCAGGTCATGGATTATCTGTGCTTATCTTTGGAGGAGCAGGGAAACCATAGACTCTGACCCGGATATTAGGGAATATAGAAGTGGTATGTCCTGTTTCCAAGATTGAAGATAGTGGGTATTCCTACAGAAGAGTTTTTCTGTGTGTTGGCTGGGCCTCCAGTTTCTGGACTTAGTTGATTTTGCTCTCTCTGTTACAGAAGGTCCCTGTTGTGAAAGAGGAAGATGAACCAGAGGAAGAAGATGAAGAAGAAATGGGTCATGCGGAAACCTATGCAGAGTATATGCCAATAAAACGTATGTCTTTGGGATTTGTCAAAATAATGAAAGACTTCTGGGTTCCTTTTGAACTTAAAAAACTGCCACACACATTATTATGTATTAAGATCTATCCATGTTGGGTACCTCAGAATTTGATAAGTGTGAGCTTTGTAGTGTGGTTTTTTTTTTTTTTTTTGCGGTACGCGGGCCTCTCACTGTTGTGACCTCTCCCGTTGCGGAGCACAGGCTCCGGACGCACAGGCTCCGCAGCCATGGCTCACGGGCACAGCCGCTCCGCGGCATGTGGGATCTTCCCGGACCGGGGCACGAACCCGTGTCCCCTGCATCCGCAGGTGGACTCTCAACCACTGCGCCACCAGGGAAACCCTGTAGTATGTTTTAAACTAGAATATGTTTTAAAATAGCTACATGAAAATTCTGTGAGTTTTTAAATTTTCCTACAGAAATTTAGAGCTTTGCTTTGGAATGAAGTCTTTTAAAACCAGGAGTGAAAAGGCTTTTTCCTTTCAAGTTAATTCTGCTCATATCAGCAGTGATTATAAAATCATAGTAAATTACAGAAATGTAAACACGTATCTTAGCTTTATACAGCTTATCTAAAGCAAATTATAAAAACATGGGAATCTTAAAAATAAAATCTGCTATTCGAATTCAGTGGTTTAAATTAACACTATTGCTTCCTTTTTTCCCGTAATGACCATGATTCATTTTTTTAGTGGCCACTGTATTAAGTTGAAAATGAATAATTTTTAGTTTTTGTGTAAAATTTTTCACTTTTTCATTTTATGGGGGTAATAAGATGGAAAAAAATCTATGGCTAGAATTTTTCTCTCCTATACTCTGGCTTTCTATAAAAAGTCACCAATAAGACCACTTAAACTAAAAATCTCTGTTTACCAACTGTGTATGGATTCCAAGGTCCCATACTTTCCTGGTTATTTAAAATGATGTCGTTAATCTAGGATTATGTTCTGTTACTACTGGAGAACCTGTTGGTATGAACTGTGGTGGTATTTTTCTAGATCTTTTTAATCAGCAAGTCTCTATTTAAACCATAGGTAGTTGATAAATAGGTAATTTTAGTCAAATTTAAACAGTACTTTACCATCAATCAGTGACTTTATATAGGATCCCAGGGTGTATAGTTACTTCTTATATTTTCTCTGTCAGGAGAAATATTGCAATATCTTATGATAAGACTGGGAAGTGTTATTACTTAGAATAATTAAAATGAAATATTTTTAAATTTTTATTTAGTAAAAATTGGCCTGCGTCACCCAGATGCTGTAGTTGAAACTAGTTCTTTATCCAGTGTTACTCCTCCTGATGTTTGGTACAAAACGTCTATTTCTGAAGAAACCATTGATAATGGCTGGTTATCAGCATTACAGCTTGAGGCAATTACATATGCAGCCCAGGTAAGCTGTGTAATTTATAGCTACATACAGTTTTTATCTTTAATTTTAGTTCACAATGTATAGTTGTTTTAATTCAAAGTTAAGTTTCCCTTGCATGAAAATCTTGTGAATGTGATTTTTATAGAAGTTTTATGTGTTAGAAAATTAAAGGGGTAGTGTGGATATGGGGAGTGTGTTTCTAGTGCAAATGATAAATTGTCATAACCGTTTTGGAATTCACTGGGAACATGTATTAAAATTAAAAATACCTATATCCTTTTACCTAACAATTCCATGCGAGTCTGTTTCATAGAACTATTAGATAAGAACATATATATATAAGGCTATTTGTTGCAGTTTTTTTTCCCCCCAGTGGCTGAAAGCTAGAAAAGATTTGAAAGCTCACACCCTTGGGGAGTGATTGAATAACCTTTGGTATTACCATATGGGTGTTTTACCAGCTTTTATATTATGTCAATTGTCTTGAAAGGATTTCTGAAATACTCCATTTTTGTAAAATAAATAGGCAACCATCCCCCATATTTATGTTTTATAAAAAAGTTTGTATTTGGTTGTACAGTCCTTGAAAAATTATGGAAGAATACGCACCAATTTTTTAACTTTAATTACCTGCTACATACGAGGGTAGCAAGAAAAAAATACACAGACCTCGGAGATAGGGCAGGTTTGGTTCCAGACTACCACAGTAAAGCAAATGTCACAATAAAATGAGTTGCATGAAGTTTTTGGTTTCCCAGTGCATGCAAAACTTAGTGTTTACACTATTATGTAGTCTGTTAAGTGTGCAATAGCATTATGTCCAGAAAAACAATGTACATACCTTAATTTAAAAATACTTTAATGCTAAAAAATGCTAACCATCATCTGAGGCTTCAGCAAGATGGGGGGAGGTCTCGCCTTGGTGTTGATGGCTGCTAAATGATCAGAGTGGTGGTTACTGAAGGCTGGAGGGGCTGTGGCAGTTTCTTAAAATAAGACAACAGTGAAGTTTGCTGCATTGATTCATTCTTCCTTGCACTAATGATTTCACTGTAGCATGCAGTGCTGTTTGATGGCATTTCACCCACAGAACTTCTTTCAGAATTGGAGTCAGTCCTCTCAAACTCTGCCACTGCTTTATCAACTAAGTTTATGTAATCTAAATCCTTTGTTGTCATTTCAACCATCTTCACAGCATCTTCATTAGGAGGAGATTCCATCTCAAGAATCTGCTTCCTCCACTGAAGTCTTGAACCGCTCCAAGTCATCCATGAGGGTTAACTCCTGTTAATGTTGATATTTTGACCTCTTCCCATGAATCATGAATGTTCTTAGTGGCATCTAGAAGGGTGATGCCTTTTCTGGAAGGTTTTCAGTTGATTTTGTCCAGATGCATCAGAGAAATCAACTATCTTATGGCAGTTACAGCCTTACAAAATGTGTTTCTTAAAGAGTAAGATTTGAAAGCCGAAATTACTCTTAGCTCCATGGGCTGCAGAAAGGCTGCTTTACAAAGCAGGCATGAAAGTGACATTGATCTCATTGTACATGTCCATTAGAGCTCTTGGGTGCATTGTCAATGAGCAGTATTACTTTGAAAGGAATCTTTCATTCTGAGCAGTAGGTGTCAACAGTGGGTTTCAGATATTCAGTAAATCATGTTGTAAACAGATGTGCTGCCTTGTTCCATTTGTAGAGCACAGGCAGTGTAGACTGAGCATAATTCTTAAAGGCCCTAGGGTTTTTGGAATGGGAAATGAGCATTGGCTTCAACTTCAGGCCACCAGCTGCATTAGCCCCTCATAAGTCAGCCTGTCCTCTGAAGCTTTGAAGCCAGACATTGACTTCTTCTCTAGTTATGAAAGTCCTAGATAGCATCTTCTTCCAAAAGAAGGCTGTTTCATCTACATTGAAAATCTGTTGTTTAATGTAGCCACATTTATCGATTATCTTAGCTAGATCTTCTGGATAACTTGGTGAAGCTTCTGCATCAGCACTTGCTGTTTCACCTTGCAATTATGTTACGGAGATGACTCCTTAAACCTCATGAACCAACCTCTGTGAGCTTCAGAATTCTTCTGCAGCTTCCTCACCTCTCTCAGCCTTCGTAGAATTAAAGAGTTAGGGCCTTGCTCTGGATTAGGCTTTGGCTTAAGGGAATATTATGGCTTGTTTGATCTTCTTTCGAGACCACTAAAAGTTTCTTCATGTCAGCAATAAGGCTGTTTCGCTTTCTTATTGTTTGTTCACTGAAGTAGCACTTTCAATTTCCTTTAAGAACTTTTTTTTTCATTCACAATTTGGCTATCTGGAGCACGAGGCCTGGTATTCAGCCTGTCTAGGCTTTCAACATGTCTTCCTTATGTTGTAATCATTTCTAGCTGTTGATTTAAAGTGAGAGACATGCAGCTCTTCCTTTCACTTGAATGCTTAAAGAAGCCATTGTAGAGTTATTAATTGGTCTAATTTCAATACTGTTGTGTCTCAGGGACTGGGGAGGCTGAAGGAGAGAGAGAGATGGGGGAAATGGCCAGTCAGTGGAGCAGTCACAATACACACAACATTTATTAATTAAGTTCACCATCTTATATGGGCGGGGTTCATGGCAGCCCAAAACAATTAAAATAGTAACATCGAAGATCACTGATCACAATAACAAATATAATAATAATGAAAAAGTTTGAAATAGTATGAGAATTACCAAAAAGTGACTCAGAGACACGGAAGAGCAACTGCTGTTGGAAAAATGGCACCAATAAAATTGCTTGATGCAGGGTTGCCACAAACCTTCAATATGTAAAAAATGCAGTAGCCCCTGAAGTGCAGTAACAGTGAAGCACAATAAAATGAGGTATGCCTGTATAGTTACGTAAAAGTATGCACACTAAGCCAACTACATGCCATTTCTATAAAAACAGAGAATGTTAATATATGACTAAAACAAGGTATGAAAGACTGATTGCCAAAATATCTAAAGGAATAGATAATTACCAGCGTTTTCTTTTTCAGCAACATGAAACATTCCTACCAAATGGAGATCGTGCTGGATTCTTAATAGGTGATGGTGCTGGTGTAGGAAAAGGAAGGACAATAGCAGGAATCATCTATGAAAATTATTTGTTGAGTAGAAAAAGGGCTTTGTGGTAAGTGCTAAAGACTGGCTGTGGAAGCTTTTGTTTGTGAATAATCCAGCATATGGGGATGGGTCTTCGTGAGTAGGTATATTTTTTTGAAGTGTCAAGGCCTGGGTTTGTTTATTCCTGAATATTGCTAGAATGATGGGATTTGTATTGAATTTGTGTGTTTTTCTTTTCCCTTTTTTTTGTGGCAGGTTCAGTGTTTCAAATGATTTAAAGTATGATGCCGAAAGAGATCTGAGGGATATTGGAGCAAAAAACATTTTGGTCCATTCATTAAATAAGGTATGAAACTTTTCTATTCAGTTGGTCATTCAATAAATATTGACTTATCTGTGAGATGGGAATAATAATAGTTTCTACTTCGTAGGGTTGTTAAGAGGATTAAATGAGTTATTTCACAGAAAGCATAGTGAGTGCTAGCCACTATTGTTGGTTTTCGGATTACTAAGTGTTAAATAATATGCTAGGTAGGGTTATGTAGCGGCAAACAAAATAAGCATTGTCTGTTTTTATGGAGTTTATTCTCTTACTCTTCAGGGTTTTTCATTTGTTTGTTTTTGTCTGTTTCTGAAGTTACTGTATATGAGTGAAACTCATATACTTATGAGTATAAGGGTGCAGTGTGATAAAGCTATATGGACAGGTAGTGTGCCCATCGCATCATATAGAGAGAATTGTGATTTGGACACTGTTTTAGATATTTGTACATTCAGTGGACTTGTATACCCGTACCTGTGTTCATGTTAAAACAGTTCTGTCAAATGGAAGAAAATGTGTTTCATTATCTAGAAAGCACAGTCCAATGTTCATTTAGCAAATCTTTATTGACCTCCTACTATGCAGCAATTCCTGGAGTCACATGGGTAGAATAGACAGACCTAGTTCCTGCAGGTGCTTCCTTGCTAGCCCTTTGAAAATAAGTAAATGTAAATCTACTTTCCATGCGAGTCCTAAGTTGCTTCAGTGTTGAGTCCTAAGTTGCTTCGGTGTTGTTGCCCTGCCCATCAGTGGCTTTTTTTGGATGAGGGTTACTGAGTGGTTTGTTGGGTTAAGTACTGTGTCTTGAATGACTACTAGCAGTTCAAAACTGAAACATGTAAGGGGCATCTAGAAATATTTTTGATTTCTAAATCAGCATAATTGAGGAAGACCACAGTAACTATTAATCATAATTCTTATATAGCCCTCAGATCTTAATTACAGTGCTTTGCATGTAGTAAATGCACAATAAATATTTGTAGAATGAATATTGTGACCTTTTCTTGGGGAGTTTGATTTGTAATCTTTTTTTTTTTTTTTTTTTTTTTTTTTGCGGTACACGGGCCTCTCACTGTTGTGGCCTCTCCCGTTGCGGAGCGCAGGCTCCGGACGCGCAGGCTCAGCGGCCATGGCTCATGGGCCCAGCCGCTCCGCGGCATGTGGGATCTTCCTGGACTGGGGCATGAACCCGTGTCCCCTGCATCGGCAGGCAGACTCTCAACCACTGTGCCACCAGGGAAGCCCTGTAATCTTTTATTGATGATAGACTTTTTTGAGACTTTGATGAAAACTGGATCCTTGTACGTTAAAGTTATACACACACACACACAAACACACACGAGAGGGTTCATGTGTGTGTGTATGTATGTGTACACATGTGTATGAGAAATTTTGTGTATGATTTTAAGAGGTCCTTTGACTTTCCTGAAGCCCATCATGGTACCACCAGTTTCCTGCTGTAGAAATCTGGGTGGGATAAATATTTTAGAGACAAAAGTGTATTTATTAAGTTCTTCTCTTTTCTTTTTTAGTTTAAATACGGAAAAATTTCTTCCAAACATAATGGGAGTGTGAAGAAGGGTGTGATTTTTGCTACCTATTCTTCCCTCATTGGTGAAAGTCAGTCTGGTGGTAAATACAAAACGAGGTTAAAACAACTCCTACATTGGTGCGGTGATGACTTCGATGGAGTGGTATCCTTTGCAACAAGTTTTATAATTTTTAATGACACAAAATATAACACACAGGAATTCTGAGGTTAAATAAAAAGACTGCTGGGACGAGAGCTTTAATGATTACATAGAGTCCAAGGGAGTCAGAAAGTTGATTCTGTTTTGTAGCTGTCATATACGAGGCCAGTATTTAAGTTCCTGCTTTAGGAAAATGTTAATAGTTTTGGGACATGCTGAATACTATATTCCCTTCTTAACTTAGTGATTTCCAAACTTATTTGCTCATAGCATACCTTTTACTATCCTGCATGAGGATCACCAGTTTTTGAAGTACTGATTAAGTTGGTTATCAGTTGTGCTTCTATTTAACAAAATTTGCTCTAATTATCTGTGTGGTGGACATTTTTAGCCGTAGTGGATCCTTTCGTTCATTCTAATTAAGAATTAAATATCCAGTTCAGGAGTGACAGCGCCGCAAGGTGGCAGCCACCAC
This sequence comes from Stenella coeruleoalba, assembly GCF_951394435.1. Taxonomy (NCBI): domain Eukaryota; kingdom Metazoa; phylum Chordata; class Mammalia; order Artiodactyla; family Delphinidae; genus Stenella; species Stenella coeruleoalba. The sequence continues at coordinate 83,246,598 of NC_137160.1, read as the reverse complement.
GGGCTCGGACAGTTTATGAAAACTGAATATACAGCATTAA